>NW_027132773.1:38747500-40046579 GCF_026122565.2 Emydura macquarii macquarii | reverse complement strand
GAATTTCATCCTGTTTACTTCAGCCCATTTCTCCATTTTGTCCAGATCATTTTTAATTATAATCCTATCCCCCAAAGCACTTGCAACCCCCTCCCAGATTAATATAATCCACAATTTTTATAAGTGTACTCTCTATGCCATTATCTAAATCATTTATGAAGATATTGAAGTGAACCAGACCCAGGACCCCACGCCGTATGTCCTTCCAGCTTGACTGTGAACCACTGATAACTACTCTCTGGGAACGGTTTTCTAACCAGTTATGTACTCACTTTATAATATCTCTATCTAGGCTACATTTCCCTAGTTAGTTGATGAGATGGTTATGCAAGACAGTATCAAAAACCTTATAACATCAAGATATACATCTAACACTTCTCCCACTCCACGAGGCTTATTACCATCTCAAAGAAAGCTATTAGGTTGATTTGATGTGATTTGTTCTTCAGGCCAGTATCTGTAGGGATACTTGGACAATAGTGTCCAGCAGCTGATAATTCGGGTGATAGACTAACCTCAGCCACCACTGAAGAGGACAAAGGCGCAATTTTCCATGTTGCACCACATATGTGCGTGAATCCATATGACCCAGTAACCTCAGGCATACCTGGATCATAGTCAAAGGATGTGATTGGAGTAGGGATGTAGAAATTAGTTTAATTAAAAATCCATTTAAATGTTCTAAAACAGAATGTTTAAACGGTTAAATGCATGGGGGGGAGAGGAGCCGTGCTGGGCTCAGCTTCTCACTGCTAAGTGAGAGCTGCTTAGCTGCGGCTCCCCCCAGCCCCTCGCCACGTGTGCAGCGCCATAGCTGGGTAGCTCTCAGATGCAGGGAGCTGAGCGGAGGCCAGCTGTGGTATCTCCACACCCCCAGGTTCTGGGCTCCATGCTTCCCCACTGCTCGTGGGGAGCTGAGCCCAGCTGCTGCTCCCCTTCCCCCAGTTTAAACGGTAATCAGCTGTTCAAAAGTTTTAAACAGCTGATTACCATTTAAACGGTTAAGCTTTTACATTCCTAGATTGGAGAGCCCAACACAGGTACTGAATTGCCTGGAATGGTTCACATAGGAGAAAGACTCTACGATTTTGAGGGCCCTAATGAATTTGATTTTTTGAGTTCGCTCCAAAGTTGATTTGTCTGTGTTCAGGATCAGATCCAGACAATAGAAAAGGTCCAGTGTGAACTGAATATGTCTGGGGACTTGTTCCCCACATGTCTTATTAGCCAATCGTCCAAGTATGGAAAGACGAATTCCCATCCTTTTGAGAAAGGCCACCACCACCACCAGCACGCATTTGGTAAAGACACATAGGGCTGATGACAGGCCAAAGGGGAGAACCGTGTTCTGGTAGTGTTGGCCAACAATAAGTTATCTCAGGAGCTTCCTGTGGTCTGGGAAGACCATCACATGAAAATAAGCATCTTGGATTGAAAGCAACAAACCAGTCATTGTGATTGACAGCAGGAACAACAGTAGCCAGGAGAACCATGTGAAATCTTAGGGACTTGATGAAAGTTGAGACTGTGAAGAGACAGAAGATAGTGCTTTCTGATCTTCAAGGCCAAGGAAGGAATGAGACCTAAGAGTAAAATACCTTTCCACAAAGACAATGAGGAACCATCTCTATAGCCCCCAGAGCACACAGGGTTTGTACCTGCTGCAAAAGCAGTGATTCGTGAGAGGGGTCCCTGAAAAGGGATGGGATAGAAGGAAGGGAACTGAATGGCATAACCTGAGCCCACAATGCTTAGGATCGATCTGTCCACAGTTATGGTCTCCCAAGTAGTGGATAAGTGAAACATCTCAAATAGATGGGATGTGATGTGATGTTCATAACTGCAGTGGTGCTCTTGAAACACAAGTCAAATGAGAGATGACAGGCCATTCGGCTAAAATCAGACCCAGAAGATTACTGTGATGTGTTCCCCTTTCTCGGGAAATCCTGCTGCCTCACAGGGTAGGAAGACTGTTGAAATATTGCTGAGAATGATATTGTTGGTGATTATGTTGTTGGCTCCCGAAATAACATCATTTCATGGCCTTCATTCCCAAGAAGCATAGAGTGGCCCACCTGGGACTCCTTAAAAGAATGTTATAGCTCATCAGTTTTCTCTGAGCACAGAAAGACCCTATCAAACAGCGAGTGCCCTATAAGCCACTCCATATTTCCCTTTTTTAATGGACCTGCAAATATTCTTTGCAAGTGTTTTTACTTATCTGTGAAGGAACACCCTCACTCTGGTGTGGAAGATACCAATAAACACTTTTGGGCCTGTTCAGTGCTAATGAGGTGCACTCGCAAAGCTTTTAAGATGGAGGGGAAGGAGGCTAAAAAGGGAACCCTGACACAGAAAGGGGCGATGAAAAGGAAGAGGGCTGCTCCACCTCAGAGACAAGTCAGCTGGGAAGGAGACAGTCAGAGCATCACTGTCAAAGCTGCACTGACCAGCGGTAAAACAGTGTGCCCCAAAAGGAGGAGCTAAAGGTAGGTCCCAGTAGGAGGCCATAGACTCTGATAGACCAAACTCAGCGTTGAATCCAAAAAGACTGCCTGAGAGACAGGCCACCTTTGCTTTTGTTTGTTTTCACACAGATTCTCCTCTCTCATAATGGAAAGCCAGGAGAGGGGACCTTTCTTTTGCTTGTTTGACTCAGAAAACCCCTCAATTGCTACGAAATGGGGAGGGGGAAGAGGATATGCATAAAAACAATATACAGCAGGGTCTGGAGGAGGTCAAGGGAGCTCCCTCTCTGCACATTATCCATTTATAAATTATTCTCAAACAACTATGTTTCATAATTACAAATTGCACAAAAGTTCTTAATTTGTTCCATATTTGTGCACAGGGTCACTATTTTCAATGGAATTTTTACTTTGTTCTTTTTAAATTACCACTTTAAAAAAAAATCCATACAATAAAAACTTGAAAAAATATCAAGCACCTACTGTTCTAAGGACTGAGCCTCTCACCCAGGGTGAAAATACCTGTGCTGAAATAACACCCAAGGCCAATATCTGTGATTTCAAAGTAATAAAACAATGTTAATTTTCTTTCCCTGTATAATTGTAAGGGAATGCTGTCAAGCAAACTTTCATAAATTCTGTAATTTTATCAAAATTCTTTGTAAATATCCATCTTACAGGATTTTCATACGTTGATATTCAATCCCTGGCATAAGACAGCAGAACATCCTACCACAGGTTTAAAAAAAAAATTCCCAAAACTTACAAGCAGTGGCAGTACTGTAAAACATGAGCCAGGCCCCTGCTGGTGGTTTTATGTCAACCCCTACTAAGTAGTAACACAGACCTATCAAGTGTCACATGTTGTGATTCATACATTTGGGAGTACAGTTACACCCACCTCCAAAATACCATACATAAGAGAATATGACAGAACCTCTCAAAACAGCAAACGCCTGGATCTAGAGGAAAGTGCATAGTGGCATACAAGATCACATAGGGCCCTGGAAAAAGAAGTTTAAGGGCCTTCTTCCTGATTCTGAAATTCACCACCCCCCAGCTCCCACAGTCATAATCCAGCACCCGGCCTTCCTAGTTCCTGCCTAGAAACTTCTCTCCCAGCCACTCAACAGCTCCTGTCTAGCTCCTCCAACTCCTTCATGGTCCCCTTGCTCTCCTCCAGTCCTGACCCAGCCAGTTTTTACTCAAAGTTTCCTCTAGCCACCTTCATTCCAGCCCTCATCTCCCCCGACCCCAATCCAATTACTCCTCCAACACCTTTTCAGTTCCCTTCTAGCCCCCCCATTTCCTTTATCCACCCCTCCCGAGCCCCATTTCAGGCTCCCACAAGCCCTGCCCCAGCTTCCCCGTTGATCCTGTCCATCTCCGTTCCAACCCTCCCCCACTCTACCGAGTCTCCCAGCTCAACCTAGTTCTGCTCCAACCCTCTGTTAGGATACAACTATGTAACTGAGGTTTGTATAAGTATTTAGGCCTGTGTATCTGCCTGAAATGGTATTCTGGGCTTGCTTTTGGGCCTGCTTGCCTGCCTGAAAGCTAAGGTCTTTAAGATACATATGGAAGCAAAAAATAAAGACCGAGAGTTCTTCTTGCCTACCCATAACCAGATGGGTTTTCTTCATCACTGTGAGAAAGATATGGGATATAGTTAAAATGTTATGAGGTGTAGTGGGGGATTGATATATGAATGCACAAACAAAGGAAAGCTCTGACTCCTCTTCAACACAGATATAGAATCATAGAATATTAGAGTTGGAAGGGACCTCAGGAGGTCATCTAGTCCAACCCCCTGCTCAAAGCAGGACTAACCTCAGCTAAATCAATCAGAGCAAGGTCAATCAACCAGCTGGGAGAGGCAAGGGGAGTGAAGGGAGGTGTGAAAAAACACTATAGGGCTATAAAATGACCATGGCCAAGATGTAACATTACTCCCTGCCCCTCCCATGGCGTTCAAAAGAGGTTGTACTAAAGCCCCAGGCCCAGCCCCCCCCAAAACATCACATGACCATATATTAAAGGGGTGGTACCGGGGGTGGGGGAGAGGGCCTCTCCAGGTAGTATAATTAAAGCTACTAAGAAGGGGGGAAGAGGAGGCTCCATTGGTGTAGAGAGCCATAGTCAGGGGAGGAGGGGATTCCATCGGTGTGGTGAGATAAGCCCTTCACACTAGTTGGGCTTAACAATACAGTTTTGGAAAAGGAAGCCCAACTTAAGTGAAGCGCTCTGGTTTTATGCTTGCCTCTTGTAACCCCAATAAATCCATTGCAGATTGCCTGCAGACTGGAGACTGGACTGTTGCTTTCTGGAAAATAATGTCTGCAAACTGAGCAGGGAAAGGGCAGAGGAGCCCCAGCTCTCTCCACCACCCTCAGCTCTCCTACCCGCAACCCTCCCCAGTTCCTTCTCACTCCTCCCCTCCCATGCCAAGAGACCAATGCTTTTACCTTGCTCTTTGTCTTTGGGAAGCCACATCACCATGACCTCCATCCTCATGCATTCTCCACACATTTTTGCTGGCTGCTCGCTCCCAGGGGTGCCCCAGTTGGAAGGGTCACATACCCTCCCCAACCCAGCTGCCCCCCTGCCCTAGAGGCCAGCAGGCCTCTCTCTTCCAGTGACCCCTCTCCACTGCAGTGCAGCTCAACACTTCCACCAAAATAGGGGTGACATGAATAGGGATAGATATGTGCTGCTAGAGCCAAGTATTTTCCCATATGTGACTAAATACAAGTACTCTCCATGGCTAGCAGCCCCTTGTAGCAGGAGCACAGACAGGCCCCTATTCTCCAAATAGACTGACACCAGGCTTCTATTCACTGGGTGTAATCGATATACATGATTCAGTTACATCTCCAGGTAGTGGATATATGGGCTTCTCCATTCTTTGAGGGGGCAACAAGCATGGGGACAACGGTGAGCTAGTGGATATAGCGTGCTTATATTTCCAGAAAGCTTTTGACAAGGTCCCTCAACCAAAGCTCTTAAGCAAAGTCATGGGATAAGACAGAAAGTCCTCTTCTGCATCAGTAACTGGTTAAAAGATAGGAAACAAAGGAGAGCAGTTCCCCAGGGGTCTGCACTGGAACCAGTACTGTTCAACATATTCATAAATGATCTAGAAAAAGGGGTAAACAGTGAGGTAGCAAAATTTGCAGATGATACAAAACTACTCAAGATAGTTAAGTCCAAAGCAGACTGTGAAGAGTTACAAAGGGATCTCAAAAAACTGAGTGACTGGGCAACAAAATGGCAGATGAAATTCAATGTTTATAAATGCAAAGTAATGCACATTGGAAAACATAATCCAACTATACATATAAAATGATGGGGTCTAAATTAACTGTTACCACTCAAAAAAAGATCTTGGAGTCATTGTGGGAAGTTTTCAGAAAGCATCCACTCAATGTGCAGTGGCAGTCAAAAAAGCTAACTGAATGTTGGAAATCGTTAGGAAAGGAATAGATAATAAGACAAAAAAATATCATAATGCCTCTATGTAAATCTATGGTATGCCCACATTTTCAATGCTATGTGCAGATCTGGTTGCTGATCTCAAAAAAGATATATTGGAATTAGAAAAAGATACAAAAAAGGGCAACTAAAATGATTAGGGGTATGGAACAGCTTCTATATGAGGAGAGATTAATAAGTGATAACTAAGGGGGGATATGATAGACTCATGGATAAAATCATGATTGGTATGGAGAAAGTAAATAAAGAAGTGTTATTTACTCCTTCTCATAACACAAGAAATAGGGGTCACCAAATGAAATTAATAGGCAGCATATTAAAAACAAACAAAAGGAAGTATTTCTTCACACAACACACTCAACCTGTGGAACTCTTTGCCAGAGGGTATTTTGAAGGCCAAGACTATAATAGTGTTAAAAAAAGAACTAGATAAATTCATGGAGGATAGGTCCAACAATGGCTATTAGCTAGAATGGACAGGGATGCAAAACCATGCTCTGAAGTGTCCCTAGCCTCTGTTTGCCAGAAGCTGGATATGGATGACACATGAGGGATCACTTGATGATTGCCTGTTCTTTTCAGTCCCTCTGAAGCACCTGGCATTGGCCACTGTTGGAAGACAAGATGGCGGGTTAAATGAACCATTAGTCTGACCCAGTATGGCCATTCTTAAGGATACCTGGGTCCCAACCACTGTACCAATCAAGGGTACAATCCGCTCACTTCCAGACTGAGGATGCACACCTCCCCCTTTGTCTCTCCAGATGCTTGGGTTCTAAATCAAAATCATACACTGGTTGGGCTCCCATAGACCTATGAGCCCTGGTGTAACTGCACCACTTGCACTACTGTAGTTACGTCACAGAGTGCACCAGAGTGGAAAACCCCATGAGTTACGGTCTCATATCTTACACTGAGTATCATTACATTTCCTGTGACGTTCACAACTTTTATACCTCTAACCTACAAGGCAGGTACCTTATTTGTAAACAGAGGATGCACAAGATCACTTGGGGTAGAGCTATGAATAGAACCCAATTATTTAATATAACAGAATTAAGCGCTGGTCTACACTGGAGAGTTTTGTTGACAAAAGTCAGCTACTGTTGACAAAACAGTGAAGGTGTACAGACTAAAATGCTCCTCCCATCGATGTAATTCCCCTGCAATGCCAACATAATAAAACCTCCTCAATGAGAGTTGTAGGGCTTATGTCAGCTTAGTTAGGGTGATGCAGTGTCAATGTAGACACTATCCCTTACATCAGCTTTGGAACTGTCATTTTTCTCAATTTCAATTGACAAGAAAGCCTCCTGGAGAGCTGAGCAACTGGTGTCACTCATCTTGGGCTGGGAGCCAGAGAAGCCCAGGCAGCTCCCAGCCAGGACAGCCTTGTTAATTTCACAACTGAGCCATGAAACTGACAAGGCTGCCCAGGCTCCCGGCAGGGAGGGAGTGGGCAAAAAACCAGGGCAGCTGGACCCTACTCCCCAGGGATGAGAAGCCCCAGGCAGCTTCACTCTGGGAACAGGGAGGAGGGGAAGCTCCAGGCGGCTTTACCTGGCTCCTGGTGGGAAATGAGGAGAGAAGCCCAGGGCTGGCTCCCAGCAGGAAACGGGAAGTGGGGAGGGGGGCAGCTCACCGAGAGCCTATGGGGTTCCAGCAGAGAGCAGAGAGACCAGGCTCTCAGCTCTCCACACTGCCCGTTATAGGTCAGTGGAAATGCTCTTGGTGAGGATGCACTCCACTGATCCAAGGAGAGTAGTGTGGATATCAGCCACTGCAGTAATTACCGCAGTGGCTGTAAATCGACCTACATTAGGTCGACTTATTTTTCTGGTGTAGATAAGGCCTAGGTCTTATTACTTTTACATGCTCTCTTTCAGCCTGACTGTGCAGAATCTGCATGACTGGCTATGCTTTCTATAAGCACTGCATCACACTCTGCTCTTAGAGACAGGAAAACAACTCAGGAATCATGATACTCAACATCCCACTGCTGTTTCAGAGACAGTTCTGTAATCTATTAAAAAGTGCAAGCATGGCCCCCTGTTGAGTGGCTAGTCCACTGAGAACAAGAGTCTGTGGATATGACTACATTGCCGGGGCTGCATGGATCAATGCAGCGTGATCGATTAAGCATGCAGTGGAGACCCACTCAATCGATCCCAGAAGTGCTCTCCGGTAAACGCCATTAATCCACCCCCCTCGAAAGCAGCGGCGACCGGTGGGCATGTCTCGTTGACACAGCGCAGTGGAGATGCTATGGTACAGCAATGTAAGTCAGCGATGGGAGCAGTGTAGAGCAGGTCTGTGTCTACCACCAGTTCATCCTTTAACTCAAGTGGAAGAAGTCCATGCTGTGGATCTGAGCACCCTCAGTTTCAAACCCTACTATAACCAAAGTGATCACATAATTAAGGACTATCATAATACACACAAGGGGGCAGAATTAAGATGGTATGGGTAATCTTACTTCTGGTGATACCTCACTTCGGTGTGTCTGATTTTGCAACCGTAATGTTCTTTTAATTTTTTGTATGTGTATTACCTCAGTATGGTGTGTTTGCACTTTTGAAAGTCAGGCAAGTGTCTAAATATAGTTTTGGAAGCCTAACTTAAAGCCACGACTTCTGAAAATAGGAACTTTAATGTACATGACTGGAAGTGATTGGAATTATACAGCTTTGGTAGTACAAAAGAGAAGTATTTGCAAGCAGTTTTTTCCTCAAGTGAAGTCTAATCACAGTATGAAGTTTTAAAGTTTATATTATTTAATAGTCATTTAAATTATTTGTACACTAACAATGAGACTTTTTCAAACATGAAAAAACTTCATTTTCCACCTCTCTTGACTCAAAACACATGAGCCTTCTCTCAAAATGCATTATTACTCATCAGTTGTATTACCAAAGTACATAGGAGTCTGGTCACGGACCAGGATCATGTTGTGCTTGGCATCATACAAACAGAACAAAAAGACAGACTGTAAGCTCTTTAGTGCAGGAACTAGGTGTAAAACAAGAGACCACAGATGGATGCGGATAGACCGATGGAGTACAAGGAAACAATGAAATGATATTGGTCACTATGGTAGGCTGTAGTGTTACCATACCAGAAGCCTGTCCACTGTCAAGTTTCTGTTAGGCTTCATGGCAAAGGAGAGTTTTAATGAGGATTCTAAAGGAGGGTAATGAGTTAGTTTTGTGGAGATTATCGGAGCTTTTCCCAAACATGAGGACTAGCATGGGAGAAAGCCACAAAAGGTGCTTGTTTGCAAATTTAACAAATGGGTAATGGAGGCTGACATGGGCCAAATAGAAACAAGAGTCGACATTTTGATACTGAATGAGAGATGATAGGGTCAGGATAAGTCATGAAGGGCTTTGACAGGGAAGATAACTAGCTTATGTTTGATAGGATAAAAAGGGAGGCAATGAAGGAAACCAAAAAGAGTGGGATGATAAGGTCAAAGTGTCGAGCTAGCAGCATTCTGAATGGATACCAGAAGGGCAAGATTGCCTGTGTCAAGGACAAAGAAAAGGATGTTAAGCCACTCATGCTAAATAACCTACATATTTTGCTCCCAATTTAGGTGAGCAGTTTGTCATCCTCACAGTCAGCTCTGCACTGAAAAGTTGAGTTCTCTACATCTCTGTAGATTCTTTACAACTTTGACATGATACAACATGTTATTTAGACACATGCTCTTAGAGTGTGATCTCACTCCTATTAGAAATAATGGCAATATTCCCGCTGAATTCAGTGGCACAAGATTGACTTCTTAAATCAAAGATTACAGACTTGTTTTATATTTCCATTTAAACTGTGCTTTTTACAGTTTGTATTAAATAAGTCTTGTTAGTCCAACTAAACTAGTTCCCATTGCTACGCTAGTCTACAATAACCCAAGCCATCATTAATATCATATTCCATTTTAAACGTACACCACATATGGCTGACCTCCAGTCCTGCCTTCTCACCAATATTCAGCCCTGTATGTTTGCTACTGATACTACAATACTGCAGAAAAGCAAGTTAGCACAGATAAAAACTATGAAAAGGTCTACACTTATTCTTTTTCCCAAATACATTCTATCAGTGTGATTTAAAAAAAAAAATCCCTATAATATTAAGTACACCTCTACTATAGGGAAACTATATTAACATACTACATCTAGAAAGACCTATATTAATGGTAATAGAGTTTTTCCCCACAGCTGATATGACAAAAATTTGTGCGTACAAGTCAGGTAACTGTATGCCTAACAAATGGTCAGATAAACAAAAGCCAGAAACAGTGGTTGTCTTGAAGTACGCTATATTGTTCCCATTTCCCCACACCCCCTGAGTAATGATCTTCTTGGCCACCAGTCTACAGTGCCAGAATACCACAAATTTTTAAGTCTGTATGTGTCACAACAAAATGGTATGACTAAGCTGTGGTACATTGATGAGTGCGTGCAGGAAGTAGAAAACCACTCCCAGATTAAGTTTTGAACACATTCTATAAATAGCAACCAACCAAACTTTTGAAGGTATGAAGTGACTGAGCTACTAACAAAAATATGCCATCTCTCACTGTAACAGCTACTGTATCAGAGGATTGCAAGGTAGCAAATACTGTGCCTATATTTAAAAAAGATTTTAGGGGTGAACTGAGGAATTACAGAGCACCAAGTCTTACATCTGTATTGGAAAACTGATTTAAATGATAATAAAATATCTGAAAGATTATATGATAGGGTTTAACTAGCACAGTTTCTCCAAAGGAAAAATCATGTCTCACTACTCTATTAGCATTCTTTGAACACACCGGTGAAGTAGTTGATAAAGGAGAAATGGCTGATAAAACTTAGACTTCCAAAAGATTTTGGATTAGGTTCTCCACAAGAAACTACTAAAGAAAATAAATTGGTATGGGTCAGAGGTAGAGCATTGCCCTTGGTCAAAAACTGCCTAGTAGACTGAAAACAAGAGGTAGGATTATATGATTGATATTCATCATGACAGCAGGATGCCCTAAGATTCTGTAGTAGATCCAGTGTTGTTTAATATATTTATTAATGATCTAGAAAAGGGAGCAAGTAGTGAAGTAGCTAAACAAATAAATGACAAAGCTATGTTAGTCAAAGATAGAAAGGACTGGGATCAACTTCAGAGAACTAACCAAGCTAAATGAATGAGCAATTTGAAGGCAAATTGAGTTCAATTCTGATAAATGCACATGAAGGGGAAACAAACTACTCATACATCTTACAAGGTTCTTAGCTAACTGCTACCATCCCAGAAAAGGAACTCTGGCTTTTTCATAGACAACTCAGTGAAGACTTCTATTCAATGTGCAGCTGTTGTCAAAAAAGAAAAACAAGATGTCTGGATGCATAAGGAATGGAACAGAGAATAAATCATAAAAATATATTAAAATGACATATTAATCAATGATGCAGCCTGCTCTGGAACAATATGTGCATTACTGGACACCACACCTCAGAAAAGATACTGCAGAATTAGCAGGCATTCAGAGAAGGGCTATGAGGATGATATGGCACGTGAAAAACTCAGACTAGAAAGATTGGACTGATTACCTTAGAAAGAAAGAATCATAATAAGAGTATATTAAATATTGAATGGCATAGAGAAAATACACCAGAACGAGGAGTCAGTGAATGAAATGCAAAAGGTAGCAAATTCAAAACTGGACTAAAAGGAAATACTTTCACACAATAGTTAATTAAACTGTGGATACAAAATGGGGAATAACTGCTAACCAGTAGTACTGCTGAAAAGGCTCAAGGGATAGAGTTGGGTTTAGAAAACCTGACTGGTGAGGAAAAGTTAAAAAAAACTGGGCATGTTTAGTCTTGAGAAAAAGACTGAGAAGGAACCTGATAGTTTTCAAGTATGTTAAGGTCTGCTATAAAGAGGACAATGATCAACTGTTCTCCTGTCAACTGAGGGTTGAACAAGTAATCAGCTTAGTCTACAGGAAGAGAAATTTAGGTTAGATATTAGGAAAAGCTTTCTAACTATAAGGATAATTCTGTAAGGAATATTAAATGTTATGCTTCAAAGTTAAATACAATCTCTGTTAGAAATCAGGATGAAACCTAATGTGAAGGACCACATTATCCATATCTACCTATTAAGGGGTTCTTACACCATCTGTGGAAACTACCGGTGCTGGCCACTATCCAAGATGTGATACTGGACTAGATGGATGTGAAGTCTGTTTCAGTAATGGAATTTCTAGTTCTTATGTTCTATCTTACAATTACTTTCTTGTTCAAAAGTCTTTCTATCTGACATGAGGATGCACAGAATCCATTATTCATCAATCATTCCACAAGTGGTTATCTAGTCTTTTGGACACATTTTGACTGTTGGTGTCTTCAAATGACCCAAGTACAAAGAAAGGCTCGGTACTGCATATCATATAATGTTTAAAGATAATTTCTGATAATTAAATTGGCAAAAATCCCCTTACAAGTATCTGCATGAGAGGAGGGAAAAAACCTGTATTAATGCTGACTAATATCCTCTCAATACTTACATGCAACCTGTTTTCGTAGATTCACTGACAATTTAATGGATCTCTACATATGCTTAACAAAGAAGTCTGATGATTATATTTAAAAACTTTTGTCATCCAAACATTACATAGCAATAAGTCATAGGCAACATCCCAACACATACTGCTTTTAACAATCTTTCCCCACAGGTTATTCAGTTCAATAAAAATTGTAATTATTGTGGTTTTATTCTTTTAATTCAAGGAGACGGTCAAAATCCTCTCTCTCTAATATCTAGTCTATAATGGTCCAGAACAGAGTGTAACAACACTGGAGCAGCACAGTGTATCCATGGGAGAAAGCATCCTGTATTAAACTTGAATGATTTCCTCTTACTGCTTCAGGAAAGTTTCAACCTTTGGAAGAAGCTATGTTCAGCTGTTCTCTGTAAGGCAGAAGTTCACAATAAGATGAGGTCTTGGTGGATGATAAAAGAATCCTAAAGGACTGTTTTCTTTTAACTGAAGACTGCAAGGCGAAAAATCAAATCATCAGCTATATTATCAATCTCAATAGTGAATCTGTATGCTATAGAAGTATCTGTATGCTTCCCCATAGAAGCTTAAGTACTTGTGCTTATCTCCAGTGTTCCCCTGTGAGTGAGAATACTGAAATTCACAAGAATCCATATTCTTGTAAATTTCAGAAGCTTGCAGAAGAACAGGGGATAGCTCTAAAAACATGTTGGTGCTTAAAATTAGGCTTGGCACAACGATTTTTATTTTTTATAATTTTCAATTATATCAATATACCTTTTAAAAGATTTATAGTTGCAGAAAATTATGAGGGGTCAAATGATAGAGGGTCAGACAATTGTTTAATGACATTGGTCATTGAGATTAAACAAAACTTTATAAAACAGTTACTCATTTGCAATAATGTTGTTCGAGATGTGTTGTGCAGATACTTCACTTTAGATATGTGTGCACCCAATGCATTCAGGTAGGAGAATTTTGCCAGTAGTACCATTAGGCGGTGCGCGTAACAAATCTCTCCTTGTGCACCCAGCCAAGTGCATAAAGGGGATACGTCTTCCACCTCTCTCTGTTCCATCTCACCACTTGTGAAACATTGTCTGAAGTAGTGTGGAAGATGGGAGGGTCATGGAATGTATAAGTGCACATTACATCTCAAAGAACAGTTACTGCATGAGAGAAGCTTTTTTTCTCTCCTTCGAGTGATTGTGCGCCTTACATTGAATGTTTGGTGACTCTGTAGCAGTTCCCATATAGATGGTGGAACTTTGGATCATCTCAAGAGCTCTGAGTGATAGCATAACATCTTGAAAACATATGCACAAGAGACCACATTGTTACTTTACAGATGTCTGTAAAAGGCTGTTAATCAGAAAGGCTGAATAAGCAGGCTAAGCCCTGGTTGAATGAGCCATTATTCTCAGAAGAGTGACTTTCACAAAGTTCAAAACAATGTTTGATACAGTTAGAGAGCCAGTGAGATACGCTGAATTGGTACTGTTGTCCTTGGATTCTCTCAGCATAAGATACAAACAGCCTGCTACAGGCTTTGAACAACTTAATGCAGTTGATGTAGAATGCCAAAGCACTATACACATGTAAGGTATGAAGCTTTCCCTTAGCCTTAGATGAGTGTGGCTTTGGAAAGACTGGAAGCTGAAAAGATTGGTTCATGTGGAAAGCAGATACCAACCTTAGCATGAATTTAGGATGTAGGCTGAGAGAAACTTTGTCCTTATAAAAAAAACCATATAGGAAGGATCAATTAGCAGAGCCTGGAGTTCCAAAAACTCTTCTGGTAGAAGCAACTGCCACCAGAAACTCAGTTTTCATAGATAGTGGTTCCAACAGAGACCCCATTAATCTGGATAGGACAGGTTAAGATCACACACTGGATACAAAAGATACAGGATGACAGAGACGGACTAAACCTTTCAGAAATATGGACACCAGACAGCAAGAACAAACACATATCCTCTAGTAGTGGGTGAGCCACCGATATGGACCCTAGATGAACGCTTACAGAGCTAATCAAAAGGTTAAATTACTTATTGCATTTGGAATAATCTAGTATAGGACTAATGTCCATGCAATAGAATATTAGTCTTATATTAGACAGGATAAGATGGCTCCCAAATAGAAAAATATCTTCCATTTTGCAGAGTAGGTGGTCCTAGTGGAATCTTTCCTGCTGTATGGCAGGAGAGCCTCGACATCTCTAGAGCACAGTTTCTCATGATCAATTAACCAAAGATCATTCATGCAGTAAGAACATGAAGGAGAAATTGAAGATTTGGGTGCAGTGACTAACTCTGGTTCTGAGATAGAAAGATCCTTTATCAGAGGTAACATTATTGGAGGGCTGATGGGGACTCGATGCAGGTTTGTGAACGAGCATTGTCTTGGTCAACATGGCGCTATTAAAATCAATGTTGCTTTGTTTCATCTCAGCTTCACTATTACCGATTACTCTGAGGAACTGGAGACAATGCATTTAAGTAGCCAACCAGACTATGAGAGAAAAAGGGGACTGTGACTGAAACCAGACTGTGGACTGCCCATGAGCAGAATTCCTGCATTTGTTGTGGGGATTGGTCATGATCAATCTAGTAATGGGATTCCCCACTGCTGAAAGATCTGAAGTAGTATGTCCTTTCTGATGGACCACTCATGACGGTCCACAAAAAGCCCGCTGAGGGAGTCAACAACAGGGTGGATAAAACTCAATGATCAAAAAAGTTGAATTTTAATTTAAATAAGATTTTTTTTTAAAATCAGTACTAAATTTCTCTCTTTTAAAAAAAAGAGTTACAACTAAATCTCATCACAAACATGCTAAACCTACACTTACAGTCTCATAAAAATGAATTAATGGTTCTAGTCTTCCAGCCTAACTACCAGCTCTTGCTTCTTGAAAGTTCTGGGCTTTCAGTTTCTGTTTCTCAGACGACTAAAGTCACATGTGCAAAGAAAGACACAGGCTGGGTAGGACTGTTGTTGTTCTGTGCTTATGTGGTGGTGGAGCTGGGCCAAGCAAGGAAGAGGAGTTAGTTAAGACACTGTTAAATGCAGAGAGAATATTTTCATTGTTAGGCATTATTCACTCAATGCTGCAAATGTAGCAAAGATGAGAAGATACTTAGAATAAGAAATGGAAGGATGCTCCTTAATAACATATGGCTGCAGTGCCCATTTAATGCATCTTTTAGCCGAAGACTTAAGTATGTCTTCTCCAGGAATAAAAGAAAATGTTGTTGAAGTTGCAAAATATTTCGGTAACACCCATTTTGCTTCAGCTTCACTAAAGAGAGCACAAGGATCCAAAATAATTCTTCCTCAAGATGTTCGATGGAATTCTGTGGTTGATTGTTTTGAACAATTTATTAAGAACTGGCCTATTCTCATAAAACTTTGTGAAGAAAACCATGATAAAATAGGTGGAAGTATCTCATCCAAAGTAGCTAACATTGGATTAAAGAGGAATGTAGAGGATACGCTCAGTATGCTGAAGCCTATATTCATAGCATTAAACAAACTTCAGATAAATTGTTGCTGAGTTGTTAATGCTGTCAAAATTTGGAACGCACTTCAAGAGACATTGAAGAACGAAATATCTCAGCAGAAAGTTCAACTGCAGGCAATAAAGAAGCGAATGGATCAAGCACTAACTCCACCTCATTTTCTTGCAAACATTCTTGACCCCAGATATAAAACGTACACACCTAACTTCTGAAGAAGATGCTGCTGCCATGGCATGGGCATCTCAAAATCACTCCTGTTATGCTAGTCATAATAAATGTCAGGGCTGGAGCGGAACCACTTAAACAGTACATGTTTACTGATGATGTTTTGAACAAAGTCACTCTCCTGAATTGGTGGAAATGATTAGCCAGGCACCTTGAAACAGAGTTCCTTCAGTTGCTAAGCCAACTTTTCACAGCAGGAGCTTCCTCTGCAGGCACAGAGAATATTTTCATCGTTTGGTGTCATTCACTCAAAGCTAAGAAATCGTCTGGGAGTTGAAAAAGCAGGAAAACTCGTATTTCTTTTTCAGTCTATGAATAAAAATGACAGTGGGAGTGTGGAAGATGAGAGCTAGTTGTAGAAGTTTTAAGGACAGCGTCGTTTAGTGTTGTGACGACTTGTCTGTTAGAGTTAATAAAATTTGAAAATTAAAAATTAAAAGTTTAAGGACAGCTGTCAGCCAGCAACTCAGGAGACTGTTGCAACTGCACATGTGAAACATTTATGTAACATTTAAGATTTAGTTTAATAAAATAGAAGTGCTATTGTAAGAACTAAATCTCACACACAAACACCATTCCTAATGTACTGCTGCTGCATCTGCAGCTTGACACAGGTAATGAGTACTATGTACTATTTCCTAAATTAATAAAAATCAAGTTATCTAAAAAGTTACACAAAGTATACCCTCTTAGATGTTGTAAAATGCTGTACTGAGTTGTAAATTAGAGATGTTTTAGTTATCAGATTTGCACCATTGTTTAAGAAATGTGTGAAGACATATCAGTGGGAAACTAGATTTAAAAATCAAGGATTTTTTTGGTGATTTAAAAACACCTTGATTTAAGTCAATCCAATGTTTTTTTTCCTCTTCCAGGAGATGGAAAGCTTTTAAAGAGACACCGTTCCTGATCCATACATTCCAAAGGAAGAAAGTTTCTGGACATAACTGACTGGATTTCACACTGCTTTGTCTGAGATAAAACATGGCACTACCTAATTCCTGATAGTGAGCATAAACATCTCGCTTGCTCAGTGAATCGCCCACAGCTCCAGCACATTGGTCATGCCAAGAAGTCTCTCTCCACACAAATGAGCTTATGTCCTCAGTGTGCTGAGGTGGGAACCCCAATTTGTCATGGACACTCTGTTACTAGTGTCATGGTCAGCTCCAGGACTAGAAAAGGAACCCCTTTGCAAAACACTGCATCACCACGAATCTAGGGATCTAAGCACTTGTGCACTGCACAAAAGAATATTCTCCAAGCGAAAGGTAGACAAAAGGACAGTGTGCTGCCTTCCTGGACCAAGACATGAGACATCACTAAGACTGGAGAAGCTTCTAAAGTTGATGGGCAAGGATCCACTGGTGATGGTTCATATCGGCAGTAAAAATACTTCATAATGGGATATCTCACAGATAATAGATGACTTCAGGGAACTTGAAAACATACTGAAGAAGAATATCCAAATGGTCTCAGAGATCCTTCCTGTCCCACAAGCAAAGGAAGACAGAAGGCAGAAGATTCTGGAAGAAAACTGCTGACCAGAAAAGCAGTGGAGGGTTTTGATTTGATGGAACGTTGGTTCTCCTTCTATAGGGAAAGATGTCTGTATAGTTTGGATGGCCTCCACCTCAGTAGAAAGGGAACCAAGCCCCTCAGGAACAGGCTGGCATTAAACTAATAGCAAAAGGGAATAGCCTAGAGACCTCAATTGGCAGATTTTCTATTGTGTTTTGCAGGTCTCTTGGGATTCTTGATGCCTGGATCTAGGAGGATCATGTTATATCAATCGCAAAGGCCTTGGATAGTGCAGCCGTATTCACTGAATCAGTAGCTGCCTGGAGTAAAATCCTTGCCATGAAGTGTCCTTCAGAGACTAAAGCCGTAAACTGCTCTCTGCCAGAAGACTATAGTTTGTACATAAATTCAAAGGATGCAGAAAAATTAAAATTATACTTGGCCAAAAGAGCTTGATAATTGGCCATCCTTATTTGAAGCACTAATGTGGAATAAACCTTTCTTCCACCAAGGCTGAGTCTCTGATGCTGCTTGTCTTTAGGAGTGGATTTAAGGTGTGAATGGCACAAGCATGCATTCGCTGCTGTGCCTACCAATGACCTGGGAGTAGGATAAGTAAAGAAGTAATCAAAGACCCTCCCAGGGACTTGATAACGTATAACCACTCTCTTGGCAGTTGGTGATATGGACTAGAGTCTGCCAGAGAGTTTGACAGCTCCAGAAAAGCCGCATTAATTGGAAAGGCACCCCTTCTCGAAGCCAGGATCTGCAAAAGGTCAATAATGGCATGTCCTGATTCTCTTAGATGAGTTCTACCTGAATTCCCAGAGAATTGACCACTTACTTGTATCATCAAATCCTGAACTTCTTGTAATTCTCTGGGGAAGAGGAGTAAACTCAGGCATGAGCATATCATCCACAGACAATGAGAAGATATGAAGGACATCTACGGGCTCCTCCATTATTCCTCCTTCCTCAATAGGATCCAACCTGGATAGGGGAGGGACTGGTTAAGGAATTGATTCCAGAGTCTTCTCAAGGTAGAGAGAAACTCTCTTTCCTCCCCCAGCATGAGACACTGATGAGAGTCCAAATTCTCTTGGGGACCAGCCATGACCAGTAAGGCCAAGCCAGGTATTTCATGGTATGGGTCTTCCATGGAGCAGGACATCACATAGTGGCTTCCTAAGACCATTCCCTAGGTATCAAGTCCCTGTTGCAGTGCCGATATGGTGATATAGATGTGTGTGGTGGGAACACTTGGCCCTTAGGCTCAGTCTGGTGAGGAGATGTAGGATTCCTCAAGAAATAGAGGGCTGGCCCCGCTGAGGTTAAAGGAGGTCTCACTAAAGGAGACACCCTCTAATCAACAGATGATGCAGGATAAGGTGGTCAAACCACCAAGGACACAATCAGCGCCAACTGTGCCAGGGGAGTCAGCCTAACAAAATGGAGTGATGACGTCAAAGGTTCTGACAGTGCCAGCCATGTTAGCAGAGCAGACTGCATCAGCAGCGTCAGCCTCATTGGTAGTGCTGACTACACTGACAGTGTCAACTATATTGATGTTGCTGATTGCTGAGCAACACAACTGCACCAGCGGTGCTAAGTATTCTATGCAATCAGAACACATGACAGTGCCGTTGGCTCTGGATGTACTGACCGAGCCAATAGTCCTGAAGAAGCTGAAGAGTGAAGAGTCCAGTAGAGAGAGACATCAAGTCTCTTCTGAGACAAAGACATGAGGAGCTGAAGGCACTGAGATAGGTAGGTACTCTAGTGAAAGAGCTTGGTACATTTGCAATGCTGAGAAAGTCTGGAGTGCTGAAAAAGGGCCTGGGACAAATGAAAGCACTGTACCTCAAAATCCCAGAGAACCCAGAGTCAACAGCGCTGTCTCAGACAGAGCCAATGTGCTCTTGTATTTTTGATGTGCTGAACCAGTTCCAAAGGCCTTACTGGACAACTTCTTTGATGACCATGTAGATTCTGAATGCTTCTCAGGATGAGAATGATTAGAGCACTTGGATGAGGCAAGGGGAGAAAATGAAGAATGAAGTTTCTCACCCAATTTGCGCTTATAGTCCTGTGCTAGAGGAAGGGCACGCCTGATTAGAGTCTGTTGCTTAAAAGTTAGGGTCTGGTTCGGACACTAGATGCACAGGTCTCATAGCATCCATCAGATGGATCATTAAACAACAGTCTGCTTTTCATTCTAGTGGGAAAGGAAGTACAAACTGAGCAAGAAGGTAAAATTGGGCATTTGTCCCTCACATGCCTTGCCCCTAAACAGGTTGAACATCTTTCTTGTCTATTCAGGACAGGGAACACATCCCTGCACGTAGCACATTGTTTGAAACCCAGGGATTTCTTCATAATTAATCCCCAGGATTTACTTTAAAACTAAACTAGCTAAACTAACACTAAGAATTAAACTAATCCTAATATAAACAACTATTTA
Organism: Emydura macquarii macquarii; assembly: GCF_026122565.2. Classification (NCBI taxonomy): domain Eukaryota; kingdom Metazoa; phylum Chordata; order Testudines; family Chelidae; genus Emydura; species Emydura macquarii. The sequence goes on along the minus strand of NW_027132773.1, from coordinate 40,026,344 downwards.
CAGAAATATTTTTAGAAAGCTGGATGAACTACAAAACTATGGGGAACTCAGACTTGCCATGGGCTGTGAGAAGGAAATGAGAGAATGGCGGTAGAGTCTAGACACACCCACTTTACAGCCTCAGCTGGGCACACGTGCCACCTAACGGTACTGCTAGCAGAAATCTCCAACTTCAGTGCACCAGGCACACGCACACACCCAAAGCGGAATGTAACATGCACAATCACCTGAAGGAGAACCATTAAAACACACGTTGTCAACATCACATGTCAAAAAACACAAAGTAAATATCTTGAAATCAAACTCTAAGTTCTCAAGTAGCATTTTTCTTACTTTGCCTACCTGTAAATTGGATTATCATACTTGGATATATATATTAGTTGGTTTGTGTATGTGAGGTGAAATCATCATTGTGTATGTGAGGTGAAATCACCTAGCATTTACTGATTAAAAGTCTAATCCTTCCAAACCTACTTAGAATTCAATCAGCTCTGGGGAATGAGGAAAGAAGGAATAACCATTGCTTTCCAGTGACCCCTGCCAGCCAGTACAGGAACAGTTCCTGTTTGGCTGCAAGAGCTGCTATATCTTACCCTGCTGGGTATGCGGGAATAGGCTCAATTGCTCCATCAAAATGAGCAATGAGGTCTCTTAATTCAATTACACTATATGTCCATGCCCAATACCATTAGTGTTTCCTTGTTTCCCCATGCATTTGTGAACTTATTGAAACACTTGAACTATTGTAACACTGAGCCATTCCCTAAAGTAGAACTAGCTTATAATGTTACATCCCTGGAATAACATTTTTAAAAAGTTATGTACCGTATAATTCATTTTTCCTACAAACCCACACTGAATTAGTGAGAACAGAATTCTTCAAAGTTGTTGCTCAGATGATTACTACCGGTAGAATGTGAGTTTGAATGTTTATATTTAGAGTAATGAATATATTGGCATAAAAAAAACCCACATAGCAACAGAAAACCTAATTACATGAAAATTCCATTTCACATATGAATCAGGATCTTAAATGTAACATTTCCAAACAGTATCCTGTTTTCCCTTTTAGTACTGAAAATAGTTTGCAAAGACTATATAGGATCTATAGAAATAAATCAAAACTTTTAAAAGTAAAATAAATGTTTTATATCTTACATACATCAGTTCCTGAACTCCTTACAGAAACAAAAATAAGTTTGTTGAGAAAAAGGATAATCCTTTCCAGGGAGCTACAAATTAAGCAGCAAAGTAAGGCTGTTCACCAGAGCCAACCAAAGCCCCAGAAAAAAATAAAATGCACATAGCCCCTCACAAAGAGACACACACATATAGAGGAAACCAAAAGCAGCATACAGAGCATTAAAGAATTGTAATACATAATGAGAATATATCCTGCCATTTAGTAATTGCAGTAAATATAGCTAAAAATGGTAGCCATTCACATACTGGATTAACAGATTTAGATCCGTAGGAGATGCCCTAGTTGAAACAAAGATGCAGCCATCTGTTTTCTGGAATCAACAGAAAGGAGTAAATTGATAGATTAGTGAGGATACATTCCAAAACATGTAGTTGTATCACTCTTGGAGCAGAGTCCCCAAGAGGCTATGCCATGTCAAAATAATAACACTAATATTTACATTTTCTACAACCATCTTTTATCAAAGAATCTCAAAATACTTTACAAACATTAATTAAGTCTCACAATGCTCTTCAGAGGTAAATCATATTACAGATGGGTATTTAAGGATCAGAGAGGTTAAGTGACTTGCTCAAGGTCACATAGCAAGATGCTGGCAGAGGTTGGAATAAAAACCAGAATTCTCAATTCCCCATTATTATTTCTCAATCACTCAAAAGCATCCTAGGCACCTGATAAAACAAGTAAAAACACAGTCCTTAGTCTAAAGAACATACAGCCTGAAATTTAAAAAACGTAATACGTGAGATCATAAACAGACAAAGGGGGAAAGGGACAACAAAATTAAGGCAGGTACACAACTTGACAGTTTTATTATTTTGCTCTTGTTTTAGCTATCTTCCCTCCACTTCCTCAAAGAAGAGAGGTCAGAAGGAGTTTTAGGGGAAATTTTCAACTTGGCTAAGGAGGTGGCCTGGTGAACAGTTTCTGGGAGGGAGAACTAAGCAGAAGGGGCAGCTTTGAACAGAGGGGTTGTCAGTGTTGGGGTGAGAGGGGAGGGAAGAGAGGGGATAAAAAAATAAGCATCAAATGAGTAGAAAGGATGCAATGTATGAAGCAGAGAATATGAATGGAAGCCAGGTCAGAGATGAAAGCAGAGATTGTGTGATACAGGCCTTAAAGCAAGAAAAAGGGGTCTGAATGTGATTTCCATCACCTGCTCCACCTATTGAACCAAATTCTTCGACTCCAAAGAAAATGAGGGTTATTCACAGCAGCCCTACAATTAGGCTTTTCACATAGCACCTATGAATAAGGAACCAAGCATTTGTTCAGGGCTTAAAAAATGTAAGAGTACTCCTACTAACCGGAAGACTAAGCCCACCAACCATAGGCCAATAAGAAAGACTGCAGGAGTCACCAGTGAGGTCCAGTAACAACAGCTCCAGGGTCTTGGGTACTGCTCATACAATAGATATCCCAAGCAAAAGCAGACTGAAAATGACATAATCCTCACTCCTTGTAAAGCCTCAACATCCAGAAGAATAGGAGCAACAGACATGAACTTTACCTGTGTCAAATTCACCCTTGTGTTTTGAGATTATGATAAGCAGTGACAGCACTGGAATTGTCCATGTGCAGACTGAGGCAGTCAGTATCATACAGGTTTGTTCTTGGACAGGGTATCTGTGCAACCATAGTGATTAAAAACATAATTTCAATAGCTAAAATCCTAAATTCTGTAGGAATTAACAGCACAAGCTCCTTCATCCACCAGGGAACCAACTATATATTTCAAGACCTGAGCTAGCATACTATTCAGAGGATGCTTGTGTGACTGGTTTCCCCATGATTCAGTCACACTGCTGTACGACTGTGTGTGTGGGGGGGGGGCCTCTCCCCCAGGCTGCCAGCCCCTCACTCCCCCTTCCAACCCCGTTCCCAGGCTGCCAGACCCTTATTTTCTCCCCCACCCCTTCCCTGTGTGTGGAAGCTTCTCTATCACACACACCCGCCACTGCCAGCCTCTCATCCCCTGTAAAGCCCGAGCCTCTCCCCTCTCCCCCTCCTCAGACACTAATATCTTATCCCACCCCCAATATGCAGAGGAGCCAGAGCCAACCTAGCTCCCCGACGCACGCGGTGTGCGTAGGCTCCTCTGCCCCCTCCCCTCCCGTGAGTAAGGAGCTTTTCCCCTACACCCACCCCGGTAACCGTTGGGGGTTCGAAACTTACCGGTTACCCGGCGCCGCGATGAGGCGGCAGCGGTGCGAGCGCGCGCCGCAGACAACAGCAGCTGGGCGCGCGGGGGTAAAGAGAGGCAACAGCTGGGGAAGCGCGAGCTCGAGAATGAGGCAGCCAGCAGCAGCGGCAGCAACAGCGCGCGGCCAGGACTGAGGGGAGGGAACAGCGCGCGGCCGGGACAGAAGGGATGGGGGGTGGGGGGGAGGACAGTCCATCAGGCGAGGCTCCGCCCCAACCTAAGGAAAAAAATACGGAGTTGCGCCATCACGCATCAGTTACCATCCCCCAATTTAAGTTGGCTCCTTCCCCTTACACTGCATGGAGATGGGCGGGCGCTACGTTTGATAGACGACTACCTTACCCAAGGGGAGAGGAGATGAGGCGGGGTTACGTTTGAGGGGCACCACCACAACGCCAATTTGATTCCGGACTCGGTTTGATTGACGTCCCGCTCCCTGAATTGGCCGGAGGAAAGAGGTGGGCGGGCGGAGTATGACTCGATCGTCTTTTATACCCAATGGGTCTGGCGCGAAGGCTGGCTTCAGTAAGATGGGCACCTGGCCTACCTATTAGATGTGGCACAAAGGCGGCTTCGACTTGATCGGCCGCTCTGCTGCCCAATGGGCATGGGGCGAAGTCCGTTCAGCGTGTGAATGGGCTTCTCTCTGCTAGCCAATGGGCGCGCTGCAGAGATGGTCTGAGCGTCTCGCTTTCTTTCTCCCAGAAAGGGGTCCCGCCTCCCCCACCTGTGCCCGTTTGTAGGCCGGGCCGGCCTTCCCCTCCCCTCAGTCAGGGCCCAGGGGCTGGCGCGTGCCTGCAACGTGGGATGAGCCAAGGAGACCCTTCGAATCGAAGGGAGGGGAACGGCTCTGGCCTCGGTCGCGGGGTGAGGACGGAGGCGGCGGAGCGTACAGCCGGGAGCGGCAGCGGCTGCTGCGCAGCTCGGCCCGGGCCTGCCTGGTAGGTACAGGGAGCGGCGGGGGCGCTCGGCTAGGGAAGAGAAGCCTCTCATCTCCCAGGCGCCGGTTTCCCAGGGTGGAGGGACGGGGCCCGCTGTCGTTGCGGGGGCTGAAGGCGGTGCCGAGGGCGGGTACGCCGAACAGGCTGCGAAGAGGCGGCTGGGCTCAGCGAGCGCCCTGCGGAGAAACGTGAGAGAGGGAGGGCGAGAGCTGCTACGCCTCCTTTGGGCACGGAAGGGACCACGCTCCGCCCCCCACCCCGGGCCATCTTTCGCACCGAGGGGCGGCTTGGATCTTGGCTGGGGCGGAGAAAGCCCGCCCGGCTGCGCAAGGGGCGAGCGATAGAAGGCACAAGGCAACGCGTAGCCCTTGGAGCCGGGGGAGCTGCGAATCCACCCACGGCGGAGATGAGCGCGGTGGCCAGCGGTGGAGACCCGCGCGCGGCAGGGAACATCAGAGACTCACAAGCCCCTTCCACCATAGCCCTCCCCAAGGAGCCTTGCTGACGGAGAGGCAGAATACAGGCGCTGCCGTGCCTGCTCCAGGTAATCGCTGGGGGGAGCAGACCGGGGAGCGTCTCCACCGCAGCAGCGGGCAGGTCCTGAGGATTTCATGATGTCTGCAATGAATTCCAGAACTCTGCTCCTCCTCATTGGCTAGGCCTAAGAGCCGGAAACGCTCCTAGACTCAGGCTTGGTCTACACTTGATATTTATAGCGGCATAGCTCCCTCAGTCAAGGGTGTGGGGGCCGGGGGGGAACACGGACCTAACCCCCACTGCAGATGTATTCATCTATCAATATAGTCAACATAATTCAGCAAGGTGACAAAAAGCCATCAGCATAGGCTGTCTCCACTATAATCATATGGTCACCACAGTGTAGGCATGGCATAAGGGTTTATTTATGTAGGGAGTTAATCTGGATTAAACTAATTTGGAATATGGCATTTATTTGGGAGTAGGAGTATCCACTCATTACATTAATCTACTTTAAATGAACACCCTTTATTCAAGATCAGTTTTTAGGGACAGATAAGCCCTAATATCCCAAAATAAATGGGCTATCCATGATTCTTGCTCTCAGTGCCTTAAGGCTAGCAAAAGGAGGCTGTGAATATGAAGTATCCCAAATAAAGTAAATGACAATACTACTTGTGCCTGGAAATTGAAAATAACTGTACACGGCCAAAAACACAACAGAAGATGGTATTTCTTTCCACCTGGATAACCATTTGGAGTTAGTGAATGTGGTTTTTGTCCCCAAAATATTAAAGGTTAATTTTTAACTAAAGAGAAATAAAATGCTTTAGCATTGAAAAATAGATATGTGGCTAAAGCCATTAATAGGGTAAAATGCCCCTGTTTTGATTTAATCGGTTTCTTGAATTATTCTTAACATTCAGTGTTACAGGAATGATGTTATTTCTTGAAGTGGAATATGCTTTAAAACATTTTTTTAGGATATCTTGTACTTTTGAAAGTGAATAGAACAGCTTGTTTGTTTAAAAAAAAAAAAAACTGTTTAAGAGCCCAAATCATTAATAAACTCTGTAGAATAAGAATTACCAATACTGTAAGCTTTTCTTACCTGCCAAGGTCTACATTCAGATTCTACCCTTGGGTCCATGCATCAATATTTCCATTAAAATAAATGTGAGTTGCCCCAGACACATCCTTCAATAGCAAAATTTTGACTTCAAGAAACCCAAAAATAGACAGGATTTTCTGCATTCCTCCAGGTCATGCTCCCTTCATCCTTCTGTAGAGTGGAGCCTCCATGCATAGTTTTTAAACTCCTCATTTTAGACTATTACCTTTTTCTGTAGAGCAATCCCTGTGAGAGGGCATTCCCTCATGACACAATTCCACTGGAGCCTTGTGCTGGGAAGTCAGGTGGAGGGATATAGGCTTCTACAAGATCTACAGGGAGCTGACAAGTTAGGGGTAGACCCTTTATCTCAAGGAGACACCCCTTTACAGGATGCCATGAGGAAACCTCTAAGGAATTCTAATAGAGATTTCCATGTTTTGGGAGAGAGGGAAAGGAGGAGAGATGGATGATCTAATCACTTGTTTTAGATTACTATTTTTATGGAAGGAAGCTGTTCTTTTTGGTATATGTAAGTGCTTTGGATAGACATCTCTTGTCAAGTACTCCTTCTCTGAAGAACATATTTAAACTGCCAGTTCTTATTCACATTTTTCTGTCTAATTTTTCTCTCCCATCAGTTTTGCTCATAATTTTCTTTAACTATGGAAAATTAGCACTTTTGAAGCACCAGCTGTATAAATTATTAGTTGGGACTGCCCTCTTTGTCTATGTTGGATATAATCAGGTCAAGATCATTGGTCACTAGGCAACTTCCACTCCAGTGATTAACCCCTCTTTATCCATCATAACGTGGTCCAAAATAGTTTGTGTTAAGAGTTGCTACAACTTATGATTATTTTCTATGTTTTACTACCAGCTGCACAAGACCTCCATCTCATGCCTCCCAAATTGTAGTGCTGCATGACAGCAATTTTTTTCCCTATACATTTAAAAAAAAAAAGATATAAAAGGAATAACTTAAGCTGTTCTTAAAATGTCCTCTGTTTTGATTTGATGGTCTATAACAGATCTCCCCCGTACCTGTTCCTGCATTTTGGTAGACCGCACAATGATACATATACAGTCAAGATCCTGTAGTACTGCATTATACATAACTCTAAAACAGATAAGTGTCATTAATATAGAATGTCACCCTCCACCACTCTATCCTTCCTACACAGGTTATAATGAATGATGGAGATTCCCATCCTCTGACTCATCCCAAAGTTTCAGTAAGGCCAATATCAATTTTCTATTTATTGAGAATTTTCAGTTCCTCTGGTAGGAAATAATGTGAAGAGAAGAAATTAAACATCTGTTCAATGTGTTTGGAATGTGTTGAATTTGAGTTTGTACCACATTTGCCTCCTTCACTCTCAGCTTTCTCTGTTAGGTAAATGCTCTCCTGGCTGCTTCATCTACTCTCTCAGTGAGAAGATGAGTCCCCTATTGCCCTCGCTTAGTGAGATGCAGGCTGTCCCATTTGTAGTGCCCCCTCTCCCACTGAAACATGGCCTACGCTTCCCCAAAATATCCTGTATGACACCAGTAGTGCAACCAGCAATTAATCTCCATTATTTTTCTGCCTTCAGCCTATGAGACCAAAAGGATCATGAGCATATCACTTGGTCTTATCACTTCTTCAGCTTCTGTTCAAGATCTCTCCAGTTTTTTTGTAATCTGTATAGTTTCATGCGATGCCAAGTCATTGGTTCTAATGTGTTTCATCAGCAGTGGAGACATGCCAAATTATTTAATAATCCTATATAATCATGCAATTACATGTCAAATTTTCGCTCCAGGGAGACAACACACCATCCTGTTCTTTGTGGCCCTTGCTGAGCTCATTCTTCTTAATAAGGAATCACCAATGACATCATTTGCATTTTCAGGATGATTGAAGTACCTGTCACAAGGCAAACAGCTACCAAAGTGCAAGGATGCCCACCCATCAGCTATATCCCCTGTAGCTTTCTGTTCCATTCCTCCAGAAACAAAGTTCCTTGGTAGTTGACTCACTGGTCATCTGATAACTCTCTGAGATTTCTAGCCAGGCTTAATGTGTCCTAGTGGTCTGTCTGGCTTTGGGTTCCTATCTCTCTAGTTCCGTTATTGCCAATCCTTCCCCTGGTGGTATCTGTGGCAACAATTTCTGAATCTGGTTAGTCAAGAAGTAGTCTCCTTCTTGGATGATGTGCATTTTTGAAAGTTGCATTTCCAGACCACATCTCCTTGATAGTACCCCCAACAACCAGTCAGCATTCTTGATGTTATCCCTTGACAGCAACTTGTGGTGGTTATCCCTTTCTGTGAGAATTTGGAATCAGAGCATGTGGGAGAATTACTTGCAGTAAACAATGGATCTCTGCACTCTAGAGTGGATAGGAATAGCTTTTTCTTTCTCCTGGGTAAAGCTCTTTGCCTCTTAAAGATTAAGTTAAAAAAGTTGTACAAATCTGAATGTGCTGTTATGCAAATTAGGTCCTCTTTGGGGCAATGGGTATAGGTTTTGACTTTCTGAAATCACCCCAGCAGAGGATGGAGGGAGAGAAACAGTGGAAGCAGAAAAAGCTGTGTGACCCTGGCTCTAAAATATATTTCTGAAGGTATGGGTAAGAGAGGTTGGGTGTTCATGAAATCACTTCTCTTTCTTCCCTGCTTTGAAATTTGGTCTCTACTTTTATAGCAGCAGGTTATGCATAGGGCTGTATGCAGGAGTTCTCAGGACTCCAGCTCTTGACACCTAAAATCATGAGCAAGAGGAACTGTGAATGGGGACCAAAATAAACTTGGATTGTAATTGGGTTCAGTTTGTGCATACATACCATATCCAGTTCAGGGCGGTGTTGATTTTTGACTAGGTCCCTATAAGCACTTCTGTAATACAACTGATGTTAGAACCTATACTAACTGTGCAAGGATTGGGCGCCAATTGGCTAAGTTATCACAAGAATTGTCATTAACCTTTATTGGTTCCCCTGAAATTATTCAGTCTGAGTTGCAGTTTGCAGGACATTTCAACTAGTGTCTTTGCTACCTTGTGCTTACTCTGCATTTTACTCCTTTGATGATATACGCATTTCTACAAGAGCAACATCCATTTTAGAGAAATGCATCCTAGCTGTGCTGTGGCAGCAACTAAGTAACATAACACCTTTGTGTGTGTCATAGTCCTGGAAAAAGTGATGCTAATGCATTCAGCCTTGTACAAACCAACCAATACAGTTCCTTCTTTGAAGAGACCAGAATCTAGAGAGAGTCACACAGCAGACAGATTGCACAGAGAAGGCCAAAGATAGGGGTAATTTAGGATTAAGGCTTAAATTCAACTGTAAATTGCTGTATTAGCTCTGCAGAATGTTTTGTTAGGGAGAAGAGAAGATGTGGGCTTGGACAATTGGCTTACAAAGAACATCCAGGTTTATGAGTAGTGAATGTTTGGGAAGAGGACCAAAATTAAAATGGCAGGGGTTAAGACTTTTATCATTGGAAGAACAGATTCATAAAAGGGAAATGTGATAAATACAGTGTGACAGGTTCTGAAAGCAAGAACAAGAAATGAAACTTTTGCATTTGAATCTTCGATATATTCCAGATGTTCTTGATATATCATTTTTGACTTTGTTTTTCCCTTGTCTTAGGTGGTTGCTGATAGCTGGGGGACAAAAACCTCCCTAACAAAGCTGTTTAAATGAGAATGTCCTTGGCGCAGAGAGTGCTGCTCACATGGCTTTTCACATTACTCTTCCTGATCATGTTGGTGTTAAAACTGGATGAGAAAGCACCATGGAATTGGTTTCTTATCTTTATTCCAGTCTGGATATTTGACACTATCCTTCTCGTTATGCTAATTGTAAAAATGGCTGGGCGTTGTAAGTCTGGCTATGATCCTCGCAATGGCTCTCAAAACATTAAGAAAAAGGCTTGGTACCTCATCGCGATGCTGCTTAAGTTAGCCTTCTGCCTTGCCCTCTGTGCTAAACTGGAACAATTTACTGAAATGAAACTAGTGTATGTCTTTATCCCCTTATGGGCCTTACTCATTGGAGGAATGATTGAGCTTGGTTATAACATCTTCTATGTACGAAGAGACTAAATTGTAACAAAACTTCAAGTTGACCAGTACCAAATTACTGGATCATTCTCCCTTGGTACAATCATAAGCTATATACAGGGACTACAACTGTCAATTTGAAATTTTTATTTAACAGGCTGGGATTGAAGTAGATGTGTTTGGTTCTTATTTCAGAATTGTCACAACTATTCTCATGTAAATAAAGTGTTTTACCTCAGCTGTGTTTCTAAACATGTTTTTGTTGAAACAGCATTCATGCATTTGTCTGACACAGCGCTTCAGCATCTCACAAAACTACTAGATCGTCCATTCTAAATTCTGGGAGGAAGATTGTTTTCCCAGATATATTGTATTAGTTCTAAAAAGCTGCTTACAGTAGTTCAAATACAGTTTTCTATAATGTACTAAATTTGCTTTTGACATTTACTTGCAACTGTTATTGAAATGGGGCTGATGGCCCTGACTATTACAAGTGCCTGACACTTCACATAAGATCCTGTTTTTCTGTAACACTGCAGGCTGAAATTACCAGTGTGTATCTGCCTCACTTATTTTTTAAATTAATTTTGATTAATCTAATTCAGTTGTTTCTGAGACTGAGGTTTTCTTTTGAAAGCTCTACCATGTCTGGATTTTGGAGCAAGGGATTTGAAAGAGGGAGGGAGTTGTGTGTGGCAGGGATATGCCTGTTGCCATTCTCCATGATCATCTGCACAAATTTGGGCAAGTTATAAGCCTTTTTAAAAAAAAGGTTACACATGTTCAGTAGAGGCTTGAGCTAAACATGGTAGAACTGGTTCTCATTCAGACTACTCACTGCCTACTGCTGACCAGATTGTGCATGCACCATCCCCACAAAGCCTAGGCAACAAGGGTGAAGTCATACTCTCCCAGTAATGGCTGCTAGCTGCTATGGGGTTAAGTGCTGAAAATAAGACCAGGGAGCTTCTCTCTCCCAGACTGTCACTGACCTACATGCTGGCACATAACCCGTATAGAAGAAATGGAGAGGGGACAAGATGCAGACCTCCAGCAGTGTGGTGTAGACAGGTAGAAGGAGCCTGGGGCTGGGCACTAGACCTGGCTGGATAAAGAGGGAACATCTGTAAGCTGGCAGGTTTCAGGGAACTCATAGGCTTGGAAGAAGGAGAAACATCACAGCAATTGCTCATTTTGGCAATGTTTTGTGGGATAGTAACTCATGCTGAGAACTAGGGCTCAGGATCCCAGCATGCAACTGTCTCCATCCCATGTCATTCATATCCCATGATTTTTGTACCTTGTTAAAAATCCCACAACTAGCTGCAGCACTTTACTATTTCTGCCATTCTGACAGCAGTATGGAGCCCCCAGAGTTTTGCACCATCCTCATGAATGTTGCAAATACATGATGCTTCTGGATCTGCAGACTCTAGGAAGTACCTCAGAAACCAGGGCTACAACAGGTTCTTTGAAGACAGTTTGCTGAGGGATGTAGCAGAACCCATTTCAAAGTTAGTTGGTATCATTCACAGCATAGCTGCATACAGCAGAGTGCTGCTTCTGTGCCTGGAAATACACAGCGATGGGTGGAATCGCATCATAATGCAGAATGATGAGTAGCTGCAGAATTTTTGATGCAAAAGGTCACATTCCTGGAGCATAGGGCAAGCTCACCCCAGCCCTCTAGCACAGACACACAGAATGAGAGCTGCATTAACAGTGGAAAAATAAGTACATGTATTTGAATCCTGCAATGCTGGATTGCCACCACTCCAAGGGAACCCAGTTTGGAGTTGGAAAGTCCACAAGTGTATGTTTGATTTGTATACCAAATGCAGCTACTCTCACAAAAAGGAGCAGGAGCAGCCTCCCCTTATCAGCTCCAAGATTAAAAATACAGGGGCTAGTTCCCAGGGTTAGGTATGGTCTCAGAATACAGCCTGTAGTGAGTAAGTTAGAACTCTAGTAGAATCTATGGTGAACCTCATAAAGGTTTTGAAACCTTTACTATACTCTGAGTATAGAGAGGTCTGAACAGAGAGCAAGGGACCCAATAGGAGGGTTCTTCCAGAATTATCTGGTCCAATCTTCAGATCAGTAGAACCCCTTATTGCTATTTATTTCAAGCTGGGTGCCAGGTATTCTCAGAACTAGCAGCAGCCAGTCCCTTGCCATTCTCACCTTTAAAGGGATTCCATTAGTTAAGGCACAAGAACATCTTTAGAGCCTCAGCTACGAGCTTGGGCATCTCCAAAGTTTAAATCTTCCTAACTTTTTCCTCGTATGGGTAGTTTGGGATTTTGAAGCTATATCTGGCACAAGCCCTTTGGTTTCAACTTTATCTCCTAATAGACATACATGGCTCCAGAATTCAGGTCTGTCTATAAAATATTAAGTGAATAGATTTAACTTACAAAAGGTATTGATCTTTAATTTTAAATAGATGAGGTCTTGGAGAAAACTAAAAGCCAGCAGATCTCACAGGTTAAGTCAATCTGTTCCACACAAAATATTCTCTCAGAAGACAGCAGGGGTGATTTCTGTAATCTTCTATACCTGTCTACATGAAGAAGCCCAGACACTCTGGGAAAACTGTTCATATAAAAAAAGGCAAAGTTTGTTCTTCCCTAGCCTCTGCTGACTCAAGTAGCAAGACTGAAAATAATGGAGGATCCCAAAGCAATTACAAGGTGTAAATCCTTACTTTCTTTTCCTCCTCCTTTGAGACTACTTGTCCCCAATTTTTTCCAGACATAGCAAGCTATTTAGTCAAACTGCTCTGTACTAAAATTCAAACAGGATAGATATTTCAAGATGATGCCAAAACCCAGTCCGCCCTCAGCCCCAAGGATCTTTTCATGAAAAACTGATGAAAGACGTGCTGTTGACCCTACTGAAAATTGAAATCTGGAGACAGAAGTAGGGCAAGAGTGTTGGAGGGGGAAAAGAGTTTTTATTCCTAAAAATTTCTTATTTGTAAAATAAACTGTCTTGCACCCTTTACTGGATCTCTGCAAATTAAAAAATGCCTATGCAAAGATTATGCTCTTTGGAGAAACCATGCACAATACCTCCTTCAGGATTGGTTTGCCACATTCGTGAGAGGGCTACTTTGTCAGTTCTGTAAGGATGAGACAAAATTCCTTCAATTCATATTGGAGAAACACCCTTGCAAGCCTAGCAGCAAGCTTCATTATATTCACTAACTGCTCATATGTTCTCACTCATGTATATCACCCAAATCTGCAGGTGTAGCCAGATCTGGATGAATGACTCAAGATTCCCACTACAGAGAGGTCTCATTCACCTGGAGCCAAGAGAGAAAGACTGATCAGGAGAATATCTTACATGAAGCCTTCTGATGGATTCCAGTAGGTTGTAGTTAGAGTTCAGCACAACAGATGACAGTTCTTTGTCCTCCAACATCATCTCCACCAGGGCCTTTGAAGGCTTCTGGTGCTTTCACAAGATGGGCCCATGGGGTACACCTCAGTGCCGATAACTAATGTAACCATCTCAGATCTAAGAAGCTCCTTCTTTCTGGGATCCTAGGAAACCAAACATATTTGGTTAGACCCTTGTCAGAGGTCTCTTACCATGTAGTCTCATGGAACTACAAGCACGTAAGAGGTACTTACTTTGATTTCATCTGCAAAAGTTTAGATTCTTAGTCCTTGTGGTTCCTTACGGGACATTTTTAACAAGAGGATGACCCCTTTCAGTCGTCTGATACTTCATATTGGGCTTAGCACAGAGAATCTTAGCAGCCACACTACTTGTGCTTGGAGACTCCTTTTCAGATATCCAGTTCTCAAGTGCTACTAATCCTCTTGAGCAGACTGTTACTGTCCTTTTGGGACCCTTTTCATGAAGGCCTTGCTCCATAACAGGAATTGCTGTTAGAAGAGTACCATTCCCCAAGACAAACACTTTTTGTGTCTATTTGAAGCAGAGAACATTGGAGGAAAAGGGAAATATTTATTAAACCATTTTTAGATAGATTCATCATCTTGGGAGACTCAAAACTACTGCTGTCAGGCAACTCTTAATAATCACTGCACTCATACTCCAGGGAAAGCAATTTTCCCATTAGAAAACATTATCAGTTTTAGAGTTGCTGAAAATAAGTTAAGTGACATTCTGAAAAACATTTTATCTTCCAAGAGAACTTCAGACTAGAACCCCCTCATTCCCGAGTAATATCATAGACGAGGAAATCAAATCATCCAAATGGCTGCTGCAGTATAATAGCAAGGGAGGGACTGATCATCTTGTCACATGATGGCCATCAGCTTAGTTGTCTTGAGACAAAGGGTACATCTACACAGCAAACAACAAACAACAAACAAAAACAAACACTGCAGTAAGACTCAGAGCCCAGGTCAACTGCTTTGGGCTCTTGGGGCTTGTGCTACAGGGATAAAAATAGCAGTGTAGATGTTTGGTCTTAAGCTGGAGCCAGGACTCTGAGACCCTCCCTTCCTGCCAGGACTCAAGAGCCTGGGTTCCAGCCTGAGCCCAAACATCGGCATTACTATTTTTAGCCCCATAGTGCAAGCCCAAGTCAGCTGGCCCAGGCACCGAGACTTGCTACAATGGGAGTTCTTTGCTTTATAGATATACCCGGAGGTGAAAATCACTGCAGCCAATTTTTAAACATAAGCAGCCAAGTTTTGAAGTTCAGCTACACAAAAAATGTGTTTTCTTCATGGCATCTTTGTGATACAGGAAATTTTTAAAAAGTAAGTCCACCTTCTGTTTGACCACTTTAGGATTAGCCAGAGCTGCTTTCCATTTTGTTGGAGAACTGAAGGAGGTGTGGCGAGGTGGGCCTGTTTGGCCCCTGTGGGTCTGCGCTCCCTACGGCTATGCCGGTGGTGTGGCTGGGGGGAGAGGGGGGCGCCTGCGAGGAGTAGCCTCAAACAGCTTAGTTCAGGGGCTACTACCTTCCCTGGGTCACTCGTCTGTAGCCCTCCCAGCTTGTGGTCCTCCTTCAGGCCCTTTGGGGCCGGCATCCTCTGGTCTTGCCTGGACAGGCTCCTTCTTAACTCCCGTGGCTGGGTGCTCTTGCCACACCCACACTAGCTCCTCCACCAGCTCCACACCTTGTAGCAGCTCTGCTCCACTCAACTCCCTTTCAGCTGCCCCCATCTGCCTGACAGGGAGGCTTTTAACTGCTGGGGCAAGCTTCTTGATTGGCCTCAGCTGGCCTAATTGCCCTGGAGTAGCCCCAGCTGGATCACCCAGGGAACAGGGATTTGCTAAGCCTGGGTCTGATATATATGCCTTCTAGCACACTCCTATAGCCCTCAGGGCTGGCCCCATCACAGAGGATAGTGGCAATATAACAGAAACCTGTACTACTGCTTTCCTAGTGTCAGGCAATCTAAGCAGCTACCACTATGCGACTATTAGAATAACCACAACACAAACTAAGTCAATATCCCTCCTTAGTACAGGGCTGACAAAGCTGCAGATCAGTGTTCAGACTATTGTGATGTCACTGTCCACTTCCAGCAAAAACAGAAGTCAAGAGCAGATCATCTTAAATTTTAAAAAGTAAGTGTGTGTAGGGTGGGGCAGAACTGTCATAAAAGAGAAAAAAGCATTTTAAAAATCAGGAAGGAAATGAATGCTACAGCATAACTAAATTTAAAAATGAACAATGTTTATAAAGAAACCATTACTAATGGATGTATTTTAGTCTAACAATGTTTCTCAGGTGATGGAAGCACTTCACTGCATGTTATTACAACAGAAACGTGTCTTAAGTGTTATTGCTAAGGAAATGGCTTTAGCAATCTTGACCCAAATATTCTTGTCTGTCTAATGCCCAAGTCGAACAGCTAATCTATACATTTCTTTTCTTAGGACTCACCCTTATTTCAGGGCTGCTTTTTCAGCTAGTAAAAGTCACTCCACCGTGTCATAATACTACCTGAGAAAAGCAATACTTCCCTTAAAATGCATGGCCTTTACACCACAGACACGCACCTCCTCACAAACTCCAAATGCTGACATTTTCATCCACATGTATTGTAGTCCATCAAATAATTAAGTACTTAAATAGTTTCCTTCAAAATCCCTAAAGTGTTAGAACAAATACATTCATTTGCATTTACATTAATTTACAGCAATGATTAATTTGCATTTCTACTTCAGGTTAAAGACCAATTTAGGATAATGTCACATCTCATTTTAAATGCAAGTATTAGATTGATTAAAACCTAATGCTGACAGAATTAAGCTGATTATCAGCTAATTTAAATGAAAGTAAAATAACTAGCACGGGTCTTACACCATCACCACCAGAGTTTAGAACATTTAAACTGAACTCTTCCATGTTCTTCCTGGTAAGAAAGGAAACAGGACACTACTGAATTGGAAAGCAAAAATATATAATTTAATCTCAAATATTTTGTGGAACATTACATGTACAGTCCTTTGTCTTCATAAATGCCTGTCTTTTTAGGCTAGATGTGCATACCTAGCAAATATTTAAGTTAATCTTAATTAACTTAACATTTGGACTAATGAGCTTATCAGTGGACTCCTGTAATCGTGTGACCAGAATGTCAGAAAATCAGTGTTTAACTCACATTCAAGTGCAATGTACTACAAAGCAGAACAAGTAGCAGAGCAGAGCAAAGAGGAGGAGAACAAAAATTAGATGCCAAAGTTTTTGAAGTCCAGATCCCATCTCTCTCTGGAGGATGTTAAACAGAAGCTACTAATGTTAGATATTTTTAAAACAGCAGATCCAGATAACTTGTATACAAGAGTTTTAAAGGAGCTGGCTAAAGAGCTTGCTGGACTGCTAATGCTGATTTTCAGTAAATCTTGGAGCACTGGGGAAGTTTCAGAAGACTGAAGGAAAGTTAATGTTGTGCCAGTTTTTAAAAGGGTAAATGCAATGACTTGAGAGTAATTATAGGCCTGTCAGACTGACATCGATCCTGGGCAAGATAATGAAACGACTGATCTAGGACTTGATTAATAAAGAACTAAAGGAG
Organism: Emydura macquarii macquarii; assembly: GCF_026122565.2. Classification (NCBI taxonomy): domain Eukaryota; kingdom Metazoa; phylum Chordata; order Testudines; family Chelidae; genus Emydura; species Emydura macquarii. Next base: position 40,009,335 of record NW_027132773.1, on the reverse strand, counting down.
GGTGATGTAATTAATGCAAATCAACATGCATTTATAGAAACTAGATCCTGTCAATGTAACAATTTTTTTTATGAGATTACAAGTTTGGTCGATAAAGGTAAGTGTTGACATAATATACTTAGACTTCTTTAAATGTTTGACTTGGTACTACCCGGCATTTTGATTAAAAACTGGAATGATATAAAATTAACATGGCACACATTAAATAGCTTAAAAACTGGCTAAATAAATGATAGATCTCAAATGTAACTGCAAATGGAGAATTGTCATTAAGTGGGTCAGTTTCCAGTGGGATCCCACAGTGTCTTTTTCTTGGCCCTACCCTATTTAACATTTTTATCAATGACCCGGAAGAAATCAAAATCACTGAAAATTCGATGACACAAAAATTGGGGGAGTGGTAAACAATGAAGAGGACAAATCACAGATTCAGAGCAATTTAGATTGCTTGGTAAACTGCACACATGCATTTTAATATGGCAAACTGTAAATGCATACATCTGGGAACAAAGAACCATAGGTTTAAAAGGGACCATAACGGTCAACTAGTCTAAACCCCTGCCGAGATGCAGGATTTATTGTGTCTAAACCTCCAAGATAAATGGCTATCAAAGCTCTTTATGAAAACCTCCAGTGAAGGAGAGTCCACAACTTTCCCAGGCAGTTTGTTCCCTTCTCCTACTATTCTTACAGTTAGGAAATTTTTCCTGTGATTTAATCCAAATTGGCTATGCTGTAGTTTGAACCCATTGCCTCTTGTCCTGCCATCTGTGGCAAGAGAAAACAGTTCTTCATCTTTCTTATGGCAGCCTTTCAAGTATTTGAAGACCACTATTATGTCTCCCCTTAATCTCCTCTTTTCCGAACTAAACATACCCAAGTTCCTTCAGCCTTCGCTCATATGGCTTGCATTCCGTCCCTCTGATCATTTTTGTCACTCGCATTTCCATCCTTTCCAGTTTCTCTACATCCTTTCTATACAGTGGTAACCAAAATTGGACACAGTTCTCCTTTGAGGCCTAACCAGTGCTGTGTAGAGTGGTAACTTCTTGCAACTTGCATGCTATACCTTTGTTAATGCAACCCAAAATTGCATTTGCTTTTTTTGCAACAGCATCATATTGACTCATGTTGAGGTTGCGATCCACAACTCCCAGATCCTTCTCAGCAGTGCTTCCGCCAAGTCCATTATCCCCCAAACTGTATTTATCCATTTGATTTTTCTTCCCTAAGTGTACATTTGTTTTTGTTCAATTTTATTTTGTTCTCTATAGCCCAGTTCTCCAATTTATCAAGATCCCTTTGAATTTTTGTTCATCCTTCAAAGTATTTAAAACCGTCCCAGCTGTGTGTCATCTTAAAATTTTATTAGTGTGCTCTATTCCTACATCCAGGTCAGGATGTAATAAAGGTGTTAAATAACAACAGACAGAACAGATCACTGTGGTACCCCACATGAGACCTCCTTCCAATCCAACATCATTCCATTAATAGTTAAATATTTTAACTAGTTAAATATTAGTTAAATATTTTAACTAGTTCGTTTAATAGTTAAATATTTGTTTAACCAATTATGTATCCACTTAATGGTAGTTCTAATGAGCCCACATTTCTCCAGCTTACTTATGAGAATGTCTGATGGGACAGTGTCAAAAGCCTTATTAAAAATTCAGATATATTATGGCCACCACATTCCCCTGTCCACCCAACCAGTTACCTTGTCAAACAAAGAAATCAAGTTGGTTTGGCATTATTTGTTCCTAGTAAATCCATCCTGGCTGCTAGTGATTACCCCTTCGTCCTCCAGATATTTGCAAATATAATATTTTAAACATTACTCTAATAGCTTCTCAGATACCAAGATCAGGCTGACTGATCTGTAGTTCCTTAGCTCATGCTTTCCCCCTTTTTAAAGATGGACACTAAGTTAGCCCTTCTTCAGTCTTCCAGGAGCGCTCCTGTCATTCATGAGTTTGCAAAAATTATTGCCAGTGGCTCAGAGATTCTCAGTTAATTCCTTCAGCAGAATAGCATCAGGCCCTATTAACATGAATTAATTCAAATTAGTTAGAAGATCCCTGACTTGTTCTTTACTTATCCTGATCTGCATCCCTTTCCCTTTATTATCTGATAACTTTGCTAGTTGTCATCACATTTTTGGAGTGTGAAGACTGAAGCAAAGTAGGCACTGAGCAGCTCCGCCTTCTTATCTTCTGGTATCTGCTCACCATCTCCATAAAGGAGATGGACCCATCCTGGGTCTCTCTTTTTTTGTCAGACATATTTGTAGAATATCTTTTTCTTCTTGTCTCTAATATTTCTTGCCAGCTGTAACTCATTTCTTGCATTTCCTGATGTTGTCCCTACACATTTGTGCTATTCCCATATATACATCCCTAGTGACATGCCCCTCCTTCCATTTCCTATATGTATCCCTTTTGGTTTTTAGATAGCTAAAAAGCTCCTTGTTCAGGGGTATTGGTCTCTTGTAGCTCTTATCTTTCCTCTGCATAGGAATAGCTTGATGTTGAGCCTCTAGTATTATATCTTTTAGGAACTGCCAGCTCCCTTCTACTCCGTTTATTCCTAATTGGTCTCTCCATTGGACCTTGACCACTATTTCTCTGATTAAATTGAAATCTGCCTTTTTGAAGTCCAGTGTCCTTGTTTTGCTGTTCTCCTGTCTTTCTTTCCATAGGATCTTGAATTCTATCAGATCTTGATTATTTCTTCCCACATTTCTGACCATCTTCAAGTTTGCAACTAATTCATTCCTGTTGGCCAAAATCAGATCCAAAATGGACCACATAACTCACAGGACATACGTTTTGCTGTAATAGTCTTCCAGCAGATATCAGGGAAATTAAAATCTCCCATTAATACTAGGCTCATGTGTATTAGCTAATCTTGTTACCTGCTTGAAGAATGCCTTAACTTTCTCTTCTTGATTTGGCAATCTATAACAGACCCCCACCATAAACATCACTACTGTTCTTTTCCCTTTTTATCCTCAAACAGATACTCTTACGAGGTCTGCCGCTCACTTCCTTTTGGACCTCAGAGTAAGTGTATACATTCTTGACATACAGCACCATGCATCGTTTTTTCCTATACCTGTCCTTCCGGGACAAGCTACATCCCTCAATGCTGGTACTCCAGTCATGGGAGTTTTCCCACCAAGTCTCTGAAATGCCAATTAAATCATAATTTTCTTCATATAAAGCATGATTTGCAGTTCATCCTGCTTGTTCCCCATACTCCTTGCATTGGTATACAGCATCAAATATATTTTGCAGACTGCCCTGTTTTTCTTCTTGCCTTTTTAATGCAGTTGTGGTTTCTAATCCTTTCTCCAAAATTTAGCCCCTTTCCCTTGTCTTCATTAGTTGAGCCTAGATGTGCATTGGCTGGATTTTTGTAACCATCTTCCATAAGACTAGTTTCAAGCTATCCTTATCAGGTTACCTAGATTCTGACCAAACATGCTCTTCCCGGTATTTGATAGATGGAGCCCATCCCACACAGTAATCTTTCCTGGACTATAGCTCATTGTCGAAGCCGCCAAAGCCCTTTCTCCAACATCTGCATAGCCATGCATTTACTTCCATGATTCGATGGGCCCTGTGTAAGACTTTTCCTTCAATAGGGAGGATGGACAACAGCAGCATTTGCACCCCAAACTCTTATCCTTCTTCCCAGAGCCACAATCTGCAGGGACCCGATCAACATAATTATTGTTGGTATCATTGGTGCCCCCGTAGATAAGTAGGAAGGGGTAGCACTCTGAGGTCTTGATAAGTCTCGGCAAACTATCAGTCACATCCTGAATTTGGGCTTCAGGCAAGTGGCACATTACTCAGGATTCCTGATCTGGATAGCAGATGGATGTCTCTGTTCCCCCTTCAGAGGAAGTCCCTGACCACCTTTCTCCTCTTCTTGGGAGTGGTGTTTGTGGAACCTCCATCTCTAGAACAATGCATCCCAGGCCTTCCAATCAATTGGGTCTCCCCTTCTGATCCCTTCCTTCAGACGATTCTCCAAGGCATTCTCAGAAGTAGTACCTGTGCAGAGAGTCTGAAAGGGGTTGCTTACCTCTATCTGTGTTGAGGGTATACCGATTCTCCTCCTTCTGGAGGTCACATATTGCTTATTTTCTTCCCTGTTCTTCAGTCCCCCCGCACTACTCTTTTCAGTTCTTCAGCTTGCTGTGCTCACTGTACCAAATCCTGATTTCCATCCAGGAAGCCTTCATTTTCTCTGATGCAATGCAGAATCAATACTTGAGCCTCCAGTCCTTTAATCTTTTCTTCCAGTATGGAAGACCCGCTTGCATGTCATATAGATGAAGGGACTTCTATCCTCCAGGAGAAAGACAAACATAGCAGTCACAACAGCTGATCCCTCACAATCCATATTTTCTTCCATACTTACAGGATGGGGGATTCTATCCTGTGAAGCAGAAAAAGATTTAGTGGTGGTTGTTGATAATCAGCTGAACATGAGTTCCCAGTATGATGGAGTGGCCAAAAGAACTAATGCAATCCTGGATACATAAATATGGGGAGTCTCAGGAAGGTTATTTTACCTCTGTATTTGGCAGTGATGTGTGACCGCTGCTAGAATAGCATGCAGTTCTGGTGTCCACAATTCAAGAAGGATATTGATAAATTGGAGAGGGTTCTGAGAAGAGCCATGAGAATGATTAAAGGATTAGAAAACATGCCTTACAGTGATAGCCTCAAGAAGTTTAATCTATGTAGCTTAAGAAAGAGGTTAAGCAGTGACTTGGTAACAGTCTCCAAGTGCCTACACTCATACCAAATATTTAATAATGGGCTTTTCAATCTAGCTGAGAAAGGTATAACAATCCAATGGCTGGATGTTGAAGCTAGACAAATTCACCATTAAAAATTTTCACTTTATTTCACATCTAAGTAATTAACCATTGGAACAAATTTACCAAAGGTCATGGTGGATTCTCCATCATTGACCATTTTTAAATCAACATTGGATTTTTTTTTTCTAATATGCTCTAGGAATTATTTTGTGGAAATTCTGTGGCTTGTGCTATATAGGAGGTCAAACTAGAAGATCACAATGGTCCCCTCTGGCCTTAGAATCATTGAATATCCTGGTGATAAACACAATATAAATACCTAAACAGTCGTAGTTTACTGCTGGCAAGAATGAAAGTCAACCTTTATTTCTGGATTAGCACAGTGAATGCACAGAATAAATTAATTCTATAATTCCTGAAGAAAAGAAAATGTGTGGGCAGCGGGAATCAGCATAATGAAGAATTTTACAAAGCTTTCTTTCCCTTTCTAGCCTGTTGTAGATCCAATGGAATCTGTACAAAGTGTCAACTGCACCTTCCTCCATTTTTAAAAAAAAAAATATAAACCAACAAAATATCCCGCATTAACCTCTGCACTGGCAATGGAGGTTCATTTCCAAGAAAAAGATAACGTTCTACAATGAGGTCCATAGAAGAAACTTGATAAATGATCCAAGTTTGCCCTTTCAATTGCCAACTTGTTTTTCCAACAAAAATTCAGAGAACTTAAAGCATGACTACATGCACACACTCACCCAGAGCAAGGGCATAGATCTGCCTACAAACAAGTCTTCTGTATGACTATTTGCCAATTAATAAAAGTGTGGGAATTTAGAAGCCAGCTAAGTTTGTAGATGCTCTCCCACCATGTAACTGCAGCGAATAAGTATAGCTTTCCTCCTGAGTCACAATATATGTTAAGTAGATTTACATGATTTATGATAGGCCCATTTTTTCATATGCTATTCCCATTTCTGACTAATTCAACATTCTTATTCGCCCGACTACTAGGAAATAGAGAGAGACGATGGGCAAGATAATATCTTTTATTGGCTCAACTTCTGTTGGCCAGAGAGATGAGCTTTCAAGCTTACACAGAGCTTTTCTTCGGGTCTGGGAAATGAACTCAAGAGTGTCACAGCTAAATACAACATGCAACAGATTGTTTAGCGTAAGTAGTTAACACCTATTTCAAGGGACCATTTATGTGAAGTTGCCCATTAACATCCCTCCAGTCAAAGGAGGGGAGGAAAGGGATGGCAGCTGAGGGGGAGTTGTAGATTGTGGTAGTAAGTCAAATCCAGTGTCTCTATTCAGTCCATGATTTTGTGTGTCTTAAAGTAATAAAAGCTATTACCTTACTCACTTTGTCTCCCCAACACAGCTACAACAACACTGCATATTAGGAAATATGTCACTTTCCATTTTTGAAATACTTGTCTTACATTTCTTGTAAGATTCATTCATTCAAGCATCTTCTGAAATTGTAATGGACTGCTGACCCTTGTCTAGTGGCAAATCCTATGCATTTATTGTTTATATCCATGTATGTTTCCTATTATTTGGAACACCATCTGTACAGAAGTTTACTTGGGTGTGTGGTCTGAAATGTAGATCATTTGATGGTGTCCAACTATTCCCTACACAGTTGAATCATCAATATTTTTTGAAGTTACACTTTACTTTTAGTACTAGATGGAATAAGTATCTTCCGGGGCAAGTATTCAAAAATTAAATTATGTGAACTATGGAAAAGGGTAGCTAAGTCAGAAGATAAATGTAATGGGAACACTTGAAGAATCAATGTGCAGCAAGCAAAAGCTGATAACTCATGGCGCGTTATTAGAAGAGATGTGTCAATTGCATTTAATTGAAAGTGCCAAAGAAAAGGAAGATACTACTTAACTCAGGAAGTTAGACCATAGTGAGAAAATGAAAGGCCCTTGGCAGTGACAGTAACAATAGCAATGAAATTTTTTGCTAGTAAGGAAACATGATATTAAAAGGCTGGGAAAGAAAATTTCTAAAACTTTGCATGCCAACAATTGACTGGGACACCAATTCAAAGGCATGGGTGTAAATGCAACAATAATATATTTAACAGGGTTACATATGCATCAAGAATAGATTTATCCCAACTTCCAAGAGAGCACGAGGCCAAGAGAGAAAACAAAAGCAATACTTGAGTTTCCAACAAGAGTTAACAGAAAAAGTAGCTTTATACAAAATCAAAGAGTCAAGGAGTGGCACAGGAGAAATACAAGCAAGAAAGCAAAGACTAGTTTCAGTAAGTTGGAAGGCGTAAAAGATTTATTAAAGTCTAAATATGAAACAGTGGCAGGAGTAAAAGGTTACTAGTGTGGAATCACTGAAAAACCAAGCAGAGACCCTTGTCAGAGGACAAGCAAATGGCTGGAGAGCTAAATAAAACTCTCTCAAAGAACCAACACCATGTCCAAATAAATACACCACAGGCAGGTGAAAAACTATCAGTTTGCTTGCAAAACTAAAAAGTGCATATATTAAGTCACTCAACTCAGATTATTTACACTTCAGAATATGAAGGAGCTCTGATACCAATTGGTAATCTCACTATCATTCATAGTCAATCTGTGAGGCATTGTGTCAGTGGTTTGGAGAGTGTCTAGTTACAATCTTTAAAACAAAGGATGTACTAAAGAGCAGCAACCAGAAGACATCTAACTCTTAACTTTAAAAAATGAAAATGCTAAACATGTAGAGAATGGGTTGAAGATTCAGGGGTTTAAATGAGAACCAAAAATTTAACAAAAATATACCAAGCAACAGAGGTCTTATGAGTCACCCATGACGAGTGAACATGTTTTTAAATGGTATTAAACTGCACCTACATTAGTTACAAAGTCATGTTTAAAACCTTATTCACTAAGCCATTTTTAAAGAGGACCTATTCTAGTGTAGACAGGGCCTAAAATCAGGCAGGTTATATATTGTCAAGGGGAATGGGTTTCATTTTAGTAAAACTTTTGACAAGGAACCAAAAATACTTGGCTATCCACATATAGATCGTAGGCATAAAAGGAGATAGAAATATGGTTAAATAGCATCAACAAAGGACAATGGAAGTCAAGGGGGTTAAGTAAATCTGGAGCTTTCTGCTGAGCCATTTGGAAAGAGTCTTACTGGTTGCTTGGCCTAAATACCATGTGTAACTTTTTCCAGCTTGCCCAAATTCATATTCCCTGCCAGCAGGTGTATACTAGAAGAATACGAGAAGTGTTAATGAAATTAAAGGAATTGTGGGTGGATGTTTCCTCATAAATGCAAAAACAGGGAGGTAAACTTGGATTGTATTTCAATCAAGAATTCCTAGGAGGTCTCAAATTATCACGAGCCAGATGATAGTCTAGCACAATGTAACTTGGTGTATTAGGTGTTAATATCACACTGCCACTTGAATCTCTCTGGCAGGGTGGAACCTCTGAGGCTGCAGGTTTGGCAGCACCATCTGAACCAGCTTTAATGGAAATAGCAATAGGTCCTACAGAAATCACTGATGTCTGCACAGGAGATACATGTGATGGCTATTCCTTTTTTTTTTAGTTAATATTTAAAGATCTAAAACAGAGTTATGACTATCTATCTAAAGGAATAGTATATGGTGACACCAGGATTTGAATTATTAATATTTTGATAGATCTATTTCAGAAAGATTTAAACAGCTTAGAACACTGGTCTGTGAAATGGCTAATGGATTTTAGTGAATGTAAGTGTCAAGTAATACATTTTAGATAAGTAATGAAAGCAAACTATAGGTTTGAGTAAAGAAATGGAAATTTAATTACAATAAAAGGGCCTTGGGTAGGATTAGCAGTAATATGAAAAAAAGGAACACTGTTTTATTGCAACAAATGTGGGCAATGTGATCTTAAAGTATTTCAAAGAAAGCTGTAAATCAAATGTGAAATCATGCTGTTGTGGTGAGGCTATCTGGTATATTACATCCAGTTTTGGGTATCTGTTGGGATGTACACATTTTGGAAAGTCCAAGGGAAAAAAACACCTAAAACTGATCAAAAAGTATGGAAGAGTCTTAGAAATTATGACAGGATTGGGATTCTTCAGTTTTATGCATTTGGTAGAATGGGAAGCTGGGAAATTTACTGCTATATGTAAGTGTCTGAAAGGGGAGTGCAGAGTTTGGATCTGTTGGGACTAAACAGCAACACATGCCCACACTAATTTTAAAAATTAGTTTAAATTACAGAGTTTACCATTACTCCATCAGAGGGTAATTAATGTTTTAAATTCTCTTCTCTCAGAGGTATTGACAGGATGCACCTTAGAAGTGTTCAAAAACTCAGTATAAGAGGAGAAAGAAGTGGACAGTTAATTTGGACACCAATATAACCCTGTAAACACCAATGATTCTTGTTCACATCCAAATTGGGATTGGTAAGGAATTCTCCTCAGGACATATTGGTAGGTACCTTTTTCTTATTTTACCCTAGAGCATGGAGTATCTGTTTCTATCAATTTATGAAACACTTCAAGTCCAAATTTGTGCTTCAGTGAAATATTTTGTATCAATGCCAAAGATTCCCAGGTCTTAACACAATTAGTAACTGTCTTAAATTATGTAAAAATAGAACTTAAATCTTTGCAAAATATTTCTGCTCTAATTTAGTCAGAAACTAGATTTAGGAAAGGTTCCAGTCTACATGTTAAAATAAAGGGCTAAGTTCTGGCTAATCGTAGCAGGTACACTGGGAGAGAAAACGAGTGCAGTACACAGCCTTAAAACTCCCTATTCTCAGCACACCCGCAGAGATGTAGAATGCTGCTGACAGTGCTCCTGGAGCACACAGGATGCCCTGTTGTATTCCACACATTGAGGGATAGCGCATAAGCTTCTGCCTCTACCGTTCATCTGCCAACAGGCACTTTTTATCCGTAGCTGTAAGTAGTCCTGTACAGAGCATTCCAATTGATTTTTCTTTACAAACACAGAATGCCCCATACTATCCGTCTGCTGCAGCTCCTCACTCCAGAAACAAGCAAGGGCACAACTGGGTCTTTCAGCAAGTACAGCACAAGTAGAAACATAACAGTTTAAAGAGGCAGCTTTTCTGAGTTGTTTTTTGCCGACCCAAAAATAAAACCAATTCATTATTATGAACCTTTATTAAGCGGCTCACATTTCAGTATAAATCACACTAAAAAGATTTTTTTAAAAAAGCTATTTACACTACAGTGCTGACACATTTAAAATGAAAAAATTGGTATAAATAAGCTCTATGGAAAAGCCTGGAATTGTCAAAAAGAATTCTGGCTCATCTTACAAAAAATATATATGTTAAATGTCAGCTCTACTCTAAAACCTACAACTCAAATTATTTAAAGACTTCTTTATGTTAAACCTGCAGTGTTTACAGTGCATCTGGCCCTAAGTGCTTTGATACTTCACAGTTATGGACAGGCACTGAGGAATGTTACAAAGCTACATAAACTATTTTTCTGTAACAGATGTGAGGGCAAGTCACAAGCTTGCCTCACAGAATTTATGAATCTTTACATTATTACGTCATTAAGTTTAAAAAAGAATTTAAAACGATATGTACAAATTTAGCACAAAAAGTCATCTTCTCTTTGTCCGTGCAGATTTGGATATGTTGAGCCCTGTTGTCTTGTATCATACAGATTTATGTGACTTCCAGAACACAACTTATCCTGTAAATCTTTGTTGCCAGGTTCAAATTTAGAGTCTACTTCAAACTTAAATCCTGTCAATTCAACATTATCCAATTTTCCTTTAACATTCTGACATTCCATATCATTAGGTGCCACTGTCTTCTCAGGAAGATCAACATTCATGGATTTCTCTTTATTTCGGTGAGATGCAATAGGTTCATGTTTTATCTGTGTGAATTCCTGCTGTACATATTTAGTTTGCAGAGCATCTGAAAATTTGGTGTCTTCGGAGGTATTTTTGCTTATCGTACAGATGATGTTGTCAGTCTGAAGTCCAATAACCGAAGACATGGGGTCTGCAGATGTGCCTGCTTCATAGATGCTTGTATTTTGAGAAACCTCTCCCTCTGAGTGATATAGCTTGAGCCGGATGTGCCAAGCCAAACTGCATACAGCTGAAACTGTCTTGAACTGGTGCACAACATTCCTTGGAATAAAATAAATGTCATTATCATATAGTTGAATCCTAGCATATCGAATGCCTTCCCTTCGCAGTTGGTTAAGTTTTGCATCATCAACCCACTGGACACACTGGAGGAGGAAAAGTGAGAATAAATATGAAAAATCTATTCTAAAACATGAGAAATATTCCTGATTAATAATTCACAACATGTTTACCTGTGAGAGTGGAGGCTCATGCAAATCTAACTGCATTCGCTGAACTACCTCTAAGAAATCTTCAGCATGAAAACAAATTACATCTTTGGTTATACGAGGTTGCTCAGGCCTGTACAAAAAAAAAAAAGCAGTCAGTGATACGATTTAAATTGCTACAGACTTTGCTTTTTTCTTGCTACAGATACTAAAACAGAATCTAAAAAAGAATTTTACAACTCAAGTTTGAAAAGACATTTAAAACACCTGTTAGAGTGACTAACTCTTCAACTACAACACACTAACCACACTCAGGAATATAAATAAGTTTCTACTTAATTATTGGCAACAGAAGCACTAATAGCGATCAGTGCCACCAACAGTTCCATCTTTCATCATGAAAGAAGGCAGAGATTAGATTTTCCAGTATGTTCTACTAAAAAACAGTCAACACCTCCTTTGAGGAGGTGTTGACAATCACCATAAAATATGTAATAGTCTGATCAGTATTAAAGAAACTTTTGGTCAATGCTAGATGGTTCACATATTCCATTTTAGTGTCTAACTGCCCTTTTCCGTGCAAATTTTTCAAGAATTTAACAAAAAATAATTTTCAGTGACAACCAGTTGCCAGTAGGTCAGACTTCAGGCCAGAGTATGGTACAGAGCACTTGTTGCTCTGATAAATGACCTACTTCTGTCCAGTGACAAGGGAAGACACCAAATATTTGTGTCCCACCTTTAAAGTTCCTCAAGGACAAAAATATTCTGGAATGCCTCTGGCCAAACACAGAGTTTTATTTATGGGCAAGTGACAAGTGTTTGTCTCACCTGCTATTAAAAATCTCCAGTGATGGACATTCCACAACCTCCGTAGGCAATTTATTCCTGTGCTTAACTACCTTGACAGTTATGAATTTTTTCCTAATGTCCCGCCTAAACTGCCCTTGCTGAATTTAAGCTCATTGCTTCTTGTACTATCCTCAAAAGTTAAGGAAAATAATTTTTCTCCGTCCTCCTTGTAACAACCTTTTATGTACTTGAAAACTTATGTCTCCCATTAGTCTTCTCTTCTACAGACTAAACAAATCCAATTTTTTCAATCTTCCCACATAGGTCATGTTTTCTAGACTTTTAATCATTTTTGTTCCTCTCTGGACTTTCTCCGATTTGTCAACATCTTTCCTGAAATGTGGCACCCAGAAACTGGACACAATCCTTCAACTGTGGCCGTATCAGCGGGGAGTAGAGCAGAATTACTTCTCGTGTCTTGCTTACAACACTCCTGCTAATACATCCCAGAATGATTGCTCTCTTTTTTTTTTTTTTTTTTTTTGGGGGGGGGGGGGGGCAACAGTGTTACACTGTTGACCCCACTATGACCCCTCTCTCCCGCTCCCTGCAGCACTCTCCATTTTGTCTCTGTTCATCTGATTGTTCCTTCCTAAGTGGAGTACTTGGTATTTGTCCTTACTGAATTTCATCCTATTTTTCAGACCATTTCTCCAGTTTGTCCAGTTCATTTTGAATTTTAATCCTATCTTTGCAAAGCAAAGTCATCTTTGACTGTTTCTAATTACTTGGTGACTAACACACAGGAATACTTTGAATTCTAAGAGTTGAATTTACAGTTAATTTAAAACTGAGAACAAAATGTTTAAGCCATGCACTGTTTTTCTTCAATAACTTGCAATCTCAGCTATGAAATTAAAGAATCTGAATGTTTATATCAAGGTGGTTTTTCTGTTTGAACAGAACAGTGAGTTAGTCAAGTATGTAACCTCCAACATTAGATTAAAACACCAAATTATAAACTCTGTGCTAAACTAGGATGTTCTCTACTGAAATTTAGCCATTGACAGTAATCTAGTGAGAATTTTCAAATCTTGCAATACAAATTGGATGACAGGAGAGGTCCTGGAAGACTGCAGAAGTGATAATGTAGTGCCCATCTTTAAGAAGGGGAAAAAGGAGGAGCCAGGGAACAACAGAGGAGTCATCCTGACCTTGATACCTTGGAAGATACTAGAACAATGTATAATATATTCTATTTGCAAATGCCTGGAGGATGAAGGGGTGATACCTAGCAGCCAGGATGGATTTACCAATAACAAATCTTGCCAACCAGCTTGATTTCCTTTTTTGACAAGGTAACTAGTTTGGCGGATAGGGGGAATGTAGTGGTCATAATAAATCTAGATTTTAGCAAAGCTTTTGGCACAATCCCACATGACATTCTTATAAATAAGATGGAGAAATGTAGGCTTAGTAGAACTACCATTAAGTGGATAGATAGTTGGTTAAACAACCGCAGACAAAGGGTAATTATTAATGAAATGATGTCAGATTAAAAGGAGGTCTCAAATGGGGTTCCACAGGAATCTGTTCTGGGTCCGGTGTTATTTAACATCTTTATTAATGATGTAGGAAGAGAGCATACGGATCAAATTTATAAATGACACAGCTAGGAGGGTTGCAAACATTTTGAAGGATGAAAAAAAATGGTTACTAACCTGTTGTAACTGTTGTTTTTCAAGATATGTTGCTCATGTCCATTCTATGCTAGGTGGGTGCGTGCTGCATGTACGACTGCTGGAGATTTTTCCCTTAGCAGTATACATAGGCTGACTCTAATGTCGTCTGGAGCCACACACATGTGCTGGTATAAGTGGCATCGCCTGCACCATGTCCTCAGTTCCTGCGGGTCAGGAGGGCGGGTCATGGAATGGACATGAGCAACACACCTCAAAAAACAAGAGTTAAAGGTTAGTAACCATCTTTTCTTGGAGTGTTTGCTCATGTCCATTCCATACTACATAATTCACAAGCAGTAACCCCAGAAGTGGGCTCAGATTTCGTGAATGTGCTCACTGCAACACTGCTCTTCCAAAACTGGCATCATCACAGGCCTACTGGGTGATGGTGCAGTGGGATGCAAAGGTATGAACTGGCGACTGTTGCGGTTCTGCAGATGTCCTGGATTGGTATCTGTGCAAGGAACGCTGCTAATGAAGCTTGGGCTCTTGGGAAACGAGCTGTCATGCTAATCAAAGGCATGATGTTCGCCTGCTCGTACCAAGCCCCACTTATCCAGGATGAGGTTCTCCAGGGAGTTGTACAGGACGATATTCTTTGGGATGACACCAGTATCCTTTTTATCCTTTCAGCTATTGCTATGAAGAGTTACGTAGACTTGCAGAAGAGTTTAGTCCTCTCGATATAAAAAGTGGAATCTGTTTCTTGAGATATCGGTTGAGGCAATGCAGATCCAGGACAGGCCAGAACCCTTCTTTGGCCTTCTGGATTAGGAAGCATTGGGACAAACTCCCTTCCCCCTCAAATCTTGAGGAACTTTCTCAACAGCTTCCATACGTAGGAGGGATTGTACCTCCTGGACAACGAATTGCTCGTGAAAAGGGTCCCTGAAGAGGGACGGAGATGGGAGGGTAAGGGGAAGGATGGATACAAACTGAAGGGTACATTCAACTGCCACTGTGCTCAGGACTCAATGGTCCAATGTTATGGACGCCCATGCCAGGCTGAAGGGTGACAGTCAGTCCAAAAATAAAAGAGGGGAGGGGAATCTATAGCGGTGATTGGTACAGCTCCCCTGGGTGCACCTTCAAAAGGCCTGCTTTGGGCCACCTGAATATCTCTAAGTCCCCGAGTGGGAGGCAGAGAATGACAGGAATGGGCCGCTTTAACTTCTGCCTTTGTGTTTATAGGGCTCTGGTCTGAGAGACCCCAAGAACCGCAGGGGTTGCTGAGGACTGAAGTGCTCCCTGGAGGTCGATGGAGCATACAGGGCCAAGGATCGAAGGGTGGCCCTCAAGTTCTTCAACCCACGCAGCTTCATGTCTGCCTGCTCTGAGGGCAGAGCCTTCAAACAGGAGGTCCTGAATAGACTGTTGGATCTCGGGGGGAAAGCTAGAGAACTGGAGCCAGCAGCAGCACCTCTTGGTAACTGCTAAGGGCATTGTTCAGGCCACCAAGTCAGCAGCATCCAGAGGTGCCTGTAGGGAGATTCTTGCCTGCTCTTACCCTCCTCCAAGAGGGCTGCAAACTCCTGCCTCAACTCTTGGGTCAGGGAGTCCTTGCATTTGTTCTGGGAGTCCCACAGATTAAAATCATATCTCCCCAGCAATGCCTGCTGATTGGCAATACTGAGTTAGAAGCTACCCGTGACAAACCTTTCTGCTGAAAAGGTGTACCTTTTTGCATCATTTTGTTCTGGGGTAGCACTCAACTGTCCCTGCCTGTCCCTTTTATTTGCCACAGACACAACCAGGGACCCCAGGGGAGGGTGATAGTATGGTTTGTCAAACCCTCTTGCTGTCACATAATACTTCTTCTCTGCCCTTTTTGATGTGGGGGGACAGAGAAGATGGCGCTTGCCAGAGGGCCTTTACTGGTCCCATCTTTGCCTCATTGATGGGCAGGGCGACCTTGGCAGGATCTGCTGCAGGTAGGATATCTATCAGGCTGTGCAAAGTCTCTCTGAGCTCCTCCACTTCCAAGCCCAAATTTGAAGCCATCCCCTTCAGTAGGTCCTGATGGGCATTGAAATTGTCCTGGGGCAGTAGGTTGCTGGGCCCCATCACAGCCTCATCTGGGGAGAAGGGAGGCTTGCACTGGAGAACAGGCTCCTTCCCCCTCCTTGTGTATGTCCCCTGGAGGCATCTCCTGGATTTCTTGAATTGAGGTCCAGTGCCAAGTGGGAGGGGACGGTACCCCATCTACCAGAGACCACTGAGTGAGTGATGCAAGGGAGGTCCCGGTACCCAGGAAAACCCCCAAGCATTCCAATAGAGCCACTGCAGTGCCCGCTGGAGGCCCAGTGTCAAAAGTCCCTGGGGAGGTAGGCTGGGTGCCTCTGGTGGGTGCCTCGGACTTAGAGGATACTTTTTCTCCTGATGCCCACGGCAGAGTGTTACTGGATTCTGCCTCCATCTGGCACCAAGGTTCCAGGGACCTGTGATGTGTTGGGGACCGGTGGCGTGCCGGGGATCAGGATGCCAGAGTCAGGTGGGGCTTGCCTCTGGAAGATGCCCACAGCTTGGAAGGTGCCTGGCGCCCCCTACTCCTTGAGGCTGGGGGTGATAGCACTGGCAGAAAGAGGAGGCTTCCGGCGTCGATGGAACCACCAGACCGCTGGTACCATGGTGATTTACTGGAGTCGACAGAGGGTCCCAAACCTGACTCAAGGATCTTGGCCAATGTGGGTCCCAGGGTGGTAGAGTGGCTCAGCGTGGGTCTGAATTGTCTCTTTTCTGCACCAGCGAGCGCCCTCTATCAGTGTGCTGCTTTTTGTGCTTCCTCCTCTACAAGAGATGGTGAATGGTGCTGAGAAGAGCTTGGTGCCGGTGGCGAACTACACACCGACGCCAATATGCTTGGTGTGGAATCGGAACAGCTTGGCTCTGAAACAGGTCTCAGGGTGGCTTCCATAAGGACAGCCTTCAGGGTGATGTCCTGGTCTTTCTTTGTGCGGGGTTTGAAGTCCTGACAGATTCAGCATTTGTCCTTTACATGAAATTCCCCAAGCACTTCAAGCAGTTGGTGTGTGGGTCACTCATGGGCACGTGCTTGCCACAGGAGGCACAGGGTTTGAAACCCAAGTATCGGGGCATGCCTGGTCTCCAGGGCAAGAAGTCCCATGACAATAGGGACTAAAACACTGACTATATACACTACTATACAAGATAATGTAAATATACGCTAAACTACAGGCAACAAACAGAGAAAAAGATCAAAAGACCACTGGAAAGAAGTCTTGCCAGAGCAAGGAAACGTTCCGGTGACCAGGAGAGGCAGTAAGAAGGAACTGAGAGGGCACAGGGCCAGCAGGCCCTTATACTGATGCATATGCACGCAACTCCAGAGGGCGCTACAGCCAGCCTTACATATACCACTAAGGGAAAAATCTCTGGCAGCTGTGCACGTGGCGTGTGCACGCCTAGCATGGAATGGACATAAGCAAGCACTCAAAGAACTGAAATTCAAAGGGGTCTTGCTAAATTTTAGAACTGGGCTATAGACCACAAACTTTACAACTGTAGACAACTACAGACAACTTGGCAGCAGCACTGCTGAGAAGGGTCTGGAAGTTCTGTTGGATCACAACCTCAACATGAGTCAACAATAAGATGCGGTTGCAAAAAAAACAAATGCAGTTTTGGGTTGCATTAACAAAGGTATAGCAGTCACAGGAAGCGATATTACCGCTGTACACAGTGCTGGTTAGGCCTCAGCTGGAGTACTGTGTCCAATTTTGGACACTGCTGTATAGAAAGTACCTAGAGAAACTGGAAAGGATCCAGATGCAAGTAACAAAAATGATCAAAGGGATGGAATGCAAGCTATATGAGCAAAGGCTGAAGGAACGGAGTATGTTTAGTTTGGAAAAGAGGGGATTAAGGGAAGACATGATAGCTGTCTTCAAATACTTCAAAGGCTGCCATAAGATGGAAAAAACTGTACTCTCTTGCAAGAGGGCAGGACAAGAGGCAATGGGTTCAAACTACAGCATAGCAGATTTAGATTAAATCTCAGGAAAAACTTACAGTTAGAAAGAAAAGTAAGCCAATGGAACAAACTGCCTAAGGAAGTCACGGAATCTCCTTCATTGGAGGTTTTCAAAGAGACTGGATAGCCATCTGTCTTGGATGGTTTAGATCCAACAAATCCTGCATCTTGGTAGGGGGTTAGATCAAATGACCCTTATGGTCCCTTCTAACACTTCGGCTCTATGATTCTAAATCGAAAGAAATATCATATACATGCATTAAAAATAAAAAGAGCACCTACCCATGGCTCTGACACTCTAGACACCTTTTTAAATATACAAGAAGAGAAAAGCACCTGCAAGTACCCTTCAATCAACAACAGCCCAACTACAAAAACAACCCATTAATATCTTAGAAATGATTTATATTTCGACCTGTTGGAAACCTCTAATTGTTACAAGTTAGTCAGTCAAAATGAAAAAGTATCATCTCCATTTTCAGATTGAAATAAAGTTGCATTTTTGTCCTTCACTCCTGAACATCATATTGAGAATGAAATGAAAAAACAGGTGACAATATTTTTGAACAATTTAAACATTTAAGACAACTCAATGCTAAGGTTCCCATACTAGCCTTAACTTTACCTTGTTGCTTTATGCATTTACATAATCTCATTATACAACTATTCAAACTGGACAATCTTCAATTCAAAGCATCAACTATTCCTTTTTCTAAAGCCTTACAAAATGCTCCACAGATTTATGTATTACTCAATATGCTTTGTGTATCTGTTACAATGTGCATGTGTGCACACACCCATACACACAAAAAGACAGAATTAATTTTAGTGTGAATTTTAACTCCATTTTCTAACTTTGGTTTAGCTCAACTTTAATGTTTCCTCCAAAAGGTTGATGTTATCTTTTAAGATGTCTTTTTATACATCTAAGTAATTCATTAGATAAAAGTACAAAAAGAGAAATGAAAGTCTGTTTATTTAGTGAGTTTTTAAGTTTGTCAAGGTTGCCCAGAGCATTGGATAGATGCTTTTTTATCGTTTATATATATCCAAGTAAATAAACCTAACAATGGACTAAATCTTAAAACATTACATGTGACTTGTATAAAAATCCTACTTTTTTCTTTTGCTTTTTTGTTCTTGGTGTATAATGAAGCCATGCAAGTTTTATATTCTCTCTCTTCCCCCAAAAAAGTATTATTTTTTCCTGCCTGTTCAGAAATTCAGATCTTGTCTACTCTGAAAGACACTATGGTGACTGGATAAGTAATGAAATCTCAAGACTGAAAGCTGAGTAACTTAAAGAGGAAAACTTGCTGGACTATTTTAAGTTGATTTTAATTAAAATTTATAATATAATATCTAACAAACACCTGGGAGAAAGGGTATCTTTGTTAAAGATTCAAATAATCCCACTATTTCAGTTAAATACGAGCATTCACAAAGTCCTGAACTGCAAGAAATCCTCTCGCAAAGCCAGGGAAGACATGGCACAATATAATATTCCTGAGCTATCTAAAAGGAAGAAAGACAAGCTGATAAATTTTTTTAAAGTGACATATAAAAAGGTAAACACTAAATTTTCAAACTTCTCTGCAGGTCACCTTTAAATTTTGTATATTTTGTATCATACAAATCAAGAGGTCAGGCTAGACCATCATAATCATCACTTCAGGCCTTAAAATCCATGAATAAATATTCTTCTATTATTTTATTAAGCAGTCATCTTGCCACCTGAACATTACCAACTGTTATATAAAGATATTTTAGAAATAAGTCAATATAGCTAATGCCTATGTTCCCTCTGGCAAAAAATGCATAGCTTGAGGTGTACTGTGCAGGAAGCAGAAACATATCAGACAACAGTGGATGAAATATTATTCTTTTTGATCAATCTACTTCAGAAAAGAATTACATTGAGGACATTGGAATCCCAACACAGTAGTAGTTCCTAGAATATTTAGGCACTTTGGATAAAGGTAGGTTTCTTCCCCTCCTACAAAGCTGCATATATACTTACTTGCCTTATTTCCCTGATAAAAACTTGAAATTCCTTTTGCAGGTCATTTTAAATAAATTGGAATTGTAAGTTTATTTGCCTCATAATAAATACCCTTCAGGCCACCTTAATGTTTATACTTTTTTTGTTGTTGTTGTTTAAACCTTAGAAATAACAGGACCATAAAATTTGGACTTCTCTAATTTTGCTAGATAATCGCTGGGCAGCATACATGTCAACATGACATAGAAGCAACTGATGTGCAACACAAATGACCGAAATGTGGAATGCCTGTCACAACATTATGAACAGATAATGCTTTTTCGCTATAAAACCAGTTTAAGGATGTTTGTTCACTAGGAATTAACCATTTAAAAAGAAAACTGGAAGAACATGTTCCATCACTGCAGGCAATAGAAGGATGCCAGGATCCCTGGCTGTGCAGCAGCCTGTCTGGCTTCCAAGTTTCAGAGGCAGCAGGGTAGATAAAAGATTGATGCTAAATAAA
Source organism: Emydura macquarii macquarii (assembly GCF_026122565.2). Lineage (NCBI taxonomy): Eukaryota > Metazoa > Chordata > Testudines > Chelidae > Emydura > Emydura macquarii. Next base: position 39,989,142 of record NW_027132773.1, on the reverse strand, counting down.
CAAACCTATTTAAAATTAAATTTGAAATCATGACAACCTATATCAGGGCCTAAACCTGCTATAATTATTAAAATCATTTTAAGTAAATAAAAAAAAGACGTTGCATCAATGATCCCTACTCAAAGTTTAAGAAGTTAAAGGGGGCTGCTTTTTAAACTATATACAGAGCTAAGGAGAAAACATCTTTAACTTTTGAGGTCAACTCGAGTTTCATAAGCATATTACGTCATGTATTGCATTAAATATCTAAATTATATACAGTCTTTATAATGAAGGGACTGGTGGTATTTGCTTTTTTTCAAATGTCTGTACTTTCTATTGTGGACAGAAATTTTAGCCTTAATTATTTTTGATTTCAGCTTGCCTAGCAGGTGTAGAGAAAATATTTTCTTCATTTGGATTACTTATTCAAAGCTGAAAAACCAACTGGGAGTGGAAAAAAGCAAGACTGGTAGTTTTACTCTTCCAACCTACGAATAAAAACAGATGGGGAGAAAATGGTTTCTTACCTGTATTGTAACTCTTGTTCTTTGAGATGTGGGTGCAGACACTCAGGTATGTGCATGACCAGCATACTGAAGCTGGAGAACTTTGCTTGAACTGTACCCATAGGAGCTGCACTTGTGCCCCATGGCCCTCATAGCCCCTCCTATAGCTATTTAAGGGTGACATCACCCCAACCCCCTTCAGTTCCTTCACAGCAAAACTTAAGATGGGAGACTCCGATGCAGAGAGGATGGAGGGTGGGTCCTGGAATAAAACTCTGCACCCATGTCTTGAACAATTGTTACAGTACAGGTAAGCCATTTTTTCCTTTTTCAAGTGGTTGCAGATGTGTATTCTAGTCAAGTCACTCACAAGCAGTAACTAATGGAAGTGTAGCTCAGAGTCCACTTAACTGCAATAATGCTTGCGAGGAAGTGTGAGAGGAAGACTAGGTAGTTGCCCTGCAAAATGTCTGATATAGGGAAGCATGACAAAGGCACTTGATCCCTCGTCAAATGAGCCACCACTCTATGGCCACAGAGGTGTGGCCAGAACTATCCCATATGCTTTAGTAATGCAAATAGTAATTCATCTGGAAACTGTCTGTGCAGAAACCACCAAAGAATGAAGCTACTGTTCATCGGCATTTGAGTCAGGCTTAGGAAAAAATTTAAGTAAATATATTGTTTGGTTAAGGTGAAATTGTGACACCACTTCAGACAAAAACTTAAACTATACCTTATCTTTGAAAAACTGAGTATATACAGAGGCTCTGCAATGAAGGCCTGCAAATCAGTAGCTCTTTTTGTAGAAGTTATAGCAACAAGAAAACCTCTCTTTTGGCACAGGAGAGAAAGCAAGTGGCTAGGGGCTCAAATGGAAGACCCAGGGGGGGCAGCCAGTACAGTACTGAGGTCCCACAAAGGAATCCATTATTCTACAAGTGGAAAGAGGCGGACATCATCTTTCAGAAATCTAACTATGATATAATTGGAAAATACAGAAAATACAGAATTCCCTTGGATCAGAGGATGAAATGCTAAGATCATTGCTAACAACAACAAGTTGAGCGACAGACTTGAGAATTTAAGATGTAACAGGTAATCCAAAATGTCTTGAATTCATGCTAGCATTGGCTGAATTCCCCAAGCCAATAACCAAACCTAAACACACGTCTCACTTAGCCAAATAGATAGCCCTAGAAGAACGTTTTCTGCTATTAAGTAGGACTTGTTGCATTGCTTGCGAATATTGTTCCTCCTGCTCATTTAACCATGTAGAATACACGCCATCAAGTACAGACTGCTCAGCACTGGATGCCATATCTGACTGTGGTATTGCATCAGCAGGTCAGGAATGAGAGAAATAGATCTGGGAGATCAAACAGATTGTGAAGGATAGAAAATGAACTTGGTCAAGCTGGTGCAATGAGTATCATTTTGGCATGATCCAACTTCAGCTTGAGAAGCACCTAGGTGACGAGTAGGAGCAGAGAGGAGGGAATGTGGGGGAGAAGGAATACATCACAATCCCAATCTCCCATTCAAATTGAAGGGGGTTAGACTAGAGCAGCTTAAAAATCTCTTGTATATGTAAGGAGATCAGCACCAGAGACAGCATTTAGCCACATAGCTGAAAAGCAGGCAGACAACGGGAGAAAACATGGTGGATTTTTGTGAGTTCTAATTTAAAAAACAAAGATGGTGATAATGATTAGGCAAGAATAGACAGTCAGTTTTAAGTTTAAGACTTTTGATAAGTAGTAAATAATAATGTAGAGTAAGTTTTAGCTAGAAATCTAAAATGGTGGTCACGATGTCATGCTAAGAGAATGAGAGAAACAAAATGGAGGTGTTAAGAAACTGACCAATAGTAGAAAGGCAGACTGGGGTGAAATAAAGGTCACTCCTAATACCTGCAAGGAGGGGTCAATTAGGTAGGAAGGAAGATCACAAGGAGGTCCAAGTTTGAGTAAACAAGTGAAACTAATTAACATATTGGACAACTGAGTGGTCAAAAATGATATCACCCTGGGTGAGGAAGATTCTGTTGATTGACATTAAGCAACCAAAGAAAATCATATATTATGCAGGGTTGACAGGCTTGGGTATGGGTGATGATCAGGACAGACGACAGCAGCAAGCAGCAAAGACACAGCAGCAACAGGCAAACACAGAACAGAAGGCATCTTAGGCGAACCAGAGGAATTTGATTAAGAAGGAAGTAAGTATAATTTTTCCTAAAATAAGGAATGCATGTGTATGATGGTAAATAAAGCTGGATGCTTGCATCTGAATGATCACTAACACCACTCATTCTATGAGTGCCTGATCAGCTCTCATAGGTTAGTTTGTAGTAGTATTATTCTAATGTCTCTGTATACATATGTATAAGGGAATTGTAGGTTAGATTTTAGTAAGTTTGGAATTCTGATACAACATTGTACTAAGGCTTTATACATATGTATGCAGGGTTTCTTTCTCCCTCTATGTCATATTGTATGTTGCAACACTATTTTTGTCACATTATAATGTGCTAAAGATACTGTATTGTGAATACTGTATTGCAATTTTAGAGTTTAATGTTACATTTGATGACGCGCCGCATTAGGTTATATAATTGATAGTGTATTGTATTGTCCCAAGTGGCTTATTTAATTTGTGACGTTGATTTTTTATTTAAATTGTATTAGAATTAGCACTTAATAAAGAGACATTCTGTTTTCGAAGAAATTACTGTCCAAGTGTCAATTCTTTGAGTGGAGGGCTGTATCCGTGTCCTCCCAAGGATAAACTGAGGCAGGCAGGTCTAGAGAGTTTTCCAATTATTTAAATGGAAACCCTGGTAAACCCTTGTAAATCTCCTAGGGCAGACCATTTCCCATTACCCGCTTTTTAGAATTAAGACTAGGGATTGGTTCATTAGTACACCAAAGCCACTATGGGATCACTTGGGTACAAATTTTAGGGTAACAGGGTCAGTTAAGAAGCATGGACAGACCCATTCAGGAGCAAAAATTGACTGCTTTCTTCCCATCTTTCATTGCAAATAGTTTGATCATCAGAATGCCCCATTCTTTCAAAATGGACCACAGCAAGCCACTCTTCACGAATTTTAGGAGAGGTTCCTGCTGAGGTGACTGACCAAGTGATTCTGAACACCTGGCAAGTGAGTGGCTCTGAGAACGTTGTTTTCCCTGATCCACAATTGCCAAAATTTCATCGCTTCTTGACAAAGCTCCCTGGAAGTGGGCTCCTCCCTCCTTGTTCATATAGATTGTGGTGGAATTGTCGGTGAGGATATGAACCACTGTGCCCTTGACCTGAGTCTGCAAGGTATGGCGCGCATGGCAAACAGCTTGAAGCTCCACGACGTTGATATGGATGAACACTTCCTGTTCTGCCCACAAACCTTGAACTTTCAGCGTCCCCAGATGTGCACCCCAACCTATTATGGGGAACAGTCAAAGGGAACACCTTCACAAACACTGATCTGATTTGTCCACCAATGCAGGGACTCCAGAGTTGCAGGCACCACTCAGACAAGCCGATCCAAAGATTGACAATTCGGGTGATAGACCAACTTCAACCACAACTGAAGAGGACAAAGGCACAATCTCGCAAGCTGGACTACGTAAGCACCTGGAGCCATATGGTCTAGTAACCTCAGGCATACATGGACTGTAGAGGGACAGAAACAGGCAATGAATTGTTCTAAATCACTCTTGAGAAAGAAAGACCCTCAAACTCAGAGTTTAGTAGGGCCTAATGAACTTAATTTTTTGTGTTGGAATTAAATATGGACTTTTCTGTGTTCAAAATAAGCCTCAGCTGACTGAAGAGCTCGAATGTGAACTGGATGTGATGGAGGACTTGATCCTCTGATTTGCCTTTCATTAGCCAATCATCTAGGTACAGAAAGATGTGAATTCCCATCCTCCAAAGATAGGCCACGTCTACCATAATGCATTTGGTAAACGTGTGGAGGTAATAACAGGCCATAGGGGAGGATTGTGTATTGATAACACTGACCTGCAGCTATAAGACTGAGAAACTTCCTGTGGCTTGGGAAAACTGCCACATGGAAATAAGCATTCTGAAGATCCAAGGCAGCAAACCAACCATTGTGCTCTAACATGGGGAAGAATTCTATATAGGGTTACCGTATGGAATTTCATATATTTGATTTATTTATTGAGTCTTTAGAGGTCCAAAATAAGTCTGAGTTTTGTTTTTGTTTTTTTTAAAAAGAGTAATGTCTTTTCAATTTTCTCTGAAAACAAAAAAACCATCAAATGATAAATCCTCCATGCTTGTCTTTGCGGCCTGATTTTTAAATGGTGCCGGAGACAATGCCTGCAACAGTCTGTGTTCTGAGCCAATCAACCCAGAAGGTCCAAGGATCATAGATACCACCAATGCTAAGGACTCTTGTAACACAGGTGAGTACAGCACAGAGAGGCAGAGTAAATCTGCAGGTGGTTGAAAAGCCTGTGGGGTCAGTTTGGTTGGTGTCAAGACCAATGTTGTTCATACCAGATTTAACAGCTGCCCTACTGACAGTACCGAGTCAATGGTATGGTGCTGAAACGATCTCGCCTGACACCAGAGAGTGGGTAGAGTGCACTGCTCCATCCTATGTACCCCAGGAAACCTGCTGGAGGCCAGCACCCCGCTTAGAAAAGGATGAAGAATCTCCTCGAACCTTAGAGTGACTATGGTCAGTTTTATGAGACTTTTTTCTCGGGGGACAAGAGGAAGAACAAACTCTTCTCCTTGGATAAGAGTCAGAGTTTTGGCAGCACTGAAGGTCTCTGAGGCCTCAGACAATCTGATCCCAGCACTAAAGTGTGCCTCACGACTTACTTCATCAGGTGCTGCTTTAGGCCTAAGTCTCTTGCCACTTGTGTCCTCTTTCTGGTTCAATGAATTCATGCACTGTTATATAAATTTGCACCATTTCATCCAAAGAGGGATTAAGCCTGGACTCTGATGCAATATCAGAATTCTGGTTTCAGTAATCATTCTAGTCAAAATATAAAAAAAAGGGTGGTTGTTCTAAATAACTGAGTGGGAATTACAGAAGGTAATGTACTACACCACCACATGCAAGTCTCAGAGACCGCAGATGTTATGAGGACCAAACAAAATTATGACTTTTCTAGCTGCATGAGAGAGCCCAGCTAAAATGCAGTCTGTTCTCATTCAGAGAAAACAAGCAAAAAACGGCTTCTAATGAGGTAGGCTTATCCCCTGGATCACATGAGTTTTTCAGACTGTTTGGGACAGCAGACAAATGTCATGCAACTTCCACCAGGCTCCCTGGAACCAAAATGATGATGTTTGTTTATTTATATCTACACAGACAGAGCAAAATGTTCCCAAAAATTTCAATATGCAGTTTAGATAATTATGTAGGCAAGTCACTACTGTATTGGTTCATAAACATCAAGACAAAAATCTAGACAAGTTTGAGTGTAACAATTTACACAACTGTATTTAATGAAGCTGTTATTGAGACAAGGGAGGCCTCTAGTTTCCACTGGACTGTAGTTCCTCAAGACAAAAGAAAAAATATAGTTTATTCAATAGTTTTAGAAATAAGTCGTAACTATTTACTGGTTCAACATAGTAGCTGATGATCCTTCTATGAGCTATAAATGGAAATTCATGAAAATATTTTTCAGATGTCTAAAAAGACTAAACCAGTTGACACATACCACTCTCCACAGTGCACAGCCTTTAACACTCCTACAGCAGCTGTAGTCTGTCGTTCAAAACCTTGTCCTATGTGATCTGCATGGGCTCGTGTCCTGTCTTCAAATAGCATTTCACGGGGCTCACTAGTTCGAGGTAGGTATTGCAGGTTTTTTATTTCATTGGTAGTTCTGTTTAAAAAAAATAAGAACAAATTCTAACACTTCACCCTCAAGTTTATAGTTTTTACATTCATAGGATCCATTTCTCTCTTCAACATGCACATATTAGAATAAGAATACCGTGGCCAGATTACAGGATGACTGGCAGCACTAAAGTTATTTATGGAACATTATGAAATGCTGAAAGTAATATGTGCATTCAAATTTGTTCATTTACATTTCTATCCAACAATCTGAATGTCATATTGCATTTCAGCACTGGGTAGGAAAAGATTTGCAAGACTACTTGTCAGAGATGTTAGAGTAAAAGTGATGAAACATCACTAAGGTGAAAGAGATCCTCAAAGATCATTACATGGTTAGTCTAAGGTTGATAGTGTGAGACCATATCTCATTAGGTTGACATCTCAGATTCTACAAACTAAGGGTACCATCTGGAAAATATTTGGATGGGAAATTCAAAAGGAAAATCTACATGCTAAAAGAAGTTGTTTGATTCTGTAGATGGCACTCTTCATTCTGAGTATTACCTAAACCAGTATCCCAGTATGATGTGATGTTATGGTGATTTTGTACTATTAAAAGTCCCACCTTTCAGAGGAGACATACATCTTTGTCACTTGTAGTTTTTAAAAGGTTCAAAGACACTTAAGAATAATGTTAATACCAATATCCTGGGCAAATTCAAATCTGAGTAACATTGTGCTGGCTACTTAAAATTTCCCTTACAGTATTCATATGGATATAGCATTCTTCACTTCTCCAAACACATTTCATTTTGCTTTCTGCTGTTAACGCAAGATAGCTGCATTTTAAGGAGAATGAAGAAAAGATTGTCTGGTTTGTAAAATAACTATTTTAGTATTCATTACAGAAGCCCAGAGGCTACAATCAGGATTGGCACATCTTTATGGTAGGTGGTGTACAAATGCTTACCAAAAAACATGTTCTTCCTTGAAGAACTTAAAAACTAAAAAGTGATTTTGTTTCTTCTTTTGGAGGGTAAAAAGCTACATAAACAAGATTTTAACCTATAATATAGCTACAGCCACTGTGATGAATGGAACAAGGACTAGGTTAAAACAACTAACCAGATAATTCACCAGGCTAAGAATTTCAACATACCTTTTCCTTTTGAAAGGTGACTTTGGCATGTCAGCCACAGGGATCATCTGTTCTCCTGGACGTACCCACATGATGGGACCATCATCGCTATCTTTACGACTTTCTAATTTTAGACTAGAAAGCGTCCCCCACGGCAATGTACACTAATAGGAAATATAACAATCCACATTTTTATAAGCGTTATTTTCAAATACATTAAAAATGGTTATTGGATAAAATGAAAAAAGCGTAAGTTAAAAGATCTGGTAAATAAGTAAAATATAGGCAAGTGTGATGACTTGGGGAAACTGTCTGTTCAGTTTATGAATTCCGAACAATTCAGGATATTACGAACTCTCCATATCTATCTTTATCAAGATAGAAACTCCATCCGTCTTCTCTGTTACCACTCTACCTCCATGTTTGACAAATTCCAACGGGTAGTGGCACAGGACTGACAGAGGGTCGTTAACTTGCAGTACAAACATTCTAATACAAACATCCTAGATAACAGACTGGCTTCCACTTAGAACTGGTTTCTCAGGGAACAGAATGCCTGGCAATGAAGACACTTGGCAGAGGTCCATAAAAGGACTCAAGGGAAAGACCAAAGGAAACCCACAGGAAGTTTGATCAGGAAAGGGGACATCTGGTCAAGATCAAAGGAAGCAAGCTGGGAAGGCAGAAGGCTCCATGGTTCAGAACCTAAGCCATGCACTGAAAACTGAAGGACTTTGGATCGCCCCAGACAACCTTGAACCTAGCCCAAAGAATGCTGTGGAATGGGCAGGAAACTGAGGCAAGGAATGCATGTAGGGTTTGTTATTTTTTGTGTAGAGATGTGTATTTCTTGTGTTTATAAGAGAGTGAGCAGTGGTACTTCAGAACCCTGCGCAAAGTGTCTGTATGTATTAAGCACATGCCCTTGTGAAGAGATAAACCAGAAGGCCAAACCTTCAGGTCGAGTTCAGGGAGAAGATATGTTTAAGCTCTGAGGAAGCCTGAGGGGCCAGCACTGCTTCCAGGGACTGGGCAATGCTCTACAGTTTAAGTACTCAGGAGGGGGTACCAGGGAGAATATCTGCACGCCGAGTGTGCGCCGAAGACAACAACTGGACTTTGTTCAGATTTGAGCCTTAAAAACCCTACCTCAATGGCTAGATGCCTTCACAGGAGCCTAGTGAGTGGCCAACACGGGTGTTCAACCAGACCTGTGACAATAAGTATTACAGTACTCTCACTTTAATAGAGAGCAGTGGTTTTCAACTGTTTTCATTTGCGGACCCCTAAAAAAATTTTGCATGGAGGTGCAGACCCCTTTGGAAATCTTAGATGTAGTCTGCAGACCCCCAGGGGTCCGTGGACCACAGGTTGAAAACCACTGATATAGAGCATTTGGAAGAGCATCCCCCTTCCCCTCCTCCCCTTACTTTTAAGAAAGGTGAATCTTCCAACATATCAAGGAACTCAGGAAAGTAATCCCCCACTTCCTCATCCACTGCTCCAACCAAGCTGATCTGTCTCATTGGGCCAGCTCTATATGTACCATGGGAGTATGTTCTTTTTACCTAAAAGAAGAATATGAAAGTCAATTACGAGTTACACTGAGTTCATTAGGACTCAAAAGTTTACAAAATCAATGCCATGTGCACATCCTCTATTTCTGTCTTCTCAGAACCATAACTAACATTAATACTGTATGCAGTCCTTATTACAGTATTAACAACTGTGTTATATATTATCAATCATAAAAAAGAAACCATTCTTTTGAAACAACCAACTGACTAAAATAGCAGGTAGCTGGAATGTGAAACTCATTTACTGGTTTTGAAAACATGGATTTGAAATACAAAAGAACAGAGATAGAAGGTATTTCTGGCAAGTTGCAACATTCACAGTTACATCAAGTTAAGGTGGAATTAAACAGGGTATTAAATATTCGTTCTCTATGACTATCCAAACAAGCAGCAAGATGTTTTGAGTGATGTTCAAATTACAGAAAGGGGATGGAATGTTAAAGTTATACTTCCATGACAGCTGGCTAAAAAGAGGCCTTCAAAAAGTAGAAGAGGAAGAAAGAAAGATAATCGAGGTAAAGCTAATATGAAGCAGGGTAAAGCTAAAGAGTGTGTAACAATATAAAGGAGGTGAACTAGTTGAAAGGAAAATGAAGCAAAACATCTTAAAATCCAAAAAAAGGCAAAATAGTAAGACCAAAACCACGTGAACATGAAGATCCTCAGGAAAGTTAAGGCAAATCAACCAAATGTGTGTAAGTTAAAGCACATTAAACCCCTGCGTGGATTTTTCAATTCAGGAGTAAAGTGGCCTAGTGGCATGTCTACATATGAAGCTTACCGTGGGTTTTGTGCATCTGTGGTATGTGATCTGCAACAAGTGTTGCACAAGAAGTGTATGCACACCACACTGTTATCCAGTGATTAAAGTATTTTTGCCTCATATCATTGCAGCCACATAGCACTGTGATGTTTTGAAATGAGCAATCAGCATTCAAGGCAGACATCCCAGGGTGCACTGCACTGCCACTGTGCTATATGCGTTCTGGGATTTTTCATGATGAGCATTCTGATACCTCGATTGGAAGGCAATGAAATTCTGGAGTTTACTATCAAGTTAAATTCCCATGATTCCTGATTTCATCCCATCACAAATTAGGATTTTGAGAGCCATCCAATTGCCATTTTCAAAGCATTGTCACATACCATGCAGGAAACATTGTGATAGCTACAATCCATACTGTGATGAACCTCAACAAGCTGCTGCTAACATATCTATAGTTGGGCTGTGACTTCAGGACTGGGATAAAGCCACCAGAGGAGGAGAAAGCTGAAATCAGACACCTTCCCAACTTTTCCTGGAGCAGGTCCCTTGCTGGAGCCCCACGTCTGGAGCTTGGCCAACAAGTACTGACTGGTGAGAAAGTATAATGCTGCAGACTGGAGATTGAGCATGAGGTGACAGCAGAACTTCAGAATGTCAAAAGCCACTTTCTTAGAAATCTGTGCAGAGCTCACACCAGAGCTATGGCAGCAGAATGTTTATGTAAGAGCTGCTGTCAGCATAGAGAGGAGTGTGTGGCCATCACCATCTGGAAGCTTGCCAATCCTACCACCATTCAGTAGCTAGCCAGTTTGATGTTGGTAGATCAACTATGTAGGCTGTTGAAATGCAAGTGTGTACTGCTATCAGGAAGGTTCTATCCCATAGAATCATAAAACTGGGCAATACACAGGCAATTAACTTGTTTGCACCACCGGGGTTAGTGACTTATACTGGAGCCAGTGATTGGTCCCACATGCCTATTCTTAGTCTTCCATTGCAGGCCTTGGAGTCCATCAACAGAAAATGCTTTTCTTCCATGGTGCTGCAAGGCCTGTTAGATCACCATGTTCACCAGTTTTATGTGAGGTGGTGTAGAAAAGTCCATGACACCAGGATTTTCAGAAACTCTAGAACGTTTTTTTCAATGACAAATGGAACTATTGCATCAATAGTATCAATGGACATTGGTGGAAAGGCAATGCTACCACTCATTCTGGAAGACTCAACTTGTGCTTTGCTTGCCTGGCTTATGAAGCCTTTTACTGGACACTTGCATAGGAGAAAAGAACTATTTAACTATATCTTGAGGAGCTGCAGAATGACACTGGAATGTGCACTTAGAAGACTGAAAGGTAGTTACAGGAACTTGATGTCAAGGCTGGAAGCTGAGAAACATCTTCCTGTTACGATAGATGCTTGCACAACTCACAACTTTGTGAGAACAAGGGAGGCAGCCTTGTAAATTAATGGAAGCAAGAGGTGACCAAACCTGGCGAATGTTTTGAACAACCAGATTGGAGGCCCCTACAAAAAGGATGTAAGTACTCAGAGGCACAGAATGAGATGTATTGTGTTCATACTTTGAGGTTTAGGTGCCACTTGTAAAGAATACATGTACTTTTGTATAAGGCATTGATCAGCATTACTGAATATGCCTTCTTATATATGTGTACTGGTGCAAGGATTTAATCATACTTGTAATGTATGTTCACATTTCTTGTTGCGTTTTTAATGTACATTGGATGAATTGTTGTAACATAGTACTTGAAATGTAGACAGGTTTTACGTATTTATTGTGCATGTGTGGATGCTGTGACTGTGATGCTGCACATTTGAATAAATGATGCAAGACTCAAACATCAAGAATGTTAACATATTTTCAATAGGAATGAATACAACAAATTGAATGTTGTGAGCAGTAAAATTAATTTACTCAAAATTCATAAAGCTGTGCAAAGTCAGTAGGTTTGAAGACCATGTGCTCCAGAAGGTTTCTTTACCTCTCCGTCACCTGTGTCTGATGTGCTACCCATTACTCTGACCTCCCCACTCTCTTTCTCCCCTCTTCCCTGTGGGTGCTATGGGGAAAGAGAGGACAAAGAATTAATTATTGCCCAAATTGTAGTTTCCGTGCCAACACTGATAAAAATGTTATTTTCATTGATTTTGAAATCCCATTTCCATAAATTCATCCCAATCCTCAGTGAGCGAGCTTGGTAAGACATTTGCAGTCTTCCCCCTTTGTGTAGGGTTCGCTAGGCCTATGGTATGAGGGGATAGCTAGGAGAGGTGTCTGTTCTGCCACTTTGGGGTTCAAGGTACTATACTCCCCATGGGCTAGGAGTGATGAGGAAGTGGCTATCTAAAGGGGATGCATGCAAATAATTTAATGTGCTCCTCTGCAGGTTGCTAGTGGAATGGCAGTTGGTTTTGGAGTGAGGGCACCAATGGCAGACTAGTAACCTTGCATGTGCTTCAGCAAGCTGTTCTAACTTTAGAGGAGGTTACCCTGAGGCACATCCCTAAAAGACAGAAGGATTTGTTCAAGGAGGCATTGAGCAAATCTGAAAGATATGCTGTTCACTAGAATGATTCCCCTAGAGATCGTGCAGGAGTGGAATGGAAACAAGCTATATGGACAGTGCTGAGATAGCTGCATTACTCTGCAATCTCCCTGCCAAATTAGAGCACTATTTGTGCCTTATATTGATATTTAACACCCACAATCAGTATAAAGTGCACTGCAAAATTAACAGAATTCTGAAACAAAATAATTCATGCCTCTTTTAGTTAAGTGTTTTAAAATCTCTATGGAAATGTCTGTAGCATGATTTGGGCAATGTAACTTAACTCTCATTCACTCAAAAATGAGGGTATTAATGAAATTGTGGACCATGACTGTTTCTTCTCTGTATTTGAAGCTACAAGAAAAATGCCTTTCTTCAGTCTTGTGGGTTAACCAGGAAGTGGTGTCATTATGTGAGACACAGGGGGTCAGCGAGGCAGGTGAGAAATCAAGCAGCATCAGGGTAAGGAGGGTGTAGGACAGTACACAGCAAGCTTAAGCAGAACTTGTGTTTTTGTCTGTTTATAGAAAAAAAGGCATGGAGAGTTTGTACAGTCTCTGGCAAGACCAACACCGAATAGCAGGTATGGGTGAGACAGACGGCAGAGAAAAATTAGACTAACATGGCGGTCCCCTTTACAGTGTCTGGAACTAAGTTGTTCAAACCCCTCACCCTCCTGTCTTACAGTTTATTGTAATATGTCATTCCACAAGCATTAGAATTGGTCCCCTCCATAGTTTGGGTCTCTGCCTCTGGTTTAGATTGATCCTCCCGCTGTGATTTGGGATGCTCCTGGATTTCTGCAAGTGTGTTGGCCCTAGGGTTCACTGGACTGATGAGATCCTGATTTGGAGGATCGATCAATCAGAAAGTACAACATGCTATGGCTGAGTGGTGCAATCTCCAGAAAACATATTCCAGCTCCTTATAGTACCAGTAGGCTGTGCTAGCTCGCCCAGAGGTCCGATAGTGCTTAGCAGTCCTATACCCCAGCTGGAGCTACTTTGCCTTGATGATGATAGAGTCTTACATTGATGTTGACATATGAAGAGTCACCGAACATTATAGGTGAACACATGCCTTATTGCAACACTGGAGAGTGTCGCAGTTGTGCCCCATCCTGCATTTGTCAGGATAGCCAATTTTACACCTATGCTAAACAACTGCTATTCAGATGTGCCTGATTACAATCTTCTCCTTAGAGAGCTATGAAGTCCATGATCTCAGCACAGGACCACAGTAAAGAATGAGGCATGACTGATCAATAATCAGGAGCATAACAGAGGTTTGTGAACTCTATAGCAGCGGGAATCACAAAAGACAGAACCTGATTGGGTAACAGTATTTAAAATGGGGAGGTGACATCTGATCAGGATGACCTGGAGCAGTGGAGGGCACACAAGTAAACAGAGAGGATGAGCAGGTAGCCAGCAAAGTGTAGGATACCAGTAAGATGGACTTAGCAGATGTGCAATCATTGTTTTGGGATGAAGATGCACCCCCAACTACTTGGCTGAAAGTAAACTCATCATGCATCTCAGTGAACCCACCTTCAAAGTGGGGGTAACAATACACATTAAAGCTACAGATGATTTGCAACAAGAAACATTAATGGACGCAAGGCAGTTAACACAAAATAAATTAATCTGCAATGAATTTCAAGCACAGACAAGCCCTTGGTTCACTGCAGCTTAATCCTCCACAGTAAGCTACAGCCACTTTACTCCTGAATGACAGCATCCACATGGGGGTTTAACACACTTTGCCATATGTGCATTAATGTCACACCTTTAGTTGATTTTCATTAACTTCCTGAGTGTCCCAATGTAGACAAACCAAACTACTGTGGGCAATTAGAGATCGGATCATGAGATTCCACCCCAAGAAGGGAGATGCTTTCAGATCCAGAACTTTTGGGTGACTGATTGGCTGGGAGTTTATTTGTTACAAGTTTTTTGGGTTTTTTTTTTTTAAACATATATTTTGTACAAATCAAAATTTTTCATTGTAATTTCAATATTAGAAGCAATGACGGCAGTAAACTATCTTCCCAAAGATATTTATACTTTTATATTTTAAAGATTTACATTTCAGTCAATTACTTTCAATAATTCTCTTTTCCCTCTCTGCTCACTATCAAAAATGAAAAACTTATTCAAATTGCAACTAACATTCAGAAGTTATTGAGGTTTCTTTTTTTTTTTTACTTTATAGACAAGCATTGACAGACTGATTTTATAGAAGTTATGCACTAGGATATGAAATAGTAAGTACTGGACTTGAAAAGAAAGATAATCTAAAGAATCAACATTAAGAGAAAAAAGTCTTGATTAACAGACATACTGCTCAATAATTAAAGAAAGAAAAATTCATAATGAATGCAATCTAACCAGTAAAAACAATATTTAAAGGGGTATAAAGGGTAGGCACAACACTTAAAAGGACCCAGAGAAAGACATAGCACGCTCATTGCTTCTTGAAAATTTAGTTTTATTTCTTATATGCGCAAACACGCACACAATACTGCCACACGTTATATGAACAAACATTACTTAGGCATAGAACCAGATAGAAAGCCTGAGGACCACTGTTAAGTAGGGAAACAGAACCAAAAACTTTAAGAGGAACCAGATCCTGAAGTGAAAGACCTATTGGTATTAGACAAAACATGATCACATCAAAACAAATGAAAAAGCAGATGGATTAGAAAACAAAGCAGCAAGAGGGATACTTCATGGAGTATCATAACATAATCCTGCATTCTGAATAAGGGGGGGGGAAAAGGGGGGGAGGGGGTATAAAATAGTTAACCATAGACCAGTGTTTCTCAGCAACTGGTCCGAGGACTGGTGCTGATCCCTGAGACCTCCCTGACACAGCTTAGGAAGGCATAGGAAGGCAGCAAGCTGGCCCCTGGTATCCAAAAGGTTGAGAAACAATGTCATACACAACTCACTCTCATTAAACAGATTATTAGGTGTCTAAGAACAAAGGCAGAAGAGAACCAACAGCAATTCCACAAAATATAACTACAAAAGCCACACTGCAGACCTGAATACCTTGTCCTTCCTAGAAATGAGACTTGCCTAACAAGTGTGTTCCAGACTGGTAAAAACAATCTAATCGGCAGAACATCTGCTGATCACTAAATGACAAATGAGTGGAGGCTTGAGACCTTAATTACCAAACTGTTTACATAAACCCACGCCCTACGTATGAGTCTAATCAACTCAATGTAGCTTTGCTGTATGCCAAATAAAGTAACTTTGGAATAGGTAATGTACCATACCATAAAAGTCGCAACCTACTTCACATTATGGGAAATGGCATTAAAAATTTAAGAGTTTAAATATTTAAAAAAATTAGTACCATGATAACGTAGTAAGTTAAATCTAAGGGCAGAATCTACAGACTCCCCAGAAAAGTATTAGGGGGAGACTGGAACCAAATGAAAAAAAAAAATCCAAAAAGTAGTATTTAAAAAAATGCTTGGCAAAACACAACAAAAGTCCTTTTTAAATGCCACTGAAATTTTCAATAAATAGGATCCATTGGCAATCATAAAAATATTGTATCTAGTTTTTTTCCACTAAGGCAAAATAAGTCCATATCAAGGCAGCAGTTTCACAACAATTATTTCTGGTGGCTAAAACTTCACAAACAAAATGTGCCACCTTAACAAATAATGTAAAAAGCATAAAAAGCAAAAAAAAAAGGTGTTAAAAAAAACCCAGCCCAAACTAAACAGAAAACATTCCTAAAAGGTCAGAAGCAAATGTCTGTTACCTATTTTCATAAATCCAAAGTAAAAATATGCTACCGTTCAAGGACTATATTTAGTAGATTCAGCATTGCAGGCAAAGGGTACTAGATTTAAAAATAAATGGAAAAAAAAAAAAAAAAAAGCTTAAAGCTGCCAAAAAATGTCACTTTAAAAATATTTTAAAAAATAAAATTAAAGCAGTGTTTGCACAAATAAACACTGCAAAGTTGGGAGGGAATTAAACAGTTTAAGGTTGTGAAAATGTTAAAAAGTAAAAGCATTAAAGATGATGATAAATTGTTAATGAGGAAAATGTGTGGTTTAATAATGTAATCCAGTTATGATAGTATAATTCAGTGCATTCACTCCCAGTGAAACCCTTAGTAATAAAACAAATTGTACAAAGAGGAGGTTGGGTGGTGACTGTGATGCTGGCTGGATTAGGGAGACAATTTATGATATTATTTAACATCAATGTCAAAATTACAATAATTCATGAGATATGCCATGTCAGGTACTATTAGGCTATAATTTGCTAAATATAATGATATTGTTTTTGTGTATATGTCATATTTGTATTGGATATGTTTGATATATCTGTAGTTCAATTTGTGCATGCGTTTCTGGGCGACATCCCAGACAGGATGGCAGCAGCAATAAGATGCTTAATGGCCCATTAAGGAAACCCACAGATACAATAGGCCCAGGGAGAGATGCCAGGCTACATCTGATGTGTCACCAGGACTTACTCATGTGACCCTGGACTCCATCTTATTTCTGTAAACTTCCACAAGCAGCATGGCAAAAGCCAAGGGACATAAAAGGCAGCTGCACCACATCCATATTGTCTTTAGTCTTCAGCCTTCACCTACCTCTGGATCAACTCATCTACAACCGAAGCTGTGAAACAAAAGGACTAAGACCCATCCAGGTATTGGATGTACACAAGAGGAACTATACAAGCCTGCAAACTCCACAATTCTAATGAAAACCTCATATATATGGACTTTCAAATCATTTGTATGTATGTGATTGCTTTAATCATTTAACATTTCTCTTATAGTTTCTTTCCTTTTATAATAAACCTTTAGTTACTAAAGGATTGGCTGGCAGCATGGTATTTTGGGTAAGATCCAAACTTATAATGATTTGGTAATCTGGCTGAACCTTTGGGGTCAGGAGAATCTTTTTGGTAAAGAGCACAGAGTTTTAAATAATTTCTCTCTTTACTGGACCTAGTGGCTGATTGGGAGCCAGAGACTTAAATGCAGTAAAGAGGGCTGTGTATCTCTTGTTCTAGCTTCTGGATAACCAGTGTGGGGAATCAGAAGCACTGTTTGTAGCTGGTTGGGGAGTCTGACTTCAGTGTCACCCACCAGAGCTGGGAGAAGCTGCTCTCCTTTTGCAGCCTACCCGGATCTTGGCATTTTCAGCTGGTTACCCTAGGCATGATGGTCACAGTGACAACTAGCACCACTATTTTTTCCCCTGAGAAGTGTTTACAGCCATTCTGTAAATGACCCCTTCCTAATGAATGTGTCTGTAAATAATCAATTGTAAATGATACTGCAAGCAGAGTGAGAATCTGATTTGAATTACTAGGCTACAGATGTTTTTATCAAGGTCATTCGAAAGAAAATAGGGATTTCTATACGGTTCGACTGCTTCTACTACTTAAAAAAAGAAATAAAAGCCCAATTAGTGCCATCCAAATTCTGACTTCTTTTGGCAGGTTATTAATTATGAATAAGAAAGCTACTTTAAATGGTGCAGTGGCCATTCAAAACATAACAAAACCACCAACCATTAAAAATCCTTACTTAACCGTGGCATAAAATAAATATTACTAAGGGAGTAAAAAACAAACTATATTGTGGAGTTTTGTAAATAGAAGAAGAAAACTAAAATGCTCAAAACTGGAAACAGGTCCAAATAGTTTAGGTTTAAGACCTATCAAAAATATTGTACAAAAATGTTCCATTTATTTGTGTCAGTGTTACAAAATCTCACCAATGTGCCGTTACCTAAAAAGCTGTGCCCACTAAAATTTGGTAACAGTTAAAAATATTTAAAAATTTCTATACAAAAATGTACAGAATGTGAGAGACTGCCAAGATAGGGAATAACTACACCAAAAGAAACTTAGTAGAATAGGCATAGAAACTGGACTTTTTGAAATTAGTATGTTATTCTGAAACCAAGCTAACAAATATGCTATGGAAACATAACCAAGCATTTCAACAAAAAATAGCAGCAAAAGTACTGTATCTATTAAATAAACATAACCAAGAACTCATTAATAAAACTCTGTTATAATATACATGTTATAACAACTGCTTTTCAGGATGTATGGAATTAAGTCAGTGTCCTCATAACATGTATAGAGTACACACTACACAAAGTAAAAGCTGCCTTAAAGTAATAGGGAGCAAAACATACCTGCCCTCTGATCACCACAAAAAAAAGTTAAAAATTGAATATAAAAAAGTAACATCTGTTGGTGTAGAATAAAAAAATTAATGAAAGTTCAATACCATAAAGCTAAACGTAAAACCACTGCAGCCCATATAGTAAAAAAAGGTTGTTTTCCCTCCTAAAATACTGTTGCAAGACAATGCAAGGTCTGGAAAGCCCGATTTGTACTGCTGTTTGCTCCTGGGAGATGTTTACCTGTGCAGGTGTAATATCTTACAGACAGGAGCTGCCAGCATGTGGGTTCACTCTGGAGGAACAGTCTGCAAACTGCACAGTTCAGCTGAGACTCTGGGATGCTGGTGAAATAAAAATTGCCTATACTAGTAACAAGTATTGTGTGGTGGCTTGAAAAGGACCATTTCTGGCATAGACCCAGGGAATGTTTTTTAATTAGCTTACGTTCTGCTTCACACCTAAATTTCCTATGGTAATAAATGTTGTTTAATATTTTATACCAATTTTATAATGTACAAAGCAAAATTAAAATGCTCTGAAGGCAAAGCAAGCTTATAATGTAAAATTACAAAATAGTCAGCTATACCAGAGGAGGTGATCTTGCATCTCCTCATTCGTACTTTAAACCTACTATTGAATAGTAATTCCAATAATTACAACTACTTTAGTCTTAAAAATGTGTTGCTAAATAGTAAACTTATAAAACAGGACAAAAACAAAAATACATATAAAACAAATGCTAATATTAAAAAGAAAAACAAAAGCAGTAGAACCTAGCCCTGGCTTGACATAAGTAACTGGACATGGGTGAGGCCTCATTTCTTGGAAGACAGGATTAGGAAAGTAAATGGATCAGCAGCTGGAAACAATGTCTATACTAGCTAAAGCCTGGGCTACACTAGAAAATTAGGTCATCATAATTACATTGCTCAGGAGTGTGAAAAATCCACACCCCTAAACGGCATAGTTAAGATGACCTACTTTTCCAGTATAGACAGCATTAGGTGGATGAAAGAATTCTTCTGTCAACCTAGCTACCACCTCTTGCGGAAGTGGATTACTTATGCCAACAGGAGAACCCATCCCGTCGGTGCAGGTAGCGTCTACGCTGAAATGTTGCAGCAGCGCAGTTGCCAGCAGTGAAGCTGTGCCATTGTAGCATTAAGTATAGGTATACCCAAAGTAAGGGCAAAAACCCAGGGAAATATTTACAATGGACAAGATAAGCCTGAAATGTAAAATGAGGTAAAGAGTAAGTTGTGCATGGGCAGTGCAAGGACACAGCATGTGGTACAGGAATTGGCTCCTACAAAGTGACCAAGGCAACACCAAAAACATGGTGTAATGTAAAACATGGAATGTATCGTACATGTAATGTAATGCATAAAGATATATCCAGGAAGAGGTTTGCTGTGTAACTTTGGATGTGTGGTATACCTGCACCCATCCCGTACATTTGAGTCTGATCAACTCAGTGTTGCTTTACTGTATGCCAAATACAAAAATCTGAGTAATGAGACCGGAGCCGAACTGAGTTCTTGGGGAACTGAGTGGAAGAAGTCTCAGACTACCCCAAACACTAATCAATACAAGCAAATGAGTGAATAAAAGGATTACCAAATACCAGCATAAATTTCTGACTCAACATACCCAAAAGTTGAGAAAACGAGTGACTGTACTTAAATGAAAATCAATAGCCATTCCAAGAGAAAATAAACTGTCTGGAATTGTTAAGCGGCAAGATAAAGAATTCAAGTTAGTCAAGAAATGAAGAAAATGAGTTTATCTGGATTTTTTTTTTTTTTTTTTTTTTTTTTAAAAGATGTGCCCTTCAAGTAAAACATTATCTAGTGAAATGGAAGAGAATGAGTGACATTTTCTACAACAGTAATGCATCAAAATGAAACAGATCACTGAAAGCCCTGTTCCACATCTTCCAGAAGATCTCTAATCAGCTCTATTCATAAGTTTGCTAGTTTACAATCAATTGGCAATTATGCCATAAAAACACTGTGGAAAAAAAAAAATCAATGATTTAAAAAAAATAAAAGATTTTTTAAATTTTTAAAAACTCAAATACTAAATTTCTCTCGTTTAAAAAATAACAGTTACAATTAAATCTCATCACAAACATGCTAAACCTACACTTACAGTCTCATAAAAATGAATTAACTCTAGTCTTCCAGCCTAACTACCAGCTCTTGCTTCTTGAAAGTTCTGGGCTTTCTGTTTCTCAGCAGACTAAAGACACATGTACAAAGAAAGACAGGCTGGATAGGATTGTTGTTCTGTGCTTATGTGGTGGTGGAACTGGGCCAAGCAAGGCAGAGGAGTTAGTTAAGACACTGTCTTAAAGACAGAGACAAAAGGACAGAGGCAGAGTAGAAAGGAACAGTGGAGTGCAGTGGAAAGAAAAAGGGAAGACAATATTCAGTACACAGCTTCCTATATTCCCCCACACTTCTGCCACAGAAAAACTGTCATGGCTTCTGGGCATAAGAGACCCTATCAGGGAATATTTTGAAGAAATTCCTTCCCTGGGTAAAAAAGAAAAAAAATGTCAAGTGTAAGCAGTGCAAGGAGGAGATGCAGGGCTTAGTTGCAGGAATGAAACATCATAATGAAAACTGTTTATTGGGAGAAAATGATACGGATGAAGATGTGGATAGGTCTGAAGAACAATGTAGATCAACTGGTTAGTAACTTAAATAATTGACTTTGTAATGCATCATTCTTCAAGACTCTCTCTAAGCCTTTTAGTACAAGTGTGATTTAACAAGTAAATTCCTAAGTTGTTTGCTATGTTGGATGTTGCTAGAAAAAGAAGTTTAGCTTAGCTAATTCTTATGGCTTGTTTAATTAGTTAAGTAGGTTTAGAATCTATCACCCAAGTACACAGTACAGAAAGCTGCAGGAAGAGAAATCTTGACAGTTGCCACGGTGTCATTTTCTTATTACATAATACATGCCTCTTATTTTGGAAGATCATGGCCACAGACCATAATGGTGACGCCATAAATCTATTCCCTATTTTACTTGACCATAACTCAGCTTTCCCAAGGAAATCCAATCCTATACTTGGTTTCTCAAAAAAAAAAAAAAAAAAAAACAGCCCCATAGAACTCACTGGCACATCTCACTCCAAAACTAAGTGCACTCTAAGTGCAGTCAGTCTTAGCTTTTTTTGGTAATTTGGAATCGGATCTGCATCCTTGCTGAAAAAAATTTAAATGATTAATTGAATAATAGAGCAGGAATAACTGAGAAGACAACTATTCAAAATCATTTTTTAATTTTGTTTCAGGATTCCATTTAAGCATAAAAGACTGACTGACTGTCTATCTGCAACAACTTCAGAGTCATCCGTTGGTACTTTTAGCAGTAGTGCTGCAACTAAATGTATTTCAGACAACAAAGTATCAGTAGCAAGCAAAATATTTCAATCAGCAAATACCAACAAGACACCATAGATGAAAATTGCTTGGTTCATTTATGCCGCAAATTCTCCTTTTCGCATTGTTAACACTTCTTTGACATGTTGAGTCCTTACGACCAGGCTACACTCCACCTGGTAGAGCAAACAGATACAGTGTATGAGAAGGAACTTGAACAGTGTGCAAGAAATACTGAGGGGAAATTTGCCAGTTTAAGCCTTGATGGGTGGAGCAATGTACACAATGATCCAATAATATGTGCCTGTGTGACAACAGAAGATGGGGTTCCATATCTTTCAGAAACAATAGATACATCAGGAAATGTCCACACAACAGAATATTTAAAAGAAGTGCTAGTGAAAGCTGTAATAAACTGTGAACAAAAATTCAACTGTCACATGCACAGTTTTGTCACAGACAATGCTGTAAATGTAGCAAAGATGAGAAGATACTTAGAAGAAACAGAAGGATGCTCCTTAACATATGGCTGTAGTGCCCATTTAATGCATCTTTTAGCCAAAGTACATCTTTTCCAGGAATAAAAGAAAATGTTGTTGAAGTCGTAAAATACTTCCGTAACACCCATTTTGCTTCAGCTTCACTGAAGAGAGCACAAGGATCCAAAATAATTCTCCCTCAAGATGTTCGATGGAATTCTGTGGTTGATTGTTTTGAACAATTTATTAAGAACTGGCCTATTCTCATAAAACTTTGTGAAGAAAACCATGATAAAATAGATGGAAGCATCTCTTCCAAAGTAGCTAACATTGGATCCATAGCCTTAAACAAGCTTCAAAGAAATTGTTGTTGCATTGCTGATGCTGTCGAAATCTGGAAGGCACTTCAAGGAGGCATGGAAGAAAGAAATCCTTCACCAGAAAGTTCAACTGCAGGCAATAAAGAAGCGAATGGATCAAGCACTAACTCCACCTCATTTTCTTGCAAACATTCTCGACCCCACATATAAAGGTAGATGCCCAACTTCTGAAGATGATGCTGCTGCTGCCATGGCATGGGCATCTCAAAATCACTCCTCAGTCATAATAAATGTCAGGCCTGGAGCAGAACCATTTAAACAATACATATTTACTGATGATGTTTTGAACAAAGTCACTCCCCTGAATTGGTGGAAAGCCAGGCACCTTAAAACAGAGTTCCTTCAGTTGCTAAGCCTACTTTTCACAGCAGGAGCTTCCTCTGCAGGCACAGAGAATATTTTCATCATTTAGTATTATTCACTCAGAGCTAAGAAATCGACTAGGAGTTGAAAAAGCAGGAACACTCATATTTCTGTTTCAGTCTATGAATAAAAATGACAGTGGGAGTGGGGGAGATGAGAGCTAGTTGTAGAAGTTTTAAGGACAGCGTACGTTTAGTGTTGTGATGACTTGTCTGTTAGAGTTCATAAAATTTGAAAATTAAAAAAAAAAAAAAAAAAGTTTAAGGACAGCTGTCAGCCAGCAACTCAGGAGACTGCTGCAACTGCACATGTGAAACATTTATGTAACATTTAAGATTTAGTTTAATAAAATAGAAGTGCTACTGTAAGAACTAAATCTCACACACAAACACCATTCCTAATGTACTGCTGCTGCATCTGCAGCTTGACACAGGTAATGAGTATTATGTACTATTTTCTAAATTAATAAAAATCAAGTTCTTTAAAAAATTACACAAAGTATATCCTCCTAGATGTTGTAAAATGCTGTACTGAGTTGTAAATTAAGATGTTTTAGTGATCAGATTTGCACTATTGTTTAAGAAATATGTGAAGTATAAGTGGACTTTCTCTTGATGATTTAAATCATGATTTAAATCAATCCACCCTGCATAAAAACCAAAGGAAAAAAGGAAGAACTACATAAGAAAATCATGAATTTTTACTTTCAGTTTAGTACAAAAGGAGCAATTTAAAGGTATGAGTGCACCACTTAAACCTGTGTATAATCCACTGGATAATAGTCCACTATTAGTCATTGCAAGCAAAGTAGTGGGGAAAAAATTAAAATAAGCAAAACTAAAAAGAATCAACAATGACATTAATACAATACAAATGATCAAACAAGATAAATGACTGGATAATAGCTTATGAATTCTTCCCCAATGTTACTGATTCTAGTTTGAAAAGAAAACAGCAGAATATTTTTGTTCTGGTCCAAGTAGCTAAGGATGTCATTCAATAATGAAGATAAAAGTATGAAAAGGTCTGTGTCATGTTCTCAGACAAGTGAAATCTTATTGAGAAGGTAGTGATAGCAAACAGTCTTCATACACACTGTGCAACTTTAAAGAATTATTTTCACTATCACTACCATTCAACTTTATGGTTGGTTTATTGAAAAGAAAGGATTAATGCTTAACTTTCCAAAGATATTGTGAACTCTTAGATACCATAGTGATGAATGCAGTCTCAAGAACCTAAATAGAATTATTCCTCTGCATTTGTTATAAATCACCCTAGATTTCAAATTTGCACTGAGCGTAAGTATGGTAACTGATCAAAATATAGCATGCAGTTTAAGGCAATAAATAAACTTACAAAAGCAATGAAAGCAGGTTTCTGAGACAGACAACACAGACTGATAGCACGACAGTCACAGTGTCAATGAAAATCTTGCTTCTTCCAGTTAAACAGAGAACTGGAACCATACAAGCACAAAAATCAAGAAAATATTCAAAGCAGCTATGGCATCTTTCCATTATGTAATCAGCATGACTAAATCCAAATTCACAAGACATAGGCTGAGTCAAGCAGAGGAAGAGGTGATGGAATATCATCTCTATTATTTAAAATTGAAGATACAATTGAAGATACAGCCTCTTTTACAGACAAATTTGGGATATCAGAGGTTACTGCAAAGTTACTGCAGGTGTAAATTTGTGGAAGTAAAATCATGAGACAGGCTAGTTGAAATCTAAATGGTCACTTTCTCAGTAACATCCACTTCTGTGGTCAGCATAGTAGTCAGTAAAGTGTGGCTTTAGCTGTCTGATTGGTTTAATAACATCTTCAGAACAGTCCAAGACTTTTTGGTAAAAGTCTATTGATATCTAAAAGGCAGGCACTAGAGTTATTTTGGGCACGAAATACAGAATTACAAGGTTCATTTTGGACAATGTGTGGACTTCCTATTTGTAAGCATTTTTCAAAGTTAATCACAATGTGTATTTTAATAAAACTAAATATTTTCTGTACTGTGCTTTTCCAAACTGGGGTGTGTGTTTGATGGAAGCTTATTTTGGATTTGGGCATGGCACAACCACAATCTGGGTTTAGTTTAGCAGGTTCAGTCCTCTGGCATGCATTTGATAAATTTTTCAAGCCCTAAACTATAGTGGACTTGTCTCCATGATGCCAGCAAAGTGCACTAGAAGGGCGTAATTTGTAAAGCACCATAACTGTTCATGTAGACCCTGCTGGTGCGCTTTAAAAAAAAAAAAAAAAAAGTACCATTTTGGATTAACAATCTGCGTGAAACAAGACTATGTTAACACAAAGTAGGTACCTTTTATGCCAGCTGGGTCTACATAAGGCAGTCAGAACACAGCATGTTAGGGCGCTTTACAAATCACACCCAATCCCAGTATGTTGCTGTGAGAATTTTATATTTTGAAATCCTTGACTTTTCTGTTTCAATATTTCAACTTTAAAATCAGGAAGTCAAAATATAAAAGGAGGAGGAAAGTAGGGCAGTCAGACTACTTTAAGCTGCAAGCAAAATTTAATGAAAAGGCTTAACTAGAGTTAAGTGCTTCTGGAAAATCCCAGACCACTGTTTGAACTCCAGTTCCACTTGTGTAAAATGTGTTAGGAGACCAAACAATTGTAGGAACAGTAAGGCCTGATCTACATCAGAGAGTTTTGTCAAACAAAAGTCAGCTTTGGTCAAGAAAACAGAGGTGGTGTACATACTGCAATCAACCCCCAACCAACAAAACTGCCTTGTTTTTCAACAAAATCAAATCACCTTGACAAGAGATGTAGGGCTTGTGTCAGCATAGTTAGGGCAATGCAGTGTCAAGGTAGACACTGCATCCCTTTACATTGGCTGGGGGCTGTCATTCTTGTCAATTTCACTGCGGAATCATCAAGAAAGCTTAAACCAGGGCTGCTGCAAGCCCACATAGCTGGTTCCCACTCTAGGCTGGATGGCTCAGCCTTGTAATTGACAAAACTACCCAAGCAGAGAGCAGGTGGAGAAGCACCCAGACTTCTGGCCCCATCTCCCAACCGAGAGCAGAGACCACCAGCCAGGGCTTCTCATCCCGCTCCCACCTGCTGGAAGCCCAGGGAAGCCACACAGGGCTTCTCTGTTCCCTGCTCTCCTCTGGAATGGGCAGCCATGTCAATTTCATAGCTCAGTTGTGAGCAGAGGCCAGCAAGTCTGGGTGCTTCTCCACTTGCTCCTAGCTGGGGCAGCCTTGTCAATTACACAGCTGAGCCAGTTCCAGAAGAGAATGGGAAAAGGAGAAGCTCTGAGCAGTTTTCCACCAGCTCCCATCAGGGAAAGGAGAGGGGAGAAGTCACTGGTGGCTTCCCCAGCCTCCTGTCTGGGACCAGGAAGTGGACACGGGACCCTGGGAGCTCTCAGCTCCCTACACTGCCCCTTAGGTTGGAGGAAGTGCTCCTGTTAAGGACGTACTCTACTGACCCAAGGAGGGCAGTGTGGACATCAGCCATAGTTGTAATTACAGCAGTGGCAGTACATCGACCTAATAGTGTAGGCAAGGCCTAAGTTTTAACTTCAGTGCATAACTGCACAAACTACTTACACTTATCACAGCTTATCCTCTAGACTTCTTGTCTGCTCACCTAAAACTTACAACCAGCTGTTGTAATGTGCCTGTTCAGGCAGTGGTGCGGATAAGGAGTGGAGGAGGGGATCAGGTCTTCAGTAAGGTCACTTGTAAGCTCTGCAGAGCTGACTCAGTAACAACTTTTGCCTCCCTTAGTCTTCATGGGTATCTTGGCTCTCACCCTTATCTAGCTTTTGGATTTTACAGGGTAGCCCTCCTACTGCACCCTTTCACTTCTTTTGATAGCTGGTCAATATGCTATACAGTTAATGGTTTATCCAATTCACAAGATTTTCAGATTCTAAACATTTTTCCCATCCCATCCCAGGTTGTAAAGCAAAAATCTAGAGTCTTGCAAATCAAAAATTTTTTAAAAATTCAGATCGTCAAAACATGGTTTTAATAATTTTAAAATATTTACCTTTTTTTTTTTTTTTAAACTATAAATTAAATTTACATTTCAAGCAGAAAAGTCATTTTAAACCAAAAATTTTTAATTTAAAAAATAAGTCAAAATGGAATTTGATAGTTGGAAAACGTTTAAAAAAAACAGGAAATGGATTGAAACCAACTCTTTCCTGTGAAAAGTTTTTGTTTTGACAATTCAGCATTTTTTGATAAAAATGTTGTCAAAAAATTTCCAACCAGCTCTACTACACAGCACAGCTCCCTTTATCTGCCTCTACCACTGCCGCTTTTTTCTGTGGAAAGAGGGCTGCCTGACTAACTGCTGCTGGGGAAGGCAGAGCATGAATGCAACAGATTTTCTAGAGCCAGCTATCCTGCAACTCCACATATAAAAGGGGAAAGAAAGCCAATGGATAAACAAGATAATCCAGGTAATTATGTGCCTGTTATTTTACCTGGGAATGATTTTTTTAAATTATGGAACTACTAATAGGGGACTCGGCAATAAAAAAATATATATTTCCATTCTTTTATGCCAGTCAATTTGCTTGCATAGAAAATATGTCTTGTCAAATCAACTTCACGTTTATGGAGTCTGGTTGAGAAATGTAGCCAGCTGTGTTGACATAATGTATTTAGACTTCCAGAAGGCATATGAATTGATATTACACATAAATCTGATTAAAAATTAGCATTATACAAAATTAAACATGGCATATATTAAATTAATTAAAACTAGCTCAAGAAATCTTAAAATATGATTAATGAGATAATCAACAGGATTGCGCACATTGCTGTTTCTAGTGTAGTTTCACGTAGATTGATTCTCTGCCCAATACTATTCAATAGTTGTATCAATCTGGAAAACAAAATCACTGCTTTGAGTTAAACTTTGATGACGACAAATTGGTGGGAGAGTAAATAATGAGATAAATCACTTATACAGAATCATTCGGCTTGCTTGGTAAGACAGGATGCAAACAAACTAAGTTCATTTTAGTACAGCCAAATGGAACCATAAATCAAGAAACGTAAGTATAAGCCATGGTTACAGAATGGGGAATTTGTAAAACAGCAAGCAATGACTAAAAAAGATTTCAGGGTTATGGTCTATAACCAAGTGAACATGAGCCTGCAATGCAACGCTGTGGCTAAAACGGCTAAGGTGATCCTTGTATGTATAAGATGAGGAATTGCAAGCAGGAGTGGGAAGGCAATACCTCTGTATAGGACATTAGTGAGACCACTTCTAGAATACTTTGTCCAGTTTTGATGTACACATTTTTAAAAGGATGTTGAAAAATTGGAAAGGGTGTTCAGAAAAGCTGATTCACAGTCTAGATAATATACCTGACAATGAGAAACTTAAGGAACTATTAGCTTATTGAAGAGTAAGTTAAAAGGCAGTTTGATCTTGGTCTATGAGACAGCTAAATTGTAGAAGGCTATTCAATATAGTAATCAAATACATGACAATAACCAACGGTTGCAGAGAGAAATCAAAATGTTCAAGCTAGAAATAAGACAAATCTTTAACAATGAGATTAATTAATTATTGGGAAAAGCTTACCAAAGGACGTGGTTAGAATTTCCATCACATGGCATCTTTCAATCAAGGTTGGATGTTGCTCGCTCTCTCTATATATTTTAGTTCAACCACAACTCATTGTATTTGACATAGGAATTACTGAATAAAAATTCTATGGCCAGTATTATGGAAGCAGTCAACCAAAAATGTTCAGAGCCTAGGGGTTCTCTCCAGCAAAATGAGAGCAGAACCCTTTAATTCCATGGCAGTACTAATTTATGCTGACACCATGAAGATATCCTTTGATTTTTAAAATAAAAGGTCAAATTCTAGAGTAAAACTCTGTAGCATGGAGCTGAATTCTGCAGAATTTTGTTACATCGTAGAATATACAGGGCCCTGATAAATAAGGTCCCTTCTGGCCTTAAAATCCATTAAATGAGCAAATGAAAAGAACTAGGTGTTTGTGCAAAGGCCAAGAGACGAGAAAACAAGGTGGATAGGGGATAAGTATTCATTACCAAGTATGCTGCAATATTCCTCTTTATGCAGCAAAAGAAATAGAAAGTTGGCATGCAGCTGAATTTGACAAATCGGAAAAGGAGTAGATTAAAGAACAAGCAGCTCATGTACAAAGGGGACTAGTACAAACCCACCACAGAGAGTAGCATTAATTAGAGGCATAGGACAATGAAGAGAGAACAACATAATATAGGTAAAAATGAGTTGAGAGAGAAGATGGCTGGAGACACAAAAAGCCAAATCCAGAAGGGTCAGAAGGGATGACCTGACAAGTGATGCAGTGAGAACCAGGGGCATGAGTATGTGGCCTAGCCAGGTTTGCTTAAAATAACAGAACTACTCAACACCGAACTTACCCCTCTAGGACATAGATAAAGCATAGCAAATTGATTCAGAAAGTAAAATTATTAATAGTGAAGTATTTGTTATGCACGTTGGGGATCTGGGGAAAAAGGGATTACCTGTCATCCAATGCTAGGGGCATATGGCTGTAGTTAGCAAGAAGAGAATGTTTAAGGCATTTGCCTTGGCGTTAATGAATAACTCAGACACAAATGGGATGACTGCAAGACAAAGGTGGTGCTCAGATGTTTTAGTGATGGGGCTATACAAGGAAAGAATGTACAAGTAGGAAAAGGCTGCTCCCATTGAGTTCTATTTTGGAACTAGCTTCCTTGTGATGACAGATTTAGAGACACAAACTGCAGACAACTGAAACATATACGGCTGTAGAGGAGAGAAAGAACATGGAGCACTAGGCCTGGTATAAGATTTGAGGCCTGAACCATAGTCAGCAAAGTCAGGCCATGTATTAAAGCAGATGCTTACAAGTTCACTGATACATAAATTTGGCCAGGGTACTGCTAGCATTGCTATAATACAGACATACCTAAGAAGCAACAGAGATACTGGGTATGTATGTGAACACATTCCAAAAGTTTAACACAGGTACATCCTGACCTAACACAACATATGAGGGTTTGATAGAATTGATCAATAGGGATGTTTTGCCCAAGACATCTGGAGCAAGGTACAAATGGAGATAACAATCAAATGTCATGAAACACATAAGGTGGTACGTAAGTTGTTTGTCTCAAATCTATAAACATCGGGGTATCTCGCCTTAACCCTTTGCGTGACCATTGGGACAACAGAAATTCTCACTATCTGAGCCACTCCTTGCCACTGAACACTCATGTGTTAGTGTACCTGTAGCTCCTATGGGATGCTATTACTGTGCTTTGAGAACAGTAAACTTGGCAGAATGCCTGTGTCACCGAATCATGCCTGCTGTCTTTCTTTAAGAGTAAAGTTGAGGTCTGCTGAATTACCAAACTGCATTCTCTGCTAGTGCTGATAAACTAGAGCTCCAAGAACAGAAGTACTGAGCAACCGAAACAACCTGGCAACAGTAACATTCTTCAACAACATATTTAACGACCACCTATGGCCTGAGGGAGAAGATCAGAGATTTTAGCTGTCACCTGTCAACAGGATTACACTGCCACATGAACTTGCATATCTTTAAATTCTGTTATGGGCGTCTTCCAACGAGAATTAAAGCAGAATATCTTGATCCTGACCGAGCACCCTGAGGAAGCACAAAGCAGTAACAAATAAATAAAGAACAGGAATGTCTAGAAATCATTTTGAGGAGAAAAAGAGCATTTGGGAATACATATATAGCTTAACTGTATTTCCAAAATTGAATCAGAGCACTCATAGATCTGAGGGTATATATTACTATTAATGAGGTAGTATTACTGTAATATACTGCCAATATTACAGTAATATCCACCAAATGCAGAAGGACAGGCCTTATTACCAGGTATTGAAAAAACTAACCTGAGAAATACAGAAGTTCCATTACAGAACAGCTAATATGACAAGGAAAGGGGTAACAAAAAATCATGAAAGCATAGTGAAGTCCTCCCTCAGATTTTGCTGGAGACTGAATCCAGGTGCTAGGATAAGGCCTTGGAGAAAAAAAAAAAAAAAAAACATTGAAGGGAACCTCAAGTCGGTATTTCCGCTAAATGAAATTAACAGGATGACAGATGAGGCTCTGAAGCAAGCCTCTGCAAGGCTGTTAAGGACATCCAAAATGAACTGTTGTCTGGCCCAAGATTTAAATTACAACTACACTGCATACAGTAGCAAGGTGAAAGACTATGTAAGGCTGAATTGGAAGAGCTAATGAGAATGTTGCAAGTTTTGGAGATCAGAAGGGAGCTCCGACTGCTTCCCTTCCAAAACATGAGTCTGATTCACCAAAAGAGTAAGACGCAGTGATAATTATAATACTTCTCCATGTTATACAATGGACTTCAGAGGATCTTAAAGCGGTTAGTAAAATGGAGACAGTTGCTCTCCTTGACAGACAGGGAAAATAGTACAATTAAGTAGTTTTTCATGGCTACACAGTGAGTCACTAGGAACAGAATCTGTCTCCCTACTCATACTCTAGCATCCTATCCACTGGATTTTATGCAGACAGAGCTCATAGATGGGAGCTATGTGGGAGATAGAAGCCTAGGACTTCTACAATGCAGATTACAGGCAGATTTGAAAAGTAAAACGTGAAATTTCTTCAAGATGTACTGCAACAGAAGCAGAAGGCGTAAGAATCCCTTATGTAACCAGGAAATATTCAGAAAAATGTTGCAGCCAGGATGAAGCAATTATGAGACTCTTATCCAATGACTGCAGGAATCTTAGTTTAACTTTTTAGTCCTAAAATGTGCCTTAGAGGCAGAATGAGAAACATGAGAGGATGGATATAAATTACAAGCAAGCAGACAGATTGGGGAGGTTTAGAAGCATTAGCCCTTAATGATCAGCCATCCAAGATCTTTACTCCACTGTTTTCTGGACACATTAAACAGAAGATGGAAATGAGACCAGAATTTTCCCAATATATATAGTGTGCCTATTAAGTTAGCAAATACATGAGAAGCAAAGCATTAGCTGTCAGGCAGCCAAATTCTGACAAGCTAAGGTATGCAGAGAGACCAGTGATCAGTCAACATAGAATGCACACCAACTCTACTGAAAACATGACAAAGCACAGACAAGAGAAACACAGGTTACAAAGCCCTCATTCCAAATAAAATGAAGACAATGAAAACGAAAAAAGAATGTTGAATACATTAATGCATGGATCTTTTGCTTCCTCACCCCCTATCATCCTCAGTCTTTTTGTATGTCTCCAACTATAGCACAGAAAATTTTAAAAAGGGAGTTTTTACAACCAATGGCCACAGAACTGTTGTAATTATGAATAAGGAATGGAGCTTACTGTAGAGTGTGGTATTAATGAATAGTTTTAATAGGATATTCTATTTACCATTTATATGAACACACGTAGATGTAATTACAAAGCAGAACCAAAAATTAAAAGATCTTCTCTGTAACTTGACAGAACAACAAAAATCCTGGGGAATGTAAAAGAATACAGAATAATAGTCTTTCCCTCCATACTGCTAGTCAAACAAGAGAAAAGATGGAATGTGGCATTAAGCATTCCATAGCTGTTGGCTACCAAAAAAAAGATCAATGCAAAGTATAGGAATAGCAACAAATTCCCTTTGAGAAAGGAAGGCTGAAAAGTTAATAGGAAGCAGTGTAAAGTGATAGAAATAGCATAAGGGAGGTGAGTGAGTTGAAAGTAAGAAGGCTGGAGTGAGAAAAGCCCATGTAACGAGCCAGAGAAAGCACAGAGAAATGAGATGTGCTCCTAACTGTACTAAGAGAATGTGAAGGGTTTATTATTGCTCGAACTGCCTCAGTATAAACAGACAAGATACCCAACGTAATTTAGTGGAGGAAAAAAACTCAGAGACCATTAATGGTTCTGGTGAACGGTAATTTTGTTCAGGTGGCACTGCTACTAGAACTGAGGCAGTTAATGAAATATGGTGCTGCGATTCAGATTCACAGTCCGAGTTATTAGACTAAGTGACTCTGGGTGTTTCAATTCTAGTTACACTGAAGGGAAAAGTTTAGCATGTGTTCCCTCTCTAACAGTTTCAGACCCCATGACAGTCCACAGAAGAGCTATATTAATCTTTCTTTATCCAAAGAGAGACTGCTGAAATGCAAAGCTTTTATGAGGACTCAAGAGTAGATCACTGATGACTCCTCGTGGAGAAAATAGCAGAAATGAAAAAAAATAGGAGGGGGGAATGGCAGAAATAAATGGTATGGGAAGGAGGGAACAAGTGGATTGGATTATTTCAGACTGGTTTGCTATATGATATAATTAGATTAAAGAAACTGGAAGAATCTCTCCACTTGAGAGAATGTAGAAAGGTACTCAGCAATAGTTTCAAGTGAAGGACTCTCTGGGAACGTAACTAAACATAATTAGGTTAGATATTAGGAAAAGAAATTAACTATAAAGATAGTTAAGCTCTGGAATATGTTTCTAGGGGAGGCTGTGGCAACCCCATTATTTGAGTTTTTTTAAGAACACGTTAGACAAACACCTGTCAGGATGATCTAAGCTTACTTGTTCCTGGCACAGTGCAGGTGGCTGGGTCTGACAGTTTCTCAAGGTCCCTTCCAGCCCTACATTCCTAAGATTCTATAATAAGTACAAAAAAAAATCTGTTGTATTTAAAGGTTTCTGATTATGATATTTAAACATGTGATTCTACTGTAAAATGCAACTAACATTGCATGGAAGTGGTCCATGTATCTCAAGTTTCCAGATTCAATTTGCTCTATTTACAAGATATTTTTTCTAACTGAGTAACGCAAACTGAGCTGGGATCTAAAGTCAAGTTGTATTCTGACTTATGCTCCAACAGCAGATGCTGCAACTGAAATTTTACTATACTGATTCACAAGACAGAAAAGAATCTAGTTTAATCTCCCAGAACTGCATATATCTCATCTCTGGTGCTAGAAAAAGCAGACATACATGTCACTTGAAACAAGCAGATATGAACCAGAATATACACAGGGAAAAGTTCAGCTAAAAGTGCCATCTTCACATACTTTTCTTATCATAATCATACAGATAATCAACCCATAGCTTCAGGGTGGTTTATTCATCTAAAAACTCACTTCTAATGTGTATATCACCACAGTATTTAGGCACCATGTATGTAATTAAAGACCACAATTACATCCAAACATGGATTCATCTTGACTATTTTAAGTTGCCTCGTAGAATAACCACCAAAACTGTTCTTATTTCATAAGTCTAGAAGTCTTTACTTTTAACCTCCATTAACTTCGATGACATTTAGGAAGGGGAATAAGACTTTGCCTATATTCAGTACTGCCACAAATATCTGTACCATTCTATAGCAAAAGAGGATGCTTTGTTAACCAACAGGAGTTTTCACAGCATGTGTTTTAACTCTGGATGTTCTTTCTGGACAGTTCTTTTCTGTATGCGATACATGTTTTAGCAAAAGGTTATTTTGCAAAGCTTTACACACAAAGAAAGAAAGCCTCCATTAGATGTGTAGTACACTATTCACATCTGAACACAAATTTTTATCATTACATTTATGTAAGATGAAAGTTGTGTGTGATGTTTTTAAATGGTATATGAAAATTCTTTAAAAACTACATAGTAACTTGTTTTTTCTGGCAAAGAGTTAAATGTAAATATCCAAATTTGATGTAAAAAATAGGATTCTTTGCTTTATTAGTTCTTTCATGAACATCTATACAGGCATTTATACTGCACTCGTGGTAATTAAATTAAACTAAAAATAATTAGTCTCCTGAAGTTATATAAATTGAAATTATTTTTGTTCCTCAGAGATAATACGTTTATACCTCTTAAAGAGTTAAGAAATATTTAGCAAACAGCAGATATCGTTAGAGGTTATACAATAACTTTCCTCAGATAAAACCTAAATCAGGAAGTTGACCTTCCATTTAGCCACATAGTTAACACCAGTCAGTGCCATTATATGAATGCATTTAGAAGCCTCAATATACACCTTAAAATACAATAAATTGTTCATTGGATGGGCTCTATGTATAAAATGTTACTATTTTATTAAATAAGAACTGTTGTAACCTGATGTTTCATGTCCAAATATCTAAATGAAGCCAGACCCAAGGAGAAAATCCATTTTCATGCTCCAAAGGTGACCACTATTTTTCCTCAAAGAAAACCAATCTCCAGAAGTGCATACATGGACACCCACTTCAACTGATCAGAAAAAATACAATTTAACATTGGAACCCAAACAAAGCTTCCTTATTTTCTATATTTTAAGAATAAATAGTTGATTACTCAAATATTCTCTTGCTTCTAATCTTCTGTTTTATCTATACATCCTAGCAGATAGCAACTACATTCTAAAAAAATTAATTAAGTTTGTCTGAAACCATTAGATGCTTTTAGAAAATAAAATGTGTAACCTCTTACCTGAGCATGGAAATTTGACATAGTCGTTGTCTCTATATCTTTCTTTCCCAAAATCTCCATTTTCACTGGTGAATTGGGAAAATTAAATGAAAAGTAGTCTAAAAAGTCAGGTAAATAAGTAGCTGCCCCATGAACAATACCCATTACATAGTAAGCTGCACAGTTTTCATTTTCACTAAAAACCAGACCCACAAACTCTTCTGCAAACCTCTCCATCTCCACAGGAGACAAATGAGAGAGTTCATTACTGTAGGCATGGATAACTGATGCACCTCCATTAGGCTGGTGCTCAATATGAATGAGCTGTTTGAACTCCAAAGTGTCCAACCTTTTGAGTTTATTCTGAACCCGTGGCTCCTTTAACGAGACAAATGGAAACTCACTGTTCTCTGGTATCTTGGACTCACAGTCCTTCTTAGGATCCATACTCTTCTCACTGAAATCCTTAAGATGATCATCTATGATGCCTTTAACTTCTTGATCCTCAACATCAGAAACCAATCCTGAGCAGATGGTCTGAATAGATTTACTGTACATTTTTGGACGCTTCCTTTTCTCACATTCTTTATGTTTCTTTTTCTTTTTCTTCTTTACCTTTTTAATTTGTAATTCTTCTGCATTGGTTTTTGGTTTGTCCTTCCCACCTGTAGAGAGGAAAGAGATTTCTGAAACACCTTTATAGCCTTCTGTATAAAACCCACATTTAAGAAACAGGATTCAAAATTACCCATGCATACTCTCATAAGAGGCATGCTGAGTGAGACGTAACACTGCAATTAAGTATCAAATAACTTCAGTGATATTTTACTGAAGCCAAATAGCAACTAGAGCAGTGTTATACAGTTACCTGTCTGCCACTTATTCTAGCAGGATATTGACCATGCCACCAGTCAGCTCCAGAACATCAAATTTGAACGTTTGCTATAATTCTAACAAATGTATTTTATCTTTATATTATGCATTATGAAATAAGTACTCAAAAACTGTAGACAAAATTACTACTTATGATTATAAATGTGTGCCAATAATCAAAAACAGGATTTTTCAGCTTTCTAAAAAAAAAGCTTAAGTAAACTCATGCATTCTGAAAAAGTTAAAAACCCTACTCTGAATGTTCTTTTGCCTATACTATTGAATTAGATAAAATGTGTGTGAGTGGTGAGATAGCAAAGAAAGGCGCGCACACAAAAAAGATTGTTACAAAACTTTCATGATTAAACACAATTTTACCTTATTCTATTTAATCAGTGGTGCAATATCAGCAATTACGCCAAGAGATTAAATTATTTAAAATACAGACAGAAGTGTTGTTGTAGGCATGTTGTAACAGGATATTAGAGACACAAGGCGGGTGAGATAATACATTTTATTGGACCAACGTCTGTTTGTGAAAGAGACAAGCTTTTGAGCTACACAGAGCTCTTTTTGAGGTCTGGGGAAGGCACTGAAGTGTCACAACAAAATACAAGGTGGAACAGATTATTTAGCATAAGTAGTTAACACATTTTAAGAGATTATTCAAGGTGAAGTGGCCCATTAACACCTTTGCAGTCATAGGACAAAAAGAAGGCTAGTGTGTTACAAAATAGTTGTAATAAGCCATAAATCCAGTATCTTTATTAAAACCATGATTTTTAGTGTCCAGCAAAGTTATGAATTTAAGCCCCCAGGCTCATCTTTTGAAGGTATTGCAAAGGTTTCCTTTGACAACGAGGATTGATAAGACAAATATGGAGTAATCTTTGTGTCAAAAATGTTCACCCGTTTTATATGGTGTTTCTGTCTTTAATGTTTCTGTGAGAGTTGTGATTGTCTGGTTTCATCCACATAATAGTTATTGGGGCATTTAGTGCCCTGGATGAGGTACAGCACATGTTGTAATAGACCTGTGTAGGTAAGGTTACCAAACATCTGGGTTTCCTCGGACATTGCCGCTTTTTTGAGGCTCCATCCTCTGTCCAGAGGGAGTTTTCCAACAGGAAGCGTCCAGGATTTTTGCAGAGCAGATACCAAAGCTCAGAAAGAACTCCGATCGGTCTACTTCCCGATTGATCCCTCCCCTGCATCCACAGTTTACTGGTCCAATCCCCAGCAGCCCCAGCTGCTGGATCCCACCCACCCAGACCCCAGCTCCCAGGCCTGGGGAGGGGATCCCACAGGGAGGTACTGATTGACAGCTATCATTGCATCCTGGGCTTCCACCAACTACCCTGCAAACGTGACAGGGAGTGATGCTGCTCCCCACATCCAGTGAGTGGGTACCCCCCCAGCAGGTCTCCTCCCCCCAGGTCCCCTTCCCCCCAGCAGTGTACTCTTTTTGGGAACCTGAAATATGGTAACTATGTCAAATGGTCCATGTATCTTGAAAGATGTGTTGTGGGAGGTATTTAGGTAAGAGGCAAAACCTGCAGACCTATCAATGTTATGACCGGGTCTGCTGATGCTTTGAGGAGTTGTGTCCTGGTCTGTGGATGCTTGCTTCCCATTATGAGCTTGGCAAGATTAAGGGGGGGGCAGGGGGGATTGTTTGACAGCCAAAAAGGAGGGTTCAGGAAAGGTTTCTTTCAGGATCTGGTCCGCATTAAGTTTAATGATACGCCATATGGGTTCTAGTTATGTGGAGTGTGTGTTATTACTTAGAATATGTGTTAACTACTTACTTTAAATTATCTGTTCCACTTCTGAGAACTATTCCCAGACCTGAAGATGCGCTCTTTAGGGGTATATCTACACTTAAAAGCTACAGCAGCACAGCTGCAGTTATACCACTGTAGCACTTCGGCTTAGATACTCACTACAGTGACATAAGGAGTTCTCCTGTAGTTAATCCATCTCCTCAACAAGCAGTAGGTAAGGTTTGGTCTACACTAGACTATTTTATTGATGAAAGTCAGCTTTTTTCAACAACAGTGCTTGTGTACACATTGCAATCACTCCCTGCCAACAAAACTGCCCCGTTTTTCCGACACAATATAACCACCTCGAAGAGAGGTGTAGAACTTACGTCAGCTTAAGTAGGGTTACCAAATGTCAATGTAGACACTGTGTACCCCTTACATCAACTGTGGGGCTGTCATTCTTGTCAATTTCACTGCTTCAAAGCCCTCCTAAGAGCTGACCAGCTGGGTCCTGCTCCCAGCTGCAAGCAGGACAAGAAGCATAGTTGGCTGGACCCTGCTCTCGGCTGTGAGGGGGGCAAGAGGCCTGGGCATTTCTCCACAGCTTCCTCGGAGCTTGGGCAGCCTTGTCAATTTCATAATAAGGCTGCCCGGTTCCCAGCAGACTGGGGAACAGAAGCCCAGGGCAGCTCTCCCCTCCCAGCTCTTGGCAGAGAACAGGGAAGGGAGAAACTGAGGGCTGGCTCCCAGCAGGGAACAAGGAGTAGTGGGGTGGGAGAGCAGCCCACCAGCAGCCTGGGAGTTGTGGGGCTCCCAGCAGGAAGCTGAAAGACTGGACTCTCAGCTCCACACGCTGCCCCTCTTAGGTTGGAGGAAGTGCTCCTGGTGAGGACACACTCCACTGACCCAACGAGGATAGTGCGGACATCAGCAACTGCACTGCGGTGGCTGCAAGTCAACCTATGTTAGATTGACTTATTTTTCTAGTGTGGACAATGCCTTAGTAGTGCTGTCTACACCAGGGACTTAGGTCACCATAGTTATGGCCAGGTCTACACTAGAGTTAGGTCGACGTAATCTACCTTACGTTGACCTAACTTTAAGCGTCTAAACTACAGCATTACTTCTGCCGATATAAGTCCCCCACTACACCGACCTAATAACTCCAACTCCACGAGAGGCGTAGCACTTAAGTCAACATAGTTAGGGCATCGCAGTATCTGTGTAGACTGTGTTACTTATATCGCCTGTTGGCCCGGCCCAGCGGGGGGGGGAAGGAGGAGAGAAGAGAGAAGAGATACTATCAGTAGTAACGAGAATGGCAGCCAAATTATTAACACAGGTATGGAATTACATCTGATTTTTGCTAGTTGAAACACACCACAAAGTACTAGAAGGTTCCTATACTTATTTTTAAATAAATAGACAACATTTCTCCTTACGCAAAAGTGACACAGAGAAGAGTACTGAATATTTCACTGTATCTTACATACTTTGTAAAACGGCCCCCATTACCATAGTATCTGAGCATTTCACAATTGAATCTATTTGTGCAAGACAGCATCTCCGACACCATCGGATACTTTACAATAGAGGCAAGGAAGATAAGACAAAGGTACTTTGGATGTACCCTCTATTGGGGATTGTGCGCTGCTTTGTCTGTCCAGTGAAGCCCAAGCAGCACATTCTATCAATCTATTTCCTCTACTTCTCCTGCTAAGGGAGATGCAATACTTGTGCAATCTTTCACTGCTTCTGGATATGCTTTGTAGAAGTGGCGGTGAGAGAAATTATTTCTCTTACAGGAAATTTTTAAATTGTCAGATGATTCTTAACCATAGTTGGGGGTGCTTAACTGAATGCTAACAATGCACAATGCTAACAACAGACCATCTAATGAACATGCAATCTAAGGCATGGGTAGTCAATAGGCGGACCGCGGACCAAACCCAGACCAGCAGATGCTTTTGAACAGACTGCAAAATTTTTATTTACTTATCATAATTGTTATTGTTGCTGCGTAAAAAATGTTTCTCTGGAGTCTGGACTTTGACTATCCCTTGACCAAGAAATAATTGACTATCCCTGGTCTAAGGTCTTGTCCATACAAGAAAAACTCGCACAAAATTTAAAATGTTTCAAAAATCAGTTTAGTTAAACCAGTAAAGCTGGGATTCCAGCAGGGAGCCGAGAGCCCAGGGAAGGGGAGAGGCAGCCAGGCTCCTGGTTGGGAGTGGAGAGCTAGGTGTCTGGGGAAGCAGCCAGCCTGCCAGCAGGGAGCTCCACATGGAGCTGAGAGCTTGGGTGGCAGCTGGCCTCCCAGAGGGGAGCTCTATGCAGAGCTGAGAGCTCAGGTTCCCAGCCCCTCTTAAGTCGGTTCCCAGCCCCTCTTAAGTCGGTGGAAGTGCTCCTGCTGAGGATGCACACCACCAAAAGCAGCAGCATAATGTGGACATGAAAAACCACAGTAAGTCAGTGGTGTAAGTTGTCCTAACATAGGTTGACTTAATTTGGTAGTGTAGACATGCCTTTGGAAAAAAATGGTGTACTTCACAAAACGGCGAACATTAAAATATATCTTTTTTCCCCCCTCAGTATAGACTTGGCTCATCAGGTTAGTTAATCCTCCACCAATCATGAGAAAGAATGGCCTGTTCAGCTTTGGAGGCAGCAATTAAACCAATATATTTTAAACCCCTGAGATTACTAAAACTCAAATATATTAGTAACTATCCCTGATTCTTTCCATTATAATATAGACATCTGATAATCACATGTTGGAGTGATTACACCATTTATGCATAGCTCTGAGATAACGGCATCTGTGTATTCTCCCCCAGACCCTAAAAGAAGGCATAGGGCTACTGTTGCAATGTGAGGTTTGGAGTCAAGGAAGCACCTGCTAGCAACATGACCCAAGAGAACCTGAGAGAGAGGTTCTCCCACCTTAACAAGACTCAAGGAATACTCAAACAGCCAAGTAGGGTAAGAATTAGTTCACTTTCTCCTCTGACTTCCACCCCTGGGGTCCAAGAGAGGGACAGACAAAAAAGAAGCAAAGCATTGGATGAAATCCCTCACCAGATCCTGAATGGAAAGCAGTGAAGATTCCGCCTCACCAACTTCCATCTACAGAACACGGCAAGGAGAAACAGCTGATCTGGAGATCAGAGGTATTCTTTCTCCTCTTCTTGGGACCCAGCACTGGGGCCAGGACAGCGGGAACACCTTCCCACAGAGAATACATGAGCTGAGTAAAGAGGAAGGAGCACAGACAGGAAGCAAGACTGAAAAGAGAGGACGCCAAACAGCTCATGTTCCCCTGCAGAAAGACTCTTAAAAATACACCAACTAGAGAGCAGAAAAAGTGGGGGGAGGGGGGAGGGGGTGGCTAAAAAGGCACGCTATGAGAGGCTGCACTGTTAGAAAATTGGGTATTTTAAAATTAGTTTTCTTTAATCTTTCAAATTGACATAGGCTCCCTTTAAGAAAGGAAGATTTTTTTCAAGTTCCCTGTAATCTACACTGGTCTTATTCTTCACTAAAGTTACTAACAGAAATAAATGAACAATGCAGAACAAAGTTGTTGTTTAACTACATACACAGAACTAATGTTAGTTTTAATCAAGCATTCTGCTTCACTTTGACTCTGAAAGCAAATCTTGCACTTTCCTTAACAGCTCCAGTTCCTGTATGGGAGATCCTTCAATCCTACTATAATCACATGGGTCATCATCTTACTACAAAGAAAAAAAAGCTACAGTAAAAAGAATATTTAGGCTGCAAAAATCAGTTGAAATTTAGACATGCCAAATTTAAGGATGAATGTTCAAAATTAATCATGGCTTTCTTGTGTGCCCTACCAATGCACTGAATGAAACGTGGGGGAGGGAGGTGCAGTCCTGGGGTAAAAAATAGTGTATCATCATTAAGGTTAGATTTTGTAACTTATTTTTTAGTAGAAGTCAGGGAGAGGTCACAGGCAATAAGGAAAAATTAACGGAAACCGTGACCTCTCCCTGACTTTTAATTAAAAACGATCTATTACAAAATAGGGCTGACTGGTGGGTGGGGGTGAGATGAGAGTAGCGGGGGCTGAGTCCCCCTACCAAGCCTGCAGAGGCAGGGAGCTGGCGGCCAAGGAGTTGCGGGGATCTCCCACCCCCCACAGTTGCAGCTCAAGCTCAAAGGGCTGCCCCTTGGCGGCTCAGAGTTCCAGGATCTCTCCATCTCCCGCAGCAGTGATTGGAACTCCAGGAGGCCTCACCACGCATGGCAGCTGGGAGCTGCAGGGGCCACCAGTGACAGCTGGGAGCCTCGACCGCTTCAGGGACAACCCCCAACCCCAGCCACTCGCCAGCTGCAGGGGCCACGGGCAGCGGCAGGGAGCTCCAGGGATCCCCCACTGTTTTCTGCAGCTTGGACCTCTGGGTCCCCCTTTCTCCCTGCACATGGGGGCATGGAGCCAGTGGGATCCCTGCCAACTGACAGCTCTTGCCCCACT
Organism: Emydura macquarii macquarii; assembly: GCF_026122565.2. Classification (NCBI taxonomy): domain Eukaryota; kingdom Metazoa; phylum Chordata; order Testudines; family Chelidae; genus Emydura; species Emydura macquarii. The sequence goes on along the minus strand of NW_027132773.1, from coordinate 39,946,363 downwards.
CCGCCAGCTGAAGCAGAAAATGTCATGGAGGTTGCAGGAAGTCACGGATTCCATGACAATCTTATCCTTAATTATCATGTAATTAAAAACTGTATTATAATGCATATTATGCATAATGGGGCCAAATCAAGGCTGCACAGACAACCTTACATCAAGCCTTTCTTAACTTCCAAGGGCTTGACTTTCCAACGTGAATGTTCTTTAAGTAGATTTTACCTCCACAAGAGAGCAACTAGGAGTACCTCTAGAGCACAGTGCACGAGCAGTTTCATGAAAAGATTACGTAGCAATCTAAAGGCCAATTACAATCCCACACCAATTATGTTTTGCTATTCTTAATCAAAGTGAGATCAACAGTTAAACCATAAGAGACTTAAATTCCAAGTTACAAACTTATTTTTATTTTAAAAATTCAAATTTCAAAAAAATGGAGAATGTAGGGTCCACCCAAGGATATGCCACTGGCACTTACTGCCTGAACATACACCATAAAGCTAAAGGTATGTGTTCACTGCAGAGTCAGCTTGGGTGATCAGCTTTCAGGTTAGTTTAGTTCAGGTGTGAGCAGACACACTGCAAACCATTCCCAAATTAGTGTCCTCACTGGTGCTGCACTTACTGATGTGTGTTGCTAGGACTTTTGAGGGCATATTTCATTGTTCTTTATGCTGCAGAAAGCTCAGCCACTCTGATTCCTTGCCAGGGGGTAGTGGGAAAATTTGTATGTCCTTCCTGACACTGAGGGGGCAGGGCGTGGTGGGGAATTGCGGAAAGGTTTTGGAGGATTATCAGCACTCAACTGATGTAGCTTGTTGTTCTCACTACACAGGGGACAAACTACCAGTCAGAGTGAAAGCAGCACTGAGCTCTAGCCTATACTCCCAGCTATGCCAGCCAGCCTGGACCAAAGGTCAGTGAGGTTTTACCAGGATGACAGTTGGGGATTAGAAAAAACACCTGAGTAAGGGCCTGAGTTAACTGTGTAGTAAAGACATCCTAATAGACCAATAGGACAGTGCCACTTGTTAAAGTTGCTTTTGTAAAAGGAGGGTAGAGGGGCAGAAACAGGCCTAAAGCAACCCAAAAGCATTTTTGTGGTCTGGAAGGGCTGAAATGAGAGAAAGGCCTTCTGCCTAAAAATAATTTAATCCTTTAATCATGTAAACCACTGTACAAATATTAAGTTTCTAAGGGCTTCTCTACACAGGGATTTTAAACTGGATCAAATCAAGTTAGTCCAATTTGAAAATGTTTGCATACCATAACAACCCATCACTCCACACTAACTCTGCATTTTTAAGAACTCCACAGTCCTCTTGCAAGGCAGACTAGGTTTGATTAGAATTGAATTAGTTCAGTCTTTTGTTCATGTGCATGCAATTGCTGTGCACCACTTTTTGCATGCTTTCATTGTCTATCCCACAGTGCTTTGCAGGTCAACCATTACTGATCTGTCTGTTTACTTGTGTGCCCTCCCTGCTGTGGTGTCAAGTTTCCAGGATGACCCTTCCCTCCTTTAAAAGGTGGTGTACAGCCAGATTTTGCCCATTTCCTCCTGGATCCCAGTATATCATTATTCTGGCAATACAACTGCAATAGCACTTCAGAAGTCCCACAACATGCTTCATGCAACTGCTTGGACCCATGCCAAGACCCTGGATCTCACTGACATCCGGGTAGAAGCATCAGTTCATGAACTTCTTGTGGCCAGCCACAGGAATAAGAATCTTCTCATGGACACTGCGAAGCAGATGTCTGCGAGGAGGGGTCAAGACCGGGACATCAACCACTGCCAGAGAAAGAGCAAGCGGCTCAGGAAAAAGTATATTAAATGAGGGATAAAAGGAGACATTCCTGGAGGGGTATTTGACCTATTCAACTTTTAACAAACTGGACAGAATTCTACCCAAGTTTAGCACGACTTCTCCCAGGCACTGTTCAGAGCCTGATGTCCTCACTCTCCCTCCATCATCAAGGATGACTGACTAGACCAATCAGAGGATGAGCAGAAGGATGCTGGAGAAGAGCTGCCCCCTGAGAGCCAGGATCTATTGAGACTCAGGACCAGATTGAAAGACAGACCCAGTCCTGCACTGCAACAATGGACTAATTCCTGCCCTGCATTGGATGATCCGGAGTCCCAGCCAGAAACCCAGGCCGGGGACAAAATCACATCCCATGGGGGAATTTCAGCACATAAATACCTCTCTTTTCCATTTATTATTATTGGTGGATGTGAGCTAAGAGCCTCTGTGCCCTCCACCCCCGCATTGCGTGCTTCCAAATGGCACCAGACAGCATGGCATAGTCGCAGTCTGCCTCCCACCTCTGCTCCTGTAACAGATTTGAATAAATTAATGCATTTGTGCAAACTTCAACAGTATATTGAGAGAGTGCTTATAGGGAAGAAAAAGAAAAGTCTGTTTAGTTTTCTTAGTTTACCTGAGGCATAAGTGAACACGGTATGTCTGATCAAGGCACAAACAATACTGTTCCTCCTGTAACACACTGTAGTTGACAATCTATTCTTCTCTGCCATTTCTCAGTCTTTAATTCTGTTATATCTCCTCTGCAGACTTAGAGAAATAACTATTTTGTTTTGCACATGAATAGCTACATGCCCATGTCGCCCGGTATAGCTTGCAAGCCCCTTCCACTCCTACAATGCTTCTCTGGGGTTGGGGATCATCCTGGTAAATAACTTCACAACCTAGCTTGCTGGTCCGCCCTTTGCTTTTTTGAGTAAGACCATTTTCTACCTCCTAGTCATCCACCTCTGCATAATGTCATCAAGAAGGACAGCATTAAAGACGATGTAGAGGGAATTACTATCCAGCTCACCCCCATGACCCCTCTCTTTACACCTATGACCCAGCACATGAACAAAACTGCAAAAATAAACTTGGAGCCACCTCACCCCAATAATATGGATGCAGACAGATCGCACACTGAAATCCAAATGTACCCAGCACTCATATATGCTGACCACTTAGATCTCAGAGTTTCTTCCAAGAATGAGAAGGGTCTCAAGGAGGTAAGATCACAGACATACTTAAATCTGATAGCTGGTTTTTTTGTCTGGGATATGAACAATAAGCAATGATTCCACACACACCCTTCCCCACACTTCTAAAGCACTGCTACAGCCAGACCATCAAGGACACAGTCTCTATCTCCTACTGACAAGCTGACCAATCTGAGGGGGAGAAAAAGAAAGACTCCGGACAACATGTTTGCAGAATCTATTTCAGAGGAAAGCCAGGCTGGCTGAGAGGTGGAGGTTATACAAGACTCAGAAGGACAAAGAAATGCAGTCATTTCAGACGATCATGGCAGTGACCAAGGACAGAATCACCATGCTCATAGAGAGCCTGGAAAAAGACTGATGCAGAGGCAACTCATGGGCACTATCCTGAACCAGAATGCCCTCCTGCAAAACATGCAGGCCCAGCCATGTGCTTTAGCCCTTGAACAATGCTGTCCATTGGAACCAGCAGCAACTCCTAACCTCTGCATCACCACTTGACTTTCCATAATTCACAGAGAAAACAATCCTAGGATGCACACTGCTCGGCAGCAAAGCAACAGACCATGGGATTTCCCCAGAGAACACTGGATAGACACTATGCGCATATTATGTGTAACATTTTAATTAAAACATTTTCTAATAACATCCCAATGTAGACATGTAAGCCCATACAGAGGAAATAGCTTGCAAACTCAGACTTTAGAGGCAGCTATTAAAGAAAATGCTAATCAAGACGCTGGGAAAAATCCCAATTTAAAACACAAATGTATTGCGATTAAGAGGAATCTAAATTCAATCCACACAAATAGCAGAAAGCAATAGACTACCCTCTAAAATAGATTATTTCCATTTCTGGCTGCTCAAATCTATATTTATACAATGATAATTGAGTATATAAATAAAACCCTTCCACTTTGAATGGTCCAGAAATATGAAGTAGAAAGATCATTTTGGAGTTATGTGGGCCAAAGGACACATTCAGAATTCATAGAATAATTAATGAGCAAGAATGTCAAATATTATATACAATATGGTCTAGCAGAGTCTACAATGCCTGGATCTTTCAGAACTCAGTCCTATTTAAATTAATGGAGAAAGAACGGTTTGCTACAGAAGTACTATAGACATGAATTGTGTAGAGGTTGGTCCAGTTAGTCAGAGATCTGCTTATCCCTTTTTCACCAAAAAGTTTAGTAGCGATTGGATATCTAATATAGTGAACACCAGTGAAAATGAGGGAAGGATCAGAGATTAAAGTAGGGAAAGAACAAGTTAAAAATTACTGAGACAAGTTAGCTGTCATCAGGTTCCCAGGGCCTGATGAAATACATCCTAGAATACTCCAAGAGCTGACTGAGGAGATATGAGCCATTAGCAATTATCTTCAAAAAGTCATGGCAGACAGGAGAGATTCCAGAGGACTGGAAAAAGGCAAATATAGTATCAATCTATAAAAAGGGGTATAAGGACAAACCAGGGAATTACAGACCAGTCATTTTAACTTAAATACCTGGAAAGATAATGGAGCAATTAATTGAGCAATCAATTTGCAAACACCTAAAAAATAAAAAGGTGATAAGTAACAGTCAGTATGGATCTGTCAAGAACAAATCATGTCAAACCAACCTAATAGCTTTCCTTGACAGGGTAACAAGCCTTGTGGATGGGGGGAAGCAGTAGATGTGGTATGTCTTGACTGTAGTTAGGCTTTTGATACTATCTTGCATGACCTTCTTATAAACAAACTAGGGAAACATAACCTAGATGGAGCTACTATAAACTGTTCGGGTGCATAACCACAGAGTTATCAGTGGGTCACAGTCAAGTTGGAAGGTCATATCGAGTGAGGTCCCACAGGGATCTGTCTCAGGTTCTGTTCTGTTCAATATCTTCAGTGATTTAGACAATGGCATAGAGAGAACAACTATAAAGGTGGTGGATGATACCAAGCTGGAAGGGGTTACGTGTGCTTTGGAGTACAGGATTAAAATTCAAAATTATCTGGATAAACTAGAAAAAAAATCAATTGCACACATGCAAAATGGGAAATGACTGCCTTCGAAGGAGTACTGTGGAAAAGGATCTGGGGGTCATAGTGGATCACAAGCTAAATGTGTGTCAACAGGGCACTTTTTTGGGGGGGGGAGGGGGGAGCGGGGAACAAAAGCATTCTGGGATGTATTAGCATGAGAGCTGTAATCAAGACATGAGAAGTAATTCTTCCGATCTACTCCGTGCTGATACAGCCTCACTTAAGAGTAGTGTGTCCAGTTCTGGGTGCCACATTTCAGAAAAGATGTGGACATATTGTCCAAAAAAAGAGAGCAATAAAAATTATTAAAGGTCTACAAAACATGACTTATCAGGAAAGATTGGGCTTGTTTAGTCTGGAAAAGAGAAGACTGAGGGAGAAATGATAACAGTTTTCAAGTACATAAAAGGCTGTTACAACGAGGAGGAAGAAAAATTATTCTCATTAACCTCTGAGGATAGGACAAGAAGCAATGGGCTTAAATTGCAGCAAGTGAGGTTTAGGTTGGACATTAGGAAAAAATTCCTAACTGTCAGGGTAGGTAAGCACTGGAATAAATTGCCTAGGGAGATTGTGGAATCTCTGTCATTGGATGTTTTTAAGAGCAAGTTAGTCACCTGTCAGGGATGGTCTTGATAATACTTAGTCCTGCCTTGAGCACAGGGAACTGTACTAGAAGGCCTTTCGAGGTAGAACTGGAAAGGACAATTCTATGGTATTTCCATCCATAAGTATGTAAAATTGCAGCTACAAAGAAAGCTTGAGTTCACATTTTAATGAGGTGAACAGGAACAAGGTTGGGCAAGGTTACAATTTTGCTTTTATTATTTGGCTGGAAATATATCACCACAAGAATGTGTTATCAGGGGAGCAACACATTAACACAGGAACATGAGAAAGGAAAGAAATATAATTTGTATTTAGTCTGTGTACACATACATGAACGTGTTCAGTGAAAAGGATCTTCTCCCTGCATTACATCTTTTAACATGATTTGTCTACCCTTCACCATTAAGACGGTTAACAACAATAGCAGTTTTTGCCACTGCCTGCAACCTAATATGGGCACCTAGATTCCTTCCAGCAGCTAGTTCAGTACACTTCTTTGCAGTGCTGACAGAACACTTGCCACACCCACTTGACCAGTCCTCCTTCCTTTTTCCCAATTCTTCATACAGGAGGACACCTCAGGATGTATTGCTCCCCATGCTGTACACAAAGCAACACCGGCATGTCCATACCAGTTAAGGCTGGAGATTCAGATTTTCTGCAGTTTTATGCAAATAACCCAAAGCCCTAATCTGCATAATCTTAGATAAATAAATGATAGCAAATTCCCTGAACACCAGATTTTAAAAAACTGACAAGGCTGCAGCATGGAAGAAGAAGCCTTAAGAATAGCAACAGTCCTGGATAGTTTTGAAATCTTACCCGAGTTAACATCCAAGTAACTCTGGTGGGTCTACCTGGTTGCTTTTTATCCTCTAGACCAGGGGTGGGGAACGTCCGGCCCGCGGGCCGAAATGATTTGGTCCGGCCCGCAGCGGGCTGTATAAGGGCCGCAAAATGATTTGGTCTGGACCTGGCGGCAGGGGGGAATTCAGCGGCGGCGCGGTTTAACGGCGGCAGCGGGGTTCCGTGGGGGGGGGCAGTGGCCGCCACCGAAACCCTGCTGCCGTTTGCCCCTTTTTGGCAGTGGGCACTGCCCCCCGCCCCCCACGGAACCCCCGTCGCTGCCGAATTCTCCCGCGCCGCCAGGGCCACCATCAGGCCCTTGACATAAAAAAGGTTCCCCACCCTTGCTCTAGACTGTATGGAAGGTTTCAGTTGGGTTGCTAGTCCCTGATGCTGCTTGCTCTGGATCAGGAGGCAGATCTGGCTACTTACCGTAATCAGCTCGGGATACTCTGCCTGGGCTTCTGGCACCTGCCTGGGTGTCTAACCTCTGGCTAACACCTTGCATAGAAGGCTCTAGATGCCACTGCCCACTGCTCCCTGGTGAGGGAGAGGGAAGAGGAAAATAGGGAGGAGGTAGCCTTTGGCTGCTTTTTGGTTACTTCACAATCCTATGTGACATTATGATAACCAGGTCTGAAAAACGCTTTTTTAGTCCTATAAAAATCCACCCACCAGATGCTCATTTTTTAAATTTACATCACTCAAATATTTACAGGACCATAACAAGTGAAAGTTTTATACTAGAAGTTAAGCTCTAATTTTAATCAGAAAAAGGTTTATTCTAAAAAAAAGGTAAAAAGGAAATAATGAGAATGCTATAATTACTATTATGTCTACAAGGGAACAGTAAGAATCTAGAACTTCTAGATGGATGGGGATATGTGCAGTCATTGGTAAACAACAAGAGGGGTAAAGCTAGTGTAGAGAATCCACTGTCAGTGGATAGGTTGAAAAGCTAATCGACTACATGTTGCAAGCAAAAGCAAATCATTTGTTAAGACGGTACCAATACCTACGGTCAGATACAAAGGGTAGCAGGCCTAACCAGTTAGATTGAGAAATGTTAGTGATTTTGCTTTACTTATAGAACTGCAAGGTTTTATTCTGGGAAATGTGTATAGTTTTTTGTCTAAGGAATAAATATACACAAAAAGTGAATTACACACTATGTGCTGTGTGTTTTATTTCATGACCTTTGTGGGGTTTGGAATCTACCTGTTCCCCCTCATGGCTGAAGAAAGTAACAAATATGTGAATAGCTGCCCAAATTTTCACAGAATGCAGAGACACAAAATGTGGTTAAACAGCCTAATGGGTTTAGACATGAAAACAGGGGATTTAAGAATATGGATACAAACTGAACCACACCATGTTTAACAGGTTAATATAACTTTCACCGCTGTAAGCATGGATGACCTTTAAAATCTGCCTTCTGAAAATCATCCAGCAGCAGTATTTGTGCCTGTCTCAAAAACAGCTATGTGGCGTCATAAAAAGAGAAGGACTTCATTAAGATCTGCAAACATACTAAAAAAGCATGATCCAAATTTCTTAATGATTTTTTTTAAAAAGAAGTGACCCTCCCCCCCATGCCAAATCTAATTCTCAAAAAAAAAAAAAAAACCCAACAATTTGCATGCAACCACTGGATTTGTCAGTCCAGAGTTACTAAGGAGCAAAAAAAAGTCTCACTGGCTGGCAGAGAATTCTTTCTGCACCACTACAATCCTCATGCCACTCTCCAAAAACATCACAACAAAACTCACAGCTAGGCTAAAACCAGCCATGGAAAACATCAGCGCTAATGAAGCTTCCCCTCCCCCCCATAGCCTAGAAAGTTCTGAACATATGAAAACAGAAGCTGTAATGAAAGTTGCAGCATAACCTTAACAATAACTAATAGTTGGGTGACTCCATGTGTGATTTTATGAAACTTTAACAAGCTAACTTCTGTATAACTACAAATTTCATCTTTAAAAAATGATTCAATTGATGGAGAAATACGTTAGAGGACTTCATTCACCAGGGCTGTCATGCTGTTTATTTACAAGACTCAAGCAAGACACTGCCCTCCCAGCATGCTTCATCCAGATATGAGGAACCTTTAGGGGTAACAGAGAAGTTTAGTCTCCGTGACCCATGCAGAGCTCAGCTTCTGCTGAATCTGCTAATTAGTGCAAAGCATGGTAGTGAATTTGTGATGTCGGGGCTGGAACTGAGACCCACCAAACTCATCTTTAATAGGGACCACAAAAGAGCCATTAAATGGGAACAACTTTTAATCCCTACTGAGCTAGGCTGGATTCATCTGTTGACCTACCTGTGAAAGGGTTTTTAGCTCACTAGCAATGTTCTGAAATATCCAGCCCCGTGTTCTTAAAAGGGACCACTCATTAACCACAATACAAATGCTAAAAATGCACCAAACAAATATTTACACAGCATCTAAGTTTGGTTCTAAATATGACAGCTTTACACATTACAGTCATTTCAAAAGTCACAATTAATTTCAGGGTCATCAAAATAATTTAGAAAGGAGTCAAATTATATAATTCCCGCCCAGCCCCAATGGGTTATCAACAGTCTTTAAACCCAGTATTCAGATCTCTTCGACTTAATCAAAAACAACTGGATGAAAACGGCCTTTTACTCTACACAGAGCCTGCAGAGGGAGACAAATGTAATCCAATGACAAGTACGAGTCAACTATTTGAGAGACTGCATGAGACGTTACAAAACAAGATTCCAGAGTTCTGTTCTTGGCATTGGGAACAAAGTGGGGTATAGCGGTTACAGACAGCATAGCCAAACATAATTTAGTGCATTCTTTCTGAAAGGCAACATGGCTGAGTCTATCATATTAGAAACTGGGTTTCTATTTCCAATTCTACCTAAAGTGACCTCATCTAACTTCTCATTTCCTTTATCTGTAAAATGGGTGTATGAGAAGTAAGGGTACTGAGACAGAAGAGTTGTGAAGTGGACAGAAATGTTAAAAGCTATCAGTGTAAGAGCTAGGATTAGATCTCATGGCTTGATGCCCACTGTACTTTTCGTTGGGCTACAGTATTTAATGCAAGTCTTTCAACATTTTCCCTAAGACACAGAAAGGCAAAGGAGACCTGACAAATGACACATTAAACAAGAGGCACAAATCTCAACTACCCCATTCAGTACAAAAGTAACCTCTAATGTATGCTATACAAAACTCCTTTTTAAAAGAAAAAAAGTTTTATAGGAATGCTCTATTAAATTTTAAGAATGTAATTTCCAAAAACTAAAAGAATGTTTTAAATTTTGGTTGACCGATTGTTTTGCGTATAGCAGGGCTCAACAAACCCCAGGTCGCCTAGGAATTTAGTTCTGGTACCTAGTATTTCTCCCAGTGAAAGACAGGGTCCCGGTGGGAGCGGCCGCCACTCTCCAGCCAGGGTGCCACTGCATCCACATAGCGGGGCCGGGGGAGGGGGAGCGCTGTGGCTGCTGCACTCCGGCCAGGGTGCCCCGTCACTGGGCCCACATTGTGGAGGGGGCGGGGGGAAGGGGCGGGGCCAGGTGGGGAAAGCTGCAGCTGCCTTGCTCCAATCAGGGCGCCCCACCGTTGGGAGAATAATGTTGTCCTCATTTTTTCAGTAAGGTGTACTATCACCTAAATAAGCAGGTGAAAAAAGCAACAAAAATTTCATGGGCTACACACACAGAGGCTAGGAGGAGGACTAAATAGAAAGCCAAGGGCACCCTGATCTAGGAGTTTCCATGATAGAAGGAGGTTCTCTAGATGTCTTCCAAGACCACCACTGAAGTTTTTTTGCTCTTAGGTTCACAGTTACTTCTGATGCACACCTGAAGGGCTTGTAACTAATCTGACATTTGTTCCAAATGGAAAAAAGCACACAGAGGCAAGATATCCCTAATCAGTAAGTCTAGAGTCCAACAGGTGGTTTACAAAGTTTAAGTTTACAAAGTGCAGACTGACGTGAACCACAGACTGGATCTTAAGAACCTTTGACATTGAAAAATCCAATAAAGTAACCTCAAAGTAAGATGATCTGCTCAAGGCCAAGCCACAAACTTTATAGTGTTACACAATTGTATTTGTAAGTCTTTCCATAAGGCACTATTTTAACTTTACTGACTGGGCTAACATTTTCCATGCCAGGTATCTGCCTCAGACTGATTCCCACCCCCCGCCCCAGCCAAACAGTTCAGCTCTGAGAATGAGGCTAGGGAAAAACACTGCTTTGCCCGTGTCAAAATATTTAGATCTTTTCTTTGAAAAGGTCCCTATGCCATAGAACAGGGATTTTGCTAAACCCATGAAAATCCGACCAAAACTGCAGTTCACACAAGGCTCAATAAAGACTTAAATTTTAAGAGCTAAAATCTCAGAAGATTCCGTCCTCACTGAGCATGTTCCAGCCTCTCTCAGCTACTAATTAATGCTGACCCAACTGCGCATATGCCATCCCCACAGAGCAACTGATCATGCTCCAGCCACAGCTGTGGGGGCTCAAAAGTTTCCCTGGGGTCGCTGCTTTGGGCTGCAGTTGGGCACTGGACTTGAGCAGGAAGCCAGTCTCTCTTGTGCTCTCAATAACCACCCTTCTGGCCCCTAGTGCAGAGGAGGAAAACATCTGATTAAAATACAGAGGGAGGAAAAAAGCTGAACAAGGTCAGTAGGGAAGGAAAGAATAGATTGGGACAAGGAGTCTGGTGAGACTTGGAGAGAAGGGGCGGAGAGAAACTGAGTCAGTGGGAATGGGGAGGAACACAGACACTGGATGAGGAGTTGGGGGAGGAAAGGATGGGCTGGAAAAGGTGATGGGGAGTTAGGAACCAAGGGGGGGGGGGCAAAGAGGAAAGATATCTGACACAACAACAGGAATGCATTTGGGAGAATGAGCACTGGCTGGGAAGGAGACTGAAACAGTGTGTCAGCAGTGAGAAAAATGGAGTGGAAGGGCAAATTGAGACTCAGACAGCAAGCCCAGAGGGGCAGAACTGGGACTGGCTGTGCAAGAAGATTGGGAGTAGGATAAGAAGCCTGGTGAGTGGAAACTAGGACTGGGTAGGCAAGAGGAACGTTACTGGGACAAGGAGCCAGGAATGAGGAAGAGAAAGGACTAAGACAAGTTGGAGGGGATGGGACAAAAAAAGTACATGCCAACTTGAGAGCACTCCCCTTACAGAAGCTAGAATGGAACCAAGGTTCCCAAATCTCACCACTTCTCTACCATCAGTAAGTATCTGTGAAAACCATTGGTGCTGGTCCACAGAAGATGAGAACCTACAATTACTATCTATTACTCAATTAACTGAAGTAACAGATGTCCATGCAGAGAATTTAAAGGTTCCAACTCTATCACTGAACATCCTGAGTGTCAATATGATGCCATACAAATGATATTTCTGGTTTTCAGTTTCAAAATTTTTTTTTAAATTCTCACACACAAAAATAAAACTAGGGCACTAAGGTTACAAAGTCAAACAGTCCAAATTTGAGAAATGCCACTACAACTCTACATCAGCCCCCTCATGTGTGCATCACAATACAGTCTTTAATTATCTGATCACGTATTATTTTCCCACAGGGCCCCAGCTTCATTTGTTACACAGGATGGACCTGCTCTACGGATGAATCAGGACTATGTAGTAAAGGACTATGTAGTTGTCTGTAGGACCCTGCGTCATTTGTTCTAGAAGTTGGAAGAAGTGTAGTGAATGAAGTAGGGGATTACACGAAGAGAAAGCACGGTCTGAATGTTACTTGGAGACTTGGATTCTGTCCCTGCTTGTGTCATAGAGTTCCTATGTGATGCTAGGCAAGTCACTTACACTAAAGTTTTTACAGGTGGTCTCCAGTTGTATGTTCCTTAATTTTGGGGTGCTTGACTTGAGAGCTTTGGGTCTGATTTGCAGAAGTGCTAAGCACCCAGTTGCAACTGAACTCAGCGGGAGTTGTGTTTTGAACATGTGAATTTCCGTATAATGCAAAGTACCATGAAAAAAAAAAAAAAAAAAAAAATCAGGTCTTAGGTGTCTCAGATTAGGCACATAAAATTAATGGATTCTTTTGATCTGAATCTGCCTCAACACCCCATCTGCAAAACGTGAATAACGCCCCTCACCTCACAGGGATTCTGTGAAGATATTATTTACTCCTCGTGAGAATTAACTTATCATGATGAGTGCCATAGAAAAGCCCATGAGGAAATTAATAATTCTGCCTTCAGAACAGGTTTGAATAGTTCAGTAAATAAGGCATGGGCCACACACTGAACAATGAAGACAAAACAAAATATTGACTTGCTGAACATTAACTGATCACTGTCCATCCTGTGAACTGACTAAGGCAGAGGTCCTGTAGAAAAAAATATGGGATCACATAATTAAAGACTATTATAATGCACACATACATTGCATTATGTCCTAAAGGACAACAGACTTGGATTATTTTAGAGTCAAGTGAACTCCCAGTGACTTGAGAATGGGCTTCTCTCTTCTCATTACGGGCTAACAAATAATCCTATAGCATTGACTAAGAAAGCTATATCATAATACATATGTGCAATACATATGGCCAAACTAAGATTGTAGAGAACCTAAATTCTAGCATTTCCTAACTTGAGTTCTTGATTTTGCAGACTTAATAATGTTCACTTGTTATATTTATATGAAATTAATTTATTCATTTGAAACATTTATATGAAAATCATAAGAATGTCATGGAGGGAAATACAAACAAAACATCAAAACCATTTCAGGCAACTGGTAGCTGCTACAGTTTGTGGTGATACATAAAACTAAAACCCATCCATTCAAAATGTGTGTACAGAAGATGCAGTTATCTTAAGTATAGTATTCTGTAACACTACTATGATGTATGGGGCATTTAAACTATGGTAACAGGCAGAAAATACTTCTATTAAATAGCACATGTGACAGAAGTAAATTTTCAGTTTTCAATTTGCCACATTTACACTGCCTCATTACAACCCTCTTGAAAATGGGCTTTTAATTAAAAAAATGAAAAGTGCTACTAAAAATTCAGTATTCATTGGAAATATATGGAATGTTAGACATTAACACATTACTGATTAATATTGTTATATAGTTTTAACCTACCTTTCTGCAATAATTTGACCTCGCCATTCTCTTTCTTGATCTCATTCATTATTTTATGTTTCTTCTTTTCTTTCTGCTTCTCTCTGTCCCGCTCTTTAATTTTGTCTTTGATTTGATCTGAAAGAGGAACATTTTAAGACTGAGCAGGAACAGAAGAATTTCACATGATTCGTTACACATATGTTTTATATTACTCAAAGGAAGGCTCTAATCAGTTGGGGGGGGGGGGGAGGGAGAGGAAAGAATGGGAAAGGAAGAGATCTTTAAGTCACAGGACTTGACAATCACAAACATATTTACAAGTGTTATATCAGTTGTACAATATTGAATGTTTGTCTAGATATACTGAAGAGTGACCTCTGCTTTCTGGTTCTGTTACACTAACTGATTTGATTTCTTGAAATTCACAGTTTAATGAAATATTATTTCTTATCCTCTAAAGAAATCCAAAAGACAAAAAATGGAATTTTCTTACAGGCATGTCCACATCAGGAACTCTGCACCAAAACATCCTCAACTTGAATATTCCATGTTGCAAAAGAAACTTGAAAGGTTACTTGAAAGGTTAGAGTTGTTTTTACGTTTGTCACTACTGCTAACCTATTCGAAACTAATACTCCAACCAAATCTGGAGCTGCAAGGTGTTTTACATTGAATGCCCCTGGTTGTAGTGCAGCAACAGCAATAAGATGTTAATAGACTCAGATGGAAATGGAAGACAAATATCAAGCCATCTAGGCCAATCCTTTTAAGATAAGTAGCTTCCACCACTTTCCCACAGCCTAATACTGCTTACCTGAAAGATTCTCTCAATATTCAGGTTTAGTTTTCCCTCTTTTAAATTCATCCTGGGGTTTTATCACCATTTGCCATGGCTCTAACTCCAGAAGACAGAACCTTAAGTACACTTTTGTATTTCATTACATAGAGCAGTAAGTACCGGACCTATAGATGTATGCTCTTGAGGACTGGCTCTTTCAGCAGAGGCCAACTCTTGGGGCGCAGCACTTATGTTCAGTCAAATGCAATCTTTGTGGATTTGTGGTGACTGACACCTTAGGTTTGGCTCCATTCAAGAAGGCACACATACATTGCATTATGTACGGGACTTCACCAGGCTTTTTAACCTCCTTAGAGGTCAGAGCTGAAGCTGGTATCCTAGCACAAGGACCGATGCACTTCAAAGCCAGAAGATTTAGCCACAGATGCTTCCTCAAACACTTCATCAGCACAGCAGGGTGGCAATTCTAACAGTCCTTTCTGGTCCTAAAATATTAGGGTGATGCATATAGAACAAGCAAATGAGTTAATTACTTTCCACCAAGCAGAACAAAAACAATGCCGAGTAAGATGTGTGCCTCTGGAGCCCTGGTTTCTTTGTCTTTGATTCCAAGATACCAGAATGAAGGAACTGCATCAGATCCTGAGCCAAAAAAAAAAAAAAACCTAATGCCTAATTAAAGAAGTCAGCAGCACTGGAAGTGATCTATTCCAAAAAGTCCAGTTTCAAAGATGTGGCAAGGTTCCTGGTCAACCCACTACCACTCTATTACATATGCACCCTTCAAACATTTAGAGCCACAAAGGTAGAGGTAGGAAACATGAGAGTGCCAATCCAAGCTCTTTGACACAAAGAGTAAGATGTGTAGAGGCCTTTGAAGGACCGCCACATTTCAAAATGGACTCAGATGGAAACTAGTTTTGAAGATATTTTAGGCTGCATTCCATATTCAACATGTGGAATCCACGTGAAATTCAAAGGGATTTTGAATAAGATGCCAAAAATGGAGATATGGCCCACAGTTAACAATATTATTGGTTGGCTATTTAAGTTGATTTAAAAAAACTTTTAGGGAAACAAACTCAAGCACTACTTATGTAGAACTGCTGTTTACAAATCAAAACATGAATAACTTTTACCAAGTAAGGTCAAAGCCAATACCCAGCAAATGATGTTAGATTTAATAGCACTATTTTTTTTTTTAAGATTATATTTAATGGGTTCCCACCTTTAATTTTTTTTTAAACCCTTTTTAAAGGCAGAGCACCAGACATTGATGAAATTATATGGTCCCAATCAGAAAAAGAAAAAATAAAGGTTCTTGCTTATTCTTCCAAATTATAAAAAAATGTAAGCTAATTATAAGAATCTCCTAGGATATATTTCAACCTCATGTAGATAGGGTAATCTAAAAATCTACTGGTGTAAGTGGTCCAAACTCTGGCTGAAAAATCCAAGGCCAGCAGCAGGAACACAAGACAGAAGTTTGGAAACCTGTGGAGGGGCTATTCTAGAAATCTTAAAGTAGCCACAGATGGGCATTCTACCCTGAAGCTCGAGATTTGACTTTTATGTAATACAGAAAAAATGTTCCACGAACACATGATTCATAGCTTTGCAAATGTATATTAAGTGAGGGGTGCCTGGGGCTAACAGCAGTATGTATATAGATGGGTTTTATAGATGCAGACAACCCTTTTAAGAGCCTTTTGATGCAGCTATATAACTTGACCTCTAATGTCAAAATAAGCTCCTTTCAATCATCATTTAAGCACCACAGATGTACACTGTACACAGCATAGTTTAGCAGCAGAGGGGACAGTCTGAAAGGATTTAAATCGTAAAAATAGGACACAAAAACCTATACCCAATCTTGTCTTAAGCAGTTTCTTAAAGGTGGAGACGGGGGTTGTTATGGTAGTGAAGTAGTAATATTAGGCAAGATATTTCCAAAAAAAAGGTTGATTTTTTTTAAAAAAAAAGATATACATACCTTAAGGTTCAGAGTACATATATCAAGTCTAACACTGCAAGATATAATTATATCTTGCATCAAAGGACAAAAAGATGATTGCCCACAAAACAATCAAATCATCTCCTCTCCTCCCTACTTGAGGAAAGCACACTTGGACCATCCTGAATGTCAGTAAACTTGTAATTCATTAAATCTGAAGAGGGAACAATCTCCAGAGCCAAAGGCCTGATAACAGAAGTGTTCTGCCCCCACAACTCCCTCATGACATTAACACCTGAGGATTTAGTTCAAGTATCTTGGCTGACCTCAGTTGCTACAGCTCATCACAGGAAAAAAAGGTTTCAGATAGCCAATAACCTAACCACAATTGGTGTTAAAAGACCATCACAGTGAATTATACCTGAAAGACAACACTGTTGCTGAGGACCTGATGTAGTAGCAAACGGGCAATAACATCTGTTGCTTTCAAATAATCTTCAACTGTAGCCCCATGTAGAGTATATTGTCTAATCAAGATGACAGATTACTGTGGTAAAGTCTAGATTTCTAAGCAATAGATTGCATATGCCTAACCAGTAAGTTCTGATGAAGAAAAGATGGATGTCATCCCCATATTGGCGGCACCATAGCCCAAATAGTCTTGCAGTCTTCTGAAGTGGCCTCGCATACATGAGAATCAGGAAAGATGGCATGATGAAGCATCATGGAACTGTACAAGAGACCCCTTACAGCCCGTGAGTAACAGGCCCAAACCTCTACAAGAACAATGAAAAAATCATCTGATCCATAAGCAAGTCAATAGAATCTGAAGTCAATAGTATAAAAGGCAGCTGACAAATATTTTAAAAAATTAAACATGGATACCTAACCAGCCTCCTTTGCTAAAATGAAGTCAACCACCGAGACAAGAGCAATCTCAAATGCTATGCCCAGTCTAAAACACAGAATGAAAGGAATCAAGGATATGCATGGACTCCAAATTGTATGAGATACAATTTTCTCAAGTCTCCCTCTCAAAGAAGCAGGACAATTAGTTGGTGAAATTGTCATTGTCAAGCAATTAACTGAATAAGGGCTGAATATAATTCAAAATACAGTTCTAATCTGAAAAGAGACTGTCCAAAAAAATAAAGTCTTTCAACTTCCATTTCAAATGTGCTCAGTATGCAAGTACAAATATTTTTTCTTTCGGCCCTGCAAGTCAGCCCGGAATCTGAAAGTCAGTGGAGATTCTTTCCATCTTGGGTAACATCTTTCAAAATCAAGGGTCTACAAACTAAGTTATGCCCTCAATGACAAGCATACAGTTCCTTTGCTTTTAATGGGGCTGCACACGTAAAACTCACTGGAACCTGAACAATTCTGTTGATGCTCAAGATGGAGTTAACTACAGATTCTATTCATCCTTAGTTGTGTTGGCGCTGCATAGCCAGTAAGTACAAAAACTTTTTAGTCACTAAAGTCAACAGATATTACTGATTATACATAAGAAGCAGATCTATTAATAAGGTAAAGGCAATTTTTATTCGTAATTTCCAGGGTCCTCTCCACACTTTAATAACTATTGACACCTTCTCTTCCGGTAAGCAGAAGTTGATAATCTCAACCAAATGATGAACCCAGTACCCCCCTCCCCAATTGTTTTCACTAGCCACAGGGGACCAAGATCAAACCTGCACATTGGCCACCACTTCTTTGGAATCTCCAAAACCTCGGGAAGCAATATTGCTTAAGTTTCCCTTTACAGAAGGCTACATACCATCTGTTCCTTCCAATCTTAGAGCTTGTCCTATAGTAATGTAAGACAGTCCAGACCCAGTTATCTTATCTACTAAGAAAAAGGCAGATGCCGCACAATGTAAAAACACACAAAAACAAACCACCTGCTTGTTTAAGTGGAGGCATCATACATAGCCAGTCCATCAACCACAAGTTATGTTCTATAAAATATGGACTTCAAATATAAATAAAGGTGTGAAAAGAAGAGGTTACCCTGGGCAACAACTGTAGTTTTTTTTAGATGTCTCCCCCATGGGTGCTCCACTTCAGGGGCACATGTGACTCTCAAACCTCTGATCAGAGATTTTTCATTAGCAGTATTGATTTAGCCTGCGCATGCACTCCTTATAATTTCATGTCACACACCAAGGGTATATAGGGCTGCGTGGGTGAACCATTCTCAATTCCTTCTTTTTCCGAACACCCAAAAAAAGAACAGTCTGAAGCAAAGCGGAAGGAGGATGAGTAGTAGAGCACCAATAGGGGGACATATCTCGAAGAACTACAATCCCTTCATAGAGTGAGCAACCGCCTCCTTTTCTTCAAGTAGCTCCTCTACAGATGCTCCATTTCAGGTGACTCAAGCGGTATCCCCCCAGAGAAGAGAGAGCTTCACAGCTGAGTCCAGGACTGAAGACAGTACCATATTACCAAGCTCTGCAATAGAGCTAATGGAGTGGATCAAAAGCAGTGTTTTAGGAAAAGCAGCTCTACATATTGCAGACATTGGAATGTTCTTGAATAAAACTGGAGAAGTTGCCTGCGATCTGGCACACCACCCGCTGCTGCATAGCAAGTGATGACACACCCTGAGATCCACCTCAAAAGTCTCAGTATAGACATCGTGGACCTATTGGATCTCTCAGTGATGGAGACAAACAGTCTAGGTGATTTCCAAAATTGCTTGGTCATATCTAGACTGAAGGTCAACACCCATTTAATATATAAAGCATGAAAGGAGTCCCATGATAAGATTTATTTGATTTTGGGGAAAAACATCAGTAGATGAATGACTGCTTAAGACAAAAATCTGACAGTACTTTGGGTAAGAATTCTGGATGCAGCATAAAGACCTTGTCTTTGAAAAATACCATAAATAGAAGGGCAGGGGTGTGATCCTGCCTCAAGGCCCCAATTTCTCCAACCCTGCACGTCAACATGACAACTACTAGGAAAGGCCATTTTCACAGATAAGTGAAGCAAGGAGCAGGTTGCCATGGGTTCAAAAGGAGGCCCCATTAGATACTTAAGTACCAGGATGAGAAACCAAATATGAGTAGGATTCTTAACGTGGGGGCAGAGGTTCCCTAAATCTTTAATCACATATGTTTATCTAGTCTAATACCTTCCGTCCAGCAGTGCAATTCTGTAGAAACTTCAGAAGAAAGGGGGGGCATATGATGAGCAAACATGGGAAACAAATCCAGTGGGGGATGAAATGTTGATATCATGACCAGATGAACCTTAATGAAGTTAACTAAGAACTCTGATTTCTTCTGGTCCAGGAGATAATTCAAGATTGCTGAGAGTGAAGTGGATTCAGGCACAAATCAGTGACAGTCACACCAGTGGTTGAATGTTTTACATTTCTGTAGTTAAATCTGAGTTGACGCCTTTCTACTGTTTAATAATATATGTTGTACTCCTGTTGAGCAGGTGGATTCTAATCCCATGAATCACTTAGGAGCCATGCTTGCAAGCAGAGAACCCCTAAATTGGGGTGAAGCACACAAACTGCATCTTGGGAGAAGAGATGAAGGATAGTCAGAAGCCTGAAAGGCAGTTTAAACACACAAGTGAAGCAGGTAAGGATACCAAGCTTCTCTTGATCAGATTGATACTGTAAGAATAACCGTGATTTTGTCCTGTCCGATCTTGTTCTTCACAGTATTAGCAGTGTTGGAGGAAATGCATAGAAGATGCCCCTCATCCAGGGACGTGAAAAGGCATCTCCTAAAGAGTGGTGACCTAGGCCTCCTACTGAGCAGAATAAGGGGCACTTCTTGTTGCTGGGCTGTGGCAAATACATCCACCTCTGGCAGTTCCCACCTTTGGAACATCCTGTGAAGACTTTGAGAGTCCAACTCTCATTCATAGTCCTGAGAGAAATGCCTGCTGAGCGTATCAGCTGTAACATTCTGGACTCCAGGTAGGTAAGTGACTGAGGCCTGGTCTACACTGGTGGCTTAATTTGAATTAAAGTCCCTTAATTCGAATTAATTACTCCCGCGTCTACACTTGCACATTGTTAATTTGAATTAAGGAGCCTTTAAAATTGGATAAATAAAACCACCTCTGCAAGTGGATTAGCGCCTGAAGCACATCAGTTAATTCGCATTAGTGTGGCTGTGGACGCAATGGGACTTAATTCAAATTAACTGGCCTCCAGACTGTATCCCATGATGCCCCATTTCAGTACCCTCCCCCAAAGCAGCTCCGGGAAGATTTAAATCTTCATTTCCTGCAGTGAATGGGTTTAAAATCCAAGCTGCGATCACTCCCACTCCCACACACACACACACCCTTTGCAGTTCGTCTCTTTAAAGGGTTTGAAAGATTTCACCACCCCCCTCCCCGCTTGGTGAATGCGTTTTAAATGCCAGCAGTGAAATTCTTTGCTACATTGTTTCAGTGGCCAATCATGGAAATTGATACTTTAAGAGTTTATTCACAGTGCTACATGTGGATACATTATATCATGCTTTCCATCAGTGAAATGGAAACATTTGTATCACTCTATTAATATACTAAGTGACTCCATTGTTATCTTACATTCTACAGACACCTATAGAAATCAAAGGCAAGCAATATACAGGGGGTGGTAGGGGGAGCTTAAAAGGCAAACAGCATACAGTTCTAAAGTAACCCAGGATAAGCTGCAATGTATTTGTCACGGTCAAAATGAGAGCATAGTTCAACTGGCTCTATGTGCCTACAGAAATGGCGATCGGGGGAGTAAAAAAAAACCGCATGAAAATCCTTTTCCTGTTTGTTTGGGGGTGGGGGAAGAGGGTGGGGGAAGCAGCACTGCATCCTGGGATGATGGCACTCGTCACAACAGCCTCTATGGTTAGTTGCACTGTGGGATAGCTTCCCACATTGCACTGCTTTCTAATTTGAA
This sequence comes from Emydura macquarii macquarii, assembly GCF_026122565.2. NCBI lineage: Eukaryota > Metazoa > Chordata > Testudines > Chelidae > Emydura > Emydura macquarii. The sequence continues at coordinate 39,925,064 of NW_027132773.1, read as the reverse complement.
TTAAGGCTGGCCAGTGTGGACGCAAGAAACCAGCACAAACACTGTAGTGTGGACGATCTGCAGCACTCTCTATAAATCGTTTTCTGTAATTCGAATTAAGCTAATTCGAATTAGTCCTGCAGTGCAGACATAGCCTGAGATCGGAATTAGATGGGCTATACTCCAGTTCCACAACTTTATCACTTTGGCACATGGGGTGGAAGATCTTGCGCCTCACTGTTTGTTAATATACAACAAGGGTGGTCAAACTGTGGGTCGTGAGCCACATGCGGCAATTTTACAGTTAAAGTGAGGCTTGCAGAGCTCTGTACCAGACTGGAGCTCAGAGCTTCTGCCCTGCAGTGGGGGGGACACCTAGAGGATTCTGTCAAGTAGGGGGGTCTAATTTGGCCACCCCAATATACAATGTGCAAGTCATATTGTCCATCGTGATCCTAATGGATTTGCCCAATGATGGGTAGGAACTGAAGACAGGCATTGCTGACTACCCTGAGTTCCAACAAGTTGATATGGAGGTGACCATCCACCCTGAGCAGTGAGTGTGTTGAGGAGCTCTCCCCAACCTAATAGTGATGCATCCATTGTCACAGTTATTACTGGAGCTGGGGAGATGAAAGGGGTGCCTTCACAGACACAGTTGATTTTTCCACCAATCTAGGGAGTTTCTCACCTGAAGGTGAACCATGACCTGTTTGTCCAAGCACTCTGTGGTGAAACAAACAAACCCTTGAGCCAACCCTAAAAGCAGAGGGGGTGTAGACTTGCATGCTGGGTCATGAAGGTCCAAGCTGCCATACAACTCAAGAGCTGTAAACAATATACTATAGTTTGGGGATTTCCTTGAATTATCCCAACCAGATTTGTCAAAGTTATCAATCACTGTGTGGGAAGGCAAGCCTTGGCTGCCAAAGAACCCAAATATGTCCCTATGAATTGTATTCTCTGTATAGGAGTTAACATTGATTGTTTTACATTTAGCTGGAGACCCAATTCCTGTAAGAGAAAATAGGCTGTGGAGGTGGAAGCCAGTACTGCTTTGTAAGATTGTCCCTTGAGTAGCCAGTTGTTGAGATATGGGAAGACTGAAATAGTTTCTCAATGAATGTAAGCAGCTACCACCACTAGAACCTTTGAGAATACCTTTGGGGCCGAAGAGAAATACTTAGTCTTGAAAATGATCCTGGCCCATAGTAAAACTAAGATGTTTGGGAGGAGGGGGTAGGGGTAATTGCTATATGGAAATAGGTACCCTGTAGATTGAGGGCTGAAAACCAATCTCCTACCTCTAGAGAATGAATTCTGACTGCCAGAATCACCATCCTGAACTTCTGAGACTTTACAAATTTATTCCATAATCTTAGATCTAAGATCGGTCTCCATCCTCGGTCCTTCTTTGCAACAAGAAAATTATTTAGTAAAACCCCTACCCTCTGTGAAGAGATGGGACTGGCTCTGTTGCTCCTAAACAAAGGAGAATGTGCACTTCTTGACTTAGTATCATCTCATGAAAGGGGCCCCTGGAGAGGGAGGGACATAAAGTGAATTGTGTAGCCTAATGTTATGACCCTCCATGACTCACTTGTCTGTTGTAATACGCCACCAAGCATGTTAGAAATGGGAAAGGCAATCTCCAGAAGTGAGGAGGTGGGCAAATGGCTGCAGCATGTGAATTAGAGGTGCAGAACGAATCATACCTTGGACCAACTCATCAAAATTGTTGTCTCCATGACGACTGGGAACTCACTGAAGGAGGGTGAATAGCTCTCCTTCTCTGGAATTTTTGTCTGTTCCTAGTGGGCTCAGTGATTCTATGAAATCCAGAGAACTAGGCAACGCACAACCTCTGGGCAATTTGAAATCACTACATCTCCTTTTGTTCATAGGAGAGTATATACCCAGAGATCTTAAACACAGTCCTGCAGACATTCAGTGTGTGTGTAGGGAGTCATCTGTGGTCTACAAGAGCTTCCGACCAAATGGGATGTCCTCAACAGTATTATGAGCCTCCCTCAAGAACCCCAAGAGCTGAAGCCATGATGCCTTCTGCATAATAACCACTGTGGAGATGGATCTGGCAGCAGAGTGTGAAGCATCTAAACAGTAGAGGGTTGCGGATGACTAAGACTTTCAGCCAGAAATATCTAACCTCTTTTGGTCTTTGTCATAAAGGGCAGTGCTAGAATATGCTGTTTACCTCACTTAATTATGGCATCTGCCAGGAGGGAATTATGGGGGGGATGGGAGAACAAAAACTGAGTCCCATGGAGAATCATCATCAGAATACCAGAATTCCTGCAGTAACAAGTGAGTCAGTACTGATGCAGTAGCTTAGATGACTGTGCTGTCAATCTGGAATGTGGAGGCACCAGGGACGAAGATGACTGGCACTTCGATTTGCCGAGCATCAAGGGTGCTGGATGAGAAAGCACCGATAGTAAATCTGTCCTAGACAATGCTGTTTTAGAGGAGTGCATGTTCTTTGCCTCACTGTCCTACACAGACAGTACCAGAGATCTACTGGAGCCATGCTTTTCCAGAGTGCTCTGGGACTTACAGGCCCACCCAGTACCAGAGGAAGAGTCTTTCACCTCAAGGTACCAAGCTGAGGCCTCCAACACTGCAGACTTCATGGGAGATCAGGACCTTTTGGGAGCCAGCTCCTCATGGTGCAAGATCAAGTTCCTCCTTTCTGGAGCTTTCCTTGAGCCCTCAGAAGCCCTCCCCTTCTTAAGGGAGACTTGAGCCAAGATCGAAGGAGCATTAGATGTGTTTGGACAAAGATGTACCAGAGGGATTGTGTGGGTGTCTCCTGTCCTGACCTGGAAGCAGGCTGAAGGGAGCACTCCATGATCAGAAGACTCAATTTAATCCCCCAATTATTCCTAGCTCTAAATTTGATAGGTAGGCAGAAGTTACACTTTTGGGAAATATGGGCCTTTCCCAAGCAATGGACGCACTTAGAGTAGCCGTCGCTGAACAGGACAGCCTCCTGATAAAAGAGGCAGAGAATCAAGCCTGGCAAGCCAAGCATGCTCAGCCAGGCAAATAAGTCTCCATGGAGGGAACAAGGGGAAGGGGAAGGGAAAGAATCAATCCTCTCGTTATTTATCTAATTCTATAATCTATACCAAAACAAATAAGAACAATTGTACGAACAAAGATGAGGCATGCACATGGCGGGCATGCTAGGACTCAGTCTCAAGCCAAGGCTGTAGAGAAGAAATTCAGGGCAGTACAGCCATACAGCCCTACAGACTCAAGTGTGCGGCACAAGCTTGTATACAGCATATACATGGGCCTCATCAACATTGTTAATGGAAAATCTCCAATTAAGGGTTCAAGAGGCACATATACTCCTGAAATGGAATACCCAAAGGGACACTACTCAAAGAGGTTTAATATCCACCCCTGTATAGAACATTTAAAAGCTATGCTTAATCAGTCACACCAACAGCAACTTCTACCACTGGTACCCAAACCACTGCTCAATATTTCATCTGTTGCAGGTCATCAGTATTTCAAGATGATCTGTAAACTAACTATAAAAAAGGCTGTTTACAAGATGCTTTAATATTTAGTTAAGTTTAAATCAATCACTGTAGGTTATTCCACAATTAACTTTCACCAATAATATTTCTGAAAGATTTCTTGCAGGTCAGGGTGGACAAGATGAACATCAATTTCTAGCAAGACACTGTGGCCAAAAAGACTAATGGGATCCTTGGATGCCTAAACATGGGAATATTGAATAGTAGAGAGCTTATATTACTGCTGTATTTAGTACTGGTGTGACTGCTACTGGAAAATCGTGCCCAGCTCCAGTATCCACAATTAAAGAAAATACAGAAAGACTGGAAAGTACAGAGAAGAGCAACAAAAATGATTAAAGAATTGGAAAATATGCCTTAGAGTGAAACACTCAAGGCACTGAATCTATTTATCTTAAAGAGAAAATTATGGATGACTTGATCAGAACCTAGGTACCTACCTGGAAAACAGAAGTTCGATAACAGAGCTCTTCAATCTAACAGACAAAGATATAAAGAGATCTAATGGTTTGAAACTGAAGCTAGACAAATCCCAACTAGAAATAAGGTGCAATTTTTAAACAGTATGTAATTAACCATTGGGACAATTTACCAAGGCTTGTGATAGATTCTCCATCACTGTAATTTTAAAATCAAGATTGGATGTTTTTCTAAAGGATATACTCTAGTTCAAACAGAAATGTAGAAGTCCAATGGCCTAAGTTATACAGGAGATCAGACTAGATGAACACAGTGGTTCTGTCTAGCCCGATAATCTGCATTTGATGAAAACATTGTGACGTCAGCATTTTAGTAAACCTTACATTCTTGTTTAAATTGCAACTACATATTCAATAATTATTTCAACATTTTACACTTCAGTTCTATTAAAGATGAATCATTGGACTCTATTTTCCCAAACCCCACTCCAAACAAAATACCCCAGACAACATTAGCTAGAACAATCAAGATATTCAACCCAAGTATTTTTCTATTTTAATTTCTCCCAATGTATCAATGTGTTCTTTTACCAAAGGATTAAGAAGTTAGAATTGTAATGTCCTCTAAAGAAAATGAGTGTCTACTTTGAAACTATTGCTGGGATGAAAAATTCCAGTCACGTTTTAAGCACTGATGTTTCAGTGCCTTCAGAAAAAAGTCAGTTATACCATTGTAAATGAAGTCTCAAGAGGCAGAGAAAATATTATGTATGTGAGTACTGCTAATGTAGGGTTTTCAGGTATAATACCAATGACAAATGCAAGAAAACTGAAAAACTATTTTCTACAAAAATACTGCATTTGCTATACTACGAATATTACTTTCAAGGTCTGAGACTGTATTTTTGCCCTATCAGCACCAAAGTCACACTAGGAGCCTTAAAGTGGACTAAATTTAAAATGGCTCAACAAAAAATTTGCCTACTCCAGTGGTTCTTAAAATGATTTATAGTGAGTCTAGTGGACACAGCTTGTTTCCACCTAATGAACAGCATTAAGAATACTTAAATACACATGGAAAATATTGAAATATTTAATGTATACAATTACTGCAATTGTCAGAGTAACATTATTCAATACCCAACAAGAGTCAATATGTTGTCCACAACAGGACTAGTTTTGGGAATCTACATTCTATTCAGATTTAAAGTCTCAGACTCTATATCTATGTTTCTCTTTATATTAACCTACACTATAATGGGAACTGGAAAACATTGCTACTCCTTGACATTCGTCACCACTCTCTGAAATTTAGACAAATTAAGTCCAAGAAGCAAATCTTGGTAAAACAGATTTTCCACATGGACTAACATCTAAAATATTTGATAGCTTTTATGTCAAAGTTTCACTCTGAGCATTATTCTTTATTATTTGTATCACACCAGTGTCTAGAGACCCTGAGATTGGGGCCCCATTTTGTCAGGTGCTGTACACAGTCACAGGAACAGAGTCTCTGTTTTAAGGCATTTATAATCAAAATAGAAGACAGAAAAGCCCCGAAGAAAGTGTCCCTGAACAAAAAAAAAAAAAAAAAAAAAAAAAAAAAAATACACATCCCAACACAAAATATTTCCCCCTCAAAAACAGAATTTCTCCCTGCAACTATTACACTGTCCTAGACACAGCACAGACAATGTTTATTCATGGACTAATGACAGTAACTGCCCTTCAGAGTTGGAAAAGGGATTATACCCAAATTGAGAGGAGAGATTCCAAGCTTTTCAGTAAGGGACCCAAGTCTTGGAAAGTCCAAGACAAACTAAATGTTTCTCCTCTAAAAAAGACCTCTGAAAACTCTCTCATAGACTAAGGCTAGAAGGGAGTATCATGATCATTTAGTCTGACCTCATGCACATTGCAGGACACAGAACTTCATGCACCCACTTCTGTAACAGACCCATAAACTCTGGCTGAGTTACTTATGTCCTCATATCATGGTTTAGAGACTTCAAATTACAGAGAATCCACCATCTACACTAGTTTAAACCTGCAAAGAACCCTTACCTGGTGCTGCAGAGGAAATTAAAAAAAACCCAAGGTCTCTGCTAATCTGACATGGGGGAAAATTCCTTCCCAACCCCAAACACCGTTGTTAGTTGGATCACGAGCATTTCGGCAAGACCCAACAGACAAACCAGTAAAAAAAACACTCTGTAGTAACTCAGAGTCCTTCCCATTTAGTGTCTCAACACAGGCCATTGGGGATATTTGCTACTACCAGTCATAGATCAGTTATATGCCACTGTAGGCAGTTTCATCATACCATCCCCGCCAAAACTTATCGAGCTCAGTCTTAAAGCCAGTTGATTTTTTTGCCCCCCCCCTGCTTCCCTTGTAAGGCTGTTCCAGAACTTCACTTCTCTGATGGTTAGAAACCTAAGTCCAATTTCAAGCCTAAACTTGCTGATGGCCAATTTATATCCATTTGTTCTGTAATATTGTTGATTAATATAAATAACTTCTCTCCCTCATGAGTATTTATCCCTTTGATGTATTTATAGAGAGCAATCATCTCTTTTCAGTCTTTATTTGGTTAGGTTAAACAAGTTAAGCTCTTTGGGTCTCCTCTTATAACATATTTTCCATTCCTCCAATCATCCTAGTAGCCCTTCTTTGTACCTGTTCCAATTTGAATTAATCTTTCTGAAACAGACTAGAATTGCACACATTGTTCCAGAAGCGATCTCAGTACCATTATAGAAGGCGCTGGTAACACATCACTATCTCTACTGGAAATGCGATCCTAGGATGCATCAGGAAAGGTATTAGTCTTTTTCACAGCCACATCACAGTGACTCAGTCATCCTGCAATCAACCAATACACCCAGGTCTAAGTGCATGACCTTGCAATTTGCACTATTAAATTTCATCTCATTTCTATTACTCCAGTTTTCAAGGTCACCCAGATCTTCTTGTATGATATTCCAGTCCTTATCTGTATTGGCAATACTCTCAACTTTAGTGCCACCTGCAAATTTTATTAGTACACTTCCACTTTTTGTGCCAAGGTCATTAATAAAAATGTTAATGAAGACTGGCCCCCAAGACTGATCCCTGAGGAGCTCCACTAGTAACCTCCTTCCATCCTGAGAGTTCACCTTTCAGCATGACTCATTGTAGTCTCCCTTCAACCAGTTCCTTATTCACTTTTCAATTCTATTAATCCCCATCTTCTCCCATTGAACTAATAATTTCTGTGGAATTTATCAAATGCCTTACTGAAATTCAGATAGATTAAATCCACTGCATTTTCTTTGTCTAAAAAACATCAGTTATCTTAATGAAAGATCAAGTTGGTCTGGCACAATCTACCTTTTGTAAAGCCATGTTGTGTTTTATCCCAATTATCTTTTACCTCTATGCCCTTAGCTACTTTTTAAAAATGTGTTCTAACCTTGCATACAATGGAGGTTAAACTAAAACCTGTAGTTTTCCAGGTCACTTTTTTCCCCCTTCCTTAAATGTAGGCACTATATTAGCAATCCTCCAGTCATAGGGTACGACCCCTGATGTTAGAGAGTCCTTAAAAATCCCTGCTGTTGGACTTGCAATTTCATGTACCAATTCCTTTAATATTCTCGGATGGAGATTATCTGAGCTCCCCAATTTACTCCCTTTAAGCTGTTTGATTTGACTTCCACCTCACACGTAGTAATTGTTTCTTCCATAGCCTCACTGCCATTAGCCACCCTGCCACTACTCCTGAACTCCTCATTACCTTACTAAAAACTGAGGCAAAGTATTTGTTTAGGTGTTGGGCTATGCTTAGATTATCTTTAATCTCAACCGCATCCTCTGTGTTTAGCGGTCCCACTTCTTTTCTCGTTTTATTTTTAGTTATATAGCTATAGAACCTTTTACTATTGGTTATAATTTCCTTTGCAAGGTCCAACTTCAGAAATTAAAGAAAGAAATTGCACAGGTAGAACATGTGAAGCTATCCATTTTACATGGTATTATATGGCTCCAATCCCCACTTATTAGCACCACACAATCCTTAAAGTATTTATCCTCAAAATATCCCTGTGGAGTAGAGTTGGGAGACTAAGCCATTTGTTCAGTGTCACAAAGGAAATCTAAGACACAGCAAGGAATTGAATCCGTGTACCACATTGCAGACTAGCACCTTAATCATTGGACAAATTCTTCCTTTTCTGTTGGGTGAGTAGAGGGGACTTATAGGGACTACTTTTGAACATTAAATTTTTTAAAAGTTCATGTAAAATGTGGCATATATAAAATGCACAACAGCATGGGTATAAAGACTTTAGTTTTTCTAGTTCGGAGAAGCTGCATAATACACTTGCAGGTTCACCACTTGTGAAGAATGCAGGAGTTTCAAATTCATGTTGATGCAAGCTTCACACTATATTTTACATTTTCTACTATTTTATATAATATCTAAACACAATGCCCACCGCTGAAATGCAATCAACTCTGACAAGAAATCACTGTTTAACAAAATGCCCTGCAAAGCTAAACCAACACAAAAAATCCCATTGCAAGGAAGTTTTACTCCCCACCCCCACCCAAAGACAAACTAAGGAATATCTTCTGAACTAACTCAGAATGAAATGAGAAATACAGAGTGCCCCTTCAAATCAAACTGGCTTGCTTTTTATTCGGAAGGGACACAAGAGGAGAGAGAAGAGATGGGTGTGAACTTTGTTTTTTTTAAAAAGATGAGTGGGTAATTCTCAATAAACAGTCTTTAGAATTTAATAATACTGAAAAATGAAGTCATCTATCTACTAACCAGATATCTTGCTGGTATCAACAATTTCTAATCTGGTCTTCCAACAACATGAAGCCTGAGGGAAGGACCATCCTGTTCAGTATTATTAGCCCAAGGTCCACACCTCTATCTACATAATGTTGTAAAATGAATGTTCATAAAACAAGTCAGATTGGCAGATTATTCCCATTCTTCCAAGCATAGTACATACAAAACAAATGGCAGCAACCACATTTTGAATATAATATCCCTAAGCCTATGAAGATGCAAAAGAGGTTTAACTGATGTTGTTTAGTACTGGAAGCAACCAGCTTTAGGACCTTATAGAGTGCCAAAGCCTGTAGCTGCTTTGCATCAGTTTTCCAGATAGTATCCCACATCACTAGTCAGTCACAGATTACATTCTAACTGTTCTTCCTATGCCTCATCCCTTTGGTTTAAGAACTGTCACTGCACGTTAGTCAAAATATTTATAAATTACTGTTGAAGGACAGTCAATGTGGTTAACACAAACTGCGCTACGCTTAGGAAAAAATTAAGCAGAAAAGTGAACGTAGACTATTGATTTTAGGTCTGACCCTCCCCATATTAATACTAATACTTTTAAGAAGTGAAATCTCAAATATCCATATTTATTTGGTTATGTAGATACAGAGGAGTGTATGACACACAGGAGTATGTTTAACAGTTTAAGAATACTACTTTATGGGTTGTGACACTCCTGCTTATATGGAGTGCAGGAAAACACACAAGAGCAGGCCTGTGGGCTTGTATGCAATCAAAACCCAAAGCATGTTTGGAACATAGGACGTTATTTTCTTATTATTATTCAAACAAACAATAGAAAAATTTGGTTGGTGTCTCTTTAAGCAGAGAAGAACGGAATTTGGAATCGGAAACATGATTCCAGAAATCCCCTAGCCAGCGGAGAGAAGGAAATTTTCCCCTGTGAATGGCAAATACCCCCTAACATTTCTGTAAGTTTCTGAAGAATTTAAGCTTTCATCTAAAAGATATAAGATTCACAGTCCCAAAGAAGGCTTTCTAAACATATACCAATGAAGTTTTGTTTTTTTGAATCTGCAAGTAACAGCCTGAAGAGAGGTATGAATTGATAAATGTAAGGACCAAATCCCAGCTTGAGCAATAGGGAATTCTGCCAGGACTGGAAGTGTAGGAAAACAGACATTGCATCAGCAAACCAAACAAGGCCACCAAATCCAATTTAGGGATGAGGACTGTGCCACTTGTGCCTAACTGTGTGCAGAAGAACGTTGCTGTACAGAACAATTGACCAATCAACAGCTTCAGCCCATGACTACTGCACAGCACCATGCAGAGATGGATTCTAGTGTGCCTCTCTAGATATGCTCTCCATGTCCTGTCCTCTCATATCTCGCTCCACTAAATAAAACCTGCAAGAAGATTCTGTGAGCACAAAATATTTCCCCTCAAGAGAAGTATAAAATCCCTCAATTCACCTAAGCAAGTAAAGCTTCTCTCAGCTTTAGTTTTCTCTCTCAAAACTAAACTTTCATAATGTCTGGAACTTCCAGGAGAATTCAAGCATCCCCATCACCGCCCTCACACCCTATGTGCACTTAAATATAGTACTGCTCAATATAGTGAGCTACTGGATGATTTGTAAGATGATTGTTCAGAATTTTCCAGAAGGTTGATAGTGATAGTTGGATTGGAAAAGTCTGAGAAATTTCCCACTGTCTATGTTCTAAAAGTCAAATAAGACCACCAATTCCTACTTCACTGAGGAAAGAAAAGGGGAGTGAGGAAGTGTTCACATGCAGCATCATACAGAATATGAAGACAAAGGAAATGAAAGTGAACTGAATAAAGGGAAAGGGCTATATTAAAAAAAAGTAGAAGAGATGCATGCTCCCAATTCCACTGAGTGGGAAAAGGACAAAAAAATATTTTCCCCACTGACTTTGGGAAATGTGAATGTCAAGCAGGATCCCGTATGTCAAGTGAAGTAATGCAACTTTGGCAATTTCCATTTTTCTATTTTTGTTAGGCAAGTCCACTAAAAAAGTTAAGCTTTCTAAAAATTCTGAGAGAGCTGGAACAGCAGAAACAAAGAATGAAGTATTGCTGCGTGACCAAGGAAGTGCTGAGGAAGGACTCCATCTACTCTTGCTGTTACAGCAGAAGTAATTTCTTTCCACTACAAAAAAAAGCATCAGAGTGAGTTCTAGAATTAGGATCCATTAGAATACAGCAGGTAAATACAGTTTTCTTATAACCTTTTGCCCATTTGTAGCAAAAAAAAAAAGAGAAAAATGACCTCACTGGACTCTCATAACAGATGTAGTATCTTTACTATAATTCTGAACAGTAACCTTGCATACCAAAAGTTATTAAACTTCTCTTTTTAGAATTATGCCAGGTAACTTCAGCCTTGTCATGCTTAATTAAGTCTATCAGAGGGCTGCTGGAACCCTACACTTTAATTTAAAACATTAATTTCTAGTCCTTTTCCTTGTAGACATTGCTCAGAATGTAACCCAGTTACTAAGAGAGTCTCCCCACTCAATTTTTTCCCCCATTAAGAGGCTTAAGAGCTTCATAAGGCTCATGTTAGAGCCAAGGGGCAACTTAAAGCTTGTTGGAGGTTCTTCCTTCCTACTGGCTTACAGAGATCTTTAAACAAAAAGTGTGCAGACAAACAAAAAGCCTCAGAAGGGGTTTAAAACAACAAAATAACTAATTAATTAGATAAAAAGAGAGTAGTATCAGTGTCTGGAAATTGTGGCATTTAAAATAATGATTAGTTTTACGAATAGGATTCTTGGATAAGGATTAGAAAGAAGAAAGATCCAGCAAGTAACAGTTAAGAATGGCAGTTGGAAGGAGAGTCCCTTCTTCTTACTCCTAGCCCCTCCCCTATCCATTTTGACCTTCTCACTCCTAACATAACCCCCCCTTCCCTGGCACATAACTCCCTGCCCTCCTCATTAGCATAGAAGGTGAGGCTAATTAGCATAGAAGGCCAGGGTCATTAGCATTTTAAGTAATTGATTGGCTTGGAGTATTTTTACATCAGAACCTAATTAACATGGTAGGCATGGCCTAATTAGCATATTAGGTGGCCTTCACACTGATTAGCTGAGCTTGGGTGACCAAACTGTATATAAAGCCTGCAGTCAGCAAGCTAAGCTAAGTTTTGTAGAGAGCTGACCACCTAAAAAAAGAGCTGAAATCACTTGGAAGAAAAGAGCTGGAAAAAACCTGTAGCAAAGAAAGGAGCTCCATGGCAAGACCTTCACGATGTCCAGAGAACACCTGAACAGCAGTGAGCATCACTGAAGCAAAGGTGCGCCTTAGGCTTTGGACAACCGGGCTAACTGAGTCCCTGCTCTGTGTCTGGGCCTAAGGTGATCCTTGTGTTGGAGAGCTGCATAGGTGCCCCTGGGCTTACAGACAACCGGGCTAATGGAGTCCCCGCTCCGTGTCTGAGCCTAAAGTAACTCTCTTAGCAATCTTTGGACAGAACAGAAGGACCTTCCATGACGGACAGAGGGATGTTTTAAAGGTTGTGTAAGTAAAGGCCACCTGAGTCTGAATGTCAATGAAGTTGGATGCTTGTGGTCTGAGTGAGATTCTCCCTGTCTACCCATCCACTCTATGTATAAAGTGTTAAGTATTAATGCATTGTTAGATTATTAGTGTTAAGTATTATAGTGTTAAGTTATAGTTTCGTATACCGTATATGTTCTAGTAGTCTAAGTACTATTTTCTGTACTGTATATCTTCTAATAGTTGTATTCTTATATATATATTGTTATATGGTTACAAGTCATGCTTGATTTCTCTCTTTCTATTTAATGTAACCATTCACTTCTAAATAAATATGGTATCTGTTTTCAAAGTATCACAGCTTGTGTTTTCTACCTTGATCGGAGGGCTGTATCTGGGTCCTTTCAAGGGAGGATGGTCTTCCTGGAAATTCCAATAAAGCAAACTATCATACCAGTAGTTTTTAGGGAAATTAGTTGTTTTGGCTAACTTGGTAACAAATTGGTAACAGTCCCATGTATTTTACAGTTCTGCGGCTGCTCCTTGGCTTTACTCTGGCACTGAGATTTGTCCTATGAGTAACCCATTTCCTTCATTTTATAAACCTTAGCATTCCAGTGTCCATTAGAGAGATGAGACTGAACATGCTCTTTATTCCCATGTGAAAATTAATTCCAGGACCTCTTTATGTGGAAGTGGAAGCATGCGGGGGGGGGACTACAACTGCCTCAGACATTGCAATGAGTCTGAGCTGCAAAGAAACAATATGGGTGTATGCCAGCAGAACACATTTGAGGGTGAGGAGGCGAAGACACAGGATCTCTGATCCACAGAATCCTGACTCTGGAGCATGCATAAGCAACCAGATAGGTAACTTCAGCAGTGAACCATTGCAGCATGGGATAGCAGTAGAACGACTAACTGAATTGAAGTAATCATATTTGGAATGGTAATGCATCCATATGAATCTTGCACTGACTGAATTCCAACCAAAACTGAGTTGTCAATTCTGAAGTGGCTTAAGTATTTTAATTTAGGTGGCAAGATAAGCAGACAGAAGTTCATCTGTGTGTGGACACAAGGCAGATTGTGCTGGAAAAAAGAAAAGTGCAACTTCCTTGAGTGGACAAGCCTCAAAGAAGGGAACATTGCCCATCAACCTCCTTCCTCTACTTCCTTGTTCTCCCTCTCAAGGGCTTCAGAAGCAGGGATCCCCTTCCTATGACATTAGGAGATATTTAGAAGGAAAGGGAGAGCAGGAGGCCTGTTGCAGAGTGAAGAGATCATTTTCTTTTCTGACTTTAGAACCCTTCTACATACACTGGGTTCATCAGCCAACATACCCTGAGGGAGCAGCTTCTGGCTGCGGGTGTATGTCTACACTGCAATGAAAAAACTCACAGCTGACTCTGGCTCACAGGACTGTTTCATTGCAGCATAACTTCCAGGCTCTAGAACCCTGCAAGGCTAGAACCCCAAAGTCTACACTGCAATGAAACAGCCCGACAGTCCAAACCAGCTGCTATGGGCCAGTAATGGGTTTTAATTTGCAGTGTAGACATACCCTCTATACTACTCCCTACCTCACTCCCATGACCCTTTTAACTGCTGACCAGTCTTTTATGGAAACACTAGAAGATGTAAACTAATCTATGTATTAAACTGCCTTTCAGATGCTTCCTTCGCTTAAAAGCTATTTGACCTACCGCAATTAAATGTCATCTTAATGTTAATCATTTAAAACCACCGTTCATAAACGATCTCACACGTGAGAGAGGGCATCAGTGAGCCTCTAATACTTGTCCAAAATACAAACCATGCATTTCAAATTTTCAAAGTTAGAATTTGTATTACACCAACTTAAATCTGAAACGTTAGGTTTTTAAGCTATGGTGTTAATCATCTTCAGGTAATCTGCAAATGTAGGTAGGCTCATCCATTTTATCTACCTGGTGCATTTGCCAGCATACTAACAAGACATTAGTACAGGCATACAACAAAAAAGTTTTCTGTCATTGCCCTGCAAAAGAAGAGCATGCAAATATAGGAAGGAAAAGTGTTTTACGCATTTCATCTGCTATTTTTGAACAGTCCGAATGCCATTTTCTACTGTAAGGTTAAAACAATATTTTTTTTAAAAAAAGACAAAATAAAACATTCCCATGTTTATTCACCTCATTAATAACCCACCAAATAACTTAGTGTAATGTAATATGGTCAGTACAAGAAGAACAGAAGACCAGGACTTATTTTACATTCTCATTTTACAGTTCCTCACTTTGCTGCTTCTAATATCACCCCCATTTTATTCAACAGACTTGAACAAACTAATAACGTGCAAGTTAACAATGCATTCAATACAAGGATCTCAAAAGGGGACATAACACAAAAATCAGTGAATTAAGCCTCATACCTCACTGGTGTTGAGGAAGTATTTCCATTTCAGGAATGAGGTTACTGGCAGTGGTTAAAATATTCGCCCAAGATAACAAAGTCCTTTACATATCTGGGTACAGAATCTAAATCTCCCAATTCCCAGACCTGTGATTTAGCCACATCACCATCCATCTCAAAATTCAGTCTTTTGCTGCATATTCATATTGTCAGTCTTGTTATTACTGACCAAGACTGTAACCTTGACCTTTGTATTTGGAAATTGATACGCTTATAGAGTGGTACACTTTATATATTGGCCTTGCATTATTTATATCTTAAATATGTAAGTCATTTAAAAATATTTAACAGCTATAACCAGTGTTGCTATAAGGGTATGCCACAGGCTCCAGCTGCCTTAAACAAAACAATCTGAATTATAAAACCATATTACACAACTCACTGTCACCTTATGTGATCTGCTCTTCCTACCTTCTAAAGGATGAAATGGAGTGAATGTGAAAGGAAATACAATTGACAACTAATGTGTCACTTGCACAGTAGGCAAACAATTCATATACTGGATTACCAAAAAAAAAAAAAAAAAATCCACTGATACCAGTCAGGGTCATGGGGAAAGCAGTAGAAAATTGAGTCTTCTCTAACACAAAATGTTCAGAAGAAAAGGTAGGCTGCTAGGCTGTTTTTCTTAACTTTAGAAGGAAGTCTGCTGCAAATCTGAATAAAACTACAGAAAAATATATGCCTTCTGAAAGTAACCTTTTCTGCTACAGGCCTGATTTTTTTTTAACGAATTAAGTTCTATGGTTTTGCTTTTGCCTTTGAAGATATTAAGTTTGACATGCAGAAACTTAGGCAGTTGCATCATTTTGTCATCTTGTTTCTATTCTTCCTGTTTGATATCATAGCATTCTGCTGCAGAATACAGTGCTGTTTAGCTACCACAAGATTTTCTGAATAAGGATTGTCTCATGCTTGGCCATGGAACTTGACCATCTAAATGTTATCTCTATATCTATGTTATATTGCTTTAGGATGATGATAAATTTTCAATGTTGTTCAGGAGAAACTAAGTATGATCATTCTATGCCTTTACACAGCAATGAATTAATTTGTACAGGGTGCGTGACACACTATGTAGAAGCTGAGCTTTTTCTTTTTTTTTTTTTTTTATATAAAATAAAGAGCATCTCACTCTCCTGGTTGCAGAGAGCCTACCAAAATGTAAACAGAGTTTAAAATCAAAGTTATGATGTCCAAGTGTTCACATTAAAAACCATCACGGTGAGGGCACTGCCAAGACAACATTAACTAATCATTCCGGTGGATGGAACATATTAGGAGGGAGAAAAGCCCTCAAGCAGCAAGAACTGGGAGTTGCTGCAAAGAAGAAAATACAGAAATAAGAGTTTAGTTATTACATAAATACTTAACTGTCCCCTTGATCTCTGTGAGAATTGCCTACTATCAATAGCGTCACTGTGGAAAGAGGGGAGTATGCCATTCCGAATTCATACCCGGGCTCACAGACCATAATTATACACCGGATCTGTCCCTCTCATCCAAATGGTCTACAAGATTTCATTTCTTTGCATTATTCAGGAAGAGGAGGTACACCTAATGAGCTCAATTACCAAAGGAAAATACCCAGTAAATGAACAAAAATAAGCAGCACTGACTGATCGAAGAACTAAATACAATCATTCAAAACAGAAGGAGAAAACCCTCTTTCATTTCTCCCTTCCAAATCATACTTCCTAGCCGTCACATATTAGGAGTATGGAGATGCCCCTGACAACAAATAGGGAGAATGATTTGCAAAAACAACTTTTCTTGACAATTGTGATAAGGTGAAGAGTTTCTTCACATGCGCCTAAACTCATGCCAATTACAAAAATTGGAAGACTTGCCTCTGAAATGTATTTAGACATTTAGATCTTTAATATTAATGTAATTTAGTGTAACAATTTTTAAACAAAACAGGATCACCACCATGTGTCTCAGAAGACTATTTCCACAGTCTACTACGCAAGTCAAGAATTTCTTGTATACAGGCTACAATTTCCCTTTTTTAATTTAGTTTCATGATTCTTAGTTATAGTATCAGTTTGCACACAGAAAACTCAAGACTTGGAAGGCATGGTAGACATCCCCCTCTAGGAGGCATTTATCCCTATCCCTAAAACACCAAAATGAGAACTTCAAAACCATGCCAGATATTTACTAGCTTTAGATCACTACAAAAGAGCCATATTTGGGCACAACACCCTGAAGAGAAACCTAATACCCAAGGCCCAAATGTTGAAGTGGTTATTCTGTTTACAACTCCATCTTTCCCAGGAAAAGCCTAAAGCCTCCTCACTCTGGCTGCTAGAAGGAAGAAGAAACTCTTCCTTTTCCCTCATCTCCAGAGCCTCTTAACTTTGAAGAGGTCTCTCTGCCACTATATCATTGCCCCTCAACATGGGCAGTGGGTGTAATAGGCTGGGGCCAGCCGCTGTTGGAAGCTCCTCTGTCCTGCCCACCCTCCACCCCTGCTCCGCGCTCAGTCTCCATATGCCACGGTGAGAGGAGTCGGCCTGGGACGGGCTCAGCACCAAAGCTACAGCCCTTCAGCACGACAGGGAACACAGTGTGGGGCAGTGCAGGCGAGGCACAGGCTTTGCCCCAGAAAGCAAAGAGCGCCTGCCTTCCCAGAGCCCAGCTGGTATGGGAAGGATTCAGACTAGCCCTGCCTCCACTCATTCCCATCCTGAGGCTTCATTGCTCATACCTCTTCACCCTCTCCCCTGAGAAGCACAAGCAGCAGGCAGGGGAGGAGGTGAAGAGGCATTAGCAGTGGGTAAGGGAGGGGAGCCAAGCAGCAGCAGGACCCACCTGGACCCCACATCATCAGGCAGGGAGGGCAGGCACTCTGCTTTCTGGGGGCCTGTGCCCCACCAGGCCCCGCGCTGTGTTCCCTGCAGCACTGGATCCATCCCAAGCTGGGTCTACCATTAGAGGCCATCGCTGGGGGCAGGCTGGGCTGACTCTACCGCTGCCTTCCACATGCTGCTGTGGAAGAAGCATGCGTGGGGCCTCAGGGCTGGGGGCAGGCTGGTGTTTTCCCCTCCCACCCCCTCACCAGCCTCCCCAAAGGCAGGAATCAGGTGCTGCCCATACCTCTCAACCTCTTTTGGGATAAAACCTCTTTCGGAATAATAATTATTCCCTTGAATAATTCCAGTACTTGCCTCTGCTAATGCTCATAGCTTTCCTCAAAAAAAATGTGAAATTATTTGTTTCAATGCTGCCAACCTTGTTCTAAACAGAGTGAAAATCTGAATAGAGGGAAAAAGTGATTGGCCTTGTTAATTTCACATGCTGCTGTGTGGCTCATGGTTTTCCCAGATGCAAAAGCACTGGAGTTGTCTGGCTGCAGACTCAGGATAATGTAAGTGTCATCAAGTTCACATTTAGAAAGTTATAATCACAGCCAAAAGAGCAAGATTTAAAAAAAACCACACACACACACACACACACACAGTATACTCTGGCAAAATTGACACATTGCTCACTTGCTTTGAAAAGTTTTACCCATCAGGGTGTATAGATTTTTCAAGCAGTAATTGAAAGGTCAGGATAAATGTTCATAAGGATTTATAGTTAAAATCTCAAGTACTTATGCTGGTCCGTATACTATCTCCATTTGTCATTTCCATGAGAGTAGCAAAAACCTGTCGGTGTGGCACCTCTAAGAAAGTGCCAAACACTATTTTCATGGGACACATTTCATCATCTTTTAAAAACCTAGAGACATTTCATCTTGCTATTGTAATCAGGTAAATAATTGTGTGGAAACAAGTTTGTGACACATTGTGACAAAGCAACACCAATCTAGAATATAGAATTTTTTTCCAAAACTTTGTAGCAAAGATACTGCTGGGTAGCACTTAGTTCCCATTTTTCCTATCAGTCAGGAGGACTTCATCCCTATTCGACAGATATATGGAGAATTACCTTTAAAAGCAACCAAAAACCAGTATTTTTGGTGGAACTTGGGGAAGCAAATATCTTCATACTCAATCTAAGTATTTTACTTATTCAACTGTTGTGTCTCTGGTTTACCAATTTAAATGCCAGAAATTTCTAGTGATTAAGGCCCCAATCACCCAAAGACCTAGGGACAAGCTTAACTTCATGCTTGTGAGTAATATATAGGACTACTCACAAAGCTAAGCTTAAGTTTTTACAGGATCAAGGCCTAACCTTAAATGATTAAAGATATTTATGGACATAGTTTATAGCTGTTTTAAAACAGCTATAAACTAACTAAAATAGCTAATTGCCAAAGAAAGCCCTAAGCATCAGGAATTGTTCTCTCAAAGATATCATTCTACATGGAAAGTGGGACTTGAAGATCCTCAAATTTGTGAAATGATTTTGATCCAATATAAAAAGCCAACACATTATCTACAACTCCTCCAGAGGAAAGGTTCAGGCAGAGAGGAAGGTTCAAGCTCTCTGTAGTTATGTTCACCCAATTAAGTCAGTTCAAAACAACTTCAGCTTTTTCTGAGACTTCGTAAGTATTTTTCATAAGTTTTACCCTGATGATCCTCTGGAAAGGTTTCTGAAGATGCATTCAGACTGGGTGTTCAGTGGCCACTTCTCAAGGTTCTAAAAGCATGTTGTTCTCTGCAACGGCATGGCACAGCCCATAAAAAATTAATAGCCTGAAAAACAGTGTCTCATACCTGTTCAGGGAAAGCGTTTGTAGCTTATACTGCCTCAGAATACTCCTTATTTCCACAGCAATGGCACGAAGAGTTTCATTTGAAGAACTGTATCAGACCACTAGCCATCCTTACTTCCCTAATAGGTATGAAAACCTCAGGCCTCTGGCAGCTTCCATCTGACGCCATAGCTAATTCCACACCCCCTTTTTTGACAGGATCCGCCAGACTCAGCTGCCACCGCCGCCTCCTTCTCTACGAAACCCACACAACAGCAACTGTCTCTTCCCACGGCCAGCGGCAGCGTGCCCTCCCAGCCTAGGTATTCCCAGCCCCTTCCGTGGTCGGGGATGGACGCGGGTGTATTCCCCTAGAGACACGGTTAACAAGTCAACGTGTTCACTGGCGCTGGCGGTGGGGGCGGGGAGGCAGCCATTCCGATCAGAGCCTAACTCAGCATTACAACCATTTCCTGCTCCAAGCACAGCAGCTTCAGGGAAACCCAAAGCTCTGTGCCCGGGACACCCCCACCTGCCAGCCACACCCCCCCCCCTCCATCCTGCCCCTCAGGGCAGGGCCTGCCACATCCCCCTGTGATCGCACGTCCCACACTGAAATCGGCGGCTGCTCAGCTGTCCCAGCCGGGCTGGAGAGAGGGTTCAGTCACCCTGCGCCACGGAGCGCAGCGTCGGGCACCCACCTTTCTGCACCAGCAGCTTCACCTCGCCGTTCTCCTCCCGCCCGGCCGCACTCAGGCCGCCTCCCGCCTCCGCCCCGTGCTTCCTCTTCTCCTTGTCCCGCTTCTCCTTGGGCCTCTTGGGTTTGCCGCTGCTGCTGCTGCTGCTGCTACTGCCGCCACCCCCATCGGCGGCCGGGTCCAGGCGGTGCCGGTGGTGGCGGTGCTGGTGCTGCTGAGGCGAGGGGGCTGGCAGCAACACCGCGGGCGGCAGCAACTTGCGGGGCAGTTGAGGGGGGAAAGCGAAGCCTCCTCCGCCGCCGGCTGGGCCTGTAGGGAGTGCCGCGAAGCCCCAGGCACTGGGGCTGCCGTAGCCCGACGCTGGTGGCGGCGGCTGCTGCTGTTGCCTATTACTGCCGCCACCGCCGCCCCCTTCGCCGTTGACGCGCTTGGGGCCCTTCAGGCCCTTCTCGTCAGCTCCTTTCATCCTCTTGGCGGCCGGCTGGGGCCCCCGGGAAGCCTTGGCGTCCGGGGGCGGCCTAGCGCCGAACACCTCCGGCTCCGGCGGCGCCGCGCCGCGAACGGGACTGGGTGCCTCCGCCATTTTGAGCTCCTGCTTCTATTTACTCTCCGCTCAGATCAA
The DNA here is from genome assembly GCF_026122565.2 of Emydura macquarii macquarii. NCBI lineage: Eukaryota > Metazoa > Chordata > Testudines > Chelidae > Emydura > Emydura macquarii. The sequence continues at coordinate 39,904,340 of NW_027132773.1, read as the reverse complement.
CCGATAGCACCGGGAGGGGCGGGGAGCGGGCCGCGGCGCCATAGCCTCGCCCAATGGGAGGGGGAGAGGCCGGAGAGACAAAGCGCCCAGCCTATAGCAGGGGAGAGGGGCGAGCGCTAAGGGGGCTGGGAGAGGCGGGCTCGGCAGCCGAGTGCGCAGTTGGTGGGTGAGGGGTGGCAGGGCTGCTGTCAGGAGCAGTTCAGCTGCTCACGGGCGGGGAAAGGCGGGAGCCGGGGGAGGGGCGGGGAGACCTGAAGCGGGAGACGGGGGCGGGGAGGCTGCGCGCGCTGGCTGCCTGAAGGGAGCGAGCTGCAGCGCGGCAGCCTGAGGGGCAGGCAGGGCGCGGGAGGTGGCAGGGCCGTGCCTGCCAGTCCCCTGTGTTCCGCGGCGGCGCTGGGCGCCTGGAGCACAGCGCTTCCTCCCTGAGCCGGGGCTTCGCTGAGGTGAGACCGCTAGAGCACCACACAGACGCGCCTGCCTCGGGGGAGCTCAGCGTGCACGCAAACGGTGGGAGGCCTGCGGTAGCGCAGGCCTAGCGCAGCAGCATGGAAAGGAGAGAGACAGTTCATGGGGATCAGCAAGGGGAGGACAAGAAGCTAAATGTTTCACGAGGGGCTGGTTTGCCACTTAATAAGTGGGCCTAATACACTGGCTTGCTTTTCTCTCGCGCGCACACACCCATACTCACTCCTCCTCCCTCACTCCCTTCCGCACTCACCTGTAGCACTAGTCAGAGCGCAGAAGGCAAGGAACCTAGTCAAGCCTTCTTCTCCCACACGTAGGAGAAAATCGTCTGCCACACACACACACGCCACCTGCAGACCTTAGGAGCCTGTTCAGGACATAGCTTTTTCTATAGGCCCAGCACTACAGTATCACAGGTAGAAGAAGGTATTAGATTTTAAAATACATTCCTTTCAAACAGTTACATTTGAAAGATATCCCATTCCCTGAAACATTACCTTTAAAGCCCTTGCAGAAGCTAAAGTGACCCTAGCAGCACCAGCATGCACTCAAATCAAGGCAATATTTATCACATTCTAGGAGAAGGGACAGCACAGCAACTAGTCTCAGGTGCAGAATTTTCTTTTAAAAAATAAGGTGACAAATCAGCACTTTTTTGTGATGTAAAAAGTCTTTTCATGAACTGCTGGGACATCTACTTGGTGCAAGTGATCATGGAACAAGCTCACGTTAGTAGGAAACCAAGATTACAACAGTCTTTCACTTTAAAGCTGAATTTTTGAGACTCTGTAAAATCCACATAAACCAATCTCTTGAAAATGAGCATTGAGGGACCAGGAAAGATACTTTGGTTCAAGTTTGAGATTTGGTCAAGGGGTTGCTAACCAAATATCCCCACTCCCTGACCTATTTTTAAAATGTCAGTATTATCACTAGGGCTGTCAATTGCAGTTAATGCCTGCCATTAACTGAAAACAAAATGTTAATTTTTTTAAACACATTAATGGCATCCCTCTGGGCCGGGGGGTATCAGACATGGTGGGGTTAAAGCCCCATGCCAGGCTGGAGCCCCAAAGGGGGCTAAAGCCCTAGTACCTCCCATCCCCACGGGGGTTTAAAGCCCAAAGCCTCAAGCCCCCAGGGGCTGAAGGTAGGGAGTCACACTTTTTTCTAGTGGGAGGGGGTCTTTTTTAAATTACAAAGGGGGTCACCAGTACAAAAATTTAGAAAACAGGAGCCTAATGAGCTCAGCCTCGCTGCACCAGCCTCTCTGCCCCTGCCCCTTGCCAAATCCCTGAGGTAAAATTCACCCTCCCTTGCAAAGAAGGGTTCACTCAGCTGAAGGAAGTAAAGTAATAATAATTCTACATTTAAGTTCAACTTTCATGATAGAGATTGCACTACAGTACTTGTATGAAGTGAATTTAAATACTATTTGTTTTGTTTATCTTGTTTATGGTGCAAATATTTGGAACAACAAATAAAGTGAGCACTAATATAATATGAAGTGAGTACACTTTACATTGTGTTGTAATAAAAATCAATATATTTGAAAATAGAAAACACCCCAAAATATTTAAATAAATGGTATTCTATTACTGTTAACAGTGTGATTAAAATGGCAATTAATCATGATTTTTTAAAAAAATTAATCACAATTGAGTTTAATCACTGGGCAGCCCTAACAATCACACTTTTGCATGCAGATATGGAACAGAGGAGTCACATTAAACATACACTGTACAGCCCTATTGAAATCTAGATGGAGACTACAATTCAAATTTAGGTTGACATGGATATGTTGTACAGGGGTGTGAAAAATGCACACCCTTGACTGACAGCTATGCCAACCTAACCCCTGTTGTAGACACAGATAGGTTGACAGAAAAATGCTTCCTGGCTCCCATTACCTGGGGAGGTGGTGTTCCTACAGCGACGGAAAAAAAAAAAAAAAAACCTTCCGTCATTGTAGACAGGCTGCGTCTACGGTACACAGTTGTGCTGGCAGAGCTGTGACACTATAGCTATGCCAGTATAATCCTCATAGTGTAGATCTTTTTTCTCATGTGGTGGGTCAGGACCCACCAGCTGGTAGCAGGAAAGTTCTAGATGAGTTGCCCTGGCCTAGGCAAACATACACTTTTCATGCCCCAGCACAAAGGGGAGACCATGAGGGGGTTGGGATGGAAAGCGAGCCCACCCTGCACTCGCCCCACAGCAGCAGCTCCTGTCTCTCAGGGCTAAGATTACCTCCTGGCCCCAGGCAGTGTCCTGGTGCACGGGTCACAGCCCCACCCAAGTTTGGCCTAGCCTCCCCTCTGTCATGATGGAGGGGCAGCCAGGCCAAACCTGTGTGGCACTGTAACCCCATGAGCCAGGTCACACCACCTGGAACAGGGAGCCTGGTCCAGCCCTGTGGGACACAGGAGTCATCACTGCAGGCTCACTTTCCACCCATTTTGGGGCTTCCCCTCTGCACTGGGCCACGATTAGGTTTACAGTGCTAGGGCAGAAAGTATAGCTATATAATGGTAGGTCACAAACAGACAAAATGCAGTTGGATTGCCAGAGTAAAAGTATGGGATCCACCGGTGTAGACATGGCCCTAGTTTCTGGCACCAAGAACAAGCTCCAAAATCTACTCCATACAAAGTTAATTAACTTTATTTTTGGCTCTATGGAATGATGTTCCAGATGCCTGTATTTCCTATATGGTATACCCATACTGTGTGCAGATAGTGGGTGAAGTACAGGGGAGAGAGACTCACCTCCACAATAAGCATACGGGAATGTGCACTAGGCAGCAGGTCAGAAGACCATGACTTCACCTCTTCCTCTGAGTGTTGTTAAAACTTATGTACACTTCTTAACCCTTTCTATTGACCAAGACTTCATACCCCCAACCTAAGGTGAAGCAACTGTAAGTCCTCCCCCTATATTACAGCTAAAATAACAGAGGCTTAACACAGGCCTGGTCTACACTGGTGACTTAGGTCAACTTAAAATCACGTATGTCGACCTACTTACACCCGCGTCTACATTGGCACCACTGTTAATTTGAATTAAGGTGCCTGGAAAATCGACTTAAGACCACCTCTGCAAGTGGTGTAGCATCTAAATCAAATTTGTTAAATCAATTAAGTGGCAGTGTAAACACAAAGTCACTTAAATCAAATGTATTGACCTCTGGAATGTATCCCAGAATGCCACGTTTTGACCATTCTGGACAGTCACGCTGTGCTGCTCAGTGGTCATGCTACCAGGAAAAGTCTCCTCCCCTCAAGCCCCGGGAAGATTTGAATTTTCATCTCCTGTGCTGCCAGCATGGAGAGAGCTTTGTCACTGGTCTCTGCAGGCTACTGCAAAGCCCAAACGCGCTCCAGCCTGGAGTCGACCAGAAGTCTTAGATCTCATTGGGCTGTGGGGTGAGGAGTCTGTTCTAGCTCAGCTCAGAGCCAGCAAAAGGAATCTGGCCATTTATGGGAAGGTATCCCAGGGCATGCTGGAGAAGGGACGCAAGAGGGATGCTCAGCAGTGCCGCGTGAAGATCAAGGAGCTATGTCAGTCATATCAGAAAGCCATCCAGCCATTCTGGCTCCTCACCCAAAACATGCCGCTTCTATGATGAGGTGCATGCAATTCTCAGTGGCAATCCCACCACAGTGCCACCCCGCAGCATCGATACCTCGGCTAGGTCACAGTCCATGGACAATGACGAGGACTCCGTGGATGAGGCAGCGGCTGAGGAGAGCAGGGTGCAGGAGAGCAGGGTGCCCATTCTCCCAGAAAGTCAGGACATATTCCTGACCCCCGAGCAGTCCAGCAGCACAAAGGACAGCACTAACAATCCCGGGGAAGGCACATCTGGTGAGGTTTTTTCTTCTTAGCATTTCTGTCCTTTTACATTGGGGGGGGGGCGGAGGGGGGCGCAGGCACGAAGGGGATTTCAGGCATTTTGGTGACTATACTGTGGTGTTAGCCAAGGAACAGTTGATTTATGTGATAAGAAATGCTACATTTATCATCTCAAGGGACCCTACATCATGGTGGAACACTGCTGGTACCCCGCTGCATCAAGCAAATCTGTGTTTTAAGCATAGACTTCCCCCACACACTGTCTCCGCAGTTCCTCTCTGTAAGGGTTTAAAATACAAGCAGTTCCCCACCACCACCACACTGTTCTCTGATCCTCTCCGTAAAGGCACAGCGAGCAGACCTTTCTGGGACGTCGGGAATGGAATGAGGCTCTGTGTTTGCCCTGTGCACTGCATGGGAATCATTTTCTTCACTATGCTAACAGTGGCTCCCTTGTTATTTTTCTTTCATTCTGTAGACACCTCGGCATTGGACCGACCCTCAAGAAATACTGCGGAAAGACTAGCGCAGATTAGAAAGGGGAAAAAAACAAGAGATGACATGTTTGGCGAGCTCATGAGCACCTCAGCTGCCGCAGAGACAGAGCAGAGTGTGGAGGCTGACTTTGTCCCAGAATATGGACATGGACAGGGAGAATCGCCAAGAAATGATGGAGCATGATCGCAGTACTACGCAGGAAATGCTGCGAATCATGCGGGACCAAGCAGAGATGCTCCAGCGGCTTGTGGAGCTTCAGGAGGAGTGAAGGCAGGACAGAGTCTCACTGCAGCCCCTCAATAATGCTCCTCAACCAAAGGCTTTGCTGCCCTCTCCCTCCCCCAAGAGGTCTCAGAGAAGATTGTCCAGGCTGCAGTACGTGCTCGCCTCCACCCCGGTCGAGGTGAACAAAGCAGCAGTGGCCACACTAACAGCTGGCCAGCAAACTACCTCCCTACCCCTTGAGACAGTGAATGAACACTCCCCTCCTTCCCCCATGACCTGAATGTTCAGAAATAAAGTTTTGCATCATTTCAACATGTTTCTTTATTAAATCATATCTTGTTCAGGAGGGATTTGGTAGGCACAGATATCGAAAGTGGGGGGCAAACAAAGGCAAAGGCAAACAACATAGAGGAACAGAAATTAGTCCTGCATCTCATTGCAGAACCTGGTTTTCAAAGCTTCCCTAATGCAAAGTGCTCTGCATTTAGCTCTCAGCAAAATGCTGGCATCTGGCTGCTCATAATTGGCGGCCAGTTTTTCTGCCTCCACAGCCCAACCCTGGGGGAACCTCTCACCCTTCGCTTCACACACATTATGAAGAACACAGTAAGGAGATATCACAGAAGGGAGGTTCTTCTCACTCATGTCCAGCCTAGTGAGGAGACTCCTCCATCTACCCTTTAAATGCCCAAAGGCACATTCTACAACTGCTTAATCTCTTATTAAAACACTCCTTGTCAAGGTGACCGGTGTACGGCTTCATTAGCCAAGGGAGCAAGGGGTAAGCAGGATCCCCCAGGATCACTATTGGCATTTCCACACCTCCGGTGTGAGTTTTTTGGTCAGGGAAGAAAGTGCCCCCCTGCATCTCAGAGAACAGCCCCGAATTATACGCATGTCATACCCCATCGTGGCAAACCCCTCCACTGTATCCTGCACATTTCCCAAAGTCACTAGCCTTCGTAGCAGAAGTCTATTTATGGCACTGCACATCTGATTCACAGCAGTGCCCACTGTAGATTTACCAAGTCCAAATTGATTCCCAAACAAGCGGTAACAGTCAGGGGTTGCCAGCTTCCACAGAGAGATGGCGACTCTCTTCTCCACCGTCATAGCTTGTCTTAAGTGAGTATTCATGCGCTTTAGGGACGGGGCCAGCTCCGAGCACAGTTTGAGGAAAGTTGCCTTTCGCATACGAAAGTTTTGCAGCCACTGATCATGATCCCACAGCTGCATAACGATGCAGTCTCACCAGTCTGTGCTTGTTTCCCTGCACCAGAACCGGCGATCCACGGACTGCAGATGACTCATTACAGCCTGCAGCAACAAGGAATTGTGTTCCTCAATAGCTTGTAGCAAGGCAGCCTCGGTGGCTTCCGCTTCTTGCTCTATTTTGAAAATAATCGATAAGCCACGATGTATTTGTCATGCTCACAATAATAGTGCAGAGTTGAGCTGGCTCCATGTCTCTGCAGCAACGGCGATCGCAGGGAGTAAAAAAAATGGCATGAAAATATTTTCCTGTTTGTTTGGGGTGGGGGAGGAAAGAAGGATGGGGGAAGCAGCGTTGCATCATGGGACAATGACACCCGTCCCAACAGCCACTGTGGCTAGTTGCACTGTGGGATAGCTACCCACACTGCATTGCTTTGCAATTCGAATGAAGACTGGTCAGTGTGAATGCAAGAGACCTGTTCAAACAGTGTAGTGTATACACGCTGCTGCGATTTCTAAAAAATCGGCTGCTGAAAGTCGACTTAAAGTAAGTTGACTTCCCTCGACAGTGTAGACATAGCCACAGTCACTTCTGGCAGAGTAGGGAATAGGATCAAGTCTTAAATATGGCAGACCCAAGTCTTATCCATTCATCAGTTATATCTTTTGTAATGAGTGTTCCAAGTCTGTGACAGTCATTATCCTGCTTATAACACTGCTCTGACTCATGGACCATGCCTTCCCTTTCACGCCCAGAAACAGAACCCAAGAATTCTGATTCCCAACATTATAGAGCTATCACAAATACATGCAACCCATTTACCATGTGAGTTAGGTTAGGGGTCTATTACAGGAGTGGGTGGGTGAGGTTCTGTGGCCTGCATTGTGTAGGAGGTCAGATTAGATGATCATAATGGTCCCTTCTGACCTTAAAGTCTCTGAGTCTAAATGTCGGTGCATAGACAATTTTTTTAAAACTTGTGGGGGCTGGTGTTAAAAAATAAAATAGCTGTTGCATATCACTTTGAAGAGTAGTTTTGTCCATAACTAAATTTGTGCACTTTTAATAAAGCAAGGTAAATGAGCTTCTGTTCCAATGTCAGTATTTATGAATTCCCCCTCCGCCCCCCCCGCAAAAAAAAGTTTTTAATTTTTTTTTGGGGGGGGGGAAATAAAGTCTCTCTTGCCCCCCACTTACCTACACCCATGAAATGATAGAGCATTGTGGTGTGAATCTTAAAGGTCACATGCTCACCACATAGGTTGACAACAGGTTTTGAGCATTACCAGTTGCACATGGTGAAATTCTGTTTCGTCATTTTAGTTAAGATTGCAGCTGAATTTCTGTTTAAATCTGAATTTTTCATTGCCTCTGTGTCAGCTTTGCTGTATGTGCTATTCCTGCATATTCACCTCCACAAAGGACTGAAAGACAAACCAGTTAATTTGTCTAGCAAATAGTTGCACACAATGAAATTTGACGTAAATGAGGAAGGGAACTAAAGAAAGAAAAGTATGGTCCTGTGGTTAAGAAAATTCAGCACAGGAACATTCCCTTCAAAGAACAAAATAAAACAAATACCTTCATACAGACATTAAACAATTTGCCCGCCCTACACATGAGGGCCAAACCATGTTTGGCTAACTTTATGGCAAAGGAAAGATAGGAGCTGTTGGAGATGAGTTTTGAAATCCACTTCCTAATGACCACTTTCATTCTAGAAAGCTTGTCGGTTAAAACCCACTGCCTTTGATACAGAATGCACATTTCACTGTCTCTTGACATTCCTTTTGAAGTGTGACGTAAACTTGTCCTGCTACTCAGGGTGGAGGAAGAGGCCCTCTATGGCTTTTCTCCCCAAACTTACACAGCACAGGGCAGTACTGAACCCTCAGTTCTGGATCTAGACTACTTGTCCCTTTAAGAGATATGCATCAATAAAATAGAATATTCACAGGATGATGATCTGTTGTTTTATAAATGGCAAAACAAAGCAATGACTTTCAAGATGCCCTTTTTTTGCTTCCGTGTCCTTAGAATTTGCCTTTATTTTTAATCTTATTTTAACATCTCTACTAACAGTCCTGAGTTGTGGCTACAAGACAAAGAGGATTAGTCAGGGCTACCTGGTGAGCCCATCAATACCTTTTTCTGATTGTTCCTCATTCATTCTAATGATACATTCACTATTTCTTTAAGTATTCAACAAAACAGAAGCCACAAGCAGTTTTCTTCACTTTGTCCAGGCCCATAATAATTTTCTTTATATCCCCACTTTTACTAAACAGTTCATAGATCTGCTCTTTTGTTGTATAGAAGGAGAGATTCCCCACATACAGGGTGCAGCTTTTTTCCAGCAGTCGATCCTGATTATGTCTGGAAGGTAGCCCGGGGAACAAGTAGTTAGGGCTCGCGTAGTTAGGGCTAATGAAGACTGGCTCAGAGAGTACTGTACAATATAGGTATTGTTTTATGTACTTGATTTACTGCTGACACTGACTGGAACACTAAACTATAGAGAAAATAAGATTTTGTGTAACTCTGAATTTTAAAATAAACTAACAATATCCCTAGTATCCTACACATCTTTGCAGAGTACTAACTCTAAGAACTGTCTTGAGGGCCAAAGAAGGAAACTATGTCTGTGATCACAGTTCTAGGCCTTGTGTCCACACATAAAACTTTACTAAAGGTGTGGGTTTCTTTTAAACCAACTCATATAAAATGGAGCAAGCTTGTGGGAAGACATTCTTACTTCAATTTCAGACTTGCCAAATTTCCTGATTTAGCAAGACGACTCCTGTTTTTAGCTGCTCCTGGAACCACTCTTATCTATAGATCTCCTGACTTGGAGAGTTGAGGATTCATTTTAATTGTTTAACCAGATTTAAAATAATAAAGATGCCTATCCAAATCTCTAGTCATTAACAATAATCATACCAAAAATACATTTAGATTATAGTTTAGCAGCATTAACATCTGTTCCACATGAACTTGGCCACCCAGTCACATATCCCCTTCATCATCTAGGAAGCATATAGCATGCCTACTCTGCACTGTTAAGTCAGGAGATTAGCACCTGATAAGGTGCTCTATGATTCTTTCCCAGTCATTTGTGGGAGAACTGGTCTGTCCTTTGGAAGGAAATTGTGAGAAGAGCACTGTAGGACTATCAGCAGTCGAGTGATTTAGCCTTCATCCTCACTGCAAAGTTAAAGCAGAGCTTAGGCTCTAACCACAGCCCTGCCAAGTAAGCTAGTTGAGGCTAATGGCACCTCAAATACCTGGATCAGAGGTTTCTGTGTGGGGATGGTAGAGGGGATAATAATAAAACCAAGATAATAGCCTGGGTTAACTGTGCTGTGTAGATATAACTATACCCTCAGCATTCTCCAGAAACCCTTTTTTCAGTTTGCCCAGAAAGTCACTAAATTTGGGATCTCTCAAACCAAGGGTTGGAGGGGAGCAATTTCCAGAGTCTCAGAGACCTCAAAGAATGTCCTGCCAGTCCCCCGCCATTATTATGAGCTCAAGTGTCCCAGCGGATCACAGCTGGCTCAACCCACATTCATGCCCCAATCCCAGCTAGACACTGAACTGCATCATCCAAATCAGACAAGACAGACGCATGAAGCTGGGTGTCATCAGGATAACGAAAACACGAAACCTCATGCCTACTTACTAACATTCCTACTGGTCCCATATTCATTTTTCCAGGAGGGATGAACGAATGGGGCCTTGCAGCACCCCACACTTTAGAATTCTTCAGGAAAATGACAAATTGCCCACAGCTACTTGTTGAGATATCTCCAAGGGAAAAGAACAAAGCCACTGAAGAGCAAGCCCATCCACTCTTGCTAGTGTCAGCAGGTAAGTCAGTAACACCTCAAGATCAACTGTATCAAACACAGCTCATAGATCTAATACTACCAACCTAGAAACCCTGGTCTTTATCACTAAAATGAGATCAGCCAATGTAGTATGTGCCATAGCCAGGTCTATGTCCAGACTGACAAGGGTCAAGAAGATCAAAGGCATTTAGATACTGTGATTGTTATCTCACAACCACCTTCTCCATAATCAGACACAAAAAGGGAAGATGTTGGTAAATAGCAAGATTGTCAATGTTCAGCAATGATTTCTTGAGCAAAGGTCACACTATTTCTTCCTTCAAAACTTTTAAAGAGCAGTGTTGATAATCTCCACAAGCAAAGGACCCAAATACTTTCTCACTGGCCTTCACCATCTAGAAAGGATCTGAATCCAAAGCACAGGTTGTAGGATGAAGTTCTCCCAAGCACCTCTAACATCTCAGGAAGGATTGCTGTCTGAAACTGTAGCAGCGAAGATGAGGCCCTTGTTCCACCACTACAGAAATAGACAGACCATCCTAATCTGATCAATCTTGTCTGAAAAATAGCTAACAATTATCTCATAACAGGAGCAATTCATACTAGCTACTGTGCTGAGACAATCTGGATTTACCAGACTATCTCCTAAAACAAATCTATAGTCCAAGAATTTACAGGTGCTAGGATAGTGGAAAATAACTTTCTTTGCCTCCCTTACAACCACAGTTTAAAACAATCTTTATGCTGCAACCAAACAGCCTCAGCAAGAGAATTCTGCCACTGGTGCTCTAGCCATCTCCCCTCCCATTTCACTTGTTACAGATCATCCGTAAACCAGGGTGACCTATGAGAATGAAATCAGCAAAGAGCACCTACGGGCCACATCATCAATGGCAAAGGACAAAAGAGTATTATAATGTCCTACCAATCTCATCAAGTGGTTGACTGGTTAATGTAACAAGATTTTCGTTCAGAGCTCTCTGAAACTTTTCTAGTTCCATTAATCTTCAAGGGTGGACCATCAAAAAAGGTCCTTTACCCTAACAGGAGAGATGATCCCCAGATCCAAAGCATAGAAGATAATGGATGGTCCATGACACAAGTCTGAAGTCTATTTGCTTAGTCTCCAATCCCAGTCCAAAAACCAAGCGAGACAAGCTGTATGAGTTGAGCTGTAATTAACTGAGATATTTTCAGAGAGGTAGCCGTGTTAGTCTGTTTTTAGCAAAACAGAGAGAATTCTGTGGCCCCTTAAAGACTAACAAATTTATTTGGGCATAAGCTTTCGTAGGCAGAAACCCACTTCATTGGATGCATGACTGAGCTATGCTCATAGTCATCCTGATGATCGGGAAATCCTGAGCTTCCTCAGAAGATTCAGCTGCTATATCAATCTGAATACAAAATTTCTGTATTTTCAATGCCATAGTAGTGAGGTGTTGGGATTTATATTGGTAGTTAGTGAGTGACGAAAGGAACCCCTCCCGTATCTAGTCACCGGCTGAGTTTTCTGTAGTAATAGGCTGCAGACCATTTATAAAAGAACTATATTATTTATTAAGGGAAAACAAGTCAAAACTATAATGAATCAGAGAACAGAACAGTTATGGATATTACACTTAAACATGGACTCCTGCTTATGGTATCAAAACCCCCAGATCAAAGTCCAAGCAGGACAGTCTACTTATTGTTTTCTTCTCCCTCCCGGGTGTAGGTCATGATGCTGGTGAGGATCCCTGGATTGGACCAGAATGAGCCACAGCTGAGCAGGCCGTTGATAGATCACTTCAGGTAAAAGGAAGATGTTACAATGCAGGGGCTTGTCTGCTGGAAGTGCTCTCTGTCCCTTGACACACCCACGCGTCTGCTGCCTCCAGAGCGGACAGCCCCGAACTCAGTGAGTTCAACCCTTATATGCAGTCTAGTTGCTGGATAGATTTCATACCCCGCCCATCTCTCGGTTCCCGCCTTTTTCCAAAAAAGGGCGGGAACAGGGCAAAAAGATGGACCTCCAAAATGGAGTCCGACCTGTCCTTTCTCCTATTCAAGGTGGTGACTGTATGTATTCCATTAAGTCAATTATAACCATTCATATATTCAACCTTATCACAATGTAATTAACTTTAGAACCCAACAGAGGCATTTAGTCAGCTCATGAAGCAATCTGAGAGTTCAACAGGGCAAGCAGCACATAAAATAGATCCCATCTTAATTCCATCATGTGACTCACATACTTAATGAACACACTACCAGATCCAGTTTGGGAAAGGGAGACCTTGTAACACTTTAGGATAGATGCAAACAATATATCACACTTTTCTGCTGATCTCCCCTTGGTTCATTGTGGACCAAATATCCAGCTAGTGACAACTGTTCCAAACCAGCGCAGCATGATCATCCACCATCCATTACAGTAGTTCATGCAAAATCAGGGCTTTCGTCATTTAATAAATCATAGATGGTTAATGTTTATTTCCCACTAACCCAGAATTAATCAGCATGACCCAAAGGCCAGGATTTCTGTCTCCTTACAATTCCACCTCCTGAGAAGATAAAACTAAAGGAATAGAAATTAACCATCTTGTTCCTTGTTTACATAGTCTTCTTACAAATTTATCATAATCTTTTCTCCCCCTGCCAACCACCACAGGGATCTAGGACTCTAAGACCCTGCAAACATGATTCCCCTATCCCAGCCTCCATAGTGTCAGTATACAGCAGCATTGTTCCCTGCTCTCAGCCACTTGACAGTGGCCATTGAAGGTTCACCGCTGAGTGCCCAAATAGTGACTCCCAGGGCTGCTTTTACAAAAAAACAAACAAACAAAAAAAAAACCAAACAAAAACAAAATAAACCCCTACACACCACACCCTTCCTAATTCATCACCCACTTGCTATCAGACATCGAAGGGCCTCTCATCTTACAGTGCCTTCCTTCACAAAAAACACTCACACATTCTAGGCTGCATATCACTTTAGTTAAGGCTGCTCTAGACAAGATCTCCATGGTTATTTCTAGTATCCTAACAGAGATTCAGCTGAGCGACCTGAGCACAGCAAAATATCACAGAGAGTTTCTCAACTCACCCCTGGCTTCAAGCCATGGCTGGAGTAACACCAGGCAGGGGGCTAGCTATCTCATATTGGTAACAGAGACTTGGGAACAGCAGCCAGCATCTGCCAGCAAGGGGCAAGGAGTAGCATGAGTTTGGCATGCAGCAAGGGGTTTGCAGCCCAGTCAGAACATACCTCATTTTATGCCAGGAAGTAACCAGATCCCTCTTCCAGACCAGGGCAAGCCACAGCCAGTATTAGAAGTTCAAACCTGACTGGAGCCCTTCACCCAATCCAAGACAAAAAGCATTGAGGGGCAGAGTCTCCAGGAGCCTCCAGTTACTTGGACACCAGACCAGGTAAGATACCAGATCCAGAAAGGAGCATAACATTACATTTGTTCCTAAGGGTCATTCCAAGCTGCAGTTTTGTCAGGCTTGAACTCTGATAATTAGGATTTATGTAAACAAGCGAATGCATATTCAAATATGCAAATTAAGATAGCTGATCATTTGCCAGAGGCTCCAGATTTCTGAACCTAGCTAACAAATATGCTATTTACATTAAGTTAATTAAAAGTATTATGCTAAATCAAAATAAGTTGCTTTTAAACCAAAGTAAGTGCAATGACTACAACCAAATGTATAATCTTCAGACACAGGAATGATGGAAATGTACTCATTTATGCAGAATGGTTGAAACTGATTATGGAAACTACATCAATACAGAAAACTGTATAATCTACAACATACATTATATATTTTTAAAGAAATCTGTGACCCTTTTCTAGGTTATATAACCCCCAAAGAGGGGATTACAGTATAACAGTAAAAATATTTTTCCACACATACACCTCAGCAAACATACTCTTAGAACTGAAGCCAATCACTCACATACATGTAAATCCTGCACAGTGCCACAGTACCAACCACTCTTGAAACATTTATTTCTAACTTTTCTTCAGGAACTTAAGGAAATACCTGTAGTGTGTACAAAACTCTATACCATACTAACCTTTGTCAAATTGCAGATGTAATTACAACCCATAAAAGTACCACGGTATATAAATGTCATATAAACATTAAATTAGATTGTAAACTCTTTTGAGCAGGTAAACTCTACCTTCCTACCAGTTTGTACATTGCCTACCGAAATGGGACTCCAAAACCTGGTTGGAGTCTACCAGAATATGAATAAAAAAATAAAATTGAATTTGGGAAAAAAAATATATTTTAAAATCTGCAATATAGTTTCCTCCATCTATTAGGAACGCTTTGTAAAAATAATCTTAAATTCTGGGCCTGGATTATCAAATTGACATCAACTCACTTTCTGATTTTATGCCTGAGAATAATTGTGTCTAGAACAAATTATGGGTATGTTTGATAATGCTCAGACATATAGCTACCTGTTTATGCCTGTAAATTTGATAGATTCTACCAGTTTTTCCTGCAGTTCATGAGGAGTACATGTATTTATTAGAGGTCACTATTGAAAATCAGCATGCGTGTGTGTAAAATCATCATAATAAAAGACAGTTCGATCACATAAATATGGGATTTCTTTATTTTTATATACTAGAAAAAGATTTGCTATTTAACGTTGGAATTTTCAGAACAGCCCAAAGGGTACCTAAATTCAATTGTAATTCTCACTCTAAATAATCAAATGAGACTAACTTGGCTCAAAATCTTAGGATCCTTAAGGCCAGATGAGGGAACTTAGAACTTCAGAGTGTGGCTGGATCTGCAATAGCTGTAATAGTATCTTGTTTATTTTTACCATTTTAAATGGCTAAATCTTTCCTAATGTGACAATACCTATTACATCTTTATAGGACTAAACTTATTTTTTTCCAGCTTGGCTTTTTTGTATGTGTGAAATGTTTTGGATCAGATTGCTTTCTTCTAAGTGATGGAGAAAACAAGAGAAATATTAATTCACACAATTTGAAATGATAATTTATATCATATTTCAAAAGTAATCTGCTTGGCTATAGTCTTGTTAACATCCAGGAAAATTTAGATAAAAGTTGAGAGATCTTCAATATTTTCCTTGAATATAATAGAAAATGTTGAATGATTAAATTGTTAATATACATTTGTACACAGGACAAGAATAATGAATTTCTTACTTCATACAAAGATCTCTATACATACCTAGATTGTAAACTCCTTGGAGCAGGCACCATCTTGTTGTTTTGTGTTTATACAATGTCTACTACAATGGGGTCTTGGTTCATGATGAGGGCTCCCAAACACCAGAAAAGAAAGAATCAGACTTAATTTATTGTGTCTTGCGTCAACAGAAACACCCCCACTAGATCTGGACTTTAGTGCTCAGTAAATACTTTTCCTATCACAATCTTTTTGTATGTATTATATTGGAACTGTCTGGGGAAGCTTAATACAAATCTCCGTCTAACATTTGGTATGGTCAGAATGGTACACTAGATTTCATTTATATTCAGTACTGTAGAGCGGAGGTTTTCAAACTGTGGGGTGTGCCCCCTTAGGGGAGCATGGAGAAACAGGCAGCAGGGCTCAGGGAGGAAGCGCATCTTCATCCCAACTCAGCTCAGCGGGCCACCCAGCCTGTGGGTCAGTGTCAATGCCATTGCACCCTGCGCTGCCTCCATCCCCAGAGACCTTTGCATGCACCTTCCCCCATCCTGAAAACCTCAACGGGGAGGGGTAGGTATTTGAGGGGGGCTTGCAACCAAACATTGTAACTCAAAAGGGGGGCTCAGCTGAAAAAGTTTGAAAATAGCTGCTGTAGAGACCTGCATACATAGTAATTGCAGTCTTCATTTTCTAAATTGTCTTAGAAGCAAGTCCATGACATTCAGTTCCACCTAAAATTCCTTCAGGATCTGACCTTTTTTAGGATCTATTAATTTCCATGGTTTTTATGTGACAGATGCAAACAATCCTGCATTAACCTGGTAGGACTAGACTATGGCTGGCCCTGTGCAGGTGCACAGGAGGAAAAGGAGCTCTTCTGCTTCATTGCAACATTATGCAAGAACCAACCACATTGTATACTGGCAGTGCTAGCCATCTCAAAAGGGGAAAACATGGCTCTGTGACCTGCTCCCTCCAAAACTTGCATAAAAGGCAACATAAGTGCCAACCTGTACCTGCATGATACCGTGGTCATGCTTCCTGGAACTCAAAAGAGGAACTGTGGGTGCTCGAGGAGCCACAATTAAGCCTAAAATAGCCAGTCTTTTATTCAGTACCATCGTGTAGGTTCTAAGCTGATACTGAACTGAAAACATTCTTGGATGTCATCCAGGATGCATTATTTTGACAGTTTATTTTCTTAAGCATGGACTCTCCTTTGGTAAATCAATATTGACTACAATTTTATGAATTCCAGTTCTTCAAACATCGCTTGTATTTGTCAAAATGCCCTTGTCCCCCAACCTAATAGTACGCTACTGTAACCAAGAGGAGAGTGATCAGCGGTGTTGTAGAAGGCAGACCTATCCAGTGCTCCCATTTAGATTTAGCTAGCAGTAAGCAATTGGTAGTCTAGATGAGGACAATTCTGGTGGAGCATAGCAGGTTGAATCCAGAGTGGAGAAATGAGTTGAGATGTCAATCAAAGCTATGAGAGCTCCATAACTTTATAGACAAAGTGGAAGAGGGGGATAAATGGAGGAATTGAGGGATTTTTTTTTTCCAAAATAGGAGAAGAAAGTATATGCTTGAGGTGTGGAGGCGTAGGAAATATTCCAGCAATGAGAGGGTGGTCAAAGAGAGAGACTTTTAAATAAATTGAGCTTTCCTTATTTCTTTTTCTGTCTCCTTCAGAATATTGGAATGGAGCCTGTTTGGTTTGGGTGCATTATCCAGCTTCAATAATTTCTATTTGAGTTGTTTTATTTTTAACTAAGTTCTTTCAGTATTTAGTTTTTCTTCTAGAGAAAATGTATTTATGCGCTGGTTTTCAATCTACCCATATTCTTTTGTGAACACTTAAAATGAAGAATTCATGTAGTAGTTCTGCAGTATCTACTTGTCCTATAATTAAGTTACCTAAACTCCTCTTATATGTTCTACTGATTTATTCTGTTTATTCCTATTCCCTGTGTATTTAAAAAATGACTTGTCTTCTGCAGTCTTCATTCTGTTATTTTCCTCATCTTTTTGTACAGTACACCTGAGTTTCACATTTATGTACATTTCCTTATCTGTGATTACTGCTTGTAGATCCACATTTGCCTTCTGCTTATGTAATACAGTGAGCCCAATTCTGCTGTTACACCAGTCAGCTGTGGAGCAATTCCATTAAATTATTCAAGTTTTCACTGCTGTAGTAGAACAACGTCAAAAGATGAGAATTCTAAAGCTTCAATTACTCCCTCAGGACTACTTGACATTATAAGCAGCAGCAGATGACAAGCACTGAGATGGTATCCTCTGGTGAACTGTACTGAATCCTGTGTAATACCTCATATCCAAATGTAATATCCAAACTTTTCAGAATGTCATTCAATGCCTCTTTCCATTATCCAAGGGGGGAAAAAAAGGTCACAAGCTGTTGGATGTCTTGCAGTCACAGCACAAAGTCAGAGTGGCATTTTCTAGAAACATAAGTCTTCTGGACCTAGCCAAGGATCCCACCAGTTGCTAGAAGTCCTGACAAATTTTCTCAGATTGCCTGGCAGTTTTTTTTTTTTTTTTGGTCCTCTTCACCCCCTAAAAATGTATGATAACCACTTCCTCGGTGACCTCTTATCAATCCAAGAACAGAGGCATTAGGAAGGCTCCACAGGACAAAAATAGCAGGGAGGCTTAAACAAAAATTTTCAGCCAGACTCTGTGTATCATGTGCCAAGCTAGAAATTCTGTGGCAAAGGCCCTGGTATCTGTAGCACTGCCAGACCACAGACCAGAAATTCAGTAGCAGCTTTAGGTAATTTTTTATGGATGTTTTGATTGACAAAGAAAAATAAATAGTATAGTATTCCTTGTGCTATTTATATTAGATTTAATTTGGTTTATTCCATTAATTTTCAATATGCAACAGTTTTGCACTAATGCATAACTGCACTTAAACGTTGTCACAGATGAGAGAATGAATCATATACCTTAGCAGCTGGGTGGGTGACATAGGGAGCTTTTGGCACCCAAGACAACATGGGAAATGATCTGAGATCAAGATAAGCACCTTAGCATAAGCTTTCTGGTAAAATGATCAGCTGTCAGATGGTTAATGCACTTATTTCCCTTGTCACTGTTTCTGTAGTCCTTTCTATCTGTAGAGTTCCCATTTCTTCTAGTACTACTCCATATCAGCCATATGTGAAAACATCTTGGCCCTTTATATAGAATCATAGAATATTAGAGTTGGAAGGGACCTCAGGAGGTCATCTAGTCCAACCCCCTGCTCAAAGCAGGACTAACCTCAGCTATATCATCCCAGCCAGGGCTTTTTGATATGGCACGAGTAACTTATGGTATTGGGGTGTTTTTATAATCTTTATAAAAAAAAAAATCTCTGCACTGGGTTGTAGGAAGTAATTTACTCCTCTCATCGATTCCCAAATGGACCACAGCTAATTTCTCCTCTCCTGCCAGAAACTTTTTCTCCAATGAAATAAGTCACCCTTTCTTAGTGCTTATTTGGCTGAAATTCAAGATTCTAATTCAGGACACCATACCTTATGCTATTTATATTCCTTACACTTAAAACCTCCACCAAATTTTTGTTTACCACTACTCCCTTCCTTATAGATGCAATACATGTTGCATTAGTATTATACCACTTAACCACACCTTCAGTTACAGTGAGTCTCTTGCAGAATTGAGAACCTGTTTAACAAGTTCTGTATATTATTATTACTACACCTAGACAACTACAACTTGCTCTTTACTTGTACTCATTGCAATCCAGCTCATATCTGCTGCTCTTTTTCCTGGCTATATGTTCCTGTACTGCCCGCTTTTGACATACTCACTCACCGTGAATCATCTAGAAATCTTTGATTCTTCTGGATATATTTTGGGGGGGCAAATAGGCTATCAAGATAAGTTATTTTGCTTTTCAGGTGCTCACAAAGGATTTGGAGAGCAGTTTGTGACTAGAGCCATGATTCACTTGCCAATGAAACTTGTTATAAAACCTGAAACTTAAATAAGTGCTTTTTCTAAACAGCATATGGTGAGTCATTCATGTTAGTGGGAAGCATAAAGAAAGGTTATTTACCTTACTGAAACTGGAATTCAAGATATGTAGTCCCTATGGGTATTCACTGTGGATGTGCATACACTCTCTGCTCCCAGGACCAAAAATTCTTCAATAGCAGTATCCGCTGGTCTGTACCTGTGCCCTTCATTCTCCTTGTGCTCCCAACCAAGAGCATAAAGGGTGATGTGTCTCTCCAGTTCCTTCTCTGGCACAAATCTGAAGATGAGCAAGCAGAGGGGAAGGAGAGTGGGATGTGAATAGCTATAAGAACCATACACCTCAAAGAACTCCAGTTACAATAAGGTGACCTTCCATTATTCTTCAAGTGCTGGTCCCTCGGGGTATTCGCTGTGTATGACTCCCAAGCCATGTTTATTGAGGAGGCAGGTGCAAAGAAGTGCTGTCCACCACAGTTCATGGCATAGCTGAACTCAAGGAAGACTTCTCAGTGGAGGCTTGGAGCACAGTGCCTGGTAAATATGTGAATGGTTCCCTAGATTGCAGGGCTATAGATATTAGAGAGAGATTCCATGCAGGGAAACCCTAGAGGTCACTTGAACTCTGGTAGAATGAGCCCTGACAGATTGAGCAGGAGGGGCTACCGCAAGCTCATAGAGGAAGATGCAGTTGGAAATCCATTTTGAGAGTCTTTGGGAAAGTATTTCCTCTCCTTTCATCCTCTCAATGTTAGAGATGAACAGCCTCAGTGGTCTTCTAAAGGGCCTTGTTCTTTCCAGGTAAAAGGCCAGATCTCTGCATGTGTTAGGGAGTGGAGTTTTCTGTTCTTCCTATTAGTGTGAGGTTTCAGATAATATACAGGTAGTGAATATGTAGCTCTACCCAATGCCGGCAGGAGAGATAATTATGTTCATCAGGCCTGCCAAGGATTTACCTTTTCTGATTTGCATTACACCGTCTTTTCTGGCTTCAGTTCAAGCCAGGTGGATTAAGTTCACACTCCAATTTCTATACACTTCATAACAGCTGGTAGCTGCCCTGGGATAAAAAAATATATAAGCTGCATGTTATTAGCATATTGTTGACACTGAAGTTTATGATGAAGCTTTGAGGAAGGGAGGACTAGAACCTCTGGCTCCACAGATCTCAGATAACACTCCGAGATTGGAAGAGTGACTGTTGAGATGTCAAGATCAGCAGTGTACTCTAGATACATCAGAATAATAGTATTCCGTTTAATAGTACTTTTCATCTATAGATTCCAGAGACTCCTTCAGTCTTTTAACTCATCTATTAATTCATACTACTGCATGTGCTTAATCTGTGAAAAAAATAGGGGGTAGAAGAGGTTTCACAAGTGTCTTAAAAATAAACTCTGCATTTACAGTACCAAGGGCAAGATGGTGGGCATAAGCTTTGCACATGTGTATGGCCCCAGGCTGTAGGGACAGCCCTCTTTCATTACTTTGTCTAGCAGGTGACTAGGAAGATTTCCAGGCCCTGAGTGTCACAGAGAAGTTGAGAAGATGAGTTGGGTGTGTGCATGAAAAGCTACCTCCATAGAGGAGCTAGAGGTGAAGGATTTGACTTTCAAAAATGGTTGCCTAAACTTCAGCTTCCAAATCCAATAAGTGATCTGATTAGGAGCTGCTGAGAGTTCAGTACATAAAAACTAAGCCAATTTCTTAGACATTTAAATATAGATTTAGATGCCTAAATGTAGAAACCAGTTTTTTAAAATCTTGGCCATAATACATGTGTAAGGGGTCTATTAGCTCCTTAGTGGGTCTTTTTGGTTGGCATCTCTTGAGTAAGAGGGACCCTAAAGCAGGGCTAGTGGGGAGAGGCCAACTCAGGTCAGCCTGATTGACAGGATGGGCAGGTCAATGAGGGAGCCAGGAGGGAGCCCTGCCCTCCGTGTGAGTTGGAGCTGCCTGCCTGGGCAGAGTGGGGCCCAGCTAAGGACAAAGCAGCCAGCAGCTGGGAGGCCAGAAGAGGAGCACAGAAAGCTGAGCTGAGCTGATCCACAGCAGCAGAACCAGAGGGGCATCCCAGAGAGGCGAGCAGAGCAGAGCAAAGCAAGAGCTGGGGCTGGAGCCGTCTGGAGCTGGGTGCGGAGGCCAGAAAAGGAGCCCAGGGAGCTGAGCTGAGCTGGCCCACAGCAGCAGAGCCAGAGGGACATCCCAGAGAGCCAAGCTAAGCAGAGCCAAGCACAGCTGCACTGAGCAGAGCAAAGCAGGAGCTGGGGCCGGAACTGTCTGGAGCCAGGTGCGGTGAGCAAGGAGGACCCTGGGAGTGTGTGGCTACTGCCAGGGCAAGTGTCTGACTCTCTGCATCCCTGCAGCATAGCCAGGGCCTGGACAGTGGGCCTGCGACATATGACACAGACTGTGAACCTCCCTTACACCCCAGAAACACTGTGGTGCCCCCATGCCAGGGGTCAGTGTTGGGTTTTTCCTTTAACCTTTCTCCTCTTTTCTTATTCTTTATTCGATTTTTGATTGCTGTTTGTGTAATAAATTGTATTGCTTTGCATTGTATGCAATGATTAGTGGGTCAGGGAAGTGCCCAGTGCAGAGTTAGTACCCTGGAATGGGGACACCCTAGCCCCTGCCTCAAGGGACCACAGCAAGATTGGGCATGGAGCCCCAGGAATCCTGGGCCCAGCCTTGTCGGGGTTACAGGAACCCTACCACACAGGAGAGTGGGAGGGGAGCCCTCGAGGTCAGGTGGGCCTCTGGGTAAAGAGAGTGGGAGCAGGGACTCAGATCCTTTTGCTAGCCAACTCTACTGGGGTAGTGTATAAGCAAGGAAAGTTCCCCACAATAGCAGGCCCATTCCCCCGCTTACATATGGAAGGCAAGGAATTAATGTTTCCATTGCAATCATGGAGTTTAGAAGCCCTCTGCTGGCCAGATATGGTACCTGTAAATTCCCATAGATATTAATCAAAGTCTGTGTAGCCTAGACATCAAGAATTCCCTTTCAGAAGTAAAATTCAAACACACTTGGAGTTGAATTTTAATGTTTCTATAATTATTTTTTCAACAGCACACAGACTAATTCTCTTATTTTTCTAAAGCAAACTTACTGTGTGAGCTAAAACATCATATGTAAAAAATTAAAAAGAGAAAAAGTGTCATATGAATATGTTCGAAAAATTATCTACACTATGAAAAGTCAGCGTTTAGATTTTTCAGTTAAACTAGACACATTTAAGGCTAGGTTGGTCCTATCTCCCCATTCAGAGTGCTCGTGTGGATTGAGGAGGGAAACATTAGTAAAAGTTTTATATTGGTGGATTGAAAAGAAAAATTAAGTTTTACTAGGGTTACAACTGAAATAAGACAGAAGTGTTCAGTCTGCATCAGTCCTTTACTTCAAACGACTTTTGAGGAACCCTATAATATGCAAAGAGGATACAGGGGAAGGTTCTCAAGGTGTTTATTCTATGCTCATCACCATGATCTGAGTACCTTGTAGAACCATCAAAATCTAAAAACAATCAATCAGTCATGGCTTCAGTTCTCTCCCTTCCAGCTGAGAATGTAGTAAAAGGATCTGAGTACTCTTTTTCCCCCCAGCATCATCCATTGCCTTAAGCTGGAATTTTCAAAGGATAAGGGAGTTGGGTGCCTACCTCCTGTATGCCCTTTTGAAACTCTCAGGGCAACTAATTTTTGTTCTCCTCCCTTCAAAAGGTTTTTCCCTTGCTAGAACCATTGCCTCCTTCTTGACCAGGCCTCCTTCTTTCCATTACTGCCATCTGTCTTCATCCAGTTGCTAATTTTGTGTGTTTTCCTGTTTTTCTACACTCATCAGGATGTTTGGGTTATAGTTCCTTCCAACCAAAAGATGGAGACAACAGTCTTTTGATTATGAAATAATAATAATATCTAAGAGCATCTAGCCTTCTCTCAGATTTTTGTCTCTCCTTGTCTCATGTATACCCAAATCCCCTCAAAGTCTCCAGCTTCACTGACACCAGCATAAGTGCCAGGTCCAAAGACAGGTGGTGCCAGATTCCTAATCCTTCAGTTACGGAGGGAGCTGGGAGTCTGTGAAAGGGCTGACTATGGAAGGGCAGTGAAGTTGGTCAGGATAAGAGGACATCTCCAGATGATCCCAGGTTGGATCCAGATCTTGCCCAAACGTTCACCTGCCCATGGCCTCTCAGCTCAGGCCATCCCATTCATAGTAAGACTGTTCCTGCTCTCAGGCAAAATGTAATAGCGAGGGAGGAGTGCAGGCATAGGCACAACCATGCCCGTGACATCCCTAGGCTTCCAGCCACCTGTTCAAAACCAAGGCACTGAGAAACTGCCTTTTGCCAAGCCTAAAAGAAATAAGGGCATGGAGTATGATAGAGAGCTCAGCCTAACACTCCCAAGAAGCTGGAAACACCTTGGAGCAAAGCACTGATGGAGCTCACAGGGCACACCACCCCACCTGCTCGTCCCCTTTCACACTCACACCGATGACATGAAGAGAAGGGGAGAACTCACAGGAGCCACTCCAACAGTAGTGGCTCTACTTCAAAGTAGTCTCCCAGTGTCAGCAAGCAGGTGCAGGTGTGAAGCCAAAGAGCACACTGCGCCAGCAGCAGCTTGCGTGCCCCACATTGCTACCAGGTTCAGGTGCTGTTCAACAGCACAATTATATATCATGATTTAGATTCTCACGGATATTACAATAGTGGCCAGATGTGCCAGTCAGATTCAAGCAATATTGAGCTGGAAGTGCACAACACACATGAAGACATGATCCCAATCTTAAAGAAATTCCCAATTTTGTACCTAAGCCACACTTCAGATGTAGACCTTTAAAAAAAAATCTTTATTTAAATGTATAGACCTGGAACATTAAGTATTTCAGATTAAGGATTCAAATCTAAAGAATTACTTGTTGCTTTAAATTTTGCCAACTTTACAAGGAAAGCAGAGGACTTATTTGGGCTAATTAAAAATCTTTTGTAATTGCAAAGCTCCAATCCTGCAGTGACCCATATGTGATGCAGTACCATTTAAAAACAGCCATCAAGATTCAAATATGACAACACTTAACAGCACTGGAGAAAATTAAGTTTAAAATGAATTGGCACATATTAAAGCAGCATGTATAAAGTGTTTTAGCACCTCAGTTTCTTGATTCTACATTTTCCAAGTGAAAAATGGATTGTAAGACAGCCTGTTAATGCTAGGGATGCATGGGATGGAGTAAAGTCAATCCAAAGTGAGACCATGTAATCAGCTACGCCTGAAAAGTATGGTTAATGGTAGCTCATAGATCTCATTCTTATGAAAAAAGAAAAATACTGTGTCAGCTGAGTGGAATTCTTTGCTGTTATGGACATTTAAGAGTTTTTTTTTTTAAATAGGAAAGCATCTGGACAAACAGTCTAGCAGCAAATCAAGTGTAAAGATTCAACATTAGAACATAAACACTCTGATGTAGTTATGAAGAAATTACTAAAAAACCTACAAGCTTGCCTAGGATAAAATGTAGCATTTCTTTTCCCATAATTATCATAAAAACGAACAACTCACACTAGATTTACATGCTCAAAACAAATCAGATACTTTACTGCAATATAAATAAAATATTTACAGCAATCTTTTGAAAAACCATGAAAGTAAAGCACCTTGAAAGCTTAAACCCGAAAAACGCTTCAGTTAAAATCAGAAAGTTATCTGCATAATTCTTTCCTTCAGTTTCTTTTTTCAACAAATTCTTTAATTAACAATATATTTACTACTAATGGTTGCTTTATTTCCCCTAGAGACATTGATCTGACAACTTCCATTCACTGTTAAAAAGGTTCTATTTCTAAAGATTCTTAGTTAAGGTAAAAACTAGGCTCATAAATCAATAGCAGAACAGAGAACTATTAAAAAAGTTCTACATTTTAAACAAATGATAGTAGAAGCTTAAAGATCCACGTGTGTTTGTTTTGATGAAGCCATACCATTAAAAATAATAATTTTGAATTTTTACCATTAGTGCGCCACAGTTACAGAGTGCACTGCACCTTAGACCCATTATACTCCCTTGTGCATACACCCCTTAGGTGACAGGCCTGATTTCCTGCACCTCACTGAAGGTGGAACCCAGACTGGTTCTCTCTGGGCTACACGCCTCTATTTCCCAACAGTGCTAATGTGACACATCCAACTACTTTTACTCCAGAGATCTGTGACCAGCAAGTTGATTGAAGTGATTCAAAATCAGCAGCTTCCCCAAATGCATTATTGCATAAATGCATTGTTTATGCACTTCCCCAAAGATACAAAGCATGCAGAGCAAAGGGTAAAAACAATACAAGCTCTTTACGCATAGGTCTTATTTACACACCTAATCCTTCCTTGCTGGTTTTTGTAAATTTCCTCAAACCCAGCTCACCCCCCATTTCTGGTAGGGAGAAACAGACTGTCCTGCTTACAGCATGCTCTCTCTGAGTGTTTCTCCAAGGTCATCTCTAGCCACTGTTGGTGACAGCCCACTCCCCCTCTACTTCTATGCCAGCCTCTTTTAAGATGTAGGATTCCCTTTGAACTTAGGGTTAAGCCTTGCGAAGAGTAAACCATTTTCAGCTTGCCTGGAGAAGGGTAGGGAGTACTTCCCAGGGAACAGCTTTCTCCTTGTTTCCTCCAGGACTTATCTGTGTCATTGTTTTACCATTCCTGCTTGGTTCCTTTAACAACACCTTTTGATCTAACTCCATGGCAAGTAACCCATCATAAACAATACACAGAGGCATGTGCCATATTAATAAAAATAGATATTCTTCAGTTTGTCAGTATTTTAAATCTTAACTATTATAATTAATTAATTAAATATTTTGCTTTATAAAATACAAGCAAATAAAGGAAAAAGGAATGCACAAGTTATTCATTAAGATTCACAAGCAAGAGCAAGTGCTGAGTGAATGAGGGAAAGTAATAATACCAATTTATAAAAAGGAGAAAAGAGTGCAATAACTACAGAGGAATCACTTGAGTGTGTTGAGAAAAGCATTTCACCAAGACACTGCAGAGGAGAATCAAGACATACGTGGAAATTGTGCTTGCAGGAGCAGGCTTTAGACCAGAACAAAGTATAACCAATCAGCTATTTGTGATAAGATAAATATCAGAGAAGTACACAAAACACAGCCAAATCTATTACAACAGATTTATAGATTTTAAACAGGCTTTTGATAGCATTTGGCAGAAAGGGTTATGCAAGTCTTGCAAACACATGGCATCCCTGAGAAATTGATTAAAATGATAGAAAACATCTATTGAGAGTCTGAGTGTGGTGAGAGTAGATAAGAAATTGACAATGGTTCAGGAAAGCTGTAGGACAGAGACAAGGATGCATGCTATTGCTAGATTTGTTCAACTTGGTATTGGAAGCAAATAACGGCTGTAGTACTGAGACAGGAAACAAGAAGAGTCATGTTATGCAGGAGGACAGTGAATAACCTTAGATTCACAGATAATATTGACCTCATAGCATTGACCAATGAGGATTTATAGAGAATAACAGGCTATGTCTACTCTACATGGCAGCATGTAGAGTACAGGCCACTACATGTGTAGCTACTCACCACTGGAGCCTTTTATTGCATCTGGGAAAACCTCAAGCAGTGGGACAGTACACTGCTAAAAATAGTAGATGTGGGAGGTGCTGCTTGGGTGTATAGAGAGCTTGTGTAGTATAAACACGATATACACTGGGGGCTCAGGCGTGTAGAAAATTGTACTGTACTCACCTAAGCAGTGGCTCACCATCTATACTGCTATTTATACTCATGCTAGCTGTGTGTGCAGTGTCTATACATGCCACTGTAAGTGTAGATGTACCTACCGACAAGGTAGACCAGCAAAGCAGAAAATTTGTACTGAAGATCAGCATAGAGAAGACAAAAATTATGGCACCTGGAAAACAAGATGAAGAGGTAAAGATCAAAGTTGGAGACAAAGAACTAGAACAATGAAAAAATGTGTACATTGGAAGACTAGTGTCAAAGAATGGAAATTGTGACAATGACATAAAAAGAAGAATTGGACTAGCCGCAACTGTATTTGGAAAACTCTGCAAGATCTGGAAGGCTAAAGACATTTTGATAAAAATTTAAAATCAGTACATAGGACAACTGTCATGCAGATACTGCTATATGGGTCCCAAAGTTGGAGTATGAGGAAAGTCAACAAATGAAAGACTGACTGAAGAAATGAATTGACTAAGGGGAATACTGAGAGCTTCAAGACTGCAGAAAAAAAAATGGAGTAAAAAAAAGTAGGACAAGAAATAATGCTCTTACAGCTGATTCAAGAAAGACTCTGATGATTTGGACATGTCAGGAATGGACTGGGAAAGGATACCATACATGATGATACATACTTGATTTCAAAGGACTAGAAATAGAGGAAGACCAAGGATGTAATGGATAGACACCATGAAGAATGACATAACAAAAAGGTTTAAAGATTAATGAAGCTGGTACAAGGTAGCAAGTGGTGGAAAGACTTAAATCAGCCCCATTGTCACTATGGAGCTGATGGATAGGACTCAAAAAAGAGAAGTAAAAAAGGAAGACCTTGGCAGGTATTAGGTAGAATTCTTGATTGACAATTCCATATTATTACAAGATGTGCCCAAAACCTAAACTACCATAGAAGCTAAATTTCTACATTGTATTAATTTAATCAGAAAAAAGAGTCAATGATAATTGGGAATTGTTTAAGAACATTGAATTAGGAGCCCAAAAAAGCCACAATCAAGGAAGAAGGCCCCACTAGTTAAAAAATGCCCTCATTTAGAAGGGAAATGAAGGCCTATGCTGTTTAATATTTTTATCAATGACCTGGAAGAAAACATAAAATCATCACTGATAAAGACAAGCAATAGAGTAGCCATAACTCTAGTGGAACACGGTCAAAATGCAGCAGGTATAGGGATTTTTGCCAGTGTGTAGGACTCAGCAATACATTGTTTAATCCTCTGAGAAACAGTCTGGAAAGAAACCATAGACCCCTTATGGTTCTTCGCATAAGATACAGTCTAGACAGTTTATGAAAACTCTGTCCAGGTAATAGGTGAGAGCACTTCTAACTTCCAAAATATGTAGAACTGATTCCCCCTTATTAGAATGTGGTTTCAGTCTAACTGAATGGAAATCAGATACCACCTTGGGTAAAAATCTGGCAGCAGACTGAGAACTATCATGTCCTTATGAAAACAAGTGAAAGGTGGATCAGCCAGAAAAGCATTCAATTCACTTACTCTCCTGGGTCAATGTGATGGCAATAATAAAAGCCATCTTAATAGATACATGTAGAAAGAGCACTCAACCAAAGGTTCAAAAGGTGATTCATGGCCAACACCAAATTGAAGTCCCAAGGAGGAATGGCATCTCTAACAGAGGGGTACACATTTGATAACCCTTTCATAAATCATTTGAACTGAACAATGAACAAACAGCAGTCTACCATCAACTAGCGTGGAATACGTGGAGATGGTTGCTAAATGTACCTTTAACAAAAAGTTGAATAACCTCTGATTCTTTAAATGCATTAAGTATTCCAAAACACAAGGAATGGAAGCAGATACAGGAGAATCAGATTGTCCCTTCATCCAAGTCTGAAAACTGGACCCCTTTAAATGGCAGTAGTTTTACAGTAGATTGTTTTTGCAAGTTAATTAATGTGTCCTGCACACATGAAGAACCTGACTGCTCAAGAGCAGACACAGTCTGATGACTCATGCCACCACACAAAGAGATTGTGGGTCTGGATGAAAGATCTTGCCTTCCTGCTTAGGCAGGAAAAGAAGACTCTGCCAGACAGTTGAAGGAGATTGGTAAACCACTGGTGACGCGGCCAAGCTTGGACAATGAGTATCATCCTTGTCCTAATATATCTTCCTTACTACTTTCTGAATCAAAGGGAAGGGGGGAAATATGTACATCAGATCCTTTCCTCAGTGCAAAAGGAAGGCACCTGACTGGAACTGACTGTCCTAGCCTGCTCTGGAACAGAAGAGGGAACACTTTCTGTTGACCCTTGTTGTGAACAGGTCCATCTTTGGTCAACTCCAGCTGGAGCATATAGTCTGAACCAACTGATCCTTTAGGGACCTTTCATGCATGTGTGAACTGTGTCTGCTGTTTTCCCCAGCTAGAGACAGGACCACAGGAAAAATGTTGTGACAAATACACCAATTCCACTTATTGCCTCTGCACACAGGAGAGTAGAATGGGCACCACCCTGCTTATTGATGTACTGGATTGCTGGTGTATTGTCCATCATCTCCTGCACGGCCCTCCCTTGCAGATGGGGGGAATGACCTAAGAGCCAAATGAACAGCTCTTAATTCAAATACATTGATTTCAGGGATCTCTCCTGAGAGGACCAGTGCCCTTGAACTGTTAAATGATTCAAATGTGCTTCCCAACCCCTGGTCGATGGATCTGAAGTCACTGACTGGGATGGACCTGGAGGATTGAACTTTACACCCTTATCACATTCTTTCTGATTGACCAGTGGTCTAGAGAGGCTATGATAATCTGAGGAATGGTGATCAACAACTGAAGACTGTCCCAACTTGGTCTGTAGACCTGAGGCTTCCCGTGTTAAAAGGTCTCATTTTTAAATGGGCAAAGAGAATCCCATAAGCAGTGGCTGCCATAAAACCCATAACAGGCTATTTCATCTTGAATAGTCCCTTGAAATATGTGTTAGCCACTTGTACTAAATAATCTGTTTCACTTTGCATTTAGTTGTGACACTGAGTACATTTCCTTGATCTGAAGAGCTCTGTGTAACTTTGAAAGCTTGTCTCTCTCACCAACAGAAGTTAGCCCAATAAAAGATATTTCCTTACCCACCTTGCCTCGATAAGTCCCAGGAAACTCAGGAAGAAATTTTACTCTCTGTGTGGGACATTGCTGAATCTGTAACAGCTACTGCCTCATTCTAATAAAATCTGTCCCTCTGACTGAAAAGTTCTGCCTTCCAAGGAGTCAAGTATGGCACCTATAAAGGGAATCCTTTGTAGAGGGCAGAGAATCCACTTTGGGTGGGTGAAATAGAGCCCAAGGCTTGAAAAGAGATTGGTTGTGAAGACTATATGGTTTAACAGATCTTCATGCACAAAGACCTTCACTAGTTAGTCAGTCATCTAAACAGGGGTAAACAAAAATACCCTGATTTTTCAGATGAGCTGCTACTATAGAATGGCATTTTGTAAAAACTCTGGACACCGCAGAAAGGCTAAATGGGAGCACCCTATACTGGAAGTGGCAACCGGCCACCAAGAATTGAAGGTACAATGATTTTGACAAAATGAATAAATGAAAATATGCATCCTTTAGATCAGTGATACTCAGACTGAGGCTCGTGAGCCACATGCGGCTCTTTAATACGTCTTCTGCGGCTTTTTGCAGCACATGCTATTAAAACACTGATTTAATTATTAATTAATCAGGACCCTTCTACTATGTTATTAACCAATTGTAGATGAATATATAGTAAATGAAACAATGCTGTCACACTATTGTGGCTCTTTTGGGTAATATTGATCGCTAATTTGGCTCCTGAACCACTGAGATCTGAGTATCACTGCTTTAGATCGAGAGTAATGAACCAATCCATGACAGACAGTGAAGCGATTAGGGTGGCCAGAGTCAACATGTGGAATCAGAATTCCTGAATGTATTTGTTTAAATCCCTTAAAACCAGACTGGCTAAAACTCCCCATCCTTCTTCTGTACCAGAAAACAGTGGAAATAAAAGCCCTGGCCCCCCAGGTATTTGGCAATCTCCTTGGCTGCTCCTATCAGAAGCGATTTTTCCACTTCTGTGATAAGAATTGCCTTGTGAAAGGGGTCCCTGAAGAGGAAGAAATAGGTGAGAGAATCTTTCAAACTGCATGGCATAGTCCCTTTCTCCAATCTCTAGAGGGTTCAATGTAATTTGCCTCCATTGGTTGATGAAGTAGACTAACCTGTCTCCAAAGAAACAGGTAGATGGTCTTGACTGGCTAGTTTTCTACTCCTGATCATCCCATCAAATCTGAGGCTGATTTACAATATTGCTGATAAGGAGAAGGTTGTTTAGATTTGGACTGGGATTTGAAATGTTTTTTCTTATAGTGGCTCTGAAGATACAGGCTGCTGGTATTGCTGACATCCCTGGTTTCTTCAAGAGATAAGAGAATGAAGACTGGGGTAGGAGGGAAAGAGGAAGTGAAGGGGCTCCTTCTAGAAGAGAAAATCAATCTCAGAAAATGAGCTGTCAACCTCAAAATCCTCCAGTTTTCCCAGTGATTCATCTGTCCTTTCACTGAAAAGACCCTTCCCTTAAAAAGGAAGATCCTCCAGCTTAATTCTAGTATCCATAGAGATAGAAAGGAGGAATGGAGCCATGCATGCCTCTTGATAGTCATAGCAGATGCCAGTGCTCTGGCAGTAGAATCTGAACTATCAAAAGAGGTCTTTAATGCATATTTGGCTACATTTTGGCACTCCGTTAAGATGGCATTTGCCAACCTTCTTCTTTCATCAGTAAGGCACTACCAAATTCACAGACCATTTTCATAAATTTCATGGTCATAGCATTTTAAAGTCTTGAATTTCACAGCTTTAAGTATTTAAATTTTAAATGTCATGGTGTTGAATATGTATTTTAAAATGACAAAATATAAACATGTAAAGCCCATGACAACCCCTCTTAGAAGCATAGAATATTAGAGTTGGAAGGGACCTCAGGAGGTCATCTAGTCCAACGCCCTGCTCAAAGCAGGACTAACCTCAGCTATATCATCCCACCCAGGGCTTTGTCAAGCCTTAGCATAAAAATCTCTAAAGATGGAGATTCCACCACCTCCCTAGGTAACCCATTCCAGTGCTTCACCACCCTCCTAATGAAAAACTTTTTCCTAATGTCCAACCTAGATCTCCCCAACTGCAACTTGAGACCGTTGCTCCTTGTTCTGTCATCTGCCACCACCGAGAACAGCCTAGCCCCATCCTCCCTGGAACCCCCTTTCAGGTAGTTAAAGGCTGCTATCAAATCCCCCCTCATTCTTCTCTTTTGCAGACTACACAAGCCCAGTTCCCTTAGCTTCTCCTCATAAGTCCTGTGCTCCAGCCCCCTAATCATTTTGGTTGCCCTCCGCTGTACTCTCTCCAACTTGTCTACATCCTTTTTGTAGTGGGGGGCCCAAAACTGGACACAATACGCTAAATGCGGCCTCACCAATGCCGAATAGAGGGGAATAATCACTTCCCGTGACCTGCTGGCAATGCTCCTCCTAATGCAGCCCAATATGCTATTAGCCTTCTTGACAACCAGGGCACACTGCTGACTCATATCTAGCTTTTTATCCACTGTTAGCCCCAGGTCCTTTTCTGCAGAATTGCTGCCTAGCTCGTCGGTCCCCAGTCTATAGCTGTGCATGGGATTCTTCCTTCCTAAGTGAAGGACTCTTCCCCAATACCATGCTACCCTTACTCCTGCACGGCTGCTGGTGGCGGTGCACCTTCAGAGCTGTGCGCCTGGCCAACTGCCCAGCTCTGAAGGCAATGCAGGAGTAAGGGTGGCAATACAGTGACCCCCCCCCCCCCACATAAGCCTTGCGACTGCCTTGTGAGTTGGGATCCCCAGTTTGAGAAAGGCTGCTATAGGGTAAAAGTAGACAAAAGACCAGAGTTCATAGAAGAGATCAGATTTCATGGTCCATAATGTGTTTTTCACAGCCATGAATTTGGTAGGGCTGTAGTCATCAGGCAAGTTCTGTAAAAATATCTTTTCCCATAGATGGAACTAGTAATGGGCTGTGACCGTGTGATAATTCACCCAAATAGTGAGGGATGATGAAGAGAACACCTTTCTCCCCAATGAATCAATCCTCTTCCCCACTTTGTTGGGTGGGGTGAAAAGAGATAGTCCAGATCTATCTCTGTTACTGGCAGGAGCAACCACGAGTGAGTTAAGGAGAGGATGGGTATGAAAGTACAAAAACCTATAGGAGGGAATCTGATACAACTTGTCAACTTTCTTAGAAACAGATTGGCAAGAAGCAGGCATAGTCTACATGGAGTTAGCTGGCTGTAGCAAGCCATCCAGTGTGTGTAGGGATATTCTATTCCTTGAAATAGTCCCAAAGATATCAAATACCGGGTCAGAAGTCACTTCTGCAGATGCTACAGGGGGATTTAAAGCGGACTTCATATGATCCAAGTCGTGGAACTGTGTAGCATCCTCAAAAGGAGAAGACCAGAGCCACCCCCAGGTGTTCGTTTGGTGATAAATCGGGCTCATAGTCCTTTTCCAGATACTCCTGATCAAATAGAGGAGTTATTTCCTCATCTTCTTCCTCAGACAGCATTTCAAGAATCACTGTCGGTAACATTGATGAATCTGGAGGAATCAGAACCAAGGATCTTAGGGCATCTGGATCCGAAAGACAAAACATAACTACTCCATCCACTGGAAGGGTAATGAAAACACTTCTGAGATAGCCTATAATAAGGCCACTGGCCCCAGGATTGCCAGTCTCCCCAGCAACTAGAGTTCGGGAACGTGCCTGCAGTAAGCAGACCATAGAGTGACAGGACGCTGCATTCTCCCTCTACCTTCCTCTTGGTAAGGATCCAGGTCTGGATCTGATATAGAATGTATTGGTGATAGCAATGGATCTGAAGGCATGGAGTCTGGCTCTTTGTGGAGACCTTGTAGGGGTCTAGGAGAAGGAAGCATAGGGTGATCCAGGGGAAAGACCCACAACATCTTCTGGCCTTTTTTTCTTAAGAGACAAGGAAGAAGACGTCAGAACCAGGAAAATGTGTGTCTTTTTGGAAAACTCTGTTTCCCACTCAACCAGGAAAATAAACAGAGCCAGCAGGTGAACCTCAGCTGTCACAGTGACAGAGCTCTCCCAGCACTGGATCCAACGTTAGATACAAATCCATTTCCTTTGCTACTCAAGATGGGAATGTAATAGATTCTTACACACCAATCAATTCCATCTTCCTGGATCTGAAGGTGAAAGTTGGAACTGACCCTGGTCTTGCATCTGTAAGAGTCCCATCGGGGTTGTATAGCTGGGAGGAGCAAGGTATGACATCAGTGAGGATGGCCGAACTACCTCATGTTTCTTCCAAACCTGGGGAAGTTGCATCTGACCACATGGCCCTTGGTTCAGATATCTATCTTTAGCTGCAGGGACTTGACAGAGCTACAGGAACCAAGCTTGACCCCAACAGGCAGTGCAGCTTCTTGGAACCCTTCAGTCATTTGACCTTAGTAGCCACAGGGGCAGAGACTGGTCTCTTGGACCTAAGATCTGAATCCTTACCAGATATAGAGGATCTACCCTTGAGGATTTCCTTTAGAAGGAGTAGCTGTAAGCAAGTCTTTCTGTCCTTGCAGGTTCTGGGAGTAAAGGTTCAGCAAATCGAACACCCAATAGGTGAGTATTTGAGACACCACACATGGTCATCAGATGCTGGACAGGAAATGCACTTCTTGAATCCCAGCCTTCTCTGTTGATTTGGTTTTTCCATAACCCGGAACCAATTCAATTCACTAACTATAAACAAGCTAACACTAACTATTCCTAAGCAGGAAAAACTCTGACTCCAGAGAGTCTGCAGCAGTTCCATCCGCACATGTGGTCAGAAGAAACTGAGTGTTCTCGGCCCCCTTTATACCTCACCCTCAGTTGAGGGGAGAGATGGGGGATGCAGGAGCACTCTAGCTGACACTGCTAGAAGGGGTTTTTACCATAAGATATCACAAAGTAGCACAGTACCCATAAGTGGGAATATGCAGAGCCACACAAAGAAACATGCCTCCACTAACAAGACTCAAGGAATTCAATCTATTTAGCTAAAAGAAAGGTAACGGGTGACTTGATTAATCTATAAATACCTACACAAGTATAGCTCTCTGCATAGCTCTCTGTCTAGCAAAAAACAGTATAACACTATCCAATGGCTGGAAGTTGAAGTTAGACAAACTCAGATTGAGACTAAGGTGAAACATTTTTAACAGTGAGGGTAATTAACCATTGGAACAAAGTAACCATTGGAACAATTTAACTATAACCAAATTAACCATTGGAACAAGGAGCATGGTGGATTCTTTATCACTGAATGTTTAAATCAAGATTGGACGTTTTTTCTAAAATATATGCTCTAGGAATTGTTTTGGGAAAGTTCCATGGCCTGTGTTATACATGAAGTCAGACTGGGTGATCTGGCCTTGGAATCTATGGATCTGTTAGTAAGATTAGTAAGGTTTCAGGAGAAACAGATTAGTTCAGTTCCTCTTGCCTACAAAGACCTAATTTAACTACAATCAAAGCCATCTACCAAGGATTCCGCTAATGGCCACTTCCCTCCCAAACCTTCTCTACTTTCTTCCTCCGATATCACTGTCAACACCACCTGCCTGAACTTATCCAGCAAAGTTTCCTCTCACTTTAAGTCTCTCTTAAAAAGCCACTTCTGCAATAAAGTGACTTGTTTTGACAATCCCTTTTGTTGTTCCCGTTCCCTAACCTCTATTTACTTATTTGTGTGTCCATCCTTAGATTGGGTGCTCATTGGGGCAAGCACCATTCCTTGATGAATGTCTGGAAAACACCTAGCAAATGGTGCATATTACCAGAAACAATGAAGAAGTTCAGTTTTTTCCTATTAAATTGAATAAGGATTCTATTGCTTTAATAATAATTGCTCTAGTTGCCTTGTTGGGATGACTTAACTATCACTTGCAAGTAGACATGTTAATCAGAGTTGAATGAATTATGACTTACTTACTGAAACTGAACTCTGCAAGATCAATTTGTAAGGTCTGGTTCTGGGCCATAGAACCTAAAGAGAATATCTAGATCTTGAGAAACATCCCAAACCTTGACTCTGCTATCTTCGACCCTGGATATTCCTCTGCTCACCCACCCCCAGGGTCTTCAAGGATTGTCAAGTGGCAACTGTCCTAATATTGTTTCTTCAGAGGCTGTGAGGTAGGGACATTGCCTGCTCTCTGCCTATTAGTTACTATTAACTCAGCATTAAAGACCACAATTAAGTGGGTTGCAGACATATGCAATTATGTTAAGTAACCTTTAGATAAACTTTGTTTCCACATCACTGTAATTTTACTCCATCAGAGGTATGTAGTAATTTGACTTTCTATATAAAACATTGACTTGTATAGGTTAATATGAAAGTGCAATGTTGTGTATTTTAATGTGCTGTGGGAATTACAATTTTGAACATATAGTTTAGTGATCAAATATAAATGCATGAGTGTTTAGTGACAGCACATGCAGCTAAAAGTTAATATGTCCTAAAGGTATGTTCCCCAATGGTGACTACTCCATCAGAGCATGGAAACTTGAAAAACTAAGCACATGGAGTCTGAAATATTTAGTGAGCACTTAGGAAGCATTTTGGTAGGCGATAAGGCAAAGAACTTTTATTAGCAGCATGATCACTCCCCCAGACTGAATCTGCTTCAGCTTCCAGAAACATCTAGTTCACACTGAAAATATTCAGAATTTAAGTTATTAGCCTAGTTGCTTCCATATATTTGTATCCTTAAAGGGGACTAGCATAAAAACCACCAGACCTACTGCGCCCCTTTCCAATGTAGGTCTGGTGGTGATTGCGCTAGCCAAAGGCATTGACGAAAACTTTCAGTGCTGAAATTTCTATTGAATGCAGTACAGTGTGCCAAAGTGAACAAACTAAGGCCAGAAAGGACCATCGTGATCATCTAATATGACATCCTGCACGTCGGCAGACACAAAACCTCAATCACCCACTCCTGTAACAGACCCATAAACAAAGGCCTCCAAACCTGTTTGGATTAATTGAGTTAAAGTAAGAAAACTCTGCAAACCAGAAATGATTTGATAGGTTATGGCAATGGTGTAAAGACATCAAGCACTGTGTACTGTTGTGCATTTGTTTAGATAAATGTGCTGTGGCAAACAACCGGCTTCACCCTAGTGGGTCTCACGCTCTTGCCTCTTGTAGTGAGTCAGGGCATCTCCAGTCACCCCGTCTCCCCTGAGGAGGGGGTAGGGACCTGGGCCCACCCACTCCTCCGGGTCCCAGGCCAGGACCCCTATGAGTAGCAGCTATGTGATGCTGGCACCATGTTCACAGCTGCAGTCTTTTTCCCCTGGACTAATTTCCCCCTCCTTCTGTCCTCCTGGCTTCTTGAGCCCAGTACCTTCCTCCAAACTCCTGTCTTTTCCTCCACACAACTCAGCACTCCTACTCCTCCAGCTGGTGCGCTGTTTGTTTGGAGCAGAGGGTTTTTATGAAGCAACTGGCTGATCCTTAATTGGACTCAGCTGCTCCTAATCGCCCCCTAATGACTCTTAGTCTGCAGGGAACAGAGCTCTGAGCATTCTGGGGCTTACATACCTCCCTTCGAGCACTCTCCTACTGCCTTCTGCCCTCACTATATCACAGTGCATATACATGATATGAAAAATTGCACTTAAAACATCAGGAAAATAATGCACTACACACACACAGTTTCCCCTCTTCTATTATGCATTTTTTCTCTTGAGGATTTTAAGCATGCTAACAATGATGTCTAACAATTTACCAGTAGAACAGGACAGATAAAATTATACCCATATACAGAAAAAAATTTTCAAGAATTTTCACAAATCTGTTAAGTTTCACAGAATGCGAGTGAATCCAATGTTACTTCTAATGAGGGTCATCACCCATTTCTAGGATGGACTGTAGAAACAAGAATAAAGGAGATTAATGCAACAATAGTTCTTTTTGGTTTTGCCAAATTATAGCGAAATTCAGCAAAAGCTTTTGATCAGAATGGTACAGTAGTTTAACTGTGTTAGGAATGGAATATTTTCAGGTGAACAAATGTAGTTTTTATAGCTCAAGTAACAAGTTTAATGAAAAAACATTTCCAAATCTCAGCTAATATCAAGACAATATTTGTATAAACAGAATAATGGAGACAAAATATATTACAGTATCTTAAAATGAATACATTAAGTTGCCGAAGTCCATTTTTAAAAGTTATTTATCAAAGCTTAGCAAAATTACAAGACAAACACACACACATGTGGGAAGAGTGCAGTGAAGCAGACCAAATGCTAAATAAACCTAAAATCTGCCTATATCTGATAATACAAAAAGGAGAGGCAAATGTAAAATACAGACGTCTAATAGACATCTGCCATTTAAGCAATTCAAGAAAAAACCTGCAGTCCCTCTCTACAATACAGATAGGATAATGGACTTGGAATAAGGAGACCTGAGATTTATTCTCAGCTCTGCCACTGACTCACTATGTGACCTTAAGATTAGTTACTTCACTTCTATGACTCAGTTTCCCATCTGTAAAATGGAGATAATACTCTTCCTTCCCAAAGTTCCTTGAGATCTATGGATGAAGAGTGCTATGTAAGAACCAAATATTGTAATGCCACAGTGTTTTCTAATATAATATTCTGTGACACCGCAAGTACTGGAGCAACCAACTAGGGGCCATGCGCCTCTTGACCTGCTGCTCACAAACGGAAGATTTGATAGGGGAAGGAGAAGTGGGTGGCAACCTGAGCAGCAGTGACCATGAAATAGTAGAGTTCAGGATTCTGACAAAAGGAAGAAAGGAGAACAGCAGGATACAGACCATGGATTTCAGAAAAGCACACCATGACTCCCTAAGGGAGCTGATGAGCAGGATCCCCTCGGAGGCTAATATGAGGGGGAAAGGAATCCAAGAGTGCTGCCTGTATTTTAAAGAAACCTTATTGAGGACGCAGGAACAAACCATCCCTACATGCAGAAAGAATAGAAAATATGGTAGGCGCCCGGCTTGGCTTAACAAAGAAGTCTTTGGTGAGCTTAAACACAAAAAAGAAGCTTACAAGAAGTGGAAGATTGGTCAGATGACTAGGGAGGATTATAAAAATACTGCTCAAGCATGCAGGAATGAAATCAGGAAGGCCAAAGCACAATTGGAGTTGCAGCTAGCAAGGGACATGAAGGGGACCAAGAAGGGTTTCTACAGGTATGTTACCAACAAGAGGAAGATTAGGGAAAGTGTGGGCCCCTTACAGAATGAGGGAGGCAACCTAGAGGCAGGATGTGAAGAAAGCTGAGGTACTCAATGCCTTTTTTGCCTCTGTCTTCACAGATAATGTCAGTTCCCAGACTACTGCACTGGGCGGCACAGAATGGGGAGGAGGTGAACATCCCACAGTGCTGAAATGAACAGGTCCAAGACTATTTAGAAAGATTGGACATACACAAGTCTATGGGGCCAGATGCAATGCATCCGAGGGTGCTGAGGGAGTTGGCTGATGTGATTTCAGAGCCATTGGCTATTATCTTTGAAAGCTCATGGCAATTGGGGGAGGTCCCAGAGGACTGGAAAAAGCACAATATAGAAAGGGAAGAAAGAGGATCCAGGGAACTACAGACCAGTCAGCTTCACCTCAGTCCCTGGAACAAATCATGGAGCAGGTCCTCAAGGAATCTATTTTAAGGCACTTAGAAGAGAGGAAGGTGATCAGGAACAGTCAACATGGATTCACCCAGGGCAAGTCATGCCTGACCAACCTGATTGCCTTCTATGACTGGCTCTGTGGATGTGGGAAAAGCGGTGGACATGATATATTTTGACTTTAGCAAAGCTTTTGATACAGTCTCCCACAGTATTCTTATCAGCAAGTTAAAGAATTATAGGTTGGATGAATGGACTATACAATGGATAGAGAACTGGCTAGATCATCAGGCTCAACAGGTAGTGATCAATGGCTCCATGTCTATGTTGGCAGCTGGTCACAAGCGGAGTGCCCCAGAGGTCAGTCCTGAGACTGGTTTTGTTCAACATCTTCATTAATTATCTGGGGATGGGGTAGATTGCACCCTCAGCAAGTTTGCGGATGACACTAAGATGGGGGGAGTGGTAGATACCCTGAAAGGTAGGGATAGGATACAGAAGGACCTAAACAAACTGGAGGATTGGGCCAAAAGAAATCTAATGAGGTTCAACAAAGAAACGTGCAGAGTCCTCCACTTAAGAAGGAAGAATCCCATGCACAGCTATAGACTGGGGACCGACGAGCTAGGCAGCAGTTCTGCAGAAAAGAACCTGGGGGTAACAGTGGATAAAAAGCTGGATATGAGTCAGCAATGTGCCCTGGTTGTCAAAAAGGCTAATAGCATGTTGGGCTGCATTAGGAGGAGCATTGCCAGCAGGTCACGGGAAGTGATTATTCCCCTCTATTCGGCATTGGTGAGGCCGCATTTAGCGTATTGTGTCCAGTTTTGGGCCCCCACTACAAAAAGGATGCAGACAAGTTGGAGAGAGTACAGCGGAGGGCAACAAAAATGATTAGGGGGCTGGAGCACAGGACTTATGAGGAGAGGCTAAGGAAACTGGGCTTGTTTAGTCTGCAAAAGAGAAGAATGAGGGGGATTTGATAGCGGCCTTTAACTACCTGAAGGGGGGTTCCAGGGAGGATGGAGCTAGGCTGTTCTCGGTGGTGGCAAATGACAGAACAAGGAGCAACGGTCTGAAGTTTCAGTTGGGGAGATCTAGGTTGGACATTAGGAAAAAGTTTTTCATTAGGAGGGTGGTGAAGCACTGGAATGGGTTACCTAGGGAGGTGGTGGAATCTC
Organism: Emydura macquarii macquarii; assembly: GCF_026122565.2. NCBI lineage: Eukaryota > Metazoa > Chordata > Testudines > Chelidae > Emydura > Emydura macquarii. Next base: position 39,863,349 of record NW_027132773.1, on the reverse strand, counting down.
CATCTTTAGAGGTTTTTAAGCTGAGGCTTGACAAAGCCCTGGGTGGGATGATATAGCTGAGGTTAGTCCTGCTTTGAGCAGGGGGTTGGACTAGATGACCTCCTGAGGTCCCTTCCAACTCTAATCTTCTGTGATTCTATGAACAATTTGATAGGTGTGCAGGCCCAGAAACCTGGCAGATACAAATGGATCCAATGGAGGCAAAACAACTATTTTAAATGAAATTGTGCAAAACATCAAGGTGGTAAAAGAATCTATGCAGAGAAAAAAAAAACAAATTCCTAAAATACTGTTATATAGCTGCCTGGGGGTGTACAAAGCTAAGGAATAAAGGATTAAAACAAGAGTATGAAAATAAAGGGGCTACTAAAGCAAATATGATTTAACTAAATATTTTTTATTTAGATTTATGAAGTGCCTAACCACTGCCCTAGGTGGCAAACAAGTTAAAATTATAATACACGCAACTGGAATAATTCCCAAATAATTGAAAACAGAAACTGCTAAGCAAACAGCTCATCCAGGAATCTCCACATTTAAATAATTATCACAGAAATATAATCATAAAAATCCTAGTCAGTCATCAACTTTTCACCCATCCTTTGGCAAATACTAATGAGGAGAAAAGATGGATCTTGCGCTGTGTCCTGTAGGTTAACTGGTCAAAGTTCTCAAGGGCCAAAGTGGGTGTGAATTCCAGGATGCAGGGCTCCTTCATGAAGAACACCTTGCAAGCAGCCACTCCCATTTAATGTGAGGGGGCATATCTGCTCAAACACCACTAATTGTAACTACTTTAATACCATATAGGAAGATGTGGTCTCTTAGGTCTTGTCTAAACTACCAAATAAAACTTACTGACAACAGTTGTCAACAATCTGTTTAGCTAAAATGGTATTGAACATTGTTTGGCTTTAAGTATAATAAACAAGGACAAACCATATTTTGTACTGTTGCAGGTTACTGATAAACACTAGTCTGAGCAGCAGGAGGGGTAACAAAAGAAAATCCCTGTAATACCCTGAAGGAGAGCACCATCAGTGCAGAAGAGCTATTGCCCAAAGCTATTCTCACAAACATAGGAGCAAAGCCACTGGGGTGATTCTATCCACTCTTACTAGGTAGCACCTTTATGCCAAAAGAACCTTACGTCAATTGTGGGGGGAAAAAAATATCGCTGTTGAGTGTCTTTAAAAAAAAAAAAATCTATAAAGACATACTCGTTTCATCCATCACTGGATTACTGACCAACAAAACGAGAGCAGTTTCAGTCCAGTACTCAGGCAAAAAAAAGTGCTAAGGAAATCTGAGGACTTATTTAGCTAAGTTCTTTGAGTCTCCTCTGAAGGCAAATTTTCTATTCCTTGGATCATCCTAGTAGCCCTTCTCCGCACCTGTTCCAGTTTGAACTCAGCTTTCTTAAACATGGGAGACCAGAACTGCACACAGTATTCCAGATGAGGTCTGACCAATGCCTTGTATAACAATGCTAACACCTCCCTATCTGTACTGGAAATACCTCACCTGATGCATCCTAGGATCACATTAGCTTTTTTCACGGCCACATTACATTGGTGACTCAGTCATCCTGTGATCAACCAATACACTCAGGTCCTTCCTCTTCCTCTGTCACTTCCAACTGATGTGTCCCCAGCTTATAGCAAAAGTTCTTGTTATTATTCCCTAAATGCTTGACCGTACACTTTCCACTATTAAATTTCATCCTATTTCTATTACTTCAATTTACAAGGCCATCCAGATCCTGTTGCATGAGTTCAAAGCCCCACAGATTGTAGGAGTGCTCTGCCAAACACAGCAGCATCTCTCACATGTTGTGCAATAGCACAGTGTGCAGTAAAGGTATGAATAGATGACCATGTTGCTGCTCTACAAATATCCTGGATGGGTATTTTGCCGCTTGTGCCCTTGGGGAATGAGCTGTCAAAGCAGGGGCAGGCACTCTTGCCAAGCTGTAACACATCCGGATACACGATGTAATCCATGATGAAATTCTTTCATCCTATCTGCTATTGCTATGACGTGTTGTGTTGTTTTCCTGAATGGTTTTGTCCTCTTGATATAGAAGGCCAAGGCCCGCCTGACATCCAGAGAATGCAGCCTCCGCTCCTGACTGTTGGCTTGTGGTTTCGGATAGAAGGCCAGGAGGAATATGTTCTGATTTGTATGGAATTGGGAAACCACCTTTGGAAGGAAGGCCCGGTGAGAGTGAAGTTGAACCTTGTCCTTGAAGAAAGCTGTGTAAGGAGGCTCCAATGTGAGAGCCTTGAGTTCAGACACCCCCTGGCCGAAGTTATGGCCACCAGAAAAATTACCTTCCAGGATAGACAGAGTGAGCATGTTGCTAGGGGCTCAAATGGCGGTCCTATTGGCCTTGACAGCATGAAGTTAAGGTCCTATTGGGGAATCGACTGATGCATATGAGGGTATAGCCTGTTTAGGCCCTTAAGGAAATGCCCAACTATGGGGTTAGTGAAGATTGAACAGCCTGCAACCCCTGGGTGAAAAGCTGAGATGGCGGAAACACCAACAGACTTGTTGCTTCAGATGTAACAGTCCAAGACAGAGGGTACTGAAGATAGCATAGGTGGAATGACCTTCTGAGCCTCCCACATAGAAAATCTCTTCCACTTAGCTATGTAAATGGCCCTCGTGGAAGGTTTTCTGCTGCCAAGGAGAACCTCTGAAACTAGTTTGAGTATGCTTGTTTCAGAAGGTTCAGCCATGGAGTTTCCATGCCATGAGGTGCAGAGACTCGAGACTGGGGTGTCGAAGGCTGCTGTGGTCCTGGGTGATGAGGTCTGGAACTAGAGGCAGAGTGATTGGGGTTTCCACTGAGAGATCGAGAAGCGTGGTGTACCCATGTTGATGTAGCCAAGCTGGGCCTATCAGAAATCACAGAGGATCCTTCCTTCCTGATCTTCAACAGAACCCTGTGAACGAGCGGGGTATGTGGTAATGCACAGAACAGGTGACCTGTCCACGGGATGAGAAATGCATCCACAATTGATCCCAGACTGATTCTGGAAGGAGCAGAACCTCAGGCTCGTACAATTGAGCCATGTTGTGAACAAGTCTCAGCAGGGGAGCTCCCCACTATTGGAAGATGTTGCTCACCACATCCAGGTGAATAGTCCACTTGTGACTGAGAAAGGATCTGTTAAGGCTGTCAGCAAACTCATTCTGAGCTCTGGAAACATAGAATGCCTCCAGCTTTATCGATCGAGCCATGCAAAAGTCCCATAGTTTGAGGGTTTCCTGGCACAGGGGAGAGGAATGTGTCCCACCTTGTCTGTTTATTTAATACATCACTGTTGCACTGTCTGTCATGACTGATACACACTTGCCTTCCAGAAGGTCTTGGAAGGCCTGAAAGGCCAGGTGTACCGCTCAGTTCTCTTACATTGATGTGGAGTAAGAGTTCTGCGTGAGACCAAATATCTTAGGTCCTGAGCTTCTCTAGATGAGCTCCCCAGCTCATCGCTGAGGTGTCCGTCACTAGGCAAAGTGAGAGGTGAGATGTGGAGAAAGATATTCCTGCGTATACTCTGTGTGGGTTGACCAACCAATCAAGGGTCTCAATCACTGAGTGGGGAAGTGAGACCACTCTGTCTATGTGGTCCCAAGCCAGATGGTACACTCAGGCTAGCCACCCCTGAGATGTAATCTTGCTCTGAGTAGCCTGATGCATAATCTCACATGCTGAATTACGTACATGCATGCGACCATGTGCCCCAACTACTTCAGGCAATTTCAAGCATGGTGGTAGGGTAGTGCTTTAAGTCCTCTATGATGCCACATAAGGACAGGAAATGAGATTCTGGGATGAATGCCCTGGCCTGAACAGAGTCTAACACCGCCCAGTGAATTCTATCCTCTGAATGGGGATGAGAGTTGACTTCTGCTCCTTGACCAAGAGCCCCAGACTGTCAAATATTGACCTGAAGGCTGCTGATGAGGCCTGGGCTCTGGTTGAGTGCACTGTCAGCTCCTGGAAGCGGCACCTTCGCCCACTTGTAGCAGGTCCTGATGCAGGCGGTGATCCAGGTGGAGATGCGCTGGGTGGAGACGGGTGAGCCTTTCATCCGGTCCGTCACTGCCATGAACAGCTGCGTTGATTTCCGGAACGGCCTGGTCCACTCGATGTAAAAGGCCAAGGCTTGTCTGACATCCAGCGAATGCCATCTCTGCTCCTCCTCCGAACCGTGTGGTTTAGGAAAAAACACGGGGAGGAAGATATCTTGGTTATAGTGAAACTGAGACACCACCTTAGGCAGGAACGCCAGGTGGGATCTCAGTCGGACCTTATCCTTATAGAAGACCATGTAGGGGGGGCTCCGAGGTCAATGCTCTTATCTTGGAGACCCTCCTAGCCGACGTAATGGCCACCAGGAAGGCTACCTTTCAAGAGAGACGAGCAGCGGACATGTAGCCATGGGCTCGAAGGGGGGTCCTGTCAACATGGCGAGGACCAGGTTCAAATCCCAGGGAGGCACCGGGTCACGGACCTGTGGATACAGTCTCTCCACCCCCTTGAGGAACCTGACTGATATGGGGTGGGAGAACAGGGATCGCCCTTCCATTGGCTGATGGAAGGCCGAGATGGTTGCCAAGTGTACCCTGAGGGAGGCCAGTGCCAAGCCCTGGAGCTTCAGATGGAGCAGGTACTCCAAAATTGCCTGTATGGGCGAACAGCTCGGTGGGATACCCCGGGACTCCACCCAACAGGTAAAACGCTTCCACTTGGCCCAGTACACCACCTGAGTGGAAGGTTTTCTGCTACCCAGCAGAACCTGCTGGATCTGTATGGAGCAGGCTCTCTCTCACTCCATCAGCCACGGAGTCTTCATGCCGTCAGGTGGAGGGAGTCCAGGTCCAGGTGCAGCAGGCGACCCTGGTCCTGGGAGAGCAGGCCGTAGCACCGCGGGAGCAGCGTATTGATGGACAGGTCGAGCAGCATGCTGTTCCAGTGCTGCCTCGGCCAAGCTGGCGCAATCAATATGATGTCCACTCTGTCCCTCTTGATCTTCAAGAGGACTTTGGGCAGCAGTAGAATGGGGGAAACGCATATGTGAGGGTCCCCGTCCAGTCTAGCAGGAACGCGTCAGAGAGGGAGCCCAGCTCGCAACCTCGGAGCGAGCAGAACCTCGGGCACTTCCTGTTCCAGGACAACGTGAACAGGTCCAGTTGGGGAACCCCCCACTTTCAGAAAATTGAAGTCACCACCTCGTGGTACAGTGACCAGTCGTGGCGGGGTAAGAACGACCTGCTGAGGCAGTCCACCTCCTCATTCCTGACCCCCGGGAGGTAAGAGGCAGAAATGTGGAAGTCGTGCCTCACAGCAAAGTCCCAAAATCGAGCAGCCTCCTGGCAAAGAGCCGAGGAGCGCGCTCCCCCCTGCCTGTTCACATAGAACATGGCCACTGTGTTGTCCTTGAGGACCTGAACCATCCTGCCCCTCAGAAACCTGAGGAAGACCTTGAAGGCCAAGTAGACTGCTCTGAGCTCCCCGACATTGATATGGAGAGCCCTTTCGTCTAGTGACCAGAGCCCCTGAGTGCTCAGGTTTTTGCTGATGTGGGCCCCCCATCCCATGTCTGAGGTGTCTGTTATCAGTCACTGAAGGAGCCAGGTCTCTGAAGGGAACCCCCTTCAGGACCTCCCCCGGGTTCCACCACCAGTCTAGGGAGGACAGTACCTGGGTGGGAACCGTGACCACCCTGTTTAGCGAATGTCTGGCTGGTATATATACCGAGGCCAACCACCCTTGGAGAGGCCTGAGCTTGAGGCGAACCAGCCTCACCACATACATACATGCCGCCATATGTCCCAACAGCTGGAGGCAGTGCCTGGCTGTCATCATGAGGGACCTGTGCAGATCGGCGATTATGGCAGCCATGGTCTCGAACCGAGACCGTGGGAGGAAGGCTCTGGCCTAGGTCGCATCCAGGGTGGCCCCTATAAACTCTATGCGCTGCACCAGGGTGAGTGTGGACTTCTGCTCGTTGATGAGCAGCCCCAGTCTAGTGCATGTGGCGCAGGTGAGTCAGGCTGTTCCTCACGTGGGCCCTGGACCTGCCCCGAATCAACCAATCATCCAGGTATGGGAATATCTGGACCCCTCTGCGGCGCAGGTGGGCCGCTACCACCACCATGCATTTCGTGAAGATTCTCAAGGCGGACGTGAGGCCAAAGGGCAGGGCTGCAAATTGGTAGTGGCAGCCAGCTACCACAAACCTGAGGAACCTTCTGTGACCGGGAAGGATAGTAATGTGGAAATATGCATCCTTGAGGTCGAGGGCAGCAAACCAGTCCCCTGGATCTAGAGTGGGAATGATGGAGGCTAGGGAAACCATGTGAAACCTGGTGCGTCTGATGAACTTGTTCAGACGGCAGAGGTCTAATATCGGCCTCAGGCCCCCCTTGGCCTTGGGGATTAGGAAATACTGTGAATAAAATCCCCTTCCCCGTTCCTGTGGAGAAACTTTTTCTACCACTCCGATCAAGAGGAGGGAGTTGACCTCTTGTATTAGGAGTTGCTCATGAGAGGGGTCCCTGAAGAGGGACTGGGTAGGGGGAGAGTCCGGGGGGAAGGCCGTAAGCTGAAGGGCATAGCCCCGGAGGACTACCCCCCGAGGACCCAGCGGTCCATGGTGATGGTTTCCCATTCTGCATAGTACAGCCGGAGCCTGCGGGCAAAGGGCCGGGAGAGATCCAGGGGGAAAAGAGGAGTGCCACCCTCATGCATACCGTCAAAACCTTTTATTGTTGTTATTGCCCTTGCTTGGGCCTTGCTGTGGCCCCGCCGAGGACCCCTGGCAGTCACGGTGGTTGGGGACCCTATATCGGTCCCAACCCCTCCTGGGCTGGGCAGGTCTGGGGGGCGGCCTGGGTGGAGGCTGAGGCTGCCTCTGGGCCTGAGGCTGAGACTGGCGTCTCGAGGCCTGCGGGGTGTAGAGCCCTAGGGACCTTAGGGCGGCTTGCGAGTCCTTCAGGGCATGAAGCTTCTCATCTGTCCTCTCGGAGAAGAGGCCCATGCAGTCATTTGGGAGGTCCTGTATAGCCTGTTGGACCTCCTGGGACAAGCCTGAAGCTTGAAGCCAGGAGCAGCGGCGCATGATGATGGCTGAAGCCATCACCCTGCTGGCGGTATCCGCCGCATCGCTGGCAGATTGCAAAGCTGCATTCACTACCGCCATGCCTTCCTGGGACACAGTGGCGAAGTCTGTGGCCTGGTCCGGGGGCAACCCCGACTGGAACCTCTGCAGCGAGGACCACAAATTTAAGTTGTATCTCCCGAGGAGCACTTGATGATTAGCGACCCTCAGCTGCAGGGCCGCAGTGGAGTACATTTTGCAGCTGAAGAAGTCTAGCTTTTTGCTGTCCTTGTCCTTGGGGGTGTTGCCCTGGCCGCTCTGGCAGTCCCGCTGTTTAGCGGCATCCATCACAAGTGTTCCTGGGGTGGGGTGGTTGTAAAGAAAGTCAAACCCCTCTTTGGGAACATAATATTTACGTTCGGCGCCCTTGGAGGTGGGGGCCACCGAAGACGGGGTTTGCCAGAGGGCCTTGGCTATTTTCATCACCCTCTCGTGTACGGGCAGGGCAACTCATGAGGGTCTTGTTGACCCGGATACCCCCAAAGAGGGGGTCCTCCTTCTCAGACATCTCTAAGTTCGAGGTTCAAATTGCCTGCCACCTTCATCAGCAGGTCTTGGTGGGCCTGGGAATCAAAGAGGGGGCCTTGCAGTCCCAGGCAGTCGCCTCATCTGGGGACGAGGACGACTATGGAAGGGGCCCTGGGGAGGGGCCGTCCTCAGGGTCTGACCCCTCATCCGAGGGGTGGCCCTGTTCCGGGTGGCTTGGTGGTGGGGGCACTGGCTGGGCCACCAAGGAATGGATGGAGGTGGTCCCTTGGCCCATCTGGGCACCCTAAGGCTCCCAGTATGGCCACTGCCAGGGGCCCTGGGGCCACACCAGTGCAGGCATCTGTGCTGTGCCGTGCCTGGTTGACGTGTCTGGGACCCAGAGCCATTGGACCGATGTTTGCGGCTCCGGGGTGATGAACAGCCCCGAGACAAAGAACACAATGAGCAACGGTGCCGACGTCTCTGGTGCCGTCAAGGGGACGAGCTGCTGGAGGAGCTGGATGATGATCTCCTCCTGTGCCTCGACCTCTTACGGCGACGCTTCCCACCTCGGGACTGGGAGCGGCGTTGCCTATGTCTCCGTGGTGTCGACTCGGAGTGCGATCGACTCCTCGGTGCCGGAGCTGGCGGTGCCAAGGCAAGAGGTGCTGGAGCCGAAACGGTCGGTACCGAAGCAGTTGGTGCCGAGGCACATGATGCAGTGGCAGGCACCATGACCCGCGTCGGGCTGCGTGCCGGTGTTAGGGATCGGTGCCTAGTGAGGCTCTGTACCGAGGACCCGGAGCCGTGACCCCTGCACGAGGTGGAACTGGAACGGCATTTGCCTCTCGACCGCCCTCGGTGCCACGGTGTCGAGGAGCTCGACGACTCAGAGTCGAAGCTAGGAGGGGAGCCCGCACTCTCGACCCTCCTCGACTGTCTGGGGGGAGACCTCGACTCCTGTCTCCTCCACCCATCGGGGCAACCCAGCACGGGTTTACCCCGAGACGCCGGTCCCGGAACCCTCGGCCGAGGGGGGGGACGGAGGCGTGGGCAGGCCCATGAGGACGCATGCTGCCGCGAAAGCCTCCGGCGTTGACGGCCCTTGCAGGGGCGCTCCCCCACCTCCAGGAGTCGGGGGAAGCTCCCTGTGAGGAGATGCCGGTGCCTGAGTAACCTCCACGGCACGTGGCTGGGGCATCTCCTGTATCGCTCCCTGCTGTACCGGTCGCAGGGAGGAGTCCATGTGTGCGGCCTCGGGCCGCTTCTTCTTCTTCGGCACCACAGGCTTCGGTGCCAGTGCCGACAGAGCACTCCGCACCGAGGAGACGCTCAGTGCTGACGGTGATCGCGATGGCTCAGAGTCCGGGCAGAGCGTGGACTCCATCAGGATAGCCTTTAGCCGGGTGTCCCACTCTTTTTGGGTCCGCGGATTGAAGGCCTTGCAGATCTTACACTTCTCTCGTCTATGCTGCTCCCTGAGGCATCAGAGGCAGCGATTGTGAGGATCACTCACTGAAAAAGCTTTTGCACACATGGTGCAGGCTTTAAAGCCAGTGGAGCCAGGCATGGCTCCACTGTAGCCCCTGAGGGCTGCTATCTAATTACTTAACTTCTCTACTAACACTAATTGATCAACAATCAACTGTAACAAAGAAACACTAGAATACTAAGGGAGGCTACTTGCGATATGCAAGAGGCAGATGTTCCAGTAACCATCACAGGCAGAAAGAAGGAAGGAACTGAGGGCCCGCAGGGTCGGCAGTGCCCTATGTACCGCGGCATGAACGCGGCACTCCAGGGGGCACCTGAGCCAACCCTATGGGGCTTGCTAAGGGAAAAAAGTTCCAGGAATCTCTGCACGGGGTGCGCACACACCTATATTGGAATGGATATGAGCAATCACTCGAAGAGAGAACTCCTGTGACTGGGAAGATGGCCACACAGAAGTACACATCCTTCAAGTTGAGGGCAGCATAGCAATCCCCTGGAGCCAGAGAGGCAATAATGGACACTATGTGGAATCTCAGCTTCTTCATGAATTTGTTGAGGTTTCACACGTCCAGGATGGGCCTGAGCCAGCCTTTGGCTTTCAGGATGAGGCAATATCAGGAATAAAATTCCTTGCCCCTTGGCTCCTGAGGAACCTCCTCCACCACTCTTATTATGAGAGATTGCACCTCTTGGAGTAGAAGTTGCTCATGAGAGGGGTCCCTGAAGAGGGATGGGGAGGGTGGGAAGAAAATTGGAGCAAGTAGCCCAGTTTCACCATGCACAATACCCAGCAGTCTGACGTGATCTAGGCCCATGTATGGTAGAAATGAGATAGGCGGTCCAAAAATAAAAGGGGTGGTAGATCCTAGTCTCTGATTGGTGCACCATCCCCGGATGGACCCTCAAAAATTTTGTTTGGGACTGGATGATTGTCTCGTGGGTCTGGGCCCTTGACTGGAGGAAGGCTGAAGAGGCTGCTCCTGTGATTCCTGCCCCTCTTTCGATCATAGTCCTGTCTATGCTGATTTTGATAAAACCAAGGCAGGGATTGAGGTTTGAAGAGCCTCCTTTGAAGCGCCAGAGTGTGAAGGCCCAGGGACTTCAAGGTAACCCGAGAGTCCTTAAGGCTGTGAAGTTTGGAATCCATCTGGAGGTCTTGAATAGTTTGTTGGACCTCATGAGGGAGGCCTGAGGGTTATAGCCAGGAACTTCTTCGCATGGCTATGCTGGATGACAATACAGGCTGCTGTGTCTGCCATGTCATGTGCTGCCTGAAGTGACACCTTTGCCACAGTCTTACCCTCATCTACTAGGGCTGTGAATTCTGGCTTGGAGTCTGGTGGGTTTGACCCCACAAACTTGGACATGGACTTCCAAGAGTTAAAAGTGTATCTGCTTAGGATCGCTTGCTGATTTGCAATGTGGAGTTGGAGCCCCCCGGTGGAGTACACTTTTCTAACCAAAAAGGTCCAACTTAGCATCTTTGGCATGGGGCCCTGCTGACTCTGCCTCTCATGCTCATTAGCTGCCGCCACTACAAGTGATCCTAGTGGAGGATAAGTGTAAAGGTACTCATGGTCCTTGGAGGGCACAAAGTACTTCCTCTCCACTATCTTTGCTGTGGGAGGCAAAGAGGCTGGAGTTTGCCATTGTGACTTTGTGGTGTCACATGTGGTCTTTATTAATGGCAAAGCAACTCTGGAGGGACACGTTGGGGCTAAAATGTCAGCCATGGGGTCTCCACTCTCCGAGATCTCCTCTATTTGGAGCCCAATGTTCTGTGCCACCCTGCGCATCAGTTCCTGGTGAGCCCTTCTGTTGTCCACAGTAGGCACCGCTGCTTCTCCCACCACTGCTTTGTCTAGGGACGAAGCAGCAGCTCTGGTGGGCACCGTACCCTGTTCTTGCCCTTTGGCATCCAGTGGGTCCTATGGCACCAGTTCCTCGTCCTCAGTGCTGGGGTCCTGCACAGTGCCAAGTTCGGGCTCAGAGACGTGCCCAGTGCCACGCGGTATGTTCCCAACTGCATGAGTTGTTTGAGTTCTGCTATTGGAAAGAAGTGAGAGCAATCATCTGGAGTGCGACCACCATGCCTGATGGAATGCCCATGGGATCCAGAATTGCCATGGAACTGGCATCTGCCATTGGGGTGGCCAAGGTCTAGAGGAGTTATGCCACCTCAATCCTTTAGTGCCGTCTGCCCAAAGGGTGCAGGCTCCTTCTTGAGATGTATGACTCCGCCTTGGAGTTGGAGATGTACTGTTCGCTTCTAAGTGACGAGGATGGTGTGGTGCCAGACGGTGTCAGGGAGGATGACTGTGGCATCATGGATGGCTTGCCCCTAGATGACATCGGGAGCATTTTTTAACCGTGTGATCTGGAGTCCTGGTCTCAATCCTGCCTAGGAGGGGGTATCGGTGCCATGCCCTCTATGAGCTCTCTCACCACCGCAAAGGTCTCCATTGTGGAGGGGATCTGCTACTCCTCCTCACGGCTCTCCCTGGGTGGGAAGTCCAAGGGCACTGGACTCGATGGACTCCTCAGCGGGGCCGGAATCATTGGTACCATGCCCGAGGGTCTGGGACTGGAGTGGTCTGACATGGGTTTTTGGCATTGGCGGGCATCCCATCTGTCTTCTTTTGCCTTTCAGGCAGGACCAGGGATTGAGAGCAGTGCCATGCCTCTACACATCCAGCATCCCTTGGTGCCGGTGATGCATGCCAGTGCCGAGTGTCTCTATGCATAGCGTCCTTCCTTGGTGCTGTCTCTCTTACCAATGCTGGTGCACTCCACACCGAAGCTGAAGTGCTGAGTTCTCAGCTCCACTGGACTTTACTCCGGGGATGGGGGAGATGCCTCCATTAGGATAAATTTAAATCTCTAGGTTCTTTCCTTTTGGGTTCTTGGGTGGAAACCCCTGCAGATCTTACAGCGATCCCTCTGATGGATCTCTCCCAGACACCTGAGACAGGTTGAATGTGGATTGTTTCTTGGCATAGGTTTCTTACAGACCCTGTACAGCTTAAAGCCAGGGGATCAAGGCATACCCTGACCCCAGGGGGTGGGGGTGTGAATGGAGAAGAGAGGCAAGATCCCGATAAGTGGGATCCTAACTACTTTAATAGCTATACTAATCTATGAACTATCACTACTAATGCTAAATCTTAACTATTTACAGGTATGTATGAAAAAGCCCACTGGGAAAAGCTTTCTGAGCAAGAGAAGAGCAATGCTCCAGCGACCATCACGGGTGGCAAAAAGGAACTCAAGAGGTGAGGGGTCGGCAGGGCTCTATATACGGCGCCATGAGTCGACACTACGGATACCACTAAGGGAAAAACCTTCTGGCGACTGTGCATGCAGCATGCACACACCTACTTGGAATTGACATGAGCAAGCACTTGAAGAAATTTGCCCCACCAAGTCCTTTTCAGTGACTTTTTCCAAGAAAGGGAGGTTTAGATGCAGGTTAAGATTTTGCAAAATTGTCAGCATTAATAATGGTCTCTACAGTAAACCAGCGGTGTATCGAGGGTCTCTGGCACCCAGGGACCAAGCCTACATGTGCCACCCCCCCCAGCTGCTCCAGGGAGGGGGAGTTTGTACCTGTGGGGAGGCATGAGGCTGGGGGGGGGGGGGGCCGCAAATGCAGGCTTGGCTCCACTGCCCCTCCTCCCCGCACTTAACCACTGCATGGCCCCCTCCTTTCTAACTCCAGCCCTGCAGCCCAGTGCTGGCTCAGATGGGGCAGCCTAATCCCGCGGCCTGGGGAGAGGGCCTGGCCCAGCCCTTCATGATGCATCAAGGGTGGGGGGAGGTGCTGAGGGGAGCCCCTCAGAGCCTCCTGTGTCCCCCGCCTGTCATGAAGGGCTGGCCTGGCGCTTACCCACCGCTTAAGCCCCACATCCCAGCGCTTGCTCGGAGAGGGCGGCCTCACCCCCCCTGGCCTGGGAGTGGGGTGCCGGGCTGGCCCTTCACAATACACAGGGGGTGAAGGGCACAGGAAGCTCTGCAACCCTCTGAGCCTCCTGCACCCCCTGCCTCCTGTGTGTCGTGAAGGGCCATCGTGACCTGACACCCTTCCCCAGGCCAGCACCAGGAGGCCTGGCCCCCCCCCCTCGGTATGTCACTGCAGTAAATCTAAATTATAAGTGTAAGATAATATCCCTTCATCAGACCTAAGCGAAGTCACTGACTCAGCAACTGGAGGCGGAAATACCTATAGCATTAACAACAAAAATAGAAGAAAGTTTAATACATAAACAAAACAGCCAATTGAAATGAGTGATTTATGCAGATTGTACAGATCTATAAAAATATAAATTTCAGACTTGTTTATATATCCATAATAAAAAAGTTGCAGGCACTCCCAACAGATAGACGAAGAAAGATTAGAGAAGTGTAACAAAGAACTGTATGCTACTATCTCTCTAAGAAATGGAAAGTCCCCAGAAGATAGCCTATTCAATGAATACTATCACAGCTAATAATAAACCATTACACCATATAAAATATGTGATTAAATTATGAATACAGGCCAGTTAGGGGAAAAAAGCTATTTTTTCTGAGAGTTTTTTTTTTTTTTTTTTTTTTTTAAAAGCATTTGGGTTTTTTGATTGAAAGAGGAATTCATTTTAACTTTACATTTATGTAGTGGGTGTTTAGTCGTTATTTTTGTTCAATGTCAATACACTAGGTTATTCAATAGGTACAATATATAAATAGAAAAATATGTAATGAAAATATAAGCCAGTGTAGTAACTCCAATGATGAAAAGTTAATAACAAGCAGGTTGCACAAAGCGATGTGGAATTTGGTTGGAGTGAGCAAAGTGGTTTTAGGCCTGAAAGAAAAGCTGCCAATATGAGAAGACTATTGCACATTATTTGGGAAACAGAAATTGGTTCTTAATAATTAACAGCATATTCCATAATGCAGCATCTCTCAACCTTTCCAGACTACTGTACCCCTTTCAGGAGTGTGATTTGTCTGATGTACCCCCAAGTTTCACCTCATTTAAAAACTACTTGCTTACAAAATCAGACATAAAAAAGTGTCACAGCATACTACTACTGAAAAATTGCTTACTTTCTCGTTTTACCATATATTTATAAAATAAATCAATTGGAATAGAAATATAGTACTTACACCTCAGTGTACAGTATATAGAGCAGTATAAACAAGTCATTGTTTATATGAAATTTTAGTTTGTACTGACTTCGCTAGTGCTTTTTAATGTAGCATATTGTAAAACTGGGCAAATATCTAGCTGAGTTGATGTATCCTCTGGAAGTCCACTGCATACCCACAGGGGTATACGTATCCCTTGTTGAGAACCACTATAATAAAGGAATTAAATAGAGTTGAATAGGGTTATTTGACCTTTTGAGGTGGCCTACATTTGGATTGGCCGAAAAATTTCCTAAGTGTACTGAAAAGGTAACAAACCCCTCTACTTCAGTGAGTTCAAGTGGTCTAACAGAAAATAACTTCTCCCTAAGAATCAGTAGAAAAGTGTAACCTTCTATTCTTCTGCCTTCCCTAGGCATTAGAGCCATTACCACTGCAGTAAGGAAACAAGTGATGGGAACAAAAGTTCAGGTTCTTGTTATATATACGCAGAAGTTGTTATATTGGCTAAGGAAGTTGCCACAATAGTTCAAGAAATATCATACAGATAATATGGATCTGTTTCAAGATACAAGGCCCCAATGCTTCATAGCTCTGAACATTATACAGGCTCAGGTACTCGCCACTGGCAAGTTTTGCCTTACATTAACACTGTCAATTTTCTTGGGTCGCCAAGAAAGATTAAATATGTTTTAAGTATAGAAGTCAGATGAATAGGATATAGCAAACATTTGTATACAAAGTAAAAAGTTGACAAAAAGAACTCAAAGATAAATATGAACAAGACCATTTGATTTTCACACTTCAAAATCTCAGTAATACCTCAATTTACTATTGAAGCATAGAAAATTCTCAGCTTTCTTATGGCAAAACCAAATGCTGAATAATGCTAAAGAATCTATGTATTTCTAATAAAAAGAGTATCTCTTGAATGTATTGCAACTTGAAACACTACCAAATGGCCTTTATAGTTTTTATGTACTATATACGACAGTCAGTGCCATGAGTCAAATGCGAAGTTACCTAAAGACACTTTAAAAACTTGAAGAGCTACAATCTGTAAATCCCAAATTACTATTTAACCTGAAAAATATGGAACTGAATGTTTATAATACATATACAAATCACATGGTTGGCACACTTCTCACTGAATACTAACTTTTACTGCGAAGTTCCATTTGGATTGTCCATTGACACTGGCAAACTGGAGGGCTTAGCTACTAGTCCACTCTGCTGTATGAACTACTCTGTAAAGAACTTGCAGACAGGCAGGCCTAATAAGGTGGCAGCTTAAGCTAGTCTTCTCTGGCATGCACAGGGAGGAACAAAATTCAGGTTCACTTTTTCCTGCAGATTCCAGCTATCTGGATGGTCTGTTGGCCAGGCAGGTAGATGAGGAAGCCATTGGAAAGTGTGGTAAATTTGGCAGCTAAGCTAGACCTCATTGATGTTCTGAGGGAGCCGTAAAGAAGGCAGTTGCAGAACACAGGCTCCTCAGGCTGGTAACAGGTTCCACTGGATGAGAAAAAAAAGATGGTTACTTGTTGTATTCCACCCAGGTGTGCATGCGCCCAGTGCACAGAAGCTGGAGAATTTTGTCTACCAGTACCCATGGAGGCAATGCTTGTGCCCTATGGCTCTAGCTTCTGCCCTAACTATTTAAGAGCAGCATCACCCCAACCCTCATCAATTCCTTCACAGTGAATATCAAGAGTAGAGAGCCGATGAAAAGGGGATGGAGCGTGGGTCAAGGAATACATGTCTCCACCCAGGTCTCGAAGAACAACAATTACAACACAGCTAAGTAACCATCTTTTCCTTTTCAAGTGGTTGCAGACATGTAGTCTACCCAGGTGACTCACAAGTAGTATTTGTAGGATGTGGGGCTTGGAGTCTACTGAAAGAATGGCTGGCAGGACTGCTTTTCCAAAGTTTGCATCTGACTTACATGCCAGGTATGTCGCATAATGCCTGATAAAAGTATGTATAAAAGAACGAGTAGCAACCCTGCACATGTCCAGTACTGAAACATCACTGACGAATGCTACCAACATTGCTTGGGCCCTCATCAAATGAGCCTCCAATCTCTGAGGAGACCTTGTCTGAGCCACTTCATATGCTGACTGCAGTGAGGTGCTGTGGCCTCCCTCCAGACCAAAGGAGGAAGAGTCACCCTCCCTACCTAAGGGGTGGAGTTAGGCCAACCTGGCCCCACACCAGAATGGGGTGGGGGTGGGACAGGAAGTACAAAAGGCAGGGCCTCTAGCTACGTGTGGGGGGGAGGGGGGGAAGAGCTGCGGGAGGAGAAGGACATCTCTTCCCCTGTGCTGGGGCTTGAGCCCAACTGTTACACCGATGAGGAGCTGCCAGAGCTGCCTGGAGCCCACAGGAGCTGCCGGAGCCACCTGCAATGCAGAGGACCCACTGGGGCTGCCACTTGCAGTTTATCCCAGGGAGACTGACAGCGACACTGAGGCCCTGACTGCAAGGGAATAGGGTAGGAAGCAGCCCAGGGGAACCAGACAATCATCCGGTTATGTTGTGGTCTACAGCTTAGGGCCCTGGGCTAGGACACAGTGGAGTCAGGAGAGGCTGCATCTGCCTCCCTCCTTGCCACCCCAACCTATGAAGCCTCACCAGCCCACACCCTGTTTGTCTGGCCTAGTCCCGCCCGTGGGCCAGGGACAATCGACTGTTGGCTTGCCTCACCCCAGCCCACCTGAGGGCAATTGATTGCTGGCCCACCCTTCCCTGCCTTGAGGGCTGGGGGCAATAGGCTACTCAACTGATTGTCTATTGGCAGGGGTGAATTAGTCAGTGAGTGAGGGCATCTGGCCTCCAATTGACCCAGATGGGGAGGAGCGGCTGGCACCCCTCTACACTTGGTGGAGGAAGCAGGCAGCCACACAACCCCTGCTGTATGAGGTTGAGTGCCAGCCACACTTATCTTTCAGTGAGGGGAAAGATGGGGCTGGATAAGCTCATTAGGTTTCTGGCTGAGAGCCAGCAACAGCAGCAGGCAACCTATCTCCAGCTACAACAACTGGTGCAACAGCTGGGGGTCCTGCAGCAGCAACTACTCCAGAAGTGGGGTGCTCAAAACCGTGATCAGCAGCTCACCTCGTTGCTGCCCCGTGGCCCTGCCCACAGCACCAGAGAGACAGCAACCCAGACAATGTCCAGGCTGAGGAGCACCCTGGCACCCGAACCACTGGGACTCCCTCCGATCTCTGAGCCAGAGAGAGACTCCGCTATGACTGGACCTGGGGTTGCAGATGCCCAGCCTAGAGGATTCCAGTGCCAGAGCCAAATCCCGAACAGTTCCCTCTGCCACGGCTATGCGGGCGAGTCCCGGGCTTACTGTCAGGCTGCTGCGCAGCTCACGATCCCCGTGGAGCTGGGGCAGCTACTGGTCACTGGCCTGATAGACTCAGGATGCAGACAGACTTTGTCCGACAGGAGCTTATCCCAGGCCCTGAGCCGGGGCTCGGAGAACTAAGGCTCCAGTACATCCACAGGGATGTGAAACCCTACTCCATTGCCTGTGTCCCCCTGACCATGCGTGGCATGACCCACATAATGGTGGGGATAGCCCCATGGCTTTCCTACCCCATAGTCCTGGGAAGGGACTGGCTCGAATTCTGAGAGGTCTTGGTCACCAGGAACCTGGGGAACCCCTGGGCTACTGGCCCTGGAGGTGGACAGCCCTGAGGGTGGGCCTGGCTCAGTGGAAGGAGCAGACGTTGACACCCATGGGGAGGAAACAAGGGATCCCCCAGCAGGGCATACTGGAGACTCCACCCCGACAGCCAACTTTAGCTGGAACCAGTGGACCCCGTGCTTAGCCAGGCATTTGAACAGCTTGCAGCAGTCAATGGAAAGATGGTAGACCCTGAACATGCAAACCATTAGCCCCACTTCAAATTAACTAATGACCGCCTCTATCGTGTGGACTAAGATCCTTGAACCAAAGAACCCCGGATCCAATTGCTGGTGCCCAGGTGTCATTGTAGGGTGATGATGAAACTGGGCCAGGAGAAGGCCCTGGCACGGATCCTGATGCTGTTCTATGGCTGGGAGTACACCAGAAAGTCAGAAATTACTGAAGCCAGCTGCTGCCTGGAGTGCCAACTAGCGTCCACGCAACAGGTACCCAAGGCTCCACTGATCCATTTGCCAGAGATGGAGGTTCCCTTTGAGCGGGTTGCAATGGACCTCATGGGACCCCTCCCAAAAACTACGACTAGTTCCAGTATGGCCTTGTGGGTTATGCTACCAGATTCCCTGAGGCCATTCCATTACAAAGTATCATGGCCTGAACAATCACAGGAGAACTCTTAAAGATCTTTGCCTGGGTCAGTCTACAAAAGAAATCCTCACTGACCAGGGCATCAGCTTTACCTCCCAGCTGCTCCAGCAGGTATATGGGCTCCTGGGAATTAAACAACTGTGCACATCAGTCTATCATCCCCAGAACAACAGACTCAAACATTTTAATTGGAATCTGACGGGGATGCTGTGCAAATTTTCCCCTCAATGGAATCTAAACTACTGGCCTGTTGGCAGGGACCATACAAGGTCATCTGGAAAGTAGAACTGGTAATGTATGAGATTCACCAGCCAGATCGGTGAAAGAAAAGCAATGGTACCACGTCAAGCCCCTGAAGTCATGGTGAGAAGCGGAGGGGGAGAGAAGGGGGGGCTAGTGATCACCCTGTACCCTCCAGAACCAGAATTGGGACCCCAGACTCCAGAGGTGGAAACTCCCGAAGAACTGCAACTTAGTGCCACCCTCACAGAAGAGGAACTGAAACAGGCCCAGTGCTTACTGCAGGCCTTCCCAAAGACCTTCAGTGCCCAGCCGGGACAAACCACCCTGGTCCTCTACACTATCCAAACCAACCTGGGGGTGGTGGTCCGGGGGATGATACAACCCCTCCCATGGAGAATGCAGATCATTGAGGAGGAATTGAGGGCCATGCTGGCACTAGAAGTCATCAAGCCATCCCAGAGTGAGTGGCACAGCCCTGTGGTATTGGTGCCTAAACCAGATGGGATGCGATGCTTTTGCATCAACTTTTGGTGGGAAAATGCTATCTCCAGCTTCAATCCTTACCCAACGTCCCAGGTAGATGAACTCCTCGACTGCTTGGGAGAGGCCCGCTTTATCACGACCCTCAACCTCACCAAGGGGTATTGGCAAATCCCCCCGTTCCAGCTCCAAGGAAAAGACAGTGTTTGCCGCCCGCACTGGGCTTTATCGATTCACCTGGATGCCCTTCGACTTCCATGATGCCCCTGTGACATTCCAGAGGCTCATGGACCACCTCCTGCAGAAGCAGAGTGACTGTGCTGCGGCCTACCTCGACGACCTAGTGATCCACAGCTGGCAATAGGAGGACCATCTCAACTGGATGGTAGTGGTCTTGTAGATCTTGCAAGAGGCTAGACTGACAGTCAATCCCAAGAAATGTTGAATTGGTTGGCAAGAGATGACCTACCTCAGGTAGACATTGGGTCGAGGGCATATAAGGCCTCTTGTCGGGAAAGTCCAGGCCTTGAAAGCTTGCCCTCCATCCACCATGAAAAAACAGGTATGTCCGTTTTTTGGCCTACCCGGCTACTACTGGTGATTCATCCCTCAGTTTGCCACCAACCTCTTCCCCCCGACCTGACCTCCTAACTAAAGACAGTCCATAACGGATCCACTGAACCACTGAGTGCAGAGGCGCCTTTCAGTCCCTCCAGACTCATCTCTGCCAGGAGCCCGTACTGTACAGTCCTGACTTCAGGCAGGACTTTATCTTCCATATGGATGCCTCACAGACAGGGCTTGGGACCATCCTCGTTCAGGAAGTTGATAGGGAAGACCACCCCATCCTCTGTATTAGTTGGAAGTTATTTCCTCGCGAATGACAGTATTCTGTCATCAACAAAGAGACCCTTGTGGTCAAGTGTACTGCTGACACTCTCCAGTATTACCTCCTTGGGGCACCCTTCATGCTGATTACCGACCATGCCCCCCCCTGCAATGGCTGAATTCGATGAACACCAACGCCAGACTCATGCACTGGTATCTCACCCTACAGTCCTACACCTTTACTGTCCGGCACTAAATGGGCAGAGACCACGCCAATGCTGACTTGCTATCCTGCCTGAGGGAGCTGGAAGACACTAACCCCAAGGACCAGGAGCTGGACTTGAAGGGAAGTGTGTGTAGTGAGGCTGTGTGGCTTCCCTCCAAGCCAGAGGGGGAGGAGCCACCCTTCCTACCCAAGGTCGCAGAGTTAGGCCAACCTCACTCCTCCCACCATAAGTGGGTGGATGGGACAGAAGTACAAAAGACAAGGCCTCTAGTTCAGTGGAGGAGAAGCTGATGGAGGAGGACATCTCTCCCCCAGTGCTGGGGCTCTAGCCCAACCATTGCACCTCTGAGGAGCTGCCAGAGCTGCCTGTGACGCAGAGGAGCTGCTGGGACTGCCACTTGCAGTTTATCCTCAGGAGACTAACTGACACTGAGGCCCAGGTACTGCAAGGGAGGGGGATATGAAGGAGCTCAGGGGAACCAGACAATCGTCCGGTTATGTAGTGGCCTACAGCCGGGTCAGCGAGTTTCGGCTGGAACCCCGCTGACCCAGTGGCAGAACGTTCTGCCACTGTTAGGACACTGTGTCCCAGCCCAGGGGAGTCGGGAGGGCCTGCGTCCCCCTCCCTCCTTGCCACCCCAACCTTGGGGTGACAGCCTCACCCTGGCCTGTGAAGCCTCACTGGGCCACACCCTGTTTGTTCGCCCCACCCTGACTGAAGGCCGGGGCAGTAGGCTGCTACTCATCTAATTGGCTAATTCCCCCCTGCCAATAGACAGTGAGTGAGGTGGTGTAGCCTCCCTGTGACCCAGGGGTGGAGGAGTGACTGACACTCCTCTGTACAGACATAATGCAGGAAGTTATCCACCTGGAAATCATTTGTGCAGGGTCAATCAGTTTCCTCATCCAATCCACATACGAGACATGCAGATAAGGTGATGCCTGAAAAGGCTGAGTTTTGTCCAGGTAGAATGCCAAGCATCGTCTTACATCCAACACGTCAAGTCGTTGTTCATCAACAGTGGAGTGCAATTTAGGAAAGAATTCCACTAAATACATCATTTGGTTAAGATGAAACTGCAAAATCACTTTTGACAAAAGTTTTGGATGTTGGCATAGGGTCACTTGTCCTTGAAAAACTGCATGTATGGAGACTCTGCCATTAAGGGTTGAAGCTTGCATATTCTCTTGCATTACTATAGCTACAAGGAAGGCTATCTTTGGGCACAAGAGGGACAGAGAACAGGTTGCTAGAGGCTCAAACAGAGCCCCCTCAATCAGCCAGGACAGCATTAAGGTCCCACAAGTGAACAAGCTCTTCCAGAAGTGGAAGGAGATGAAGGATTCCCCTTAGAAGCATCAACACCAAGGGGTTCAAGAAAACAAACTTCCCTTGGACAAGCGGATGAAATGCCAAAATTGCTCTTAAGTGAATTCTTAAATGAACTGAGTGACAGCCCAGAAGATTGAAGGTGCAATAGGTACTGCAAAACCTCCTGAATACAGGCCAGCATCAGCTCAATTCCCCAAGCAAGCGACCTAACTGAAAAATGCTTATACTTAGCCAAATAAGATGCCCTAGTAGAGGGTTTCCTGCTATTAAGCACCAGCTATCGAACAGCTTCCGAACATCGTTCCTTCTCTTTCTCTTGCCATGTAGCATTGACATCATGAGATGTAGGTGCTGAGCACAAGATAAAAACTCAACTATAGTGCTAAGTCAGCAGGTCAGGATGAAGAAGAGGTAACGGAGGCTGAACTGACAGACTGAAAAGGTCAGAGAATCAACATTGCCTCAGTCAAGTTGGACCAATGAGAATCAGTTTAGCATGATCCAACTTGAGAATGACCTGCAAAATGATTGGGATCAGAGGGAAGGCATACATCAAAACTGATCCCCAAATGAGGTGAAAGGCATCAGTTAAGGAGCCTGGACTGAAATCAACTTGAGAGGAAAATTTATAGCACTTCTTGCTGTCTCTCACTGCAAAGAGATTGAGAGGTGGAATGCCCCAATCTGCAAAGGTGGACCTCAGCACATTGACTTCAGAGACCACTTGTGATTGTGGAAGAAATTCCTGCTGATATGATCTGCCAAGTGATTCTGGACACAAGGTAAGTGAATGGCTGTTATGATGATGTTCTCCCTGATGTAGAGCTGCCACAACTTTACAACTGGTTGGAGTGGGATCCTCCCTGTTTGTTCACATAATACATTGCAGTGGTATTGTTGATAAGTATATGAACTGCCAAGCCTTGACGTGATTCCAAAAGGCTCAGCAGGCTCTGTAAATGGCCCAGAACTGCAGCACGTTGATATGGAGGGAAACTTCCTGTTCCAACCACAAGCCCTGAATCTTCGAAGCCCTGAGATGTGCCTCCCAGCCTATTGAGGAGGCATCTGAGACTACAGTCCTGGTTGGTGGAAAATGCACAAAGGGAACTGTCCACCACTGAAGGAGCCCACAATCTCCAGAGGTACCTGGACAAGCCTGTCTAATGAATGACAACTTGGATGACAGAGCATCTTGAAACACGCTTGAAGTGGGCAAAGGAGTAGATTTGGAAGCTGGATAACAAAAACATATGCAGCCGTATGATTTAGTAACCCTAGGCATACATAGACAATAGTTGAAGGTTGAAATTGTAGTGCCAGACATCGGTAGTGAATCGCTTGAAATCATTCTTGGTAGAAAACCTCTCAAACACATAGAATCTAGTAGGGCCCCAATTAAGTCAATTGTTTTAAGTTAAGGTTAATGTCAACTTCTCTCTGTTGAGTATGAGACCCAGATGTCCAATTCACATTAAGTCTCCTTGATCATGGGAGAAGACTTGTTCTCTGGACTTGCCTCTCACTAACCAATTATCCAGGTATGGGAAAACATGAATACTTTTTTTCTGAGGTAAACTGCGATTATGACCATGCATTCTGTAAACATACAAAATGCCAAAGACAGACTGGAGAGAAGCATGGTGTACAAATAAGTGTTGACCTGCCACGACAAATCTCGAGAACTCCGTGTGGCTTGGAGGACTGCCATGTGGAAACAAACATCTTGAAGGCCAGAACAGCTAACCAGTCATGTCAAAGCAGAAGGATAGTTGCTAGGGTGACCACATGGAACCTCACGTATCAGGCAAGGTTGTGGAGATCGAGGACAGATCTTCTTCCTCCTTTAGACTTGGGGACCAGGAAATACTGGGAATAGAACCATTTCTTCTGATGCTGTAGAGCAAGATGAAGTTACTCACCTTGTGCAGTAATATTGGTTCTTCAAGATGTGTCCCCCTATGGGTGCTCTACTGTAGTTGTGTCTGCATCCCAGTGCTGCTGATTGGAGAACTTCGTTAGTAGTGTCCATTGAGCCCACACCTGTGCTGTCTCTCCTCGTGCTGTGCGCTACAAGACTAGCCAGCACATGTGGGTTAACTGTCCTCAGTTCCTTCTCTATAACAGAGTCATAACGAGAACTTTGAAGTAGAGGGAAGGAGGGCGGGTTGTGGAGCACCCATAGGGAGACATCTTGAAAAAACCATTGTTACTGCACAAGCGGAGTAACTTTGAATAGTGTCCTCATGGGTTCTCACGGTAGGTGACTCATAAGCCGAGCAGTACCTCTTTTGGAAGGCTGGGGCTTCGGAGTTGCGTCAGTTACAGATGACAGTACTGTGGAGCCAAAGATGGCATAAGACGCAAAGTCCCCAGTGATTGCCTAGTGCTCTGTGAAAGCATGGATTGATGCCCATATCGCTGTCCTACAGATCTCTGAAATATGGACATCTTCGAAGAAGGTGACAGATGTGGAAATCAATCTTGTGGAATATGTCACACTGAGAATTTGGTAGCATTATCTGAGCAATTCGAGACCCACTCAGAGAGTCTTTGGGCTGATATTGCTGAGCATTTGGATTGTTCCACCACTGAGAGGCAGTCTAGGGGACTTCTTGAAGGCCTTTGTCCTATCACCTAAGCTATGAAGTATAACCTCCCTATTGTCTTGGTGAGGCTTGGAGTAAAAAATTGGAAGATGGATTGATTGATTCATGTGAAAGGGAGAAGAATTCTGGATGAGGCCTGAGTGTAACCTTGTCTGGATAGAATACGGGGGGTGGGAAGATGCACCATCAAAGCTGCTATCTCCCCTCTTCTTCTAACGGAGGTAATTGGTACAAGAACATAAGAACAGCCATAGTGAGTCAAGTCCAATGGTCCATCTGCCCACCCTCCTTTCTTCCAACAGTAGCCAATGCCAGGTGCTTCAGAGGGAATGAACAGAACAGGTGATCTATCCTTTGTTGCCCATTCCCCGCTTCTGGTAAACAGAGGCTAAGGACTCTTCAGAGCATGGTTTTGCATTCCTGCCCATCCTAGCTAATAGCCATTGATGGACCTATCTAGTTCTTTTTCTGAACCTTGTTGTAGTCTTGGCTTTCACAACATCCTCTGGCAAAAGAGTTCCACAGATTGATTGTGCATTGTGTGAAGAAATACTTCCTTTTGTTTGTTTTAACCTGCTGCCTATTAATTTCATTTGGTGACCCCTAGTTCTTGTGTTATGAAAAGGAATAACACTTCCTTACATACTTTTTCCACACCACTCATGATTTTATAGACCTCTATCAGATCCTTCCCCTTTAGTCATCTCTTTTCCAAACTGAAAAGTCCCAGTCTTATTAATCTCTCCTCATATGAAAACTGTTCCATATCCCTAATCATTTTAGTTAACCTTATATGTACTTTTTCCAATTCCAATATATCTTTTTTGAGATGGAAAGACCAGATCTGCACACAATATTCAAGATGTGAGTGTATCATGGATTTATACAGAAGCAATATGATATTTTCTCTTATTATCTATCCCTTCCCTAAATTTTTTATAGCTGCTGCACATTGAGTGGATGTTTTCAGAGAGAGCTATCCAGAATGACTTCAAGATCTCTTTCTTGAGTAGTAACAGCTAAGTTAGACCCCATCATATTATATTTTCCAATATGCATTACTTTGCATTTATCAACATTGAATTTCATCTGCTATCAGGAAGGCCATTTTCACTGACAGGGACATTAGTGGCCATTGGTTTGAAGGGGAGCCTACACAGCCCTTTCAGTGCCAGGTTTATGTCCCACAAGGGGGTAGGGAGTAAAGGTTGAGGGAAGGTGTTCATTATACCTTTAAAGAACTTTTTAGTAGTTGGGAGTGATAGTACCGAGTACTCCTCTACTGAAAAGCTGTGATAGCTACTAGATGGACTCTAAGAGAGTTTAGGGATAACCCCACTTTAAGGTTACAGCATAGTGGAAGAGTTGATGATGGTGAAAAGATTTGTTGGGATGTGCACCAAATCTGAAACCTGGACCATTTCTGCAGGTAAGAATGTCAATGTGGAGGACTTTTTACTGTATAACAGAACCTTTTATACTTCCTCTGAGCATGAACTTTCTAGGTACTGGAACTATGTAGGAGCCATGCTTTGAGATGGAGAATCCCCAAGTTGGGATGTAGGGTACACTCTTTGTCCTGCAAGAGGAGGCGTGGAATGGTCGGAAGGGAGACTGGTTGGCACATTGTGAGCTGCATCAGGTAAAGGTACCAGATCTGTCTTGGCCAAGTAGAAGCAGTCAGGATGACATGAGTTCCACCCCTTTTATTTTTAGCAGCACCTTCAGCAGTAGAGAAAATGGGGGAAAGGCATAAAGAAGGTCCTTGTCCAAGGAGAGAAGAAGAGCATCACCCAGACACTGCTGTCCTATCCCCGCCCTGGAGCAGTAGCATGGACACTTCTTGTTCAGGTAAGTGGCAAACAGGTCTGTAGATGGTGTTCCCCATCATGTGAATGAGTTGTGGAGTACTGATGGGTGCATCTCCCACTTGTGATTGTGCAGGAATTCGCGGCTGAGGTTATCTGCTATTGAGTTCTGTGTGCCCAGGAGGTAAGCCGTGAACAAGGTGACGTTATGAGAGATGTACCAGTTACATAGTCTCATTGCTTCCGCACATAGGGAGGGCAACCTGACCCCCCCGATAGTTGATGTAGTACATGCAGGCTATGTTGTCTGTTAGGATCTTCATATGTGATCCTGCTCTCAGTGGGAGGAAGTGGGCACAGGCATTCCTGACTGCTGTCAGTTCGAGGAAACTGATGCAGAGAGATCTCCACAGGTGACCATTTGCCTTGCATAGTGAGGCTGTTTAAATGTGTGGCCCATTATATGAGGGATACATCGGTGATAAAGAACAACAATGGCGACATCTGCAAGAAGGGGTCCCTTGCATACATTGGCTGGGTTCTTCCACCAGTCCAAGGAGGTTTTTGATCCTGGAAGGTAGTGACGGGGTTTTGTCCAGACTGTAGCTGTTCAATCTGCCCCAACAGTTGGAGGCAGAGTCTGGCTGGTACTTGAGGACTTCATTGAACTTTGTCTAAGAGCAAGACCAGGGATAGGAACCTGTGTTGAGGTAGCCTTTGGCCTACAGAGCATTCAGTTCGGCCCCCTATGAATACCAGGCATTGCATTGGCATGAAGATCAACTTCTGGGTGTTGATCTGAAAGCCCAGTTCTGTAAGCAAGTATATTGTGGTGTTGGTGGCTCGACGAACCTTCTGGGGCAATCGGGCTCTGAGGAGACAATCATCCAGGTAAGGGTAGATCATTGTCCTTTGCGAGCATAGATGAGCAGTTGCCACAGAGAACTTTGGAAAATACTTTTGGGGATGATGAGAGTCTGAGGAGAGGACTCTGTATTGGTAATGGTCATGTTCCAGAATGAATCTGATAATTAGTCTGTGAGCCAGTAGTATGGAAAATATGAAAGTAGGCATCCTGTAGGTCAAGGGCTGAAAAACAGCCTCCCTGTTCCAGTGATGGAATGATCGCCAAATAAGGTGACCATCTTGAACTTCTGAGCTTTGACAAACTTGTTGAGAACTCTGAGGTCTACTAAGGGTCTCCAATCTTCCTTCCTTTTGGGTTTTTAGGAAGTGTACAGCCCCTTGCCTCATAGATGTTGAGGAACTGGTTCTATAGATCAACTCCTCCAGTTAGGAGCTATCTCCTGTCATAGTAAACTCTTGTGAGAAGGATTTCTGAAGAGGGACGGGGAAGAGTGTTTTGGAGGGGGGAGAGAGGTGAAGTGGATGTAGTATCTGGATCAGACAGACAATCCCTAGGACCCATCTATCCAATATTATGAATTCCCAGGCTCTTCAGTGGCCAAATGGTGCATGGTCATAGACATTAGTGGGGAGTTGTCTTGCAGTGTCTTGATTTGCCCATCAAAATTAGTGCTTAGTCAAAGATTGTGGACAAGATGGCTTACATTTCAGGAATTTTCCCTTTTTTCTTTATGGCTCATAATGGTGCTGTGATGGGAATTGAGACAAATAAGGTTTGTGTTGGGACTGAGGGCTAAAATGTCTCTGTTGCCTCAGTGTGTAGATTCCCAGCAACCCGAGGGTGGAATCCTTCAAGGTGTGGAGGAAGATGTTGGTCTTCTCAGTGAAGAGCTTCACAAACTTCAAGGGGAGGTCCTCCACTGTGGTCTGTACCTCCTTTGGGAATCCCAAGAGGTGGAGCCATAACACATGGAGATGAATCTTGCTGCTGTGTCAGCAGAGTTGAGGGCTGACTGCAGCAATATTTTTGCCACCAGTTGTTCCTCCTGAATGATGGCCTTGAAGGATTCCTGATGACTCTCTGGCAGCTTATCAAAAAAATCTTTCAATGTATTGTAGTTTATGTAATTGTATTTTGCCATGAGTACCTGGTAATTAGCAAATACGAAATTGTAAGGTGGCCAAAAAATTACCTTCCTAACGAAGAGATTGAGGCACTTTCAGTCCCTGTCATATGGCATTGCCCTGGAATGAAGTTGTCAGCCATGAGAATTTACAACATCCACCATAATGGAACTGAGTGGCAGGTGGGAGAAAAAGGAACTCCGATTCCTTTGCGGGGACATAATATTTTTTATCCATAGCTTGCATATTGGGGCTACTGATTCCAGGGTTTTCCACACCATTTTAGCCAGGTCCAAGATGGCTTCAATAACTGTGTCTTCTTTGAAAATCACCCTCAAACAGTGGAGGATATCAATGAGCTGGTGGTGATGGTGTCTGACCTCCTCCAGTGGTATGTGGAAGGTATCCGCCACTCTTTTTGCCAGTTCCTGGAAGAGACAGAAATCATCTGCCATGGACGGTGGTGAAGGCATGACTGCTTTGTCTGGGGAAGAAGAGGATATAGCTTGAGATGTTTTCTCCTCCGAGTGCCCCTTTTGCTCTTCTGTTTCCCAAGCCTCTGAGGCACTCAATGCTGTAGCTGAGGAAGCATGCCTGGAGGGTTGTCAGGTGATGCTGAAAGCTCACAAGGCAGGCTGTCAGTGTGACACACATGGGTCCCAATATGGCCACTGTGGTGGCATAGGACCTGGCAGAGGTGCCCAGGGGTGGCCATATTAAGATGGTAGCCATCTGCGAGTACGTTCCTGGACCCTATTGATAACGAGTCCCCTATGGAGCTTCGGAGGAGTACCGTGAAACCTCCTCAGGCTCACTATCTGATCCCTCACTCAACAGTGTAGGAGTATGGGATGACTGTGTGGATATGCCCCATGCCCAGCAAAGGTGGCTATTTGTGGCTGGAGTATAAACAACCAAGAAACACAAAGTAGCCCAGGTGTCCTTAAAGGAATGTATAGTTTCACAAGTCTTTTCTGAAACTAAAAAACTACCGTCAAAAGGTTCTGCTGAACATCAGGAACTATGCTGGACTTCTGCAACCATTAGACCTTCCTCTATAGTCACAGCTGATGCCATAATTCTGGATGAAGCATCTGCCACATCCAGAGCCAACTGCAAATAAGTCTTGGCCACCAGACAGTCCACTGCAATGCAACCTTTTAACTTATATCTGAAGGCTTCTCGCAACTTCTGTGAATTTCGGCACAACATCCCAATTAATGAAGTCATATTAGGATAACAGCGCCTGCCGATTTGCCATGCTCATCTTCCATGATGAAACCATATAAATTTTCCTTCCCAAGTCCAATCTCTTGGACTCTTTGTCCATAGGGGTGGACTTATAGCTCCCCTGTCATTTACTGCTGTCACCACAAAAGAGTTAGGAGCTAGATGGTAATAAAAACACTCAAAGCCCTATATGGGGACATGATACCGCTTTTCAGAATGCTTAGCTGTAGGTGGTAATGAAACTGTTGGAAGACTCCAAAAGGGTTTCAGTTACAGGGAGAGCCATTGTCCCTGGAGCTAAGGACTGGAGGCTACTCAGCAACATGTGAGTGTTCTCCTGCATGAACTCAGCCTGATCCCCAAGATGGAAGCCATATGCTCAAAAGGGTCCTGGCATAACTTAAATTCCTCAGGCAGGTGAGAAAGAAGTGTGAGGGAACAATGGGTACTAGGCCAGGGACCCCTATCCTTACTAAGGGATTGGTGCTGGTCCTGTTATTGATGGTGATCCAAGGATTGAGAACGGTGCTTCAAAGGTGAGAGGGAAGAGGAAGAAGTCTCCTAACCAGATCTTGAGGAGCCCTGGAAGTCATCTGGTGGGAACAGAGGAGCCATCCCTGAGGAAACAAACAAATGGTCAGCCTCATCCAGAACCCAATAGAATCCAAAGAAGTCAGTGCCCAGGATGAATGAATAGTCAATACCATCAGTACTGGATCAAACAACAGAGCCAAGACTGAGGTCAGGTGTCCCTGGTTCCGAAGCAGGTTTCATGGCCTGCTCTAAGAGGTGCTGTTTCAGACATAAAAGATCTCCTGCCACCTTTATCCTCTTCTTAAATTACTCGCATATAGAGCACCTTTTCTCAATACGCCCCTCTCACAAGCACAACAAAAACCATGTGAGGGTCACCATTGGGGATAGCTACCCCACATAACAGACAATTTTAAATCCCAGTAAGGCAACTAACTATCCATCCTAAGTAGTATAATTAAACCTAAGGGTACCACTAAACTACACTAACACTGAACGATATACAATACATTCCCAGAATAACTGAGAAAAAATAGTGAGTAAAACACCACGCAGAATGCTCTGACTCTAGCCTTGAGTGGTCAGAACTGAGCAGGATTAGGGGGTGCTGCCCTTTAATAGTCAGAGTGGGAGAAGCCGAGGCGTGAGCACCATCCATATGGGTACTGCTAAACAAAATTCTCTGGCTTCGGTGTGCTGGGTGCATGCACTCCTGACTGCAACTACATGAAGAACCACCAATTCTTTGGAAGTTCCCAGTAGTCTGCTAGATTAATTTTTCATACTCAAGTTCTCTGTTGTGGACAGCAGTGAGCCTGAAATCAGGGACAGGGAGGGAAAAAATTACTAAATTGCTCCCCCTTTTGGTAGAAAAGACTTGGTCAAATCCAGGGCTAGTGTCCAGAACAGCAGATACCCATGTATGAAGGTTTCTTTCCTTACTTTCATTAATAAAAACAGGTTATAAAAAAAATCTGTTTTCCTTCATATGCTTTACTACTAAGCTCATTTCAACTGTTTTTTGCATTAAAATTCAGCAAAATCTTTAAGATGGTTAACATAAAATGAATTTTTTAGTATTCATTGGGTTCACTTTCATTTTTACAGGAATGAGCACTGAAGAACTACAAACAGCTGAATATAAGCCCGCCAACGTCACTTCTGAACATACATACATATTCCTTATAAGTAAAAACACTCAATGAAATTTTGAGGTACTTTCTTTAATTTAAAGAGTCTATCATTATTACAGAAACAAAGTTTTAAAGTAGAGAATCCTTATAAGGATTAATCCTTGGCATGGTATATTGCCAAGATACAGTGTAGCTGCAACGGCTCTATGTGAATCTTCATATGATAATTTGCTTTCATACATACACACTTGCTGAATGATCAAAATACTATTTTAATCAGCACAATGGAAAATAATGGCTCTCAAATAGTCCCTTTACCAGTGTGTCCTGAAACGTTTGTACAAAAGTAGAAATACACACCATATTATACTGTAGCATTAAACCAGCTATTACGTAGGAAGTTTCTAGGAAATGCATTTCTATAAATAGAAACATATGAAATATTAAAATGAAAACTAAGGAGTATTGTTATTGAGAATGGGTTCTATTTTACTGGCAGGTCAAATATACTAAAAACACAGGTTTTTTTGTTTTTATAATTTTCTAAAACCAGATGAACTCAAACACTGAAGCAACATACATAGGCTAAGAGAATTCAATATTGTTCCAAGGCACTTACTGAATCTCCGTGACTAGATGAAAACTGGAACAAATTAAGGTCTGACAAACAGTATATAATATAAAAATAACCTTTTGCTTACAATTTACAAAACGTATTACAATCTTTATCTCTGCTAACCTGCAATTCTGGTTGTGTGTCCAGAATTAGTTTTTTTTAAAAATCAAACTATTTTCTAAAATTTCAGGGCAAATAATTTACAAATAAGATACACAACAATTTAGAACATGCAGAGATTTCTTACATCTTCTGTTAATATTTTATGATTGCAACTTTATCAAATTATATACCTGCTTGCCCTGTACATATACAAAATAATGCTACATGGTAATCAAAAGTTAGCAGAAAGTAGTCCATAAACTCAATTTGTCAAAAGTATCACTATATTAACAAATGTCTACAAGCAGCGTGTAACAGGGTTAAAAGACATTAAGGCAATAATACTTGGAAGTTACAAAATAAACCATATGTAATACTTTCTCCTACATGTAAGGCAGGTAGATGGCCCCAGCAAAAGTTAGGTTGTAATACTGGAATCCACTGTTGTGAATAATGTTTAAGGTTTTATGTGGGAAGTCAAGTAAAAAGTGTACCATTCTGTAGTTATAACTACACTGTTCCGTGTTAGTCCCCCAAAATTAAAGAGTGGAATACTATTTATTTAGTTCTCAGTGGCACTTGACTTTTCCAGTATAATTTAAAGGGTGACCATTTTCTTTTCCATCATGTCCATTCTGATGATGGCTCTCTTGGTCCTCTTGGCTTTCCACAACGGTTACCAAAACCTAAAAATAGAAAACTTTTAAATTCTGTCAACTTTGACAAAACAAAATCAGAAATATTAGTATTAAGAAGAATCACTATTGTTAAAGCTGTTTTAGCATCTCCCACTTAAGTTATTCCTATTTTTAGGGAAGTACAAAACTTCATGTAGTCCCAATACAAGACTTTTAAAAACAAGATGGTCATACTAAGTACAAGCATGAATCATTCAGAGGCTCTTATACTTCACTATTTAAACCCAGATTTGGAATGCCATAATGCCAAATTACAGTCTTTTATAATTTGTTTATTTTATTCCCCCCAAATACCACAATTTTGGGAAACTGTTTTATTTCCTCAGATTTTCATAATTATGCAGTGAAAATGTTGTAAGTAGTAAAGCACAATTTTGCAAATTCTATAAATGCACAAGTGAGGAACGACTAGATAAATAGGAACCCAAACAATTGTATGAGTGAAATATGTCAATACATTTGACAATTTCAAAAAAGAAATTCAAATAAAAGTACACTGAAGTATGCTCAATTTCTGAAAGTAATATATTAAGAAATTCATATGTACAGTAAGCTAATAGCTACTCTACTTCATTCCAATTAAGGGATTAAAATTCACAGCACCAATTGTCAAAATGGTGATGTCTACACTAGAAAAAGTCTGCCAGTATGGCTAGATGGGCAAGCCCTCCTAGTGGAGCTGTAGCTTATATTGCAATGTGCTTTTGCATTTTACTAACATTTAGAAAGTAACCCAAAAGAGCATCATACCAAATCTGTTAGTGTGCGCACTTTTTTTTTTTTTTTTTTTTTTAATTATTAGTTTTATGCTCCTCAAGAGCTACTAAATGGAATGTATACATTGAACAAGTAACGGTTATAATTTATGTACTAATTTTAAACAAATACCACAAAAAGGTAGTTTCGAATGAATGGCAAATTACCAATATCTGTGATCTCTACTGGAATTTCTGAAATTTGACCTCTTAGACCAGTGGAACTGGAAAGAGGAATCTGAGGTTTAGCATCAGCTGGCGTTTTGATGCCCATTTCAAGGTGATCTGGAAAACAAGAAATTTTAACATAAATTTGTTAGGCAAGCAATTTTTGTGGGTATTCCTAATTTCAAATGACAGTTTCAAGTAAAAGTTGGCTTAAATTTTACACTTTGTAGAAAACAGTCTTTATAAAACCCAAGGCTAATAAAAATGTTTTGATTCCAATAGAAACAGTTTTTTTAATACATTCCTGAAATGTTTGTAACACAAGCACTGCAGCATTGAGGATTGAAATAGCTTATAGTAAAGTTTCATCAGTTGAACTAATTCCAGTGACCAATCTTCGAGAAATCCAAATATTAAATCCTCACTTACATTAATATGAAGTAAACAAAATTTGTAAATTTATTTCAGTTTTCATATTCTAACCAACCAGTATCAGAGGTAACTAATTAAAGTATGATTTAAGTTCACAGTATCATTTAACATATTCATATAAGTAGCTCTGTTCATGCTTTCCTTTCAGCTTGTATTTGGTGCTTCTGATCAACAAGACAGAACAAACTGTGA
The DNA here is from genome assembly GCF_026122565.2 of Emydura macquarii macquarii. Lineage (NCBI taxonomy): Eukaryota > Metazoa > Chordata > Testudines > Chelidae > Emydura > Emydura macquarii. The sequence goes on along the minus strand of NW_027132773.1, from coordinate 39,829,394 downwards.
TTACTTTAGGCTTGCACCAATTTTACCTCATTAATGAAGCTCCAAATAGAGAGTTTGGGAAAACTAGCTCATACTGTAAAATAAAATGAAAATTAACTCATATTTATATAGTCCATACACACCTAGAAGAGTAGTTTGGGGACTAAGGGGAAAAGATAGGACTTCATTTGTACATGAGTATAACAGCTACAATTGACCAGGAATAATTTTTAGGTCAGTTTGTTGCAAACCTAAATATTATTGTAACAAAGTGCAACAGGCTATAGACTACAAAAACTATGGTAGATTTAAAAAAGGATCAAGAATTTAAGATGTTTGGTGAATATACAATGCACATTTCCAGAACTAGAGCAATTCAGTAGCTAGAACAAATAGGATAACTAATTCTTTTTGGTCTCCCACCATTATTTCAAGGTAACTCGCAATTGACTAGTAACAAGGCAAGTAATTAGTATGAAAGTTTAATTTACATTTAAGAACTAAATTAATCACTTACCAAGTTTTACACGCCCAGCTGTTTTCAAGCCCTGTTAACATGAAATGTATTTTAAATTTCTGTAGGCTGCCTCAGAATAGTTTGTTAAAGAATGTCTAGATATTCAAGATAAAAGCAAACATTTTCCGAAGGAGATAAACAGAATTAGAAAAATTTCTACTTCCTATTGCTACAAAAGACTCAATGCTAAAAAAAACTGATAATCTGGTGGTTACAAGTGCTGATCGTTAATACACTAATTACTGTTAAAATAATTGTTTCAAATTCTGGAATGTTAGCAAAATAATGCAAGCTTTGATACATTATAGATGACCTGGAAAGCTTTGGAAGTTTGTTCACTTTTTCATTTTTTGAGACTCATGGTCTATGAAGATCCATTTCTACCTTATTTTTGTCAAAATCCACATTTTCTTGATTTTTAAAAAAAGTTACAAATAGTGATTCTGACCTTTCCACTCTCCTCCACAATTTTCAAGGAAAAACAACAGTAGTTAAGGGGACTTAAGCTTTGCCTCCAGCTGACACTTCTATTTGCATACTTAACAGAGGCAAACATTCCATTTTCTATACCCTTTGTACTTAAATACTGCTACATTTGATTTAGTTAAAGTTGTTACAATATTCTGAATGAAGATATTACATTGTTGGGGGGAAAATAAGCAGTAGCAGGAGCTCAGATTACAGCTCAATGATTAATGTGATCATGGGGTTTGTGATGCCATGTTACAGACTATGAGCTGCTACTGAGGGAAAATGGGTGTGTCCTAAATGGCAAACTTCAAGTGGGAATTAGAGAGAAGAAAAGTTGTTTTAAAAACATTAGGACTTCAAACATACATATTAACATATGAGGGCTGCTGGAAAAATTCAATAAATTTTTTCAGGTCACCTTTAACTACAAAATTAATTCATGTCACTATTTTTGCATTCAAGTTACTCCTTTCCCTGATCATCTTTCATATTCCCCATCTCAGCACAGCATCCATCTAGCATATTAGTAATGACTGCAATAATTAATAGAATTAAAACAAAAAAATTAAAGTGAAATAGCTAATCAGATAAGTCATGTTTTGGTCATCACTAGCACAAGAAGATCATCTACAACAGGGGTGGGGAATGTCCGGCCCGCGAAATCATTTTTTCTGGACTTGGCGGCGGGGGGGAATTCGGCAGCAGTGTGGTGTCACGGTGGCGGCGGGGTTTGGTGTGGGGGGGGGGGGGGGTGCCGCCAAAAACCCTGCCGCCGTTCGTCCCTTTTCAGCGGCGGGCACTGCCCCTCGCGCTCCATGGAATCCCGCCGCCGCCGTGAAACTGCGCCGACACTGAATTCTCCCTGACGCTGAATTCTCCCCCGCCGCCAGGGCCACCATCAGGCCCTTGACATAAAAAAGGTTTCCCACCCCTGATCTACAACATACTTAGGACATTTTATTACATAGACTGAAAATTTAGTCTTCCATCCTTCCAGGTTTGGAAGTTTCTTTGGACATTTCAATACCTTCATGGGTTTTCAATTTATTTAATGAACTTTTTATCTTCTGGTTAATGTCAAGGCCACTTCTATTACAGTGTGGTGGAGCTCTTAATGGGACCTGCAAAGACATATACTGGGCTATGCCCAGTGTTTCCCCCTTCCTTTTTTCAAGCTTTTTTTATATGAAGAAAGCCTGAAAGACTGGAGGGTTTTTTGTTTGTTTATTTTTTATGCTTTTTCTCACATTAAAAATAGAAGTCTTAGGCAAAAGCTCCCAAAGTACTTAAGTGACTTGGTAGCCCACATCCCATTTTTCAAAAGGCTTCTAAGTGCCTAAATAACAAAGCCATTTTTGAAAATAGGACTTAGGCATTCTTGGAAATTTTATCCATTGGCTACCCTGGAAGATATGGACAACTGGAAAATAGGTTTGTCATCAGATTTCACTTAGTGTATCTGAGCCATTAAAAAGTGATTTTATTTTAATTGTTTTTGTTAACCCTCGTTTAACTAAAATCACTTGGAAGAAAAGCTCCCAAAGAACATTTCTCAATCATCCAAAACCTCCTCCAACAGTAAAACTTCATGTTCTTTATACTTTTAAGGAAAACACTTAAGAAATTATCTTCTCAGACTCCTTATACATTAAAGCATAAATTTATACAGTAATAAATTATTTTTCTAGTATAGATCACCTTTATGAAGTCTATGGTTTTTATGAGGCACAGGATTGGTGAAATGTAGTTCATTGCAATGGAAAGGAAAGAGGGATTGTTCCTAGCATTATAACTCCAGAAGGCAAAAAAGAGAACAGTTTGTGTGTAGGTAGCATTTAACTCATTTCATAGAATGTTCAATTTCTGATTTTAATTTTCACTTCCAGCTGTAAATGTGGAGGAGCTCTGTTCTACTACTTCATCTGAAGCATTGGTGACAAAAAATGCAAAATGTTAGCATTCAAAATTCAGGATACCATGATAGAAAAGAAGCTGAGGTTCAAATGCAAAAATTAAATAGGTATGTCCCTAATTAAAGCAAAAGGGCAGTTTACCTGATCAGTTGAAATTTATCAATAATTATAATTAACTTTTTTTAAAAAAGATTCTTTTGACATTTGGTTGTATGTTCAAAAGTTTTTTTTCCCCTAGAAGTTAAAAATTAGAATGGACTTGTCAAATCATACTTACTGGATATATTGTTTGCTCAGGAAGATTCTGATCATGCATTATACTCCATTCAGCAGATTGTGAAAACGTAACAGGCTTGGTCAAAGGTGCATCTACTAAGACAAATGAAATCTTAAAATCAAAATATATTTCAGAAATTTATACATGGCAGACTTCTGAGCTTCAGTACCACACCAAGGACTATCTTAACAAAATGTTAGATATGTTACATTAATAGCTTTTTCTAAGGGGTCTTTAAAACGAACAGTATTCACAGTATTTCTAATCAACATTTTGTTCAAGATACTTAATGAAGAATTTCCAAGATTACAAATTGCCACCAATCAAAATGCAAAGTTCCCTTTTTTACTTAAGTTGGATAGCATTTCCTATAATTAGGGAACTCCAGTCAGTAGGCAACTGGTTTTCAGGTGAAATTAAAAAAATGCAATACACCAACTGCCAAAAAATTGTATACCTTGGATATGTTTATGTATAACTTGGGTATGCATTGATATCAAAGTCCACTAAGTTCTATTCCGACATCTCAGGCTAGAGTATAACATTATATACAAAAGAAATACTTTAGGAGGCTAACAGATACTTACAAAGTCACAGTTACAGATTGTACAAAGACAAGGATTACAAACTCAAAACATTCTGAGTTAAGGTTAGATCTGAAATATCAAAACATGTCAAACTAGGGAAATGCACAAACAACATAATTCTGCCCTGTAGTGACACCATACAAAAATATAATTCCGATTAAGACATTTTAGCATTTTTTGTCTGAATGAAATTCTGCCTTTAAACATCTTCTTCTCACATAACTACAGGAGAGAAATAAGATTGTTTGGGTGCTGCAACTGTACATTTTCATACCTTAAGGTGCCTTGATTTCTTTCCGGTTTAACCTTCAGTCTAAATTTCCTGGGTTTATAACACTTGCTTTTAAGATATTTACAGCATCCCTGAAATTTTTTTTTTGAAAAGTTTTGGTACTCAACCTTAATTCCATTGTAAACAATTTTTGTCTACAAATTTCCTTTTTTTGAAGTTTCATATATGGGCACTAAAGAAATTCCAACAATGTTACCATGTGATAATTTTAATGATTTTAAGCTATGAAGCATCAACCTTAATTTTTTATTTTAAATGCTAACCTTTATGACCAGATTCACCAATATGCTCTGGCTATTATATCCCACTCAGAAGTGCCAAGCAGTAGGAATGTACACATACCATTTCCCTCCTTCTTCCTGTCCTCCAAACTCTCCCGTGTACACACGCCCCCTAGTTCCCCTGACTGTCTGGATCCTTCACATTTCCCTGTGCACCCCCAGTTTTCACCTCCTTTTCTGCTCTATTGAGTAGATCTGGTTCAATAGGTAGCTTTTGAAGAAACATTTAGGATTAATGGTAATTTTTTGCCATTATTTTTCATAATTGAAAGTTTGTCAACAGAGTCTAGTGCATTAAATTTTCAGAGAAACTGAAGAATTCGCTCTCATTCAAAATGGGCATTATCTCCCATTGTTCTCAATGACAGAAGCCAAGATGGTGGCCTATTATGCTGTCAGGAGGTAGAAGAAAGCACTCAAAAGTACTGAGAACAATGGGAGAGAGACGCTCCTCTCAAAATGGTCAAGTGAGGGCAATTGTAGTTTCAGCCTCACTGACATGTCTTATTGTTCTCAGTCATTTTGAAAGAGGGCTATTCTTCATGGATTTTCTGTAGAACCTCTCTTTGCCATTGGCTGAATGAGAAACTTTTAGTTAAGAAAAATAATTAGGGAAATGACCATTACTCTCTACAAAATTTCATTAAATTAGACTCCGGACAAGATTTCAGTGAGATTTAACTATGTGGGAAGTATTAAAGGTCTGCATTATTCCAATACAGAACTCATTCAGGACAAACAATTGTTTAAATATGGTGCTAGTTTGCTTAAAGAGCTAATTTTAATTAATTTTAATTTAGACTAAACTGATTTATTTATTAATTGAATTATCAGGAAATAAATACTATGCTCTAGGAGTAAGTGCTGTAAAAGATGTGTGGAAAATCCAGTTCATCCTTAACTATGGATTCACAAATGGCACTTCCACATCGCTGGTAATTTCTGTACAAATTTCTCCAAAGCACTACCAATCTGCCTCAGACCTGATTTATGTAATTCTTCGTACTTATTTATTTTTTCTAAAGCCACTGCAGGTTTTGAGTGAAATATACAGATACAGTGACTGATTTATTGGAGTCTGAAGTGTCTATTCTAGATAAGTTTCAATGTGTGGCTTTAGGTCTCAGTAGCACTGTGCTAAATAAATGCAACAATACTGGACTAGACTGCTACTTCTGATAGACACAGTGGAGTCTGGGCAACAGGAAGCTGCTTACAGCTCCCTGATTCTCTGCACAGGCCTCGACATTACTCAGAACAGCCTAATGGTGTTCTACAATAGGGATTGTTGCCAGCTGATCTAAAGGACCATCTGTCAACTCGGCACAGAGAGGAGTACAGCATACACCAGCCACACTCCCTCCCCAATCCTTTAATTGGGGGTTACAAGGATAGTGGGGAAGCAGACAGACAAATCCCCAGTGGGGAGGGGGAAATACAACCAGACTTCTATCCCTGAACAGGGTGGAAAATCTGCTCCATTCTCTTAAAACTATCCTTCATATAGTGCTACAAGTGTCTAGTATAATGTATTTTAAGAATATATTATTTTTCCAGGAAATGTTGACAGACCATAAGCTCAATTTTTATCAGCGTTCCTACCATCTGTATCCAGATACATTGATTTAGTAATGTCTTATGACTTTCACATGCATTACTGTATTAAATGGATGAAGGTACAGAGAGCATACTGATCAAGTCTGCAGATGATACAAAGTTAGGGAGTTTGCCAATACTTTGGAGGATAGAGCTAAAATTCAGAGGAATCTTGATAAATTGGAGAATTACAATATAAACATAATGAAATTCAACAGACACAAATACAAGGTGCTACACATAGGGAAAAAACCAAATGCACAAACACAGAACGGAGGAAAACTGGGCTGGCAGCAGCACTTCTGAGGAGGATCTGGAAGTTGTGGTGGATTAAAATCTCAACATGAATCAGCAATGTGTTGCTGTTGTGCAAAAAAAAAAAAAAAAAAAAAAAAGCAAATGCAATTTTAGGTTGCATTAAGAGAAGCATGCACGTCACAGGAAATATAGTACTGCTCTACTCAGCATTGGTTAGGCTTCCGCTGGAGTACTGTGTCTGATTTTGATCACCAATGTATAGAAAGAGAGGTAGAGAACTTGGAAAGGATCTAGAGGTGAGCAACAAAGCTAATAAAATGGATGGAATGCAAGCCATATGAGCAAAGGCTGAAGGAACTGGATAGGTTTAATTTGGAAAAGAGGAGATTAAGGGGGGTTATGATAGTGGTTTTCAGATACTTGAAAGGCTGGCATAAATAAGATGGGGAAAAGTTGTTCTCTTTTACCACAGAGGGCAGGACAAGAGGCAATGAGTTCAAACAACAGCATAGCAGATTTACATTAAAGCTCAGGAAAAACTTAACTGTTAGAACAGTAGGACAATGCAACAGATTGCCTTCTAATCTTATGATTCTATGAACCATTAAATAAAAGTATACAGCCTCAGAATATACCTAGTCCACATAAAACAACAGCAGTTCCACAAGTACCAAACTTTACTTTATTTAGTACTATGTTTTTAGTTTTTTAATTCTTCAAAACTATTAACAAAAAGCAGCATTACCCAGAACTACTGTACAGAATTGGTTTTATTCAGCATTATTTTATTCCCCCCAAACCATAAAATTTAATAGAAAAGACTCACTCTGTTCACTTGCTAATACAAAAGATTCTGGTGTTCTTTCTGGTAGTGGAGGAGAGGAGTCTTCACTCACTTCCGCATCTAAATCAAATATTTTATTGTAGTTAGACAAACTAAAAATGATGTAGCTTTGTTTAAAACAAACAGAATTTCTAACACAAGTAGACAGTCCACAACAACACAAGTTTACAGTATGAGGAATTGTATAAACAAAAGTTTAAAGTAAAATAAAGATGCAATAGAAGGTTACTCACCTTGTGCAGTAACTGAGGTTCTTTGAGATGTGTCCCCCCCACGGGTGCTCCACTGTAGGTGCGGTAGCACCTTGCATCTGGAATCAAAGATCTTCAACAACAGTACCCATTGGCTGCACATGCGCACCTCCCCCCTTGCGCTATATGGGGGACACATTAATATATATATATTATATCTATATATATATAGAGCGCGTTGTATGGTCTGACCACCCTCAGTTCCTTCTTTGCTGCAGAGCTTATATATTACTCTACGAAGAAGAGGGGAGGAGGGTGGGTAGTGGAGCACCCATGGGGACACACACCTCAAAGTACCTCAGTTACTGCACAAGATGAGTAACTTTTTCGACTAGTGTCCCCATAATTGCGCTACATAGGTAACTACAAAGCAGTGCTCCTAGCTGGAAGGTTGGGGCTTCAGGGCAGCTTGTACGGCTGAGGATAGGACCTTGTGTCCAAGCATGGTGTCCATGGAGGAATCCTGCATGATGGTGTAATGTTAGGTGAATGTATCGGAGGATGCCCGTGTGGCAGACTTACATATATCTATGATAGGAACACTGAGGAATGCAACAGAGGTTGATAGTGCTCATGTGGAGTGTGTCCTGATCAAGGTGGCTGGCTGCCTATTATGAAGTTCATAGGATATAGATGTGCACTGTGAAATCCACTTAGAGAGGCATTGTTTTGATACAGCAGTGCCTCTAGACCTTTTGGTGGTGGATATGAACAGTCGTGGAGACTTTTGGAATGGTCTGGTTCTATCCAAATAGAATGATAGTGCACGCCTCGCGTCTAAAATGTGAAGAGCTGCCTCCTGTTGGTTACTGTGTCGTTTGGGAAAAAAGGAGGGGAGGTGCATGGGTTGGTTTAGAAGGAAAGGACATTATAACTTTCAGCAGAAATCTTGGGTGTGTATGAAGCGTCACTTTGTTCTTCTAAAACATCTTATATTGTGGGTATGCCATAAGGACCGAGATTTCTCCCATCCATCGAGCAGATGTGAGGGCAACAAGAAAGGCCATTTTTATTGAGAGATGTAAATGTGAGCAGGTTACTATTGGTCAAATGGGGGTCTAGTCAAAGAGCACAGGACTGGGCTGGAATCCCAGGATGGGGTAGGAATTCGTATGTGTGGGTGCAGATTTTGAATGCTCTTCAGAAAATGCTTAGTGAAGAGGTGTGTGAAGACTAAGTGTCCATCGATAGGGTAGTGGAATGTTATAATTGCAGCACTCTCTCTAATACAACTATTGGCTAGTCTGTCCTGTTTGAGTTGAAGAAGGTAGTCTAACATGAGTGGCAATGGGGAGTGAGCTGCATTGGTCTGCTTTGGGACATAACCAATGTTGAAATCTATTCCACTTAAGTGTATAGGAGTGTCTGATAAGTGTCGCATCTGCTATTTCATAGTATATATTTTACTGACTTTGCACAGGCTATTTCCGGACCCCGGAACCATGATGGAGCCATGCTTTGAGATGAACATTTGCAGACTGGGGTGACAAACGCTTCCGTTGTCTTGTGAGAGGAGCCACGATGCCAGTGGAAAATTGATATGCTGGCATAGCGTCATGAGAAGCAGGTAAGTATACCCAACTTGTCATGGCCAAGTTGGGGCTATTGGTATAATCTGAGCTTGGTCTTCCTGTATCTTGCATACTTGGAACAGGAGGGGAAAAGGAGAAAAGGCATAAAGGAGGGGTGTGTTCCAAGTTATGAGAAACCCATCCCATTGTGATCTGCGTCCCAGTCCTGCTCTGGAGCAAAACTGAGGGCAGTGGGTGTTGTGCTGAGTAGCGAAAAGATCTATAGTAGGGTGACCTCATCAATGGAATATGCGTCGGAGTGCTCTCATATCTAGCTCCCATTTGTGCTCGTGCAAAAAAGTCCTGTTCAGCGTGTCCACGGTAGTGTTCTGAAGCACAGGGAGATACACAGCTGAGATAGAGATGTTGTGGATACATCAGTTCCATAATTTGATCACCTCTGAACATAGGGAATGGGATCTCGCTACTCCCTGCCTGTTGATGTAGTACATGCAGGCGAAGTTGTCTGTCATCACTTGTATAGTCTGATGTTTGAAGAGTGGTAGAAAATGTTGGCAGGCATTGCAAACCGGGCTCAGTTCCAGGAGGTTGATGTGCAGCGTGGACTTGGTGAGCATCCATTTGCCCTGAATTATGTGTTCCAGTAGATGTGCTCCTCAGCCAATGAGGGAGGCATCAGTGGTTAGTATTATGGTAGGTAAGGGCTGAAGGGACTCTGGCACAAACGTTGTTGGAATATGTCCCACTCACACAGCAGTGAGTCTTTGGCTTGGTTTGGCATAGACAAATTTTAGCATGCTGTGTTTGTGGTGAAGGTGTATAGTGCAGAGAAAGCCCTGAAGGCACAACCTATGTAGCCTTGCATATTTAACCACAAATGTGGCTGCAGCCATATGTCCTAGGAGCTGAAGCCATGTACATGCAGAAATCTGAGGGCATACTTGAGTGTTGGATATCTGATCTGTTATGGCTGTGAACCTGTGAGGTGGCAGAAATGCTCTTGCTTGTCTGGCGTTGAGTTGAGTACCAATGAATTCCAGTTGCTGCACTGGTTTTAGTGTGGATTTTATGAGATTGATGAGGAGACCTAATTTTGTGAAGAGCTGTTGTATGAACCGCTCTGAGCACCTTGGTCTCAGATGGGGCTTTAAGAAGGCCATTGTCCAGATATGGAAAAATGGTGATTCTCTCTTTTCTTAGGTAGGCTGAAACCACTGTGAGTACTTTGGAAATAGCACCCCATTGATAGACAGTGCAATTTTTGCTGTAGAGGAGGTAGGGAGGATGTCAATGAGTTTGTGTTGTTGTTCCTTGACCTCCTCTAGTGGAATGTGCAGTGAGTCTGCCAGTCTGCGAAACAAATCCTGTTAGTGCCTGAAATCATTGGCCACTGTGGGAGGTGGTGACACGATGGCCTCATCCGGTGAATGAGAAGTGTAAAGCTGGTGGTACCCTCTTCCTGTTCCTCCTCCTGAGGTGGTACTTGCAGAGGTTGTGTTTCTGGAGGTGGTGAGGCTGATGAGGAGGGAAGGAATGGAGGTCTCTGGATCTGCTGTCTTGGGGGGTTACCAAATTGTGCCCTATACATAGCCCAGGGGGGGTCCCAGTATAGCAGAAGGGGAATATGAGGTTACACCTACTGAGGCCCCTGCCAGGGCTGGGTTTCCTGAGTAGTTGGAGGATAAGTCTGGTAGGCTGTTGCCATTTGCCCAGATGTTGATGGGGCAATAGATTCCTTATATTTGTCATCCTCTTCCTCAGCATCACTAGGAAAAGGGGGTGCCGTTCCTGAAGGAGAGTGCAAGGAGTGTCTTGACTCCAATGATGGTGAGACTTGGGGTAAGTCTCATCTGAGGAGTGAGGACTCTGGAGTGTCAGATACTCTGAAAGGCTAACCCAGAAGCCGCTGAAGCCACGGATCTCCTGGGGTGACATTCTTGTGATTTTGCCTCAGTAGCTGAGGAAGAGGCTACTCTCTTCCTATCAGAGGATGTTTTTCTCTTCATCTGGAGACTGAGGGTTGGTAGATTACCTTGCTGAGCATGAGGGTCTCTCTGGGGAGAAGTAAGAAGCCTAGTCTGATGCTGGTCGAAAGGACTTTTCCATTAGAATTAGTTTTAGTATAATATCCCTGTCCTTCCTGGCTCTCTGTTTTAAGCCAAGGCAGTGGGAGCACTTCTGGGGAAAGTGTTCCTCTTCTAGGCAGTAGATACACTGTGTGTGGTGGTCTGTTATCAGGAAGGCAGTCCAGCATGAAACATACCTCTTAAATGCTGGGAAGCCAGGCATAAGAGTGAGGGAATAGCTTCCCTGTTGGGAAGGAAAGGAAGTGGAAGAACAAAAACCTATACTATGCTAAGAATTGGAGAGTTGGAAGGATAAATTGTAAGGAAATAAAAAAATGTATAGAAAGAAAAACCAACTATGAGAGGGTATGTTATGGACTAAGTCACTATCTAAAGAAAAAGCGGGCTCTGCTACCTGTTCTATTCCAAACCACAGGCAGTAGAGAAGGAACTGAGGGCGGTTGGACTGCATAGCACTATATTTACACGTCCCATGCACAGTGCGAGATGGGGAAGGTGTGCACGTGTGATCTAACAGACACTGCTGTTGAAGAGAACAGATTCCAGACGCAAAGATACTGCTGCATCTACAGTGGAGCACCCATAGGGACATCACTCAAAGAACAACAGGTTTATACATCAAATGAAACCATTTTCTCTACCATTCTCATATTTTAGTGTGTAAACTCTTTGGGGTAAGGACAATGTTTTTGTATTGTTCAGTGATAAGCTTGCTGATGGTGCTCAACAAATCAAGTATCAAATGAAAAACTACTTTCTGTTTAGATGCTTAAAGTCCTTCACTTTGTGCTAGGAGGGAGGGAGAGTATATCCTTAGAGATGTTCGAGAAGTTTTTAGTAATAAGCGCAAAATCAGTAATACAAATAAGAAAAAAAAACTCTGTGTGTATGATAACAGCAATGAAGCAAAAGTAGTGTTTTGTGTTACCTATTCTGAATTTAAAGAGAATTAGGGTGCTTCTGTGCTGGAGAGCTCAGTTATTGCTTTTTGAATCTTGATGATTGCAGCAGCACTAATAGCAGTAGTGCAGTGTATCCACAGTAGCCATTTTGTTTTACATACAGTTCTGCCCTATGTCTATGCACAGCACACTAATCAAACTTTATAGCTTTTAAACTTTTGTGTTTTTAGCCCACAATTTCAGGCTTCCTGAAACAATGGCTTGCTAGAGCTCTGGAAAATGTTTCTGCAAGCCCAAGGAAATTGTGAAGGGTTGGGGGTCAAAATCCTGCAACTCCTTTAGAAGTGTAACCATTCATTTCCATGGCCTGTTTGAAAAATTGAAGCAAGATTGAATGACCAATGCTTATTTGACAAAATTTTCTGCTGGAGGAAAGAGAAGATTGCTATTTGTTATTAAATATTGTTTTCTTTTCTGGTGGTGGGTTTATCTTTATGTAATAGCTGTTGCTGACCCCTCATTTTGTAAGGCAAGAAGCAAACTGCAGTTTGTTCCTCTCTGGGTCCCTACACATGTGCATTATGTTCAAGCATCTATTCCTTGTGGTGCTGTCTGTTCACTATCTTGGTGTAACCAAGATTTCCAAATTGTGGCCTTGATGCAGTAGTGGTTTCTAAACTGAGAAATAAGGAGAGAGTCAACAGAAATATTAAGGTACTGACCACCCTTGAAATATCAAAGAATGTCATAAAAGTAGCATTCATTTCTCTTTTAAATTCAAAGTCTAAAGATAATGGGTAAACGATTTTTTTTTTAGAAAACTGGATTGCCTTTTTGCTTCATTATGGTTTAGAAAAGTTTCAGGTTCTTATTTCTGCTCACTTTTTGTCTTTGAAATATCATAAATATGAACTCGTGTCTTTCTCAGTTTTGCTGGAAGATCTACTGGATATTTACAGAGAACATACAATCAGCTCTCATACCTTAACTGAATGTTCATGTTGAATTTTTAACAAAGGCTTTCTTTTTCCAAAATGTTAGTCATGGAACAAAAAGTGACTAAAAATACCTTCCCTTCCCATTGTTAAGCTTTCACTCTAAGCTCCTGTGACATCAATTTCAGGAGGAGTGTGATGGGGTGTCTGCCCCTCACTGCCAGGAAAGACAGTGAATAGGAAGGAGCTGCATGGCAGCCATTCAGGGCCCAGGAGGCCAGTATATAAAGAGTGACAAAGCAGAGCAAGGACAGTGCCTCCCAGAAACTCGAAGGGGACAGATGGTCAGAACCCTGGACAAAGCAGTGGCTGGCTGCTGGGACTGAGCAGAGCCATGGCCCTGAAGCAAGGGCGGAGAAGGTCCTGGGGCTGTGGGGAAGCGGCCCAGGGAAAGCTACGGAGGAGTTGGGGGGAGAAGTAGCGAAAGGCTGCTGCACCTAGGGTCCCTGGGTCAGGACCTGGCGTAGTGGGCGGTGCCAGGTCCCCCAGTCCCAGACTGCCATAGCACTGGTGGCAGAACTGCAGTAGCCACCAAGTGAAGGGGCCTAGAACAGACTGCAGAATCCCTCAGAAGGTAGGGGAGCACAGATTGTGACTTAGGCAGAGGGCTGAGTCATGAGAGCAAGGCTTGAGCGGAGACAGGCATGAGACACTGCAGAAAGAGGGCTGACTCCCCCGATAACCAGCAGGAGATGCCAAGGCAGGGAGTCGCACCGTGATACAAGGAGTAAATGAACAGCAACATATCTTGTTTAGAGGACCTTTCATTTCCCAAGTCCTCATTCAAAACCTGCTCATCTCCAAAGAGAGGGAGAGAGACTGCAAAGATCTTCAGCACTCATAACAGTTTTGTATAAGCCTTTATGCACATCAGTTCTGGATTTGGACGACGTATGTCCTTCCCACCTTTCCTGGTCCCTCAGCAGTACACTGTAAAGTTTTTTTTATAATGTCCAAAATGAACTCTGACTCTATTGATGACAATGTGCTGAGAATATCATCTATTTGTCATAAAATAGGTGTCTTCCACTCTGCTGTGGAGCAGCTGTTAACATCTGAGGCCTTACGGCACTGGACCTTCAGACCCTCTATCTTCTCCCAGAATTAATGATATTTTGCTTGGCAAGACATTTGGAACCCAGCCGTAAAACATGATATTATGAATCAGTTCAGCTAAAAGTAATCTGCTGATTGCTCCAAGGTCTCACAAACACCTGGACACCTCCGAGCAGGCTGGCAGCACATTTGTATGATGGTGTCTTCTGACATAGTACAAAAATGGCCTGATAACTCCAGTGACTGTGAAAAGAAAACATGTACTGACATCCCAAGCATGTGCAACAAAACCTGCATGGCTTCTGGCAAATCTGACCCTTGTATAATACAGACACTACCAGAGAAGCACTTAAACAACATTGGGTGCACTATAATGCACACTAATTGCACTGTTCCAGCTGTTATGCCAGGACTGTTCTCTACGCTGATAATGCAATGGTGGAGATTAACAGATGTCATGGAAGTTTGAACTGAGTAAAGCTAACGGCATTCACAAAGTGGTGTGAACACTGCTGCACTGTTGGAAGCTGGCAAGTGGACTTATAGGCATGTCTGTAACAATGGTTAGCATGCCAAATTTTTCTAGTATAGACAAGAAAAGGTCACACACCTGTATTGTCTCTAAAAATTTTAACTAATTATTAGCACTTTGATCTCAAAAGTACTTTACTACCAAGTCAGCCTCACAAATAGCCTTGGAGCAGTTATGTCACAGGGTGGCTGGCCTCTTAAATGAAGTGGGTCCAAGTGCTCTGGAGACTAAGAGGAGTGCACCTAGTTGAGGCTAATAAGGGGGCAGGTGGCACCTGACTGGGAGTATAATTAGAGAGAGGACAAGATAAGAGAGCTTGGAGAGGGCTGGGGAAGGGCTCTACCAAAGGAAAAACTGCATGATAGCTCCTGAGAATCTAGGCCAAGAGAGGGCAGGAATAAACTGTATCTAGCTGTGAAGAACAGAAAAAAGAAAGGCCAAGAGCAGAAATTCTACTGCTCCTCACAGCCAGGTACAGTGTAAGACTGCGGAAGGGGGTAGGCCTGGGGAGGGTAGAACTAGGACCAGCTGCAAGTAGCAGCATAAAACCTTAACAGGAAGGTAGGCGAAGGGAAGGCAATGCATTTAAATTAACTGGGACACTTGAGAGGGAGCAGGTAAGAGACTATATTCCCGGAAGGTGCAAAGCCTGAAGAACCTGGTGTAACAGGTTGAGATGGAGAAAAATTAAAATCCCAGTAAAAGAGCTGTTTGCAACGCAAGTGTCTGCATGGTAATCTTTAAGAGCTTGTAGGATGAAAGCAGTTCCCAACCAAGACACACATTTGCAACAACTGCCAAAGATTATATAAATTTCAGATTGGACTATTTAATCTCGAGACATTGCAAACTATCTATATCATAGGCTGCAAATTCCACCGTCTCTCACTGATGAAAGAATGCCAATCAATCATGAACGATAATCTTTAAGAGACAACAGGGAGCATAGTTGTAGTGTGACACTATGGGTCTATACTTTGGCCACCAAGGGGCATGCCAGGATGACCCCCGATCACCTACACATGGTTGTATTTAATGGGGATTCCCACCAAACACAAAGAAACCCATCATCTTGGGGCCTGCTCTGTTTGAATTAATTTGTCAGAAAGGCCAAACTGCTACTGCAGCACTGAAAATTTTGTTCATGCAACCAAAGCTTTAAGCGGTGGCCCCCGCAGCTCCCAGCTGTCACAGGTGGGGGGTACTGGACCACCACTTCCCATTCGGCAAGAGGGCTCAGGCTCTCTTTTCCCCCCACTCCTACTCAGACTTTGGTCCTCCCAGTCAGTCTCATTTTGTTGTTTATTTTTGGTAAAAGGCAGGGACAGGTCAAAGTCTTCCGTGAATTTTTGTTTATTGCCCATGACCTGTCCCCGGCTTTTACTAAAAATAACTGACAAAAATCTTAATCTTAGTCATCACCTTTATACAGGGCCGGATTAATGCAGGGGCTTTAGGGTCAGCTGCCCAGGACCTCAGGCTAAGGGGAGCCCCGCAAAAATAAATCCATAATTATATACATGGAAAAAAAAAATTATATATATATAAAAAAATGTATGATCTACGGTTTGGGGTAGAAAGCGATCCAAGTCCAGGCACCCTTTGTGTTCCCATGGTGCACTCCTTGGAGCCTCTTATGGCACGGGGCAATTACGCTTCCCAAGGGAAGCTCTCTTCCTGCCCTCCCCCACCGACTTGATCCGCCAATCCGGCAGGCTCCAGTCCCTCTTCCTGCCAGCTCGGCATTCACTGGGACAAGCAGCAATGCCTCCAGCTCTAGGAAACCGTGCCATGGCCCGCTCCCCGCGCTGGCAATTGGTTAGGCGAGACTGTCTGGGAGGGTTCAGCTGCCAAGTCAGATTCAGCTGGGGCAGCTGATACAATGGAGCTGTGGCATGTTCCTCACAGTATTCATGCCAGGAGAACATGCTAACATGTCCAGACATGAGGAGATAGACTCGAACACCGTATTTTGTGATCGACAATAGCAAAATAGACACAGCAGACCTGGGTCAGAGTATCAAAAGTAGAAACACATTGAAAATAACCAGTTTAATATGAGTTGACCTGTTTTTTACTGTTCTCAAGACTGACCGTTTTGGTAGATAAGCTGAATAGGGAATGGAAGCAAAGCATTTTTGCTTTTTGGTATGTGTCTTAAAGAACCTTAAAATAGAAATTAGTCACTTTGAACCCTTAGACCAGTGGTTCTTAACCTTTCCAAACTACTGTACCCCTGAAGCCTGAGTCCCACCCCCACGGGGCTGAGGCATGTAACTTAGTTTCATGGCGCCCCTGTGGCTCCAGGCAATTGCCTTTCTTGCCACCCCCAATACCAGCTCTGCACTTGCGACCCCTCTAAACCCCCAGGTTGAGAAACACTGCCTTAGACTATGTGCAAGCTGTACTACTACTTGTAGAAAGAAATTAATGCTGGAGAACCTATAAAGATACATTGCTTTTTAGATTTGTGAAAAGGTAGTATTCTTTCAAATACATGTCATAGAGCCTAGGAAAAAATATGAAAACTTTCAAAATGCTTCTCTGAACAAGTGGGATTATCTTTATTTAAGAAAGTTGACTTCAACATCTCATATCACTGAACACCTTTCCCTCATTTTGGACCATTCAAGATGGTGGCACACAAAAATCAGTAAAGATAATTATAAGGAAGGCAATTAACTTTAAAAAGGTGTCAACTGTATTCAAGAACTTTGTCAAGCAGTGTTTACTGCATGCCACAAATATGAATGATTTAGTCAATGTGATGGTTCATAAAAACATAATGGCCATATTGGTCAGACCAATGGTCCATCAAGCCCTACTATCATGTATTCCAACAGTAGTTGGTGCCAGATGCTTCACAGAGAATGAACAGAACAGGGCAATCATCAAGTGATCCACCCCTGTCGTGAAATCCCAGCTTTTGGCACTCAGAGGTCTAGGAACACCCAGAGCATGGGGCTGGGTTCCTGACCATCTTGGCTAATAGCTATTGATAGACCTATTCTCGATGAACTTCTCTAATTCTTTTTTTAACCCAATTAGCATATGCTTTTGATCTTCACAACATCTCCTGACAACAAGTTCCCAGGTTGATTGTGGTTGTGAGAGAAAGTACTTCCTTTGTTTGTTTTAAACTTGCTGCCTATTAATTTCATTGTGTTATGTACAGGAGTGGATGGGTGAGGTTCTGTGGCATGCATTGTGCAGGAGGGCCAGACTAAATAATCATAATGGTCCCTTCTGACCTTAAAGTCTATAAATCCATGTAAAGAGGTTCCTTATTCACTTTCTTCACACCATTCATGATTTTATAGAACTGTATTATATCACTGCTTAGTCATTTCTTTTCTAAAATGAACAGTCCCATCTTATTAATCTCTCCTCATATGGAAGCTGTTCCATACTTCTAATAATTTTTGTTGCTCTTCTCTGTTTTTTCCAATTCTAATATATCTTTTTTGAGATGGGGTGACCAGAACTGCACACAGAACTCAAGTTGTGGGTGTACCATTGATTTAGATAGATGAGTGAAAATATCATGCCTCTATCACTTTCCTAATGGTTCCTAACATTTTGACTATTGCTGCACATTAGTGTTTGAGGTCCCCTTCTCAATTATGTTGAATGTCTTTCTTTTGAACAGAGTGAGGGTGTAAGCCTGCCTTCCCACCCTTCTAGTGCAGTGAACTGCAAAAGCCATAGAGCCCAACAGTAGTATTAGAAATATATCATCTGTTTGCAGCATAACAGGTTTTTCAAAGAACAGTAAAGCAAAGAAGATTGTTTTACACAAACATGCTGTAACCAGTGATGACAGCAGCCAACTCAATTACTCAATGCGTATTGCTGCTGTGTTTTCCACCGTGAATGTGGTTATCCAAACTCTAACTGGATATCCAAAATTTAACAGGCTGTTATATTAGTTAAGTACATAAAATATTTACATTAGTACTTCCATGTAGCTAAAGTGGTGGAATGAAGGGACAATTTAACTTCAGGTGAGACAAATGTGACTGTTGAAGACGTAGAAACAGGCTAATAATGGAGCAAATTAATGTTTCTCAATTGCTTGAGGCAATTTATCAAGATTTGCAGTAATAATACAGAGTTAGAGTTAAACTCACAGGAGAAAAGGAGATTTGGAAACTAAATTAGACTGTTACAGAAGCAGTCATACTATCAATTTAAAGTTTTATAATTAAAATCTCTTTGCAATACTGTCAAATTATGAAATAAATATTCTCCCACTCTACAGATTTATTAAATGTGACAAATAGCTGAAATACAAAAATACCTACCTTTATCCCCTTCAGAATGTATTATTCTTGGAACATCTTGTCTAGCAATGGACATTGGTAATACTTTTCTGGCAGAAATGTTTTCAGTACTAGTGGCAGTAGAAACTGTGGCACTTGCGGTTGAAATATTAGATGTACTTTTGGTCATGGCTCCATCAAAGTTCCTCTCATCTGTGTCAGAATCATCGGAATGAAGAGGATTAGTGAAACAGAGGGGTGCTCTAACTGAAAGCATACTGCTCTGATGATCATCTGTGTCATTTGAAGAGCATTCCACTTGAGATGTGGGGTTTGGTACCAGAGAGGCAGTTTTAATACCATGACTTAAGACATCTGAAGACATAGCCTCAGATGCAGATGTAGGCAGTGCATTTTCAGGCCCATGTAGGGACCACATAGCATGTCCCTTTTCTTTGAGAGGCAGACTGTCTGGTCTTGCTGGAGCATCAGAACCCTTCTGACTCTGCAGCCCTTCCAGTGAAGCTACTAAGGCTTTGTTAGATTGTGACACACTGTATTCCCCACAAGAGTTTTGAAAAGAGTCTACAAGTGAATCCCCTGAACTATGCTCCTGTGGCTTAGAGTTCTTATCCATTACACAAGATGAAACAGACTTAATTTTAATTGCATGTCCTCGGTTCAAAAGAGTGTTCCCATCAAAGCTCCGTGGTCCCTCCTGAAGAGGTACCTTCTTAATTTCAAAACTTAAGTTGCGCTCCAGCTTTTTCTCCAAACGTTCATTAAGTTCATTTTTCCCTGAATGTTCTGTTGATTTATTATAGTTTTCATTGAGGTCTGTTGAATGGTCTGATGAAACCATGTGCAAAACTGGCTTTGGATGGTATCTGTCATTGTCCTGCCACACAGTAGTAACTGTTGGATAAGCTGAAGGAGGTGATGGTGTTAAGATGGGTGGCACTGGGTGAGGTTCTGGAGGCTGCAAGATTTCTTCCTTAACATCTCCTTCTACAAGACAACTGCAAAAAAGTAAATATGTAAATTATCTGTACTTCAGCAACATCAATTCTGACAGAGCTCAAAAAATTCTCAAACATTTCACATACACCAATGTTAAACTATGCACAACACTTATAATGCTTGCTGTAAATGGTTGTATAATATTGGAAACATAGCAGATATGAACCAAGTCACAACAGCATAAATGGCAAGGAAATAGTTGATAAGTCTTCCAAAATATAACTTGGGAAAAATCCATAATGCTGCCATAACTACTAACTTTTAAAGGCCAGAACTTACAAACCTTAACCCATAAAAAATAGCTTCAAAGCAGATTTCTCCTCACTTCCCTCCCCACAGCTGACTCTACAGAGAATTTGTGGAATGGTCAGACCTTCTTGAAGCAATACTCCCTGAAAGATTTGCTGAGAAAAAAAAACAAACAATTGGATTCATTGGAGAACAAAGCACTCACTAAAAACACTGCTTTTAGTGAAAATAGGAAAAATTCTCATAATATCTACATTTAAACAAAAATAAGACACATTTGGAAAGATATATTAAGATACTTGTTTTTGGTACTTAGTCCTGCTCAATCTCTAGCTCAGTTTGTTGCCCTCCTTCCCCCCCACATGTCTATTTTGATTTAGACACATTTTAAACATAGAACACATTTTCTCCATAGATGTAATAAGGGCTGTATTGTGACTATAGATTCAGTTTTTGTTATTCTGAAGGTTATACTAACCCATCAATGGCAAAGCTTCAGTGAGTTGCATACAGTAAATAAGAAGAGATTCATCTAGTGGAGTATCTGATTTGTTGAAAAGGAATTTTAATATTGCTTTTGGGGGGCAAAAGCAACAGGAGTAGGTTTATAGACACCTCTGCACATTTGTTTATAGTGAAATTAATGGAGCAGATTTTAACAAATGAGCTTACAATTTATAGTAAGTATTGGTAGAAAGTCTAATTTTTGAGAACGGGAGAAATATTTTAGGCAGGAGTGTATAAGCTGTAGAAAATAGATATCTAATAAAATGTACTATATAATTAAACTGAAGTAACAGATTAACTAACATGACTGAAGACTTACTGAAGAAGTCTACAAACAGGAATCACTTGTTATACAGAATTAGTTTTCCTTCAGACCCATTAAAATGGCTTTTCCACTATGAGAATAAAAAAGCATAGTAACTACTTATGGGGTGTGAAACTAATGCAAGCAGGGGAAAGAATTAGGGTAAAATATTTTAATGAAGATTTTTGATGCAGAAGCAAAGAAATATAAACTGGTGTCAATGTATGCTGGAGATTTTGATACTCTGGCAGGAGAGATTAGTGGATGAACTTTGGGGAGTAATTTTTGAATAACTACATTTCCATAGGAGGATCTGAAGACATGTACTCAAAGTGAATCAATTTCCCTTATTAGTAAAATTAAGAAAAATGTATTAAAACACTTGCATTCACAAGATGGTAATAGTATTACAAGAGAAAAATGTGTCAGGCAAGGATTACATGCAAGAACAATTATGTGATTTATACAATTATTTGACCTTGTGATGTCATGCATATAGAAAAACAACAAAAAAGAGTGAGCAAACAGATAAACATTACCCAGAAGGGTGAACTCAAACCTGTGGATAAGGCTTTTAACGCGTATGGGACAACTGTTATCTAGGTTTCATGCCCAAGTTCCATAAGAAACATGAGGACATTTTGATGCAAGAAAAACATGAGAATTTTGACAGACGTTTAATAATGTTTTTCTGTATAAATGAATCCAAATAATGGAATATCAATGTTTTTGGCCTAATAGCTGATTCTAATGTTTGGGTTCACTATACATGAGTTTTACTCATGATATCCAGTAATATCCCTTCTAGCTTGTTAAAAATGCATTGGCAAAAAATCTCTTGCAGCTATTTTATTGTGATGAACAGTAGTTAATTGAAGTCGTTCTCATTCGCTATAAAATTTTTGTTCAGTTCTCAGAGTGTAAACCAGAGATGTGATGAGCATCTACAACATCCACTGATGCTGCAAAGTGGATGATCAACAGCTCTCAAGAACAGGTTCCTATTATCCTCTTAAGTAATATACCATTCTTTAAAATGTGATTGTTACAGTTTTGTCAAAAGGATAACATAGCTATGTGAATGTAACTATTGGGATGTAATATATTTGAATAATTTGTTTATTCACTTCCTCAGGAAGACTTTGGCTAAAATGTCAATGTGATGTGTCTGTCCATTTTACAGGAAGGCTTCACAACTCTTGAAGATTATGTAAATTAATTTCTGAAACATTCAGCAAGTCACTAAAGAATGAGATTTTAAAATTAGACTCTAGTATGCTATTTCCTGTTCTGGAGAGTATCTGCTTGTCCCTGCATTTATATATAAAGTTTTTAGATAAATAATGAAACACTATTTCAGATTACTGACACCTTTTAAAAACAAAACAAAGGCGAGACACTGAACCAAAAGAGCAGAATAAAAGCTCCTTATAGCTTCGGTCTCCTGCTTCCAATGGAGTATGCAAGAGACATTTCCAGGATACTAAAAGCTACTCATAGTTTGTATAAAGGTTAAGAATAATTTATGTAGCAACACAGATTTCACATAAAAAACAATGTCACGATAAGCAAGCCCAGGGGAGGAAAGCTTTTTTGACCTTTATCACCTTATTACTCCTCATAGCGTTTAACTGAAATTCAGTGTAAAGATGTACTACACTTTTCATAATCATGACACAGCTTTCATTAAAAAAAGGGGAATATGTCCTGAGTTGGAGGTTAACAATTTGTTACTTTTAAAACATAATATAGCTAAAGCTAATTTATTTTATAGTGCCCTAAAGCATAGTGGGTGCTTCACAGAAGAAAGAATCTCTGTCCAACAGTTTACAATCTAAAATGTATACATAAACACAATAAGTGAGGTGACAAACAACAAGGAGGGGACGGGTAATGCAAATTGGGAAAAGCATTTCTACAGTACGCCTATTCTCCAACTATGCTCCAAAGGATTAATAAAATAGACAATTTAATTTTAAACCACTCTGTGGCTTAGTGGAAAAGTGCTACTGTATTAAAAAAGGGCAAAATGTAGTTCAGATTTAAATGAGGACTGGCCAATGTCCAAATGAAAAGCCCTCAATCCATGGTTATTCTGTTCAACACACTATGGGGTTTTATTATCAAATAAAAGAGTGTGATGCCAAGGTCATGGAATGCAGCTGCTATGATCAACCAAAAATAGATACTGAGCTCTGCATTCTTCCAGATAATTAAAATAGGAACATTAAACCCTACATAAGTGGGCTGAGGCTAGACACCATATTATTCTACTTTATTTAAGCATCAGATCTTATTCAGCCATGTGGGAGAAAAGCTGCAATTTGCTCAACTTGTCAGAAACTGAATTATAGATTAACATGTACCCAAGCATCAGGAATGATCAAAAACAGCCCACTGGTGATTTTCAAGTAAAAAAATAGTTAAATAAAAAGTATTTTTAAAACCAATAAATTTAAACCAACAGCTGCTAACAAGGCTATTAGGAGCCAACAGATTATTTAACTGTTTTTATTTTAGCATAACTGAAGATGTATTAAAAGATTCATCAGAGTTTAAATTTGACAGAGAAATTACTTGCCACTACAGTATGCAGCTTCATTCACAGTAAGTGGCCATTTGACTTGTGTTACCAGCAACAATAATCTAGTCTCTTCTCCCCCAAATAAAGAACCACTGTGTTTTCTATAGAAACAGAAAGAAAATCAGGATGACGTATAAACATTACGTTCTGTCTCATGTTTTCTCTACCATCAATTTTCTTCTTTCCCACCTTTTATTTTTCCCCTTCTCTTTCAGCATTGCCTTAGCTTTATATGTTTGTGAAATATTTTGGCTGTAATTAAAGTTTTATCATTTAATGTTGGGTCTAAAGGATACTTTGTTTGAAAAAAGTTACCGTTTTTCTTTCTACTGAACACCAATTCCCATTACCCTTTTCCTTCACAGGTGTCTTGATAGCTTTCTTTGCTAGAGAATAAGCAAATAATTAGGTAACAGAGATTCAAGTACTTGGCTTATTGAAGGGTATCTGTCTAATTAAAACATCCCCTTCAGACCCCAAAGCACCAGCACATCACTGCTGGAGTTGAAGCAACCAAGTTCTACTCTACCTAAATAAGTTTAAATTGCAAATTAATCAAAGCTCTGGATGGCTTTGCATTTAATAGTAGGAATAAAATTAATCCTCCCCATAGTCTTAATTACTCAGATACAATTGCCACACCTGATGAAAAGCCTACTAATTTTTATCAACAGACATTAGTATTGTAGATGACAGAACTAGGAGCAATGGTCTCAAGTTGCAGTGGCGGAGGTCTAGGTTGGATATTAGGAAAAACTTTTTCACTAGGAGGGTGGTAAAGCACTGGAATGGATTATCTAGGGAGATGGTAGAATCTCCATCCTTAAAGGTTTTTAAGGCCCGGCTTGACAAAGCCCTGGCTGGGATGATTTAGTTGGGGTTGGCCCTGCTTTGAGCAGGGGGTTGGACTAGATGACCTTCTGACGTTCCTTCCAACTCTATGATTCTATGATTGTAAGACTAGAACCTGATATTTTTCTAAGGCAGTTAGCATAAGTACTAGTTACGGGATTTCCAGAGTCAGTGGCTCCCAGAAAACTATACTGTGTTGTTGCCAGATAGAATCAGGATAGCATGAAATGCTCTTGCTCACAAGTTAGTGGCAGTACTCGTGGAATAAAATAGCATAATTTTTAACATTTTGCCAATATCAAGTTCAAACACAATTTAACCAAAGATGATTATGTTCAGTAAGGAAGTATTTGCTCATCTTATGGAAAATATGATTTTTTTAAATGTTTTGCACTCTTATCAGAAGTCATTATAATTCCAAAACTTAAGGAATGTTACTGGATGATTCTTTTGGCCAGCAAAACAAGCCAAAAAGTGTCCTTTAAAGACATCCTTTTCATGTGATTAAAAATTAAGAACCTTAAAAAACAAGCACTTGAAAGCCTTTATTTATAGGCAAGCACACACAAGCAACAAATTAAAAGTTCAACTGGAAAGCTACACATTTGTATGGGTATGGCTACACTGCAATGTAAGTCCAGGGTTAACAGGACTTAAGTCAACAGACACTGGGTTTGAGAATCCACAACTTGAGCATCTACACTGATTGCCAATCCTAACTTTTTTAACCTGGGCCCGAACCTGGGGTTCTGGTGTCCACACTGCAGTATGCAGACCCAAGTCCAACCAACCACACATCCTAGACTTTCTAGTGCCCTCTAAAAATGTGTCCAAGACTCTAGCTCTTTGTTCACTGAGCACTGTAGGAACACTTGACTTGACCCACCACATCCTACTGACCCATCATTTTGGTCTGAATGCTTCCAGCAGCTGGAGTCAGCGAAATTAAGGAGTTGCCATTTCAAGAACTTCTGTTTAGGCTTTTGTCTGTTTCAAGATACAGGCAGATCTTCCACGAGATGCCTGTCAGCAGTTCAGTGGCTTTTTTCTGACCCACCAAAGGTACCTGACAGAGCTAATGACCGAGCAGGACAAGGACGGCAGACTCAAACCAGCTGGCTCTACTCATGATACTCTGTATAGCTACTGAAGCCTGCTACGTTCACCAGTTTTTCTGGAACAGGACCACAAGCACAGACTTGTGGGATCACATCACTATGCAGACTTGGGATCACCAGCAGTGGGTCCAAAACTTACACATAAAGTTATATTTCTGAAGTGTTGTGAGCAGGTTGCCCTGGACCCTCCTGTTTAAAGTCACATGCATGAGGGCAGCCATGCCAGTCCAGAAGCAGAGTGCCATAAACTGTTTAGAAGCTGGCTGTCCCAGACTGTTACAGGTCTGTGGCCACTCAATTTGGTGTTGGAAATTCGAGTATGGGTAAAGTGGTGACAGATTTCTGAGGCAATCAGGTGTCTGGTTTACCCCAACACGGCAGGCATTATTAAAAGAACATTCCTTAAGTAATCGCTGGCTTTGAGAGAATGGTGTGATGCTGGTAAACTATGTGCCAGCTCTGGCCAAGGCTGTAGGCCTTAACTAAGAACTGAAACTCATAGCTGGAAACCAAACCAGCTTACCTGTATGTTATTTTGTTCAAAACAGGTATTAGTCTTAAAATAATATATTTAGTGTTTAGACTTTAAAAAATACTTCTAAGTTGCTGCATGCATAACTTTCACCTGTAATGTCTGTATTCCATGCTACAGGGTAAAATATAAGTTTGTTTTATAACTGTAAAAATTCTTGCTTTGAACTTGTGAACTCAGTCCATCTTGATAGCAAAGAGGATCGCTCTTCCTATCTATATCCTAGATTTGATGGGCCATCTAGGACAAAGAGCTTTGTTGATTGCCCCATCCGTGAAGAATTTACGTGCAAGAGCCCTCATCTCACTGGTTTGTACTCTGGAGAAAGGCCATAACAGTGCTAACCATTTCTTTTTGTGATCTCTGTTTGAACTCTCACAGGGCCAGATATACTAAACCAAAGCAGAGATTCCCAGAGTCAACTTAGGTCCATCCTGAAACACTTTCTGAAAGTAGAGATTACTACATCTCTGTCACCTTCAGAAACTATAAATGGTAACTTGTTAGTGTGTATATGTTTGCTTGCATTAACCTGTAAATAACATTTCTTTTTCCTAGTTAAAAACCTTTAGACAGTTTATTACAGAATTGGATACACATGTTCTGGTTGAATGTGCATTTGGCCTATTGAAGTCCCACTGCTGATATTTACAGACCTGTTTGGATTCTAGTGTCATCAATGCAGTCCACATTGTTATGGCTTGCTCTGCTCTTCGTAATCTTTGTGAAGCCAAAGGTGAGCCATTTCCCAGGAATGGACCTACAACAGACACACTTGGCCACAAAATGCACCTAACGCTGCTGCAGCTGGATACACCTAGGCAACAGAAATCAGAGATGCTTTGTGCTCCCACAATATGGACTTCCATGGGCCAATGGAAGAGGGAAAATAGTATCTTTATGAATGAGCTTGTTTTGTGGAGTGTGGGGGGAGAGGAGGTGCATTTATTGCTTGTGTGGGATGGGAGTTACCATATACTGCACTTTTGAATGACATGACCACTTATGAAATTGGGGGGGGGGGGGGGGGCGCGCGCGCGGCGGCGGCCTATGGATTGATATTTATAGCTGTATTGAGAAATGGGTTTTGCATACAACCTCCCATTTGCCATTGATCATGTGTTTACCTTGATTATTTGAAAAATACATTATATGATGTATTGCTGTGATGGCAATAAAATTTCTTTACAAAATGAAAATCATTATTTCACACTTGTATTGGAAAAGTACAATATTAAACCATTGCCTCGCAGGCCAGCTACCTTTGGCACACTAAAGCACCAGCAACACCAAAAGCTTAAAAAATAACCAAGAACAAAGTGCATAAACAAGTGCAAACAGTTGAACTATCTACATGGGCCACCCCCCATGATTGCATGCCCTTTGGGTCCCCATTCTCCTTTTCCTTCCTTCTATATTTGCCACACACTTGAATCCAGGGCAGAAGGTTGAGGTGTGGACGGGGGGAGGGGTTCAGCACTGAGGCCTGCATATGGCACATTTGCCCTGTCCAGTCACTCATAGCACCCGACTGAACAGGCCACCCAGCCCTGGAGTTGTCCAAAGCTGTTCCCGGAATGCAGGCTGGGATATTGTGGAGTGGACACGGGCCGTGGTGCAGGAACCTGCACTCTTGCAGCCAGTAGTGACAGCAGCCTCTAAAACAATTCTCTGTTGTGCTCCATCTTCCTCCTTAAATCACTGTTCCTGTTCCAGGAACTGTGAAGAATGCCTGTTTCCATGCTGCTACCCTCTCCTCAAGCTGCGAAGCCAGCCCGAGCCTTTCCGCTTGCCTCTCAGCATATCTTTCTTCTTGCCTCAAGTCCCTTTGCCTTTGATACTTGAACTGCTTATTGGCCCAGGCCAGAACTTCAATCAAATTCATCATGCTTCCTCTTGGAACCGTCTGCAAAGAGGCAGGCTTCTGTAGTGTGAGTAGTGGTAGTGTAGCTAAGGAGGTACTGCAGCCTGTAGAGGTTGAGGGGCCTGGAATAGGACAAGACAGAGGGTTACTGTCTTGAATATCACAATGCAGAAGCATCAAAAAAAGTCTCTTCGGAATTTCAAGGACAGAACTTTTTTTTTTTTTGGTGAGTTTCAAAATCAATATATTGGCAGAGGGCTGCCCCAGACCACAAACTCCTTGGACACAGCCAGGTTAATCACAGTGAAAGGAATGTATACCACCAAAGTATTCAAATATATGGTGAATGAACACCACATTTATGACTAGAGTGAGCTGGTGAGCTACTGAGATGGCCCTGATAATACAGCCTTCCCCAAAATGTGATTATGTGGAGTTCCTGCTATGGGTTTGGGTCAGAAATCATGGGAGAAATCTGCAAGATGCTGCATTAACTTCCACATGGTATAGCATCTCCCTGTTACAGTCTTTTAGGACTACAAGAAAACACAATTCTACTTCTCCTCCCCTGGCAAATTTATGGACTGAATTTAACCTCCCCAACAGTATTTGGAACTAATGATTTCATCACCCATGGAATGTATGGATTACATTTAACAGAAATGTACTACATTTGAACCTCTTCCCCATCATACAGTTCAGTCCTTTCAGGCAACTCGTTACCAACCCAACGTTGTATCAAGCGACATACATACAGGGAAGGTAACAGAAGTTCCTTATTTTAACAAACTGGAATGTATTAGAAAAAATGTGTGCCTTTCCAGTAAAAATTATTTTATAAGCTTGTTTTATTGTGTATGTTTCCTGGTCTTCACTTTGAATTCAATGTGGTGGGGAATGTGGCATGGGGATGCCAAGGGTGGCCAGGCAATCCACCATTAGCGGATACACGTTGCTATCTAAGGTTTATCTATCTTTTGCATTGGTTCTTACAGTGGAAATCCCTCCCATTTCTATATTAATAAACACAAAAATAGAGCCAGAAACTCACCTGGCTCTGGGGAAGCGTCTCCCTCTTCTGTTTCGGCTGCCAGTTCTGCAATGGTCTGTTCCTCCAAGGGGGCTCCTCTAAGTAAAGCCCCAGAATGTGCTGCAGTTGTTCCTGTGACAAAGCCTCTTTAGGACCAGTTTCATCAGTAGAATTACTTCATTTGCCTCATTTGGCACTTGCTGCTGGCTCCTATCAATTCCCACGCTGGCTTCTGGGGCTAACTGGGTGCCATCCCAGCTGACCAGGTCATCATGCACAGTTGATGACTCAGTGTAGTCATCAGCACCTAGTCAGACTCATCATAAAATAGGCATGATGTTGGTGAGTCACCAGAGGTATGGTTGTGGCCCCTGGTTTTCTGACACTCAGTCCTAAGCTGCTTAATCCGTTCTCTGCACCGATCACTGGTCTGGTAAATTTCCAGTGCCACCAGCTTTCTTTGCTGGTATTCATGGTCGTTCCTAGTACTCTTATTCAAATCCACTGTTTTGCTGGCCTTGCACCAGAAATTACCAAAATCTGCTTGTGCTCCTAGGGTTGTGTTTGCAGCTTGGCAATCAGAATAAAATGGAGGTATTAAATGCCACGCTGCTGCACTGGAACAAGAAGGGTGCTTCCATTTCCCCAGAGTTAACTGGTGATTCTTGAGACAGAGGACAAAGGAAATAGGCTCATAGCATTGCGGGATATTATTGGTGGACGCCCAGGACCCGAGTCCAGGGAAGGAGAAGTGCTGTGTCAACACTGCAAAACAATATGGCTTGAACCCCAGGTCCAGACTTGGGATCAGACCCTCCATGCTCATGGGGTCCTGGAAACCTGGGTCCATGCCCAAGTTCAAGAAATGTGTGTAGACTGAAGGGGAGGTGCTAGGGCTCGAGTCTGAGTCCAGGCTTACACTGCAGTGTAGACATATACCAGGATCACCCAAACCAATGAAGAATTAAACGATTTAATTAGTCCTTCTGTATAAGCCTATTTTACAAAACAATCCTCTTTGTAGTATCACCCCTATTAATATGTACATGAAAGCTAATTATTGTATCAGTAAATATGCACCAAATGGCTGTTGTGCCAAAATATGTAATGCACAATTAAACTTGTATGCTCATAGATAAAACACAGCCTAACAGTTATATGAAGTTATAATAAAATGTGTCCTCTGTCAATTTATCCTCTGAGAAGCCATATCCATACATCCCTCCCAAGTGCAACAAACCTCTTCACCGTCAACAAAGGGGAAACTAGAACTGTCTGTCAGGAGGAACTAAAATAAAAAAGACCCAATCCAGAAACTTTATTCAAACTTTTTTCATCCCTACTGTAACTATTAACATTAATAAAAACTATGTATGATGAGGGGAAATCCAAAAACCAGAACAGTTGGATATAGTGAACAGAAGCCAACTAAAATTAAAGAATAAAAAATTATGTTTAACTGTAGCCTTGAAATAACATGAGGAATAGGTTAGAATCAGAAACTGGTTAAGTAGTATTTCCACTGACCACACAAGTGAGGAGTGAAGAGCAGAGAAAAGGAATTTAGGGATGTCATATGGGAATGGGAGCCAAGAGAGCAAGAAAAGAGCACGGTAGTGGAATGCCACAGTAAGAAAACCTCTTGCCAAAATGCATCTGCAGATTTTTGGGACCTGAAATCCAGGTAATTTGTGATGGAAGTAGGAGTTCTATAGCTCTAGAGCAAAAGCAAAGACTGACAGGGATTTGATGTGCTGGCCCAGTTCATTAGTCCACTCTGACATCTCTATCTTCCTCCAGCTCTATAGTGAGAAACTGTGCTCAGGTGTAATGGCTCAGTGGTCAGGCCACACAATGGCGGGGGGAAGCAGTTTTAAGACCAGATTTCTGAAGTGTAATTTTGTTTTTTCGCTTCCACAAAGCTAGTATGTAGTTTACTTTTTACTATAGTATTTAACACAGAAAGGGAAGACACTTTAAAAAGTTAATAAAATAGATTTATAAAGACTAAAAGGTACTCCGGAACCTGGACTGATGGACCATTCATGCATTTTTTGGGGTTGCTGAGATCACTCAAGCCTTGTGCTTCACGATATGAGATGTACACCGTGGCCTACTTTTCATTCTCTAGCAAATTTTGTTGCTTAATTAAGCATATCATACATCTAGACAATAATTACTTAGGTTCATGCATAAAGTTAGTGAAGTTTTCCATTGTTTGTTTAAAAGCAAAGCTATAAAGTTTTTATAAAACCTATAGTTTGCTGATTAGTGTTAAAAGACATGAGCAATTTTTGATTGCTCAGTTTGAAATGCCATCTAAAAACATTATGTAAAGAAAATAAACGGTCTTACAGTTTTCCCCCTTTTAAGTTACTCCTCTGGGTAAGAATGAGTTTGCTTTTAATCTCTTTAGAAACTGGATATATTCTCTTAAGTGCACATTTGGCTGGAAGCCTTAATAATGTTAATTTAAAGAAGTTTAAACATATTTCAGCAATATTCCTGAAGGGAACTAAATACTTTAACATTTTATTCTGAATTAGACTAGGAATATGGAACACTCCCTGAACCGGTCAGTAAAGCCACTCCACCCTATTTAAATACCAACTAAAAAACATTTCTACCAGGAGACTAAGGAACAAGCTCTCTACGTCACGTACTTCGCTATTCTGTTTATCTTATTAATATTCTTAGCCTCACCTATATGAAGTGAGGGGATAGAATACTGAAAGGAAGGGGCATAGTGGCACTGGAATTGAAGCTGGGAATTGGTGTGGAAATAAATCATGAAGGGAGGATAATAGCATGTTTAACAAGACAATACATCATAACAAGACAGATATGAGGCTGTAACTCTGATAACTTTGCTTGTATGTAACAATCACTTCTTTTCTTCATTTGTCTTTTTAGATTGTAGGTTCTCCAGGGCAGGGACTATATCATCATCTGTATTTGGGATGCATCTTGCACACCATGATCATTACTACAATAATCCTCTCCACCATAAGAAAGTAAGTGGCAGAAGTTAGACCCACCTCCAAATGTGATGCAAAGCTACAGTAGTAGAAGCCAGAAAGGACCACACAAAATTATTGAACACAATATGCCACACCTTTTTCAGGACAACTACATAGCTTTCCCCCTGTATCTTACATAATCGGTTCCCAGACATAAACACCACTTCCGAGAACAGTTACTTCCAAATGCCCAAACTACTGAAGGGAGCGGTGGGAAAGAAGTAGGCCAGTCTTAGGGAAAAGTGTCTTAAAATTATTGCCCCTTTCCAAGTCATCTTGCAATAATGTGAAAAATCTTTTCCAATTCTATGTCCTTGAATGTATTTGTTTAGACTGACCACATTCCTGTAAAACATCCTTTTCAGATTTTAAGTTTAGCCTACTCAGGATCTCATTTTATTCTCCAGTCCTGATGAGATTTCCTTGCCACCTGTGTGGGTTCCTCTGCTTTTTTTGGTACCTCAAGTAAACACCAGAACTGCATGAAAATTCTAGCTCTGGAACAATCATGTATCAACGTACAGTCAAAGTGGATCATTATACCTGTAATTTTAAATTAAATCACTATTTATGGAGAACAGAATTAATTTCTTCTTATAACAGTATTGCGATGTGTTCTCATATGTATTTTACATGTTGTTCTCTCCATTCATTCTGACTCATTAATTTCTAGACAGTTTATCATCTCATTTGTACATATGCTGTTTCCCTCTCCAACCCAAAGGATTTAGTCTTAAATCCCATTTTACTGCATACAACTCACAGTTATAATCTCTCTAAGCCACTTAGTGTGGATCCATCATCCTGTAGGTTTAACGTTCCACCAATTCTGAGGCTGGCAAGTATGATTAATGCTGATCTTCTACATCATTAAAGTATTAAATAGTAGAGGCTCCCAATACTGACTGTGGTACTCCATTTGGAAGAGATTAAACTTTTAATGATAAAACTAACATGTGTCATACAATTTTTAATCTGTGCTATGGCATTTAAGCAACTCAAAACATTTTTATCCTGTACTATATAAAATATTTTATAAAGGCCAAATATATATTGTATCTACCAAAACAGTAAATGTTTCAAAACGTTCAATCAGTATTACTTTATAAATGAGTTGGCTGATTGAACAACTTCATCTTCTCACAAGTGCAGTCACTGATTCCATTATACATCTAAATATTTTGCAAAGAAAATACTCATTGACTGGTTGTTTCCTGCATCCTCCTTTATACCACTAAAAATAAAGGTACTACATTTGCTAGTTAGCAATCAGGTACCTCTGATTTTTCACTTTTTTTAAAAAAAACAAGCAACTGCATATTATGTCACCAAAATGTTTATGACCTTAAGAACAAACATCTCAGAAACCTGCAATTTAAATTAGTTTGACAGGAGAAACAAGTATGAGAAAGATAAAATGCAAAACAAGTGGGTCTAAGCAATTCAACATATGAATTATTCTGAGATGGAGATTAATTATTTTGTTTTACATTTCTTGTACATTACTTTTGTTGAAAATAAGGAAAAATTAGAGAAAATGCTAAAGAAAGATACCTGGTCTCTTACATTATATATAAAAAGGGGCATGCCTAACGTGTGTGCCAAAAATTTGACTATTCGGAAGCCCCCCATCTCACAAAAAAAAAAAAAAAAAAAAGTGGTGCCTCATGTAGATCTGATTCTCCCCTTCCCCACCCACAAAATCAGATATTCCTTCACCATCTTTCTTCCTTTTTTCCTCATGCTGTCTCCCAATTATTGTCTGCTTGAAAGTTCCAATTGCCTATGTTTATCTTTCCAAAAAGGGAGCAAAAATAACCATTTACATAAAGGTAGATTTGTCTCCTAACTTCTCAGTTTTACGTTTTTTTGTTTGAATGAATAAAAGGTCAGTTGGTAAAACCATTCCTCTTAAAAATTGTATTCTTCCTTTTTACATTTGCAAATATAACCTTTAGATATCAATGTATTTGTTTGTGCATTACTGTACACACAAAGCCTAAAATAGCTTTATAACAGCTTTTGTGTGGATTAGGTATTAGATGGGGGGAAATGAGACAAAAAGTGTCTCGGTTAGTCTTGTAATTAGACAGTTTAAGGGAAGCACTTAAACACGTTCCCTTCAACATACTTCTATTGCTACGACTATGCAGTCAGAACATTAGCTGCAGCCTGAAAGTCTTCATAATATTACTGATTAGGCTCCTGTGAACCAAAATCCTTTTTGAAAATGATGCTTAGGTTCCTAAATCAGTTAGGTGCTGTGACACCAAATGCAACAATGTTTAAATAGCTTTAAAATCTTAAACATGGTGATTCAAAAAAAAGTTTACTATTAGCTTTTTGAAAGCTTTCCTTACTTTTTCTGGCTCATCTTTAAAAGGAATGGCTCCATATTCCTAAATTCTTTTGTTTTGCCAACAAGGCTTTGCTGATAAGTGTCTTTTTGTTAGATTTTTTTTTTGGTGGTTGGGGGGAGGTATTTGAGGGTGTATGAGGAAATATATAATTTGAAGCGCTTCTGATAACCTTTTCTATATTTACTTCAGTGTAGGGTAAGTATATGCTCACTATAGAAGGACTCTTCACAGCCCAACCAGGAAAGAGGCAGCACCCGATTTACAACACTCAAACCTTAAATTTGCCCCCTAAAGTTTGTAAAAATATACTAAAAGGTCAAAAAAGACATTAAAACACACTTTTAACATTAACTTATTAATGATGTATGAGTCTGCAAATCTCTGAAGTACATTATCTTGAGATCATGCAACAGTTGAAATGGTTAGGATTTCTCTTAAACATAAAAAGTGATGTTACTGTGATGCAAGACTTATTCAGCATCTTAAGATAAACTGCTAGAAAAAGGCTAAACAACTGCTGTGTAAATTACATTTTAATTTGCCTTGGGAATTATGCAAAGTCATACTTGTTAATTTTCACAAAATCCATTAGTTCACACAAAATATGGACTATTGGCAATATATCAAAGGAGACAGGATTGATCATTTAAGTATAAACTTGGTAACTCTTTAAGCTCAAAACTGAGAAGGTGAATAGTACCTGCGGGTCCGTGGAGGCTTTGGTGGAGGAGAGTCCTGTTTCTCAAGATCCACAGAACTGACAGTTTTCTCTGTACTGGTTTCATTCTGCCAAAAAATAAATCCATCTACCTTTTATTCAAAGCTGAAAGAATCATGATCACGAGAACTTAATACATTTCTACATGTTCCTGAAATAGAATGAGGACCCAAAAATCAAACTTGAAAAAAGTATGGGGGGGGGACAATAGCAAGTTACTAAGCCATCTTACATTTGCTTCAGCTTCTAATTTAAGTATAGCTTACATTCTGTACATAAATTTTATTTATGAAGCACCTTCCCTCTCCCCTCTTCCCCCGCCACCCCCCCCCCCCCAAAAAAAACAAAAACAAACAAACCACTGAGCAAATTGAAACAAGGATCTTAAAATGACACTAACTTTAAAATCCACTTTAGAACAATTTTACTTACCATTGTTATATGCAATACTGAATCTCCACGATTCATCTTTCACTTTAGTAATGAAGTATTTTTTTCAGATAGTTACTTTATGTATTTAACAGCACTGAGTGTATAGTCAGTCTCACTGTTTCCCTTGTACAACCTATTTCTCATTGGGGGATGGGGATAATATTTCAAACCACAACAGGAAAACACGATTATAAATCCACACAAATTGGAAAAGGGATTCAATAGGAGGGAGTAGTATGCAAGATAATGCATTTTTCCCTTAATGTTTAGTTTTCAAGTTGATAGTACCACTTTGTATTTAAAAATAAAGTTTAAGAGATATTCTCCTGCCTTAAACAGCAAACCATTGCAGAATAAAAACATTTTACTTTAAAAAAAAGATATTATGTATTCAGGTTAACTAATTAGAGCTGCACCGGGTACAGACGTAAATCCAATATTAGTTTTCATGTATACAGTTGCCTTAATTATGTGTATCAATTCTGAAGGGAAGTTCAGACGTTAGCACTATTAAAAATAGAAACAATATTTTTTGGAAAAAAGGTAATCTTCTTGGAACTAAAAAGAAAACTTGCAAAAAAGTTAAAGATATTTAAAATAGGCATTGCCAGAAACAAATCTCAGAAACAAATAATTTATTTCTGGAAACATGACATCAAAACTTCTATGCCTGTCACTTCTGGCTCATCAGTTAGATGTGCTCCAGGGAACACGTGACCAACTATTGCCTTCTGATGGCATTTGGCCTATTTAAACTAAGTAGTTGGCAGTCTTTTGTAATATGGTTGCCTGTCAACTAGAATACCAGATTTTCTAATGGTACCTTTGGTATCAACCCCAGAAGAGAGCCCAAAGACAGGGGCTCCGTCATGTCTCAATCTCCACACCTGGCAAGAGACTGAGGCATATTGGTGAGAAAGTTAGGAAACTTGCAATTCCAAATTAAAGCTAAATCTTGACCAATTTACTCAAATGAATAGTTCCATTAACTTCACCCACCGAAGCGAAGGGCAGACCGAGGTATTAAGAGAAAACCTCTTGCCTTTCTAATCAGAGTATTGGCTTCAACCAACCATTTGCCTGCTTTCCTAGACAGATTTATTGCATTGTACAGCAGTAGACAAGTTTAAAGAAAAGAATCCACTTCAAAACAATAAGGACAAAGAATATTAGCCCACCAGACTCTAGTCTTGCAATTGATTTAAAAACCAATAATACATTTATGAACCAATTTGCTGGTTACTAAATCAGACAAAGATCTGGCCCAAAGGCAATTCAGTGCTTTCTTGAAGATACTCCTCCACTCTCTCCTTTTGTGTTAGGGCTCTTGCCTATCAAAAAAGGTTTTTAGGACTACAGTGGTAAAACACCAGAAGGTTTTCACGAGATGTTTGTGTGCCCCATTCTGGATCTAGAGGGGAACAGCTTAAATCAGAGTTCTGAAAGGAATGCAGGTTCTACTTTCCTGATCAAGTAGATTTGCTACAGTAACAAGTACTTAAATTAAATCTAAATGGTGGTAACAACTCAGAATTAATGAATTTTTGTTCAAGTATTTTCATACTGAAGTTCAGTGAACAGATCTTTTCACATCTTGGCCGAGGAACTAAAATCAAAAGAAAAATAGTATACATTTCCTTTGGGAAATTTATCCAAACACCAGTGTTTTATCTGGAGAAACTGAGCACTAAATGTAAAGGTGGAGAGAATCCACCTTTCCTTTGGGAAATTTATCCAAACACCAGCGTTTTATCTGGAGAAACTGAGCACTAAATGTGAGGTGGAGAGAATCAAGGTTGGGATGCTGCAGACGACCATATTCCTGCATGATTATGTCTGGCATCAATGGCAGGGCAATTGGGGCGACCATGGACAGTTCCAGCAGCATCATATACCAATGCTGCTGGGGCCAGTATGACAGATGCCCTTTCCCTTCTGTTCTTAGAGATCCAGCTTCTTCGAATCCTCGGAGTTAGGCATTGGAGCCTGTTGTCCTGGCTTCTCTGTCATTTGCCACTGCTACCACCAGCGACCTGAGTTACGGGTGGGTAAAGAGATATTCATGTCCTATGGAGGGGTCAAAGTATTTTCATTCTATCACTTTAGTCCCTGTCACTGCCTCTTTGGGGGAGGACGATGACAATGCACTGGGGGACCCAGATCTTCTTGTCCTACTGGATCACGGGATTCCACTGGGTTTTCAGGCTTGATGCTGGGATCCCCGCTAGTACCAGTTTCCGCACCATACTCTGCGCTTCCCTCAGTGCTGAAATCGTCCCTTTTGGTGCTGCGAGGTGATAGACCTCCGAAGGCCTGGGGCCCATGCTTATGAGGCAACTGAATAGGACCGCCTGGAAAAGAGCCCCATGGCCTCATGATATGCCCAGAGTTCAGAAGGGCCATCGCACAGGCATCCGCCACTGCACTGGCCACAGTCCCATGAAGGGATTTTGCCCCTTCTCCTGCCTGTAGCGGCGTCCCTGCGACCAGTGCTGACTATGCCTGGAGATGTAGGAGTCTGCCTATAAACCAGATGACTGAGACTCAGTGTGGGGACCATGGTGGTGCTCGTGGTCTTGGCTCCTGTTCCTCCATCCTGGTGGAGGACTGGTGTGCCATCATGGCTATCAGGTCTTTAGCCACCTAAAATAAGTCTGGGGTAAAGGGTGGTGCAGCTTTCCCACATGGCTCTCCCTTTCAGGTGAGTCCATTGGCATCAGACTCAACGGTACCCTCTGCAGTACCAAAATTGATAGTGCTTGCCCCAGTGGGGAAGGTGCTGGGTGGCCCAGCAAGGGACACGCACAGTTATTCTCTCTCCCTGCAGCCTTTACTGTAAGGGAACATGTACTCTCAGTTTTCTTCCACCTTTTGTGAGGTACCACAGAGTGGGAACGGTACCAGGTCTTGAATGCCAGGGAATGCCAGTGTCAGGGGTCCTTTGGTGCAGAGTCCTCCTTTGACTCAGTAGCCTTTCACAGAGGCCAGCGGTCTCTGCACTGATGTAGTGGGTGCTGAGTCTGAGTGGCTCAGTTAAGGGCAAAGAGCTGCCTCCATGAAGATGTGCTTCAGTCTAACACTCCTGTCCTTTTTGGTCCTTGGCTAAAAACTCCTACAGATCTTGCACCAGTCAGCCTGCTGAGCTTCCTCTAGGAACTTCAGACAGGATTTGTGGGGATCGCTCTTTGACTTAAGCTTGTGGCATGTACCGCACAGTTTGAATTCTTGGGACTGAGGTGGGGTTAATGAGGGGGAAAGCCAATTAAATGCATCTAATTATGAACTAAGCTAAACAATTCTAATCTACTATTTACAGGTTTGATGACTCTACTACTACTACTACTACTACAGGAATGCTTGCCAAAGAGAGAAGACAAGAAGCTCCAACGACCATCACAGGTGGTAAGAAGGAACAGAGGAGGCAGCGGGTTCAGCAAAGCCCTATCTACAGTGCCATGGAGGAGCCACTCCAGGGGTGCCTGCACTGACCTGATGGGTACTGCTAGGGGAAAAACCTTCTGATGACTGTGCGCATGGTGCACACACACCTACTTGGAATCAACATGAGCAAGCATTCGAAGAAGAATTATATCTATCCAAACAGCAGAAGAAAATTCCAGAGGTGAGGCCACCACACTGAGAATTCCCAAACCCCAAAGAGGTGCAGCATCAGGTATCCAGGACAACACCACATAGTCTAAGTTTCTATACCACTTTGAAAATGTAAGCTATTACACAATGGTATTATGCTGTCATTTTTATAGGAAGACATACAAGAGAAACCCAAAGAGGCAATGGCTGTGTGCTATTATGACACAGGAAACAATCTACTTAGCAGAACAGACCTTGCATTAATGGCTAATGTTGGTGAAACATCACAAAGGATTAAATGCCATGAACTTTATTTTC
Source organism: Emydura macquarii macquarii (assembly GCF_026122565.2). Taxonomy (NCBI): domain Eukaryota; kingdom Metazoa; phylum Chordata; order Testudines; family Chelidae; genus Emydura; species Emydura macquarii. The sequence goes on along the minus strand of NW_027132773.1, from coordinate 39,790,263 downwards.
CTAAGACAGTATCAAAGAATGCAACAAGCAATTTCCTTAGAAATACACTAGACTGAATGCAGCTGTATGCAATGAACCCCTTTTCTTTTTTCTACATACAGTAAGATCTATGCCTCCCAAAATTCCTTCCCAACTGGCAGCCCATCTCTGGTAGCAGTGACTCATTCCCCGATACTGGAAGTATTTTGAAAAATCACATGCTCTCTGGGATGCATCAGACTGCATCAAACAACATTTTGTTTAAATTCCCTGTGGATGGATCTCCTCATTCTCTCTCTCAAAAAAAAAAAGGTAAGTCACTCTCCCTGCTGCACAGGAAGGTATCTTACTGGTTGGTCAGTATTTGTCAGTTGTGCCACTAGCAGCCACCAAAGAAAATCTAGAAAAACATCTCAACCAAAACCCAAACCCTCATCGCATCCACACGAGTAAAGCCAAAGTAAGGAAGAGCATGTAATTAGTTATAATTACTAAATGGTTGACAGTTAATTCAAGAATTTTGGTGGAAAGGGGTGAGGAGCCTTCGGTTCAAGTAATTTCAGACTCTGGGACCATTATGAAAAATCAGCTGTAGTCTAGTTTTCTGCAGACAGTCTCTCAGAAAGAAAACCACCATTATAGTTGCATCTCTTGCTTGGAGTCCCTGCCTAGAGGCTCAGGGTAGAATGTTCTTATAGAAGATGCCTTTCCTCAACTTGAAGTTGGTCTATTCATAATAGGGTTGATTCATTTTGATGGAGTAATATGTGTAGATCTGTAATAGTACCACCTTACCTCACATGTTCCGTGAATTAATAGAGAGTTTCTTTGCTGCTAGAACAGCACTACATATCTTTAACAGAATATTGGTTTAAAAAAAAAAAAAAAAAAATCTACCCAAAAAAAAAATTTCAGTTTTATTCATGAGGCCCAAACATTTCAAAATGGGTTTTACCTTACCTTGCCTGTCCTGAACTAGGTAATTTGTATTGCAGCAGCATCCAAAGACCACAATCCCATTGTGCCATGTTTTGTTCAAACAGTCTCCTGAGTCTAGTACTATTTGTGGTTTTAGTATTTCCTCTACATCAGCTTCCTACAGGTATTTCTTTAAATATGAACTCCCCCGCCCCCTTCATAGTTCTTCATAGTTCTCTACCCAGTCTTCAGTCTTTTTATCATTTCTGACTTACATGTTCATTCATATTTTATACAGTTATACCTTTAACTAAACATTTTTAATATGCATGATTTTTTTTATTAAAGGGACACTGTCAAATGGATTTTTTTAAATTCACTAATTTAAAATAAATCAAATTTCTAATAAAACATCCATTCAAAAGCACATACATAAATATTTTTAAAAATGTATTCACCTGCTGTTTATGAAGAGTCTTTCCAGCAAAGCAGAGTTGGTAGGCCCCAAGGGACACCAAACATGTTCAGGTCTATCCCTCATCTTTTTTCTGTGCTCACACCTCCCTACTGCCATTTCAGTTTAATTTTTACTGCTAATGTTACTGGTGAACACTTTTGCAAAGCCTACTGAAGCACATGCATATATGGTACTGTCGAGCACTGCACATGACAGGAAGTGCAACTGGCCAATAAAACAGTGAAACTGACTCTACACAAAGTCTTGTTTAGCAAAAAAGTGAACTACGAAAAAAGTTTTCCTCTTATTAATAGTAATCATAGATGTAAAAAGTAGGTACAACTTTTATTCAGATGGATGTAATTTCTATTGAATAGCTCTTAATTAGGAAGACTTCAACCCTATCTGTATGTGCAGTACCCAGAATGTGTTACAGATGCAACTGTAGTAGAAAGTAAGGAGTCTTCCGTTTAACAGGGTCCTTTAAGTACTGGTATTCAAAATGAATGGAATGCCATTGTAAGCGGGCGGCACAGCACGGATGGGGTGTCACGACCCTTACTCGGTCCCAGGATCCGAGGAAGGCCACAGCGCCTCTGCTAAGGGGAATTAGCAGTCTGTTAGGAGTCTGTTGCCTTGGCCCTTAGGCAAGGAGGGCGAGTGAGAAGTCTAGTGCCCCGGCCCGTAAGCAGGGCGCGCAAGTAAGCAGTGGGGCCGCTTTCGATAGCGGTAAGGGAGAGCACGTTCTCCCTGGGGGGCTAGAGAAGGGGGGGGAAGAGGGACGCAGGCCCACCCGTCTCCACTGCGTCCCAGCCCAGGGCCTTAGCAGTGGCAACAGCGTTTGCCACCGAGTCGGCGGGGCTCCCGCGCCTGACTCAGCCACTGTCTACGGCTGTCCCTGGGCCACTTCCTCGCTCTGGTCCCCCGGTACCTGTGCCCACGTATCTCCCTCCAGGTCACTGGGGAAGGTGGTGAGCGGGAGTCCGGCGAGTCCCTCACCATCGACCGGCGGCAGGTCTAGAAATGTCTGAGGGTCGACTGCGAGTGGTAACTCCTCCAGATCGCAGGGGCCCATGGGTTCCTCCAGACTTCTAGGGCCAGTCCACACCGGTGGGTCCTCCACGCCAGGCAGCTCCTCCAGGTCAGGGCCGGCCTCAGAGGGTTTCTCCCATCCAGCGGGTGGAAGTACCTCCTTCCAGCTACTAGGGTCCAGCGGCCTTTCCCAGTCCTGAGGGTCTGGTGGCCTGCTCCAGTCCTCCGGTCTCAGTGACCTTACCCAGTCAACTGGGTCAGGCAGCCCCCTCCAGTCACTCAGGCCTGGCAGGTCCGGCCAGGTTTGGGGCCTGTGGTTGGCGGGGCGTCTACGCCACACCACCGCGGGTCTTAGGTCAGGCCCAGTCTGCAGCCCCTGGGAAGGCATGTCTGCCTCCAGTGGCCACTTCCTTCCAACTGAGCTGCTGGGCCTGTCTTTTATACTTCCTGCCCTGGGCCTTGCTCCACCCCTCTGCTTCCGGGTGGCTGGGCCTGCAAGGCCTGGTTCTGTCCAGTGGGGGTAGAGTGACCCTTCCTCAGGCCCAGGCTCCGAGGAAGGCCACAGTGCCTTGCTACAGCCATATACATAGCAGGTGAAAGAAAATGACACTTCACGGGCACAAAGATTTTTGTAATATAATTAGAGCTTTTCTTCTATATGTTTATCTGGTTATCTTCCCTACATTTCCCTAAAAATCTCACCCTTTTAGAAAATGATACATTATCATTGAAATATTCTCTCTAGGATGACTATTCATTACCCTGGCTGAACTGGTAGATTCAGAATTATCTACAGACACAAATTCCTTATCGCTGTGCGTCAGTGTGATTCTCAGACATTAACTCTGTCACACAATCAAGGAATTGAGCCAAACTAAGCATCAGAATTTATTCATCCACCCAATTTGCTACGTCTCTTGCTTCTCATATATACACATTCACGCACCATATAAATCCCACAGCGACCCCTGTGTATGAGAGGACAAGAAACCTCTCAGACTGCCCTGCATTTCTATACTCCAGTTGCTAAGACTGCAAGAGGTGAAAGGACAATTTCCTTCATTTGCTGAGAACATTGGAAAGATACCTAGCAGTATCATGGAGACAGTTTCACCTGAAGTGTCTCAAATCTGCATAGAAATATACTGACACACTAAAAGTACCCATCCTAGGCTGTAGGCACTCTTCTATTAAGAGACACACAATTTAGGTATAATTAAGAACAATGAACCCAAATCAAAACAGCTCAAAGCCCATATTGCAAGACAATTAATTTGAATAAATATTCAAATAAAATTCAAAAGTTTACCCAATCTAACAAATTTCTATTACCTACCAGTTTTCCCTGGACATGGCCAGAGCAGACCCTGAGTTTGTTTCTCCTTAAGATGTCACTCAAGCAGCAGACACCCATTATAAACACTGCAACCCCATTCTCTCTGGGGCACTGGATCCTGGAGTCTAAAGATGCAAGATTGAAGATAATCTTATCCTATCCTTTTCACACTACACCAGGTGTTACCTGGGTTCATGGATGTACTGTGCTGGAAAATAAGTACAATATAGTAAATTTATTTTTCCAGATTGTTCACAGAGAGCAGCACAGGTCCAAGATTGTCCCAAGAGGGGCCAGCTATGTTCAGGTAGATATGACAAGTAGTATATTGGGAAAGAGGATGGAAAAGATTTACATGAAGGAATGAAGAGAGTAGATTTAACTCAATGAGCAACTTATTTCTTAGGTGGGAGATGAAAAGGCAGAGAAGTCAGCAGTCCTAAGTCTCCTGAGGCAGGATTGCTTGAAGCATCCTCTAGCCAAATGTTTCATCGGCCAAGGAAGATAGAACTACACACTACTGCTTGGCATCAGGTGGGTGCTTTGGCTAATTCAATTAGACTTCTCCTCAGCCCAAGAGATAGCAACTGTTCTAGTGGAGCAAGCATGAAGCTTGACTGAGCAAGAGAAATTATCTGGATGCAGAAAGATTGTACAGGAAATTATATACCCAGCAGCTATATTCCTGAAAAAGATCCTTGAACAATACAAAGCATTTCCTCCATTCTTGTACAGGAGGTTTATGTACCATCAAGGGAATAGTGCAGGATCTCAATCTGCTTCATGTTGTGGCGGAGGTTAGGGAGAAAGATCTCTTTCTTAAGGTAAAAAAGTGACCAACTTTGGGAGAAAGCCAGGAGAACTACTATATCCTTGTAGAAAATGAAGAATAGAGAGTCAGATTGGAGAGCTGCTAGCTAATGGCCATGGGAGAAGAAACTTCACAAAACATGTGAAAAATGAATTTTAATGGCTCAGAGGGTTTATAGAACTAGGTACAAGCTACAGGGAGAGACTGTTGATTTAACTGTATGTCTGGAGGCAGGAGACTGCTTTAAATAACCTTATCAATAGAGGCTGAGCCCATACTGGCTATCTTGGTGAGTGCACTAAGAACAAATGCCTGAACCCAAAGGGAATAAAATTGTAAGGGCATCAAAACCCTCTTGAAGAAACTCTGGAACTGCAGTATGATTTGAGACCTGTTTGGTTCTGCACTGGCAAGAGAACACTGACTAGACAGAGGGGAGTGCAGATGTGCATTTTGTTTAGTTTATGATTAACAATTTTATATGATTCAGAACCGGATTGTACATAGCTTATGGAACCATATGCTCCTACCACTATTATCCTCATCCTTCACTATTCCTTCCTTTTATTTAGTACTTCAACTTTGAGCATCTTATCAAATTAGACTACGCTCTTAAAGTCAGGAACCATAACTTTTGATGAATTTGTACAGCACCTCACGCGCACACACCCCCCACACACCGCTACCCCTCCCTGATCACTGGTTCTACTAAGTTTGATAATACTATTTTTATATATATACCCGTGTAAGTTAACAGAATGACATAAGTCCTTTTTCCAGGAATGAAGAATGTTGGGGAGACTTTCCAGAAAACCCAATTTTAAAAAGCCAGACCCTTAAGCGTGAACATGGCTGGGATGTTGCAGTGCAACAGGTCCCAGCTTTGAGAGAACTGCATGTTGACATCTGAGAACCAAGTCCTCTGGAGTAATAAGGGTCAAAGTGCAACCTTTTCTCTCTATACCTTCCATTCATTGGGAAGTTACTGAAGAGATAGGAATACATAAGCCCCAGTCTTTTCCTGCTGAATGAGAAGTCATCGAGGGTATCCCATCACTGGACAGTAGTCCACTCTCCAGTATGGATTTAAGTCTCTCTCAATTAGTCTGTGAGCTAATCTGGCTCAGAACACATTCAGGATTTCATGCACTCCCCTCAACAAGGCTTAACTCAATTACCCTTTGGTGGTTCATAAAACAGCTGTTTTACTTGACCTTATGAATATCTGTGGAAGTATATATGCAGCAAGCTAAGTAAAGCCACAAACACTGAGCACCAAAATATTGTTGTGCAATTCTCCTTCTGGTTGGCCAGCTCCACTAGACCAATTTCTGGAAGCATATCCTCCCCAGCCTATCAGGCTGGCATGCATGCTATTCTATATAGGGGGATTGTATAAATTCTGAGCATGGTGTTCCTGTTCATTCAGGAGAGGACTTGACTGTTGAGTGGAACAAGGGACTTTTCCAAGTCTTCCCTTGTTGACAGAATGAACTGTAAGAGTTGCTACTGACAGTTTCAGGAATGAAAACTGCATCTTGGCATAACACTGGTACGCTCAGAAATGACATACACCACCAGTTCGGAAAGATTCACCAGCACAGGAAGAGAGAGCAAATGTTTCCAATTTCTGAATCCTTTCCTGAGATGGGGAGTCTCTGCCATTCCAAGGCACGTCAGTCCCCAAGTGGACTGTCCCCAATTTTTTGAGATGGGAATCAGGGAACTATAAACTCCAAATGAGCCAAACGTTGTCAGGAGTTGTTTCCAGCTGCATCCTGTAGAGATTTTGCCTCAGTGAGTAGCCACTGAGATAGAATATTCTAACACATTGCTTTTTCTTGGAGCTGCTGCTGTCACCACCACTATTGTAAAATCAGAGGGTGGATGGATGAGGTCCTGTCCTGGAAAAAAAGGGTTGCAAATCTGTGTAATCACTGGTAATGATACTTGGAACAGAAGAGATATTTTCTTCAAATCGGAGGATAGAAAATATTTTTGAATACTCCTAAGAGGGGTCAAGAGGATTTCCATTCTGAACTTCTCGGACAAATGCATTCAGCCATTTCAAATCCAGAATTGGACTCATGACCTCCAAGCTTCCAGATACCACAAAGTACTTTGAATATACTCCTTGCCCCAATTGTAGAATAATGGGATGATGGCACCTATGCTAATTTGGTATTCAAGGGTGTAAGACACCATGATTCCTTTTTATCTATATAGAAGTAGAAAGGAAATTATATATCTTAAAAAGAGTTGGAAAAAGGAGACAGATCATCTGGACCAAACCCATTTCACCTTCAACTGAGTCCCAGTGGAAGTCAAAAGCTCTGATGTCCTAGCAAATCAACACAGAGGGTACCCAACATTTCTCCTAAGGAACAGAAAAAGGTCCCTGCACCTCACCAAAGGAGAAGCTGGAGGGGTCAGGAATCCTCAGGGACTTTTGAGAGGGCAGAAAGATCCCTTAAGTATGGAGACTGAACAAACCTTGTTTATACAATGGATATTCGCTACAGTGAAGTTTCCCCTCTGAGAAAAGGGATAGTCTGAGAGGAAAGAGACCACTAAGCCCATCATGGAGGCACTTTCCTCAAGTTCCTGCCCCTTAAAGCAGTGCTTGCAAGAGCTGTCAGGGGAGATTTCAGAGCAGAGATTTTCAAACTGTGGGGCGCACCCTCTTAGTGGGGCACTACAAGGTTATCAGGGGAATGTGAGAACATGACTGGTGCTGTAAAGAAACTGGTATTAAACAAAATTTTTAAAAAATCTGGTGTGTAGGATTGCAGCACCACTCGGGTTTGGTCCACTTGCTCCTTTGGCATCATGGCCAAGCCTTATGGGACACAGGAGCTGCTGCGGCCGCCTGAGGTGAGTTTGCTCTCCAGTCCCGCCCTCCTGACTTCCCCTCCAGACCAGGCCTCGCTCTGCAGGCCGCCCACACACTCTCCCGGGCCTCCTTTCCTCACTAGACCAGTCTTGCTCTCCAGCCCTTATCCCCAGTAAGGACTCTGTCACACTCACCTGGGTCAGGAATTTGGGAGGCGGTGTGCATGGGACATGATTGTCCAAGAGGGACAGGGAAAGTCCACAGCAAAAAGTTTGGGAATCAATGATTTAGATCAGTCCATCCTTACTCCTGGTTGACTGCAAAGAAGCAGTTTTAGGCAAGGACTGAGATCGTATGAAGCACTCTAATGAACAGGCTTCACAATGAAGGTCTGGGCAGGGGCTAGTTACAGTCAGGGCAGTTGCCTCCTCTTTACGACAATGATCATCATTAGGTGTAAGCCAAGATGACATAAAAATGGGCCAGAAGATTCATCTTAGCTCCTGCTCCCATTATCTAGCAAGAAACTGAGGAAGCAATAATATCACACAAACTTCCTCCAAATGGACGCTTTTTCTCAGTGAGTTAGCAAAGTAAACCCAGGGTCTGCTAGACAGCCAGCAGCAATTTCTCAAGAAATATAAAAAATAAACAACCCAGAGACCTAAAACAATAAGTGAGCTGGCCAACCTGTCCAGACATTTTTATAGAAAAACAGAGCAGCTATTTGGATGAAACAGGCATATCCAAACAAAAATGTCTGGCCACTAGTGATAATTGCTAAGATAGTAGTTTCCATGTATCACCAAATCCACCACTCTGATCGCCACATTAAACTGGTTTAAATTATAAGCCCTTAACATTGAAATATTTTAAGATAGATAGATAGATAGATACAGGGATAAAAAGAAAAACAGAAAGTTGGTTTGTCCATTCAAGAGTTTTGAAAATTACTCAAGTTTTACTCCATTTCCACCTTTATTTGTAATTATTAAGATAATCAGAGGATAAATCATTGCACTTCAAGTTTTTTGGGGGATGGAGCTCTGATTTAACTTTAATTTGCCCTGTATAACTGTTTTATTCACCACATCATTTTACAGTTCATTTCTAGTAGGCCAAGCCTTTTCTCTACACTGATGTTACCACCAATAGCAGCCAAAGAAAACTAGTGACTGGCCGCTGGAGTTTTACCCACTTATCTAATCATGTAAGAGCAGGTGTCTCAGACTGGGTGTTTAAAATGCCAAGAGTCCCCTTTCTACACTAGAGCTCCTACCATTGCTGCTAGTGCTAGAGTTGCACTGGTGATAAGCTATAAAAAAAGAGAATTCTTTTAAATGTCTTACATAGGTAAGTGGCTCTTTATGTCCACAATCAATTTCCCAGAGCAAACAGAGCACAAGCTAATTGATCCTGTTGAGAGAGACAAGTGGCCACAAACTTACAAACAAGTATAACTTGTAATGTCTTCCTTATCACCACAAAAATATTTAAGACAAACAAGATTGAGGACAGATTGCACAGTAAAACTTAGAACTGTAGGAAAAAGCTATAACTTTAACTGAAAATCTATATGTCAAAGAAAACATACCACTCCATCAGCAATCTTCCAGTCTGTGCGACTCTCATATTTCTGTAGTTGCTTTTCAAACAGTTGTGCTATGGCTCGATGGACAAGTTCATACTGTTCCTATTGTAAGCATGTTAAAGATTGTGATTAATGTACAAGATCCTTTAAAAAAACAAAAGCCAAAAAAACCCCAAAACACCACAATGTCCAACTCTACACTACAGAATAATATACCTTGGTCTGCACTGCAGAATGCCTTTGTGTCCTCATTTCTTGTATTAAATTAAATACGTTGAACTCTTCTGGTATTTTCTGAAATATAGGGGGAAGTTATGTTGTTTTCTATAACAGTCATACAGTAAATGATCAGCATAGTGATTTAAAATGTGTCAGACCAATTTTCAAAAAGTTACCATTACAGCATGCCTTACTGCTTTTATAGAAAGTCGACCCATTCCCTCCACATAAGTGAATCTTACGAAAGTTGTTTAGGGCAACAGTTCCTCCAGAACTGGTATTTAAAACTGTTTCAGTTAGTGTAGATCACACAAATATTTTTAAAATTAATTCTGAAAGTCTAACAGACTTGGTAGAAGCAATAATGTCTGACACACTGACATCATGGCAACGCATCAGCATGTCTATTTGCTTAATGATGAGCCTAACTTCAGAGTGAAATATAAAAGCAGATAGCTTTTGAGATCTCAAATGCAGAGAGTCTAAGACGCTATAAGAAATCTTTGCAGAAGAAATAATGATTAAATGTACTTCGCATTATATTTGTAGATGTTGGAAAACTGATCTGTGGGATTAATTCAAAAATCAGCACTTTGGATTAGATCCAGATCAATATAATCAGATCTATATATTACTTAAATTTACAGTTTGACATTTTACCTTGAGATGCTTCCCTTCTGAGACTGGGCAGGTTTTTGTTTTGTTGATATAAGAAAGTGTTTGCATAAGTAACCCAAAGCCAATTTTCAAGATACTTCAAAAATTTGAATATTTGATATTTCTGATTCAGTTACTCCTCAGCAAGTTGGAAGCTTAATTTTAGTCACTGGTGTAAAATATGACCTAATTCTACAAATAAGTTATATTCCTATAAATCTTCCTTACCCCAGCTTTCAGCAAATTCCATGTATAATCTATGGCACAGATGGCTCCCGTTCTTCCACACCCTGCACTATGGACATAAACAACAGTTACTTGATAGATAGTCCTTTTGACAATGATTTAAGTTACCTTGTGTCAGTTCTATAGACTTAATATTTTCATATTTACAGAATCAAAGTAAAAGCATCACTACCAACTTAAAAATATATCAGTCCTGAAATATCTCGTCAGCCAGCTCTTCATGGCAATCAAATACATGTTTTCATAGCCAACAGGCATCAACATTTCAGATGTGAAGAAATGCTTTAATAAAGTGTGTTGAAACATTTTTGCCTATTCTATATCATACAAAGAATACGGTCTAACAGTTCAAGCATTATAGGATGGCTATTTAGAGGAAGAGACAATATAACGGTGTAAAATGTAAAGTCTTCATTTTCTTGATAACCTGGTAAAATACAGTATGGGTTGCTTCCCATTTTATTTAACTGACAATCTTTAAAAAGTGTAGTTCTGCTTTGAAAAGTGACCAAAATGGAATCATGTTTATTCTGTCTCATATCATTTCTGTAGCAAATGTACTCAGCTTACAAGTAAACAGACTTATTTTGCACTGTCAACTCAAAACACAATCTTGGATTCCTTGCTTCCCATGCTTCATAACCAATAATTAAGTTTCTGCAGGAAACTTATCACCCAGTGCCTGTGCATTTCCATTACCTTCCATAAGTGTACATAGGTGCAACTGGTTGAAACTTAGTAACAATTCTGTTGAGGCTCAAGAAGTAGAATCCATTTAACTTTCTTAGCACTAAACAGAACTAAAAACAATACAAACTTTGTCTCTAATGTCAGCGGATATGACCGAAGATACAAAGATAGCACATCTGTTGAGTAGGAAGGTATGATCTTTCCATAATCACTTTTCAGAGCAGAACCACTCTTTAAAACCAGAAAGCATCCCTAAAAGGCTTAGTCTTAATCTCTGTAATTTTTCATGTATAATCAAACACTTGTTAACACTGATCACAACCAAAAGCATTTTCAAATAGTTACTTGCAGAAATAGTTACATTTATACTGTGAAGTCATTAGTGTTGAGTAATAAAAGGTCATAGCTATACTCGGGTCAATTCTCTTTCAATTGATGAGAAAGTGATTGGAATTTATATTTGAGAGAGAAAACAAAAAGCATAAACATTTCTATTATGGGTAATAGTCACCGACAGAAGTTTTAAAGTAAAAAAATAGCAGAGCTAGTTACTGTGGCTTTTAGTAGCATTTTCATTAAAATAAATAGAGTATTAAAGGACAATCCAGATAGAATTGATTTAATATAATCATAACCCGGAAGGTATTTTAACACATACCCTTTAGATGTCTAAAGAACAGTTTAATTTTTGTGAGTTAGCAAAATAGAGGTTCCGAGTCCCCCTGAAGGCTCTCCAACAGCATCTAGAGTGCTACTATGGTCTATGATGTAGGGCTTATGGGGATTTGGGGTTTTTTGGGGTCAGGGAGAGTTCCACACACTTTTGGGGAGTTCAAATGTTTGGAAAGGTGGTTTTATCTTTGCTTTTTCTGGTGTAATAATTGCTACTTCACATTTTTCCTTAAAAGGATAAATACTGACAACTGCATTATAAGCCTAAATTTCATATTATGCTTAATCCTGCTATAGATTCAAAAGTAATTTGTCAGAGCAGCAGAGCATCCTAGAAATACTAAAATTAATGGATTTTCTCAATGGAGAATACAGTAGTCTCATCAACAAGGAAAGAAATCTTACTGGCATTTAAGAATAGTAAATCTTATTTAATATGCAAGTAGATTTGACATTTGCACTGGGTATTTATTTTATATATCTACACAGTGGATAAACAAATAAATAATTTGAGAATTAATGGCATAGCACTGTTTGTTATTCCTAATATGTCTATAGTGTGCCACGAAAATATATAGGCATATTCTTAACATGGCTTTAGTATACAATATTTTTATCATTTTCATAACTACACTGCTATACATTTTTCTCTTTGGCTACATTTTTGTTTTTGCAATGCTATCATGAAGCAAAATTCAAACTATAAGAAGTTCTGTGTTTCAGTCTAAACTGGAAATGTAGTTTTAACCTTTATTTCATTAGAACAAGTGCAAAGGTGTGTGCTTTTGTGAGACTTTTGATGCCTGCACTGATAGCTTGCCAGAAATCCAATAACTGTACTTGATTTGCATATGGATGTATGTAAATTAACAAATGCATACAGGCCTGTTATTTCTTAGCACTTTCATCCTCCTTGATAGGAGGAACAGAAGTTGTGTATTTGTTAAGTATACCAGCAATGAAAGCCTGCAGCAGATGAATCTCCTATATTTATAAAATTTAGTGATGAAAGACCTCTTTAGGCCTCTTGTCCATTAAACATGTTCTAATACTTCACCAATTCTAGTTCTGAAACGTCCTTAGAAACAGCTTCCACTACTTTGTCCTCAATCCTTCACTTAAAGAATGGAGAGGGCAGCCATGGCCTGTATTTTAAGACTATATGAGTGTATACTTAGCCTTTGGGCCACATTTAAAAATATATAACACAATCCATGTGGCTGTGTAGACAGATTCTTTTTGACAATGAGCTAAAAGAGTAACTTGTCAAAATGAAATTAATACATGCAAGTCTTGTACTAAACATACAACTTTAAAAAATAAAAAATGTATTTGGTACCTGCAGTGGATACAAATAGGTACATCTTCATGCTCTTGGTATTCTCTCATTAAGCTGATCATGTCCAAAATAGAATCAAAAGACGAAGGAACGTCATGGTCAGGCCAGTTCACGTAATGAAACTGATATACCCTACGAGTTTCCTAAAAAAAAATTTCAATTGAATACACATTGAAGAATTTTGTATAAAGGGTGTCAGAGACATTCGGATCCCAAGAGTTTGTGGGATTGGCAGAAAAATAAATTGTAAATTTAGGCTTTTGATAAGTACTTTTTAGAACAGAACCAAACTAGCAGACAAAGAAAAACTGCAAAGAAGTAGTGCATACAACGTTCCAATGAGTATCACTGAAGTGAATGAGAAAGAAGTTTTCATTTAATTGGTTCAAGCTCACCTACAGATTGCAGATACCAATTTTCCTCCTTTGCGGAAGTGAGTGTAATGATATAAAAGGGGAAGTTTGTTTAATTAGTATAACTAACTTTTCCCTTTTTTGAAAAAAAGGCAATTAGATGCTCATGTATAGAAAAAAAAATCCCTTTATTCACAGAACAGGTTAAGTACAGCTATCAAGCTTCCCCAAAACAACCTGTCAATGTGTCTCAATTATCTCATTCTGGAGGGACCAATTCCATGGGTGAAAAATTAATTCAATCTATAAATCTACAACCCTTGGCTTTACCGAGAAGATGGTAAAAAGTACCAATTGTGACTGTTTTTGTTACTAGGTTTTCTATTGTTGTTTGTTTTAATACAGTGAACAGATATCCTAGAGGTACTTAACTGGGACTACAGACTTCACAAGTCAAACGGTTAGATGCTAAGTGGGGAGCAAGCTAAAATTATTAACTCAATTATCCAGTTCCCATAAGGTTTCACTGTTAATGGTAAACGGCTCTTCATTTCTCTAAAAATTCCTCAAATGTAGCAATGCACTAAGTGCACCCAAAAACAATCGTAAGGGACAATCCATCATACATATAATACACTCAAAGTCCCTGCTAACCTTTTTAGTGAGGGTAGTCAAAAGATACTGCTAAAATGTGATAGAATTCAAGATATTTTACAGGTCATCAAGGTCACAGGAAGCCTTGACAAACAAAAATAAATTGATACAACTGTACACACTTTATTCTGTGTAAGCTTTTTTCTGAAAAAATAACTATCTATCTGAAACAGGTGAGATCTCAATCATTCGTAGGGGATAGGAAATGCCTCTCTGTGAGAAAATCTGATCAAGCACAAGACTGTAGCTTGTAACAGTCATTTAGTAACACTGGATGTCAGTAAAAACCCCAGGCTGGATAGTTACCTACCTTACCAACATTGTTTTAGGCTAATTATCATTATGTTTATGAAATTTGTATTCTTGCTAGCCACATGACCGGGAGAGTTAATGGCTTTCTATAACGCTTTATACTGAGCTACAAATTAACCCTTTTTTTAAGAAATATAATTCTGCAGAAAGGATCAACTCCTGCATTTTTTAAACGATTACTTTGGAAGTGAGCTTGATTTCCTTTAACAAAAAAGACAAAACTTTCAGTACTTGTTACCATGACCAATTCTGAATTCTAAACAGTATCTTAGTATTCTAATCTCTAAATGCAACATGGAGTTATACAATAACATTATATGTAAGTGCTCTTATTCCATTAAATAAATGAAAAATATGTAACCCTTTATTTTTCATAGAATTACTGGATGTGTGTACAAGAATTCTCAAACTAGTCCGGAACTTTAATATTTTACAATAATTAAAATCTCTTCCTGTCAGACATTTTGTCCAACTTAGTTTTATTTCAGAAAAAAGTTATTGCAATTCTTAAGTTTTAACATTCATAACTTCCAAATTAACTATCATGAAAAAATCAGTATTAATTGATGTTATCACACAACATTCACCATAAATATCAGAGAATGTTACTCCTAAGGTTCTTATTCTAACCAATGAACTATATCTTTAAAGTGCAATTTTAGTAATGCTACCTTTGTTAGTAATTTTGATGGCAGAAAAAAATGTGCTTTAAGCACAGAATATTTTTTTAACATATATTTATATCTTGAACCTTTACTGTATCCTCCAAATCCCCATGCACTTCAACTGAGAAAAACAAAGTGACAAGCATAAGTAGGAAGGTCAGCATCTATTAATCTAAAGCTAAAAAGCATCTATTAGATGAAGCCAAAAAAAAATAAAATAAAATAAAAAAATAAAAAAACATTCAGAGACCATGTCAGCAAGATATTGAAGCCTAGATGGACATTTCATTTATCAAAGCTAGACTGAAGATCATCACCACATTTCACATTCATTCAACAGGGATAACAAGGCAAGTGGATATAACTGGACCTTAAAAGAAAATTTCAAACACAAACATCAGGAAGCACTTTCTTAGGCTAATAAACAGAAGGGTGGGCTGTCAGATATAAAATTACAGTCAAGGAAACAGTCAGAGTGCATACTAAAAGGCATAAAAAAGGTTGGCTGGACCAAAAAGCTTCTTTAGCCCTTCATATTAAATTTGTGAATCAGATATTCAGCTGGTGTAAACAGCATAGCTTCATTGACTTCAACAAATTATACCAGCTGAAGATCTAACCCTGTATTGTTAATGAACACTACTAAAAACTGTCACACAGATTTGGTTAACCAAAAAAGCCCTACTATAAGAGCAGATAGCATGTTAAAAATCTATTTGAGCAACTATCCTGAAGCAGGGAAACCTTTCATATTTTAGCTACTTACATTTTGAAATTCAAGTAATAACGTTCTAATATAGTAGTCTGTTCTTGCTTGTTCAGCTTCCTAAATAAGAGGAAAGCTCTGTGAATGGATAGGAATTTTTAATATACAACAAATTAGATATAAACCCCAACTTTATTCTCTATAGTGTCATGTGAACAAAAATAATTCACTTTTTGACAATTTGTAAGACTTACCTGAAAAGTCAGGCAGTGTAACAGCTATTTATCTGCTTTGAAGCTAGATAGGTAAACATGTTTTATAAAAGTGAAATAAGATTTTGGGTTTTACAAAAATCAGTTAAGTCTTGCCACAGAAGCTACCCTATTCAGAAGTGAAATTTTCCCATAAAACTAAGCTATAACCAAATTCTGTCACTTCTTTTTCTATGATATTTCAAAATATGTCCCTGTACCTATAATGCTTCTCCAGGCTGTAGCTAACTTTCTCTGGACTTTCTAAGTTGCTTCCTTCAATTCATCCTTCCTTGTCATCCACTCGGATCATGTTTCTTTCCTATCCGAATCTCTCCATTAGTTCCCCATCATTTACTGAATCAAATTTAAAGTTCTTTTCCTTTCTAAGATTGGATACAACTCAGCCCCTATGTTTATATCATTGCATCTCTCCTTACCCTCTTCACTTCCTCAGTGATGGCAGCCTCACTTCTCCCTTTATCTTCTTTTGTTTCCTGATGCTTTATACCACCACCAACCCCATGCCACAAATGACACCTATCTCCCAGTATGCACTCTCACTTCCCTATTAAAACCTATTTCAAGTGAGTTTGCATTTGAAAGGCCCTTGAACATACAACTATACCCACTCCTTCTTTATGTAAGCAAAAATGTGTTACCATCTTCTGGTCTCCCAGTGCATTCATATCCATTTTTTAATTTTAAATGGTATACTCAGGGCAGGGACCATTTTTGCCTTGTGCAGTGTCAAACAATGCTGGCACTCAACCAAATATTTAATATCAATGTGAATAGCTATAATAAAGTTATTCACTTCTGCCATAATTTGCTAAATGTACAAGATGAATTTTCCAGTACATATGATAGATAAAGTATACATTTTACACATATAATTGATTATATAATATCAGACAGTGAGACACTAAAGTCTTCTGCAGAACCAGGTAAGACAACGCCTTATGTCATTAGGGATCCCCAATAATGAATCAAGAATTAGTAGCCATAGTGAAACCACCTAGGGCCTGTCCTGTCCACAATGAAAAAAATGCATTTTTAAAGCATGTTGCATGTTTTAAAACCCTAGACAGTGCAAGTTGTAAGGTTCACCTTGACCAAATACCATGTTAAATACAACTAGCCCTATCTACATTTGGGGCTAACATATTTCTAAAAATATCCCTTTTCTCCCAGTGTCGGCAACCCCCTTGTCCTCATTGGTTGAGACAATGGCTGTTTGCAACACTGTATTCTACAGTTTGAAGGACATTGCATTGCCACGACCTGTGCAGTATCTAAGGTTACCAGACAGCAAGTGTGAAAAATTGGCACGGGGGTGGGGTTTAACAGTTGCCTATATAAGAAAAAGCCCTGAATAATGGGACTGTCTATAAAATCAGGACATCTGGTCACCCTAGCAGTAACTTCAGAACACTTCATAAGCATCTCAACTCCAATGAGCAGACAGAACACATCTAGGGCAGAGAGAATAATTCAATTTCCATGAAAAAACGAGAGTCCTGTAGCACTTCAAAGACTAACAAATTTAATTTCTGCAGGCATAAGCTTTCGTGGGCTGCAACCCACTTCGTCAGATGCAAGAAATAGAAATCCGATAGGGGGTGTATATATATACATCCAAGGGTAAGGAACAACAATGGGTAGGGTAGGTGTTAGCAAAGTCCATTCAGTTAGAGTAGATGACGCCTATTCACAACCATTGATTAGAAGGTGAGAATGTGTGAACAGTGACAATTACTTCTTGTAATGAGATAACCATTCCAAGTCCCTATTCAGACCCAGTTTGATTGTGTCAAGTTTGCATATGAGTTCCAGCTCTGCAGTTTCTTGCTGAAGTCTGTTTTTGAAGTTTTTTGTAGAAGTATGGCAACTTTCAAGTCAACTACAGAGTGTCCTGGGAGATTGAAGTGCTCTCCGACTGGTTTATGGATGTTACCATTTTTTTGTCTGATTTGTGTCCATTTATTCTTTTGCGTAGTGACAGTCTGGTTTGGCCAATATACATGGCAGAGGGGCATTGCAGGCACATGATGGCATATATTACATTAGTAGAAGTGCAGGTGAATGAGCTCCTTATGGTGTGGCTGATGTGGTTAGGACCTATGATGGTGTCATTAGAGTCGATATGCGGGCAGAGCTGGCAATGGGGTTTGTTGCAGGGATAGGTTCCTGGGTTAGTGTTCTTGATGTATGGTGTACGGTTGCTGGTGAGTATTTGCTTCAGGTTGGGGGTGGGGTGTCTGTAATCAGGGATAGGTGAGCAAGTGAGGGATCATCTGCTAGGATGGGTTGTAGATCCTTAATGATGTGTTGGAGAGATTTTAGCTGGGGGCTGTAGGTGATGGCCTGTGGTGTTCTGTTGTTTTCTTTGTTGGGTCTGTCCTGTAGTAGGTGACTTCTTGGTACCTGTCTGGCTCTGTCAATTTGTTTCTTCACCTCTCCAGGTGGGTATTGTAGTTTTAAGAATGTTTTATGGAGATCCTGTAGGTGTTTGTCTCTGTCTGAGGCATCAGAGCAAATCCGGTTGTATCTTAGGGCTTGGCTGTAGACAATGGATCGTGTGATGTGTCCAGAGTGGAAGCTGGAGGCATGAAGATATGTATTGCAGTCAGTTGGTTTTCGGTATAAGGTAGTATTAATGTGACCATCCTTTATTTGTATTGTAATGTCCAGGAAATGGATTTCTTGTGTGGACTGGTCCAGGCTGAGGTTGATGGTGGGGTGGAATGTCACTGTTCACACATTCTCACCTCCTAATCAATGGTTGTGAAGGCCTCATCTACTATAACTGAATGGACTTTGCTAATACTTACCCTCCCCATTGTTGTTCCTTATCCTTGGATGTATATATATACACCCCCTATCGGATTTCTATTTCTTGCATCTGACGAAGTGGGTTGCAGCCCACGAAAGCTTATGCCTGCAGAAATTAAATTTGTTAGTCTTTAAAGTGCTACAGGACTCTCGTTGTTTTTGCTGTATACAGACTAACATGTCTACCCCTCTGCATCAATTTCCATGTATATTCAGTCCTTGGCCTCTTTACTGACACTACCAAAGATGTCAGTTGTGTTCACATTACTGCTGGCAACATGTCCATTAGGACCTGGATCAAAATCAATTCAGTTTGTATAGGCAAGACAATTATGAAATAACAAATGGACAGCTTCACATTAAAATCTGTACATTTTTGCTAACCTGGAAATGGTGATAAAGTCATACTTAAGATGTTGAGTAGGACTGGAGTAACTTGACAAAGTGCACACTGGATCTCCCTAATCACTCAAAATCAGGTCAGATAGGCAATTAGAACTCTTTACTGACTGCCCAAATCCAATTTTTCAAAATACCAAAGAACAGAGAGCCCATTTGACAGCTTCAGTGGGTGACTTCTGCTCCCGTTACTATGGCTACCAATTGTTTGCATCATGAGCCCGAGTTTAAGAACTTGACACTAAAAAGTAACATGCAATGAAACTTGGAATTTGAGGCGCACACATGTAAAGATATTACTCATATTATGGTAGCATGCAAAGGCCCTTAAAGCACAATTGGGGACAAGCTGGGATAAGTAGATGTGGGACCCTGCCCCCAAAACTCAGAGATGGGACAAATGAGTAATAAGTAGGGAGTAAGGGAAAAATAATTTAAGGCAAACAATGTACACAGACTTGACAGTTTAGAATATAAGAAGCTTTTAATTTAAAAAAAATCCCTATCCACATATAACCTCCCTTTCTCCCCAAGATTGTATGCCACCCCACATCTGTGAAAGAGTGACCTTGTGTTCATACATATTTAGATCTTCCCTGACTGCACATGCCCTATCCTCAGGCATGCCCTTCCTAGAATTTAGTTCCTTTATCAAGATCTATCACACGTACATTTTATTTAGAAGCCATTCATTTCCAATAAAAATGCACACACACAAAAGTTAAAGAAAATAAAAAAAGCAAAGGTTGAACTCAGTTTCATATTTCAGTTTTTATAAAGAGCCCAAAAATTTTTATAAAAAAAGTAATTTGAGAAGTAATGATTAGACCATAATATTTACCTGCTGCTTCCCAAACAGCACTTTGGGGAGTTATCACTGGGAGAATTTAGAATTAAAATTTAAAATTTATACATGATTACAAGAAAAGCATTCAGTCTGTGCTACCGAGTATATTTGATGATACGGAGAGCTATTTCAAGATGTATAGCAGTAAGTCCATTAAAAAAATTAGTTCACAAAACTTTATACTTACACAAGAAATATGAAATGGTCCAAAAGTTACAGTTTCTTCTCCATACAAAGGCCAGTAACGCTCACATTTTTTCTATTAAAAAAAGTGTAATCCTAATTTAGTTCATAGTAGGTACTTTTAAGAAAGTCACTGACAGTAGACGTGTTGACAACATTTGCAATTTTATTGCAAATTTCATATTTGGTGTTTTTCTTAAAATTCCAGCTTCCTCCTATGATTGTTTTAAATAAAAGAGGAGATTCTCTCTCAAACAAAAAAAAAGATTTTAGTCTTTATGGTTGCAGAGAAAAAGCTTGAAAACAAACCTTAATGACTTAAAAAACAGAAGACCAAGAAATTTAAACAATAGATTATTTGTAAAAGTCAGTTTTGGTTCTTTTTAAGCCTCATGATTTTAGCAACAGTGGAAGTAATCTTCTTCCTTGTGGCACTGGACATACACCCTAAGCCTAGGGAGCAAGACAGAGCAGTATCAGCCCGACCAGTCTCCCCATCTGACAAGAAGTTTCGAGGGACTCAGAATCAAGATCCCTCATCACTTGGTGGATAGACCTTTTATGCCTAAATCTGCACTAGATGTACGATAATCTCCAGTGACAAGATTAGCAGTACAGCTACCATTAGTTTATTTTAATTCATAGGGATCCTTTTGTAGCTGAAAATAAAGATTATTTTGTATTCTATTCAGGTTTATATACCCTGGCTAACACCATGGTACAGTTACCAGAAAACAGCTGCTTTCTAAAATGAAAAAGTAGTCAAATTCACTAATTCTCTATGCATATTGATGCAACTTGGCTGTTGGAAGTAGACTTGTGAACACTCAACATAAAGAATGTCAAGAATAAAGACTCTTCTATTCAGTGAAATTGAGCTATATTTATAGTTACTGACTTTACATAAAAACCTCAGTAATTAAAATACTATCCTAGCAAGCGGGGCTGCAATATTTATTCAGGTTTCCATTTTTAGCATACATACCCTTCCCATTTCAAACTCTCGACAAGCCATTACAATTATCTGAAAAAGGAAGAAATACATAACTGTAGGAAGTTAACATTTTAATATCTTTCTCAAAAACTCAGATTACAGAATTTTGCCACCTGACCAAATGCTCAGACCCTTTGACTGCTTATTACTGATGTGTTTAAACCCGTTAACATCTAAATACAAGTTATGCATATTAAGAATTGTACACATGCAGACGTATGTACTTTTAATACTAATTTAAATACTAAATTGAGTCTGAATTTTTATCCTTTACAGCTAATCTACACAAATAGCAATAGCAATTTCTTATGTCCTTCAGTTATTTGTATTCATTGACATCTTAATGTTTTAAAATTAACAGTGAGAAAAGACAGTCTATAAAAAAGTTATACACTTAAGTTCTTACATTATGTATAAATGGTAAGGTGAATCACATCTTGCCAATGTATGTATGTGATTAAATTCTTTCACAAGCAAACAGCCATAGTTGGCTTAGTTAAATTGCCTGGAAGGAACCAAGACAGATTTTTACATTGACCATACACAATTAAAGAGTTAATATTCAAAATCTTAAAATTGGACTTACTGCTATTTTTCATGGAGTTGTGTCTTACACCTTTATGGGCAGGAAATCTTTAAAATTTAAGCTATTCATTGTACTACTGAGTAATATTAAAGTTTCTCCAGTCACTTAAATCACTGTTTTAACTGATAAACATTAAAATAGAATGATATTTTAAATTTTCTTGTTATGAAAGTTTATGAAGGATAAAGTTTTACTATTATGGAAGGCTTGTGAATTAGTGAAAAAGAGAGGAGTTTCATAGTACTTAAATTTCCACTTATATCATTAATAATGCATTACAACAGATGCAAAATATCACTGTATCACTGCATGAAGCCTAAGAGAAAGACTAATTCTAAACTCGCCCTCTCTCGTGCCTTTTTTTTTTTTTTTTTTTTTTAAAGTTTGAACTCTGATTTCTGCAACTGATTTTGCCAGTTCATATTGCACTAATTAGAGTGGCAAACACTATTTCAGAAAAATAATTAAACAAACATTTAAGCTGTTTGTATACAAACAAATAGTTTTATTGGCAATATTTAAATGGAATCTTTTCCCAGAATTTTCATTCATAATATAAAAACAAATCCTATTTAAACACAGCAGGTCACTAAGATTTTAGCCAATTTTAGGCAGAAGTCCAAATTGCTCAATTTTTGTAAACATTCCTTTATGTCAGTAGTTTAAACAGACTCTGAAGATGCATTCTTAGCTGTTCAATATTCATCACCATGTAGGTATGTATGTATGTATGTAACAAGTTGAAAAAGAGAAGTAGGTTACTTACTGCAACATTGTATTCCCATATCATTCTCCAGAAATCTATTACTGTATTTGCTAAAGGTCCCTGGGTAGCAACATATGCTTTTGGCCCATGAACCCCCTGAAATTGCAAAAAAGAGATAAACAGCTAAATGTTCACAACAGAAGTCCGGTTGTACTGGATAAATAAATTCCTATTTCATAATTTAAATGTAAATCTAGAATATCATCAGTTTTTGAAGGGAGAACACTGAAATTCTGTTCCATACTCAGAAAATGGGGAAAAAAAAAAAAAGCTTCCATCACACTTCCAAACAGCTTACCTGATGTAAAAGCAAGGGGTAATATTCTGGCCCCATTGAAGACAATGGAAATTTACAAGGGTATGTCTACACCACAACTGGGAGCGTATATTTCAGCCAGGACAGATGGGTGTGCGCTCACACCACTCAAACTAAAACATTAAAGCTAGCAGAGTAGATACTCCAGCAGGAGCTAACACTACTATTTTTAGTGTGCTAGCTCAAGCAAAACTAGAGCAAAATTAGAGCCTGTTTTTTTCTCTCATTTTTAACAAAATATTTAAAGATCTACATCTGAAAGCATGGTTCATATAAAATTTGCTCATCAAGAAAAGTTGAAAGAAAATGTGCAAAATTATTTACACAAGAATGGCCATACTATGTCAGACCAATGGCCCATTTAGCCCAGTATCCTGTCTTTCAACAGCAGCCAACACCAGGTGCTTCGGAGGGAAAGAACAGAACAGGGCAATTTTTAAAGGATCAATCATCCCCTATTGTCCAGTCCCAGCATTTGGCGGTAAAAGGCTTAGGGACAACCAGAGGACGGGGTTGCATCCCTGACCATCTTCGCTAGCAGCCACTAATGGACTTCTCTCAATGAACTTGTCTAATTGATTTCAGAACCCAGTTATATTTTGTAAACATTACTAGTTTTAAACAACTAGTGTTTAAATTTCTTCTTTTAAACTAGTGTTATATTTCAAAGATCAATTTTTCAATCTAAGCTTTACAAGACTTAACAGTTTTAATCAGAATATTTTCAATTCAAAAACAAATATTCTCAGACAATGAACATACATTTTGACTGAACTTTGAAATATTTGTTAAAAAGCTTCTCAAATCAAATTTATATATAAGTAGTGAGACTTAAGGGAACATATTGCCTCTTTAATTTTTTTTTTTTTTTTTTTTTTTTTTTTTTTAAGTGATTAAAAGAAGGCCCCCTGAAGGAAAGTGGATGACAGTTTCAGGGAAACTTGGGAATTATGTCACGTCAGATTGTACAGGCAAATGACAAAGCGTAACAGCATCTTACCATGACTCTGCTATCTGAAAAATAGGTTTTCAGAAAGAATGCTACTTTTATTGCATTAAAAATTATTTATCCTGGCCCCCAAATAGTGCTCAAATATTTAGCAAATATTGGAAGTTCTGTATATACAATATTCTATGTCTGCCATCCCCATGTAGTGGTGAGCCTTTGCAAAGTCTACAAAACAGTAAATATACATTGGTGTGTGCTTGAATATTCTATAATAAATACACAAATTATGTATATACATCTTACTTTTGATCTCCAAAAATGTCCTATCATTTTCCTGTGAGCAGTTTGTCTTATAAATGTTACTTGGAACTTGTATGACAACAGAATTATTGTACTGAAATTGTGATTTGCTAGTTTAGATAATTCAGAACTAATTTTTTTTTAAATAAAAGTACATGAATGTCTAATGTTACTTTATAGTATAAAGTCATTTAAAGTACATATCAATATGTCTGAAAATTAAATAAAATTATGCCAATGGGAAATATTCTCTAGTAAGAATTGAGTTCCTGCTTCATAAAGTTTGTAACATATTGGAGATTAGAACTGCATTTCTATGAAATAAAAGCTCCAAAGGTATTTTAATGTAGTCACATGTTAATACATACCTTAATAAAATTTGCATTGATATAGTCTGAATCCTGCGGGGGTGTTTTTAAAGTCAGTTTAACCCGGCTGTGGTCAACTAAAAGAAGATAGTTTTTTAGTGAAAAATTACAGCATGTGTTAAGATATATCTATTACATAAATAAAAATATTGCTTGATGAGACAAATTAATTAACAAAGTGTTTCTTAAGAAGATGCACAAGAGTTCTAGCAGATACTTAATCAGTCAATAAAATTAGCAATTTCTAAATAAACTAATTTAGGTGGGAGAGGGCAGGATAAGACCTACAACTGTGCACTTAGAGCTTCTCAGTGGATCTCCAAGCAGTTTACAAACATGGCTAATTATTGGGAATCGTAAAAACATAATTAAAACAATACAATGATAAAAAGTAACAAACGCAATTTGTCACGGTTAAGCAAAAATGTAGACAGACACTTAAATATAACATATCTATAAAAGCTTTTATATAGAGCTTTTCCTCAGTAGATCTCCAAGTATCATTATCCCAATTTTACAGATGAGAAATTGAGACAGAGATTAAGTGACTTGCCAATAGTCATCCAGCAGATCAGTGGCACAGCTGGGAATTGAACCCATGTCTCCTGAATCCTATCCAGTACTCTATTCTTAAAGTCACTCTGATTCAAAGGCAACCATGATAGTCCAGGTTAGGTTTAAAGGATATTTGCTGTCACAGTTAAGGGCAACTGATTTGTATTCCTCCTCTATAATCCACTCACTCTAGATTCCCAGTTAATTAGCAGTCACCTTTCTTGAGCAGACACTTGCGTCTCCATCTTGACTCAGGTTTTTCCCTGCCTAATGCCGTAATATTTCTAGCAAGTCAGACTGCCTAAATAGGCCAGCAGTTTTGCTTTGCTTTCTCTTCAAAGACTATGAACAGTTGTAATTGTCACAGTTATAAGTTACCACACAGCCCTTTATAAGCAAGCACGTTTATTTTTAAGGTGAAAGCATTACAGAGGAAATGTATTAAAATGAATGAAAACCTACACACATCCCAATAATCTTACCAGAGTTCATGTCTCAGATCCAGCACAGTGTTTTCTTCGGTGTTTATAAGTTCATAACACCTTTAGCTCAGAACTAGCTGCCCCCCCTTCATCCCACAGGAAGTTACTTAGTTTTTCCTTTATACAGCTTGGGCCTTTGATTTTGAGACTCCACTAACAGGTAATCAGCAGACAATGCTTCACTCCTCATAACTTCAAAAGGTTTTGTGATACTGGAGATGGGGAATTCCTCTCCCTCTTGAGATTTCTCCAATCAAACCACTTGACACCTGTTTGTCCCAAAAGTCCATTCTTATCTGGAACATTGTTCAGTACAGTCCTTTGAAGTTCATAACACTTCCCAGGGTTCACATCTCTCCCCTAGAATCCTGGCCCACAATAAATAACCTTTGCATTTAATACAATGGACTCCAAAGATACTTAAGAACATAACATAAGAATGGCCACACTAGGTCAGACCAATCGTCTATTTAGCCTAGTATCCTGTCTTTGACAGTTGCCAATGCCAGGAGCTTCAGAGGGAATGAACAGAACAAGTAATGCATCCCCTGTCATCCATTCCCAACTTCCAGCAAACTTAATTCAATGAGGTTTTTCAAGAATATTGCTAGAAATTGCCACACCGATCACAATTGACATTGGCTGTTAAAAAAATGGGAGTAACAAATGTATTATTTGCCTCTTAAAGAAAAAGGAAAATATGGCAACACGTCCCCAACACAGTGACAATGGAATGAGAAGGGTTGACAATGACGAGGGTTGAGAAGAACAAATGCTGATCACATGAACAATAGCAGGAGGGTACTGAGTATGGCCCAGGATAATGGTATGCCACAAACTAGTTGAGACAGCATTTAGGCAGTTTCTTAGCACATTTTGTCTCCAGTAAAGGCATACA
Source organism: Emydura macquarii macquarii (assembly GCF_026122565.2). Classification (NCBI taxonomy): domain Eukaryota; kingdom Metazoa; phylum Chordata; order Testudines; family Chelidae; genus Emydura; species Emydura macquarii. The sequence continues at coordinate 39,764,064 of NW_027132773.1, read as the reverse complement.
CCAAGAAGCAGGAAAAAGCCCTTTGCAAGCCAACTCTGGGATAAAGACCTGACTGCCACTCTATCCACCCATTTTTCAGCAGAGCATTCCAACTGATTTCCAGATTGCTACACCCTATTAAGAAATTGCTAACTCTGGGCATTTCAACCAGAAGCACCAATAGTGAACTAGATGTTAGGTGAAGTACCAGAGTAGCATGAAATATATTAGAAGTGGGATTTCCCTGAAAGCTTAAAGCAAAATGTAACCAACACTGCCAATTTTTTAAAATTTTGGATAGAAACAAAGGGAAACAATTGAAAAGTTTTCATTCACACTATAAATACCTGGTTTACATCTAAAACAGAATTTTTTTTCCAGCTTGTCTTGCCTTTTAGATTTAGCAGGCACCTACTCAGATGTTCCTGTATTTGAAAAGTTCAATATTTCTTGTATGAAATACAAGCAATTGAGCCTTCAGCATAAATCACGTAACTCAATCACAAAGATTTGGCGACCAGAAAGTATAGAATAATTGCACAAGATTAGTATATTTGCCAGGCATTTTTTTTTTTTTTTTTAAACTATTTTTGGGCCTGGTCTACACAACAAACTTAGGTTAACGGAAGCCGCCATATGTTGACCTAATAATGTATGCATCTACACTACCATGTCCCTTTCACCGACCTAACTTGCCTGTTACGTCGACTTAATTATGCCACCTCTGTGAGTGGTACAGAGCTTAATTCAATGTTGATGGACTGACAGTGTAGATTCAGCATTGTGTAAGTCGACTGAACTGGCCTCTAGGAGCTGTCCCACAATGTTCCGTTGTGACCGCTCTGGAGATCATTTTCAGTTCTGCTGCGCTGCATTCAGGTTCACCGGAAACAACCCCTCCCCTCTTAAAGCCTCAGAAATTTTTGAATTCCTATTCTTGTTTGCTCAGGGTAGAATGCTCGCCAGCCCAGTTGATTGTGACTCAATGCCCCAAACACAGTCCAGCCTGGAGTACACAGGACGTAGTGGATCTTATTGGTCTGTGAGGAGAAGAGTTTGTGCAGGCACAGCTCTGATCCAAATCATGCGGGGCATGGGGGAGAAGGGCTACACCAGGGATTCAGAAAAGTGCCGCGTGAAAATCAAAGAACTTCAGCAGGCATGCCTGAAGACGAGGGAAGCAAACAGTTGCTTTAGTTCTGCACCATAGAAATGCCACTTCTACAATGAGATACCTGCAATTTCTCAGCAACGACCCCACCATTATCCCTAAACGCAGCGTGGATATCTCCCAGGGGCCTGAGTCCTGGGCCACCTCAGGCAACAATGAGGAAGTGGTTTTGGACCAGAAGGTGTAGGAGACTGGCGAGTGGGGGGATCCATTCTCCCCAAGAGCAAGGAGCTATTTTTAACCCCAAAGCAGTCCAGCCGGTCATAGGACAGCATGGTAGCACAGCATGATGCAGGGAAGGCACCTCTGGTGAAATCTAATTCCAATCAAACTACAGGGGTTACATACGCTTATGTTTTAGGTTTAATATGAAAAAAAAGTTCTGTTTCTCAGTGACCGCTCCAGCCACGCAGAGGATGCCTCCTGGAAAAGACAGTTTATGTGCACAGGCATGACCTGGGAATCCTCCATAGAAATCACCAGGAAACTTTCATGGAGGCCCTCAGCAATCCTTTGCAGAAGTTTTCTGGTGAGGGTGTCCTTATTTCTTCCACCACAGTAGAACACTTACCCACACCACTCCAATATTAACTCTGATGGCATCACTGAACAACATAGTAGCATAAGTACCAGGTCTGTACTCAGACACCTGCAGCAACTGCTCCCTGGCCACCTCAGTTACCCTTATCACATACGGTCACTTAGGGGAGACAGTGGAAGTTTTCATTTCAAGTGCTTGTAACCACAAATGACAGAGCATGTAATCCTACACCCATGGTGATTTCCAGGTTCCTCAACCACAGTTTCCCTAACATTCTGGTAGTTTGGATGGCAGGGATTGGTGTTGACCCCAGAATCTGCAAGCCTAGGGTGACTACTATCAGCAACATGTGTGTGTGGGGGGGGGGGGTGTGGGGGGAGGGGTTCCTCTGTTCTCTCATGGCTGCAGCCCCACCCCAAAGCTGCCTTGAACAAAGACCGCACTTTGGGACACTTAATGCTGGTCCCCCGTCTCCAACCACCATCCACGTTGCTAAGGGGAGGGGGCATTGTCTACCTGCACTCCTGACACAAGTTGCCCACAAGTTGCAGCACAAAGCTTGTCGCCCATGCCCTTGGGCCATACTCAGCATCGCTAGAACAGCAAATCAGTTTATTGAATAGCCTAGGACTACTGATTACATTCTTGCTTGCACTTCAGTGTAATAAGGGGAATGATTTTTAAATAGCAACTTTGCATTAGACCCAGGCTGTGCACTGACAATGGTTGCTTTGTGCTTTGATGCCTTACAGTGGAAAACTTGGCATTCAGCACATCTTCCACACCAGCAAAGAGGCTTTTGCAGATTAGAAGGAAAAAACATATGATGACATGTTCAACAAGATTATGAACGTCTCTGGGACAGCTGAAACAAAGCTTAGAGCCCGGAGGATTTAATTGTCTGAAAAACTAGACATGAACATGGAGAGCATCCCAGTAGCATGATGAGATGCTGCGGATTACAAAGGACCAATCAGACACATTGAGGCATCTGATTGAATGTCAAGAAAAGCAGTTTGAGGCTAGACTCCCTCTGCAGACCTTGCAGAATGGCCAGCAAACATTGCCCTATTCCCAATCCCCCCTCTGCCAAATGTTCCAGGAGGTGGGCGGGGGAAGAGAGGGAAGGTGCAGTATCCCCCCCTCCTTTCCAGTCAACCCTGGGAGTGTGTTCCATGTCCTTTGATGAACAAGACTTCTGTGCTTTCACGGACAAGCTGACTTGATTTTCTCCCCTCCCAATTTTCTCTCTCAGATTGCCCAAGGTTCATTTATTTTCCTGCTCTTTCAGTTTGTTTGTGCAATAAAAGTCAAAATTTCAAGAAATACTCTTATTTATTCCAAGCATGGAGGTTGGGGGGGGGAGGTGCAGGGAAACTGATGCAACGGAAAGGATGGTATGGGAAGGCACAATGTAAAAAAGTGGTGCACATTACCGTGGCTCATTACTGAAATGGGTTTGCAAAGCCTCCCGGAGACGCAGAGCTCCTCGATGGGCTCTTCCTATTGCCCTGGTATCTGGTTGCTCAAAATTAGCTGCCGGCCTACCCACCTCCATGCCCCACCCCGGTGGATCTTTTCTTCCTTTGTCTCAGATATTATGGAGCGCACAGCAGACAGCAACAGCAATGTGGATGTTGCTTTCACTGAGGTCTAATCTAGTAAACCTACTGCGCCAATGACTCTTTAAACATCCAAAGGCACATTCAACCACCATTCTGCATTTGCTCAGCCTACTGTTGAACCACTCCTTACTCCAGGTGGCCGGTGTATGGATTCATAAGCCTTGGAAGCAAGCGGTAGGCTGAGTCTACCAGCATCATTGGCATTTCAACATCAAAGGTTATTGTGTAATCTGGAAAGAAATTCCCTGATTGCAGCTTTCTGAACAGACCAGTGTTCCTAAAGATGTGCGCATCATGCACCTTTCCTGACCATCCCACATTGATAGCGGTAAAATGCTCCGTGATTCACCAGCACTTGCAACACCACTGAAAAGTATCACTTTCTGTTTATGTACTCTTTGACAAGATGATCTGGTGCCCATATAAGGATGTGTGTGCCATCTATTGCCCCACTGCAGTTAGGGAATCCCATTGTGGCAAAACCATCCACTATGCCCTGCACATTGCCCAGAGTCACTACCTTTCTTAACAGAAGTCGATTAATGACCTTGCACATTTGGATCACAACAGCTTCCTTGGTGGATTTACCAATTCCAAATTGATTTTCCACTGACCGGTAGTAGTCTGGCATTGCAAGCTTTCACACAGCGATCGCCACTTGCGTCTCCATTGCCAGAGCAGGTCTCATTTTAGTTTCACTGTGCTTCAGGGCTAGGGAAAACTCTACACAAAGTTCCTGGAAAGTGGCCTTCAGCATTCAAAAGTTCTGCAGCCATCGCTTGTCATTCCATAACTGCATCACAATGTGATTCCAGTAGTCAATGCTAGTTTCCTGGGATCAGAAATGGCAGTCCTCCATGTTCAGCTGCTGAGCTACTGCCAGCAGCAATCAGGAATTGTTTCATTCTATAGCTTGCAGCAAGGCTGCTTGAAGAACATTGCAATGTTCCACATGATGGTTCCTGTTTTGGCTCTGGAATTATTGCAGGATAAAGTACACGGTGTTTGTGATGCTCTAAACAAGAGTGCACAACAGAGCGGGCTCCACTATTCTTGGACTATGGTGTATGCACGGCTAAGCCAGGCTTTCAAAAAAAGGTGCGAAAAAGTATAGGTTCTTTGCCATTAGTATCAGGGGAGGGAGAAAAGTGCATCATAGGAGGTCAAAGCAATGTTCCCATACCCTGCGACAATGTTTTGGTCCCATGAGGCATAGCAAACCCTTCCCAAAATCCGCTGCAGCTAGTTGCACTGCATCGATGCAAGTGCTGCTAGAGAGGATGCACTCCACCAAGACAACGAGTGTGGCACGGATACGCCTGACAGACAATTACTGTGGTGGCTGGATGTCAACTTAAATTAAGTTGACAACTTAGTTTGTAGCATAAACATGCCTTATGCTACTGAACTCTGAAACAATTTCAGCTCTGTTTAGGGACTGATGATATGCTGATATTGTTTCCTTAGAATCATCATATTCAAGCAGTTTATTTATAATTACACAACTTTGAATGTTAAGCTTTTTTCTCTAGAGACAGATACTACATCACTGGGCAAACTTTCATTAGTGTAACTCTCTCCAGCCACTAAGGACCCTTAGTAATCTTTCTGCTTTGTTGCTTGGATATTTTAAGATTCAGGAAAGATATAGGTCTTGAAGTTCAGTGAAAATTCTATTGCAGTAGCATTTCTATGATTCTTAAGGCGATATCAGGAAGTTAATCCTTTTTAGGTGCCATGGAAAAAATAAGCTAATCCGTTTAGTATTAGTACATTTCAGCTATGTTTTTTTTCCCCCACACCACTGAATGACATGAATTATACCGACAAAAGAGCGTCTCCTGCCAACATAGCTACTGCCACTTGTTGGGGGTGGTTTAATTATGTCGACGGGAGAGCTCTCTCCTCCATTGGCATAGAATGGCTGCATTAGGACAGTTGTGACACTAATCTCTCTAGTGTAGACATGGCCTTAGTTGGCACTTTCAATATAACAAGTAAAGAGACATTAACATATTAAGGATCTTCAACTGAAAATGGCAAATACATATGCAGGTAATCCACATTATTGGAAAATTGTCCATTCCATTTGATTATGATGCTTCATAATATATTATGATGACATCCCCATTAATACAGTATTGAATAATAAATCTTGTTTTAGGTTGTTTCAAAGCTATTTTATTTTTGAATCAGTGTTCTAGAATGGGGATTGTCCTGGAAGTGTAAGATCAGGTAACATTTTTTTACTGACTTTCAGTCCAACTGTGTTAAGTAGCATTAAAAGGTCATTTGCAAAGGGAAAAAAATAGGCTTGTGCCTCCTTCACCCTTCTGATTGTATAAAGGAGGCTTGAAACTTTTTAAACAAGACTTTTTTTTTTTTTTTTTAAATATTAGAAATTCATATCCTGTCTATCCTGTTTTCCCCAAATACACTATGAGTGGCTGAAGATTTTGGACGCATTTTTTTGCATCTGTTTGGTAGTTTTTTGTTTTTTAATTAGAGGATTTGCATTAAAAGAGGGTCTTTATTTCTGCTCCTGTGGCTCACTCGCCAGCAAAAAAAGGTGAGATAATACTCTCCACAGCAATTAAGTCTTCAGATGGCAAATAAGCAAACCAACCCCATAGGAAGTAAGACCCTGTTATCAGCCAAATGTCATTAACAAACAGGAATGGAAATATAGGAAGCAGGCTATAAAAATTACTTCTAAACAGCATGCTTTCTAAAGCTTTTCTTGAGATATCAGCACCAAAGTTGCACTTTCAGGTGTTGCTATAATAATTTACTTCAAGCAAACATTTTTGGCAGGTTAATACATAATGCACCTCATAAAGCACCAGATTACAAGAAGAGCTACAAGCCTCACTAGCTTTAAGAGTGTGCACTTTTTTTAAAATGAAGATCTGGAGAAGCCTTTTTAGAAAGCATATGTTATATTGCTATTATAGTAGCAACAATCTATTGCTATGTAATATTCTTTCATCTTAGTCCACCCAAACACATATAGCTCAGTTTCAAAAATTCATTTATTAAAAATCGTTAAAAATATTCAGAGATGGGCTTTTCATCATGCAGCCTGGCTCCACGCCCCAGGCTTTGACTAACTCATCTACCTACACTTCTGGTTCCCCACTTCTCTGGCTGCAAGCTGAACTCAAATCCTGGCTCACCAGCAGCCCACTGCTGCCAAGCTCCATGGAACATTAAGGAAAATATGCACTATTATCAAATTAACCCCACACTATAGAAAACTGGAGAGCATGAGGCAGCTGCAGACAGGTCCTACTAAGGCAGGAAAACAATGACCAAGATGTCAGGTGCCTGGCTGCAGCAAAATGACTTCACAGCTAGGCACTGGGGGCCATTGTCTGGCTTGTAGGAAAAAGTGTGTGGCTCTTTAGGGGCTAGATAGCCAGAGAGTGACTTGCTGCAGAAGCTTCAGACAAGTCAGCGTACCCCATACCAGGTGAGAAGAGAGGGGAGATTATGTCCATAGTGGTGCAGGAAAAGTTCTCTCTGACCTGGACCAAGCAGAACAGCAGGAACTAAAGCACAGAAAACTTCACTCTCTCATGACGCCACGTAGTAGCAGACTGGTGAGAACAGCAAGGGAATGGAGAGGAAGAGACATTCATTCCCCTTTCCAGCCTGCAATGGCAGAAGTGGGAATTTTATAGCAGAAGGGGAAGAGGGGAGAGTTTCAAACTCATTGGTGTGGGACTGTAACAGAAAGGTGAGAACAGGAGGAGGGTGCCCCCCCACCTTCCAGCTGGGCTTTGTGGACATGTTAGAGCAGACTGGGTACGGCGTTCCAAACCCAGCTCATGGGGGACAGAGAGAGGCTTAAGGGGCCACGGGAGACCAGGGGTGGATTCCTATCGCATGGGCAGGGGTTGGACACAGGACCACAGCTAGCAGATCCCAGGGTGGTCTGCGTCTACTAAACAGATTCCCCTCTGCTGAGAAGTAACACATCTGGGGTGAGGATGCAAACAGAGAATTGATTCAAGCAGTCTCGGCAATTGCTTCTGAAACTATTTCTGCAGCACTACAAAGCTTACAAGGTGCAGTGGGTCGCCCAGAGTCAGGACACATGAACAAACAGATTGCAGAAAAGGAGAGTGACATGGCTGGCAGGGGTGTGACCAGCACCAAATACAGGTTGCAGGGGTAGAGCGCGAAAGTGAGTCCCTTCCATCCAATGCTGGAATGGGTGTCTGTAAGGAGGACCTCAGTGGGTTCAAGGAACTTGTCCACTTTTTCTCTCAGGGGGTGTAGGTGTGTGTGGGGAAAGGGTGGTCTCTTACTCTCTCCAATAGGGCATGAGACACTGAACCTAGCAGGGTAGCAGAACAAGCAAATGGTGTCCTAGGAGTGTGTTGGAGATGTCTGAGGTACCCACATCTTCTACAAAAGCTATAGCATTACATAACCTTCAATTGTTGCAGCAGCTGGGAGCTTCCACAGGTGGGGGATGTCTGGAATTACTAAGAATGGAAACCCGAAGCTCAAATTTGGGCGACAGGCAATAGTCATATGGGGCAGACTGCTCGCCAGGGAGCAGAAGCCCTTAAGAGGAGGGTGTATGAGAGTGGGGTATTTTATGAGAACCCTACAACTCACTGACTAATTGGGGAATGTGAATTCATGGGACAGAATTGCTGTCCCAGAGGCAACTGGCAAGCAACAGGGCATGAAGGGTGCCCCAATGGCTAGTTACAAGTACAGGTACGCGGAGGTCGCTGACCCAATAGGAGTTCACCACCTCAGCACTACTGAAGATAAAATTTGGAGAGATGAATATGTAGACATCTCACTTTTTCACAGGGAGATGATGACAAAAGGAAGCTGGGGCAGAGCGAGCAGGGCAACAAAACAGTCAAGAAGTCAAGGGTGGCTAGAACATGAGAAAACTGGGAAGCTGCCTTCCTGATTTATGTAGGCATTATTGCAGAGGCTTACCTAGACAGAAGCGCAGCACTATTCAAATATATGGATATAATCAGTTGCACATATAATACATTGGGGGGCATGGCTTGGTTTAATTATGAGGAACAGTTTAGATTGTGGGCAGCAACAAAAACTGGTGGGATATACCAAAATATATGCTGTGGTTAGAGTGGATGATACCACAGGGGCCTGATTTCCATACAGATAGTGGTCTGTTCATTCTGCAGCAAGACCAGAGGTCTGAGGCTCATAATGATACTTGCTGGGCATTTAATGAAAGCAGTTTTCATAGCATCTGAAAATTTACATATGCTTGCAAAATATGCTTTGGGGCCCATATCTGCAATTGTCACAGAGGTCAGAGAAGGCTGCAGTGGTGAAACAGAATGGAGGGGGAGGGGGAAGGGGTAAGTCACTGCTGTCCACAGACCCATAGGGGCAGGAGCAGGGTATATAGGGGCCAAGGCACAGGAAGGAGTGAGAGGGTGAGGTGAAAATGGGGGGCTGGACAAGAGTGTCATCTTTGGTTAAACTGGAGGAGTTAAGGGTGCTCATTTGGGGCATATTTGTGGGATACGTTTACTGAGGGGTTCAGGATCTCCTTTACTGGGAAATAAGTCATATGATGTCCAAAAATGTGAAGTCCTTAGTGATAATGGGTCATATTGTAAAGAAAAAGATTATACAAAAATACAAGAATAGAGTAGCAGGGTCATTCAATTATCTACCTACACAGAATGTGTGGGTTTCTCCCCTAGGCTTGGTTCCTAAGAAAGTTCCACGTGAAGATCATTTAATTCAACACCTGCCATACTCATGGGATAGCTCAATTAACATTGGAATAGACCCAGACTTGTGTTTTGTGTGCTATTCCTCCATTGATGAGGCTGTGAACATGGTTAGGTCAGATGTTTCAGGAGGCATGGCTTTTGGAGTATTTTACCCAGGCAGATGGTGCGCCCCAAAATGACCTTTCATCTGGATACAAAAAGGGATAGCACAGAAAAGATGGGTACTCACCTTGTAACTGTTGTTCTTAGAAATGTGTTCCTCATGTCCATTCTATTGTAACCGTGGGGGTGTGCACGCACCTACAAGAATCTTTTTCCCCTTAGCGGCACCCATAGAGCTGACTACGCCACCTCATTTTCTTCTTGCCGTCAACTCTGACAGCAGGGATGAGGGGTAGGTTATGGAATGGACATGAGCAACCTCTCGAAGAACAGTTATAAGGTGAATAGCTGTCTTTTCTTCGAGAGGTTGCTCATGTCAATTCCATTGTAAATGACTCACAAGCAGTACCTTGGAGGCAGGTTCGGAGTTCACATATGAGCTGACTGCAGCACCGCCCTGCTGAAGCTGGTGTCATCCCTTGCCTGCTGAACAATGGCATAGTGGGACGTAAAGGTGTGCACCACCAACCATGTAGCGGCTTTGCATATATCCTGAATGGGCACTTGCGCCAGGAACGCTGCAGAAGAGGCCTGCGCTCTAGCAAAGTGAACTTTGACACTTCCCAGAAGAGGAACCTTCGCCTGCTCATACCAGAACCTTATGTAGGAGGTTATCCAAAAGGAGATGCGCTGTCAAGAGACAGGTAAGCCCTTCATCTTGTCAGCCACTGCCACAAACAGCTACATGGACTTATAGAATGGTTTCGTCCTCTTGATGTAAAAAGCCAGGGCTCTGCGTATGTCCAGTGTGTGCCACCTCGGTTCTTCCTCTGAAGCATGTGGCTTCGAGAAGAATACTGGCAGGAAGATATCCTGGCTGGCGTGGAATTGTGACACCACTTTGTGTAAAAAGGCCGGGTGGGGACTCAGCTGGACCTTGTCCCTATTAAAAAATGTGTAAGGCGGCTCTGAGGTAAAGTGCCCTAATCTCAGATACCCTCCTAGCCGAGGTGATGGCAAAAAGGAAGGCTATCTTCCATGACAGCAGCAAAAGGGGTCAGGTAGCCAAAGACTCTAATGGTGCCCCCCGTAAATCTGGAGAGGACTAAGTTAGGTCCCAGGGAGTAACAGATTCCTAACCTGGGGGTAAAGTCTCTCTATACCCTTCAGAAACCTAATTGCCATGGCATGAGAGAAGACCAACCTCCCTTGAATCGGTGGATGGAAGACTGAAATGGCAACCAGATGCACTTTCAACGAGGTAGTGGCTAGGCCCTGGAGTTTAAGATGTGGCAGGTAATCTAGCACTGTCTGGATTGATGTTTGGTGGGGTGTGACTGCCTGGGCTGTGGCCCAGCATGCGAATCTCTTCCACTTGGCTAAATATGACACCCTGATGGAAGGTTTCTGGTTACACATTAGTATAGCCTGCACCTGAGATGAGCAAGCCCGTTCCTCTAGGCTCAGCCACTCAGCTCCATGCCGTCATCTGCAGGGACTCCAGGTCCAGGTGCAGCAGTCGCCCCCAATCCTGGGAAAGCAGGTTGTGCTAACACAGCAGATCCAGAGGGGGAGCAATGGACAGTTCCAGGAGGGTCATGAACCAGTGCTGCCTGGGCCACGCGAGAGCTATAAGAATGACATTCAGCTTGTCTCTTGATTTTTAACAGGACCCTGTGAATCAACAGAATGGGAGGAAAAGGATACAGAAGCCTCCGCAACCACAAATAGGAAAGTGTTTGACAGCGCTCTGTCGACGAGCCCCCAAATGGAGCAAAACTGACTGCACTTCCTGGTGACATTGGAAGCGAAGAGATTCACTTGGGGAAACCCCCACCATCGGAAAACCTTATTGGCTACCGATGGGTGGAGAGACCATTCTTGGCAAGTTCGTGCCATAGTTAGGGGAGAGGCTCGTAGGCCCCTGATCATGCTCGACATGTTCTCAAATCTAGTTTATGGCAGGAACAACCTTGCCCCTATGGAATCGAGAATGGCCCCAATGAATTCTATTCTCTGCACTGGCATCAGCGTGGATTTTTGTTCATTCACCAGCAGGCCCAGAAGGTGACAAGTGGCCTGAACTAGGTCCATACTGGTTTGGACTCGGGCCCACGACCTGCCTCTGATCAACCAGTTGTCTAGATATAGGTAAATCTGAACTGCTCGGCGCCTGAGATACGCGGCCACCACCCTCATGCATTTTGTAAATACCCGTGGGGCAAATGACAAGCTAAAGGGGAGGGCCTTAGACTGGTAGTGGGAACAACCCACCTCAAACCAGAGGAAACACCCGTGTTTGGGGAATATCGAGATATGAAAATATGCATCCTTTAGGTCAAAGGCGGCATACCAGTCTCTTGGATCTAAGGAGGAGATGACAGAGGTTAGAGAGACCATGTGGAACTTCAACTTTTTGATGAACTTGTTTAGCCCTGCAGGTCCAAGATGGGCCTGAGGGCCCCCCCTTCGCCTGGGGAACGAGGAAGTAGCAGGAATAAAAACCTCTTCCTCTCGTGTCAGCCAGAATCTCTTCCATAGTTCCCAATGCGAGAAGGTTCTCCACCTCTTGCATAAGGAGTTGCTTGTGAGAGGGTTCCCTGAAGAGGGACAGGGATGGGTAGGGGAGGGGAGGGATTGCCCACCGCAACAGTGCCTAGAACCCAATGGTCCAAAGTTATACGGGACCATGCTGGGAGGAAAGGGGCAAGTCAGTTTTGGAATGTCAGGGAAGCAGGATCCTGGTGAGAGACCGGAAGGCCATCCTTGGGCGCACCATCAAAATGATTGGCGATGGCCACTAGAGTGCCGTGAGTGGGCCGGCTGATTGGCCAAAGAGGAAGACAGCCCCGACCTATGCCATCTAAAATTTCTCTGTTCTCCCTCCCACAGTAGGTCCCAAAACGCTGGGCCTGGTATCTCAGCTGCTGCTACTGGGGGCAGGACTGCCTCCCTGAGGCCTGCAGCATGTAAAGGCCCAATGAGTGCAAAGTGGCCCTCGAGTCCTTTAACTTGTGGAGTTTGGCGTCTGTCTGATCCAAGAAGAGTGCACTTCCAACCAACAGCAGGTCCTGTGTGGACTGTTGCACCTCCTGGGACAGACCAGATGACTGTAACCATGAGCACCGGTGCATGGAGATCACAGAGGCCATCGACCTTGCAGACAAGTCAGCCGCATCTGATGCTGCCTGAAAGGCAGCCCTGGCCACCGTCTTGCTCTCCTCCAGGAGGGTGGTAAAGTCTAGTGCCTGCTCCTGGGGCAGAGCTTCACCAAAACGTTTCCAGGAGTCCCAGAGGTTATAATTATACCTCCCTAGCAGCTCCTGCTGATTTGCGATCCAGAATTGCAGGCTCACCATAGAATACATTTTTCTCCCAATCAAATCTAATTTCTTATTGTCTTTGTTTTTGGGGGCTCATGCTGAGTTGTCCCTGCCTGTCCCATTTGTTGGCAGATGCCACTACCAGGGAACCCAGGGAAGGATGCGTAAATAAGTACTCAAACCCATTAGCGGGGATGTAGTACTTCTTCTCCATCCTTTTACAGACTGGTAGCAAAGAGGACGGCATCTGTCACAAAGATTTAACCACCTTGAGAACCCCTTTGTGGGCTGGTAGGGTGACCCAGGCGGGTGCCGCAACTGCCAGCACATCGAAGAGGTTGTCCAATGTTTCTTGGAGCTCTTTCACTTCTAAACCCAAATTTGAGGCGACCCACTTGAGTAGCTCCTGTTGGGTGTGGAAATCATCCCGGGGAGCTGATGGCCCTGATGCGACCGACTCATCTGGTGAGGAGGAAAACGACTGACCCGGTGCAGGGGGTGGTGGCATCCCCCTTGGCTGCTGGGGAACTGCAGTACATGTCCCCTCCAGTGGGTCCGACTCCACATCAGAGACCGAGCTGTGACTCTCGGCTGGGGATGCTGGGGCTACAGATCATTTCCCCGGGGATTGGAGAGACCAAGGGCCTGTGGCCACAGGGAACCAACAGGGATTTCAAAAGGGCCATTGAGTCGGCCACTGTCCCTGAGGCCATCGTGGAGCAGCCAGACAGGGGCCCTGGTCTTGACCCCCAGGTCAATGGGGCTGGCTAGGAGGGGGTGCTGATGTTTTACACTCTCCTGCGGAATTGGACTCGCTCTCTGGCAACCAACGATGGCTCGAGCCTGACCCCTTTCCTGCTGAACGGTGCCGAGGAAAGTGGGAGTGGTATCTGGCCTCCCAAGACCTCTGGTGATTAGATGACCACCATGTTGGTGACAGGGAGCAAGATACTTGTGACTGGTGAGAACATTTCCCAGACTGGAGCAGAGACGGAGAGCCCTCCAACAGGAAGAGGCAAGTGCCTCGGTGCCGAAGATTGATGATGGTGCCCATCATCCCTGGGGGAGCATCCGGATGCCGGCAACTGGGTTCTGCACCGTGAACACACAAGCGAACTCGACGGTGCCAGGGAACACGACCAGTGCAGACTCCCTGATGGTGATTGTCTGCTGGACCTTGATCAAGATGGTGCCACCCAGCTGACTCTAATGGTCCTGTGTACCAGCAACCAAGATTGGTGCTGAGTCAACACCACTGAATGCCCCCACTGACTGCGTTCCCTCTCCAGCGATCTGCCTGGTGATGGGTAACGCCCTTGGAGATCGGTGCCGGGATGGAGGAGACCATCTCCTTGCTAACCTGGCTCGTAGGGAGGCACGTCAGGGCTCCAGAGAGCTGTGCAGCCATCGAGGGGATCCCATCAGGGGCTTCCCTTTCAACACCGGTGCTTTCCCTTTCTCCTGCCCCACCTGGGGCATAGGGGTCGGTGGCAAAGGCAGCACCATTAAGTCTCTTGCCACTTGAAACGCCTCCAGCGTTGACGGCACCACGATCTGCAAAGGGCCTCTTACACTCCCCGGAGTCGGAGGCGGCTCCCTCGGAAGACTGAGGGCTCTACGCGGCAAGCTCTGCTCCTAAGGAGTCTGCTCAACCTGATGGCGTAAAGGCCCTGTGCTCGACCCTGCTTCCTTAGTCGTCTTAGGCGTGGGGGAGCGATCCCTCCCTGAGCGCTGTTTCTTCTACTTTTTCTTTGATGGCAGAGCAGAAGATCAGTGCCGTGGAAGTTCTGGTGCCGAAGGGGCGCTCTGCACTGATGTGGTGCTTGGCACCGAGAGCGTGCAGAACAGCTCTGAGGCTGGGTGTTAAGGAAGCCTCCATCAGTAGAGCCTTCTGAAAAATTTCCCGATCCTTCTGTGGCCTTGGCCTGAACGCCTTGCAGATACGGCACTTGTCTTTCCTATGCAATTCCCCCAGGCACTTCAGACAACTGTTGTGTGGGTCGCTAAGCGGGAAGGGCTTGCCACAAGACTTACAGGGCTTGAAGCCCGGAGATCAGGGCATGCCCTGCTGTTGGGCAGAGGTCCAAACCTGAACTACTAAACTATTTACAACTACTTATCTACAATTACACTAATCATTTCTACTTAACTACTTAAGAAAACAAATCTAAATATTCAGAGGCACTTGCAGACTGAGCAAGTAACAGAAGCAGTTCCAGTAACAATCAATGGCGGAAAGAAGGAACTGAGGGGGTGTAGGGCCAATGGCGCCTTATGTACCGCAGCATGTGTGCAGAGCTCCACGGGGTGCCAAAGCCGGCCCTACGGGTACTACTAAGGAGAAAAAGATTCTGGTAATCGTGAACAGGTGCGTGCACGCACCTACAATGGAATCGACATGAGCAAGCACTCGAAGAACAAAAAACATTTCTGTACTATTTTCCCATTTTGGGAACAGAGTTTGCTAGTAAAAGCATCTGTTTCTAGTGTGATAACAGGGCAGAGATACATATTACCAATCACAGTCCAACAGATCACAGTTATGAGGTAGGTAAGGGCATTTGTACGACAGTGTTTAAGTTTTAACTTCCAGATACATGACTAGGGTTGATAATGGCAAAGTAGATGCATTGTCTCGTTCTCAGACAAATGGATTTTGGTAGCCGGCACCAGGAGCCAGCAAGAAATCCGAACAGATGCTGCCAGCAACATGGAACCTTGATGTACGACAATTGTCATTGTAGTGCAAACAGTGAAGGTTCTGCGAACATTGCAGAGCTACAAGAGAAGTTTTAATGATTTTTTTCAATTTCAGGCCAAGAGGGCATGTCACCAATATGGCCCAATATGCAAGAATGGGTGCTGCAGCATATGGTGTCATTAGCAACCCCGCAATTGGTATAATCAACCGTCTCCACTCACCTACTGGCACTTACATTTGTCAGTAAGATGAATGGTTAACCCAGATTATAGTAGTGTATTTTTAGTTTTGAGATCACCCTACTAGAAACTTCCAGGGCCCAGCCATAAGGAAGATAACATGTTGTCTCATCACTGTTAATACACTTAAAGATCTGATGTGGAACCTAAAGCCCACACGTCATTGTGGACAAGAGGTGGGCTTGTTCAGGGCAGTATTTCTGGTAGATTTTTTTGGAGCTTTTAGGATCAGTGAACTAGTACTTGGATGATATAGGGATTCTTCAGGAAAGGCTGTGGAATTGAGGGATATGCATTGGGACAGGCAAGCAGTGATATTAACTTTGAGTTGATCAGAGATGGATCAAGAAGGCGGATGAATCCATTATTCTACAGGAGGGTGGCAAGCCAGAGATCTGCCCTGTGAAGGCTGTGAAAGCATACATGGCAATAAGGCCAAGGAAGGAAGGGCCCCCCTCTTGGTTCATGGTGATGGGAATGCCCTCACAACATATCTGTTTTACAATTTTAAGGTGGGGGACTGGCAAGGTTAGGATTTCCAGCACATGAATTTGGTTCCCACTCATTCAAAATCGGGGCAGCAACAGCAGTGGCCCAGCTAGGTCTGAGAGCTAGTGCAATTCAGACAATTGGGTGTTGCCATTCTGAAGCATACAGAATGTACATGAGACCCCAGGGGGAAAAAATCAGTGTTAATTTTCCTTTGTGTTTGCATTCCAGATGTTGGCAGATGGGCCAGGCAGATATTGGTGTGGATCTGCAGGCACAGTATTGTTTACTGGGGGCATAGGTAGGCTTCCAGGTTGTCTAAGTGGATCACAGCTGAGCCTCAATGGTAAAGCAGTCCTGAGCTGGCATGGGACCAGATGTTGCCCCTTCTGTATACTGTGGTGGCCCATAAGCAGGAGCCAGATATGATTTTCCCCAAAGTGAACCACAATGGGAAAGTGTAAAGGGGTGGACTGAATGATCAGAGCTAAGAGGGACCTGGGGCAGATCCTGGAACTTTTCCCAGGAGTAAAAATTATTTGGACAGACATGTTGCAATGCAGAGTGTGGCAGGGAACTGTGAAGCCCCCTTGGACTGATAAGGCCAAGAGCTATGAGAATAGGGAAGGTGGCATGGGGGATAGGTAATTTCTCATCTGAACATATTGTAAGAAGTATCTTAATTATTCAGGGAGAATGGGGTCCATTTGTCAGCCTTAGGAGCTGACATGTTTTTGGCTGACATTAAAGAGGACATTAGTGGACATCTGGGAACTGGACTAGTACATATGGTGGGGAAGCAGCCAAGCTAACTGCTGGTGCCTCCTTGTGGTAGATGTTCAGTGCAGATACTCCGTAAGGTAGGGAGATGGTGATCAGATAAAAAGGATTAGTGAAGGATTTAAAAGAGGTATTCTTTAAAAGCACTGGTTCTCAACCAGGGGTATGTGTATTCCTGGGGTATGCACAGGTCTTCCAGGGGATACATCAAGTCATCTAGATATTTACCTACTTTTACAACAGGCTTCATTAAAAACACTAGCAAAGTCAATACAAACTAAAATGTCATACAGATAATGACTTGTTTATACTGCTCTGTATTCTTAATATACACTGAAATGTAAGTACAATATTAATATTCCAAATGATTTTATAATTATAGTAAAAATGAGAAAGTAAGCAATTTTTCAGTAATAGTGTGCTGTGACACAAAAACAAGACATAAAAATACAAGCAAGCAAGTAGTTTTTAAGTAAAGTGAAACTTGGGGATACACCAGACAGACTCCTGAAAGGGTACAGTAGTCTGGAAAGGTTGCACTGCTTTAAAGGAGCAGAAACAGGGGGGTTCAGGCCTCCTATGGCAGGGAGCCAACCCCTTCTCTTTTATAGCCCCCCATCACCCTCCATCAATCGAAGGTGGTTGACAAGGTCCCAGTAGCAGGCTGGCTGGGGAACAGACCAGGTAAAGTGGGAGGACTGCCAGAAGCCCCCGCCGGGTATATGTAATTGATTATGGAATTCCCTGCACTCTACACTTATCTGCTGGATATTACTTGACATTTAGGAATAAAGTTGTGGCCTAGTAAACCCCATCCAGTTTCAGCATAGCCAGACAATCGCATATTTCCAAGGAAAAATGCTGAAATGTAGCATCTTGGGAAAAATGTCTAACATTACAGCCGCAGAATTGCTGAGTTCATGGGGCATCACTCAAATGAGTGGGGCAGTTCACACCTCTCTGGGTTATTGTTTTAGGCTGCTTGCAGACTCCAGAAGGAAAAACACTGCACTGGTTTATCCTTTGTTTGCCAGATTCTCTGTAACCCTTACAACTCCAGAGGCTTTTTTTTTTTTTTTTTTTTTTTTAAATGAGCGCTGAGATTCTGGAGTGCAATTCTGCAGGAGAATGTAAATTCAGTGGCAAATTCTAGGACTACAGAATACACAGAACCCTGGATATATTCACACATTTATGGTTCCAGTTTAGAGTTTAAAATTGGTCCCTCTGGATAATTAATGTTCAACATTTTAAATTAAAACAGCATTTAAGGTACTGTATTAAAAGCTGTGAAAGCAGACTAAAATAAAAGATGCATTGATTTGTTTATGTTGAAACTAGGAATGGAATACGGTAATGAGTATGTCACACATACACTTCTCTCTGGTGGCAACAGCAGATTCTGCAGAATTTAAAGATAATTGGCAAATGCTTTATAAAAATTTATGCTTGTGCCTTTTTCTCTCCTTTATGACAGAAGAATCCATAAGGGCTTTCCCAAAAAAGTTTTTTGGTTTTCACTTTGATAGTAACATCAAATCCAGTCTTCCCTAGTTCACTGAAGGATCCCCCGGGTATCTGAAGATATTCTCACACCTCAACTGAGCAGGAATTGTACTTCTAGATTTCAGATTTTCCTGAATACCACCAAATTCACCTGAGGTCTGCTCTGTTTTTCATACAGCTGTTGAACAATTTATTCAGCTCCCAACTCCCACACATAGAGCTAGCTATGTTCTACAGAGCTAGTCTGCATATTTTTCCTAGTATATTTAAATAACCAAAGACACCTAAACTAAGGCTTTAAGTGCCCAAGCACATCATTAATACCAAATACATCAACAACATTAAAATGATCATTCAATAGTGCCCCAACCAACCACCTACCAAAACTTCTTTCCATCCCTTCATTATTATGGAAAACATATTTAGCCTTCTCCATAAACCCTGATCAAACAGATGTCTTTTACAGCACGTCTGGAAGGTCATCAAATTTGGACTATTTCAGACCAAGATGGGGAGTTGTAGGGTTTTGGAGCCCTCATGATCCCTAAGCCACTGACAGACTGGAAAGATTTCTTTCTACCCATGAAATCAAGAGGTCTAGGGTTTTGGAAACTATTAACCTCCTTGTGCCTCCCTGGTGGTTACTCTGACACAATCATGGCTGTCCAACAAACTCTCCTAGACAACTGTCACTTGTTCTGAAAATTCAATACAATGAACCACCAGCTGTTAATGGATCGCTTTCATTCATCCTCTGTTCATTAGCTCTGGACTACTGTTTTGCCTAAGTGACTACCTTAACTCTGTAGGTTGGCATCTGTGTTAACCCTTCCACTCTAGAAGTGGTCAATAGATAGCTACAGCTTCACTTAACGCCACACCTTCTTAGATATCTGCAGATATCAAATCATCTGCAGTATCCCAACTTCCTTCTGTTGCACCAGAAAGATTTCAAATGGACTAACATGGAAGCGGGCTAACGGCACTACAACTTGACTTTCCGCCATTGAGCCTAGTGCCTGCAGCAACTCCACACTCTTCTTCTGATAAATAATCAAAACCTTGCCCTAGCTTTGAAGTTTGTCATTCTACCTTGTACAGTTTGCCTATTAGGGCTTTTAATCTTGCTCCATAACCTACTATCTCCTGCTAGACATTGATAGAATTATTCTGGTTTATTGCCTAGGAAACTGCAAACTTCTAACACTATCAACCTGGCTGCGGTTTACAAATTGGCTCCAACCAGTCAGTCATCCAGAAGTAAGGATGGACACATTTCTTTCAGTGCTACAGCAGTGATAAGATCATCATCATGGTCTTGATAAGTATACTTGTGGTTGTAGCCAGTCAGCAACAAGCCCTGACTTTTGGAAAGTGCTGCCCAGGTTGGCAAACTGTAGGGATGAAGCACGGCGGTACACAAGATCCAGAGAACACAGAACGTACTACAGTTCACTGATGAATAATTGACTTTAAGGATTCCGTGCTGAGACTGAAGGTGACAACCTTTTTTAATTTCAGAAATAGTTGCAATTTACTTCCCTCCCCAAATAAGTCATTTCTAATTCCCTCAAGAGTGGGGAGAGTGAAAATAAATTATAGATACCCAAACCCATTAGATGTCAGGACTGAATACATTTTGAATAACTGAATGAATTTGGTGTTTGTAAGATGAAAAATGCTGGTTTGACAAGCCTGGAAACCAAAGTCCACTATTCACCACAAGTTTGTTTTGTTTTGTGAAGTAATACAGCTCTAAGTTATTTTAAAAGAGAAACTGGGAGGCTGAAATAACCATATATACCAAGGGAATGTTTCACTTTAAAGGCCAATTAAGATAATCTTGACAGCAAACCTTTAAGCAGAGAATAATTTCCATTTAATTTAAGTGTTCAACAGAATGTAAAATTGGTAAGGTATGTTAACAAGGATAATTAATGGTTTTCTTTGTCCTGTAGCAGGAGAGTCAAAACTTACATGGCAAAATGTCCTTATATCTGTTCTTTTTAACATTTTCTTCTTTTTCTCCAGTGACTGTTGGATAGATTTTTTCTGTTCTATATTTGGTTGATAATCTTCTTAACCTCTGAAATAAAGATGTTTAAGTTTAAGCAACATTAAAGTCTCAACATAATGAAAACTTCAAGCAAATGATGCACATCACTATTGTACTTGCATCACACTATTTTAAAAAACAAATCTATTCATAACTCACCCTTCCTCTTTAAGTCTCCCGAGTGACAACTGTACTCAAATATTTTAAATATCCGAAACACTAAAAGCTACAAAACCATATAGCTCTACTTTACAGCACTTAAAAATGCTATGTCAGGGACATTACTTTTCTAAGTTGAACTAATTACTGTCATGAAGAAAAGGCAATAGACTACAGTTTCTCTTATAAAAATACACACACCAATATTGCTTCACAAGGAATTGCCCGGAGATCAAGATTTAAAAAGCACTTCAAGTGAAATAGAGGCAAGCTAACAAAAATAAGTCAGTTAAGACTTTCAGGTAAGAGAATACAACCAACTCAGTGTTAACCAAGGGAAACAAAGAAAATTACATAAATGTATCCAAAGGAAAATCTAGTTGACAGAAATTTGATCCTTTAATACATGGAGGTTAATTGGCCCAAATGAGATATTTAATTTTTTTCTAAAGGTGACCTGCAAAGGATAGGAGTTGAACATGTGCTGGCTTTTTTGCTTCTCTATGATGCGTAAAGATGACCTGAAATATTAGAGGGTTCTCTCTTGTTTTCTTAAAATAAAATTTCAAGGGAGTTTGTTAAAGTTTTGTTGTTTTTTTTTTAAATAAACATTAGCAATTCAAGTCTTGTCTATCACAGAAAACTATCAACTGGGAGACTGGTAGAATGACTTCACAAGTACCATGCAAGTAGAACCTGATTAACCAAAGAAGCCATTTTCATCAGACTGTTTAAAACGCAATAGTTTTATTAACATCTGATTAAGAAATTATTAAGAAACAGGAGCTGGTTTAGATTGAACACTGCCCCTTCAGTTAGAAGTCTGAGAAAGATTACAAACCACAGTGGAGAACTACAAGTCTTCCAACAAAGCCATTGAAAAGCTGACTTGATATTCCTGCTATTTCTAAGACAAAAAGGAAGAAAGTGTTTTAACAAACCTTTTGTGTCTTCTTTATACATCACGAATAATATTAAGATTTTGTCACAGTCGTTTTTAGTAAAAATAATGGACTGGTCAGAGGCAATAAAGCTGGGGCCTCTGCCGGCTGACAGTTCCAGCCCCGTTGCCCCAGGGCTGAAGCATAAAATGTCACGGAATCCGCAACCTTATCCTTCATCATGAAGTAGTAAAAATGAGGCACAAACATCTATCAGCTGGTTTGGATCAAAACACATTCTAAGGTAGTGATGCTCCGTTGGAGGCTCAGGAGCAGCAAGTACCTCTTTAATGAGTCTCCTGCAGCTCTCTGCAGCACATACTAAAACAGTGTGGTTTAATTATTAACCAATCAGGATGCTTTTACTATGTTATTAGCCAATTGTAGAATACTTGGTCGTTTTGCTGTAAGAATTTACACATACATACAGAAAGTGTGTATGTGTGAATGAAACAATGGATTTACAGTACTGTGGCTCTTTTGGGTAATGTTGATCACTAATTTGACTCTTGAATCACTGAGGTCTGAGTATCACTGCTCTAAGGCATGTAGAGAATTAGCAAATCAACTCACTGTACCAATGACATTCAGAAAATAATACAAACAATGGAAAGGTACAAGAAGAATGAACAGCAAGCAAAAGTACCAATTTTCAAATTAAAAAAAATATTATCCGGGAGGTAAGTCGAACTTACATCCTTAGTGAAAGACTGAGAGGGGGGAATCACTGACCACATAGGATAACAGATTAACAAGCAATTCACCAGAATGACTTTGTAAAGAAAAGTTCTGGATAAATTTGATTACTATGGGAAAAGTTATGAAGTTAGTGGATGAAGAGAAAGCAAAAGAGAACATAATAGGATTTTAATTAGTTTTGCACTCAACTCCAAGTAGGGTGAAACACATACTGCAGTGGAGCTGTGGACCTTAGCATGATGAAGAAAAAGGAGATTCAACTTTGAAAAAGTTAACCTTGTGTCTCATCTACATACAATTTGCACCACTGGTAAGCACAAGTTTTCTTTGTGTAGATGAATGTTCAGTAGACAGTTTCTTCTAGGTACACATGAGTTTGCAATATAAGAAGACAGTAAGAAAAATGCTAAAACAGTTTGGAATTAGAATACAAATGCATCATAGAGCAAATAATCCCTGGGGTATGGCTATAGTGAGGTTGTACCTAGAATATTGTGTTTAGTTCTGAACACAGAAACTAGGGGAATCAACATATAAAGGAAAGTTTAAAAGAGCAAGAGATCATGCACACACACACAAGCAAGACTAAGGAATAGCTGGAGTTAGTCTATGCAGCCTAACCATAAAAATCACACAAAAGCAGAAAAGTTAAACATTAATATTTTCAAAGTGTGGCCAACATTTGTACTTTGCTTGCATATTGTACTCCTCCAAAACTACAGCTATCATCTTTTGTGATATTAGGTGACCGAGACCATGCCTTTTTATATTTGTGCCTAAAATATTAAAAGATCTTCCAGAAAGAATAGTTAATATTGATTAATAAGTGCCAACTAAAGGACAATATAAGCCTGTAAATATTTAAATGATTTAAACACTAAGGCAAAAACTTACATAGCATAAGAAAGTCATTTAGGAATGATAGTATTAAGTTAATCAAGAGAAAATTTAGCATATCAGAAACACCTTTCTAATAGAGAGATGTATTAGACTAGGGAATCGTTGCCCAAAGAAAGGGTGGAGTTTCCTTTGTTTTGCATATATAAAGTTAGACAAGATAAAACCATTAATATATGTACAACATGGAATAATCTTTGATTGGTAAAGTGGACTAGTACAGTGGTTTTTAACCTCTCTCTCATTTGCAGATCCCTAAAACATTTCAAATGGAGGTGTGGACTCCTTTGGAAATCTTAGTCTGCGGACACCCAGGGGTCCATGGTTGAAAAATCACTGGTTTAATGTAACAGTTTCATTCTCCAGAAACTGATACAATGGGAAATCAACCCCCTACCCTCCATGGCACAATTGTTGCACAACCAACTATAAAACTAAGTAAGAAAAACTTATTTTATTCCATCAGTTTAGCCCAATGACAGAGGCAGTAAATTGCACCAGATTGACTTGGATTCACAATACATCTGTTCCTAATAACCTCCATAAGTTTTCAAATACCTTTTTATTTAAGTGATGGGATAAGTCAAATGTGTTAGACGTCTGTTCTTACTACAACTTGCAGAAAACCACGTTTAAATTGCTAACCTACGGGAAGAGTATTGTAGTACTCAGCAGGTCGGTGCAACACCCTCTAGCAACCTGGATTCACTGATATGATTTAATAAATTCAAAAGAGGAATTAGTTTGTATATTAACAAAGACAATGTCCACATGTATGAAGATAGACAGAGTTCTTTGGGCAGGGGCAAAGACACGCAACATGAAGGATATAGATGGTACAGATAAAAGCCAGAATATATACTTGTGTAGGCACCCTTTACTACACAGGTATCTGAATTAGGGAGTGTTCCAGATGGGAAAACACTGAGTGCTGCAAACCAGCCTTGGAGACAACAACTCCCATGATGCCTTGGGTAAGAGAGAGACTTCCTCTTCTAGGGAATGCAGGGAGAGCATGCAGTGGGCTCCATTTTGGAGAGGAGCTGAGATTGCTTGATGCAGCTCTGTTGAAACCAGGAGCTGCTGCTAAACTGCTGCTAGGAAGCCAGAAGCTGCTGTTGAGAGCCTGCTGGGGCACTGATCAAGCAGGGAGCCTCAGAGGCTGTTGATGGTTTCACTGGAACCAGGACAGACACTGTTGCTGTGCCTAGAGCTGACTGAAGTGAGCTCCACCTTGTTTGGGACAACACTTGCAAGAGGAGGGGAACAGCAAAGAAACCAAGGGGTTGTTGGACTCTGAGAAGAGACGGAGTGGTCTTGTCATTGAACCAGAACCAGGGTTGCTGACATTTGGTTAAAATAACTTCCATCTTCAGAGGGGTTGTGTAGTTTGGAATGATCCCTGAGACAGGGTCCCTGGAGTTCAACCTGGACTGTGGGACTGCTGAGCCCTCCAAACCCACCAGCCTGGGCTCTCTCACACTGATACTCATGTCAAGGTACAAGCCTCTGACAGGCACTGCACATCGACAGACAGACACACCCAATTGAGTTACGTGAATTATTTCCCATGAACCATCAATAGAGAGGCTTCAGTCAATTCCCCCCAATTCCCTTGATTTGTACCCCAGAAATATTCTGGTTTACACTGCTCAAGGTTCCCTTGGATAGTGTAAACTCATTAATAAATTCAACACTTCATCAAAAAGTGGACATGCACCAGCCTTTGTAATCTGACCTGATTCCCAAAGAACTTTAACCAAAAACACACTGGCTTAAGTAAAATATAAAACAGATTTATTAACTACAGATAGATTTTAAGTGATTATTAAGTAGCAGGCATAGAGATCAAAGTTGGTTACCTAAAAAATAATAAATTTGCAGTTTGAATTCTAATTTAAACAGATGAAGCAAGATTTGAATCAAACAGTCTCTCACCCTAATTGATGGTACTGATTGGTCCCAGGCTGGAATGGGGTCCAGTCTGTGTATTGAGAAACTGTAACCTATCTCCCTAGTTCTAAGTGTTTGTCTTTCAGACAGTCTTCCAGGTGTAGAGATTTTTTTTTTGGGGGGGTGGGGGGGAGAGAAGAGAGGCCAAGTGATGATGTCACTGTCCCTCTTTTACACTTTCTTCCAGCTGCTAGAAAGATCCTTGCTGTGATGTGGCTTAGTCTGCCCATGGCATACATGCCTTCTCTGAGGAATCTCTGGGATAGTTGATTCTTCTTGATGGGCCATTAATACTGTATGGCCCTCCTTTGCTGCAACTGAAAGGTTGGCTGTGGGTGCTTCCCAACCTCACAACATTTCAGTAGCTCTGTGACACTGGTCTCTAGGGGAGCAACACGGAGATTGCTGAATTAAGGTAAACTGCAAACAATAGGACATGCAAACCCCCAAATACTGGTGGCTATTTCTAAAAAGTAGATTAACCAAGCCAGCAACAAACATTTAATTACCTTACTGGTTATCCAGAAGCCAAAACCCATTGTTCCCTTAAAGACATCCAGCCCTGTGGCTTCCACGCAGACAGTCAAGTCAAATATGATGGAGACTACTGAAAATCTTTGTCCATCATACATAAAAAAGTTCTACCATTCCCAAAGGACCGGACACAACCAACCAGGTCAATGAATATTTCAGCTCTTACCCAAATACACGTTTACAGTCAATTCTTATTAACTAAACTAATATTTATTTAAAAGAAAGAGTAATGGTTAAAGATTATTATACATACAGATGACAATGAAGTCCTTAGGCCAGTTTCATGGCAGATGCAAAGCTCATTTGCAAAAGTTCTTTTAAAATCAGTTTCACAGATTATAATCCAATAGACAATTAATATGTAAAGTCTGTATGATTTCTTCCAGGAGAAATAGTAGGGTGAACCAGTTTGTAGCTGGAACCTTAAGACTGTTGACTTGAACCCCTCCTGATGAAATCCAAGCAGTCTTAAGATAAACAGGATCGGGTCCAATTCTCCTTTATAGTTCTCTGGCAAGTTATCGACAGTCTCTTGACAGCAGATAACACTGCAGGTAATTCTTGAGTGGATAATAGGTAATTATTTGTAGTTTTGCAGTAACATTTTCTATTTCCTATGCACAGCAGTAACTAGGTATATTAGCATAAGGGTAATCGGCTGTTTACAAGCATTCACAGGTGGTCACTACTTAAACTTCAAAAAACAAAAGAAAACAATGACAATACTACATTCAAGTCTCATCTAAATGTTAATATCTTCTTTTGATTTCTAAATTAACAGAATATGACAGACAGGAACTATTTGATTACATCAATAATAACTAATAGAGACCTAACAATATAAGTTTACATTTCGAAACTCTAGCCTACAGGACACGGCTTATTTAGCTATTTACAAGGAATGACCTTAATTCCCATTTGTATTTTCTTTCAAATATCTTCAAAGGTTTGATTTGGGTTATTCAGACAGCTTGTTCTTAACCCTTTCTGGTTACAAGCAAATATAGCAATATTTCATAACTTCACAGGCAATGATAGTTCATATAATCCAATAGGATATTAGGGTTCAACAGATCAAGACTTTTTGAATGATATCTCACAAGTCATACTTTTTACAAAACATATAATCAAAACAGTGGTGAATATAAGGGTTCCTGGGTGCTACTTTGAGGCAAAGAGTGTCACAATCCCAAATTAAGAGTTGTTTTGCCCTTTTGTTGCCTTGGCTAGACTGATTCACTGGACCAACAGAGTACTGTTCCCAGCTTCAAGATCATTAAAGCGCGCCTTTGCAAGTGTTTAGAATTCTGAAATCCAGAGGAATGTACTACTCAGTGGTGGAGAAAATGGTGGCAGTGTAAATTCAAGTTAGTTAAATTTCATTAACTACTGTAAACTGTATTTGTTAATTAATTTATTGAACTACTCCCTCCTAATTTAAAATTAGTGGCAATGTTTAATCTCAGCCGTTTGTATCATGTTTTCTTAAGTTAAATTAGAGTTAACACACTTTTACTTAAGTTTTATTGGATATATATTATTTATAACTGGTATTTTTGAGTTACAGCAATTGCACAGATTATTTTAAGTTTATTCCTGGAGGCTCCCAAGGCATGTACAGGGCCCAGCCAGGTGATGGCATCAATTTTAATTTTCTTTACAAGTAAAAAGGACTGAAGCAGAGTGGTGGATAAAGGATTCCCATCTATCCAACATCACCACTAGGATACTCAGGATCTCCTTTACTGTCATCATCAAGTGCCCAGGCACACAGGTGAGTGTTGCCTGCTCCCCAAGTAACCCAGGGAGGAAGGGGAGGTTGCACTTGTTACATTTCAAATAGTCCCAAATGCCCTTTCACATCTGCAGTGATCATGTTAGCTAGTGATGAAGTGAGTCTGAGGAAGTATTTGAGGGAGGAAAGGATGGCAGCCTTACTCATCTGTTGAAGAAAGGCATTCAATGTGTACGGGTCAGCATGGCAGAGAGTGCAAAGATATGAGAAGTGAACTAATGGAGCGGTCCCAAGATGGACTTCTGTGATGTGGGTGAATACACAAGAACCAAAACAGCAGATAAGTAGGGAAGGACAAAGTTATGAAGGTCATTGAAGGCAAGGACATGACGCTTGTATTTAATGTTTTGAAAAAGGAGGATCCAATGGAGGGATTCAAATATGGACTAACAGTCAGAAAAGCAGGGTAAGAAGAGTATCTTAGCTGTTGAGTTTTGAATGGACTAAAGTGGAAGATGAAGGTGTCAAACCAAAGAAGAGGATGTTGCAGTAGCCAAGATGGGAGATAGAAAGAAAATGTAGAAAACCTTTGGCGGAACATAATTTTGGATATAGCCTGAACATGTGATGCAAGGGAGGAATGAGTTGGAGGATTTTCAGGTTACTGGCCAGAGGAAAACTGAGAATGTGGGAAGAGAGAAAACAGGGCAGTAGAGGAAAGACAAAATTCTGTTTGGATCAAGTTTAAGTTGATGGCAAGACACTCAGGAAAAGCTGTCAGAAGAATAATCTTTATGCTGGGGGCACCGGAACCATGGGGCAGAGGGAGGGTTAGGAGGACCATGGCCCTACTCTTTAAAAGTGGGCAGGTTTCATGATGGGGGAGCTGATAAGGTGATCAGCTCCCCCACCGTGAAGGACAGCCCCTACCAGCAATGTTGGCCTCTTTGGAGGTGAAGGGTGGTGGTAGTGGTGAAGTGGACCTTAGTCCCTCCTCGCCATCGGGCCCTACACCTTGCTCCTCCTCTCTTCCCCTCCTCCCCCCCAAGGCCCTGCCCCCCTGGGTAGGCCTTGGGAGCTGGAGCCAGGCTGTGCTAAGAGCCAGTCAGGGGACCCAGTTCATTGTGGGGAGCCCCAGACCCTCCACCTGCACTGGGCAACATGCCCCGGGGAGGGTGGGGGTAGGGGACAGACCAGAGGCTGTTCTCAGGCACCTTGCCCTCCACCCCCACCCAGGACAGTGGCATGGGCTCCCGGGCAGCTAGTACTACTGCCTGGCTCTGGCTTCTGGGGGAATGGCCTCATGGGAAGAAGAGGAGGAGCACAGGGTGGGGCCACACTCAAGCACCAGTGGGGACACCCTTCCCCCCCGACTTCTACATAGAAAATCTAAAACTGTTCCAAAATACATGCTGCTGTGTATCGTAAGACCACCAAATTACATCCCTGATAATTTCAGAGTTGAAACAGCAGAGACGTTAGAGATCAAAAGTCTGACACTTTTGCAGAAAGCATGGACCTTGCACAGCACTCACATGGCACTCTATTGGCTGTTCTGTTGTTACAAGCCCTTCATTTATATGCACTATACAATTCACAATTTTTAACTAGTCTGTTTTTAAAAAGCAATTCGAAATTTGCATGCAGTTCTTTTGTTTATGATGAATCATTTTAAAGGCCCCGTAAAACTAAGTTCCATTCTAGTCAGAAATGCTGCATAGACTAATTTTGCTTATTCACTGTATCACAGAAGTGGTTTGCGGCATAGTTACAAACCCTCACCACATATGGCAGTGGGGGATGTTCTTTAGACTGGAACAATTCTGACTGTTTGACATACACTTCCTGCTTTCATAATAGTTGAAAGTCAGCATTGTGAATTGTTGAAATTCTACTCAACTCCATCCTTCAAAGTGTCTTCAGAAAAACCTAGGGTTTTTTGTTTGGTTTTTTAAGTCTTCGTTAATATATGGACTGCCACTACAGAAAGTCAACAATTCACTCAATTTGAGAGCAGGATGTCACTTATGCAGTATCTTATTTTATTTATTGGTGATTCAATTCACACTAAAAACCTGCAGTAGAATCACATTGTTAAATACCACACAAAAACACACTGTGGATGTGAAGTTGTATGAATATGTATGTGAAGAAATATTTTAGCTTGTTTTCCATATGCTGCCTATTTAGGTTTAAGAACACCTTTTTAAAAAACTGAATATTAATCAAGAATGAACTCAAAATTTTTTCCTGACTCATTTTGCCTCCTTCCTGACCTTCCATCATCAGGGGAAGTATTCAGCAGATGCTTGCATAAGGAACAGTGACATGTCACTAAGGCCTTGTCTACACTAGCAGTTTTCAGCAAGTATTCTTCTGTTGCTTAACCACCTGTGTAGTTCTAGTGGTGACAGAAATGTTGGAAGAGTCAATATAGACAGGATTCTACCATTTACCACTGTTTTAACTAGATCTGCTTTCAGAAGCATTTGGTAACCAGCTCAAGTCTATGCTACAGATCCCACCATGCTGTTGCCACTCCAACAGATGCATACTGTTGTAGTGAAACAGCAGATTTTAAGATGCTTAGGATAGATACACAGTGCAAGATAATATGACTGTCTAAGCAACCATGCAGAAAAACCAATATGCAAATCAAAGTTAGCTTCCAGCTATCAGGTCGCCTTCACCAAAAATCCAACACTAAGTGAAAGTGTCTTTTTTTTTTGGCACAAAAGTTATTTCTTTATTACTTACCCAAAGTATAGGAATGTATACACAGAAAAATATCTAGAAAAGCATTTCTTTTCCAGCATAAGCTTCACAACATCACTTTTCCTGACATAGCAGTACAAAGTAAAGCTTATTTCAAGTACGCAGAAAGGACCCAGTGTACTGTATTCGACTGCCCTTTTTCCACTAGTATTTAAAAAAACCAAGATTTTACTCTGCCTTCAGGCAGCATGTTTACCGCTTTTTCCAAAGTTAGAGGAAACAACCTTTAAAGGCACAGTATCAACCAAAATTCAGTCAATTTAAAAAAATTTTTATTTAAAGTTCAGGGTAGTTTCAGACATTGTATTTGCACTAGGATCCCTCAATTTTTTTTTTTTTTTTTTTTTTTTTTTTTTTGGTGGAAACCATAAAAAAAGTGTTTTTCATCTGTTGCTGTGGGAAAACATTAGAAGGTAAAACAGTTAAAGTGACTATGCACAGAGTGCGGTCCAAAAACAGACAGTAAACTAAAAAAAAGGGGGCCTTTATTTTCCAATCTTATAACCACCTTGATAATACTTGTGGCATAGGTAAAGAGATGATAGACAAGACTGTAATTTTGAAATTGGCAGTGTCCCATCAACACTAGCTCCCAACAGTGCTTGAAAAATGCCCTCATTCAAGGCAAATAGGAATTTTTCTCCAGCTAGGGCCATTAGCCTCTGAATAATTCAAGCTTTCATTTCAAAACAAATGTTTCTAGCCCTCATGGCTACAGGAAGTAAACATAAGCTAAGTGTAACCAATGCAGTGATGTCTGCCCAACTCAGCAAAAAAACCAGCTCCAACGTTACTGCTGCTGCTGGGTGGTCATGGGATGGCTTCTGCTGTTAGGAGGAGTAGGTTGGCTGGGACAGAGTGTTTACACATGTTGATAGCCATTTCCCTGCTGGAATTGAGGGGATCCCCACCACACAAGTAGAAGGCCCTGTATGTGTACTGGGGCCTCCTGTCACCCAGCAAAAGATTCAGGAGGGAGGGACTATTGCTGTCATGACTCCAGCAGCGAGCTCTACTAGGATGGGAAACCGGCATACTAGAGTCCCCACTAGAGGGGCTGACAGGGTGTGGCTACCACTCCTGGTCTTCAAATTAGGCCTTGTCAACATTAGCGCTTACACGGGCAAAACTTTTGTCACTCAGGCGTTTCAAAAAACCGCATCCCTGAGTGACAAATTTCATCAGCATAAGTGCTTGTGTAGACAGCCGCCATCTCCCACCGCCATAGCTGCCGCCACTCACTTTAGGTGGTTTTATTATGTCAGCAGGAGAGCTGTGACTATTTCCCTATGCTACCTGCATATGGCCCTGCACACAGAAGCATCATTTCCCCCAACAGCAGCATCACAACTGACAAATGCAACAACAGTGAAAACGTAAATAAAGGCTAATGTGGACGAACAGTCAGGATATGGTATTCCAGTAGAACTCCATTGACCAGCATTTTTGACAGATACATTAGCATATCTACAGCTAGCAACACTACCATGATTTCTGAAGCACTGCTTATTTGACATCAATAAAATTGTAGTTAAACCACATTCAGCATTGCTTCAAATTCACCCTTTGCAGACACTCAATGCCAACAACGGATAATTATAGCAGTATCGACAAGGCCACTGTGAGTTACCAAATTCTCTGAATTAGCAAATACATTTTAAGAGTAAGGCAACATCAGCAAACTGCAGTTTGCTGAATTTGACAACTGCAGTTTAGTTTTAATTCTGAAAATACCCGGAATTACACAATTAACGAAGCCTCAGCTATATATAAATGTATGCATGTATAAAATGGGGGGGAAAAATCACTTGTATAATATGATTTCAACTTCAACTTCTTGTCCACAGCCTATGCTATTATTGCAGCAAGGTCATTTTTATTGTATTTTAATAAATAAATAAACAAACAATCTGAAATTAGTGTGCTAGTCAAGTCACTTGAGAGCAGCGTTATACAGCGTACTAGGTAAGGATACCAGCATTTCCATTATAATCAACTATTTTCAAATGATTTACATTATTTTGCTCTTGGCTGAAGGCTGGCACAGAAGGTCTCAGAGCAACAGCAAAAAAAAAAAAAAAAAGGCATTTTAAAATTAGCAGAAACCAAATTATAGATTCCCTAACTGACTAGATGTTTTGAAGGAATTTGTAAACAGTTCATTTAAAATTCCAATAGAGAAATAACCCTGAAAAGGTATGCTTTGTTGCAGTTCAAATTAAAAAGAGAGAGAGATCACATTTTCAGATCCTTACAATACATTAGCACCCAGGGCAAGGCAAGAATGAAGCAAGCTTCAACATGGAGTATCCTCACTTGAACCATAATCTTAAATTTTCTGGATTTGTTCTTTCCCTTCCATGGCTCAACTCATTAGCATCACCAAAAACTGCTTTTGCACACGTTTGAAGACTTTTTATCTAATGCTTTGTAAGACAGTTAATACCTAATATTTAGAGACTTTAAATTTACTTACTTTCCTCTGAAGCTTTCATGGTAAAGACAAACCTCCTATTAGTTACACCTTTACTATTGTAATGTGGCTATCAAATGAGGGTAACACTTTAACAAAACTGTGAAAAAGTCTTATCAAAGTATTTTGCAACAGCCTTCAATTTTTGACGTGTTTAGTATTCTGAAAATTAATTTTTGGTTATTCTAAAAGTAGCAGATGTCTTATGGAAAGGTATTAAAGTGTATTTATCGATTCAGGTTCTCTGTACCTCCATTTTTATCAATGAAGACATTTGTATGAAAACAGCACCTTTGTTTTTATATATTGTTTCAAGTACCAATAATGTAATTCATTCTCTTTATATACAACTTTTTAACACCAATAATGAGCTACAATATGCACAAGCAGTAGTTCAGTCCAAACTCTGCTTACCAAGTACAAGCAACATTCCACCTCAAATACTTGCACAGGAAACTATTTATCTTATCCTATTCATATTCTTATACTGCACTCATGCTAATAGCTAAACATCTAGTAAGAGCTGCAGAGTTAAAATACTAGTCAGCAGAAGAGGAAAGACTAGAACTCCTTTTATAACTGGCTCCTGCTCTTCCTGAAGCATTTCCCCTAGGCCAAACTGTGTGAGAATATGGTGTTACAGCTGACTACTAGCAATATATCATTAGGGATTGGTAGATGGTAGCATCTTAACAGTGTGAATGACAATATTAAAAATTATGAGCACACTTCACCATGGTCAAACAACATAAGTTCTCAAGATCGTATATTGCTTTTGGCCACATCTTAAAGAAATTGCTTTGTGGACCATTCAAAAACCAAAAAACCCACAAAACCAGGCAACATCACTGAGCAATTAAAGCAAATGTTTACATGGAAAAACCACCATTAGCAATTTATTTATGTATTTCAAGCTGTCTTATGCAATAAACTTTCATCTTCCTGAACGTTAATCACAAGTGCCTCATTTTGCTCTGTATTTCATCTCCCACTGCCACCTGCATGTATTTTTGTGACATCTGCTCCCTTTCTACTCCATTCCCCTTCCTTGCCCATCACAGCCCTCTCATGGGTAGCCAGACCTAGTAGCCAGAGTCCGCAGTTATGAGACAGGAGTCATCAGGGTCAGGATACTGGGAGATCAGAAGCAGGAGACAAACTGAAGATCAGAACCATGAGTCAGGTGGGGTCAGAATACCTAGAGGTCAGAGGCATGAAACAATTTGGAGATCCAGAACCACCAGTCAGATGCCAGGAGTCAAGCAGAGTCAGGATGCCAAGAGATTTCAAGCAGCAGGAAGCACAAGGCACACAGCCCAGAGCCCGGTAGAGCCCAGGTGCTTGGACAGTTTCCTGTTTCTGACTCTACTGAAGTGAGCAGCAATCAGCCGCTCTGGGACTCTGCCAATCAGATCTCAGGAGCACAGCCTCATACTGGGGTTGGGTTTCACAGGTCCCAGGTAGGCCATTGTCAGCAGGCTACCAGCTACAGGGTTGGAGTGTTGCTGCTCCCACGAACCCTGCCGATCTCGGTTCAAGACTCATAGATCACAATATCGCCTACTAAAGACCTTTCCTTCACATCCTTCTGGCTTCTTTCTACACAAAAGATTTTGGAAGAAAGTCTCCCAGTAGTACAGTTTCACCAGTTGCAGAATGGTAGGAGCACTTATTTAGAACACCAGTGCTTTTGCGCTACACTGAAAGCAGGTCTAACCTGGAGGATCTGCTTGGTTCTTGGGGACATTTGAGCTGGTTAACAAAAAATATTGGTGCTTGCTACTTTTGAACTATTGACCATTACCTGACAGTGGAGGCCCAGGCCTATAAAACATCTTTCAATAAGAGTGACCTCAACTAAAAAAGCTAGAGTTCTGGACAAACTCTAGTAGGATTTGTATCAAGAGAGCAGTTAGTATGTATTTAATCAGGAAGCATTAACATTCATCTACTTTTATTTCTGATTAGAGCAGCCCCTAGAACTCACTCAAAGCAGCTATTCTCTTCAAATCCCCCAATAACCTTTTGCATATAGTCCAGTTTTTGCCTCTGGATGTCCAATAATGATGAGCTAATATGACTACGTTAGGCGTAATTATAATTAGACACAAAAGTGATTTCATTGAAAAATAGCTCATTTGATTTCAGAGTGCATGTCAGAAGATACATATTTGTTATTCCAAAAGTGGGCTTGAATGCTGTATAAAGTGCTTTACCAGTTCTATATATTTCTATTTTAGAGCTCAGAGTATTTACTAACCAATCCTTGAAATAGTGTAAAGAACCAATATTAGCATTGCCCCCTTATCAGCTGATTTTATGAACATCCAGTAGTATTGAAGCATTTTTCAGTTACCCTGTAAACAAAATTCCACCATTTTCACGCTTTGACCTCTCCAGATTTCAATGCAGCAATACTTTTTATACTCTGTCAAATGAATTTCAGTATAAGTACTTCTGTTGTAACACCCCACACACGTTATGGTTGTTTAGAAATCAGATTTATACAGCAGGGAATATAATCTGAAAAGCAACGAAAGGGTAAGTATCTCAAATAGAAAATATAGCTTTTTATCTTAACTGGATAAAACATGCTTAAAATTATTTTTACCCCTTCCTTGAGACTTTGCCTGGAAGCCAAGGAATGTGCTTGTTATAAATGGCCCTTTATAACTGAGCTCAATAGCATTTTAGATCCAGAGAGAAGTAGCCTCATTAAAAAGAGAAACTTGTAGCAAGACTTCAACTGTAATAACCCCAACTAATAACCAGCACAATATTTAGGGACTGGTGGAGGAAATTTTCATGTTGTAATTCTTCACATTTGGAATATCTGTCAATTCTTGGCTCACAACTTTATTCTTGTCAGTCCAACTGTGTATGCATTTCAAGTAGATGCCAATTCTGTTTTCAGAAGAGAGAACAGGGAACAAAGCTTTCTGAACTATTTCAGGAAGAGAGGAATTACACAGCAAATATTCAAATATAATTAGAACAGCTGCAGCTAACAGAAACAGCCAACCTAAAAGTGTTCTCAGTTGGTCACCTATACAAAAGTGTGAAGGTAATTTTATACATTTGTCATCTATAGTAAGAGTCTATTACATTTGCATAGCTGAACACTCAAGATCACAAAATATCAAAGTTGAATGCACAAAATTTTAATTCTGCTCTTCTGTGCACATATTCTACCAAATACAAGGCAATGCGCTGTTTTTCAAATATTTTATAATGTACAGCTTTTTTTCCTACAGCTTAGATACATGAAGAATATTTTAGTGCTCTGTACCCCTAAAATGTCCATGAAAGATCTCCTGCCACATTCACTGTCTTCCGTTCAAAGTTGCAAATTGTATGTTTTATCTGAGAAACAGGATGTAATCAAGTAGTTAGTATGTACTGGGCAAATAAGGAAGAAGTTGCAACTTTAATTAATTATGGACATTTTCATACCTGAATGCTTAACTATACACTCTTAAAGGTAACTAAAAGGAATGGGCCATGTGCCCTATTTTACTTCTTTAGGATGTATAAAGAAGGCCTGAAAGATTATTTCTTTTGTATCCTCCAGTCACTTCACACTACACACACACCCTCTTTTTTGCATTAGGAACTTAAGTTCTGCCTAGGCTGAAATACTGATGACTGGAGAACTAATGAAACAGTTATATTACAAGAGCTAAGTGTGAAAGTTGAGCTACTAAGGCCATGTCTACACTACAAACTGTGGTCGATGCAAGTTACATCAGCATAAAAGCTACTGCAGTTAGCATATTGCTCATGTGCATGCATACACAGCTCGTTGGTTCAACACTGCATGTACTCACTAGTTCCATGCGTTGATGCACACTGAAGTATACCAGGGGTAAGTATCCCAGTTAGCAACTCGCCATCATCCAGCAGACTCTCTTGGGAAATTCTGGCAGTGAATGATGGAACAGAAACAAGTTGCACAGGGATAACTGGGAGCAAGAGGTCAAGTTCCTATCATGCAACTTTCCCCATCCCATATTGCCATCCATATCCCATAATTTTCTCATCTTTTTTAAAAATTCCACAAAACCGCATGGGACTTCTTGCGGTCTGCTA
Source organism: Emydura macquarii macquarii (assembly GCF_026122565.2). Lineage (NCBI taxonomy): Eukaryota > Metazoa > Chordata > Testudines > Chelidae > Emydura > Emydura macquarii. The sequence goes on along the minus strand of NW_027132773.1, from coordinate 39,727,550 downwards.
TCTCTGACAGAAGCATGGCATCCACACAGCTCTACACTACTCTCATGACTATTGCAAACACAGGACAAATGATCTGCCACCACTTGCAGAGTTGCAGGATGAACTATAACAATGGAAATGATGATTTTGAGGAGGACAAATTGCTGAGAGACCTATCAAAAACAATTCAAGGGTGTTGGTAGTGTTCATGGAGCAGCTTAGACAGAAGAATGCCACTTTCAGGCACAAGAAATGAGAACTGACTGGTGGGATCGCATCATAACATGTTTGGGATGACAAGTGGTTGCAGAACTTTTGGATGCAAAAGATCACATTCTTGGATCTCTGTGCTTGAGCTTAGCCCAGCCCTGCAGCGCAAGGACACCAGAATGAGAGCAGCACTGACAATTGAGAAGCAAGTGGAGATCAGCCTGTGGAAGCTTGTAATGCCAAATCACTCCCCATTGGGGAAAAACATATTGCAGTTGGAAAATCAACAGTGGGGTGATACAAGTGTGCAGAAGCATTAATTGTCTCATGCTATGCAGAAGTGAGACTCTTAGTAGTGTGCAGGAGATAGTAGATGAATTTGCAGCAATCGGGTTCCCGAACTGTGTTGGGACAATAGATGGCATGCATATCCCTTTTTGGCAACAGCCCACTTTGCCACAGAGTGCATCAACTGAAAGGGTTACTCATTTATGGTTATGCAACTACTGATGGATTATCCAGGATACTTCACCAACAGTATTGGCAGATCAGGGAAGTTGCACGATGCATGCATTTTAAGAACAGAGGATAGTTCAAAAAGCTGCAAGTAAGGACATTATTTCTCAACCACCAGATTATCACGGCGATATTGAAATGCCAATAGTGATTCTGGGAAGCCCAACCTACTTCTTGCTACTCTGACTTATGAAGCTGTACACTGTCCATCTTGACAATACCAAGGAAAGATTCAAATACCATCTCTGCAGGTACAGAATGACAGTTGAATGTGCTTGTGATAGTCTGACTGGATATTGACACTGTTTACTCACAAGATTGGATCTCAGTGAGAAAAATATCCCAATGGTTATAACTGCCTGTTGTGCCCAGCTTAATCTCTGTGAGGCAAAGAGGGAAAGTTGCCACCAGGGTGGAAGTGGAGTGGCAGTCAGTTGAGTTAGAACTGCTAGACAAGGTCTATTTTAGAAGAGCTCAACATGGAGTTACGTGACCAAGGTGCACCCGGAAAGAACACTAATGGTCAGCCTCAGTAATTTTGTGTGGTGGATGGTGCTCCATCTGGCCCTGAGGTTTTGTGGGCTTTTAAGAATTTTGGTGCTTGATGCACATTTGTGAATATAAGTGTTAATGCATCTATTAACTTTGCTATGCTTCCTGTAAATTTATCATTATTACTGTGTTTCTCACTGATCCTATGGATTCTGTTACCCTGTACAACAGCAAGTGGTGGGTGCTTTCAATAGCACTAGGCATTCTGCAGCATGTTGCAAAGAAATAGTGAATTATTTACCAAACAAGTAGAGTTTTATTACATACCAAAGCCAGTGCAAAAATAATGTGCAGTTAAAAACAAATGCAATAAAAATTTCTGAAATTAACAGAACGGGAAAAAAATATTCACATCAATTTCAGTTCATTTTGGCTATGGAAACAGCAACTGTGGGTCAGTGCATGTGAAGCTGTGATTCTCCTTACTGTCCCCCAGATTAGAGTGGTAGTAGGGGATGTAGCTCTTGATGCCATGTGGAGAGGGAGTATGTAAGAGGTGCTAAAATAGAGTTCTCCAATGATTGCAAAGAGGAATCAAATGATTGTTGAACCTGTAGGTCAAAAGGAGTCTGCAGTATTACTGTTTGCTGCCAGAGAAGACCCTGGTGCATCTCTCTCTCTGACTCCTGGGCCTCTCCCATCTGCCCTGCCCTCTCCATACTGTCCAAAGTATTCACCCTCTAGGCCCTCTGTTCATGGCCTGATGCAGCACTGGCTTGCAGGATTTCATCAAGCATATACTCCTGTGTCCACTTCTTTCTTTTTATCATAGTCAGGTGTTTCATGGAGGTGGGGGGGGAGGGGGGAAACCCCTCAAGGCTGCAACAGCAGCAGCTACAGATGAAATATACAGAGATATCCTATGTATAGTCACAACAGAAAGTGAAAACTAAGTTTCACAATCCCTTCCCTAAAGTTTTAAATAAGACATGCTTATTTACAGTTTAGCCTTGCAGCATCTGTGCATAGCACTGCTCTCCTGCCCCAGCCATAGCAAATATGGCCTGTGGAGGGGAACTGTTTGGTTGCATGTAACAATACAATTTCAGCCCCTATGTCCATGGGTATGAGTGCAGGGCAAGACATTGAGCACTGTCACTATTTTCCACAGATCATAGTGATGTTAGTGGATATCTCACTTCTGAGGGTAACAAAGAATCGAGTACAGCCATTGCTGGTATCCTGAAATCAGCCAGGCTGGCCCATGCTTCTAGCCTCTTTACTGCAATGGTGCATGTTGTAAAGTCATCACAGCCTGCCGGGGGAAAGTATTACTGCAAATGAAGAAATAAGACTGCCGTCCCTAGAAGCCTTCAGGAGAGAATTGCAAAGTACCTCCATGAAAGTTTCATCGAGCTCTCTCAAAAGGATTCAAGGGACATCCCTGTGTACATTTAAAAAAACAAAACAAAAAAACACTGCTCAGCATGTTTCCCTCCCTGGTAACTCTTCAGGGGAATGAAAAGCAGATAAATTTACTTCTACTAGGGGAGGTAGCAGTACAACAAACAGAAGAGTTTATGAAAAGTCAATACTTGTGTCATGCTATGCTGGGGTTGGGCAATAGCTATATATTTAAACATTGTAATGAGAAATGCATTCATACACTTACCTTCATCAGACTTGCCTGTGCTTGGAACTGACTAGAAGATTGAGGTGGCATCTCAGACAGATCCTGGCTCATATGGTCGATCAACCCTCCCTCTAGTCACCTGTCCTCCATTCTCTTCCTCCTCCTCAGTGTTCACAGCAGAAATCTCTGTCTTAGGCTCCTCTGAGGTATCCACAGTGCTATGTGGAGTGCTGGTGGGGTCTCTGCCAAGTATGGCATTCAGCTAGCTGAAAAGGTGGCAGGTCTGCAGCTCAGCATCAGATATACAGTTGGCCTCCCTGGCTTTCTAGTATTCCTGTCACAGTTCCTTCACTTACATGCGGCCCTGCTGCTGATCCTTACCATACCCCTTTGCCTGCCTTCCCCATGCAACATGCTCATAGATGTTCCCAGTGCCTGCACAGCCTCTTCTCTCCACAGAGATCCAATACCTCCTTGTCTACTCCAGACAAAAAGCATCTGACACATGTAGCCATCATGGTCAGTGGGGCAGTTGACTACAAGAGAGCTGCAAGGAATGCTCGCCAAGCTGGACAATCAGGAAAAATGTCCAAAGAAATACATGGGTTTTTTAAAACGGGGGGGCATGGCTCATAGTCTCCATGACCCCTGGGCTGCGGTGTTAACATCTGTGATCAGATTAGTCAGGCATTGCAGTACAGCTGCTGGAAGACTGTTAGAGTCAACAGAGGTCACATAGCTTCTACACTTGCACTTCGTTGACCACAGCAGGTCGATCATGAGACAATGTTGTTGATGGAGGTAGTTTGTTATGGCATCTCTAACAGGGCACCTACATTGGCAGTAGACACAGGATGCAAGGCAACTTAAGTCGATCTAACTTCGTAGTGTAGACCAGCATAGGACAGGAAAGGATTTTAGTCATACTGTTGAATAACTAACATTTATCAGTGACTAACATTTTAAGAGGCAGAAACAAACACCACTGCCTTTCAATTCAAGTGTTGGTAGATAAAATAACTTCCACCTCCCAGTGGTCGTTTTACAAAACCAGACCTTATATTCTTGGTATTTCTAATGGTAAAAATCAAAGCTTTTTAAGTCTGATTTTTATACATCATAAAGCAGCAAAACAGGCTCAAGTCTGATTTTAAACAAATCCTTTGCAGGATATCTTTAATGTTCTCTTAGGCTTTTAAAGCAGAGTGCCTCAAAAAAAAAAAAAAAAAAGATAGGGCTTGGAATTTTTCTATTTGGGTAGACAGTTGACAGTAGACACATTCCAGAGACAGGAATGCCTTGTCCCATGTAAGGAGTACACTCAACCAAATAAGGATCTTGTATTGGTCAGCCTCAATCACTGTTCACCTTATAGGATCCACATGCATTATACAGATAAGTTATCACACCACCCTCTTTTATAGACACTGCTTTAGAAGCAGTAAACATTTAATAACTATGTGAAGTGTGATTTTCATAAATATAAACTATTGGCAGATCAAAGTCAATTTTTCATTAGAACATTCCAGGCACTTAACGGAGACTAGTTCCCTGCCAACTTTTGTCTCTTCCATCAGCCGTTTTGGCTTGCAAGGGCTTTTAAGAAGATTTTGCAACAGGTTCTTTTTATTAAATTTAGTTGGAGAAGTTTTTTTACCCTACTATATTTACATGAGCCTAAAACATTTTTGTCTGAACTTTTCAAAAAAAGTTCATGCTTATGTATCTAGCTATGTTAGTCACTCATGCCGCAGCTATAATAAAAACATAGCTAAGCACTATCATTGCTGAGAAAGAAGCAAACACCTCAGAACATCAGAGATACAAACCAAGCAGTAACCTAGCTCAAGTCTTCTCAAGCTTTTAGAATTATAGAAGAGGAGGCATATACAGATATTAAGGCCATCTTGCTTCTGACCAGCCAGTGCTCATTCAATTACAGTTCTTCAAAGTAAAGCTAGTCTTCATTCAGATGTATGTAACATGTTAAAACTAAAGAAATGCATTTTCGTCATCAAAGAACAAAATACTTCTGAAAAGAGGTAGTTTTCCCCACTAAATTTTATATAAAATATCCACCCATTTCTGCACACACACTTTTGAAAGAGGCCATGCATAAGAAGTTCCAGTCCCCAATAGATAAATAAAAGCGAACTTAAAAATAGTTTAGAACGAAGGTTGAGACTATATTTACTAGTTTCCACAAAAGCAATGCTATGAACTATCTTCCTGAACAGATGCAATTCCCATTCTTTGTATTCCTTTCCTGATGGAGGACGTCATTGTCAGTGCTAGTCTTTGGGTGGCAAGTGACAGGGCTCCTCACTCGAGCCCTTTCTTTAGGCAACACAGTCATACTCCCCTGCCAAAAAAGTCCTACAAGTGCTTCACCGCAGACAGACACTAGATCATTTTACACAAACACATGCAAGACTTGTCTACTTTGGAGTATTTTTTGCATTAATTGGCTACACCAGCATAAGAAGTGTGACTTCGCAGTGTCTTGCCTCAGTTTCAGACTGGAATAAGCTGCACCAGTATAGCTAGTCTACTGCATGGGTAAGCACCAGTTCACATATAGCTCATCTTAGCTACACTGATGCAAATGAATAAAACAGCACAGACAAGCTCCCAGCAATGACTTGCCTCCAGTTCCTCTAAATTCAAGTGTGGGTACCAACAACAAAACCACTAAAGCAGATATCACTTACCCAGACCACATGTGAAGGTCTGAGATGGCCAAAGCTTAAGCCATTTACAGCTTTGTAGATCAAAATCAGAACTCTGAATCATACTTCAGAACACATTAGCTAGTGCAGTCTGTGGAACACTCTGAATTGATAAAGCAATCCAGCAAACACTTTCTGAACCTACCTGTCTGAGTTGTCTACAAGAACAGTACCACATGGCGCATATTACATGAGGAAATCCATTCTAGATGTAAAGGAACAGCAGATGCAGATGTGGACAACTGTAAACTGGCTACTGCTTCTACCTGGGAATTAAGCAATATTAAGGATCCACTATGACACCAGTGAGAGCCTTAACAAAACAAGACTCATTTGGTAGAGCAAGCAGCTTTTCGTCCGTTTTCATCAGAACATGCCCACAGTGGCAAATTGTTTAAATTGGTACATAGCCTGAAAAGCCATAGCTTGAGTATACCAATATACATTTGTGATCCACTCACAAGGATGCATAGCTAATCGCACTAGTGAAAATAGTAATAGCGCTGTGCATTCATAGCAGCTACCCTGTTCTAACCACAGTGCTCTAGTCCAAGTGTTCCAGTCCCACTGTCCTCTGTGTATTTATAACAGTTCCAGGAACAGTAACCTGAACCATTAGCTTATGGAATATTTGGAAAGGGTTTCTGGGAAGAGGGGTTATGCTTCCATAACTCTCATCCTCAGCTATGCTGCTTGCAGTTCAGCAGGGACTCCAAGATCTGGCCCAAGAATTCCAAGTTTCTATTTCTAAGTCAAAGGTGTTAACCTTGCTCTGTGTCTAAACACTATGAGGGAAGCTGCAACAGCAGATTTGGCTTTTTTTAGGTTTTGTGCTGCTGGTGAAAAGGTTGTGCCATAAATAGGGTGGCAATAGTGGTGTCCATCTATACATTGGTCTTTGTAAGATGAGGGTTAGGGTATCTGATCAGGGTTGTGTCAGATTTCCATCACCTCTTTCCATATTATCTTACAAAAGCCTATGCAGAATGAATACACAAGGAACAGGGAAATCTAACAATTTTACCTCTTTAATCATCATGTAGATATGATCAGAAAGTTAAATGTCTAAACAACTTATTACAGTAGCTTTTAGAAGCTCACCATGAGTTCTGTACTGAGCAGTGAACCACTGGTTCTGGTTCTACTGTTATTGTGAGCCACATCAGGAGTGGGATTTTACACCCTACACGTATAACAAAATCATAGAATCATAGAATATTAGAGTTGGAAGGGACCTCAGGAGGTCATCTAGTCCAACCCCCTGCTCAAAGCAGGACTAACCTCAGCTATATCATCCCAACCAGGGCTTTGTCAAGCCTCAGCTTAAAAACCTGTAAGGATGGAGATTCCACCACCTCCCTAGGTAACCCATTCCAATGCTTCACCACCCTCCTAGTAAAAAACTTTTTCCTAATATCCAACCTAGACCTCCCCCTGCAACTTGAGACCGTTGCTCCTTGTTCTGTCATCTGCCACCACCGAGAACAGCCTAGCCCCATCCTCCCTGGAACCCCCTTTCAGGTAGTTAAAAGCCGCTATCAAATCCCCCTCACTCTTCTCTTTTGCAGACTAAACAAGCCCAGTTCCCTCAGCCTCTCCTCATAAGTCCTGTGCTCCAGCCCCCTAATCATTTTGGTTGCCCTCCGCTGCACTCTCTCCAAATTGTCCACATCTTTTTTGTAGTGGGGGGCCCAAAACTGGACACAGTATTCTAAATGCGGCCTCACCAATGCCGAATAGAGGGGAATAATCACTTCCCGTGACCTGCTGGCAATGCCCCTCCTAATGCAGCCCAATATTCCATTAGCCTTCTTGACAACCAGGGCACACTGCTGACTCATATCCAGCTTTTTATCCACCGTTACCCCCAGGTCCTTTTCTGCAGAGCTGCTGCCCAGCTCGTCGGTCCCCAGTCTATAGCTGTGCATGGGATTCTTCCTTCCTAAGTGGAGGACTCTGCACTTGTCCTTGTTGAACCTCATTAGATTTCTTTTGGCCCAATCCTCCAGTTTGTTTAGGTCACTCTGTATCCTATCCCTACCTTGCAGGGTATCTACCACTCCCCCCAGCTTAGTGTCGTCCGCAAACTTGCTGAGGGTGCAATCTACCCCATCCTCCAGATCATTAATAAAGATGTTGAACAAAACCGGCCCCAGGACCGACCCCTGGGGAACTCCGCTTGTGACCGGTTGCCAGCTAGACATGGAGCCATTGATCACTACTCGTTGAGCCCTATGCTCTAGCCAGTTCATAAACCAGGCCCTTGTAATTCTGTAGTATATCTAGAACAATTTTCATATAGAGCACTACAAAAATTCTGCAGCAAATTTAAATGTGTTTAAATACTCAAATTTAAATACTGCAAATATGTAGTTTAAGGTTACAAATGGAGCTGCAAAATTCTAGGATACATAGGTGTTCAAAATTTTACAATGAAATTTTTCAATGCCCGTAAGACTCCTTTTAGTACAGAAGAGCTTTGTGCAGGCTTTTAAGTCTGGAGTCATTAGGAAAAGTCGTGCATCAAACAATTACACCCATACTTGATGGGGACCGCATCCTGAAAAATCTTTCCCAAATCCCCTCTTCTGTCCAAGCTCATCTGAGTGTTTATATGTTAGCAGCCATTCTAGTATCCAATAAAAGTATTGATGCTAGTGAACCCACTTGGGAATACACATCTTGACTGAAAAATATGAAAATGGCATGACATGCAACAAGATCAGAGGTGCTGCAACCCTTCAGTTTGAAACAAAATGTGCATTTTTGTACTTTGCATTCTAACATCAATCTGTTGCCAGTCAAATAAAATGAATCTATTCATAGGACTGATCATAGTACCAAAATAGTACATCAAAATACTCAAATACAAAGACAACCTTGTTTACCTTGTGTCATAAAAACCTCTAGGAGACAGTTCACTTACTAGAAAAAAGTAACAGTTACAACAGAGCTAGGTGCACCTCTGTCCCCTGTCTGTTCTCTGAGCACAGAGTTGTCAGGCCTCATACCTTTCTCTCTCCCAGGATGGAATTCTGCAATTCTCCCACTCAGACAGGGCCCTGAATGGAAATACTCTGTGCATTGACTATGTTTATCCAGAAGATTTCAAATGGGTTCAGCACCCATAGTTCTTCTCTTTGGGAGATTGAGCAGTAGTGAACATAGTGACCAGATAGCCTTCTTAAACCAAATTATTGTTTTACCTTAACAGTTGGAAGAAGGCATAACATAAGATAAAAAGGATTTTAAAAACAGTCTATGTATTGCTATCTTACGTAGGGGCTTACTGTCCCATGACAGAAGCCTAGGAAGGCCTAACTTCTTCAGAAACACCTCAGGACAACTGCCTCCTCCCTTACAGTCTTTTTGTCCAAGCTGAGTTTTCACCTTTCCTGGGATTTTTGGCCCTGCTGTCCAAAAAAATCTGATGGGCTCACTGGGGGATCAAGCCTGTCTCTTCAGGGCCAATGGTTCTCCCATTGTCCTGTAACAACTCCCAAGTGTTTGCTAAGCGTGTCTTATTTAGAGTCATTGTTTCACCTTCCTGCATTTCCCAACAGACTGTTATTTTAACCATTATAGCCATACAGTAAATATCTTAATAACCAGGCCAACACCGTATATTAATCAATTATGTAACAGCCCCATATCCATCACAGTAAGTTTAACTAGAATTAGCCAAAATGCATCAACTATACAGTAAGACTGAGAATACATTCCAGCTTTACTCCCGAGATCTATATTTCCAACACAAAAATATTTCAAGTGCTGTTTTGCATGTGTTCCCGGATGAAATAAGTATCACAAAAACTTTATTTTCAAGTCTTAAGTTGTATTTATGCCATATTTAGTATGAAGGTATTATCAGAGATATCAAAATTAAAATTGCATTTGGATTCAGCTAAAGCAAAATTTAATTCTCATAATTAGGCACGAAAGTTGATCAGATCCAGAATTACACCACTTGGAGTAGACACTTACCTTTTTGTAAATAAGCAACTTCTTTCTGAAGTTTTAGAGCTGGTATCTAATATTTCCTCCAACTCCTATTCTACATATGGCTTCCTTAATACTTCAAACTTTTAGATGTAGATATAAAAACCTCATGCACATACTTTGATGTTAAAAATCAATTAGGCTAATAATGTATCAGTTTCAAATTATATCATGGAAGCTGTTAGGAGATATCCATTAAAAACATTTTCTACATCAAATACTTTAAGTTTGAAACTAGAATTGTGACATCAAAAGTCACAAACATACATATAAGAACCAGAACATACAAGCAGGAGATCCTGCAAGAAAGTGGGAAGGAGTTTTGCAGAAGAGGGTTCCAGGGGAGATCCATAATAGTGGTGCACCTCTCCTGTGCATCTTAAGAATTCCACATAAAAAGAAGTGCAACTGCTTCAATCACTTGGAAGCAGAGGTCCAGTAGTATACACAGAGGAAGAGACACAATAAAAAGGGATCAGCAGGTGACAGCAACCTCTCCTCTGCAAAACCAGGGTTCTTACTCTGATGAATTTATGAACTCTGGACAGTTACCTTCACCAAAGGTACCCCACCCACTCCCAAGCTTTACAGCAGTGGGCCTTCCCTCCTGTGCCCAAATGTAGGTCTGCAATAGAAGTCTCCTTCTTCAAAGCATAGGAAGTTCCCAAGAAGCAGGAAGCATGGCTGAGGGTTAGGTTCAGCAATAAGAATCTTACATCAAGTTTCCTATGAGAACTAGAGATCCCTGCAGAACAGGAAGCCCGTCCAATGGATTGTCAAGTTCTGGAAAAATCAAGGTTCCTGTCCTAGAACTTGTAAAAGGCACACTTCTGAAGGGCCTTGTCACCACAATTCCCCAGTTGTGCACCATCCTGAAATGTACAGGAGTGGAGTTCTGACGTATGGGTCCCAAAAGGTCTGTAAGTTCCACATTCTATCAGGAAGAAAGGATTGTATGGGTTTGCAGTCAGCATGCAAATAAGAAAATACATACTGTAAGGTATATGATAAAGCTCCTCCTCTACCTCGGTGGATCCAGCACTTCCTTCTAGTGGTAGGTCAGGGAACTGCTTCATCCTTTAGTGTTCATCCACCCTCTAGTGGTGGGGAGGGTAATACAGCCTCTCTAAGATGGCTGCTCCCTGCTGGCTCCCAGTCCTGTCTCTGGTTCTCACAGGCCCTTGCCTCTTTGCTGGGGCTCTTGCCCCTCCAGTGAATGGCTGGTAGGGGGTGGGAGGGCCCAGTCCCACCCTCGACTCCGGGCCCCAAGAACAAGTAGCAGCCTCGCGCTATGGCTTCAGGAAAGCTGCTATGGGTTATTTCCCCATGCCTCTTGAGTTAACATCCGCACCCTGCTTGGACAGGTGCCCTTCCTGGCCTCCTTGCCAGGCCCCACTGGGCGTGGTAGTGCCCAAACCAAATGTCCAGTTCAATCTTTCCCTTGTGGCAGGGTTTCTTCCCTTAGGCCTTCAGGCCTGGGAAAGGTCCTTTGCCCTCTTTGGGCAGGGTTTTTCCCCTCCTCCAGTCTTTGTACCTGCAGGCTCTCTTCTGCCAGCCTTCTGCTCCTTCTCTTAAACCGGCATGGCTCTTGACAGCATCTTGCCTGCTCAGACACTCTGATAGTTTGCCTCATCCTCACAACTCCAGCCACACCCTTTCTCTGGAGGGGAGGCTTTTAACAAGTCCTAGGTGGGCCTTGATTGGCTCCAGGTGTGTTAATTAACCTGGAGTAACCCCTGCTCAGCTACTAGGGGAAAAGGAACTTGCTGAGCCTGGGGCTGATATACTGGCCTTCTAGCATTCTCCGGTAGCCATCTAGTCTGACCCTGTCACAGGTAGCTCTTTTCAAGAAGCATTTTAATGGAAGAGAAGCAAAAACATCTACATTTTGTGTTTGTTAATATGATCAAGAGAACAACTAACAATAATCATTGGAAAAACCACTGATTTGCCTTCAGCTTGTTAAATGGCCAATATATTCTGGTATAAAAATATATATGAAGTTAGTCCCCGCCCTGAAAGATCAAAAGTTGGGATCCCCCCAACCCAGCAAGTAATAAATCTTCTGGCCAACATAAAGAAAAGACTACATTTAGTTACATTTCTATCAACAGAAATAATTGCTCAAGCCCTCAGAATTTTGTTGGCTAATAATCAAAAAGATTTTTTAAATTCAAAGTCTACGTTCGCTATTATATAACAGACTTCATAGTCAATCATGACAAATCACACCAAGTATGCAATATAGCAAATAACTATATTGTGTTTAAGTGACAGTATCTCTTGTCATTTAGCCAATTTGCAAAAAATATCTTGCAAAATGTTTTGATGACCAAACCCAAAAATGAAAATCTAGGCTAGTGACCATCAATTAGTCATTTATTCATTAAAAATAACTCCAACTTGTAACTGTGGTGAAGATAAAGCATTACAACAACATTTAAGTCCTAAGAACAATAAAACAGAAGTGCTAGAATAAAATTATCAGGCCCATTGTAATACTAATTTGATCCAATCCCAGGTTACTACCTATATATGTCCTGCAAGAAAATCTTGTAAAAAAGTTTACCAACCTGACAAATTCTGATTGGCAGATAAATGCCTTATAGTGCAGTTAACTGTGCAGCTATATGCAGCTTCACTTCTCCACAAATAAATCAGTTATTTATTACCTCATCATACCTTGGAACAATCTCCTTTTCACCACTAATGGCTGTATTCTCACCTGATCTCCTAAAATGATCCTCCAAAATAGATAGTAGTGCATTGGTTTATCCTCAGCTTGTGTTTGGAAGGTTATCTTCACAATTTTAAATGAAAATTTACATTCTGCAAAAGATGATTGCATTTGCCCAGGATCCTACTCACTTTGAGCAAGTGAATTTTTCCAGATCTATCTATGAGACCCACTGTCAGTATTCTACCATATGTCAAATGCTTTGCTGTGAACACAGGACTGCAATTCTATTGTGCATACTTTAAGACTATGCACACCTGAAGCCAGCAGCAAGTATACTGTCTGTATTACAAGAGGGTGTTAGAAAATGAGTTTATCACTTGTTAAAATGCTGGGCTAGAACACATTACCAGAAATCCAAAGCTATACTGGGTATGTAGGTAAGCAAATACAAGTTCTCGCTGAGGAGATTGTGTATTATGTTATCGAATTAGCCACCAATGAGTTTGATGATATATATTAATTTATAGCATCTGAAATATTCAGCCTGGCAACATGACTTAAGATTCAGGAGACACTAATTTTGCAGTAAGCATTACTGCCACCTCTTTTAGTAGCCCATTTCATATACACTTATTGCAAAAAACAGATTGTTACATAGCTTTTCAATAATTATTCGGTAACTCCAACAAGCCCCCGTCCTTCATGATATCCATAGAGATTTTAGGCTTTCCAGGAGAACAAACCAAAACAGAGCTGCAATTTTTAAGCTGCTTGTTTTGATACAGAAGAATTTACAGGGTATATCAATGTAATGATATAAATTTGCATGGCTGGAGAGGAGCAGATATGAAAGTTTGGAAGTACTTAGTTTCTTGGTTAATATGAATGATAACATGGAAAGGATATGAAGATGTCAATGACTCTCCAGGGCTCCAGTCTAAAGTTAAATATTCAGCAAATCAGTTGCTACTTATTGGTGTCAAAACATTCAACAAGTTCTTCTTGTACAATCACTTACTTATACCTATAGGTTAAAATTCATCAATATAACAGATGACAACTGTTACATTAAAGAAAGTTTCTGTTTTTCAGTTTTTCTTTGCACATTTGAAAGTACATTGTAGTCAGTTTTTCTTATCTGAGTGGGTCTTTCATAGAGAGAAATGTAAACAAAAATGTGATTAAAAACCATTAACACTAAAATACATGTCCATTAGACATCTATACACTGATTAAGTGTACAGTGTCCATATTTTTTCTCACATAGAACTGTGAGTTAAGTGTTAAGGTTTTTTTATCCTACCATGATCATGAGGAATATGGTGTGCTTATTGAGTTATTACATATGTCAGTGGTGTGTGGGACTTAGAAGGGATGAGTCTGTCGGTGAAAATACTGAATGTGATAAGGAGGGACTAAACTATATTAAAAAAATACTTTATCTGGATATCTCCTTGCTTTAAAAGGTGTGTGTGGAAGAGTGCTGCCCTTTAACTGGTTTATAATTAATCAATATGTAACCCTCATCACAGTTAACATGCAGAGAAAAACAAACATCCAACCCTTTGCAATCTGCCAGTTCTCTTCCCCTCCTGAAATTTCATTGAGGAGAACAGCTAATTGGTCTGGCCCAGTTAAAAAGAAAAAAAGTTGGCCAAACAGGGAGCAGGCCACGTCCAAGTACTACACTTTGTTGCCCTATTGGGGGAGAGGGAGAGAGAAGAAGGGGAGAACCGTATTCCAAAATATGGAGGAGCCGGGGCACAAAAAAATTCAAATGAGGGCAAATTAAAAATGAATCAGATACACAGCAGAACGGGACAGAAAGAGACACTGTTCAGACACTATGAGCAATGTGGCTCCCAAAGTGATTAGTCACTACAAAAATCTACCATGAAAGTCACTTGAGTACCTAGGGAAAAGAAGATTGTCTAGTGTCCTCCAAGCCAGGAACACAGAGCCATCAATGGACAAATATGTCTTCCAGTAAGTATTAGGAAAATCTATGAGGGAAGGATAATGCAGCACTTTGACACGAACACCCAAAGATGGTCCTTAATCACGGTCAGAATGGAATGTCTACTAAACACCTCCAGGACAGACACCTGCCTGGTTGCATATAAATCACACTCAGAGTAAAAAATGGGATTCGCCTCTGGGACAACAGCCCTGATGAAAGTCCACCTGAGATACCAAGTGGCATGCTGAGAAAGTGACTGCCAGAAATATGGAGGAGACCTAGCCAAGAACTACACAGAGCAAAAACTGCTAAGTTTCAGCAGCAAAAGCAGCTGCAGTCTTCCAGCCCAACTAAGCAAAAATCACTGAAGTTAAACAGCTTGGTCAATCTGATCCAAGTAAACAAACAGCACAGGAACTCCCTGAGGAGAGGGCATCAAATGGGAATAAGAGGATTAAAAACAATGGCTCCTCTAGAAGCCAGGGACTGGAGTGTGCCTTCTCTGGCCAAGCACACCTCAATGGTCACCAAGCATTAAAAAGACAAAATTATAAAACAAAGGCAAGCCCCACATGCTCTGATCTACCTTTTTAGCAAAACTCAGTGAGAATCAAATTTCATAACAAAGACTCTTAAGCAAAGTAAACAGTCATGGGGCAAGGAAGGAGGGTCCTCAGGGATCTATAATGAGGAAAAGTAGGAAACAAAGGGTAGAAATAAATAGTCAGTTTTCACAATGGAAAGCTGTAAACAGCAAGGTCCCCCAAGGATCTGTACTGGGACCAGTGCTGTTCAATATTCAAAAATGATTTGGAAAACAGTAAACTTTGCCACTTATTCACCAGACAAAACTAAGTTACCCAGGGTAACTAAGTCCAAAAATGACAGCAAAGAGTTACAGAAGGGATTCCACAAAACTGGGTGACTCGGCAACAAAATGGCAGATTACATTTAATGTTGATAAGTACAAAGTAATGCACATTGGAAAAAAATCCCAACTATACATACAAAATGGGTCTAAATTAGCTGTTATTCCTCAAAATAGATTTTGGAGTCATCGCTCTCTGAAAACATCTGCTCAACATGCAGCAGCAGTCAAAAAAGCTAACAGAATGCTAGGAACCACCAGAAAAGGGATAAATAAGACAGAAAATAACACAATGCCACTATATAAATCCATGAGATACCCATACTTGAACACCAAGTGCAGTTCTGGTCACCCCATCTCAATAAGAGTATATTAGAATTGAAAAAGGTACAGAGAAGGTCAACAAAAATGGATTAGGAATATGGACCACTTCCACATGAGGTGAGACTAGAAAGACTGGGACTGTTCAGCTTAGAAAAGAGACAGAGGAGATATGATAGAGGTCTATAAAATCATGAATGGTGTGGAGAAAGCGAATAGGGAAGCTTTATTTACTCCTTAAAAAAAACAAGAACTAGGGGTCACCCAATAACATTAACAGGCATCAGGTCCAAAACAAATATAAGGAAGTAAATTCTTCACACAAGACGGTCAACCTGTGGAAATTGTTGCCAGGGGATGTTATGAAGCCCAAAAGTATAACTGGGTTCAAAAAAGAATTAGATAAATTCATGGAGGATAGGTCCATCAATGGCCATTAGTCAAGAAGATGATCAAGACCACAACTCTATGCTCTGCCTCTAACTGCCAGAAGCGTGGACTGAACAACAAAGGATGGATCACTCAGTAATTGCCCTGTTCTTTTCACTTCTTCTGAAGCATCTGGTACTGGCTACTGTTGGAAGACAGGATACTGGGCTAGATGCCTACTGGTCTGGCCCAGCATGGCCATTCTTATGACTTCCAAGCACAGAGAAGTCAGATTACAGCAGCCACTGAAGAGCCAGAAGGCAATGCCACCTTACTAAACAACAGGTCAGTCAGCCCCAGTTCTACTCATCTAAAGGCAAATATACTACAGTAAAGCCAATAACTCCAGAAAAAAAAGTTATCGGCATGCCTCTGAATCTCACTTCAACTGGTGCAAGAACATCAAAGACTACAAGGTGGACTGATTAAAATCAAGGTAATCTAAATCACCGTTCTAAATCACCAAGAGAAAGTCATTGATTTAAATCCAGTTTCCCACTGGTACTTCTTCACATATTTCTGAAACGATTGATCACAAACATCTTAATTTACAACTCAATACAGCATTTTACAACATCTAGGAGGGTATACTTTGTGTAATTTTTTAGATAACTTGAGTATTATGTATTTCGTAAATTTTTAAAAATCTACAAAATACATAATACTCATTACCTGTGTCAAGCTGCAGATGCAGCAGCACATTAGGAATGGTAAGAACTAAATCTCTCACACAAACACAATAGCACTTATATTTTATTAAACTAAATCTTAAATGTTACATAAATGTTTCACATTTGCAATTGCAACAGTCTCCTGAATTGCCAGCTGACGGCTGTCCTTAAAAACTCTTTAAATTTTCAAATTTTATTAACTCTAACAGACAAGTCATCACAACACTAAACATACGCGGTCCTTAAAACTTCTACAACTAGCTCTCATCTTCCCCATTCCCACTGTCATTTTTATTCATAGACTGAAACAGAAATATGAGTTTTCCTGCTTTTTCAACTCCCAGTCGATTTCTTAGCTTTGAGTGAATACCACCAAATGATGAAAATATTCTCTCTGTGCCTGCAGAGGAAGCTACTGCTGTGAAAAGTTGGCTTAGCAACTGAAGGAACTCTGTTTTAAGGTTCCTGGCTAATGATTTCCACCAATTCAGGGGAGTGACTGTTCAAAACATCTTCGGTAAACATGTACTGTTTAAATGGTTCCACTCCAGCCCTGACATTTATTATGACTGGCATAACTGAGGAGTGATTTTGAGATGCCCATGTCATGACAGCATCATCATCTTAATAAATTAGGCATCTACCTATATATCTGGGGTCGAGAATGTTTGCAAAAAAGTGAGGTGGAGTTAGTGCGTGATCCATTCGCTTCTTTACTGCCTGCAGTTTAACCTTCTGGTGAGATATTTCTTTCTTCAGTATCTCTTGAAGTGCCTTCCAAATTTCGACAACATCAGCAATGCAGCAACAATTTCTCTGAAGTTTAAGGCTATAGATATAGGCTTTAGTATACTGAGCATATCCTCTACGTTCCTCCTATCCAATTCAACAACAATCCTATCCAGCCTGTGTCTTTCTTTGCACATGTGACTTTAGTCTGCTGAGAAACTGAAACTGAAAGCCAGAACTTTCAAGAAGCAAGAGCTGGTAGTTAACGGCTCTAGTCTGTCCAGCCTAACTCATTTTTATGAGACTGTAAGCGTAGATTTAGCATGTT
Source organism: Emydura macquarii macquarii (assembly GCF_026122565.2). NCBI lineage: Eukaryota > Metazoa > Chordata > Testudines > Chelidae > Emydura > Emydura macquarii. The sequence goes on along the minus strand of NW_027132773.1, from coordinate 39,710,006 downwards.
TGTGATGAGATTTAATGGTAACATTTTTTTAAAACGAGAAATTTAGTATTTTATTGATGACTTAAAAAAATCAAAACAAATCTCATTTAGATTAAAAACATTGAAATTTTTATATTTAAAAAAAAAAAAAAAAAAAGCATTGATTTTTATCCACCGTGTATTAAATTATTGGCTAACAAAGCCCATCCCCAATAGGAAAGCACATGAAGGAGCCAGTCCCATTTATGCAAGTAGCTCTTTGCTTTCTCCTCAGTCTCCAATCAGTTCTTCTAAATTAATTATTCAGAACCAAAAAACCCTGCATTTTAAAACCCAGATCCCTGGCAATTGGTTGAGGGGGGGAGAGGGGGGAGTCACTGCTCTGCCAAGAGGCAAGGTAAAAGGAATTGCTCTTGGACCAATCAACCCAAGCAGAGGTGGCTTTCTTAGGTCTGCAGATAGTAAAGAGCACCTACACATCACCCTCACATGTGACAAATAGATATCAATGCATAAAATAAATACTGAAAGCATCAGCACACACAGCAAGGAAAGACATCTCACATCTGGCTTAGGAGATGCAAAAATGGTTTGAGATTCAAAGCATACAACATATGAGATAAATGGCATCCCTGATTATACCTCTGAAGAAGAAAATGTGAGGGAGAGAGAAAGGGAAGAAACATTCAGACCATGGCATATCATAGGAAGGAAAGCAGAAAAATAATGAAGTAAAAAAAGACTATAACAGATGAAGTCCTACGTCAGTTTTTAAAAATAAGTAGGAAGCTGACTGATGTTTAATTGTAACAGTACTTAAAAATAATCTGTACTATTTTATTCTTTCAAACTGGGTGTGGAAGCACAGGTTATTTCCCTTGATAGACAAGGTTTTAATTTTAGGACTAGAAAAATGTACCCAGCTCCTACAAGACCTGGATTTTAGGCAGCCCAACTGGTAGTCAAGTTCTTTTCTGATAATTGTATCATAAGCATGTTATTTTTATAGTAGCGATAAGAATCAGGGCCCTGCTGTGCTAGAAACTGTACAAAAACACATAAAAGAAAATAGCCTCTGCCTCAGAAGGCTTATAATTTAGGTGGTCTAGTTCAGTTTCTAAGAACTGGGCTCCTCATTCTTCAGCTCATCCAGATCAAGCACTTTTCAGGATTATCAGATCTACTGCTTAAACTGTCAGAAAGAGGAACTGAATGATGAAGGCATTAAATTAAATTTCCTTCACTGAACAAGATTTCAGAAGTATGAGTTTAACAATTCGCTATAAAGGGATGCAGTAATATGTAGATACTGCCTTTAAAAAAAACAAAAACAAAAAAACCTACCATGTGCAATTTCTTTAAATTTCAAAAGATGCCAGAAAAAGTCGACAGTGAACATAAGACAGATTAGGATAGTCAGCAAGAGGATACCGCAAAAATATTTCCTGTCTGATAAGGGTAAGATCATCCAGCATCAAGATTCTGTCCTGAACCAGTAAAAGCAACGTATTAACAGTACATCCTTGTATCAGTTACAAGGGTCTTTCCGAAAGAACCTCAGGTTTTGTGTACAAATTAAAAAAACTGAGCATTAAAAAATTTGAATTACACTAGCAAATACCAAAACAAGATATTTTATGTAAGTGTTCACATAAGATGCCATACTGACATCCCTTGAAACTGAGATCCTGCTTATTCACAAAGACAGCACAGAAAGTAGCAATGCAAGCTTTCTACTCTGCCTTCTTCCATGCCTCACTCTTAACACAGAATAAACCCATCTAACATGTTCTTGATACTCTTCTGTTTGTTCTAGCAAAGTCGAATCTCAATGCAATTGATCTTTACCATCTAACCTGTGCAGCCCAAACAACCAGGGGGAATACAGCAAAGAAATTTAAGAACTATAACCTTCCTTTCCTAGAGGCAGTTCTGAATACCAATAAAACCCCCTCAAAAACATTGACTCCTGATTTTTGAGGGGAATAATCTTCAGAAGAGGCAGAATTTGGCCCTACAATCAAAGTCTTTCCTATCTTTGAAAATGACATACACCTTCTAGCCTAGCATATCTAAAAGTTTCCTCCTGGATAAAAGCAGCACACATTTAGGTTGCCTCTTTCTGTCCCATTTGGCACTCCTACATATTGTCCTCCACAGCTTCAATCTTCCTATATAGTCAGCTGTTGACCACACTGGGTCCCTTCATTTTACAACTGATGATTCAACTAATTTGGCCTTTACATTCAGAACGGAAATTTTCCATTACAATAGTTTGTGCTGTAAACTTTCCTTTCACCCCGCAACTTGCTTACTATCAATAAAATTATCTTTAAGGAAGTAATGAGATAAATTTGTAACACAAACAGGGTAGAAAGGTGATGAGACAAGTTTCCCAAGCCAGACCACCATCTGTCCATTCCTTTTCTTAAAGCTTGTAGCTATTGAAAAGTTTGGTAGGTTAGTTTGTCTTTTTCCCTGTTCAAACATATTTTCTCTTTCTCCTAACAGTATTGGCTAATTGCCAGCTCAAAAATCCCTCAAAAGACAAGAGTGGCAACTACAGCACAAAAATCTCACAGAGTCATTCAGCATGCCAGGCTACTTCAGGAGAAGACCAAGAAGAAAAGGAGTTGGAAGACAAACAATGGTGAAGTTCTACAAACATGTACTCAGGCTACTGCTGTTCATTTTGACTTTCCCCAACATTCACTTTTATTTTATTTCAACAACCTAGAACATGGCAGCACCAAGTCAATCATTGCTACTTTTTCCCTCAAAATCAAGACTGCCAATGCATGTAACTGGTAAAGCACAAACTGAAGCAGTACAACCTCCACCCATTGGCCGTCAGCACAAATCCTAGATGAAAAAAGATTTCAACAAGGGTTCCGTTAGTGACATATTAATGGACCTATTACATTTCCTTATGACTGTGTGCTTAATTTGTTGCTTGCCTTGTCAACTATGAGGTATATTTACCTTTATTTTTCTTCAACATTACTATAGCTATAAGTACTAGCCAATTTGATAAAATTGTACGTATTTCACAAATTAACGTTCAGATTAAGCAATCCTCAACTGTACAGTCTGCCAGAATTATGACTCGACATTTACTGCAAGAAAAACTAGTTTTACAAACTGATCCTGATAAAGTATTTCTGCAACAGTAGGGTAAAGCTATATAGAAGTTACTGAACTGTAGCCACTGACATTACCCAGGGTAGGCCCCAATGCAGCAAGGCACTTAGTATGTGCTTAAAATTAAGCATATGCTGAAGCACCTTGCTGGACTGGGTCCATGGGCAATATTGTATATTTATCTTATTTGAGTTAATCTACTTAAATATGCTCATATGTCACTTACTGCCAGATCAGTCTACACTTTGTCATTGACCCAGCAAAATTAGCAATATCATAAAACTTGTTCACCAAGAGTGAAACCTTAGGATGTGAAAACAAAAGTTAAACTTTCCCACTTTCTTTAGAGATTTAAACACACAGGACATATTATTCTATTACTTATGTGATAAAAACATTTAAGTGCTGTGTGAGATCTGCTGCTGTTTTTCTTCTTGCCTTAAATAGCTATTATATAGCTTTGACCAGCGAGCACAAGATTTCACATGGTACTATCATTTAAGCAAGATTTACTTTAACGATTTTATGCAGTATATGACAACACAAAAGGCAACTGGGGCTCACCACAGCAGTTTTTCAGCTGTTTTCACCCAGTCCCCATAAAAATTCAAATCTGAACATCTTTAAAACAGTAGACAGCAATGATTTCCTTCTAATTTGATTGAAAAACTGAATATATAAATGCCCACTGGAAATTATATTTTGTATAGCCAACATTAAAAAAATACCATTCCACAAAGCTTCAGATGCCCCTAATATAAGAGTTGCAGAAACTACTATTCAATCATATTGTTCCACACAGAAATAAAAGTTTAACGTTTCTAGTAAAGAGACCCTTATAACTGGTCATGTTACGACTGGCCTGTCCTATCAAAATTGTTCATAATGAAACTTTAGTTGAATTACAACCAAAAGGTGTGTCAGACTGCAAAGAGTTTTGACAGAAATGTTATTTTAAAACAAATTAGTAACAGAAGTTAGGTTTAAATACTAAAATGTAGTTCACAGAAGTATCAAATCTATTTCTACAGCACACTTCTCTTTTTTATGAGACCATACTAATCACAGTGAGATTACATGTGCTGGCATATTTACATAGTCTTAGGCAAAGTGTCCTTTCCCAATCCCCCAAAACAGCAGGATGGACTATTTGAGGAAATGTTGAAGGCAAGTCTTTCAGTATTGATCAACTGTCAAAGTAGGCCCTCCAAGTTTAAAGACACTTGAGTCTGGTCTACACTAGTTTTTTTTGGGGGGGGGACAAAAGTCAGCTTCTTTCAACAAAAGAGTGCTGGTGTACATACTGCAATCACCGCCACTACCCCACCTCAACCCCAGCCAACAAAATTGCCCTGTTTTTTCAACAAAAATTCTGGGAACTTCTCCACCTGCTCCCCACTGGGGTAGCCTCATCAATTATGCCAACGGTTCCCAACCTGGGGTGTGGGACCCCTTGGGGGGGGGGTGCCAAAGATTACAGGGGGTCCATGAGACTTCAGTAATATTGAGATCATTTAGCCCCCCGAGCCCTGCACTGGCCGGAGTGGAGAAACAGCCCCCCCTCAAGGGAGCAGCAGCCCCGAGCTCTGTGCCGGCCAGAGTAGAAGAGCAGGCTCCCTCTCCCAGCCCATGCCAGACAGAGCAGAGCAGTGAAGAGGGTGAAGCCACATGGGGTAATTTAGTGGTATTATCATTATGTGCGTTTTTAGGGGTTGTGTGTGTTTATGGCTGGGTTGGAGAGGGTTGGGGCCACATGTTTTACCTAGTGTTAATTATTGGTCTTTCACTCAAAAAGATTGAGAACCACTATTACAGGGCTGAGCCATGAAATTGACATGGCTGTCCATTCTGGCAGAGAGCAGGGAACAGAGAAGTCCCCACACAGCTTCCCCGGGCTCCCGGCAAGAAAAAGAGAGAAGTCCCCGCACAGCTTCCCTTTCCCTGCCGGGAGCATGGCGTAGGGGAGAAGTCCCCGTGTGGCTTTCCCAGGCTCCCAGCAGGGACTGGGGGGGCATCCCACAGGGAGCCTGTGGGCTCCCGGCAGGGAAAGGGACGGGCTCTCAGCTCTCCACACTGCTCCTTAGGTCAGTGGAAGTGCTCCTGGTGAGGACGCACTCCACCAACTCAAAGAAGGCAGTGTGGACATCAGCCACCATTACAGTGGTTACAGTTATTTTTTAAGTCAGGACAAGGCCTTGATAATTACACAATAAAATTGCATTTGGCTTATTGGCAATACTAATTTTTTTTTTTTAAATGATCAGTTATATACAGTAGAACTTGAGAATTATGAACACCTCAGGAATAGAAGTTGTTTGTAACGCTGAAACGTTCCTAACTCTGAACAAAATGTTATGGTTCTTTCAAAAGTTTATAACTGAACACTGACAATACAGCTTTGCAGAAGAAATATGCTGCTTTCCCTTTTTTTTTTTTTTTTTAGTAGTTTACATTTAGCACAGTACTGTTCTTTATTTGCTGCTTTTTTGGGTCTCTGCTGCTGCCTTATTGGATACTTTTGGTTCCAAATGAGGTGTGGGGTTGACTGGTCAGTTTGTAACTCTGGTGTTTGTAACTCTAAGGTTCTATTGTAATATAATGTGTTTAACTTTCATTTAACTCAGATGAAGATGGAAGTGCTCAATTTGAACCCTTTGTTTGAAAGTTTGAACCCTTTGTTAGTATCGAGGGAACCACAACCTTTGGTCATATCTGATTTTGACAAGAATTTTTACACATTGCTAGGTTTAGAGAACATTAATCACAGATGTTAACCATAGATAAAGTACAAAGGATAAAAGTCATGAATCTATTTTTTAGCATCTTCCCTCTGCCAAAGCCTTCTTCCTGACTGGTCTAAATAGGTTAAAGTTAATTCTGTTGAATATTCAACATGTCGTTTATACAAGTCCACATGAGAAAAACAGAGCAGCAGCTTTCGGCATTTATATTTCACCCCAAACGTTATTAACATGAAACGTGCTCAGAAGGAGTTGAATGAATCCTTGAAATGGTCATCTCCAATATATCCTTAAGGAAAAAAAAATTTTTTTTTAAATAGTCAACTATTTCTTTGTCAAAACAGAACAATTAGAAGTTTATCTTTTGGACACACACTACTCTTAACCCTTTTTTGGTCAGCTTCCAAACTACACAACTGCTAACTTAATTTGAAAAACAAAGTTGAGAGGTACATCAGTGATATCTGACACCAAAAAGTTAACGATAGAAGCAAATTAATATTGACACAGTCTTCCCAGAAAGTGTTATTTTCTTCTGTTCTTGAACTTACACATTACATTAGAACCTCAATTTCATGAACACCAATCTTACAACACAAACCATATGAACCACATTTCCCTGACAGGGGGTGGGATGGAGATCACTTAATTAAAATGATGTTGATGAAGGACAAGTTGACATCCCTTCACATTCCAATGCCTTCAGGGCACTGAAAATCAGTTTGCAATGGTTTGAAGGCCAAGAAGAAAGTGATATAGCTCAACATGCTGCAACATATACACTGTACCTATTGCAATTTTCAGTTTTATGAAGTCTTAATCCCCAATCCATTTGTAAAATAAGGGTTCTACTGTATTTAAACAGAATTTAATTTGTTTATCAACACAATCTTTATTCATGTATTTGAGTATTCTTGCATTGTGACTTGTTAGAAGGGCAACTAAAGTATTGCTTCTGTCTGACAATGCTTTGAGCAGGGGGTTGGACTAGATGACCTCCTGAGGTCCCTTCCAACCCTAATATTCCATATTTTGTCTACTATTCTTAAGAGTAATATCTAAGAATAGAAGACGGTCTTTCAATTCTAGATGGAGACCTGTATACAGTTTTTCACTGTTACCCCTATATAGTCAGTAATTTTTCCCTTTTGTTTATGTGACAATTTCACAAAGCAATAGGGAAGAAAAGACATTTAAAAATAGGAACAGAGGATTGAGATCACAGAAAATGGCAAGGAAATGAAGAGTCACCAGAAGCTAATTTTACATATATTTTTATTGGCTTGATTTCAAAAATCAACTGTCTATTTATTGGTTCTTCCTTAAGATAATATGCCAAAATTAACTTACAACCTGAGCAATCTCATAATCAATTGTGTTGCAAAATTGCAAGACAGTCCTGAATTTTACCCTACATTAAAGATAAGCTATTTCAACCACTTGTAGTAACGATCTAATTGCATAGTACAAAAATATGAGAAACTGCATGGGATGTATGATTTATCTTGTAACTGTCCAGATCCTTATAATAAGGAAACATTTTTTTTACAAGTTTGATTGTTTAGATAGTTAATGAAAATATAAGTGAAACAGACATATAGTACAAAGCCAGGTTGATTTTGCTACCCTGAATCTCCAATCAAGGACCTGAACCTGCAAGGAACTCTGTGCAGGCACATGGGCACACCTGCACAAAACTCATTGCCGGATCAGGGCCTAAAAGTAAAACATCTGTCGCATGTAAGTACTGTTTTACCTAGATAATCATAATTCACTGACAGGCGTTTCAATTTACAACTTTTATTTTTGTACTTCTGACTTCTGTTAGAGTACTATAACAATAATTAGCAAGAGACTTACTCAAATGTTTGAGTGTTAACTGCCACACAAAGTATTTAAGAAACTAAATTAGTTTCTTACGATGGTGAATAGTCACATCATTCATAATGCAACAGTTATTTTGAGTCAGACTGAATGATCCTACAGTTAGTAATCTAAGTTGATGGCATAAATGATACTCTAAACAAACACACTATTTGCCAAGTGCAGTACATAAGGAACCAATAAAAAATCTATTTAAGCTGCTGCCGTAATAACTGCAAAAGTGGAACAAAAAACAAGCAATCAAAATTCTTACTTCTTGACATCTTTCAATGATAACCCACAAAATATATATATTGTTCACACCATTGCCATGGATGCTTTGACCTTCACCCTATGTATGTTTAAATTATACAATACAATTCAGATTGTAGAAACCAAGGATGAAGCCATGCTCTTTCTATGCTTATACAGTAGGAAGCATGCTTACTCTTTTCAATAGACCAGTGTTTCTCAATTGGGGTGAGATGAATTTCAGGGTTCCGCGAAAAACTGAAACCGCGCCGCCAAAAACAGCCGACAGGGCGCGCTGCCAAAAAGGGGAAGATGTCCCGGATTTTTCAGCGGAGGGTATCGCATGGCCCCGCAGAAATTAAAAGGTTCCGCGGCCAAATTTAATTGAGAAACACTGCAATAGACAATGCTGAATAACACCATTCACTTACAGCTAGGTTGCACATACTCAACACTTCACAAGCGATCTGCTAGTAAAGTACTGGCACTTTTTTAACTGGAAGTGTGATTATTAAAATCAAGTTCATTTACTTCTGTCCAAATGGATTTGGTTCTCTTTATGAAAGACTAGCCAATGAAACCTAGATTGATTATACCCTACTTTTTAAGTATTCCTAACATTCCTACCCTGGGAAAGCCGGTCATCTTATATTGAAACTTAACTGTTCTATTAATCATACTACAGTCTAGTTTCACCCTTCTTAAGTGGGATGGGTTTTCTGTTATAGCAGCAGCATTATTATTACTAACATTTTTGCTTTTTAATGTCTATATAACCGACTGTGATTAGTAGGTTAGGAGTTAAATCTACCATATATCCACACCTTCCTTAACTTCTCTTCTCAACAAATCCCTGGCATCTATCTATGAAGTACCAAGTCTTTTTAAGCTTGACTGAATAAATTAACGAAGTCCATTTTATCATAAATCTATTGGAAGAAATAAGACATGAAAAGAAAGAACTGTTTTCAATTGCATTCATCCACCACTCCACTTCTATTTTTAGACTCCACTTTGGCTTGGAAGTAGAGTGATGAGTAACAGCAATTCCTTTCCACCAACTTGCCACTGCTTAGCAGCAGCAGCACTTCCTGCCCATAACTGTGAAGACACTACCTCCCAAAAAAACAAAATAAATCACTGCTTCAGTTTTAAAGATAAAGAAAAAAAGATGTAGGAGGAGAGGCTACTTCTCCACTTAGTTTCCTTCACCACCTTCTCTTTACTCTTCTCCATCCCTTCAAAATCCCAAAGACAGAAGCTTGAATGTGGCTAAAAAAGCAGTTGCCATAGAATGACAAACTCCTTATAAAAAGACTTGGCATTCTTGTGGTCATACCCCTCTACAACTGCTTATATAACATATAGGAAACCATTAAAGAAAAGCCTTCCAGTATAGTACTAGAATACTGTAACTACAAACATTCTGGTTCCCCAACTTCCCTTTAACACATTATTCAAAGTTTTTTTTCTCAGAAACAGAAATGTGCAGTAGAATTATAAACAATAGAAAATGTTAAAAAGGATATCAAGAACTTTGAATCTAGTCTCACCCATGCTCCTGTTCTCCTGAAATCCTGAGAGTTCTTTCAGATAGTACGCCTGTCCTTGAGTTCTTTAGCAAATTGTGATTTTGCAATGTTTTCCTGTTTTTTATAAATGTTCTCTATCCTTGCTGCTATGTGTAAGTTCCATAAAAAACAGGGGAAGATCACCAACTACACAATATAATATCAATGTTACTGAAAATAGCCACCTGGATTATACAGTGTTATCAAATCCACAACAGAAAAGTTTTCAAATCTTTCAGTTATAATAACCTTAAATGTTACTTATTATAAGTAAAAAAGCACTACTACATATGTAATTTTAAGTTGGTATTTTAGTACACTGAAACTTTTAATTTTGGGCTGCCAGATCAAATATGAAATGGCAAAACTGTGCTATAAAATACAGTAGTTTGTATTTTGTCACACATTTGCTCTGTAAAAGGCTAGAGCCAATCCTGTTTAGAACATCAATTTACATATTTTTTCCATTTCTGTTTTCACAAGCGCATGCACACACACAGTTTAGAAGAACAATGGTCAGCCTTAACAGTATAATGTAACAAGATGTCAGTCTTTGTGTTAAACAGGAGTTCCTTTAATTACTCACATTCTCAAGATGATTTTTTTTTTTTTTTTTTTTTTTTTTTAAAAACAAGAATAGGCTTGGAGTCCAGTGGATTTAATGCTACATATTAATGTAATATTTCAAGGAACATGAAACAAAATAAGAATTTAAACCTTTTTAGTCAATCTCAATTTTACATGTGGTTTCCTCCTCCCTTCCCTATTTGTATAGCTATTTCAGTGGTGTTATCCCAGGATCAGTAAAATCCTTTCCAAACTGTATTCCTGTTCCCACCCCCGCCTTCCCACCCTGTATGAAATAGTTACTTCCCAAAGTCTACTTCCTCTTCCATTCCTCAGACCTGAAAATGCTCCCAACGCCCCTGAGTCTTGCACAATATCCGCAGTCTCCTCCCTGCATTTCAGACAATCCCCAATGTGACATTTACATCAGAATTTTTTTGTTCCCAGACCATTATCAAAATGAGATCTTAAAAGGCTAGAAATCATTTTTATTCTAAATCCTACAGCGTAATACAACAGGCTACAGCTGCATATTACACATGCAGTCCTGCTAACCCACCATCCTTATTCCACCACCTCAAAAGCAGGCTAAATTATATTTCCACATTAAGTGTTTAAACAACATTTAAAGTCGCACTGACATATCCACCCAAACAGGATTATTGTTCCCAACTCAGACCACCTGCTTAACAGAGCAAGTCACTTCAAGCATTTTAATAGAATAAAGAAAAACAGATTTTTTTTAAAAACAGGGAATAAACTTGGCTCTAGATTATATCCCCTTTTCTCCCCACCCCCCATGCAGACACACAGAGGATACAGGAAGGTTGTTGGTTAAGTGATCGCCAAAGAAGAGAGGATGAGGGATACAGCATGGGGTTACAGGGGCAGTGGGGGTTGAGGGAAAGATGCTAGCCTCAAAGAACACACCTATCATATTTTTCAGAAAGGATCAAAGGAGGGTTACAACGACAAATAACTGAAGGCAAAAGACAATCCAAAATTGCCATTGTGACCTCCACTACCCCCGCCAGAAGAGGCCACAATGGCAGATCATGGAAAGGAACAAAACAGCACCCCACCTGGAATGCCCAGGGCCCTCTTTATCTCCTCAGGAAAGGGGCTGAGCAAGAGAGGAGGTTCTAGGCTGGAGCTACAACAGCAGACTGACGTGGTTAGCGAGAAGGCACCTTAGGGTATCCACCAGCTGACCTCCTCCCAAAGAAGGATTCCTTCAGGCTGGGGAGCGCAAGGGTAGGTCTGCACGAGGGGCATGTTCCCCCCGGCCAGCGCCCGCTCCCGTCTCGGCTCCGGGTTACACAACAGGAGAGCTCAGGAGAACACGGGCTGGGGGCTGCAATGGCAGCTCATGCAGGGGGATGCTAACACCCCACCACCACCACACACACACACCCCACCCGTCTCCGCTCCACACCCTCCTCCTCCTGCCCAGCCCACACGGGACCCTCTCCCTTGCCCCTAGGCAGAGACGGGCGCTGAGCGCTCCCACCCCCTCACCATGAAGTCGCTGGCGAAGTTGTCGTCCCCATTGTGGTCCGTGTCCTTCATGGCCTGGACTCTCTGGATGAATTTCCTCAGGATCTCCTCTTGCTCCATCCTGCCTCCCTCCTGCGGAGCCGGAGCCCGAGCCCCGGCCGCCCCACACAATCCCCGCCGCCGCCGCCTTGGCTCTCTCACGCCGCCCTGGCTCTCTCACGCCGCCCGCCTCCCCCAACCGCGAAGCCTTCCCTCACACAATGTCCCTCCGGCTCAGCACCGCCCGACCGCCTTCTCCATCCTGCCTCCGGCCGCTCGCCTCCCCTCGCCTCCCCTCGCCTCGCCCCTCCCCGCCACAGCCGCCGCCGCCAGCACACTCAGGGGATGGGAAGGGAAGGGAAGGGAAGGGGACACGACAATACCACCCGCTCCTCCCGCGCAGGCGCAGCACCAGCCACTCAGCATTTTCTAATCCCCCACTGCTAAGTGCCCAGTCCCGCCTCCCACCCTTTGCTCCGCCTCCAACAGCTTCTCTGTGATTGGTTGCACAGAATAGCAGTCACTGGCCTGATCATCCTTGAGCGACGACTTAATTCTCCTCCCCCCAGTTTCCCGTAGATGGGACCTTCCTGAAGCGCGCTGCATAGAACGTTGGGAGGGACCACTAAGGTTAGCAGGGGGGAGAAGGTAAGGGAAGTCAGTAGAGTGGCAAGCTCAGGGTGCTAAGAGGGGTGCGGCTCGCTGTGGCGACTGCAGGTCCGAGGGTGTAATGCCTTATGGAGCGGTGCATTCTGGGAGCTGTAGTCCACCCAGGGCTAGGTCCTTGGCTGCTGAGAGCTCGGCGTGTACTAGGGAGAGTCTTTCATCGTCTCATTGAAACGTGAAAAACAAAATCCTCCTCCCTGCAAGGAGAGAGTGAGAGTCCCTGCGTGCGCCTGGGCAGCTGCACCCAATCTTCTCAGAGGCTGCGACTGAGGCTACCCGGCCCCGCTGCTGCATACATCTGACGGGGTCTCTGCTGCCCGCCAGTGAGGCTTGGAGTAGGTCTGGGTGATGGAGTCTTTCTTTTTCCCCTTGCCAGGCCATAGGACACATCGCCATGAGGGGTGGACCTAGGGGCGCACCCCTGACTTAAAGTGGTTGCCGTCATACACAGGGTTTACAGTTTGGTTCAATGGCTCTCAGCATCCCCGCTTTACAAATTGTTCCTGCACATCTCTGTTACATTCTCAGACGGGAACTATGTTAAACTGAGAATTACCTACCAGTAATTTCAGAACAAAAACATTATAGGGCTGTTGTAATTATCCCTAAAACAGGCATTGTAAAATTCAGAGTCCAATTTAAATTTAAAGAAAACCAGACTCATTAAAATATGAAAAGAAACAGTTGGAACACCAAACATCCTTAATTCTGCTATGTAATGACCTTATTTTAAATTGTTTACTCCAATTTAATACAGATTTTTATCTGGGATTTTTTTTATTAAAAATATCATACATGAAGATTAAACAAGAAAGCCAATAACATACTACTCCTCTGATTGTCTAATGAGTTGCAAATATGAAATATCTATCTGTTGTTGACTTTTAGTGCCACAGTCACTGGCAGGCCCTGGCTACTTTGTAGGACACTAAAGATATGCAAAACAGCTGGGGCATATTGACCAGTTAACTAAAGCTTGAAGGTGCAGCTACTGTGCATCACCAGAGGAGCACAAAGCAGCCAGAACATAGCGGCCCCTTAACTGATAATTATTAACAATCTGCCCCTTAACTGATCATTATTATTTTCCGTGTGAAAGAGAATGTAGATTGTAGGCGGGGCTTAGTGATAATGTCAAAGGTATTGTGAGGAATCAAGGGGGCTGAAAAAATTCCTGACAGAACAGTTTTCTGTTGGAAAATGCAGTTTCATCAAAACATTTTATGGGAATGTGTCACTTTCCATTAATTTTTTTAATAGAAAAAAGTCAAAATAAATGGTTTGACTTTCTCATTTCTGTTTGATAATTTCAGAATGTTTAGTTTCATTAAATTAAAATTTCATTACAACTTTTAAATTATATGAATTATAATGTTTCAGCATTATCAAAATGATTCAGCATTATCAAATAGAAATGTTTTCACATTGTATAAATTAAATTATTCAACATTATCTAAATGAAATATTTCAACGATCCTGAACTGAATTTTTTTGGAGTTTTTCTGCTACCGGAAATTTCATAGTTTTGGCTTTTTGTTCTAATTTGGAATGAAAAAATGTAAAATGCAAGAATTCCTTGAAAAATGGAAATTCCATTTTCTGAGCAGCTCTAGTCCAGGGATTCATAGATTTTTAAGATAAGAAGAAACCACTGTGATAATCAAATCTGACCTCTTGCATAACATAGACCATAGAATTTCACTCAATACAGTAATTCCTGCATCAAGTTCAATAACTTGGGGTTGACCAACAGCAAATATTTTAGAAAGGCAATCATTTTTTATTTAAAATTTTCAGGTAATGGAGAATCTATCACATTCCTTGGTAAACTGTCCCAATGGTTAATTACCCATTAAAAATGCACCTTATTTCCAGTTTGAATCTATATAGCTTCAGTTTCCAGCCATTAGATTTCATTAAATCTTTGCCTGCATACACATTGCAAACTGGATAGGTTACAGCCTGAGTTGAACTGGAATGTGGGCTGTAATCTAACCTATATTTCTAGCTGGGTCAACTAACATGGATTTAAAGCACCACCAAAGGCAGGTCAGAAGCTTCTGTGTGTGGTTAGTAGCAGGATTAGGGGCAAAACCTGAGTAAAAACCCAAGTCAACTCTGCAGTGAAGACACACCCAATGTGTATGTCTGTACTGCAAGTGGGAGCAAACTTCCCAGCCTGGGTAGAGAGATTTATACTAGCAGGGCTCAAGCTAGTGTGCTAATGTGACACAATGTACCTTATGTACACCCTTATGGTGTGATTGTGTATCATTCATGTTCACCCTAACAGTGCAACTGTGTATTGTTTGATGCAAAGTATGTCATGTAAGGTGTTTTCAGAATGCTCATGACATGCTGTACTTTATCGTTATGATGGTATGCTTCTTGCAATGTCACGTGTGGTTATGAAATACTGCTATGTAATATTCCCAGATGTGTGTCTCACATGGCTTGAATTGATCCAGGCAAACACAAAGCAGAGTGAGATGAGAGTTCATGCCTTGCTGAGGTATGCATACAGGAACAATGGAGTGGTCTAAGCATCTAATAAGGTGATGCTCATTTGATTCGAGTGAGGGAGCCATGCGGGACATTGCCGATCACCTGACCCCAGGGGGTGGCAAGGGGAATCTCTTAAAATGAGCGGCATTTTTGGTCTCTGAAACTCTCTCTTGCATTCTATCTAATAGACCACATCAAGCAACTGAAAGATGGTCCACAGGGGGAGGGCCTGGCTGAAGGAGTCAGCTAGCCTCTGGTAAGATAACATCAAAGATTGCAAGGCTACTGAAGTGTTTAGTTTAGAATGCGATTTACCTTTTTATTTCTTCCTGATCAAATCTGAGTTATATTATTCTGGCTTATAATCATTTAAAATCTTTCTGTACTTAATAAACTTATTTGTTTGTTTTATCTAAAGCAGTGCATGTGGTTTGTATGTGTGTAAAGACTTCGTTTAGAGTGACAGAGCTGGTGCATATCAATTTCTTTGATAAATTGACTAACCAATGAGCTTGCAGAGTCCAGTGGGCAGCACTGAACTCTGTAAAGCGGCAGTGTCACGCTGGCTGGGTCGGGGGGGGGGGCCCTTAAGGTGTATTCAGGAGCTCTGATTACTCCCTTATATACCAGTCTCATGTTGGGGGTGTCACGCTGGCTAGATGGGGGGGGCGGGCATTTATTATATTGTTTGACATCAGTGTGTCAAAATCATAATAATTCATGTGAGATATGCCATGTCAGGTGCTGTTAGAAAGGCTATAATGTGCTAAGTAAGATGATAATACTTATGTTCATGTGTTATATGTGTAATGGAAGTTATAGATATGTTTGGTATATCAGTATTTCAAATTGTGCTGGCTGAGTGGCATCTGAGACAGGATGGCTGCAGAACAATAGCCTGCTTAATGGCCCATTGAGACACGCACAGGTGCAAGGGGCCCAGGGGGAGAAGCCAGGGATATACCTGATGAGTCACCAGCACTGGCCCATGTGACTCTGGACTCCATTTTGGTTCCTATAAAACTCCACAAACAGCATGGCCAGGGCCAGAAGGTATATAAGGCAGAGGCCTTGGGAATCCATGTTGTCTTCAGCCACCAGTCTACAATCCTGTTCAGCTTTAGCCACCTACCTACCTCTGGATCAAGTCATCTGCAACTTAAGCTGTGAAACAAAGGACTGAGACCCATCCAGGTACTGGATGTATACCAGAGGGACTATACAGGCCTGCAAACTCCACAATTCTTCTAGAAACTTGATGTATATGGACTTTCAAATCATTTGTATGTATCTGATTGCTCTAATCCTTTAACATTTCTCTTATTGTTTGTTCCTTTCTTTTTATAATAAACCTTTAGTTTTAGTTACTAAAGGATTGGCTGGCAGCGTGGTATTTTGGGTAAGATCCAAACTCATATTGATCTGGTACTGTGGCTGACCCTTTGGGGTCAGAGGGAACTTTTTTAGTAAAGAGCATAGAGTTTAACTAACTGGTCTCTTTTCTGGACCTAGTGGCCAATTGGGAGCCGGAGACTGGAATGCAATAAAGGGGGCTATGTGTATTTGTATTTTGGACTTCTTGATAACCAGTGTGGGAAGTCAGAAGCACTGTTTGGGGTTGGTTGGGAAGTCTGGCTTTAGTGCCACCCACCAGCACTGGGAGAATCTGCTCTCTTTTCACAGCCTGCCCTGATCTTGGCATTACCAGGTGGCTGCCCTAGGCATGGAAGGGTCACAGGCACTTCCTAGAGTTGCATCTGGCACTGGGGATATTGACTGGGGGGTCATTCCATTGCAGAATCCCACAAGTGGCTGGCCAAGAGCACTCACTCACTAAGGTATGAGCCACTTGCTTGCAGGAGACTGAGTGAGCTGACCCAGGAATGGGTGGTTCACACAGCAGGGCAATTGCAAGACAGGCTCCAGGAGTGAGGTATTGGGGTGACACAGCAATATACCAGTGCAGATTGCAGAAGGGAATGTCACAGCTAAAAAGCACAGAGTAAAAATAGCAGAGTGGAAGTTACTGCACTGGCAAAGGCTTGGGCTAACCATCCGAGTTCAGCTCCAGAGGGGTTGGTGGATCTGAGCTCAGGTGTCCAGCCATAGCCTCTGGTGATGCATTAATTCAATGCTATTGTTAGCATGCTAATTGGAGCCCCGGTACCCAGTCTGGGACACTTGTTCTCAGTTGCAGTGCTGATATACCTTATAGTCTGCTAGAATGAAGAGACTTCTACCAGATATCTTCTTCTTTTGTAGGTTCTAATATACTGTGGTCAAGTCACCTTTCAGCATCTTTTTATTTGATCATCTAAATTGATTAAGCCCCTTAAAGCCTTGTCTACACTTAACAGTTTTGCTTCTTTAATTATGCCCATAGCTTATTTTTGTTTTGCAAAGTGAAATACACTATACCAATATAAAGTGCCTTAAAACAGTATAATAGCCTCTGCACTAGGACTTTTACTAGCATAACTATGTTGGTAAAAAAAAAAAAATCACAACCCTCACCAATATAGTTATGCTAGTAAACATTTTTAAGTGTAGACCAAGCTTAAGTCTCTCACTGTGAGGCATCTTTCACAACACTGGATATTCATAGAGTCTAGAGGGGAAGAGGATTAGGTACAAGAGACACCAGGGACCTGGAAAGGGTAGCCCAGTCCTTCTGCACTGAAGTACAGATGCTCTTGAAAAATTCCCCATGACATTGGTGCCTTGGCTCTACTGCCCCGAGGAATCACTGCTGGAGATGCTTGGTAAAGGAGCTCTTAAAGCACAAACAGCTCTCAGATGCTGGTCTCCACTCCAGGTTCCTGCTTTGCACAGCACAAGTCTCCCTAACACAACCATCTACTCTTCGAGGCCCATACACAAAGTTGCTTTCCTTGCTCTCCCCTTCAACGTTTTATCCTGCTCCCCTAACCCCATAATATCTTCTCTCTCCTAACACCAAAAACCAACACTATGAGGAGCTAAAGGGAAGGGAAAAGTGGCCGTAAGTAATGGTATGATAATGGGACCAACAAAATTACCCTAATTGTGAGCTCAATCATAAAAGGTATGTAAAAGTTTATAAGATACAATAATCTATAGTAACAATTACTGATGGAAAATAAATCAAGTTGTTTTCAATAATGAATGTTATAAACAGGTGCAAGAAAACCAGACAAAGATTAAATTAGTACAAACAAAAAGGCCAAGTAGGTATGATTCAAGAACTGTAGTGAAATCATGCTTGGTAAAAACAGAAAACATGGAATCAAAAATTAATGAACCAAATTTGGTGTGTCAGAAATTAAACATAATTGGTAGACAAAATAATGAAGAGATGGGCTATTCCACCCATCACTTCCTTTTTGGGTCCATGACAGGGTGGAGGGTGAAAACCCCCCTTTTCTGCCTCTATCAGGCCTGCCCTGAGGCTAAGGTAGCACAGGTGCAGCCCCTAACTGGGCTGAGTTGGAACCTAGCCTAATGAGGAAAGGGGAACAGCTGTTAGCCTGATGTGGGAAGATAAATGGGGCAGAGCAAAAAGCTGAGGAAGGGGCATAGCCAAGCAGAAGCTGGGAAGTGTTGTAAAGCAGGCTACCTGCTAGCCAGGAGAGAGGGACTGACCATGAGCCCCTAGAGTACCTTGGGCTAGAACTGAGAAGACTGCAACTATAGGGAGTGGTGAGCCCTTTGTTGCTCAATGGGAGTGGAATCCTGAGAGAATGAGGGGAGGGTCTGGGGGATGACCTGCTATAACTGGGGGCTTGTCTGGGACCCTGATCTCCTGCCACTGCAACAAGTGGTGGCCAAAATGGAGGAGACTCTCCAGTGGTTAGTAAAGACCATGCAGGAGCTCCAGCAGTCACACCAGACTGAGTGGCAGGTGCTGCTATCTTGGCAAGCCAAGCAGCAAAGGATTCTGCAGAACTTTATCAAGGAGCAGGCTACTGCCCAGCAGAAGCTGTTACATCAAGTGGTGAGCCCTATGAGTGGGAAAGGTACCAGAGTGACTGGCTGGGGACTCTGTAAAATGGGCCCAATTGATGATCCTGATGTGTACCTAGGGACTTTTGAGAGGGTGGCGGTGGGCTGGGAAAGGGTGAGCTGGGCCCTGTGCCTCACACCATAAATGGGGGGCAAAACACAGGCAGCCTATATGGTACGAGGAGAGGCCCACACACAGGACTACGACATGATAAAAGCATCCATCCTAGACCAGCTTGGCCTATCGGTGGGGAAGTACTGACAGAAATTCAGGGCGGTGAGGTAGACGGGGAGCCTCTGGCTGCGGGGGTTTGCCCAGCAGCTGACTGATTGGGCTAACCGGTGGCTCAGAGTGACCACCCAGATGATGGAGGAAGTGTTGTATTTTTGAAACAATTCTTACACAGCCTGCCAGAGACTGTCCGGGTGTGGGTGCAGCAGCACCAGCCAGGCCAGCTGACGGAAGCAGTGCAGTTGACCGAAGAGTATGTCGAGGTGGAGATGCCGAAGAAGATGGGGAGGGCCGGCAAGGATGTAGAACCAGGGGGGAGGGCCCTGGAGTCTATGCCCGAGAAAAGACCTGAGCCTGGGAGCAGTAAGCACTGTGAACTAGATTGTTGGCAGTGTGGCTGCTTGGGTCACAAAAAAGTGGACTGCCTGGACATGGACTGCAGGTTGGCCAACTTTTGTGGGTGAGCAGGTAGCCTGGAGAAGCTGAGGAGGTGGCCTTTAAGCACTGTATTTGTCGGGGTGGGGTGGAAACTCCAGCAGGGTTTTGTGGACCCTGCCTCCACCTGGTCATTGATTCGGCAGGGGTTGGTGCGGCTGAAATGGGGCGTTCTGAGATCAAGGGTGCCAGTGTGCTGCATCCATGGAGAAACTTGGTGGTATCTGCTGGCCCAGGTGCCCCTGGAAGCTCATGGGCACTTTAGGTGGCAGCAGGTGAGGGTAGGAGGCGGTTTGCCCCAGCTGGTCCTGTTGGGGGTAGATGGGGGACTCCTCCCAGAGAGTTGGGCAGAGAGGGAGGGCCCTGGGAGGAGGATGTGAAGAGCAAGGGGGCACAGGCCCCCCTGAGAATAAAACCCCTAGACAAGACAAGGAAAGAAGGAGGCCATCACCCCTACCCTCCCCCCCAGAACTCGAGGGAAGGGGGTAGGATTCCCACCACAAGGTGGGGCCAAGTAACCCCAAACCCTCACCATCTGAAGGCACCTCAGAATGCTGGACCTGTGGGGGAAGGGACATGTATGGAAACAGTGCCAGGACCTGGCAGGGCGGGAACCTGCCAGGAGGAAGCCCGTAGAGGAGGAGCTGGTGTTGACCCTGGGGGTGTCTGAGGGCCTAGTTGGCCAGGAGGTGTGTGGGAAATGAGCAGCCAAGGCGGAACCCCAAGGGCAGGAGAAAGCCCAGCCCATGCGGGTGCTGGAATGCTGGCTTTGTGGATCAGAGGGACACCTCAGGGGAGGATGGGCAGGGCCCAAAGGAGGTGAGCCCCAGGGGAAGGACCCAGGTGAGTGCAACTAGAGGGAGTGGTGAGTCCTTTATGGGTCAATGAGAGTGGAACCCCAAGAGAACCAGGGGGAGCTGTGGGGACAATCTGCTATAGGGTCCTTAAAGGAAGAGAACTTTAAGGAAAAATAAAGAACAGACAAAGGCTACTGAAACAAGCTTCACCATCATGGCTGCTACCCTCACCATCTCCTGGGATCCCAGACCTTTTGTCCTAATCCAAGCTGGGCCAGAGAGAGGGACCCAGATAGCACTGGGATTCAGCTGGAGCTGGTAGAGATGGCAAACTCCTCCTCAGATGAAATGGGATCAGACTACAATAGCAGCCACAACAACAGCTCCAGTTCATCTCAACTAACTTTTTTTCCTCTCAAAATTACAGTTATCTTTAAAACCATCTAACTGACTATCCAAACAGAGTCCTCCTAAAAGGTTTCCTTCATCTTTAGTTGGAGAGACAAGAAATGTTAAAATTAAAGCCTTACTTAATAGTTTACATTTCAAATGCTTTCACCATTTTCTATTCTTTTCTGTATCTTTAATAAAAGGTGAAAAGGACTTTTATTGTGTGTTTGCTATGGTATTAAGCAACTATGTTTTAGAGACCAACCCCTGAACTTTTAACATCGTTTAATGTTGGACACAGACTGTTTTATGTTAACACTTTTGGCCCAAAATTAATACAACAGGGGGGAGGGCATGGAATGGTGATGAAGAAGGATGGGTGGGGCCCTGGAAGGGCCCATGGGGATGTACCAAACAGAAAGGCAGAGAGCAGGTATATGGGAGAAGCAATAGAGATAAGAGAAGATGAAGACTGTATGGGAGGGCTATCTAGATCCCACCGCCCCCTATTCATGCCAGCTGCAAGAGATTTGGTTCTGCTCCAAAAGAGGTGTTTACTTTACTCAGGAGGAGTTTTGTGATGTCAGATGTGATCCCAGGACAGCATGTAGACATGGAATCTTTAAAGAGCAATGACAGTTGGGCTAAGTAGTCTACCACTGAGAAACCTTGAAACTTGCATACAGTCCCTCACACTCCACTGGCTCATTTCAAACAACAGAATTATAGCATGTGAATTAACTGGGAAGGAAAGGTAATGCATTTATTATGTCATAATGACCTCACTTAAGAGGGCCCTAAGCTATGGATCAGGCCTTGGTTTATAATCAACAGTTAATAAGTTAGCTTAATTACAATGTAATTGAAGCCTTTTCATGAGATTTTAAATGTTTTAACTATAATGATAATCTGAAAAATGTGTAATTCTATTAAGATAACTTGAGGGGAAAAAACTAGTCTTACACAGTCCTACATTTCATCAAGGAGCCATTTTAAAAAGAGCTGAATGGGAATTTTCTGTCCAAATGTTTTCTCAAGGGGAAATGTGGTTTCAGTCAAACTGAAATTCTTCATGGGCATAGTTTGATTTTGACAAAATGTTTCTATTTTCCATCAGGAAAAGCAAAACAAAATATTTCCTTTTGAAGTTAGGTCAACCTAAATAAAAATATTTCAATTTTTCAAACTGAATCAAAACATTTGGTCTTGGGTCAGTTCAACATTAATCGGTCTGAATGAGCAGTAACAGTGTCTCATGTCCCTGTTTCCTCTATAGGCTGGGCTCCCTCCGTGGACTACATGTCCTATTGTGCATCAGTCTCTTGCCTCTGATTGAACTATTATAGTGCATCATGGGGTGTGCAGTCAGGCCAGGGAACACAGTCCATAGGTAGAACGGGAGCATATCTTTGTCAGACCATCTCTGACAGAAGCATGGAGCCTGCACAGGTCTGCAGTATTGTCATGAGCATTGCAAGCACAGGGTGTGTGATCCTGCAGTATTTGCAGAGACTCAAGAGAAGCCATTGGGGAATATGATGAATCCTTGAAGGCTAGATTGCTGTGGGACACAGAAAGAAACAATTCAAAATTGTTGGTGGCATTCGTGGAGCAGCTGGAGATGGTGAAGCACCGGCTCTGTGCCTGAGAAACAAGCATTGCCAGGTTTGAGATGATGAGCAGTGGCTGCAGAACTTTTGGATGTGCAAGGCCACCTTCCTGGATCTGTGTGCCAAACTCACCCCAGCCCTTCAGTGCAGGGACACCAAAATGAGAGCCACACTGACCACTGAGGAGCAAGGGGCAATTGCACTGTGGAAACTTGCAAAGCCAGATTGCTACTGGTCAGTTGGGAATTTGGAGTCAGGAACTCCACAGCAGGGGCTGTTATCATGCAAGAATGCAGGGCCATTAATTGCTTCCTGCGATGCAGGATTGTGACTCCCAGCAATGTGTAGGACATAATGGATGGTTTTGCACCAATGGGGTTCCCAAACTGTGGTGGGGCAACAGATAGCATGCATATCCCTATTTGGCACCAGACCACCTTGCCACAGAATACATCAGCAAAAAAGGGCTATTTTTTATGGTTATGCACATGCTGGTGGATCACTGGGAACACTTCACCTACATCAATGTGGACTGGGAAGGTGTATGACATGAGCATCTGTAAAAACCTAGAACTGTTCAGAAGCTGCAAGCAGGGACTTTCTTTCCCAACCAGCGAATTACCATGGGGAATGTTGAAACACCAACTGTGGTCCTGGATGACTCAGTCTACCTCTTGCGTCAAAAGCTCATGAAGCCCCCAGAACAGCACCAAAGAGCACTTCAACTACTGGCTCAGCAGGTGCAGAATGACAGTTGAGGGTGCTTTTGGTTGTCTGAAGGTTTGCTGACATTGTTTATTTACAAGATTGGACCTCAGTAAGAAAAATATCCTAATGGATATAGCTGCCTGCTGTGTCCTGCATAATATCTGTGAAGGGCTACAACAGGGACCAGTAGCAGTACTGTGTGAAAGCCAAGGAGCTGCAGCAGGTATACCGGAAGGCCAACAATTGATCCAGGGCTGAGCTGCAGACCTGCTGCTTTTACAAAGAGCTGCATGCCATCCTCAGTGGAAACACCCACCCCCCTTCCCCAGCAGCCCTTCATAATGTTTATCTTTTACATGTCACTCTCAAGAACAAGGTAATTATACAGTTCCTTGTCAGTTTCATTTTATGATTCTTATAAGCACAATGCTGTTTGCTATTACGTTTAAATAACTCTGAGATTGTTTTGCCTCTAGTTTCAAATTCATAGAAGAAATATTTCCATTCATATCAACTTCTGTAAAACCACTTTTTTCCCCCTAAAAAATAAAAGCTAAACTTAGCCTCCAAGTGATTTGGCAGCGTACCTTTAATTTTCACTGACATTCTTTTCTGACATCACAGCATTGAATTTCATGTTGAAGATTATGCAGTGTATGGGCTCCATATTTATAATAAAATCATGGTAAGAGGAATTGAAACAAGTAATCCAAAGCACAAGACATGTTGATGATACTCAAGAAAGTTAAGCCATATCCTCTGAATTCCCCATGACCTCCTGATCTGAATAGCCTATTATCGTGGCAGTTACTAGTGAAAGCCACTTTATGGGCCAAATTCATTTTCTGTATCAGTGGGTGCAACACATTTGAATTTAATAGTTTCTTAAGGGAGGTGGTGGATGCCCTCTCATCTGGCAAACAAAACTAGACAGCACAGAACTATGGAAAATGTATTGCAGGGAGCAATCCTACATTGGAATAGGTCTTTTCTATCTAACTTCAAACATTCCATGGGTAAAATCCTGGCTCCACTGAAGCCAGTGGAAGTTTTGCCATTGACTGCAATGAGGCAGGTTTTCACTTTACATCTGTATTAAACACTCAATTTAATATTACATAATAGATTCATTAATATTCTTATTTTTAATCTGAAAATACAATAGTTCTGTTGTGTAATGCTGATCATTTCAGAAGTGGAAAGAAGGCTGCTCACTGGCTTCAAAGTAGTTCAAGAATGTGATGGTGACACCAGGCTGGTTCATGTAAACAGGAAATAGAACCAGGGTGTAAACTGGACTGCTTCCATGTTCAGTAACCTTAGCTAAAAATAAGCTTGTAAACAAAAGTTAGGAAGGCCAATTCTGTTTGAAAACTGCTTTTCAGATTTAAGCTTGTAAGGTCTTATTAGTAACAAAGCTGAAATAAAAAGATTAAAATAAACAGGACTTTAAATCAAATAAATCATTTTAATGCCACATGAAGGTTGAGATTTTTAACACCACAAAATTCATTAAATTCAATGAAGGTGAGCTGCATAAATAAACAAAATTGCATGAACATCAGTATGTGTGGAGTCTCCCCAGCACTCATGCTCAGAACTGTAGTCAGCACAAAACCAACTCAAACTTAGGTCTCCTGAAATTCCACTTGCCAGCTCTGCTCTACAGTGAGGTTACAGAATGTACATCAGCATTACCAGCATGAGCCTGGAAAAGTCAACCAAGAACTCAAAAAAGTCCCAAGTTTTTAAACATATGCCCACTTTCAACTTTAAAAAAATCTAGAGAAAGAGGTGTGGTCTAGTCACTAAAATATCTTTTTCTAGAAATAAAAAATATTGAAAAAATGAAACTGGCAATCTGCTTAAACTGAAATTTTACATGAGTAAAGTCTGAGTACAGAAGTGGGAGTGAGGAAGTCCAAGTTGAGAGTCTTTATCCCAGTTCTGAACCTGACACTGTCCTGGACTTTGAGAAAGTCACATAAGCACACATTTTCAAATTTATTCACTAATTGTGTGTCTCAATTTCTGGCTGCCCAACTTTAGGCTTCTAAGTGGCTAAAATTGCACACCCAAAATTAGTAATCAACATTTTCAAAAGTGTCTTTAAACTTCAAGTGCCCCAATTCCTTCAGTTGTAAAATGCAGAAACAATACTGAATTACTGGCCCCTTCGCCCTGCTGAGGCATTTGGAGAAAACTAATGAACAATTTAGATCCTACAGTCATATCATGTGATAATAATCTGTATGTAGGAGGTTTGAAGTCATGAGGTCAAAATACACATTTAGCTTGAGATGTTGTCACAACTATCATTATGCTCTAAAATATTGCTTTAAAACTGAAGCCTGTCACAGGGTAAGATGTAAGGGATTATGATTAAGCACTGTTTGTGATGCAGTCCCTTTAAATAAAGGGCAAACATTTTTTAAATTCAATGAATATGAACAAAAGATGCCAAATGTGGTGACTATGGTTTGAAGAGGGTTTGTGGGAGTGGTCATCATAAGAGATATCTTTCCTCCTCATCTGCTGCATGTGGGACTTGAATATAAATAGATGTTATAAATATGGAATCTTTCACTTACAGAAATATGATGAAACATTAAATACAGAACATCCCTTGCTAGGATTATTTAGCTGAGGTTAGTCCTGCTTTGAGCAGTGGGTTGGACTAGATGACCTCCTGAGGTCCCTTCCAACTCTATGATTCTATGAACATGCTGAAGATTGCAAAGGAGTGTTGCTCTGCTGGAACAGCTTCTGATATTTGACCAAGCTCAGCTCAAAGAGAGAAAATTATTGGCCAATAGATTTATTTAATTGTTGTATGCAAAATTTTAATAAAGGTGTCCTCCATCCATAGAAATCCATTTACAATACTGTTCCAACTGCTACATTTCAATGCATAAAAAAGGCAAACAGTACCTACCTGGAATATGGGAAAGAGAGGTTCAAATCCCTTCTCCAGTGAATATTTAAATATTTTATGCAAAGTGGAAGAGCTTCAGCTGGCCCCAGGCTTTTTCTTATCAACATAACACACCATCAAACTAATTTCAAGTAAGCCACCCAATAGCCTAAGCTAGTTATAGCTTTCATTCACTAAGAACCTGAGCATCTTCTGATCTTTCCTAATAAAGTTTGTCATTCAAACTATCTTTTATAGTATATGAAAGTCACACAATACAAACACTATTAATAACTCTGAGGTTGTCAGACAGCCTGCCAAATGCAAAGAAATTAAGTTAGTGATTAAGCCTAATAGAATATTTTACATTTTGGTGAGGATGGAGTGAAGAGAGGGGAGCAGGGGAACTGGAATCTGTACATCAACAGAACTCTTACTGCAGCTGGGCAGGTTTCATAAGTGCAATATATTGTATGTACTTGCTGGAATAAACAATGTACATGATGCACTGTCAGATGCATAGGCAATGGGAAGCTCTTTCTACATGTGACTTTTTTTTTTTTTTAAATACATCCATCAGCCTCCTCAAGGATCAAAATGAAAAATCCAACACTTGGTGCCATCTGGATATCTGATGCTGCCCAGGGCCTTTTGTGGCTATAAGCTGATGAATAGGCTACACTCATCTATAAATGCAGTTTGTCCATCTGTGACAGATCTGAAATATCCATATTCTAAGTAAGCAAAGTATAAGTCAGCCTAGAAGTACAGTAGTATGTTCATTTTACTAAACTCTTTCAGAACATCATGAGAGAGAAATCATACAAAAAAGGGGGAGAGAGAGTGCACTGCAGCACAATGACACCTGGCATACCTTTCAAGGGAAGTTAAAGGCATGTTTCACACTGTTTTTTCAACTGACGCCAAACACTGAAGATGAGTTATGCTTTTCTCTGCATTGAGAGTCATGCCACATGTTACAAAACACTGCAATATGCACTGGTGACGTGCATAGCAGTACCGGAGTATTGGTACTTTGTGATTGCAACAGTCACACAAGGATATGAGAAATAAGACGCAAATAGGTTTTACTTTTATTTCCTGTAGCTGCAGTACATACCCTGTTAGATATGTTGTTTAGACTATTAATTTCACACCAGCTACTATTATGTTAGTGTACTGTATAGTAAACAGCCAATGAAGAAATGATTAGGAAGCCTGGCAGAATAAGATGTTTAGTAGATAAAATTTCACAAAATTTCCATAGCTGGCTATAGGTAAGGACAGCCCTCCTGGAAATTCCAGAAAAAATCTACTAGAATCCTTCTCCTGGACTTTTTTTGGGTTTTTTTTTTTTTTTACTGAGGACCAAGGGTCGAGGAACCAATAGCTCACTAGCTCTGTTACTCTTTCACCCAAATCTAGTTGACAACAGGAATCAGTGGGAGATGCTATAGTTGAACATTTTGAACAATTACTACCAGGAAACACTAAATGTAATTGATAGCAGAAATATGGAAAACTTGACTACATCCATATCCATACAGGTACCAAAACAAACACAGCTTGCTAGAAAGTAATTGTTACCTCATGGTTTGATCTTGCTCCTATTGAAGTCAAAGGAAATTTTGTCATTAACTCCAATAGGAGCATGTTCAAGCCCTGAGAGTGCTCCAAGATACACCTACAGACTATATTAAGTGAAGTCAATAAAGTTACACTGATGAAAAACTGGCATAACGGAGTAGAGAATCAGGCTCTCTGTCTCTTTAATCTGCTGACCCAAAACTCCAGATCTCAACTCCTTGAATGTTAAGGAGCTTAATCTGGGTGGGATCTAAACTTTGTGGTTCAGGCCCATTTTTAGTACAACCATATAAGAAGCTGAGAATTTCACATGACTGGGCTAAGTTCATGCAAAACTGGGTCCAGGTTTGCTTGAAATATTTGCACTTCTTAATGGAGGCATCCACATGTCTTAGAATAATGGTTTGAGTTTTAAGTCTATAGAAAATTTTAAATCTGGTGGTTTTCACACAATTTGAAGTTCTGCTTTGAGCATTTTGTCCAGCTCTGTTAAATTCAAAGTACTGTGCTCCAAATGTAAGATACTAAAATTAATTTTAAAGAACATTAAAGTTTAATTTAACTACTTCTGAGAGCTGTGGATGGTGAATATGTAGCATAGCTATGGACAGAAATCTTACATTTTAGTGTTTCACTGAAAGTCAGTGCAGGGCAAAAAAACTGATGTCCCATGAGTACAAACAACACATCACTATTTCAGCTTGTCAGTGCTAAACTAACAAAAGCAAAGAAACTTGAAGTCTACCACTATCTATTTTTAACATTTGTAATGAGCAATTGTCAAAATAATAATAGTAACTAATATATGTACCCAACCAGCAAAATCCCAAACTGGATCTGAACTTTTCCAAAGTTTAAATGCATTTTTATCCAAGGCTTGATTTTAGACCCATTTCCAACAATAATAAAGAACTATAATAATTTGCATTTCTAGCTGCAGAATTTAGGTCCAGCTTTCTGCAGAACGCATAGGGCCTTGTTTATATTGCCCCTTCCATCTGAGAATCTTGAAACATTTTACATACATTAATTAAACCTGAATATTCCTGTTGGGTAGGTATTATGTGCAATTTACAGATAGGAATACTGAGGCACAAAAACATTTTTGACTTGGGCAAGGCACAAAGAGAATAAAAAGAAGAGCCAA
The DNA here is from genome assembly GCF_026122565.2 of Emydura macquarii macquarii. Taxonomy (NCBI): domain Eukaryota; kingdom Metazoa; phylum Chordata; order Testudines; family Chelidae; genus Emydura; species Emydura macquarii. The sequence goes on along the minus strand of NW_027132773.1, from coordinate 39,681,384 downwards.
GAACAGAACATAAGAGTCAACACATCCTTTCACACTGCTTTATGGACTGAAGTGGTGGTTGTCTTTTTCTTTGTAAAACTCCTCTTCACTTAATTTCAGTAGGAGCCTGCTTGTATAAAGACTGCAGGTTTTGTCCCATGGAAAATACCATACATTGATATTATAGTCCAAAATTATTACAATAGAGTATTTTATCCATACCAACACAGAACTGAACTGTGTATATTGTATCTTATGAAGCTGTTCCTGCATAACTATGGCAAATCCTAATACTGTCACTTAATCTTAATGCATTAATGCAAGGGCTCCAAAATACAGAATACATACTGAAAACATTTAACACATCATTATTCTTGAAAGAATATTTTACTGACCATTTTTCTAGATGGAAAAAACTCATCTGTTTAAAAATTTCAGAGGAAAAAAATGTCAAAAGAACCTAATTTACACACTCTCACATATCATTATCCTGCCAATTTTAATTTAAAAAGTTAGGTTAAAGGAGTGCAAATTATTACTTTTGGCCATTGATATTTCAAAATACAACCCAGTTGCTTCCATTATACAATCCACATTGTATAATGGAAATGCTTATATAAACAGTTACTACCATGTTACTGGTAACCAGTTGAATTGAAATTACAGCCAGGTTATTCTGCTTTTTCCAACAGAAGATCCCCACATTGTTTTTTAAACTCCCATAAGGCACCAAAAATGGATACTTTATACAAAGAGGATGAATTAGAAGTACTGCTATATTGAAGAGTTCATAGCAATTACCGTCTAGAGATCACTTTGATTAAATTAGAGTTCAATAATACGAGTTTCAGTATGAGTTCTGGAAATGCTTGCAGGCCAGTCGATGCATGGTTGATAAATCCTGTGCTTTAGTGAGATTCTCATACAGCAGTTAACCTCAGCTTGGTTATAGAAGAGGTAGTTAAATTAGTTTTATTTGTTCCAGCTCATAATGAACAGATATCCCAGAGAGGATGAGATTTAGAGTTACTATTCATCCAGCAAGGATGGGCAGACAAAGAGGTTTACAAAGCACATTGTCCATGCCTAAGCAATGGTCTGTGGAGGAAGAACCTCACAGAAGTGGTTGTCTAAGTTCCATTTGCACAAACTCATGGTTCTAACAGTTTTCTGTGGAGAAGAAGAGACTCTAAAGGCAAAAGGGCCTGATTTTCAGAAGGGCTGAGCAGCAGCAGCAGCTTCCATTGCCTTCCTTTGGAGTTCTGTGCTTCTGAAAATTAGGACCTTAGTATTCTGTCGCAGACACGCTCATTCATTCTATATTCCTCTCATTTCACCTTTTTAATGCTGAGGCAAACATAATATAGTATATTATTAATTAATATATTAGTTCACATTTGGACTGTTACAACTGGCACAGACTTGGAGGAGAGAATATGCTTATAAAATTTATGGACAACACCAAGTTGGGAGGTTGCAGGCCTGCCGACAGGGTGGGGACAAAAGGGGCAATTGCCTAGGGACCTGGCGATTTTAAAACGGCCCAGGCCATGGGCTGTGGGTGAAGCTTCTGCTCAGTGAGGCTAGCTCCCCATCCCGCCTCTTCCGCCCATGGCCCTGCCCCAACCCCACCCCTTGCTCAGCCACTCCACCCCCTGCCCAGGCATCCCCACTCGGCCCGCTCATTGCTGCATCCCTCTTCTACACCCCCTTTACTCTGCTTGGCCCCCCTCCTCTCTTTCACAGCTCCTCTTCCCCGCTTGGCCTCCCCACTCACCTCCCCTGCCACTGCTTGCCTGGGGGAAGATGAGGTGTGGAAGAGAGGAGGGAGACTGAGTGGTGGCAGGAGGGACATGGTGGTGAGCAGGGGAGGGAGCAGGGCCTGGGGTGAAGCAGAGGTGGAGTGTAGGCAGGGATGCTGGCAGAATTGGCAGGATGGGGAGCTAGCCTCCCTAAAGGGAAGTGTCATCCACCACTCATGGTCATAAACCTCAGCCACCCCTTTCTAGAATTGCTGTTGTCAGGCCTGGGAGGTTGCAAGCATTTTGGATAAAAGATTTAGAATTCAAAATAACCTTGATAACTTAGCCAATTGGTCTATGTGATGGGGTAGACTAGGCCCAGAGGCTCTTTGCTGGAGGCCTCAGGGTCCTGCAATACCAGGGCCAGCGGCCAAGAGAGACTGCACAGTAAGCAGCCAATCAGGGGGAGGCTGCAAAGGGTTTGCCAATCAGAGAGGATGCAGGGAGAAGCCAATCAGGGCCCAGAAGGGCCATATAAAAAGGCACTGCAGTGTCAGAGACAGTCAGTTCCTTTCTGGAACTGGAGCCAGAGAAGTGCAGATGATGATTCTGACTGGCTAAAAGGAACTGCGGCACTATGGATAGCTCAGTGGTAGCAGGGACCGAGGGAGTGAGAAAGAGCTCCTTGTTGGCTGCTAGGCCTGAACACAGAAGAGCCTTGAGCTAAGGATGAAGCATTAGTGAAGGCTGGGGCTGTGGGGAAGTGGCCCATGGAACTGAAGGCATTTTAGTTAAAGGGACACGGTGGCACATAACTGCTATTCTTAGGATGTCTGGGAGGAGACTCTGGAGTAGTGGGTGGGCCTGGCTCCTCCCCTGTATGCCTCTGGGGAAGTGACCTACAGCCAGACAACAATAAACTCCCAGAAGGGGTTAAGAGGCCCAGCTGGAGAGCTGAGGCCAGAATAGAGCAAGAGGGCAAAACCATTGAGTCCAGGGAGGAAGCCCTTGGGGTATGGCCTGATACCAGGGATACCTGACCAGGAGGGGTGCTCATGAGAGGTGGGGGACATGCTGTCACAGTCTGAAATCAACCAATAAAATGCAACAAAGGAAAGTAAACTCAGACTTTAAGGCCATACGGGACCATCATGATCATCTAGTCTGACCTCCAGTACATTTCAGGCCACAGAATCTCACCCACCCACTCCTGTAATAGACCCACAACCTCTGGCTGACTCACATTATTTAAAGACTTCAAGTTACAGAGAATCCACTATTTACACTAATTAAACCTGCAAGTGACCCAGGCCCCAAGCTGCAGAGGAAGGTGAAAAACCCCAGGTTCTGTGCCAATGTGACCTGGGGGAAAATTCCTTCCTGACCCCAAATATGGCGATCAGTTAGACCCTGAGCATGTGGTCAAGACCCGCCAGCCAGACACCCAGGAAAGAATTCTCTGTAGTTGACTTGGAGCTCTTCCCATCTAGTGTCCCCTCACCGAGTATTGGAGATATTTGCTGTTGCAGATCAGTTGTAGGCAGTGTCATAACACCATCCCCTCCATTAAATTATCAAGCTCAGTTTTGAAGCCAGTTAGGTTTTTTCCCCCTACTGCTCCTCTTGCTCTGCTAGTTAGAAACCTTTGTCTAATTTCAAGCCTAAACTTATTGATGACCAGTTTATATTCATTTGTTCTTTGGTGCTTAACTTAAATAACTACAATCTGTTACAATCATACATCCCAATTCCTGTGTATACTTATCTTGAAGCACTGTAGAAATGTTAACCAATTAATTTTTACAACAGTCCTAGGGTGAAATCATGCTCTCACTTACAGCAGTGTTTATACAGTCTAGCTCAGTTCCTCTGGATTTACACCAGTGTAAAAGAATTTTGAGAGTTTGGCCTTAAGAGTTTACTTAGATTTTAGAAGATTTAAAACTGTTTACCAAATTCTGCCCTGAGATACACCAGTGCAATTCCACTGAATTCATCAGGATTGCACAGTTTTAAATGAAGGCAGAATGTGGGACTGTATCTCATTGCATGTCAAGCCTGTACAGTGTTTGTTGGATATATTGGATTAAAGAATGTTTTTAAATTTGACTCATATTCACAAAAGCAGAGAAAACTTCAAACAACTTCAGCTCTGTAACTCACCCCATGTAAGCATTTCAGAAGATCAGAACAGTGCATGATGTTACATAGACTATGTGTTGCTTTACCAACAAAATGGGATCAGCTAATTATAGTATCGGGTCTGAGTTAGAACTTTAATTTTGGATCTTTTAGTGGGTTAAACAAATAGGGCAAAATTCAGACCTAGTGAAGGTAGGTGCAGCATTGACTTCAATGGAATTGCACCTACTTTTATTCTTTGTTATTATTTAACACTAACATTATGGTAGTGCATAGATCAGGGACCCATTGTGTGTGTACAAATATAGAGTGAATGACAGTCCCATCCCCAAAAAGCTAAAAGACAAATTATGTCAGTGGGCCAGGGTTTGTGAGATGGGGCAACAAAATTTTTTTTTTGCTTACACATGTCAGAATTTAGCCTATAATACTCTTCTTTAACACTGGTATTTATAGGTTAGTATGCTTTGTTTTTTATGGTAGTATTTACAACAGAGGGGAAAAGAACTAATGGAAGTAGCAGAGTTGACATAAGCTGCATATTATAAAAATATGTGCTGCAGCAATTTCTAAAACGGAGGTTAATTTAGGGTCAGATCCTGCACCTTTGAAGTCAATAGGAGTTATGTCATTGACATCAATGACTGCAGGAGCAGGAACATAATGCTTTTGAAATAACTAATAATACTAAGTAGAGATGGATTTCAGATCACATTCTTCTTTCTGACTGAGATATGTGCACGTGGTGCACAGACACACCTACACACATAGTGGTTTTTTTAATGTTTATATTCTGAGAGGCACGAACTCCTGTACAGATCATTCTTGCTAGGATTGGTGGCAGGGAGCTAAAACCTATAGCTAGATTCAGGGTATAAATAAAAAACAGGTGGGCCATGGCCACAGAACACATCACTATGAGTCCTGTCATGGAGGACGTGTAGTGTGGCATCTCCATTGGTTTTAAAGGAGAGAAAAATCAGAGTCAGTTTTCCCCCTAAGGTTTCCCCTTCTGCCCATGGGATTTCAGGCATGCAACTACATGTATCAGGCAGCCAGAATTTGACTCAAGCACAGACTGGTACTCTGTAAGCTTTTTCAAACAGCTCTGTTAATATACTACAATCATAATCTGCAAAAGTTTTCCTTTCAGGGCTCTCCTTACTAAAGACTGTTCACCATGCTGAAACGTGCAGAGGTTTTGTTATGTGGATACTTCACTAAGGAAGACTAAAATCAAGCCACCAAATTAATTTCCACTTATGTCTAAGCAAGCTTTAAGTTTATCTCTTCTAGATGAACAGTTTGTGCCTCAACCCACAACACCACTTGACCTCTTATTATATATACCACTTAAAAAAAAATTAGGGCTGAATTCTCCACTACCTTTTTACCTGTGGATTCCAGAAAACAGAATTTTCATGCTGCAGAATTTAGCCAGTACTTCTTACTTTGCCTATACAGAATGAAATCTTGGTCCCACTGAACTCAAAGGAAGTTTTGCTATTGACTTTGTTGGAGCCAAGATTTCATCACAGGACTCAAGTATAAATGGACACCAATTTATATATTATTTTAACCTTGTAAAATGGACAACTAGGCATATTATCCCACTTGTGTATTTATTTAACCCAGCAGTGCAGAAAAAGAAATTGGAAAAATACTAAACTGTAAATTAGCATGAAGTTCAGCTATGTGCACTAAAAGGAAGGTTTTCTCTTTTCTTTGGTTTTCTGAGTATTGGCCACTATAAGAGTCAGGATGTGATGGACTGTTGGTCTGGTCCAGTACAGAAAATCCTATCTGATCCGAGAAAAAAACATTATAGTTTCTCATATAAATATATATTTAAACAATTGTCAATATTTATTATCTTATACATTTTCAGTTTCGCCAAGTTGTTAGGCTCTGTCATATTAAGTACTTTGATGAAAATTTAAAAAGCACATTATTTTCTACTTAGACTGTAATGACTAAAAACATAGGTGTCCATTTCAAGAAGTAGCTGTAGTGGCTTAGATTAAATCAGCAAGGTTTAGAATTCCTGTGGTAATGAAAACAGTGGGGGCATTAATATATATATTTTAAATTATTTTTTTTTAAATACAATTTTGAAAGGAGTAAGGAAAATATCTTAAAGGTTTTGATTTTGCTATGTTTTCACCTCACGGGACTATGGATCTGCAATGTATTGATATGACAAAGAAATTCCAAACACTGCAGGATTTTTGCAATTGCAATTGCAATTGTTGCATAAAATAACTGTATATTTTTAAAAGTATTTCATATGGTGCAATGTCTCATTAGATGAACAGCTGACCACTTAAAAAACCCTGTGATTTTTGCTATCAATTCAAAAATGAATGCAGGGCAAGCTTTGCTTGGCAGAGTCTTATGCTGCCACAGTGAAAAGCATTCCTAAAAGTTATTGTCTAACTTGATATAATTGTTGAGTTCAATAAATTTAAATAAAAGGAAATGTCTTTACTGTCTCCTTATAATTTTTTATCCAAATGTGGCGTATTATATTGGATCACTGGATAAAACAAATTCCATCCTAATATAATCCAATCCTGTGTGTCTTACATCACTGTTTCTTTTTTCTTTTTCCCCTCTTGATTACAGATCTGAGAAATACAAACTTAACGTTTGCAGTTTCAGAAAAAGAGATCATTTGAGACATTATGATTATCACAAAGACTGCACGTCTTCAGATTAATTTCCAGGTACATTTCATTGTATTTTGGCCCTATATGGCACTAAATTCAGATTAATCAAATTTCTTGCTTCAGATGCAAGCTCATTTTATATTACCTTTTATTTGCAACTATTTAGGATGGTTGAGCGCTCAATGCAGGCAGAAGGGCTTTGGGTATTTTTGCCTTTTGCTTTTTTTTTTTTTTTTAAATATATATGTGAAGGAATGAAGATTAGTGTGATGAAACCAGTACACTTGTTTGCTGCCCACTCTTTTGAGGATCTGCTTTTAGCAGCTGATATCAGGAATGTGGAGGAACAAGTTCAAATGAACAGCTAAATAAAGCAAATATTCCAGATACACTGCAATCATTTTGTCCGTGGTACACTAATTTATATAGGGTCAAATCTTCAAAGCAGCCTCAATCCAACTTCTGAGCCAGTTTTTTTGCTGAGGGTAACTCCCTCTAACGTTATGGGTCTGAAACTGTATATCAAGGTTTTGTGCTCTCTTATGCTTGAATAGGCATCTAACTCTTCAGTTTGTACTCCTCAGGTGTATAAATTACATTATCTTGCAAACATCCAAAATCTGAACTGCATAAAATCTTGGCTACCTAAATCTCCAAGTACAAACTAGAAAGTGCAAATGTAGAGGCCACTTTTGGAAAATTTTACAGTTTAATCAGTTTAGAAAACAATTTTTTAAATCTTGTATAGAGGAAAAAACAGAAGGATTTAGCTACGCTTTTCCTCAACTCCTTTGACTTTATTAATACAAGTAAAATTCATACCTGTTCTAGCTAGTCTCTGGACATTTAAGAGCAGATTTTCAAAAGTACATGTATACCTTTGATTGAACCCAATTTGCAAAGATGTAAACCTCAATGCAAAACTTACAAAACATGTGGCCAGATCCTCAGCTAAATTCAATGGAACAATACCAATTTACACTAGCTGAGGATCTGGCCCAGGGTCTATAAAGTAACAGTCAAATTATACCCTCATTTACACCAGCGTAACCCCATTTTAGTTCATTCGAAGAAAATTTGGTTGGCAGGGCATAAATGGCTCTAGCTGAGATCACAACAAAGGCTTTGTTACACTAGCCGCAGTAGAACCAACAATAAAAATACTAGCATAGACTAAGAGCAGAAAGCAAGCTATACTTATTCTCTAAATAGCAGACAAAATAACTGTAGAGAGTATGTGGTTTTCAAATACTGCAGAGGATTGCAGAGTATTTAGTGGAAATCTTTGAAAACTGCCAACTAAATTGATGGACATCTTGTTTATACTTGTTATATTACTGAAATTGGATGCTACTATATTTAAATGAGCCTTTGTTGTAGTTTTTCACATCTTATCATTTTTAGTCTAAACTGAACAGTGTTTATTGAAATTGTAGCATTTTTCAGTCAGCCTTGTCTGCAGTCAAGCCTTTGGTTATTCTGGAATTGTTCCAAATGATTAAGCAAGTACAAAGATGCTTCACTGATTGTGTTAATTGATTTTTATGTTGAGTGGAATCAGTTTTTTAAAGTTTTATCTCTACTATTTTTATTTTTCTAAGTCCAATACCTACCTGTCCCACACTTTCCTCTGGACTTACTCTCTTGTTCTAGCATGGGTAGCAAAGTATAAGTCTACCCAAAGATCTGATTACAGTGTTTAAAATGTGCATCACAGAATTTAACTCACAATAGTTTTGACCATGTCCTTGTGATATAGAAGTAGTTGAAATATGCATCTAGCATCTGGAACAATACAACAACTCTAAGTCACTTCTGTTACTATGACATATGTGGTTTAATGTCAGTGTTGTCACTGGCGTTGGACAAGTATAAATAGACGATCTATCATCATGTGGTGAACCACAGGTCTAGTGTAATTTTGTGTCTACATTTTTACTCACCCTTCAAAGAAAATCTCTTTTAAGAAGAAAAAATTATCTATACTTCACTCTGTATTTACACATATTCACTAATATGCAGTTTTATCTTCTATTCCTTGCAGAAATCCCTATGCTGTTGTGCTTTATTGACATTTTTCTCACCATCAAGCCCAATTCGATCAGTGGTTTCTCTTGCAAGAGTAAGATGTCCATTTCCCCCTGGCTTCATAATGGCCCAAGACAATTCCACCTTGGCAGGCTACCACAACCAATTAATTACAGATAAACATGTCTATCTATTTGTTGCAGCCACATTGCAAATTCAGTTAATTATTAAGATTATACACTGGTATCCTGATCCTGTTCTTAGAGTATGTCTACAAGACAAAATAAAACAATAGTAATATGTAATAATGTGTTGTTAATTCAGGTTAAAATAGCAAGAAGACATGGCAATTTGGCTTATAACTTGGGTTAGCAGCTTGCGTTCAACCCCAAGATGAGGGTTGAACTCATCTTGACAGCATTTCTGTTTGTCTGTGTCCGTAAGGCAACAGAATTCAAATGCCACAAAGAATCAATTCCAAAATTTCAGGGAATATTCTAGGCATCAATGGGCAGAAGCATATTGATTTGGGGGAAAATCAGAGAACTGAAAGGGGAAATATGAGGGGACACATGGAGCCCCTGCCAGCTGATTAGTACAGCCACTCCTTCAAGTACCTCTGCAATTGTCTATTGATCAAACAACTGGTTGACAGCACCCATTAATGCCTTCCATCATGGCAATACCCCATCTCATCTCTGCCTATCCTCCCAATGGAGTTTAACATGTTGACACCCTAAATGACTATCTCCCTGACAAAAAGAATAATAATGGTGGAGGGGAAGAGGAACAGTGGGTGTGCACACACCCTGGAATGGAGGAGATCATTGGAAAAGGGTGAATGGGACACAGAGAACCCCTAGCCAGAGGGAGAATGGGGGGACCCTAGAATGGGAGGAGCAGAAAATGGGGGGCACAGAGAACCCATAGAGTAGGGGAGATTGGGGTACTCAGGTATGGGGGGAGAGGATATGGGGCAACACAGAGTCCCTAGTATGTGGGGTTAAGGTGACAATAGGGTGAGGGGGATGGGGACACATAGAACTGTTTTGGGGGAATGAAGAGCCTTGGTATGGGCAGGAGGAATGGGGAGCACACAGAACCTTTGGCAGAGAGGAGACTGGGGGACCCTGGCATGTGGCAGAGGAGAAAATGGAGTGGCACAGAGAGCCCTGGCCATAGTCCCATGCATGAGGGAGGTGAGGGGAGGGGAGGATTGGGGTGGGATGGGGATTCAGGGAGTCCCTGAAATAGAGGGGGATGGGAGGGTGGCCCCCAGGGAGCTTGTGGGGTGGAATGGAGGGATCAGCTGAGCACTGTATGTGTGTAATAAACTTGGCCTACACAAGCTATGAAGCATGCGATCCCCCTCGTATCAGTAAATGTAGCTCTACTCCACCAGCAGTGTTACTTCCCATGGTGGACACTGGTGGTGCAATCGTATGTATACACATCAGCTATTTACAAATAACACACTTCAGTGGCCTATTTGTCTGTGTATGCAACAATAATTGCATAGGTAAACATTTGCATAGAACTACAGACTTAGCTTTCTGAAAATCAGCATTAAAAAGGATCTTCGCAGCTAACCCCTTTGTTTTCCTCTGCAGATCTTAATCCTGGATAAAAAGATCCAGTTGACAAAGGATGTAGTAAGAATGTACTGCTCATGATAAGAAATGTAGCTGCTAAATCATCTGAGTTAAAAAGGCCACACTGTAAAATTATTTTGAGAGATGAGATCTTGCGTGCTATGTATTCCTGCAGGACTCCTCAGATCATTTCTCAACAGTCTGAACAATGCATGATTAGTGGGTTGGAACTGTGGCTCTGCAGCCTGCTGCTAGCCTCTCTCTGGAACATGGAGACGCTGCTGATTACATCTGCAAGCTTCTTTTGTGAAGACAAGGAGCAAATTTTCTAAATTCAGCTGGATTATGAGAAATGTTACTGCTCCACAAAATTCCCATGTTAAGCCGTTCTAAAACTTAATAAAAATGTTCAGTAGCAGATCAGTTGTGGGTTCTATAAATGTCTACCTTTTCCATTGACTATTTCCATTTCACCAAATTTCAGACAACTTGAGATATGTTTAAAATGACTTATGCTGACTTCAGTGGACCTTTGCATTAAAAAAGAATAGTGTCATCTTAGGGTTTTAAGGAAAGGCAACTCTAAGACTAGCAAACAAGTTTTGTATATCAGCACTTGATTTATACTTCCCATCAAGTACAAAATATCTAGCACTAATGAAAGGGGAAGGAAGGCTTTTGCCTAAGCTATATCTGTATTCTCAGCCAAAAACTGTTAAGAGTACATATCAGTAGTTTAAGAGTAAAATATAATACAGGGATGTTGTAATTTTTACAAAAAATAAACATTATAAAACTCAGGAAATTCAGAATTCACGTTGAACTCAACAGAAATTTAAACAAATTAAAGTATTACAATGTATAGTTAGGGCACCCAGACAATTTTAACTCTGCCTTGTTGTAACATCATGCAATAATCATATTATTATAATTAAGACATTTTTAGTGTTTTTGTCCTAAATTAGGCGACAGTGATTTTTAAAGGCATATTTACATTTTTTTCCTCCTTCCCACAGGGTATCGCTACAGGCAGTTCTTCATAGAATTCTCTGAAACAGATTATGTGCCAAACTCTGTTGAAGAATAAACTTTCACTTAAGAAATAATGGCAAAAATTATCATTCATCATTGATTAACCAATAATCAATAAAAAACTTAGAATTTAGCTTATGCACAAGATTTCAGATAGTTTTAACTATACAGAAAAGTTGAAAAGACTGTTATTACGTTATTAAAGTTATTTTGGACAAAAAATAAAAGATCTGATGCAGGAGGCTAAATTTCTTAAAGGACACATTTTTCAATTAATTTTAACCCATAAACTATATAATGGACTTACCGATAAATTCTCAAGAAAAGTATTCTGTTTTCAAAGGTAAGTCCTATAATTTTTAGGAGGATACCCTGTCTATTTCATAGACAACATAACATACAGTCAAACAGTTTATATCTATATTTATATAGATATATATCAAAGAGACTGAATCCTGCAAATCTCAACTCAACCTTAACTATTGAGCTGTGACTGGCACGTCCATAAAATAGCAGCAGACCTCCTAGTTGTTTGGATGGGTGGAGCTAAGAATTGGTTATTGATTCCCATCTGAACTTTTGGGCACATGTATAGGAATTAAATAATAAAGCATACAAACAAGAACAAATATCCAAAATATAACATCCTCAATGGTCAACTTCAATGGAATTTGTGAATGCCCACTACTTCTGAAAATCAGGTTCTAGAATAGAAAGGTACATAAATAAATTGGAGGGCTAAGAAATAATTTGAAAAGCAAACAGCCAAAGGCATATCTCAAATATCAAAAAACTATATGATAATATCAGAGTTACAAAGCCTGTGAGAAAACTGGGGGTCCACTGGACTACCAACAAGTAAAGGGAACAATTGAAGGACAGAGCAAAAAATCATTTAGCTTCTATGTATCAGTCCACAGAGGATGTTAGCTAAATAACCACTACTTTCAGATGTTAAAAATGAGGCACTTTCTGAGATTGAAGTATCATAAGAATGGCTATACTGGATCAGACTAATGGTCCATCTAGCCTAGTATCCTGCCTTCTGACAGTGGCCAGTGCGAAATGCTTCAGAGAGAATGAACAGAACAGGGCAATTTAGAGTGATCCATTCCCTGTCATCCAGTCTCAGCTTCTGGCAGTTGGAGGTTTAGGGATACATGGAGCATGGGATTGAATCCCTGACCATCTTGGCTAATAGCCAAATGCCTATCCTCCATGAATTTGCCTAATTCTTTTTTTAACCCAATTATACTTTTGGCCTTCACAACATCCTATGGCAATGAGTTCCACAGGTCAACTGTGCACTGTGAGAAGAAGTACTTCCTTTTATTTATTGTAAACCTACTGCCTATTTCATCGGGTGACTGCAGTTCTTGTGTTAGGTGAAGGGGGGAAATAACATCTGCCTATTCACTTTCTTCATACCATTCATAATTTTATAGACCTCTATCATATCCCCTCTTAGTCATCTCTTTTCTACGATGAGCAGTACCATTCTTTTTAATCTCTCCTCATATGGAAGCTGTTCCATTCCCCTAATAATTTATGTTGCCTTTCTCTGTACCTTTTCCTATTCTAATGATCTTTTTTGAGATGAGGCGGTATTCAAGATGTAGGCATACCATGGATTTATATAGTGGCATTATGATATTTTCTGTTTTATTATCTATCCTTTTCCTAATGGTTCTTAACATTCTGTTAGTTTATTTGACTGCAGCTTCACATTAAGCAAATGTTGTCAGAAAACTGTTCATGATGATGCCAAGATCTTTCTTGAGAGGTAACAGCTAATTTAGACCCCATCATTTTGTATACATATTGGGATTATTTTTTCCAATGTGCATTACTTTGCACTTACCAACATTGAATTTCATATGCCATTTTGTTGCCGAGTCATCCAGTTTAGTGAGATCCCTTTGTAACATTTTGCAGACAGCTTTAGACTCAACTATCTTGAGTGATTTTGTATTGTCTGAAAATTTTGCCACCTCAGTGGACACCCTGTTTTCCACTCATTTCTGAATATGTTGGACATCACAGGTCTCAATACAGATCTTTGTGGGACCCTGCTATTTACCTCTTTACATTCTGAAAACGGTTCATTTGTTCCTACCATTTCTTTCCCATCTTTTAACCAATTACTGATCTAAGAGAAACCCTTCCCTCTTACCCCATGATTGCTTATTTTGCTTAAGAGTTTTTGGTGAGGGACCTTGTCAAAGGTTTTCTGAAAGTCCAAGTACACTATATCCACTGGATGAACCTTGTCCACATGTTTGTTGACACCCTGAAAAAATTCTAATAGATTGCTGAGGCATGATTTCCCTTTACAAAAGCTGTGTTGACTTTTCTCCAACATACACATACATATGTGTCTGATAATTGTGTTCTTTACTATGGTTTCAACCAATTTGCCCCATACTGATGTTAGGCTTACCTGCGTGGAATTGCCAGGATCACTTCTGGAGCCTTTTTTTTAAATTAGCACTTCATTAGCTATCCTCCAGTATCCTGATACAGAGGCTGATTTAAGCATTAGGTTATATACCACAGTTAGCAGTTCTGCAATTTAATATTTGAGTTCCTTCAGAACTCTTAGAAGAAGACCATCTGGTCTGGTGACTGACTACTCTTTAATTTATCAATTTGTTCTAAAACCTCCTCTCCTGACACTTCAATCTGGGACAGTTCCTCAGATTTGTCACTTAAAAAGAATGGCTCAGGTGTGGGGATCTCACAATGAAGACTGAACCAAAGAATTCATTTAGACTTTCTGCAATGTCCATGTCTTCCTTGAGTGCTCCTTTAGCACCTCAATCATCCAGCGGCAACTTTGCCTGTTTGCCAGACTTCCTGCTTCTGATGTACTTTAAAAATGTTTTGTTGTTAGTTTGTGTGTTTTTAGCTAGTTGCTCCTTCAAATTCTTTCTCGGGCTGCCACTTGACTTGCCAGAGTATATGATCCTTCCTATTTTCCTCAGTAGGATTTGATTTCCAATTTTTAAAGGATGCCTTTTTGCCTCTAACTGCCTCTTTTCCTCTTCTATTTAGCCATGGCGGCATTTTTTTGGTCCTTTGACTTTTCTTTTTTTTTTTTTAATTTGGGGTATACGTTTACTTTGGACCTTTGTTATGGTTTTTAAATAGACTTCATGCAGTTTACAGGCATTTTACCCTTGCGGCTGTTCCTATTAATTTCTGTTATGGAACTCATTGCTACAAGACACCACTGAGGACAAGAGCTTAGCAGGATTCTAAAATACACTGGGCATAGACAGAGATAATAAAAACACCCACAATTATAGATAGGACAAAAAAATTTAGAAGAGACATCGACAGTCACTAATGGATGAAATTAGGAAGAAATTTCCCCTATAGGCAGTTATTCCATTCTGGATTTTTTGTATCTTCCTTTGTAGCATCTGCTACTGTCCACTGTCAAGATATCAGGCTAGACAGATAATTGATCTGATTCCATATGGCAATTCCTATGTTCCAATAGTAGCACATACTTACCTCATGGGTGTGTTGTAGTGGTTAATGAATGAATTAATGATTGTATAGTGCTTTGAAAATGTTAAGCAATATGTGCTATTATTTCAGTCTGCCAAGACATAATGAAAAATTAATGTTTAACCTTTTTCAACAGCTTCTGTATAATTAAGCTGCTAATAGATTGCTAAGATGATTCCATTAACTATCATATCAAACAATGTAATAATCTATTACAATGATATGCGATTATTAAAAATAGAATAATTTATTACAAAATACATTTAAATTTCTTTACTAATATTTGTATTATGTTTTAGAAACATTTTAAATATATCAAAGCCCTTTTTTAATATGGCAAATGCAAATGTAAAAACTTTGGTGTGAATTCTTCTCTCATTCTGAGCGGTATAAACCTAATGGCATTATTCCTGATTTACCACAACTGAATTTTTAACAGAATTTTCCTCTGTATCTTTTCTTTCTTTGTACATTCATGGCACTGCATAGCACGATATAAAATAACACATACATAACTAGGGCTACAATGCTTACAAGTCCCCATTGACTTGGGGACCAGTCCTACAAAGTCTTACTCATGCGAATAGGCTCACTGAGTAAAGGTAAGTGAGTAAAGGCTCCTCACATAAGTAAGGATTTGTAGGATGAAGTCCCTAGAGCCTAGAAGTCAGTGTTAATGGTGAATTTTGGTTGAGTAAAGGCTGGAGAATAAGGCTTTAGCTGAACCCTATAAATTGTTCATTGTTAAAAACAGTCACTGTATTCTGCAAGTATTTTGGAAAAAGGAACAGCTGAGTGACAAATCAAGCACACCTACACAATCCTCCCTGTTTATTAATGTGTTATTTGTTTGAAGCTAATGTGTATGAGAAATAAAAGATATTTTAGGACCTACTATGGAAATATTTTCCAAGCTTTGGAAGGAGAATTTGAATTTATTTAAAGTGCTTAGTTTATCAAAAGGGTACATGGTGTAACATACAGACGAGGTATTGTTAAAAGTAAAAATGGTAACTACAATCACCTTTTTGTTGGCCAATAATAAATACAACCAGGAAGCCAGAGAGAGGAAAGATAAAATAATCATCTGGAAATGTGTGTATTCAGGGCCTGATCTAAAGTCCATTTAAGTCCATTGGAGATTTTCTATGGATTGCAATGAGCACTGGATCTAACCCTATAGGAGGAGGATGACAACGCGTTAGTATGATGTGGTCGCTGTCTGTAATTTGCTATAGTCCATGCTAAAGCCTGAAATTTCTGGTAGCAACATTTGAACGCAACATTTTTTGTCTTTTAAAATTGTTATATTTTATTATTTTAAAATAAAACAAAATTATAAAGGAATCAACATTAATGTAAACAAAAATAAAAAGGTGGAGCAAACTAAAATTAATGTGCTAATTAAATGAAGTTTTGCATCAATACATAAGTTATCAGTATTTACCAAACCTGCCATTGATCATCAATAGTGTCCTCTTGAATTAAAGTGAAAAATGAGATAAAAAATAACAGACCAAAAAGACAATAGCAAGTTTCCAAGTTCTATTGATGGCTTAATGAGGCTGCCTTTGAGAGAATAAACCCAGAGCAAGTAGTTCCTTAAACAGCCATTGAGTCAGTGTGTATTCAGAGCTTTGATCAATGTTAGCAGGGATTATTCTGTGAGAAGAACAAAGGAGCCTAAGAGATGGGGTCATGGAGAGAGAACTGAAGGAAGAGAACAGGTCAGTCACAGATCTCTTTGGGCTCCATTCTGCCTCCCTCTCTCACACTGTTGTACCTTACTTCATTAGCAGTCCCACTGACTTCAGAGAGCTTTGCATCAGGCCTGGTTGTTATCAGTGGGCCTATTTACAGAATAAGGTGCTACTCAGTTCACAAGTAGCAAAATAGGGTTCTCCATTAGCAATTAAACTGAGAAATTAAATATTTCTTAGCATTAATTACAATAGAGCATGGAAACACATTTCCATGAGGTAGTGAAATCAGTAAGAGAACTCTGACGTCTTACCAGATCAGTACTGAACTGGTGTAGCTGGTTCAAGAAAGCTATTCTGATTTATACCAGCTTAAGCTCTGGCCCACTGTTTTTATTGTATCTGAAAATGTGGAATAGTATTCTACAAAAGAAAAATGTTTTATGTTTAAAGAAACTGAAAGAGATTTTGTTATTCCCATATCTTGAAATAAAACTATCCTGCTAATCTGTCCTTGAATTTTGGCCTTTATATTTACTGCTGAAATTTATATTTTAAATTGCATCTAATTTGTGTTTCCTAGTGGAATTGACAAGAACACATTGACCAATCTTTTTGTGTAATTTATTTATTTATATATATTTGTTTATTCATGAACCTATATTGACTGACAAAGTTCTTTAAGGAATCCCATCTCCACAGATCACAATTAATCCTCTGTTGATAGAGCATCTGGATAAGAGCTTGGCCTCAATACATGGTAATTGCAAAAGAAGCTATGAGCTGTTTGCCAGGCTGCTACGATTTTATTGAATTGCTTCAGATAACCATAGTGGAAGCCACCAAAAAGGGTAAAAGTCTTAAGTGGAACTTCCTTATAAAAAACACATGAAAGCTTCATGGCCTAATGTATGTTTCATACTCCTCTTCATTTATAGGTCTATATAACTAAAATTTATTTAATTTAAGCAAGTGATTCTATAATTCCAGCTACTTGAGTTATCTGTAAATAAGTGTGCAATAAGCATAAGAACTTTTAAACCAATGTGCAGAATCCTATTTCTGGTTGCCACATGATCAAACGCACTTTTGATATTATATCCACCAACCTTGACTGGGTCATGGTCCAAACCTGTGATATGCTCAAAATCTACTGTGTGTTATTGTCATCAATAAAGGACCTTTAAAAAAAAAAAAAAAAGCAAGATGTAAATAACTAAATCAGCCCCTTTTTCATAACATATTGTGATTTAGGCCTCCATCCTGCAAGTTGCTGCACGGGGACAGACATCTGTATCTCCCTGAAGCTCCACTGACTTCAAAGGGGCTCTATAGAGCCAATACAGGGGTTCACCGGCATAGAGTAATTTGCAGGATTAGGGCCACAGATTGTATGTTTTGCTACAAAGGATTTAACAGAAATGTATATTGGTTTATTTTATTTTTAATTTTTGCACTTAAATATTCCCCTGCAGTGCTGGAAACCCAAACCAACACTAACATTGTAGTGCTGCATGAGAACCAGTAAGTGTATCTGACTAAAAACAGAAAGTGAATCTCACAATCGGGTTTCACTGTGCAAGCTGAGTGAAATGCAAAAAGTAAACAAACAGCATAAATGATTAGCAGTAAATTGAATTTTAACAATAATTTTCCTTAACAAAAATTACATGTAAATAAATATATAATTTTAATAAATTCAGAGGACTTCTTTAACCAACTTCTTTTCCACAACAAGGCACATTTGACATATATTTATTTACCCAAAATAGATTGGGGAGTTAGGGCTTGATTCAATGAAGTGACATTTTTCTGTTGATATTACTGGATTCTGAATTAAGCCCATACATTTTAAATAGCTGTGTGCTGAAACAGTATTATATACTGTACAGAATTTGTTATTCTCACTTAGACTATGTCTATACTTGCTGCCAAATTTGGCGGCAGTCAACAGGAGATACACAAGCTATGCAGATTAGCTTGTGTATCTCCCGTCAACTTCCTAACTTCTACTTATCATGGTGTCTTCACTTTGCTGCCCCGATGGGAAGTGCCCTCCCATCAATGCAGCGTTACACCACCTGGCAGAGGTGGATTAGTAGCATTGATTTCCAGGTCGATTGAGCGGGTCTCCACTTCCGCTCAATTGACTGGGATAAACTGATCTGACGGCGGCGAATTTGCTGCTGTCAGTGTACACATAGCCCTAGAGAATGATTTAAAAAATTCAAGTCAGCTTTGTGGTTTGTGACGAATGCATCGTGCTGTTAAAATGTTAACCTGGCTCCTTGGGCCTATGTAGATTGCCAGAAAAGAGCATATAGCCAGTCTCACAAAGGAGGAAATCACTTGGTTTCTGTAGTACTATTCAGTCTATACAGAAGCATTTGCTTCAGTCTTGAAGGAAATGGGTCTTAGTATTGAACATTAAAAGGGGAAGTGAGAAAATAAAAGCAGGACAAAACAATGGCAGAGTAGGAAGGGAGGGGCAGCAACCCCATCTCATCTAAATATGAGTCACTATTCAGGTGATAGCTGCTGTAGTAGACATCCAGCCATTACTGTTTTGAGGATACAGTAGGACTGAACTAGGTCTTCTTTGTGACAGCACAAAGCAGTAATACTGGTATGGGGTAGCTTTGTGATTTACAGGGCTTCAGGCAAATCCAGATCTTCATAGGAAGGTATCCTCTCTTGGGAATCCTGCTTCTAGAGGAAGATCTCAGGCAGAGAAGTGCCCTCCCCCTTTGCTCCCACTGACTGAAAGGTGTGAAAAAGACTGAGCTGGCCATAAACTGCATGGGTCTGCATACTCGTTCTCAAAGAATAGAGTCCCAAGCAGTTGCTGAGGTTGCCTATAGCACTAAATGGGCACTCGCAGCTTAATTTTAAAAAGGTTTTTAATTTGACAGTATATTCTGCTTATGTTTCTTACGCTCATTCAAAAGAAGTCTGCCTCCAAATGCTAAGTTGAGTCATTCATAAACTTCAATGGCTTGGTGTATTTGTTTTCATTGATTTATTTCTTACTGGGTCTAAGTTTTCCCTGTACTTTATGTAGCTGTTTGCCTTCTCTGAAATGAATGTTGGGAAATAAGTGTTGATGTGTAGATATCTATACGCACACACATATAACATGCCTGCAACTATGTTAAAAGAACAGTTAGGTTGCAATGTCAAGCACTAAAAAGTTAGGAAATGTTAGAATTAAGGTTGTCTGTGCAGCCTTCATTCACCCCCTTTGTGCACATACTTTATGATACCGTATTTAAAAAGACATGTTCACACACTATTTTTTTTCCAAAGAACTCTTGTTTAATTCAGTGCACAGGATGTATCATGTCTTGGAAATGAAAGCAGACAGATCATGGACCATGTCCTGGAAATTTTTATATGTAATTTTGTAGGTAATTGCCTAAGTTTAAAAAAAAAAGAAAAGAAAGAAAGAAAAGCCTATTGAAAAAAACAAATTCTATCATCTGGAACCATATTGACCTCCCACAAGGGTCATCAGGGGGCTGCAACCTTTAGATCCATAGCACAGACTTCTAACAGTTGAGCTAATGGTAGCAAAAGTAGGCTGTAATATGTGAACCAGCTACTAGAGGCATATTAGACACCTTTTGTCATCAGGTTTCACAGCAATTTGCTAGACAGCAGAGAAAAGGTGAGACCCAGGAATCCTGGGTTCAGTTCCAGCTTCTGTAGGAGAGTGTACTATAATGGTTATAAAACCTTCTTCCCTTGTCCCACCACTGCCCATTATTCCTGCTTCCTACTCCCACTTGTTCTTATTCACCTTCCCCACCCTGCCCCATCCCCCTTCCTCTGTTCCTATTTTCTCTATTTCCTGCCTCTGTTATCGCCCTCCCACAGCTCTGACTCCTGCCACTTGTCTTTTTTCCCCTTCCATCCCCACTCACCTCTGTTGACTCTGCCCTCTGGTGTCTGCTCCTCATATCTCTGCATTCATCCCCATGACATTCAGGTTTGGACTGGCCACCCTCGGTCATGATGGAGGGGCAGCCAGGCAATATCTGAGTGAGTGGTGTTGCAACAGGACACATGGGGTCACAGTGCCACGTGACCCCATGCACCATGCCACATTGCCTGGAGTTGGAAGCTTGGCCCAGCCCCACGGACAGTAGCCACTGCTGCCGGATGAGTGCTGGGCAGGCTCGCTCTCCAGCTCCTTGTGAAAATTCCTGCGGTACACTTTTTTTTGTCACTTGCATAATATTCTTGAAAGACACCACCCATACACAGCTGCCAGGGGGATAGTCACCACTCACCCCACATTAGCTGTGCCACTGATACAAAAGGTTAATTGTTCTAGTTAGCTCTATATAGTTCTTACTTTGTGAAAGCTGGTTTCCTTTCCCATATTGTATAAGACTTCTTAAGGCACTAAAATAGCCTGTGAAAAAACATAAGCACTTACCGTACATTGTACGTGCTGGGTTTCAGCTCTGCTGACTCGGTTACAGGACTGTGGCTTTAGACTGAAATCTCTCTGGTGTAAGTGATATGGGGAACTCTGCAAATTGCCTAGCACAGAGAGGCCAGGATTCTGATTGGGGCCTCTAGGTGCTACTGTAACAATATAAACACCACAAGCCGGGCACACACCTACTCCTGACACCATTAGCTTGTTGTGATGCCCTTATTACACAATCCTGGAGGCTCTGGAGCCATGAATGGCAGATCTGGACCAGAATCCAACCTGCCCCTAAATTTGGATTTGTCTGAGCTGGGGTTTGCTTTGGCTTTGTGCCAGCCTCTAGCGTTTATCGTATTACCAATTAATGATCACCAGCCATGCCTGGGCCATTTCTCCGCGCTCTCCGTCAGCATCACACAACCCCAGCCAGGTGCAAGTCCCGGCTGGTGAAAACCCGGGCCGAGTAAAAGTCACATGCCAGCTACAGAGCACAGCGCGCAGCCCCCGCTCCTGCTACATCGCCCTGCCGCAGGGCCGGGGCCGCCTGCCACTCCATGCCCCCCCCAGAGCTGAATGACGTCCGCGGCACCCAGTAGGCTGCAGCTTGGAGCCGCCCCCGACCCGGCGGGGCTATCCCAAGAGCGGCAGCAGCTCGTCGTCTGAAGCAGAAGTGAAAGTAGCTGCCGCCCGCTGGGAATGAGGAGCCGCACGGCGCCACCCCCTCTCCCCGGCCCGCCCGTGGCTCTGCGTGGGAGCGGAGAAGCTGGTGCGCCGGCCCCCCCGCGACCCGTCCCGCGCCGCCTCCTCCACACAGGGGCCAGGCGGGCGGCAGCCGCGGAGCGAGGCCATGCTGCTCCAGCTGAGCGCCGAGTTCGAGCTCCGGAGGGACGTGGTCCCGTGGCTTCTGGCGCAAAGTCCGGCAGCGCCTCTAGGTAACGCTAATGCGGGGGGGCGCTTTCCGTCCTGCCCCCCAGCCAGCTTGTTTTTTTTGTAGGGTCGCCCCCCTTAGCAATACCTGTCTTGTATTCGACTCAGTGGCCGTGGCTTCTGAAATGGGGGCAAGTAGGTATGTGTATATAGTCCCACATATGTATGTTTATAGGGTCCCCCCTAACCTCCCTCCCCAATCCCCTCAGCCTAAAATGAGACACAACAAAAACAGAAGAGGAAGAAGTTAGGAATGATGTGATGTTAATGGCCTTGCTGTATCAAACGCTGGCTACAATCTAATTATTCACGAGGCAGCAGCCCCTTCGTTTAATTTATGGCAGTAATAACAACATCAGCAGCATACCGTTTACCTGCTGAGTGGTGATAATGTCAAAAGAACCCAGGTGTGTTTAAATTTCGGCCTAAATTAGTGAAGTGGTGTCTTATTTAGGCATGCTTTAGTCAGGTGCTTGGAGCATGATATGTGAACCATTGCCAAAGCTTATCTAGAAATACCTGTCTGCCTCTGATGTGTGCTTTGGTTTTCCCATTTGTATGCGCCTTGACTGCTAGTTGCAGAAAGACTGCTGGGCCTGTAATACTGTATTGATTTACACCACATTCAAATGCTGTTAAAGTTCTGTGCATTATTTTACATGAGTACATTGTCTAAATGTCTACTTTAAAAGTGATGCAAATTGTAAAGTTACTCTGTATGGTGTGAGTTTAAATTTTAGATGGTGACATTTTATTTTTTTAAATGGAGAAATGGTGTTTCATCTATTACAGCAGGGAAGTGAAAATAGTTGTTACAAATGTGAAATGCAGAGTGTACTTAAGGTGACATGTCAAGAGCTGTGAGCTCCTTGAATAAATATCATAGAGTTTAGAATAACCTGTTTAATGTTATATTACTTTCTAAAGTATGTGTATTTAAAAATAACTTCCTTGAAATGTGGGCCAAATTCATCCTTAGCTCTCCACTAAAGTCAGTCATGCACCAGTGATGAATTTGGCAAAGAATGTTCAAAATGAAATAATTCTATATGACTGCAGGAAGTAACCTATGTAGATTTAACTTCCTACTAACTGACTACTATCACATATGCTAGATGTTGTCCCTTTCTTTCACAAAGCTTTTTTCTCCTCTCTCACTTCCCATTTCTCCAAAAATTTGGTTAGAATACTTTCCTCCAGTAACCTCCCCTTTAAAAACAAAACAAAACTTTCATCCATGTAGTAAGTGAGTGCTAATTAAAATTAGACAAGCTGTTAGATGCCACAACAATATGTGATTGCTAAATTATTCTGTTGGGTGGTGTGGGAGTTGAGAAGCAATGAATGGATTTTTGGCACAGAGGCTCCCCTCCGCCCCTTTACCTGTGAAGTAACTGGTTCTGTTCTGCTTTTTAAAAACTACAGAAGACTGAGTTTAGAAAAGTAGAGGGAAATAGTACCTACACTAGCATCTGTTTCTGCCAAGATGATGATTTTTATACTAAGTTGTGAACGTCTAATTGGAGACCGTTTGGCAAGATACATAATTTAAAAAAAATCAGTCAAACATCTATGTATTGTTGCTCTATTAAAGGGGTAATGTCAGATTGAATTAGCCCCAAATAAGCTAATACAAAACCAAAAATAAATAGGGAAAGTTTCCGTTACTTTAAAAAATAAATTATTATTTTTATCTACAATTATATACTGGAATATGGACTATGATATAGATATAGTCAGTGCCATGTCCATATCTTTAGGTCATAATGTTTAAGACAGATACAGGCTTGGTCTACACTTACCTCCGCGATTCGGTGGCAGTCGATGGGAGTTACGCAAATTACACAAAGAATTTGTGTAACTCCCGTCGACTTCTGTGCTTCTCTTCTGCGCGACGTCTTCACTGCACTGCGCCACTTGTAGGGGTGGATTAATAACGTCGACTTCTGGATCGACTGAGCGGGTCTTCAGTGGCCACTCAGTTGATCCAGATAAGTCGCTCTGATGGTGGCGACTTAGCCGCCATCAGTGTAGACATAGCCACAGTCACTGCACAGCCTTCTTAAAAAAGCAAAAAAAAACCCGTCTATTTTTAGAATAAGTCCATTTGATGTTACTACTGTTACTGTCTCAGCTTCTATTAAGCATAGTGACTTTTCTACCTTTTAAAACTAAAGAAATTATTTTTGTCTAGGCATGCAGGGTGTTGTAGCCAATTAGTTTCACTAATATTAAATAAAAACAATGAGAGTCCTGTAGCACCTTAAAGACTAACAATGCTGCATGGCTCCCTGGTGGCTCGGTTCTCTAAAGGAAAATTCTTTTTCCTATCCTGCTCTTTATGAGGAAGTGGCCTCTGGTGGAGGCAGCTAGACTGGCACTGCCTCGTTTCCAGGCATTTCTCTCAGTTGCTTGCAGAAGCAGCTGGAAATAAGCTGATCAGTGTCCTGGTGCTGATTCCACCTTTCTGTGATCTCCAGCAAGGATTGCAGTTTGAGAACTTGCAATGCATAGCCATTACTTAACTTATGAAGTTCTGTATGCATTTAATATAATGGATAGAAACTGATCACATTGATCTGCTGTAAGCAACATACAATGAATCCAAACATTTTTCGTTATTACAGGTAAAATGTTAGGGCCATTTAGAACTCTAACTGAAACTAGGAATTGATTCTGAAATTTTTCAAGAAGATGGTTGAATTGTACTACTGTGGCAATTAGAACTGTTAATTCAAGAATGGTTTCCATGTTACTGGGCGGGTGAGTGGGAAATGTTAGAAATGAAGCTCCTTTTCTATAAGCTTTAAAACCTGAAGTTTCATTCAGGATTAAATAGAAGTCTGCATACTACTATCTTCCTAAAGAAGAGAGGAATTTTTGGTGTGCACAATATGCTATAGAAAGGCCTCCATTTAAGTGTTTTTGCCGATGTAAGACTAATGCTGATTCTTAAATTTAAACCTGCATATATTCTACAATGAATTAATCCAAGTTAGCAATTTACACCTTTAATACTTATCATTTCAGACACTTTTGAGAAGAGTTCAACAACACTGTACATAGTAAATGTTGAAAGAAATGGAAAAATTATTTATACCTGGAAGGTAAGTCTACAGCATAGAGCTCTATGCAAATATACCGGAAAGTAACAATTAATCTAATTTAATCTAATACTTGCATTTTACGTTTCTTTTAGTTGGGATTTAAAACCTGAAATTTGATTGGTTACAAGTTTTGGATTTCTTTTACAATAAGAAAGTAGATTCCTTGAGGTTACTTACAAAACTGTTTTTTCTTTGCAGCAAGAGTGGGGGGACTAAGGGTGAAATCCTTGCCCCATTTATGTCCACTGGAGTTTTGCCATTGATTTCACTGGGGCCAGAATTTCACCCTGAACAAACATCCATTCCATAGACAGATTCTTTATAAACAACTCAGCTCTCAGGGTGGAAGAATGTGTTGTTCAAGAAAGGCAGAATCTACTGAATTCAAGTTGAGCTATTTCACTTAAACTTGGTTCTGTAAAAGTGACCTCTTTAAATATGTTTAATGGTAAAGAAACTCCTCTTATGCCATGCTTTGTGTAATTTTAAACCCTATCTGTAGTTCTTTATGTAGTTGTCATGAACTATGAATTATCTTTAACTTGTTTAGTATCCTTCTAGAGCTACAGTCATTTTGACTTTAAAAGCCTACATTTAGGGCCCTGTTCTCTCTAGTGCATGTAAGGAAGAAGAAACTCGGTATTAAATTTTGTGGTATTGCAAGGAATTCTCCAGTTGGTTTGGAGACAATTCCCCTTCTTTGGAAGAAGTTGGGGGTTCAGTTAGCAAAATCTACTACAACCTACCAAGATTTATATGGATTTTAGGCATCTGCTGGGGACACAGGATTCAGGGCAATGCACTTCTAATTTAACTGCGGTGACAGGGATGCCCCTGCTTATTCTTTGACCTGCCTCCTCCAAACAGCAGAGCTGACACCTTGCAGAGCATCCAGCAGGGCTTCCACAAGGATGAGGGAAGAAGGAGGCGGCAGCAGAGCAGAATGCCCTTTTCTTGTGGCTGTAGGCTCTTCTTTGCGTGAGGACACCAAGGGGAGTCAGGAGGCCTTTAGACATTACCTGGCAATATTAGCAAGCCTCCCTTTTTAGTATTTTATTTTCATGTGATATTAGATTTTTGCATTACACAAAAATCTATAAATATTTTACTGTGCAGCTGTTGACAACAAATCTTCTGGGCACCACAGACTTGAGGAGGCCACATTTTGTTCATAGGGGGAAAATGCCTTCTTTCTAGCATGCATGGTATTAAGCATTCCAAGGCTGCAGACTAGCCAGCCCAATCACTTCATATGGCAATCAGGCTCTTGGGAACAACAGTAGGATTCACTGAGCTTGCTCAGTGTGTGTGTCTTCCCATTCCCAGCTAGTTACATTTCCTAGGGCTGAAGTAAACTCGGCAGGATGTGGGATGCCAGATGGTGGTAGTGGAGAGGAAGAAGATCCTGAAAAATTGGGTCTAGCAGAATGGAGAACACTTTTGCATGAGGTTTCTACTCCCAAACTGCTCTGAACTCTGTCTTGAAGAATGTGGTTCATGTTAATTCTCTTGTCCTCCTGTCTTGCCGCAATAGGCTGATTTTCCCCCAGGTCAGTCTACTACAGAACCAGCATCTGGAGCCTTGCTCCAATGGGAAGGCCACAGATATGTTTTGTTGCTTGGGTTTTAAGAATAAAACCTATTACTGGAGTCGAGAGTACTCCTTGGAATATTTTCACCTCTGGGTAAATCTGAAGGCTGGTCATATGTCGTATGTTTTTTTAAAAAAAAAAAAAAAAAAAAAAAAAAGCAGACTGCCTTCTCCCAGAGAGAGGATTGTTAAGTGATGTGTGTTGTCTATATGAGTTGTCAAAATAAGGTGCCTATCGTGCTATGGGGTCCGTGCAGGCCTTTATGCCCAGATAGATTCCCATTGAAGTTAGTGAGACACCATGCAGGATTGCGTCCATCCATGCTGGCCCAGTTGCATGATGGGGGGCCTGAATTAGCATACAAAAGGTTTTGGGATAACTTTTTCTCCAAGAGTTGGAACTATATACAAAAAGTATAAATTTCATTCCTCACATACTATGCTTTTTGCATCAAATTGCCAAAGCTTGGAGAAGGGACCATTTTAAGACTTAGAGGTAAAATGCTGGCTTCACTGAAGGCAAATGGAGTTTTTGCCATTGACCTTAATGGAGCCAAGATTCTATCTGAGGTGATTTTTGTTCTGCAGTAACTTAGTGCGTAAATGCACTATTGGTTGGAAACTCGTTCCCAGGAGTAGTTACCAGTGGTTCACAGTCAAGCTGGAAGGGCATATGAAGTTGGATTCCGCAGGGATTAATTCTGGGTCCGATTTTGTTCAGTATCTTCATCAATGATTTAGATAATGGCATAGAGAGAATGCTTATAAAATTTGCGGATGATACCAAGCTGGAAGGGGTAGCAAGTGCTTTGGAGGATAGGATTAAAATTTAAAATGATCTGGACAAACTGGAGAAATGCTCTGAAGTAAACAAGATGAAATTCAGTAAGGACCAATGCAAAGTACTCCACTTAGGAACGAACAATCAGTTGCGCACATACAAAATGGAAATGACTACTTAGGAAGGAGTACTGCAGAAAGGGATCTGGGGATCAAGCTAAATATGAGTCAACAGTGTAACACTGTTGCAAAAAAAGCAAACATCATTGTGGGATGTATTAGTAGGAGTGTTCTAAGCAAGACACGAGAAGTAATTCTTCTGTTCTTCTCCATGCTGATTAGGCCTCAACTGAAGTATTGTGTCCAGTTCTGGGTGCCACATTTCAGGAAAGATGTGTGGAGAAGGTCCAGAGAAGAGCAACAAAAATGATTAAAGGTCTAGAAAACATGACCTATGAAGGAAGATTGAAAAAACTGGGTTTGTTTAGTCTGGAGAAAAGAAGATTAAGGGGGGACATAACAGTTTTCAAGTACATAAAAGGTTGTTTTAAAGAGGAGGGAGAAAAATTGTTCTCCTTACCTCTGAGGATCGGACAAGAAGCAATGGGCTTGAAGTGCAGCAATGGTGGTTTAGATTGGACATTAGGAAGAACTTCCTAATAATAGTTAGCACTGGAATAAATTGCATAGGGAGGTTGTGGAATCTCTATCATGGGAGATTTTAAAGAGCAGGTTAGACAAACACCAATCAGCTGTTGAGTAGTTGGGGATGGCCCTCGGTCAGCTGCTTTGTGGCCCCGGGGCTGGCCTGCCGATCATCGGTCCGGCGGCAGCGGTGGGGTTGACAGCCGCTCCAGCTCTGCCCCAGAATCATGGAGGTCGTGGAAAGTCACGGCATCAGTGACCTCCGAGACAAAATCGTATCCTTAATGATGAGTATTTGAGTATTTTTTCATGTTGCTGTCTGTTGTTAATATACAGAGATGCTATCGAAAAGTGTTCTCTTTTTTATCCGAGATAAATAGATATGGTTACCTCAGTATCTGCAGATTTTCCTTGCTCTTCCCTATATTTACTACCGGGAAATAACTTCATTATTGCAGATGGTGGTGTTGGTTAATTGCAGCTCTTATTGTGCTGTCCAAAGCAATTTAAGTCTGCACTTTTTTTTTTTTTTTTTTTTTTTTTTTTTGGTATAACCACTATAAACTATTTATAATCAACGAGCCATCATTTTTGTGAGACCCACTTAAACATGTGAGTTCTTCCAACTGGCTCTCTAGCAACAGTTAACTCCAATACTTGTCAGAGCACTTCATGTTCATACTGACATTATCAGCAAGGCTGGTGTACAAACAAGGATGTAAACTAAACTGAGCTATTCTGGCTTCTGTCCCATTAGACAGACAAATGGAAAACAATCTGTATTTGCCAAATGGAAAAAGATCAAATGTATTATGCGTGGGATCAGTGGAAGGAGGAGGGTGGACTTTATTTTGTAATTTTTGTAAAAGCTTGGAAATAGCTTGAAAATTTTTTGCAAAAGCTTGAAAAGGTGCATCCGACAAAGTGGGTTTCTGCCCACAAAAGCTTATGCCCAAATAAATTTGTTAGTCTTTAAGATGCCACAGAACTCTTGCTGTTTTGCTTGAAAATAATGTAGAGATTAGAAAAAATGTGGCTTTTGTCTTTCCTGGCATATACAGTTGTCCCATAAACTCTTTTTCTGACAGGTGTTAGTCACAGGGTATATACTTCTGCCCTGAAAAGCAATGTAGGAATCCTGCAACAATATGCAAGCACATGCATAGATTTGATGTGGAAATTCATTGATTATTGCAGCTATGTTTCTAATTTTTATGAAATACACTTTTATTAGCCAAGTAGAGGCAATGCCAGATTACAGGGGCCTGCTCCTGATCCCACTGAACTCAGTAAGTTCTCAATTTGGTCCTGTTCAGGAATGCACTTGCCTAATTTTAAATCAGTGAAATTTAAGCACATGCTTATTTTTTTTTCCTTAAATAGGAGCATAAAAGAGTTTTTGTTGTTGAGAGCTTAGCTACTGTGGTGGCAGGTATAAAGACCTAAGAGAATGCATGATCAGGCCCTTAAATATTAGGGTGACAAAATTTCCCAAAGGGAAAATGAGACACTGCATGGGGCTAGCTCGAGTCCCATGCCTCTCCCCCAAGTGAGGCTGGGGCTGGCATAGCTGCTTGCCCGAGCCCTGCCTGCCCCTTGTGTGAAGCTAGGGCTGGCATCGCTGGTCACCCCCCTCGTCCTCCCCCCGAGCCCTGCCTCCATCCCTGTGTGGGGCTGGCATTGCTGCTCACCCTCTTGCACATTCCTCTGCACTCCACTTTTTTGACAAAAGTGGGCGTTTGTCCCAGTTGCTCTTGCCAACTTGATTAAATGCCCACTTTTGCCAAAAAAGTTGGGACGGCCAGGACAGGGCTTAAAAAAGGAACCGTCCCAGTCAAAATGAGACATATGGTCCCCCTATTAAGTATATTTCACAAAACAAGATGCATCACTTTTGCAAACTACTACAGGTCCCTTTTCTCATGCTCTGTTGTTAAAAACAGTGGTATCTATTGTATTGAGTAGACTCAAGGATTGTAGTCTGATGGGTGCCAGGCTGCATAGCTGGATTTAACCTTATTAGTCTAATAACTTTATGCACCCTTTAAGAGTGGTAATAGCTACCAACTGAAAATGGAAATGCAACAATTTTTTGCCAGTCAGAGTCCAAAAATAGAAATAGATCTTGAAAATCTAAAACATGGTGAACCATAAAAAGTCTTGCCCACTAAAAAGGAAACAGTTTAATATGTGTTCAGAAGTAGTGTAAAAATAACGAATGCATCATTATACAAATCAGCTGTAGACGGTGTTTGTTTTTTACAAGACAGTAGACTGTCAGTAATGGTGTTGACAGTTTGGAGCTTTTAAATAGCTTGTGAAATCTATTTAGCCTTTGTTTAGATAGTTCCCAGGATAGAGGCTGCATCCTTCCTCCAGCTGTAGGTAGGCCAGTGGGCTATGCGGCAGCGTCTCTGCACCCGGCTGTGAAGTTTTTAACCACTGGATCCATATAATTGTGGATCCCCCAGATCTGGTGTGACCCACCCCAAAATATCCTACACAGGGGCCAGCACAGAATTCCGCTTCCATGGTGCACAGAAGGTGCCAAGATACTGCTTCATTGCTACTCTGTCCTTATGGAGGTTGAGCGGAGTGTCTGCACAGAGCTTAAGTGAGGTGAATTTCATCTTATAAAGGGTTACAGATTCAGTTGTGGGTGATGGCAATGCTAGTTGATCAGTTGTCACATGTAACTGTTCTAAAAACCAAAACAGGTGACTGTTCTAAAAACCAAAACAACAACAAACACACACCAACCCCCCCTCCCCTCTCCTATTTTCTGACTCCCTTTTTTTGAGTTAGAGTAATAGAGTATTATGTATGAAACAAAAGAGCAGAAAATGGGTGGGAGTGAATGGGAATGGAAAGAATTGTTGGTGGGAGAGAAGAGGGGAGTAACACTGGAAAGGAAAACACAATGTTTAAAAAAATGTCTGTGTAAAGCTAGATAAATGAATACTTATTTCATTTAATTTACAGGGAAGTAGGAGAAATACCTGCATTGGATTATACAATCCTCTAAATAAACAAAATGAGGTAAGGCTAATGCCACATCTACATCTGGTAAGGAGACTATCTCTGATTCCTAGATTTTGATGCCCTACAAAATGATATTCTGATGTCTGTCTGAAGCGTTTGTTTTTAAATAAAAGTTACTGCTGTTACCTTTCTGCACCCCAGTGTAAAGTATTCAAATAGTTTTGTAGTACCCTGTCTGCATAGCAATCTGACTTAGTTGATACTGTGCAGCCATATCAGAATACTTGTGAGTCCTCTCCTGTGTCTAAAAAACAGCATAATTGAACATGTTTTCTAAAAAGTAATTATTTATTTTGTTACTTGTATTACATGTACACCCACAGTATGCTACGTGCTGCCACATGTATATGAAGACATGATCCTAGAAAAGATCGTACAATCCTGCAGTTGGATCCATGTGGATGGCCTGTGCAGAGCTGTGTTGAAATCAGTGGGGTTTCATGCTTATTTAAGGGTTTGCCTGTGTAGCTTTAGTGGCAGATTGGGGGCCTAAGAAAAAAAGCAATGCACAAAGGGTGGAGAAGAGAGATAAAACATAGGATTGGAATATAGTTCTTCTGCCCTTTGAAACGTTTGTTTAAAGAAACTAATATATTGGTCAGTGCTGTTTTCCTAAGGAACAGAGACTTTTAAAATAGTTTGTATTAAGTGGGTGACATAAAACAAATCATGTTATATATTTAACTTAAAATTTATTTCTCAACAGCATCTGTATACCTTTGAGAAAGATCTACACATAATCAGTTGTTCAATCAACAATGAAAAGACATTACTGGGTAATAGTATAATTTTAATGAGATAAAGACAACAATGTCATGATAAAGAAAAGTTTTTATTTTACTATTCTGGATAAATTTAAACATAAAAATAGCAAGAAATATTTTTACCCATAAGTACCTCATGACAATCTCCTTCTCTGCATTTCTAATGTATCTGTATCTAGAGTATCTAGACAATGTGATTACGGTGACTGCTTTTTTCTTTTTAAACAAACTGACCACTATTTAAGTTTCTACACTCCTAGTACATCTACAGTAGCTGTTGTGGTATTCCTTTATAGTTTAGTTCAGTGAGGAGTTTTCTTCAGTTAGATTTTGATGTTTGTTGTTTGGAAGTGTTCAGTAAGATGCATATTCATTATTTTATATCTTGTTTTTTGTTAAGTAGCAGTCAGCTTTCTTCAGTCAACAAAGGAAGAAACAGTAAATCAGCTACTGCAGCCAGGTACCGAAATGACTTATTTTTAATTGTGAAGGTACAATTAAGTGTTACAGGGATTTTGCAATGTTATTTTAGCTTTATATTCCTTATTTTATAGAACAAAACATTATAAAACAGATTAATATATTCTTAAACTTGTGTTCTTTTTGCAGTATCTAAGTGTTTGACCTTGCTCATTGAAATTCACCCAGTTAATAATGTAAGAGTCTTAAAGGCTGTGGATAGCTGTATCAGAGTACAGGTAAATGATTCAACTAATCTGAATGTAACTTTTCATTTATTATTTTAAAGTGAAAAAGCAGGGAGTTTAAAAGAACCAGTTTCATGTTATCCATGCAAAAATACTGCGTTATGTAACTGAGATACAGTATGCTTTTGTAATATTTAATACAATAAAAGTAGTCTATAGCTTTGATTTGGACTGTATTTTATCTATCTTGAATCTTTCTGAGATTGTAGTTATAAAAACTAATGATGTTTTTCATCTGTAGTAATGATGGTGCTGTTTTTGTTTATGGAGGATTATCAGTCTGTCAGGCTCTATACAAAAGTTACTCTGCTGTCAAATAAACCTCTTAAAATTATAAACAGCTTAGATTAACTTTAGCAAGTTTCTTAACCATTATTTTTACATCATTTCCTTTTACAGTTTCTCTATCCAGTTGCAGATAGAAATCCTTCTCCAGAAAGCCGTCTCTTACTAATTTCAGAAGATAAATGTAAGTATTTGAGTTAATATTTTAAATATACATGTACATTCTATTATTTTGAAACACTATAGACTAGATCTATATTGCTTATTTGGTTTCAATATCTATTTTTATTTATTTACTTATTTATTGGCTTTTATGGAAAGGACATAGAAATAAGAGAGGTCGCGGCCAATAATGGTATTATGGATGTATTCCAAAAAAGGTATACCTTAATAAGATTTTTTTCCAGTATTGGAGGCATGGCCAGTCTTGACTATATTCTTATTTTATTTTGATTAGCTAATGCATTGCTCATCAGCAGCCTTCATTTTTTTTTTTTTTTTTTTAAAGATCTTAAGGTGAAATTATGCTTTTTCATATATTGTTATAAATTCAGAGCAGTTCTGTTGACTTCAGTGGAGTTTCTCTGATTTTACACCAGTAAAAAGAAGATAAGACATTTTGGATATAAATTCCAGAAATTAAAATGGGTGCTATATTATAATAATTATATATCCATTATAATATCCATTGGCCATATATCCATTATAATATCCATTGGCCATATCTTGTAGTCCTTATTCAGAGAAGATCTCAATGACTTTGTTAGGAGTTTTGCCTGAGTAAGTACTGTACAATTTGGCTTATCAGTCAGATTAACTCTTATGCCAGGAGTTGATCTTTCTTGTTACTAATATGGCAGCTCACAACTTTCCAGTGCTAGGAGGTTAAATTGTTTTACTAACCATATTTCCTTTTTTTTTGTTTTTTAAATTGAGTTTCAATATTTCTAATTTTAAAGATATTGAACAATTTCACATTCATGTTGTCACAGAAGAACACCACAAAGTGGTAAGAAACCAACTTTCTTTTGATGCATTTATTGAAAAGCTAGAGGAAGACTAGTCTTGTAATCAGTTTTCTACTGTGATTTATCTGACCTTTCTAAATAGCTATTTTGGTAATGCTTTAAGCTATGGCTACAACTGTGAAAGCATTATTAATAAAGGTACAGATAATATAGTAGGATTTTCAACCAGTGTAACTTATGAGGAAAGTTAGTCCCTCATTGCTTCTCATTAAGTCTATGAACTTGACCTGATCAAGGGTATGTTTATAGGTTCACATCTTCCCCAAAGCCTAAATATTTTGGGTGATAAAAATGGAGTTAAGGGGCTTTCCCTGACTCCTTATTTTCTAGGACTCTGACATGAAGGAGAGTTTAGAAAGATGACCAGGATGCATGAAGAAGGAACAAAACCTAATTTCATGCATCTGACGAAGTGGGTGCAGCCTACGAAAGCTTATGACCACAGAAATTTGTTAGTCTTTAAGGTGCTACAGGACTCTTGTTGTTAAAACCTAATAATGCATCTAAAATTAATTTTGAAACTGGTGATGTGAATGCTTGAATTCCTCGTTCCCTGTATTTATAACATATGATATGAATCCTTCTTATAGTTGCTAGTAGTGACGCTAATCACTGGTGCCATTGTTAGAATCCACTGTGTGTCTTACTTAAAATGAAATGCAATAATCAATTTAATGTAGTTCTCATCATGTATTTGCCACATCATGAAAACCAGCAATTCATTTAATTGTGGCAAATATAGCTTTGGAGGGGAAAAGTTTTAAGTCCTTATTCTCAGTTATTCTAAGGCCTTTCACACTGCTCTTGCAGTGAATAGGTGTCTTAAGTTGGATGCAATTTTTAAAAAAATTTAAGAGTGGGGTAAAGGGGTTTAGTACAACTGAAAATCAGGCCCTTAGTCTGTGTCAGTCTCCATCAAATAAACTGTTTAACTATTACGTGAAATGAGGTCTCTTGGCATCTAAGGGTAAATTTAGATGGTCCTAACCATTTCCCATGATTTTAGCCTCTTCGCTACTACCAGGATCATGCATCCATTCTGTGGCTGGAAAGGCTGGGCAAGACATCCTTTGGAATTAGCAATTTTCTTCTTACACTGGCTAATAAAAATTGTTGCAGTTAGTTCAAAAGCATCTAGGATCCCGTTTCTCTCCCCTTCCCTGGGACTGAGCTTGCCATCTATTCTCCCTCCCCTCTCCCTTTTGAGAGGGTTGGGTTGGTAAGTTGTTCTCTGTGATTTCCCTCCCCCTCCCAGTTCTGTGCCAATCTATCCTTCCAATCTAGAAAATCCTACATGCACTTCCTTGGGAGCTAGCGAACATTTCTCCTGAGCTGAACATACTGCCTCTTCAATGTCCTAGACTCAAGTGAAATGAGCAAATAGAACCTTAAGCTATTTGGAGATATTGGCTGTTCTGTGTACTGCTTCTCAACTCTTTAAAGTCTGAGTTGTGCATCATCTTCATTACAGGGGCTTATTTGACTTTTATTATTCAGCTCACTTTTTAAAATCCTTCCTTCAGGTGATTCAAAACTCAGGCCAACTCCCAAGAGACAGAGTTGCAGATGATCTCATTTGGGCACAATGGGATATGACGGAACAAAGACTCTTCTACATTGTTCCAAAGGTGGGGAAAAAATAGAAATCTCTGTGTGTGTTCCCATCTCTTTCATTTTTCTGATAAGAAAGTTTGAGTTTAAAAGCCAATAATAATTATATGTGTTGGATTGTTTTGGGTAGTAAAAAGAAAGAGTAGGATAATTAAAACTAGAGGCCAAAATTAGACCTTCCATGCTATTGTTTAAATTAGAATGGACATACTGAGTCAGACCAATGGTCCATCTAGCCCACTATCCTGTTTTCCGACAATGGCCAATGCCAGGTGCTTCAGAGGGAATGAACAGAACAGGTAATCAAGTGATTCAGCCCTGGTTGCCCATTCCCAGCTTCTGGCATGTGAGCATTTACAGGGAGAGGTGTCAGTGCCTCCCAGATAACAGTGGTGTGTGGTTTTTGTTTTGTGTTTTTTGTTTTGTTTCAAAGATAGTGATGATGTATGTGATTATTGAAACCTGTTGTAGCTAGCACATCTGCCCTAGGATTATGGGCTTGCCAATTATGAGAAAATATCATCTGCATGCCAGGGCATATAGCTATAAAAAAACATAGACCATGTGCACCAACCAAGGACAAGGTTCTTTGCTAGAAAGTTTCAAACCGCTTTTCATTCTGAATAATGGGAATAGCCAAATTTGGCACAAGTTATGTATGAACAAAAATGGACTTTCAGTGCTAGTTTGTTTGCAGGTTTTTGACCCATTGAAATTGGATGAAGTATTTCAGAAAGTATCGGAAGTGTAATGTATAGTGAAGAACTCCTCTCTATTCTACTTTTTGTGGGAGGCCCTTTGGAATTATCCAAAATAAGATACTGTTCTCAATAGCTTTAGTCTCTGTAGAGCAAAAGGTTACTGAAATCTGTTCTGTAACTTTCTAGTGGCTTTCTGGGTGTGAAAGAGGAGTGTGATTGTGTATTGGACAAAACCCTAAACAATTATAGACAGAAGGTAAACAACTGATTTGAGACAGAAAGGAAGCATGTAGTATAGCTGTGTGCTGTGGAGCGCTATTTGGGGATTTAGTGTGTGGTTTTTGCTTTCTTTCTCATCCACTTGCTACCCTATGAATGGATAGCAAACAGGCTGAACGATGGACTTTTCAACCATCTCTCATTCTATATGATATGAATCTATTATGAGTTATAATAAAATTCTCTCTCTCAATTTTAGGAATCAAAGAATATCTTAAAATGTATCCAGTTTTATCCTGATGAAAACTTTAATTTAATAGTAAGTCATTAATGTAATCTTATCATCTAGCTAGTCTAAGGGAGGATTTGATTATTTGTTTCAAGGGATGGTAATTAGGTTTATTCCCAAGTATTTGTGTTTGTCATTTTTATTAGCATGAATTATAATGCAAAAACACAAACCTTGGAAATGTGCTTCAAAATGTAATGATCAGATTCTAATCTAAATACATTAGAGAAACTCTACTCATTTTGGATTAACATCTGTGCGATTCCCATTGAAATTCATGGAATTACTCTAATTTTAGACCAGTGGAACTAAAGCAGAATTTGCAAGTCAAATTAGGTGGAGAAATAAAGGTCTGCTCCTGCTCCCATTGACTTCAGTGGAAACAGAATTGAGCCTATAGATGTGTTGAGGGCACTCTGTATTTATCTGTATTGGATTCTTTGAGACAAAGTCTGAAATTCATGTTAGTGCTGCGGGCCTGCATGGATGACCCTGACGCATGGAAGTAGATGCATCCCAACTTAAGGTTTGATTAAGTGGTCTAGGGGGTCTTGTGTGAGGCTTCTTTATGGGAGTGAATTTTGCCCATAGTGCACTTTAAGGTAAAAGGCTGACTGAGGGCCAAGGGGCCCAGATCATGACTCCCTGCTTTCCTTCGCTTTTACTTAAAAAATCCCCGTAGTGTTGCTGCTTGGGAGCTCAACTGTCTTAATGTACTTCTTATATAAAGACAATATGACCTTCCAGTGAGACAAATGCTGAGTTGTTTAAAATATGAAACTTACCTTATTTAGGTTTGCAGGAACATTGAACTTTCACGTTGGCTTAACCCAAAAGTATCCCATTCCATAATTGTATAAAACCCCTATTTTCTGAGTTCTTGAACGATTTAAAGGGGTTGAATGGTGGTCGATGAATCCATTTTCCTTTGTGAAATTGGTGAATGGGGTGAGTGCGTGAGCACAATGGATGTTTTACTAGATTGCAAGACTAACCTTAAATACTGAATAATGTAGGTGTGTTCTGACTTTTGGGTTAACAGCTTGAAGTACCCATGGACATCTCTTTAAGAGACATAGGATTAAAGTAAGTGAATCACAGAACATTTTTTGTCTTATTTGTCCACGTGTGTCTAAAATTTGGTTTGTCAACACATTAACTTCATTTGGCATTGCATGCATCTGTGCATCTTATGATTCAAATCCATATATCTGTTGTTCTAACTTGACTATGTGGAGGTAAAGGGGAGCTCCCACCTTAGGCCTCCAGAAGAGGAAGCAGTGTCGCATATGACCCTCAAACCCTCCTCATGTCTTTCCCCAAATCCACTGCCTTCACCTCCTTCCATGGTATGGTGAAGCCAGATGAAGAGTTTAACATGGTTCCTGGTCTCTTCCCTTTGGGAGTGGTTTGGCTGGAGAACCAGATGTATACTAAACCATCCTTCCTGGGGGATACAGTGACCCCATCCAAATAAAACAAACTTTCCTTGGCTTCCCTCTGAGGTCCTAGCCTCTCTACAGCTGGCCTGTAGCAGTATCCCCCAAGCTCCCATTCCTTTTCTGAGGTTCTTTTTCTAGCCATTGGGCTCGGCCCAAGACTGTTTACTGGGCAGCCCAGAAGCACATCTTTCTTCTCCATCTCTTCCTGTTATGAGGGATGATAGCTGTTTATGTATTTTTTCCCAGCATGCCTTGCTGTGATAACTTACAGTTCCAAACAGTCCCCCACACTAGCACTCCTAGCATGCTTCAGTGCCAAGCAGAAAGCAGGAGCTTGGTAATGTTGGACATGCTAACAGTTACGATTATAGTACTGAAGAAAACCAACTTCACAATTGCAAAAACTCTTTAGAATCTTTGTGGAAAGATCGAGAAGTATGTTTGAAAAGGAACATTTTAAAAAAATGATTTAGTGCATAATTTACTATTGATTGTCGCTAACTAACACTAATGCCATGTTAGATTTTCAAAAAGCTGTGAAAACACTGAAAAAGAACCAAAATGCAGAACTGGTAATACCGTAGAAATGAACCCCGTTCTCTTGCCTCCCATCCCTTACTTTGTGACTATTCCCATTGAAATCAACATGACTACTCACAGTAAGGTGCTACTTGGCATGAGTAAGGTTGGTAGATTTGGGCTCCAAACCTTTTGAGTTCTCAGATATGGTGAGTGCATAAATTCAGATCTTCCAGCATAATTTACCTTCACCTTGATTCAGGTGGTGTGGAATCGAGCAGTGTGGTGCAGTAAAGAAATAACGTGTAGGCATGTAGGATGTCGCCTTTTAAAATATGGTTCTGAAGCGATTGCTGCCTTTTAACTGAAATCCCAACCCTAACAGAGTAAATTAACAAACAGACTGCGCAGTTGTAGTTGTTTAAACTTACTAATGGAATGGTTGATTATAATCTGATTCTTATTTTTCTTGTGACTTTTCATGGGTTCAGTGCACTCTATAAAATCATTGTGGATGAAGAAATGCATTTAATGGTCTCTGTTTCCTTCTAGATTTGTAAATTTTGGATATAATCACTGTCAAGATGAAAAGATGGAACCTAGATCTCTGAATCTGCAAATTTTTACTAGTAAAACAGGTAATTTAATAATGAAAAACTGATTTGTGATGATCATATGTGACAGATTATTACACTGAAGTGCAGTTGTGTAACTAATTACTGAAGTCTTAAGAGGTCATTGTTATTTCTCTATGGCTAAACTTTTTGCTGATGTATAGTACTCATAGCAGATCTTGGGGAAAATTGAGCTAAGGAAAGTAGTGGGTCTCCATTTTTTAAAAATTTTATTTATTTATTTATTTATTTTGGTATGTTTAGTGATTTTTTTTTTAATCTAAAGACCATGGAAGTTCTGGAGTCACTGTGCTATCTTGAGCCAGGCACATGGGGGCTGATCCAAAGCCTATCGAAGTCAATGGGAATCTTTTTCTGTTTACTTCAATGGTCTTTGGATCAGATTTCTAACGGAGATGTCTTGAGATCTGTCAGCAGTGTTATTCAGTCCTCAGGGTCTCTTGAGCAGAGCCTACCAATCATGCTAACCTGAGGCACACACAGATGAGGACTAGAGTGAGGGCCTCATACTTATGTTCACTGCTGCCTTCAGTCATTATGTGAAACCTGTCTTCAAGGGTAAAAAAACAAGTGCACTAATATCTTGTGATGCACTTACATTTCTTTACATTTATAAAATCCACTAGATACCCATCCTGTTCTCTGTGCACCCATTCTATGCATTTAAAAGGATTGGTCATTAAGCTGCTCCAACTCTTCAGCCTTCCCTGTCAATCCTCAAAGTCTAAGAAAAGTGGTGGGTCCTTCAGTGTGCCTGGAGACCAGTTTGGTGTAGTAACAAACTCCAAGTCAAGTTCCCTGCCATTTATTCTGAGGTGGTGCCAGCTCAAGAACCTCTGCTAATCTCAACTGCTGCTATACAACGCAGAGAGACAAGTTCTCTCTGTAGTAATCAAGTCCCAAGCCATCTAGGGCTTTATACATTCACGCCAACACCTCAGACTGCCACCAGCAACTTACTGGCAGCTAGAGCAGACCCGAGAGTAGTGATTTAATTCACTCCCAAGGGATAACTTCTTTTAATAAGCAGACGACAGCATTCTGCACTACCTTCAGTTTCCAAGTGGTCTCAAGGTGTAGCCCCATATAGAGTACATTACAACAATCTAATATTAAGATGACAAAAGCCTGGATAATTGTTGAAAAATCTGCATCAGAGAGCATGGTCATACCTTCTTCACCAGGTGTGGGTAGAAAAATGCTCTTGGCTTTAGATAGATCCTGGGCTACTCCTGGATGCCCAGGTAGTAACAACACATGTAATGTGTATACCTGTGCTATAACTGTGTAAATGTGCATAAGCTGAGTACTGCAAGATTGTATTGCTGAAACCTCATTCTTTATCTCCCCACCTTCTCCCTGCTGTTTCTCTCTCTCTCTCTCACTCTCTCATATCTAAAATTTACTTTGTAGACTCTTTGGGGCAGGAAATGTCTCTTCTAGGAAGTCCTTAGCATACTTCAGAGGCTACAAAACATTAATACTGGGGCTCTTATTTGTTCTGTTTTAAACTGTTTCCAGTAAAGAATTGGCACAATTTCTAATGGAATATTCCATTCAGTTTCCAATTTAATAAAAAACAACTAGACTATTGCCTGTCTGAACTCTGAATGAAGCTGCTTTTTCTCTCAAACTTCTGTAGCAGAAGAAAAGTAGCCCTGTTACTCACAACCAGCACTAACAAGATAGAATGGCACTAGACCCAAATGCTCACAAATTAGCTGAGATCAAACAAGTCTCAGAATTAACTTCCTTTTTTCAGTCTGAACAACGTTAATACTTATTTAACCATTGGTATGGTCTCAGAAACTTTGTGGTTAGGTTTTAGGTTTTTTTTAACTTGTAGATTTTTATTTTCGATTTAGCTTCTTGATCTTTCAGAAACATAGTCAATAGGGTGGAATAAAAGAACCATACTGTCCCCCTCTGTTTCACCATTTGTTAGCTAGAATATCTATGAATCTCCTTTGGTTGTGTTGTGCATTGAGTCTGTATACAGGATATATGCAGGACATTTATGTACAGTGACACATTGTATTTGAATTGGAAGACATTCTGATGCCACAGGAGGTATCATAATGCAACATTATGGCTGACATTCTACATGAACAAGAGTCAAAAAATTAAAGTTAGTTTTCTAGGAAATGTAATTCACTCCCTTTATGCATATGTGAAATTGCATAACTCCTTCTATGGTAATTTCAATGCTTTAATGTATAGCTGCCAAATGGCAGAATTTATAGTTGCTATTTCCTGACCTTTGAATGTGTAAAATCTTATCATGGTGTTGCATGAGTAGAATACTATTTTTAAACACTTCCTTTTCTTTTTCTTTTCTTTTCTTTTTGTTTTGTTTTGTTTCTGGCTTTCCATCTTCCCCAGCCCCCTCTCCTCATTTTCTCCTCTTCTCCCTCTTTGTTTCTGAACAAGAAAGAGGAGTTTATCAAATATCTGAAAATATACCCTGCTGATCACACTTCAAAAGCAATTGGACTAAACTCTCCAATGTAATGATTGCACTTCCACTGACTTCAACGCAGCGGTGCTCATTTACTCCATTTCCTCTGCAGAGTATCTGGCCCAGTGTTTTGTGAGAGACTTGCTACTTATGAACAGTGCTGGAATGTAAGCTCTCGGTACTGTAATTTTTCTGTTTAGCCACAGAACAGTTTACAACTTGACCACTAGCAGTACAGTCTTTTCCACACCATCCTCCAGCATGTCTCAACCTTGACTTTGTATCATTTTATATTCTGTCTTTGACCTCTCTATTGAGACTGCTAATGTGGTGTTAGTTGTGGTGACTCTTGTGACGTGTGTCTGTTCACTAGCAACTGGACTGAGACCACTAACTCCCTTTATCTAAGTCACTGAAAATCCATTGGGTGACAATGCATTTTGTTCACTACCGACCTCTGAGAGATGAAAGCATGTACAGGGCCAGATTTAGGGGCACGCAATGCAGGTAACCACCTGGGGTGCTGGGCTTGGGGGGGGGGGGGTGCCAGGCACAGGGGGCTGTTTTTGTTGTTAGGGATAAATCATGCATGCAAATCATGCATCAAAGTCACGAAATGGGCTACAAAAGCAATAAAAAACAGGGTATTCAAAAGTTGAATAAATGGAGGGGGAGGAGATGGTGTAGGGCTGGCCCTGAGCTCGTATATCCCATTAGCAGTCTCCTGAGCCATCCAGTTCTCATCACATTTGCATACAAATGTACCAATGCATTAATCTGAATATAAAATCATTAGTTCGCACATTAAATGCAAATTGTGCAAGTTAAAAGGGCAGTGTACTCCACAGTACACTTTATCCTTCACAGCATGTGAATATGAAATTGGCAGTGTGGAAGGGGAGACCCTTGCAAGAAAACAGCTTTGGAAGAGGCCCAGCAAAGCCACAACCTTCCTGCTGAGGTGGTATGCTGCTAAACCCTGTGTGGTACGTAAAGGCCCCAAATGATCAGGGACACCCAGTCAGTGAATGTTTCAATAACTCCGATACCCAAGCAAATTTCTATCAAGATTACCAAAACTATTCAGCATGCTGGAAACAAACGTGAATTTCAGCCAAAGGAAATTCTAGCTCTTCCTTCTCCTGAAAGTTAGATAGCCAAATATGTAGCATTAACTAGTACAATGCTATATATAGTACAGCTTTGTGATCAGAAGTACTAGGCACTTTTAATAAAGTGAAAACACTTGGGGTTTGGTACTTGTGGTTTTGATCAGTGTACCGTGCATCTGTTTTATTATAAAAGAGTGTGTCTGTGTACATTTATCTGTATCTTTTGACAGCAGTGTCTTTGTTAGCAATACATTTTTATGTATTGTGCATCCAACAAAGTGATGGAGTAAGAGGACCAAAATGTTGATCCCCTTTCTCCCCCATTTTATCAGAGCTAGAGGGAAGACTACTCTTAGATGAGGTCAAAATATTCAGTCATTCTCAATGGAAGTTGGGTGGGGGAATAAGGCTGGGACAAAAGGTAACTTACTATGGCTGAAATGTGCTCATGATAAGGACAAATGTCTCGCCTACCAAGAAAATAGCACTCTTCTCGAGGAAGAAAATTCAGGATTTCTCTGAAGTGTGAGGAAGTACTAGCAAATATCCTTTAGGGCAGGGGTAGTGAATTATTTTTTGTCAAGCTCCAAATTTCTTGGTCAAGATATAATCAAGGTCCAGATGCCCGAGAAAATAATAATAAAAAAAATAACGATAATAAGTAAATAAAAAGGTTTTGGGGTCCATTGAAAAGTGTTTGGAGGTCTGGATTTGACCTTCTATCTCCCTGTTAACTACCCCTGCTTTAGGGGTTAATTCTGCACTGGCAGCAGGATGGTGAGACAACTAGGTCTTTACCTTCACATTGGATTACAAGATTGCATCTTGGCAGCTTTTAACTGATAATCTCCAGAAATTGGGGCATCCTGTAGGTACAGTGATCTGATCAGAGTTTCAGATGGTGCTGGAATGTTTTTCTATAGCAAAGAGCTGAAAAATGCAGTTTCCGTGAATTAGAAGGATTTACTGAGCATTCAGAACCCAGAATTGCATTACAATGCATTTTCTCCTGCACTTCCCTATCTTATTATTCATAATCAACCTTATTGCCTTCTTCCTCTTTAGCTAAATGTTGTTTAAAATAGTACCTTGATATATGTTTATTTCTATAGTCCTGAAAGTTATTTAACAACAAGCATTTTTGTTATCTTTAGTCTAAAACGTTCTTA
Organism: Emydura macquarii macquarii; assembly: GCF_026122565.2. NCBI lineage: Eukaryota > Metazoa > Chordata > Testudines > Chelidae > Emydura > Emydura macquarii. The sequence goes on along the minus strand of NW_027132773.1, from coordinate 39,637,512 downwards.
GTTTTTAGGATTGGGTTCTGCAGCCTATGTCTACCTTTTGAGAAATATAAAGTGGATCAGCTAAGGCAGACATATCATGTTCCATGAAAAAGTATGATAACAAAACCATTTCAATCTTTTTTTAGGAAGTTTTTGTCTGTGTTATTGTCAAGCTCCTGATGTTCCTAAGGAAGTCACATACTCAGTTTCTTTTTTACATAAAGGTACAGTTAATCTGTTTTATTCTGTTGTGCATTGTTACTTTATTTTAGAGTGTCATTTTGTACAAGCTGTCACATAGACAAAGAACCTGAGAAGTTCTGTGGTTTGGGTACACTTGCACTGCTCAAGGTTCTGTCTACCTAGTTATACTTTGCATATAATAGATGATGTTTCATGTGTGTCTTCCCAGGTTACAGCAAAACCTTTACAATTGCTCTACAAAGAACAGATTACCCACAAGTGAAGGAAGTAGCTTTTTTGAACCTCGGTAGGTTGCTAATGCAGCTTCTCTTGTTTTCTCTCTCCACTTTGAGAAGGGAGAGAAATTAACCCCCAGCCGTCTGGTGGTCTCACTCCTCTTCATAAGGGGAATCTAATCCCCCCCACCTCCTCCAATCCCTTCTTAAATTATATTATTTGCTACATATTGCTACTTACTTGACTTACATTTTTGGCACTTAAAATTGCAATACCTCATGATTTTGGTGTGCAACTTCTCCTGAAATTGACTGTACTTCTCTGGAGATAAACTAGCACAGTACTCGAGTGGCATGAGCCTCTCACATCCTCCTCTGGAAACCGGAATGTATCACCTGTATTTTCTGTGCTAACACTGCAACCTTTATTAACTCCTTTTATATCTCCTAGACATAGCCTGTTCCAATAAAGAGAATTAAGTTGAGAATTCATAAATCCCAGCCTCCTAAAGTAAATAATTTAACAGTTGCTCAAATTGATGGCTTTTGTTTCTTTAAACAGACTATTATGTGGCTGTTTATTTGCCTGGCCACTTCCTACACCTCCTCAATACTCAACATCCTGACTTGATGTGCTATAATTTGTTTCTGACAGGTACTGTAAAACTTTAGTACTTTAAAGTCTTTTATTATCTGCTATGGTAGAGACTCTTGAAAATGTTCAGCTCCCATTAGAGGAGAATTCAGTTCATTTATTGGCTTCACATATACATTACTATACATTGTTCTCTGAAAAGTCCAGAAAGGAAGGATCAGGCAGAATAAGAAAAGTATTTTGGCACACTCCATTTTATAAAGAAATGCTGAACTTTCTTCTTTCATCCACTGCTCACTGTTAGCTTGTTATGAAATGAAAGAAGACCATTTGGTGAATTGCAGTCTGTCTCAGTTTAATAATTTCCCATCCCCCCCCCCCCCCCCCTTTGCATGTTTATTGGTGATTCAGTATTCTCAAATTTCACATGGAGATGCAAATTTGATTTTACATTTCCTTCCTCCAATTGATTTTCTCTGTGCGTGTGTGCGCACGCGGGTGTGCGCATGCACGCATGCACGTGTGGGTAATGGGGAGAGGAAATCTGAATTTCCTTCACCTGATCAGAGTAATGTAATTTGTTTTGAAGTCTCATCTGAAAGGCACATTATTTCATTTCCATGTAACAGTATTTTATAGGAAATGGGTTATATTTGGAAACAGAAGGCCATTTTTCTGGTGGGTAAAAGAAAGGTAGGCTGCTGGGACTAGTGCAGCTCCGAGATATGCAGCAGTGTCAAAAAGAAGGTAATAGGGGATTGAGAGGGGGGATAAAAATACATATTTTCCTGCAGAAATACCTGAGGTAGGTGGGAATCATTATTTTATGTTCTTCATGGTGGGTGTGATTTCTGATGTGATGGGCCTGGAATTACACTGGCAGAAAACTCGAGTAGTTCAGTTCTGAATGAATCCCGTATCTGCAAAGTGGTTTTGGGTTTGGGTTATATTTAAATTTACTGCTACAAATCAGACTCTCTGTTCTTATAGTTTGGAGCACGCTGCTATTTGGATGGCCCAATACCGTGTGAGCATGTTACTCTGGGCCTTACAGACTTACTGCATCATAATTAATACAGACTCACTCACTCTACTCTGTTACTGAAGATGGCCACCATTTTAGTAGTGATTAAAGTTCAGGCAAGAGTTAGATATTTTGTTTATCCCTCCCCAAAATAGAAGAGATTTGGTGTGCTACTGAGGCCCTGGGAAGTAGGTAGTTGCTTGCATTACTGAATGGATGCTTCTAAAGGCAGTTAAGGAATATCTTTAAATGAATCCCATTGGCTCATTTTCAGCTTCAGGAACAATGGCCAAGAAGCAGGTTAGACCCAGTGCTTAGACACAATGGTGATCAGTGCTAGGGAAAAATTTAAGACTGGTAGGGCCTGATTTTTCAGAGGTGCTGAGCACTTGCATCTCTCATGGTCTTCCATGGGAGCTGTGGGAGCTTAGCACTTCTGAAAATAGCAGGCCGGTGGGGTGGGAAGTTAATGTGTGTGAGGAGAGAGGAAATGAAAGAGGGATAGATTATTTCTCCCCATTGGAGACGAGGAGGTCATGGGACGTGGCAGAAGGAAAAATATGTGATAAATAGAGGTTATGTACACTTTCTTCTTTCAAATCTCCTCCCTTCAGGTGAAGATGCGAGAATCAACATGCTGCACAACAGTTCCATCCAGTCCCCGTTCAAGTCAGCTGTCTGGGATTGCTGCTCAGGAAGGATGTTTACTGTGAGAATAAATGAGTGCTCCTTGGTGCAATTCCTCTGGAACAGTAAACTGGACAGTGATAGACTGGCAGCGCTGCATTGCGCTCTTCTACATGTCAGAAATACAACAGATTTGGAAATGCAGGTAGGAATATAATGCACTTCCTTGAGTTTCTTGACATTTATTTATTCATTCATTCAGTCAGTGCTAAAAAAGGTGTGCTGGGTACCTTACAGGACACACAGAAAGACATGGTCCCGATGGTCATTAAACATTTGTATTATGGTAGCACCTAGAGGCTGCCCAGGCTAGAGCCCCAACATGCTTACAGTCTAATTGGTATAATGGCTGTCTTTCTGAAAATAGAGTTTGAATTAGCTGTGTGTCACTATGTTAGGCACTGAATTCAGGTGAAAGATGTTCATTGATCTGGATGGTTTCAGCAGTCTTTCATTTGATCACAAGCGTTAAATACAGAGTTATAATGAACTCTCCATTTTCTGCCTTTCACAGATTATTCAGTGGATTTCTGAGAACCTGTCAGCATGTTGTACATTTGACCCCATGCAGGAATTTATCATTGGTAGGTGTGCTTTGCATTGCACATTAAGCAAAAATGTGCAGTGTGTAATTTAGAGGGAGACATGGGAAGATAAAGCCACAAAACTGCTAACTGACCCTCCTCTTGCTGCCCGCAGCTGATTGATAGTACTCTCAGCTGATTGACTGACTGACTCAGCTGTTTGTAATGTTGCACACTGTTGCTAATTGAGAAGACAAGTACACTTCAGTTCTGGTTTTAGAGCATTTTGTACAATTTTACAAATTTGAACAGCTACCTAGTTATGCAGGCAGAGAGATCCACTACCATTTTGCCCTTGCATGAGCCAAATTCTCTGCCTAACAAGTGGCTCAAATAACTGGGATGTGTGCCGGATAGATGAATACAAGAGGAAGGAACAGTTTTCCTTTAGCCCCAGCCAGGTTACAGAGCCATTCCATGAAGGTGGTTTCAGCATAATGACTCACCCCTGCACAGCCATCTGGAATTCCTTTCCTCCCTTTGTGCAGTGGAGTCATACCAGGTTCCACTACTAAGGAAGCTGCTGCAGTGGCAGCATCAGGATTTGTCCCTAAACAACTCATTGACAGATTAGTGGAGGAGAGGGCAAATAAAAAGGAGCAGACTATAAAGCTTTTTTTGCTAACTTGTAACTTTTTACATAGCCTTGTCTCTGTAATTTTTTTTTTTAAATGCATTCAGCTTCCCTATACTGGGCAATGTGTACAGAGACTAGCAAACTGGATAAACTTTTGCCATATACGTCGCTGCTGTACTGGAATGGGGTAAGAAATCAGCTGCTACGAGCATTAATAACTTAAGGAGAGGTTTTTTTCTTTCTTTCTAAGAACCTGTCCTGGGACCTGTTTGTTTGCTTTTGGAAGCAAAATTATTATTATTTTATTATTATTATTATTTTTTGGAAGATGATCTAGTTGCTTGTCTGTCTATTTCATACCTGTTTTATTTTATCTAGACTTAATGTGTCACATTTTTCAGGAATCTTTATTTATGGTAAATGCATTTATGAAACCTCAATGATAACAGCTGTGGTTGCATTTCTTTAACTGTTATGAATGATTAATTTGGTCTTGATGTTTATGTAACAATATACCAATTATTATGTGCTGTGTGGTGTTTATAATGGGTGCAGAGTAGTTTTAGTCACCTGAATTGTGTAGTTCTTTCCAAGAAGTAGACAGTCTAGAGAGTATTACTATTATGAAAGTTTTATAGAGAAAACAGCATTGGGCAGGTCTACACACGGATAACCCAATCACCAGCCAATCAAAAGTTTTCCAGTTGTCAGCCTTCTCCAATAAGGCCTACTGTCTGATTTTCCTCATTAGCACTAATGATTACAAAACTTCTGGTGAGCTGACAGCTTATTTAAATGGTAGTTACTTAAAACCCAAAACACCACACACGCATTTACTTTATAGTGTATTGGATGGAGACTGCTTATCTTGTTTACCTTGGTCTACCTAGCTACTTTAATTCTGATGGAGAAGTCCGCTTTTCATCCTAGCATAGTGAGAGAATAATATTCATACTTCTTTTGTACAGAAGTGAATGTGCTGCCTTGGTTAGCTAGATTACTGCCCAGAGGGAGGTAATATGAAATCTTCACATTTTCAGTGTATAATCTTAAAATAAGGGTCAGTTTGTATCTTTCAGACTAAATTAATGTTTTAAATTCCTACCCTTTGTCTATAGATTATCCCTGGAATAACATGCATAACAGACATTATTTCTTTACCTGTTTTAAAGGTAAGTCCCTACATTTGAAGGTGTTGCTATTCATAGGGTATGGGTTGTCATTTTCCTTACGAACGTTGCTGTAATGCACATATTACCTGAAAATAAGGATGAAGAAAGAATCGCTCTAGTTTAAGTAGCTTTTGTGGCTGCTGGAAACATAAATTTTCCAGGCAGATTTTGTTGGCTCAGGAATGTGCTATCGTTTCTCAAGGGCTATCTTTGCCCTGTTCTGAATTCTAAAGGACATTGGCTTCTGCCCCAATGCCTTGTAGTTTGATGCCTCTTCATTCTGTGACTGAAGTTAACATGAGGAAAGTTTCTTTGCACTAGGGACATAAGCAATTTCTAATGTACATCCCCTCTCACTGGGCACATTGGAGGTTTCACTGAATTTTTATCAGCATAAGCAGTTCAGGATTTTTCCTTTCATTTTGGCCATGGTACCTTGCACTTGCACTGATGTGATCACTCTGGCTCTTCAGAAGAAGTGGCTGTCTCACCTAAACAAACCAATTGTATGGGTTCAAGTGGGTACGGAAAGGGAGATGAACCTGGTGAATGTAAGAAGGGCCTTACTGGGTCAGACCAGTGGTTCATCTGACAGTAACCAATGCCAGGTGATTCAGAGGGAATGAACAAAACAGGCAATCATTGAATGATCCATCCCCTGTTGTCCTCTCCAAGCTTCTGGCAATCAGAGGCTAGGGACATCCAGGGCATGGGGTTGCATTCTTGACCATCTTGGCTAATAGCCATTGATGGACCTATTCTCAATAAACTTATCTAGTTCTTTTTTTAACCCCATTATAGTTTTGGCCTTCACACCATCCCCTGGCAATGAGTTCCACAGGTTGACTGTGCATTGTGTGAAGAAGTATTTCCTTTTTGTTTTAAACCTGCTGCCTGTTCCTTTCATTGGGTGACCCCTGGTTCTTGTGTTATGTGAAGGAGTAAATAACGCTTCCTTTTTCACTTTCTCCACACCATGATTTTATAGATTACAACCATTGCCTTTCTTACTCGTCTCTTTTCTAAGATGAACAGTCCCAGACTTTATCTCTCCTCATACAGAATCTGAACAAAGTATAATCTCTGGGTGTGGTGGGGCATCTGTCCCTAGTTCCTGTATTTGCTATGAAAGCTGAATTGATGATTTGTTCATCTTTCTCCCCACAATTACCTCCCACTGAAGTCTTCACTTGTTAATGAAGGTTAAGAGCACTTGGCAGTTGGGAGAACAAGGCCCCCTAAGGGCACTGATAAATAAAGAAGTAAGACAAGTAACATAGGAGTGATGTTCAAAGTACTGGGAACCCAGCACATGAGCAGAGGTGTTCTGTGGGAGTTGCATTCTGGACATAGCATGCTCAGGAACTTCAGAGTATTGTCAAATGGAATAACTTAAGGCAGAAAGTTCCCTTATTCCTCCTGTGCTCAGAACTGGTTTGTAAGGTTTCAGTTTTAAGTGGCTCTAAGCACACTGATGCCAGGAAAATCAGGAAATATTGCTCCTGATTTACACAAGGGTGAGTGGAGAATTGGGCCCAGCTGCTTGCCATTGATTTCACTGGGAGTTGATGATACTTGTGAAGATCAGGTCTTGAGATGGATCTTTGGTCATCATATGCTGCATGTGCTCCCTGAGGTCAAAATTAGCAGGTTATTTAATTTGTCTGAGATTTCAACCTCAAGCCTCTGGGAGCAAAGGCCTTAGCACTATATTTCCTGATAATGGAACTCCTTTCCTGTTTGTGTCTGAAAACTTGAACAGACTGAGAAGGGTAAAGTTAAACTAAAGACACTTATTTGCTGCTAATTTGGACTGCAAAATGCTCTGACTCGTGTGAGGGCAAGATACAAATGCTCTGGGTTAGATTCAGTGCCCTGTTCTGGCTTGTTGACATTTCTCCAATGATACAAAACCACCATAAACCCAGTTTAACTGGCCGGTTAATGGGGTTCCACGTGGTTTGTGTTGCCCAGGAGTCAAAAAGCAACCAGAACATAGAACTGAATCTGTCCCTTTATTGATTATTTCTGTAGTATCTCAGGTACGGGGGCATTTCACAGACAAGATGAAATCTCCCTACCCAGATGAGCTTGCTGTTTAAGGATCCCATGCCCTTTGTGAACTTCTGAGTGCTCCTGGGGAATACCTTTGCATTTGAGGGTGTGCCACATCTAGTAGGAAATGGATCTTAAATTGAATAGCCTAGCGAGAGATAACAAACACAAGCTCTGGGGATAAGGGGTTATCACAACTGTGAGATCATGGAATATGTTTGTTAGTGTTGCATAGAAATCCAATCGGTTTCTTTAAGCAAATTCATATATTTATGCTCACTCGTGTTTTAATCTGTCAGGAAGGGTGGGAATAAAGTGTAGGCCAGCGGTTCCCAAACTGTGGTACGCGTACCACCAGTGGTATGCAGGCCAACTCCCAATGGTACGCATCCACCTGCTGCTGCGGGGCCGGCTGCAGAGCTCCAGTGGCACTCACTGCACTCTGCCCCTGCACGGTCGGTGCCCAGGGCAGCCTAGCCGTTCTGCCCCTCCCCAGCCACCCCCCACACTCACAGCAGCTGGCCAGGAGCTGCTCCGGTGCCAGCCCTGCCCCCCCAACATTGGCGGTGGTCTACAGGTGGTGGCGTTTTATGTTGGTGGTACGCAACGTGGTAGAGTTTGGGAACCGCTGGTCTAGGCCAACTGGAAGGAAGAGACTTGAAGGATTTGAAAGAAAAGAGTGAGGCAAGGGGCAGGCATCAGAAAAGGCAGTCTGATGGCACAGGAGAGTGACATGGCATGCTGAGCGGGCAGGCATTGAGCTTTGTTGTATATGTGCCTAGTGCCTCTCATCGCAAGTAGTTACACATCGTCCAGCACTAGTTAGGCAAATGCAGACACTCTTCAGTAGCACACAGGTGTACCACATGGACTTACAACAGGAGGTGAAGAGGACCCTTGTAGCCATTCAAAACAGCAAGAGGAGTTTAGGCAGGTGGTCCTCACTGTGTTGGGTGAATACAGTCTGAGACAACTGCCTTTGTGAAAAGGGCCATGTGGTTTTTAAGCCCACACAAGAAGGGAGGACCCAAAACTTGTTTGACATCTCTGAAATGGCACCTATTAATCCTATACTGTCTGGTGATACAGGACAGCCTGCAGAATGAACGCCACTTCCAGATGCACCTATGGAGATCTCTCCTCCAAGTTCTTACCCAGTCTGACTCTCTTATCTCTTTGGCCAGGCCATAGAAAGCCAAGATTTAGGCAACAAGCAATCCTTTATTTTAACCTGATGTCTTCTTAAAGAGACCAAAAGATGCTGCAGATTTTAGTTTTCAGTGGTATCCGCCTTTAATACTAAAACCTGCCCCTTTGTTATGGACTCATTGACAAAAGCAGCTTTTCACCACGTCACACAAGTTTCTATATGGTGTGAAAACAACACAAGGGGAGACTTGACAGGAGATCCATAGGGTTGTGCAGCTGCAACTATCTAAACTGACCACTAGATGTCATCCAGGTTCTATATTCTTGATGTTTAGTAGTTAAGCTAACAGTAACACTTATGCAAGAAAATATTGTCCTAATATGTTGTAGAGTTAGTTATTTTGCCTATTTATTACCAAAAATCTCAGTCCATTGCATTAACCTTAAGTGTTTAACCTAATTAAATGGATTTTACTTTCACAGGCCTAGACTAGATCAGACTTTTAGGCCATTTACTCTTGATTTTTCTCTCCATCTTCTGTTGAGTGCTGTTTAACTCAAAATATTTTGAGTTTTAGATCAGAACTTTTGATACTGTTGCAAAGTGGGTGGTGTCCAGATCAGGAAGGGCAAGATGCTGGTTCCTCTTCTGGTTTCCCAGTGCTAAACTGCATTAAACTATAGATAAAAATACATTATTTGCCTTAAGTTATTTTCTTGATGTTCCTTTTTCATGTAAGCCATTGCTGTGTTTACTACATAATTTGTATCTGACTGACAGAGGAAGGGAAATTCATTTGATTTATGAATTAAAACGCAGGGAAGGAGGCCGGGTTTCCATGTGTCACTTTCTCTAGTAAGATGTGGTCCATGTTACGAAACAGTGCCAGAGCCACCATTTTAGAGTAGTCTTGGTGACTTCACTGTGGTCATTATTAAAGATGAGAAAACTGGCAAGGGGTGGAAGCAGCCAAAAGCCTGCTATTGCCCCCAGACTGTTGCCAAGATGATGGCAGTGGTTGGAGAGGTGGGTTAGGAAAGGCAGATGGGCAGTAGAGATGACAGGAATAGAGGAGTAAAGCTAAAAACTTTTTTTTTTTTTTTTTTTCCAAATATCTTCCAAAAAATAGTGTCTTAATTTTCTATGTCCTGTCCAGTACCGTGTATGCTGCTGACCTTTAGTAATGGCCTCAAATGTCCATTTAAGATAAATAAATAACAGTCAGACCCAACGTGGAATTCTAGGTGCAGAAACCAGCTTAGGAAATCAGAACTGAATGTGTTTGTTTTTTCCTGTTACCTTCCTTTGTTTTAATTCAATTTCAATATTAAAATCAAAGGTTTAAAAAATGCTGTGAAAAAGTTTTTCTCTGGGTTGACTTTCTTATACTAACGTCACAAACAGAACTCTATAACAGAAGTGCTAATGCAATTTAGTAATGGTTCAGACCTTGGGGGTGCCAGTATATTGCAGTGTTATAGTTCCTCTGATTTGGAAATGAGGAGAAAGCCACTGCCAAATAAAGGAAATAAACATCAAAAGATGAAAATGGGGGAAGTTGGAAAGAACAAAGTGTCTTCATTGTTTGGCTAACATTCCCGGGGTACAAAATAGGCAGATTGTTCACCTGCTATATAGTGAAAGAGAGTCTGTGTGTAAGAAGTTTCATAGCTTTCTTGTGTCGTACTAAAGTAATTATTTCTCAATACAAGAATAGCTTAAACAAAATCAACCCACGTCTGATTTCCAACCCTGCATTTATCATAGTTCTCTCATGTCGTCATTTGAGTGGTAGGCTTGATAGTGTAGTCTGTAGTCATGCTGTCATTTATATATTTGTTGCAGGTTCAAAATTGTAAAGGCTTTTGGGAAAAGCTAAACTTAAATCTGGAGTGTGTGAAATACGCTGGGCCACACTTGCATTACAACAACAACGTGCTCAGGAAAGAATGGTATAAGTTACTTTCAGAAGAGGTAAAGGAACATGTTGCATAAGCATCCACAGTTATGTTTCTGTGATGTGAACATTGTTTTAAAGCTGAATACAGAAGTAAAGAATTGAGTTGCTGGAACTCATCTCGTTAGACATTTGATGAGGAAAATAGGCAGCACTTATGGGAGGGCAATGTCAAGTGGTTGTAATTCTTACTTATAGGTTCATATGGGAGCTGCATTCCACAATCTGCCAGCAGGCTGGGGACTTGGATTTCTGCTACTCTAGCTTTCTGCAGATTTCCCAAGTTCTACCAGCTGCAGGTTGTGCTTTTAAAAGTGATGGAAAGGCACTCTTTAGCATTATCCCCATTAGAAGGGAAAGCCAGTACTATTTCTCATCAGTCTTTCATTTGGCAAAATTTTAATAGTTCTGCAACTATTTTTTCAATTTAGAAAGCAGAGAAAAGAGGAACCACAACATATTTGAGGAATATTTTTGAGAATGCAAAAAAGTAGGTAAAATGTTGATGATTTTACCTTTCCTTATTCTGATAAAGTGAATGCTGCATTTTAAATGGACCAGTCTGGATTTGAAAATACTGTCAAGATGGGTGCATCTTATGATATTATGGACCTGGACACTTCACCTCATCTATGGGAGGTCACTCAGATGTTAGTCAAGTAGGGACTAAGTTTTGTGGTCATCATCTATCTGGGGAATCCAGTCTTCTGGGCCTTAAGACTGAATAGTATAAATGAAGATTTCTTCCTTTTAAAACATGTTTAAATTAATTTTATGCTACTATGCTTAATACACTGAGTTAGTTTAACATGGCCAATAAATGTAATCACGTGTTCACTGTTCTTAAATCTGTTTAATTGCATGTTGGCGATAAATAACTTTTCAGTGTGTCTGTCCTTTTGAAGAAATATTTAAATTCAGTTTTTCCTCTCTAGGGTGCTTTCCAATCTTGCTACATGGAACTTGGGTAAGGAAAATATGCCTTAAAACAATCTGTGGCTATGTGGGATGATGAAATGGTTACAATCTAGATACCATGGGTTGAACAAGTCTTTTTCAGTTTCTGAACCTGTTTGCCATTGAAAGATCTCAGGGATGAGGCAGGTAAAGTTTGGATGGTAACTAAAATGCAGAAAAATGCGGTCTCTCTAATGCATAGTTAAAGCCTCAGGAGACCTGTGTGAGATTGAAGAGCACCTTGAAAACAGTATAGATAAACACGGTCATCTAGGATTTGTCTACACAAGGAGCTTTCCTTAAAGCAGGGATAGATGACATTGTTAAATATCTGAGCTTTGTCGTCTTACAGCTTCCAACAGTGCTAGCGCTGCAGAGCTGCGCCCATTGGGAGATTATGGTCAGAAAAATCCTAGAGGAGACAAGGCACTAGACTCAATCAGTTGCCAAGCAGAGCTGATCGGTGGCATCTCAGAATCATTTCAGAAATGTTAGCTTGACCTTCACGATCCTTGTTTATTTAGTTTGAAAATTAGTTAAAACTTAGTTTCAGTAAAATTCACTGACAAATCATAAGCGACTATTCTTTCTGTTGCTGGGCAGTTAAGTCTTTTAGAACCTCTCATATCCTTTAAGCTTCACTTCTGTCATGTGGTTCAGGCTTCCATTCACAATATGATCAAGAGTTCCAGACTTCAGTCCCACCTCACTTACATCACTGTGCTAGTCTAAGCGTTGGTCACTCATTTAAAAGCTTTAAATAAATCCAAACTTGCCTAGAATATAAAGGCAACATTAACTTCCAGTATCCAACATTATGATCACCTCCCCTATCCTTCAATCATTGCATTTGGATTCTGGCTTTTAGGACCCCATGTGGCCTTAGCTAAACTTCTGTAGCCTTACATTGCAACCACTGCCTTGTCTTCTAAAGATGCTGGTTTAAGGACCATACACGTGTCTATATTGTTCATTGATGTCAGAACCTCAGCTGTGCTTGTGGAATTTCCACCTGGGCCAGCCAGCAGTCATAGTAATAGTGAGCATTTATTTAGTTAATTTTATCCATAAATCTCCAAGCATTTTAAAATGGGGATAGCCAGACCCATCTTTGTACAGATAAGGAAGGTGAGGTAGAGGGGTTAAGTGGCTTCCCCAAGGAGTAGCTAATTTACATATATTTCAAGGCAGGCAAAAAATGGTTGAAGGGAACTGCTTCTAAATTTAGGGCCCAATTTTTGCAAGATGTCAAGTGAAACCCTCTAATCCCAATCCATGAGAGAGGAGATGCTCAGCATCTTGCTGGGTCATGCTGTTAGTTTGATCTCATGGGACAGAAAGAACTTGTAAGACGTCAGAAGATGCCAAGCTCTGTACCTGTTCGGTTCTGTTTTTGTAACCTCTTTCTTCCAGGAGGTTAAAGGGAGTGCTGTCAGATATTTAGATTTACAAATTGCTGAGTAAGGTAACTGAAATAGCCAGGCCAAAAAGTTCCACTGTGCGTGCGGGAGGTGCATTCTATGAAAAGGTTATTTTGCTTTAACCAATTGCATAGCAAACCCACCCAGATGTTTGCGCCTGGTGAGAGCTGTAAATGTCAAGATCTGAACAGTGCGCATTTTGTATTCTTGTTACCACGGGGTTTTCTGCCAGCTCTACGGGGTAAATGGTGGTGGCGACATTTGTTTAGAGATTGAGGAAATTGCCATAGAAACAAAGTGTGATGCTATTGTATAAGAGAACAAGCTTTTTTCACAAGTGCCTCCATGTTAGAGCAGCTGGGGAAGACTATCTTGTGTCCGTGGAAGACTATCTTGTGTCCGTTTTCTGTCCCATGACTGTTCTCTCAATCTTTCTAGGAGTGAGAACACTACACCTCCTGTTGTTTCTCCTCATTGCTAAGTGTGTGTTTGTGGAGTCACTTGAAGTTTCTGCCTAATTCTGCAAAGAATCATGCATTTGAATGATACTCACTCTGTTTATTTCAGAGGAAAGGCTAGTTCCTCTCTTTCAAGAGGAAGACCACCAGCAGCGATTGTTAATGGGACTAGTAAGTGTTTTAATTACATTCTGTGCACTAGGGGACATACAATCTTAATCACTGTAAAGAGTTAACATAGATACCATTTATTTGTATTTTTTCTTGCTAAGTCTTGTATTTAGTGGTTCACTGGAAGATCACTTAGGCTAATCAATGTTGGAACTAGAAACGGGACAGAACATGTTGCCATGCAGGAATTGGTTTGGCTTCCTTCTCCCAGGTCAAGACACTAAACCCTAACAATGAAAGTTAGGAGGAAGGCCATAACCAAAAGCTAATTTGTCAAACCCTGACTTCCTCCGGTAACAAGCTTGTTCTTTTTCTTATATACTGCTGTACTCCTTGCCTGAATGATGATTTTTCCATCCTCACTATGGCTCATCCCAAGCTCCTGACATTTACTTTCAATTTCTAACTTTCTTCTGATCCCTCTCCCATGTTCTCCTCCCTCTTTGAAAGATCTGGCTGACTTTCAAAGGGAAGATCAACAAGATCTTCCATGATCTTTTTCCTCCCTGCTCTCCCATTTAACATCCTTTCTACTTGTTTCTCATCTGCCCTCTACCTCACTTGTAACCCCACCACATCTCTTCTTGGGCCACCTTCTCCTTTACACCATTCTCACTGGGTAATCTCACGTGGCTTCATCAACTGTCTCTATGCTGATGACTCACAAATTTGATCTCCATTCCTGAGCTGTCCTCCTCCATCCAGTCCCACATTTTAGCCAATCTGTTGGACATCTAAGCCTGCATATTTTGTGGCCAACACAAACTGAGCACAGCTATAAATGAATTCCTCACATTGCCTCTGAAACCCTCAGCACCGCTCCTGTTCTCTGCCACTGCAGAACACATCAACATCTTCCCTGTCACTCAGAATCTACGGATTGTTTTTGTCTCTTTTTTCAGCCTTGCCCTCCCATTCAAATCCTACCCATTCTTTCTCTACAACCTAAAGTTGAATGCTGAGAACTGGAATATTTAAGAATCCTCTTTTCTTCCAGGTGAAGGACTGTGTATGCAGCCACAATAACTTGGTAGAGTTTACAGGGATTAGATTTACAGGCTTTCTCCTGTTGGCAGAGAAATGTGGGGAAAGGGTTAACTGAAAGCTTATTAGATCCAGCTCAATGGACCATACTAAATTATAATTTTGGCTGTTTAAAATCACTCTTTCTTTGGCAAGAACGTGTAATCGCCGGTGACTTCAGTGTAAATCATGCTTGTTTGACAGAGACAGAAAATTGTTGTGCTAGTTCATGTGAATTGAGACTTTCACCTGCTTGAACTTTGAGAAGGCACCTAAATGGCTGTTTTTCCTTTTCTAGATGGTTGCTCAGTTGAAAGATCACCTTATGAGACATCTACAATATGTAGGAAAAAAGAAGATTGACCAGATAGTTCTGGATTATGTTTCAAAACTGGTTAGTTTGAATTTTTTCCCCTTATTTGTCAAACCTAAGTTACTATTGGAACTAGGTTTTTTAGATAGCTTTCTCTGGGCAAGGAATGTCTTTCTCTGTGCCTTGTACATGGCTCATTGTTCAGTAACCAGTATCTATTTTCTAGATCTGTATGTCCATAATAAGAAATATTGAAGAAGAATATTAGTGGCTGATAAAATAAGAACTATATGCTTCCTTGTAGCATGAACACTTGATACTTAAAGCAGAGCTGGTATGCATTTTCTCTTTTGCTAGAGTTTTCTGAGTCTTATTTGTTCCCTCTTAATGTAAATAAAGACAAGAGCCTCTTGGTATCAGAATGCTTATTTAGCCCTGTTCTGCCAAAATTTCTAGCAAAATAAATCAATTTAGATTGAGTCTTTAAAATAACCCCACTATTTAATAACAAAATTGAATATGATGAATCTTGCTCTTTAACATCATTTAAAGCAAGAATTCTCTTAATAAGCCATTTATAGGCTTTCATTCCTGTAGCCACCTGAACAGAAACTAAACGAAATTGTTATAAACAAAGGCAAGATGCCCATAAAAATTACTCCTGCCCTTTGGCTGGGCACACTGTGCAAGATTCATTTAGTAGTTTATCACTAGACTTGGATCTCCCCTCATCCTGGTTGGGAGTTCTCACTAAATTCATAACATCTTGAATTCTGCCATAGCTCATTTATTGGTCATGTGTCCTGGAGGTAGTTATCTTTTGGTTCTCTTAACAGCATTCTTTAATCTCAACAGCATATGCAGGGCAGGAACCAGCAAAACAGGAAGTAATGACAAATGGGTTTAGTTGTGCTCTTGGCATTCATAAATTATCATAGAAGTGCCTTAGAAAAGCCTTCTGAGCACCTCAGTGGAACCTCAGCATCTCATAAAGTTAGGCATAACAATTCAAAAGTGGCATAGGCGCTCTAGAATATAGTAATCCCATTGCTGCAGTATTAGCTGGTCTAGTCAGTTTCACTACTGAATTTACCTGGATTTTCTCTAGTTCACTTTCCAGTGTACCAAGAGATGAGGCTTGTACTACTCTGTTGGTTTTTACTCCATGTTTCAGTTCGTTCTCACTGAGATGGAGAATGTTCTTCTGGTTAATGCACTAGATTAATGTTCATGTCTTGTTCTACTGCACAGTCACCATGTGACCGTGAGCAAGTCACTTTCTGGAGAACAACTATAATGATTCCTTTTTCCCTCCCTTTGTCTTGTGTATTTGATTGCAGGAACTGTGGGGAAGGGATTGTCTTTGTACAGTCCAGCACAGTGGGGCTCTGAATGCTATCAGAATACAAACAACAATAAAATGACTTGCACACACTTAAAACTTGGCCACATCATTATAACTGAACCAAATTGCAGCTGTAAGATACAGGTTTTCAAACTGGGTAAAAGCTGGATAAATATGTGCTTACTCTAGTCTTAAGAATTTTAACTCAAACTCTGCCAAGCCCCTGCAGTCATCCAATTTTGTCATACATGTAATAGCTAAGCAAATTACTGTAGCATAACTGTGGGGAATTCCTTTATAAACTTCTCTTTCCTACTAAGTGCTGATCTTCAGATATAGCTAAAACTCCAGATGTAGCCAGACTATAGTTAGATGAGGCATTCTGTTGCTTGCTGGACCAGAAATGGAAAGCCTTTCCAGACAGAAGGTGTGGTTCTTCTGGCGCATGCCTGAAAATTGGAAGTCATTATCATTTCCTGGTAATGAAAGAGAAGCTGCTGAACTCGAGTATTTCAACGGAATTTTCCATGAAGTCCAAAAAGTTTTGAACCTGGAAAATATTGGAATGCTATTCAGTTATTTGGCTTGTGCTGTGAGTTCATCACTCTACCTTAGGGAAGCAAACTTTAACCTCCCTTTGTCTTCGTATACCCCCAGGGAAATGGGGATAATGCTTGCCTTAGGAGTGTTTAGTTAATCCCTCCATAGTGTTTCTAAAGCACTTTGAGACCCCAAGATAAAAGGCAGTAGAGATGTGCCAAATGTTTGTGGTTTTATTGAGTTACAAAAGCATTTCTGATTTAATGTTAATGGGATTATTCCCAACAGCCCCATATGGCAGTGGAGCTCTTGGGAATGGGGACAGACTTGCACACTGCACTGAACATGTTTAGGGAGTCCCTTCAACGTTCTCATACAGGGGCAGGTTCTCTTTTGGCTGTAGAACCTTAGAGAGGCCAGAGGTGAATGGAGCTAGGAGCTCGTGTGGGCCCATAGTTCTGTGCTGAAGCTCAGCCAGGGAGCACAAGAAAGAGATTATGTGGGCTGAACAAGTGTTTGGGGGTGTTGGAAATGAGCTAAAAAGAGAGACTGATCTGGGAGGGGGTGGGAAGACGAGCTCTCCCTCTGGCTTAGTGGGGCTGCAACTCACAGGCAGGAAACTTATGGAGTCTTTTTACATCTGTTTGTAGTTTAATGTGTGATTTGCTTGTTTGGCTGTGCACTCTGTAGGAATTCTAGTGAATTCAGAATATTTGCTTTAGGATTTCTTGTGTCTGTGAGACAAATTGATTAAAGGAGGCAGGTCCCCATCTCAGATGCTGGAAAAGTGATGGGAACTGATGAAACCCTGATCGGAATAATTAGAGGAGTCCTAAAATCAATACATTGTTGTAGTGAGAACTGGTGCTTGAAATGCTGACAGAGGCTAATGGCCTTCCATACAAGAACTCATACATGTCACTGTTTGTTCTAGCTGGATCTAATCTGTCGGATAATGGAAGCTGTTTGGAGGAAATACAGTCTGCAGTCCTGCGTTCTCTGCTTGTAAGCAAGAATTTTCCAATAATCTACAGCAAGTTTTATAGAACATGGCAAAATGGTTTTGCTAAGTAAACTTTGCCATGAGTGGTTTTTAGTAGTATTTATGTTGCTAAAACCTGACTAAAAACCTAGCACCAGGAACAGTGGACAGTTTCAACTGATGAGGAAGAAAAGGTACATAAAGAAAAGGTGAACTGAGCTCCTTTTGGTTTGAGTCTGGGTTGTGGGTGCTGAAAACCTCTGAAAAATCAGGCTACATACATCCTTACGCAGGTGCCTACATACAGTAGGTGTCTAACTTTAGGTACTCTAGTTAGAAAGTTTTAGCTCCTCATTTAATGGCATGTAATAAGCCAAGACTTGTAGGTATGCTGTGAGCAGGGAGCTCCACACAGATTGTGTACATCCACATTTCAAATTGTTAACAGGAACTAGAATCCAGTAACTTTTACTCTTAAATAAACCAACATGGAGTGTCAGGACAACAAATTCCTTTTGTTAAAACTGCATTCATTTAACTGTGAAACAAATTGACTAAGCTGTGAGGGGAGTTTGAAGTCTTTGGCTGCTAACGGGCTGTTTTATTACATGCAGGGATGAGCGAGGAAGCGCAGCAGAATTTGCAGCTTTCCACATCATGAGTCGGATTCTAGAAGCTGCCAATGGAATGTGTCTGCCCCTGCCTCCTGGTAAGGTTTGTGACACGGGATCTGTATGTTTCATTGTTTTATTCCACCCTTGATAATAAGAGCATTGCTTTGAATTTATTCCAAACAAATAGCATTTGAAGTGAGTGCATGCTATATTAACTTTGGCCACCTTGAAATGAATTCAGTATAGCTGCATGGGGAAGAGCTCTCCATAAACCCCTGCAGTGAAATAAAACAAATGTCAATAGTTACAAGAGAGAAGGCACATTACATCGCTTTTTAAAAGCTTCATTTCCCAGCATCATTTCAGTTCTGTAGCAGAGCATCACCCAGAGTTAAGATTTTTTTTCTCCCCCTTTTTAAAAATGAATATTTAGTACAGAAATTAGCTGGGTTAGACTTCAGTTTCAAGGGTTACCAATTAAACTACAGCCAGTGGCAAAGCAGTTTTCTTCATGCTGCCCTGCTAAGGTATTTCAGCCCTGAACTTCCAGCTGTGAGGATAGAGTAGAAGCCCTGATCCTGCAGGTTGCTCCCCAATAGGTGAGCACCATGCCCCTGTACATCTCCATTGACTTCAGCTTTAGTGTCCGCTCATGCGAAGCAGCTTGTACTATTGGGGCCTACATTTCCACGTCTGTACAGTTCTTCTACATGGCAGAGATTGAGAGGTTTCCTTGAGTGCCAGTTTTCATAAGGGTCACCAACCAACCACGACACAGTAACTGCTCTTAGACACTATGGTTGCAAACTTGAACCAGTAATGTGAACGCTCTATATCTCATCAACAATCTTCTAAACCAACCCCAGAGTCTTACATTTTAGATGCTGGATTGTTCAAAAGCTGGATAAGAAGAATCTAATGGTGGTAGCAACCAATTCTCCAGCCTGAAATACCTTAACAAAAATCTACTTTAGTAGAATGACTTTCTTGTTCTGCTTAGTCCGAGACTGGAAATATTGAGATTTTTGCTTCATAGGCCACTGGAATACAAACATCATGTTAATGTTACCTTGATTTGTTGGGAAGGATGATCATAAGAGACCCCTTCCGGATGAACTGATGTCTCAGTCGGGGACACAGGAAAAGGAGAGAAAAGATGGAAAAATGTTGAGTTGATTTAAAATGAAGAGTGAGAACGCTACAAGGCACCTTAAAGTTGCTATTCAGTCTGTTAGGGATTCAGGGACTATATAAAGGGACCCACAATAAAGTAATTTCATAAATTAGAAAGGAATCTGGCCCAAGAAATCCATGGTACAAAGGATGTAATGAAAATGTACCATTTTTTTCTTTTAATGGCCATTATCAAGATTGTCTGATAATCCCCCTTACAATTTTCAAAGCACTTTCTTTTTAAATTTTAGGAAGAATTTCTTAACACTAATATTTTACATTTTTGTAAATCAAATGTTGTTGCTTAATTTGCCAAAGCAGTAAGGGGTTTACAGATGCCTGATAAATTTGGTCTGGATTTTAATCCAATTAAGAATGTTCTTGCAGAAGTACTTGGCTTATCATCGTTGTGGGACCAAAGTATGTGTGTAACCGCATGCTGGGAGGATAGATCTGAGTCTGTTAGATCAGAAACGTGAATCTCAAACTCCATTTTGTGATTAATTGAGGGGCGACGGACTAAAAGACAAATGCTTAAGAAATTTTAAATGTAAACAAACACTTCATAGAATTCTCTTCTGTGGATTAAAAATACTTGAAAATAAAGAAACTACTTTATGGCATGTCTCCAGACTGCCCTATTTCATTTCCTGTTCCTTGCAGGGTGTGGGAAGGTCACAGGAGCTCAGCGTTTTCATATTATAATTAGAAAAACCTTTGGGGAAGAAGGGTTTTTACCGTATTATAGCATAGTGTTAGTTTGAGCAGATTACACTATCTTAATCTTCAAATTGATGTATTAAACTGGAACTTCATACTGTTGTGGAAGTTGGAGGCGTTAAATAACATCAGGACTAACATTTTTACGTAACAAGTGTTGATAGTCTTCCTCTCCTCTCACAAATAAAAATATATAAGTGTTTGTTAGTAATAGAGTTGTTGGCATCAACTAAACTGTAGTGCTGTGAATGGTGTGGTTGTAATTGGAGGCTTTGCACAAAACTGTTTGTATTTCTGTTGCACAAACAAGGGCCCTTCCTTTGCAGGTTTTCATACTTTGCACATGGGACTTGGAGTTAGATGTCTGCCTTTGCATACCCTGCTGCATTACATTGATAATGGGGTGTTACATCTGACTGAGACATGCGCTATGAAACTTTTGAAAGGTATGGTGGATTTAACAGTAGACACTTAGATTACATTCCTTTGTAACAAGTCTGCTTGGGAAATGGATATCCTTTGTATATTTAAAGAGACACCCATGGCTCTTTGCACAGCTGTTTGCTTCTTTTTAAAAAAATTGTTTTTTTACTCTTGCAGTACCTAGAGGAAAAATACAAGTGCAGAGCGTTCAATTCTTCACTCAGAATTGAAAGTTATTGTTGAAAGTTATTTCTGTGAAGTGTTTTGAAGTCAGTGGGGTTGCCCAGCTGTTACAGAGCACAAAATTGGGCATGAGCCTACATAACAGTACCCCTGATGCGACAGACCATGAAATAGCCATTGTGAGAATTTCAGCAGATCATCACGTGGATATCAGTCTCATTTTTAACTTGGAAATTTATAGAAATGTTAATTGTTTTCATAAGATTTATCTATAGTTTAAAAAAAAGACCCATGTCCTCAAAACAACTGG
The DNA here is from genome assembly GCF_026122565.2 of Emydura macquarii macquarii. Lineage (NCBI taxonomy): Eukaryota > Metazoa > Chordata > Testudines > Chelidae > Emydura > Emydura macquarii. Next base: position 39,616,680 of record NW_027132773.1, on the reverse strand, counting down.
ATTAGCTTGCTTCAGAAATTTTCCTCTGATTTATACAACAGACAAATTGCTTTTGGTTGCTGGGGATAGTGAAATGGCCAAAAATTCTGCACAAGGCCATAAAGTCTTTTTAAAAACAAAAAACCTAGCATCCAGGTGTTTTAAGACAATCATGCTTTAAAGTACTTTTAAAATATGTGGACTAAGAAACTCACCCCTGTTCTTTCAATTATGTTTTATCAACATTTTAAAACGAGAGAGTGTAGACAGCAGCATGTGAAAATCTTGTTTTGCACAATCACTTTTCATAGACACCATTCACTATGTTCTTGAATTATTGCCAACATTTAGTCAGGTTATCCTACTCTGTATTTCTTGTTATAAGACCAACTTAATGCAATCATTCATAAAGTCAACGTCTTCATGAAACCAATTTGTGGCTTCATAAACCATAGTATGACCACAACTGTGTTCATTGCGCTTTTAGCTCAAAGGGAGCAGTTAGCATAACTTAGTTTGTTTATCTGAATCAGTTATTGAAATACCACTCTATTACCCTACTAAAGCAGTTATGCTACTGTAATCAGACCTGTAACACAATATTTATTCAGTGGATAAAAGAAAACAGGTACAGATTTATACAGTGCACCGTATCTTATCTCCAGGTTTGTGAAACAATTTTTATGCATTTGGCAGGTGATCCTTCAAATTCTAGTTGTTCTCAATAAGTCTGAGTAATTGCATTCAAATCTGTTCTCTCAAAGGGTGGGGGTGTTCATTTGTTGTAATGTAAGTTAACATGTATTTTGCTATTGAGTTAATTTAAGAAGCCATAGCCTTGAAGTCACTGTCATTTATTTATTTCCCTCTCTGATTTGTAGATCTGGACAACACTGAGAGGAATGAAAAGCTAAAATTTAGCATCTTTACAAGGCTTCCTGAGGTAACAGCATTGTGTTCTTAGGTTTTGGATCCAGTTGATCTCAGATTGATTTCATAACAAGACTTAAATCCCACGTAAATCATCAAAATATGGCTTAACTGGGACTTAAATGGTGCATGCTGGTCTACTGAACAGGGATGAATTTCACCCTGTATTATTAAGGCATTAGCTACATATACATTTTCTTTGTTTGACAATTATTGCAGGAGGTAATTGTTACATTGAGAAAAGAAAGCTTATTAAGCTCTATTTATATTTAGAATTGGTGATCCACGTTAATACTGGGACTAATAAGCATTTCCCTTTAATTCATGGAGTTTCCTACTTCTTTTCAAACTTCATTACTTGTTAAAATATATATTGTCTAAGGAATAGTTTGTACTGCCAATTTCATTTTGCAATGCATAATATGGTTGGTAATTATATATGCAAAACATATTTCAATCTAGGTCCATAGGTCTGGTTTTACCCAATTATTAACCAATAAGATTTCTTGCCACACTAGATTCTTATTGTTACAGGAAGCAAAAAGAACTCTAAAGCCTGGCTTCTTAGCTATGACATTTTTATTTTTATTTTTTTAGTAAAATCAAGCTGTGACTCTTGTTTACCCTTGTGAGTGGGAAGGCAGAGAAAGGGATATATGTTCCCAAAGAAATGATTTCCAAGAGCTACTAAGAAATCATTCTGTTTTAGAGCCTGTTATCTCTGTTCCTTACATTTGGAACTCCTCCAGTTCTTTAAAAGGAAGTTTCACCCCTTTCTGCGCAGTAAGAGACCAGAAAGGGAAGTTGAACCTAGGCCTCTCACTAGACTAAGTAGGGTTTTATTTCTAGGAGATCAACTAACTCCAAATCACATTTCAGCTAGTGCACTAACCTCCTTCTGGAAGCCTTGCATTTCTGTTTAGTGATTTGCATGTAGCACTCTTGATTACCTCACCTACTCCTTTTATCTACTACCCATATCGTGTAGGCTATGCCTATATCCTGAATTGTAGATCACTGACATACTGCCTTCCAGGGTATCTAGCACATTGTGAGTGCTACCAGAATATAAATAAATCCTATAAATGTAGAAAGTCTGATGGATGTCATTAATATTGCTACACTGAGTACTGATTGGAAGAGAATGAATAGATAGCTATTGTAGCGTGTATAAAATACTTTTTATGGTTCTGATCTTTCATTGGTTTGGTTTCTTTTATTTCACCAGCTACATACAACAGCTCATGCAGTAACATCTAGAAAGCGGGTTTACACCATATCACCTCATGGTCCTTGACATATAGAATCCAGTTTTCTTTGGGGGGAGATTCCTGCAATGTAGCAGCCTTGCCTCTGATGAGGAGAACTTGATAAGGCACTTCCAGAACCAATCACTGATGCTTCAGTAGTGAGGACAGGAAAGAGAGGCTTACACCTCATCTTATTGCTTCCACTCCAATTGTGTTTCCACTTCTGTACTTCTAGTATGCATTAATCAGTGGGCAGAGGATCAAGCATGGATCCCAATGTGGCAGTGGTGTGCTATTTTAGTGACTCTGTTCAACGTGACCTTATTTGCTAATTGTTAATTTATCATAGAAATGTTGGGCTGGAATTGACCTCAAGAGGTCATCAAGTCCATCCTCCCCATGCTGAGGCAGGATTAAGTATACCTAGACCATCCTTGACAAGTGTGTCTCTAACTTGTTCTTAAACCTCCAATTTCAAGAAGGTTGTGGACTCACTAGATAATGTTCCAGTGCTTAACTATCCTTATAATTAGAAAGATTTTCCCTAACATTTGACCTGAATCTCCTTTGCTGTAAACTAAGTTGATTACTTATTGTCTGACCTTTGGTGGACATGGGACCAATTGATCACCATCCTCTTTATAACAACCTTCGAGATATTTGAAGACTGTTATCAGGCCCTCCCTTATCCTTCTCTTCTCCAAATTAAACATGCCCTATTCTTTCACGCTTTCCTCATAGGTCATGCTTTCTAAACCTCTTATTGTTTTTGTTGCTCTGCTTTGGACTACCTCCAATTTGTTCTCATTCATCTTAAAGTGTGGTGCCCAAAACTGGACATAGTACTGCAGCTGAGGTCTCACCATTATCAAACAGAGCAGAACAAATACCTCTCATCTCTTACCTACAACACTCCTGTTGTTGTATCCCATAATGGCGTTTGCCTTTTTTGCCACAGTATCACAATGTTGACATATATTCAATTTGTGTTCCATTATAACCCCCAGATCCTTTTCAGCAGTATTGCTGCTTATCCAATTTATTCCCAATTTTGTATTTGTGCATTTTTTTTCCTTTCTAAGGTTAGTCCTTTGCACTTGTTTTAATTGAATTTTGTCTTGTTGTTTCAGACCAATTATCCAGTTTATCAAGATAATTCTGAATTAAAATCCTGTCCTCCAAAGTGCTTGCACCTCTCCTGGCTTGGTGTTGTCCCCAAATTTTATAAGCATATTCTCCACTCTATCATCCATGTCGTTAATGAAACTACTGAATAGTACCAGACCCAACCTAGACTCCTGTGGAACACCGCTTGACATATCCTCCCAGTTTGACAGTGAATCATTGATAACTACTTTTTTTGAGTACAATCTTTCAACTAGTTGTGCACCTACCGTATAGTAATTTCATCTAGACCATATTTCCCTAGTTTGCTTACAAGAAAGTCATGTGGGACAGTGTCAAAAGCCTTACTAGAATCCAGATATGTAATGTCCACTGCTTCCTCTCGGTCCATTAGGCTGGTTCCCCTATCAAATTAGCTGGGCTTCTCAAGAACAAATCATTCCAAACCAATGTTTACTATCATCTTATTATCCTCCAGGTTTGAACAAATTGATCATTTTATACTTTGTTCCAGTATCTTTCTGGGTATCAAGATTAGGTTGACTGGTCTAATTCCCTTGGGTCTTCCTTTTTCCCTCTTTTTGAAGAAGATACTATGTTTGCTGTTCTCCTGTTTCTGGGACCTCACTTGTTCCTGAGTTCTTAAAGATAATCGTTAATAGTTCAGATCTTGCTTTCGCTAGTGCTTTAAGTCATCTAGAGTAAACTTCATCAGTCCTGCTGACTTGAATACATGGACTGTTGTGTACGTTTCCAGTCACTGAAAGTACCAGTAGAATTTTTCTGTAAAAAGAGTTTTTTTTTTACTTGGCCACATTTAAAAAAAAAAAAAAAAAAAAAAGTCAAAGCTTTCTTTGTCTCCTGTATTTTGTTTTAAGAATGGTTTAGTCAGTTGAGGCATGGCTGACTGTGGAATCTGTAACAAGCTGTTAGCCACTGGGCACTGTTGGACAGGAGAATGTATTGATTCTATGTATATTCTGACTCTGGTCATTGAGTAGTGAAACCTATTGTGATAGAAAGTGCCACTTAAGCGCAATAGATTCAGTATTGCATTGTATCTATTTTTTTATGTTTGTTTTTTGCTTAATAGGCAATTGGTCGCAAGGTCAGTCAGCTATGGAATCACCCTGTCACCTCTAATGTTATTGCAAGGAACTACGTTAAACTTTTGCTTGATAAACTTAGGAACAAACAGGTAAGAGTTTGGTGGTGGCAGTTGCTTGTTTTTAAATCTTTTAGCTTTGATAGTCTTGAGTCTAGTGTTTACTCTCCCATTGGGACTGTTAGTTAAATACTGAGTTAAAAGTGGCTATCTACTTTACTACTTTTGAGATGTAATATGAAGTGTTTTTCCTTTACAGCATAACAGACCTGTGACTGACAGGCTGTCCGTCCGTGTAGAGTTTCTGCCACTTAACTACTTAGTTGATATGCTGGCGGAGGTAGAGGATCAAGGTAACATTATTATTCAGCATGTAGTGCCTAAGGACTGAAGAGGAATGGGTTCCTTTAAAGAGCTGTCTGTTCTCTTTGATGTGCACACAGGGCTTTATCCTGTCCCTATGGAAGACTGTGGCCAAACTCCATTGACTTACATAGGTGCAGGATTGGGCCTGTAGCTCCCATTTCCACCAATGGAAGTTGTGTGTGCAGAGAGATGGAGTTTTGGGTTTTTATGTAGAACAAAAAGAGTTACAAAAAGCAGTAGTATAGAGCTGGAGTTCCCACCATGGCTGTAAATATCTTCAGCCTCTCCAAGTGTTCCTCACAGATTTCTCTCCACAGACCACCAGTAGATATAGTGGAAAGCCAGGATGGTGCGACTGAAGTAAACCAAAGGAGGACAGGCATGTCGGGCTGGAATGATGTCTTCCTGTTTCAGGTTTAGCAGCAAGCTCAGTTATTGTTTAAAGGCTAAGAGCTTTCAATAAAAATGAAGTGACAAACCCGGTTGGGGCGTCTGGGTTAGCACTATTAAAAAACAGATGTGCGAGCTTGGGTTTCAGGAGGGGTATATACAGAGTACCTGCCAGTCTTCCTGTAGCGGTTACCTACCTGTGGGTACATTAACCTTTCCAGTGCACCTGGTAGCGTCTCTGGCTCTTCTTCCTATGGGATATAATTTGTTTATGTCCCAGTAACAAGCAGGCTGACGCTGCCAGGTTTGAAAGGGGTCAGCACACTCTGCTACAGTACAGAAAGCAGCCAACGTTAAATGTTTATCAAATCCACAACTACTGAGGCAGTTTTCCCCCTGAAATTACATTGCTTGAGGTTTCATGTAACAGTATTATGAAACGGACAATACAAGAGCCGAATTCTATAAGTCCTTCTTAAATTTACACTCAAGCAACCCTTGCATTGATTTCAGAGTTTTACCTGTGTAAAATCTTCAGGATTTGTCCCTGTATCCTTAAATAATAGTGACTGACAGACTCAGTCTTCTGACCTGATATTAGATTGATACAGACTTTAAAGGTTCTATGAGTCTGTTTCAAAAAACCCATTGAAGTCAATAGTAATGCTCCTGTTAGCTTCAATGGACTCAGATCAGACCTTATGGATTACATTTTCAAAGGTTCTTAAGCATCTAAAGAGGTAGTTAGGCACTTAAGCCCAACATTTTGGTGCCACTGACATGTTCAGTATCACTGCTCAGCTGCCACCTAACCCTGTAGGTGACTAAATCCCTATAGATACCTAAATTTCTATCTGGGGACATGCTTAAAGCCACCTAAATTCTGATTCTGGCCAACAGCTAATGAACTGCTTGAAGCCTAGGCTCAAATCAAAGTTGCAGCAGGATTCTCAAATGAGGCGTTTCCCCACCCACCTCTCTCAGGCAGCCCAATCCTGTAGCCAGGCTTAGAGTGCATCTATAGGGTCAGGTGCAAATGACAGCCAGGGCAAGCAGGTTGGGAATTTGTCAGGGGTGTGGGTGACCCAGATTCTGATCGCTGTTCTGCTAGAGTTGGAGCTAGGATTTGAACCCAGTTTTCCTACCTGCCAGGTGAGAATCCAACCACCAGGTTATAAGGGATTGTGGGATGCATCTTTGTCTCTTATTTGGAGCTGTTCATTTTGTATAAATAAATATTATTGGAGCAGGGACTTTAACCTAACTGTCCCACATCCTAGGCAAGTGCCCTAATCATCGGACAGTAGAGTCACTCTTTCTCTGTGCCCCAATGAATATTTAATTATTTATACCAACTGGACTAGCTCCCACATGAGAGAGACCCATTCCAGAATATCCAATAGCATGGTGGTTGTGGCACTTACCTTGGATGTGGGGGACCCAAATTCAAATCCCTGCTCTGCCGGCTTTGGAGCAGGGACTTCAATCCAGGTCTCTTACAGCCTGGCTGAGTACCCTAATTATTGGGTATGAGGAGGTAGGTGGGTGTGTGTGTGTCTTTTTTGCAAGAAAGGGCTGACCTGTCTTAGGCACCTAATTCCAGGAGAGGAGGGCTCACAGCTGAAATACCTGAATGGAGGGAGACATCTCCTCTAGTTCATCAGTCAGGTGTCTAAAGCCGAGATCAATGGGAGTCAGGTGCCAAAGTGCCTTTGTGGATCTGGGCCCTAAGTCCCACTCCTTTTCTCTGCATTTCTTTCCCAGCTTGCTTAGGTGGCTCCCCACTCTGCTGGCTGGATTCTGAGACTCCCTTTCTTAGGCACCAAACCTTTCCATGTACTGTATGGGGAGCCTGGGTGCCTAACTTGGGGCTGAGAATTCCAGTAGGCAGCAGCGTGCCTAATAGTGAGGCATTACAATGCCTACAAACCTTAGTGAATCTAGCCCTCTGTCCTTACAAGAGATGTTTTTCTCCATATGAAAAAACTAGGAGCCAAAACTTAAAAGCTGTAGACTTGAATTTCAGAGATGCTGAGCATCCCAGTAAAATCAATGAAAGCTGGGAGGGGTCCATCTGTGAAAATACATTTTTATCCATGTGCCTAACTTTAGGTACCCCAGATTGAAAATGTTGGTCATGGTGTTCTGGGGATTGAAAATATTGATGTAGAAGAACATTCGTTTTATAAAGGCTGATGTTCTTAATGTACTTTTCCAGGTCTGAATATGTTTGAGGGAGAAGACAATGTGAATACAAAATTTGTAGAGGAAACAGCACTGAAACACACCACAATGCTTTTGGACCTATAGTACTGCTAAAATATATTGTTACATCAACATTTCAACAAGCATATCTGCAACTAAAAATTCCCGGGTTTAATATTTCTAAAATATTGTTAATATTTAGACAACAAATGTCATATTAAAGGCTTCCAGTTGCAACCATTATTAACTGATAAAAGGCTGCCCAAAATGATGTACGCTCCACTCTACTCCTGCATGTATTGAGGAGGGACTAAACTGAAATTGCAGACTTGCTAGTAAACACAAGTAAGATGAAGGATTGGAGCTGAGGGAAGAAATGTATTTGATACAGATTCTGCTCTTCAGCTAAATATGTTTTCATTATTTAGTTTTACACTGTGGAATGGCTGAACAGGAGTAGGTGTAGTAAGTATCAAAATATGGTGGGAAAATATATTTATAATTTTATATATATTCCAGTACAACCTACAGGCAAGACATTCTTGAAAAAGAACAGTCCAGTTACATTGTAAAATAATGAGGAAACTGGCAGCTGTTATTGCACTGATGTATAAAGAATTTCCTTGAGATTGTTCTCATTTGTTGCCTCTAGTCTATAGGAGTAGCTTTTTGTATATAATGTATTAATAAAGATTTATAAATTCCACATACAGACAGTACATCTCTATAGTACTGCCCCCAAGCCTTTGAGTTGGATTTTAATATCCTTGCTTTTCTAATTAGGAAAAGGTACTTTCTCTATAATGTGTTTAAGAACTTTTCCTGATGTTTACAATGTACTGTACAATCCAGCAGGAGAAGAAAGCTGCTTTGGAGGCTTATCGTTAGTGTCCTTCATGGAATTGTATTTAATTCTGTCCCTATGACTTTTAATGTTTGTAGATCAAATGTCAGATTTTTTTTTTAATTGTTACAGGTTTTTCCTTCAGTTCCCAGCTATATTTATACAGAACTGAACTAACCCATTAATTTTTTTTAGCTGTGACCCTGTAACAGCAAGAAAAAAACTTATGCTTTGGTACCAAACAGGGAAAATTTTGAACTTCCAACATGCAGAAATAGCATGGAACTGATGTAATTCCATTACTGGTAAGAAAGTATGCCAAAGTTTAAGAAGTAGTAAACTAAAGTGAACTTGATGTTACTTTTTTTTTCTTTTTAATTCCAATATATTCCTCAAGCTCTCTATGTATAACTACCTCTGTTTTCCCTTCTCAGCATAGTTTCAAATAGGGGAGTATGTTCCCAAACTAATGTACCTATTTCATAGTTCTGAATGAGGGAGATTCATTTCCCGGAAAGAGGGCCCTTCATACACTTTACTTCTCACTGTGGAAGAGCATTCACCCTTTCTTCCCCTCCTGCTCCCTCTCAATGGGACTTGTTCCCTCCACTGTGGTTGCCATCAATGATAAAGGAGGATTAGCTTTCTCAGTGATCTATAGTGAGAGAGAGGGCATTATTTAATTTAAACAAACATGTCTGGCAATTATCTTTGGTCCAAATTGCTCCCTATATTGGTTTATTTGTATAAGGAATAAGGACATAGTTCAATTATGTTAATATTAAAAAGAAAAGCTACAAAATATTCTCTTGTTAATAAAGCTTATAAAGTACAAGCAGGTACAATAAAGAAGTTAAACAATATTGATTATTGTTCTCTTTTCTTAACATTTCAAATACTGCTATGTTTTGCATATTGAACTCCCTTTAGCAAAGAGAAAGTGCTGCAGGGACTATTTAGCTATACTTTCTGCTTTAAAAATTATTTTGTTTATAGTGTGAATATTTTGGCAAACTGCTAGCAAACATTTAAAAATGTTTACAATATTAAGAGCTGTTGGTTTTGCATATTCAATTGCTACTATTGAACTCTCATGGTTTAGATGATACCGGATCACTTATTCAGATTTCAATTGGCTTTACAATAGGTTTTCGTATGTGTCTCATATTTGAACCAGGTTCAGTTGGTTTGAAAGGAGCCAAAGCACCATAGGGACGTGGCAAAGGGAGAACATTTTCATCATCTGGGATGTATGCATTGGGGCGCTGCTCAGCTGTTGTGTAGACACTACTTGGCGATGCATGTTGCTCCTCTTCTGCAGCACGCTGTGAAGAAACATTTTTAATCTGGTGAAACATTGACAGTCCATTTAATAATTTATGGTGAAGATAGTTCTTAGAACTCCATTTACCAGGTCTCAGCCATAGATCAAAGCACTTTACAAAGAAGAATACTGTACTAATATCCCATTTTAACAAACGAGGAAATTGAGGGACAAATAACGATGTTACTGTCATTCATAGAAGGCAGGCACTTATAGTTTCTCTGACCATATATCTCTGTCCATGTGGACTAAGCCTGACCTTTTAAAGAAGCCTGGTCAGTGATGGTTTATGCCTGAAGAAAACAATTTAGAATAGTTGAAGTTGTAACAAATGTGCATGTTGAGATCTCTCAGGGAACAAACCTCACATTTTAAAGATTGGGTATGTTTACAGCGGCAGCTGCTTTGTCATGTTGTAGAATAGTGTCACTGAAGCCTGGTCTACACTACCGGCAAAATTCGGTGGCAGTCGACAGGAGTTACGCAAGCTACACAGAGTAGCTTGCATAACTTCCATCGACATAGTAACTTCCCTTTAGCGCGCCGTCTCCACTGCGCTGCACAGATGGAAATGCGTTCCCATTGACATAGTGCTATACTTTTTGTGGAGGTGATTTTATTAGATCGACTTCCGGATTGATTGAGCGGGTCTTCACTGCCGCTCAGTCAAACTGGATAAATCGATCTGATGGTGGTGAATGTGTCACCGTCGTTGTAGACATAGCCAAAAAGTAAGTGCTTATCTATATCACACTCAAAGCTGAGTCAAAATATGGGAAAACTGTTTGTTTGTTCCATGAGGTGTCTTACTTCAGAGCAGTTTTGTTGGGAAAGCCTTTCTTGGCCACAAGGCAGCATAATCTTTGAATGAGTGCACTGTGCACTCTCCTTCATGCCTAGGCAACTTTTGCCAGGGGAGAGGTGGAAAGACCATGGCTTGCCTTCACCTAGGGGAGGCTAGTGCTGTCAGAAGTGCTGTTAATGCTCCCTACTGAACTTGTACTTTACCACTGCCTGGTGAACCAAAGATTGAGGGAAGGTTCTTAGACCCTATCCACCTTCCCTGCAGATACCTGATCTTCTCCCCAGCATGAGAAAATAATCCCTTGTTAAGCACTTTTTAATAACTAAAACCTCTTCAAAAACCTCATACACCAGGACATCTTTTTTTTCATAATACTGCTCTGAGTTGATCTGTAGAGGGAGAGTTCACACTATTTGTTGTCCCAGCTGGCTTTAAGGAGACAAGAAACTTGCAGTATTTTTCCATGTGCTCTTCCTACACACTGCCATCTATCAATCTAGCTCCCTTTGTCTCTGCCAGTCTAGCATCTATAAGCTCCTAAGAAAAAAGATTGGTTTGGTTTCTTGCTTTGCACTATCATCCTGAATCATCAGTATATTATCTGAAAAGAACAGTGTTCTTCTATCTTGCCCACTATCAAAATAATTTAGCACTAGACACTAGATGATCAATTGGTGAATTTTCATTCAGTACAGTAGACAGGACTTCTGTTGCCACTCTCCACAAGTCAGCTTGGCAGTAAGCTCTTCCACCGGTGTAAGTCTTGCCCTAGTCTTCAACGAAGGCTCCCTTCCACCAAACTATTGGGGATGGGAGATGGTCAATAAACAACCAGCCAGCAAAGCCCTTTCAGAAAATAAATAGATCAGCTGGAACAATGTGAATGAGTTTCAGATTGCACTATGACAAAAACCTACCTTCTCTCTGGCTTCAGCTGCAGCTTTATGCATCTCCTCATTGCGCAATACCTTTATCCACTCAATCTCTGTTTCTTTAGGAGGAGGGAGACCTTTCTCTATCCTTGATGAGACAGTCAGCAAAAATTGTTCTTTGTCCCTCATTTCCTGTTGCAGTTTAATGGTAATTGCTTGCTTCATGGATAACTCTGCAATAAGCGCCATCATCTTTTGGGTTTTATCTTTTATTTTCTGCTGCAGTTCATTCATCTGAAATTAATAACATTAATTAAACTTTAACCAGTTCTCTTTGGTTCTCAAGTGTGTATTTAATCTTTCTTTCAGTTCCAGAGAGGTAGCCGTGTTAGTCTGTATACAGCAAAAACAACAAGAGTTCTGGGGCACTTTAAAGACTAACAAATTTAATTTTTGTAGGCATAAGCTTGCGTGAGACTCAGCTCACTTCGTCAGATGCAGAGGTAGAATGCATCTGACGAAGTGAGCTGAGTCTCATGAAAGCTTATGCTTACACAAATTAAATTTGTTAGTCTTTAAAGTGCCCCAGAACGCTCGTTAATCTTGCTTTCAGAATCTGTGTTTTCAGAGAATTATTGGAAAACTTTTTCATCAAAAGGGGGGCATATAACAGGAAATACAGAAAATCTATATGACTTTCTGGTTGACATTACAGTGGTTTTATTTGTACAATACCTATTGATCGTTTTAAAAAAACAGTAAAGTAAGACAAATATAATACATGAGATAATGTAAATGTACCTTCTATTTCTTTTTCTATGGAATTGGAAAGGAGAACTACCTCCATTAACCCTACGAGTTATCACTTTCAATGTTAGTACTGCTGCGTCATAGTATGTTGTTTTGTCCTAGTCTTTAAAAAAAAAACTAGTGTTCAAATTTGTGTGCGCACAAATAAACTAGCCACTTGTTTGTGAATGCAGGAATTCCCATGCATGTTATGGGTTCAGTTACACATGCATTTAACAGCCTAATATTTGTTTATATTGTATTTGCAAAAATGTACAGAAGTGTGTGGGGCAGAAAAATTCTTGGAAAAATTTTCACATACAGTACCTATGAAATCCCCCAAACTGTGAGTGTCCACATAATAAGCCAAGAAAAATATGTATAATATTTGCAAAACTGTCATTGTCCTAAGGGAGCATAACATATAAGCAGGGGTTAGGTAAGAGGTCTTCAATCTGTGCGGCGTGCCTTCCTACAGCCGTGCAGAGGAATGCTGGGGGGTGTGGCAGGGCCCAGGCCAGACCCTGGGGGGTGGGGAGGGAGTGCTGCCCCGCTCTTCCCCAAGTTCTGCCCCAGCCCTACCTCCCAACCATGGCTCTGGCCTTGGCTGGTGGCCCCGCCCCTGGCTGCAGTTCCCTGCCTTAGCCCCCCAGTCCTGCTCTCAGCCTCAGCGCCACAGCTGCGACGCCTGGCCTCGGCACTCGGCCCCACAGAGCCTGGCCAGAGCACCCGACATTTGGTTGCAGTGCCCACCTTGGCCCTGCTCCCAGCCTCAGTGGGGGTGGACAAAAGAGGGGGCACAACCTAAAAAGTTTGGGGACCAATGGGTTAGGGACTGGATGGATGAAAAGTTCACCTTAACTGTCTATTTTAAAGCAAGGTTCTACATTTAAATATAAATGTCACATTCCTAGTCAGCCAATCTGCTCCTTGCGTACATTCAGAGCCATACTAACTCACTTGCAGTGGAAACGGAGTGTACTCACTGTTTTACTTCTGTTAGCACTGAAGAACCAACAGAGCTATTAAAAAGGCAGGCTTGGGGTGAAATCCTGGCTCCACTGAAGTCAATGGCAAAATGCTTTGACATCAATAGTGCAGGATTTCATCCGGAAGGTTTCCATAGTGTGCACAATGAACAGCATTGTACCCCTAGTTTCATTCACTTACATTTGCATAAGCCCAGTGAAGGCAACTGAGGGTATAATGTCAAGACAATGGGGTTGTGCAAAAGAGTGATGGGACGTATCAGCGCTGCAGTGGTATAGCGAGGGTTAAGGACGCATTACAAGCTGAAGAAGCCATGCACTCCCTCCCCCCTGACTTTGCTGGCCATGCTCAGCCAGAAAGGGGGATATAAAAGCCAGTCATCCAGCTCAGTCAGGGCAGGCTGCAAACCAGGGAGGAAGCATGCCAGCGGCTCTCTCCGGGTGACCGCTGCTAACGCCGGGTACAGAACCAAAAGCTGCCAAGCCCCAGCCGGAGCCCAGGCTGCTAGGCAATCCCCAAAGAGCGACTGAGCCATCAGAGGCCACACAGATGGGGGATCCCACAGAAGCTGGAGGGTTGTGGAGCATCGCCGACGACTACAGGGTAGAAAGTAGCCTGGGGGACCTCAGGGCTGTAAAAGGGGGAGCAGCAGAGTCACCAGCAGCATGTGTCGGATGGAGCCCCACTGACTCGGTGGCCAACAACTCCAACACTGACAGGGCCCTGGGCTGGGGCTCAGAGGAGCAGGGTGGGCCTGAGCCCCCCTACGCTGGGCACCGCACCCCCACAGGCGGCTCCTCACTGCCCTACTATCCCAAAAAGCTGTTAGGTCACCCTGCCCCAACACAGGGGGCCGCTTTACTGACTCCGGCCATTCGGCCACACTGCCCCGACACCGGGACGCGGTACTGACTCCGGCCATCAACCACGCTGCCCTGACGCAGGGGGCCACGCCACAGACTCTGCCCATGAGGCCACACTGCCCTGACGAGGAGGCCGCACTACTGACTCCGGCTACTAGGCCATGTAGTCCTGGGCCACTGTGCTAACTTGAACCATTAGGCCACACTACCCAGAAGAAAGGGCGACCCCCGATGACTCGGACCACCATCCCGAAAGGGAACCTAATGGAGTAGATGTAAACCCACGGCCTTTTCCCCTCCTCCACTGCGTATGGGAACTGATGCCCGTGCCTGGGTGTGACCGCTCCAGGACAAAAGGTAACAGATCCTGTAGGTCAGTTAAGCTCTTGCTGGTGATGATGCACAAGAATGAATCCTAACTTGACTCCCAGCAGGTGTGGTAGTTAGAAACAGCATCTGTTCATTTTTAAGTGAGCATATGTGACAAAGAATTATTGAAAGAGGGAAAAAATGGATATAATTTTTATCCAGAATACCCATTTCTACAGTCACTTCTCAGAGTAAAACACGTTAACAAACATAGATAGCAACAGCCAGTTAAATTTCCTTGTTGAAAACAACTTAAAAAGAAACATGTTTGTTGCTGTAATGGTCGTCTTATTTATCTTGGTTTATTCAAGCTCTAACAACTGGAAAGAAAACAAGGCTGGGCCTGATTTTCTTCATTAACTTCAGTTTTCTTCTGTCTTTGGCTGCCTCTCTGCTGATACCAGTGTCTCTCTTCTGACATTGCTTTTTGTTTAACAAACCTCTTAATTTGGTTTTTCTTTTCTAAGAGCCTCCTTTTATCTTTCCAAAATATTAGTTCCATAAGTCAATCAGAAATAAATGTGATTAACATAAGAAAAACAGATAGTTTTGAGAATTTTCTTTAATGCACTGGTGTGTGGTTCTCTCAGGCTATGTCTACACTGCCAGCAGCACAACTGGAAGTGCAAGATAGATTGAACTCACTCAACTGAACCCGGAAGTCGACTCCATAAATCCACCCCGGCAAGTAGCGTAGCGCTACATTGACGGGAGGGCATTTCCCGTTGGCGCAGCGCAGTGGAGACGCTGCGGTAAGTAGGCATTAGGAAGGCAACGGGAGATACGCAAGTTACTGTATGGAGCTTGCGTATCTCCTGTCGACTGTCGCAGAAATCTGCAGCCAGTGTAAACCTGGCCTCAGTCTAAGTGTGTGAGAAAAACCTGCCTGCTGGCTCAATGCTCCTTACATAGTGCAGGACTATGAAGCCTGCCTGTGCTCTTCCTATTATTTAGCAGGTCCACAGCGTTGTTAGAGACTATTGGTTGGCGCATACATTCAAAAAGGAGACTACTGTCAACATTTAGCCTAGCTATTAAGCCTCAAACCTCAGAAATAATTCATTGCATACATAAATAAAAGGTAAAGAAAACTGTCATAGCACAGCTTTCAGAGATTGCAAGTAAATACATTGTATTTCACTTATTTACTACTATGTCATCTGCATACAGCTATATGCAGCAACCGCAAATAGTTGCCTGTAATTTCCCATGAATTATTGTAAGTACAGTTAGGGTGACCAGATAGCAAGTGTGAAAAATTGGGATAGGAGGTCAGGGATAATAAGTGCCTATATAAGAAAAAGCCTTGGAATATCAGAACTGGTCTATAAAATCAGGACATCTGGTCACCCTAAGTACAGTACAAGTTTGGATAAAAGCCATTCTAATTCTCACTTCCACAAATAAAATACTTCAGTTTTGGTCACATTCTGGATGCCTGGAAACAAAGCTTGACCTGATTCTTACCTTTTTCGCTAATATCAGCGTGTCTTCCTTCCCATTCTCTGTCTTGGTACAGATTCCATCTGTTAGCCGGGAAACTTGCTCATAAATAAAATCCTTCTCCAACAAGTTCTCCTCCTTTTGTACCAGCTGTATTTCTAACTATAGTGAGAACAAACCCATACAGAAAGATGAATGAGTAGGAGCAAGACCTGTTCACAATCATTTTGTGATACACATTTTTACAGAATTGACAGCTTTTTAAAATTGTGTTAACAAATAGTAACAGCATAAATAACCACTTCAAAGTGAATTCTCTTTCCTGATAGACCAAGACTACAACTATAACACTAACTCCAAGTCTCAGTTCAGAGCTTACTCAGTTTGTTATTTGTATTACTGCTTTTATTTAAACAAAAGAAACTGTCTAGCACTCAAGAGAAACTTCAAATAATTCCTGAAGGTCAGTTCAGTGAAAAACCATGGCTTCTGCCACTCACTAATTTAAGCTCACCATTTTCCCTCTGAAGTCCCTGCCAACCTTGCTGTGTTTATCTTTTGGCAGGGAAAGCAGGCAGGGTTGCATCAAGGTATGAATGGTGGGTATTTAGCCAGCCAGCAGTAGAACTAGCCACTTCTCTATGGCACCCAAGTTTTTCTCTTCTGCAACTAAGCTTCAGCAACTAAAAGTCACATGCCTAGCTTTCATGGACGGACGGCTGCTGTGCTGCAGCTCCCAGCAGCCTATCAAAGTTTTTTTAATGCGTTATATAGAAGTTTTATAAAAAATGAAAGAAAAGGCTGTTTGCATTTTCTAGGGTAATGGAACCATATATTGTGATAAATCCTACTGTCAGATGTGCTGTATTACCTCCTCAATCTTTTTGAACAGTTCAGGTAGAGATGGGTCCTTCCCTTCCAGGACTCGCTTTCTATTCTTCCCCTCAGGATCAGCAAAGTGTTTCTCCAGACTTTTAATTCTGTCCTTGCACTGAGAATACTATCAAACAGGAATACAGAATGGTTGGGGTTTTGATGTTTTTAAACAACCAGTTTGGTGAGTAAACAAAAAAAGTCATTATTGTTACATAATAAACGAACTAGGCCAATCACAGATGAGAAACACTAACTGTTCTCATGAATTACACAGATGTCCTTACTGATGCTTTGGTCCAATTTTGGCTGATTTATATCCTGAGAACCCTACTGAAGTTAATGAAGTGGTACAGGATGGACTGACAGGGCAAAATTAGCTTTATTTGTGTTTTATCACAGATTAAGACAGGCTACTCCAACTGCTATTCATGTTTCAAACCCATCTTCAAACACTTGTTCATCTGAGGCCTGCCTCACAAACAACAGTGACCTGGGTTTTTTCTGTTGGTAAAGAATGCCTCTGGAGTATCAAACTGCATGGCACCAGCCATTTAAGTGACAAGACACTCCTACACCTCTAGTCTCTTCATCTGGAGGTTTGTAAAAAGGCTGCCTCCTTTGATACCAAGTCCAACTGGACAGGAGTTTGCAGGATAGGAGAGTTTTCCTGCGTGGAGTGGCTGGTGGATATATAACAGATCCCTTGACAGCACAGAGGATGAATGAGGGGAGACTGCTGTGGGATTACTAGATTGAGAATTTTCTTTAGGAGAGGACAGTATGGCTCTCAGGCAAACCCTGGATTGATGGAAACTCTCTTCCCGCCACCAGAAAGTGGGGGTTTCATTTCCCTCTTTATCCTCAGACCATATTTTGAATCATGGGAGTACACCATGTTCTCAGGGGGTTCTCACTCTGCATCCAGCTGATGAGGCCTAGCTCAATAGCCTTGTGTCTGAGAACAACTTCCTTGTTCTCCATTGCCTGTCCCAGCAGTGGGACTAGGACTAGTCATAGATGATGCAAAATACAACAGAGGAAGTACATGTGCCACTGCTGAGGCCAAGGATTCACAGCCATGTTGCTGAGACCAGTCCTCTTCTTCTGGCCCCTGCTGCCTGTCATCTGCTATTGCTACCTGTATTACTGAGAGCAGAAACAAAATGATCCAAGTCTGCACTTGTCGCAACCCAGTAATAGAAGTTCCCAGAAAGCAAAGATGCCAAAAAACCCAAGTTTAATACTAGAAGTAAAAATGATACACTGAAAAATGAGACACTGACTCTAGTGATGATGGTATGAATGCTGACAAGCTGTACAGCAGTTCACATCTTCATCTCCATGTACGTTGTCAGACTCCTAAGAGGCACAACACAGATTCAGACTGCTAATTTCTTTGTCTTAGCTGTCCCTTTCAGTAAGTGCCTCACGCACACACACTGCACTCACACATAAACAAGTAAAGAAACAAAGCCCTGTCACCTAACAAAGCTACTTCTCCTAAAG
This sequence comes from Emydura macquarii macquarii, assembly GCF_026122565.2. Lineage (NCBI taxonomy): Eukaryota > Metazoa > Chordata > Testudines > Chelidae > Emydura > Emydura macquarii. The sequence goes on along the minus strand of NW_027132773.1, from coordinate 39,598,649 downwards.
GCTGGATAGAGCCACTGTGAGCTCAATTTTTGACTACTTGGAAGGCAGTCAGCTACTATGGTGACAGGGGCAATAAAAGTATAGCTGAAACACAGGTCAGGACAAGGGACATGGGCCAGGGATGAGGGGACCAGGAAGAAGGGACATATGATTAGGGAACAGGAGTAGGATCCAGCAGACAGTAGAATTCAATGTAGGGGAAATGCTGAAAGACGTAGGAAGGGACTTGGCCCTGATGTCTGTGCGGGCAGAGAAGGGAGCTAATGTGGTGCCTGTGGGATTATGACAGAAGGGTGCTGAGGAGATCATGTCCCTCACAAATTCAGAGAGCAATAGACAGACGGTGACTCTCCAATTTGTGTGTGTATTTTGTGTACACCTCAGGTTAAATTTTCTATCTGGAACACATACACTCTGTGTGTGTGTGTGTGTGTGTGTGTGTGTGTGTGTGTGTGTGTGTGTGTGTGTAAGGGAGGGGCTCCTGCTGAGACTTTAAAAATTAGATCACAGACAAAAAAAAGACAGGTGATTAATTTGTGTAAATCTCATGATTTTTTAAGCCATTATCTTGATTTTTTTTTTTTTTAAGTCTACCCACTGATGTTTGAACTTGCAGGTTTGGCAATACAGTGTTAGTCCATTTTTGCAACATTACATATTTGGTATATCTACAGTAATGTATCATGGGTTAATCTGTTCGGATCTTGAGCGTTCTGCACTAACATAAACATGAGTCAAATAATTAGGTCTAAAGACACTCTATATACTTTCTGATGAAAAATTACTGAGGAGATAGCTGTCTTTGTCTCGTGAAGCCACAATGATTTATCACAAATTACATGTTTAGGTCTAGCCACAGGAATAGGGTTTACTGGAGGTTCCGTGCTGACCTTATGTTTTTGATGTGTAGAAAGGTAAGCACAGATCTGTGAAAACTGATAGATCTGCTGCTATGCTAATGGAAAGTCACCAGAACACTCAGTGTAAGCATTTTTTTTTCTTGCAAAAAGGCAACATCCATCTCTTCCTCTTCCAAGAAGTAGCATAATAGAAAAGAATCTTAAAAAAACTTAAAAACTTCTAAGAAAGGGGAACTAGCCATTTGTACAAGTAAAAAAATGTAAGAATTCTGTCCCTTCATTTGTCCAATCATGTTTTGGTTTCAAACATGCGTCACTTGGGTTGGACCACATACTGTCATAAGGATTGTGAAATATATCTGATGACAGGTAAAACTACAAAAATGAGCACAACAGTACACTGAATTTTGCAAAAAGAAAAAGTTAAAAACAAGTTATGATACATAACAGGATGTTGCTAAAGTTCCAATCGTATTTCACATCTGGGGCCCAAGCCTGCAAACACCTACTCATCTGCACAATCTTTATTGAAATTAATGAGGATAGTCATGTGAGTAGGGACTGCTCACTCAAGTAAGAGTTTGCAGGAGTGGGTCCTTACTCTGTAAATTACGTTTATGTCAGAGGCCACACCTGCCAACTCAAAAGACACATTTAGAAAGTTTCACACTAAAATATAGATTTATGGGGTGTTTTTGCAGTGCAGACATCCCAGATTTTTAAGTATGAATTTAAATGTAATGTGAAAAGGTTTTTTTTAATGTATTCAAAATAAAAATAATAAGCAGCTTAAATAGTATCAATGCAAAATTTTCATTGTCAGAGATGAAGGTGAAGATGTATAGCAATAAATGAAGGTACTCAACCCAAGGATACAAAAAATAAATAGCATTCATGTAAATAACCATGCTAATGTGTTTGCATAACTGTTCTGACTATAATCGTCAAATTGTTTATTTTCTCCATTCAGTTGCCTTATATGTCATTGTCAACTGTGGGTAAAACTCTTGTATCATAGATTTTTTACATTTTAAAACCAGAAGGGAGCATTCTGATGATCTGTTCTGGACTCCTGCATAAAATAGGCCCTAGATTTTTTTCATCCTGTCGTGACACTGGATAAATTCTGAGGTTAATGCCTTTACCTCTTACTGGTTAGTCCCTCTTTGCTGTCTTAGGAATCCAGGTGCCTCCTTAAGCACTCAGTGGCTCAGCAGGTCTGCACTTTGTACCAATTACCATTTAATGCTAAATAGTTCTCATTGATGCATGAAGACAGATTAGTGTCCATGGCTCATTTCGCTCTGCAGAACGAGGCCTTGGATATGCAATTCCAAACAAAGGTTGAATGGTAGTTATACCTTGGGGCAGCCTGTGGTAGAGTCTCATTAGTACCAGAGTTTTTTTGTATGTCAGACACAAGAAGAACTTCTAAGCATTTCTAGCATTAGATGCCTAACACTGATAGTAACTAAAGCATGTAATCCTAATTATTATTATTTGATACTTGATGTGCTACTAGTGTCCGACATCTGTTGCTAGTAGCTCATCTGGGATTAGGTATTAGACTCTACTGAACTCAAATGCTAGAGATAGATGTGGAGAGAGTGGCAAAGGTAAGAAGGAGAGGAGAAAAAGTGGTGGGTGTCAGAGGGAATGGCAGCAAGGCTGGAAGAATAATAAAGGGTTGGAATAAGAAGTGGGTAGCAAAGGCTGAGAAGTAGAAAGTAGGGAAAAGAGGCAGGAGAAAAGGTAAAGAGGTGATTACAGGAAACAGAAGAAAGAGAAAAGAACAGAAAACAGAAAAGAGAGACCTATTAATATTTGTATTACAGAAGCATTTAGGGCCCCAAGAGAAATCAGGGTCCATTGTGCTTGTAAGAGCTAGAGCCTATCCTGAAAAACTTACAGATTAAACAGACAAGACAGACAATGAGTGGGAGAAAGGTTGTGTTGTTATCCCTATTTTACAGATAGGCCACTGAGTCATACATAAAGAGATAAAGGCCAAGATCATCAATGGTATTTAGGCTCATAACATCCACTGAAATAGATGGAAGTTAGGAGACTAAATACCTTTGAGGATCTGGGCCTAAGTGACTTGTCCAAAGTCAGATAGGAAGTCTGTGGCAGAGCCAGCAATTTAACCCAGAGCTCCTAAAGTCTAGTCCAATGCATTAACTGTAAAAAAAAGTTTTTCCTACAGACGGGGGGCTGGTAGAGGGACTTAATTTGGTTTGATGTCATGGATTGGATTCAAGGCTGAATCAGTATTAATGGTCATATTTAGATCCACCTCACTGGGTCAATAGCTTGTACAAATGACTGTTTTTGAAAGACATTTGGTACATCTGAACTGGAACCAGATACTAGAACACTTATGAGTTTGAACTCAACCAGGGACCAAAGCCCAGGAACAGGTTCACATCCTGTCCAGAGATTCACATCCAGCAACCCATCCCAAAATTCTGAGTTTGGATTCAAAGTTATAGTTTTCATCCATATCTATAACATACAACAAAACAAACAGAATGTGTCTCACCAGCAACCGTGCCTATTGTCAATCACAGATGAAGATTATTGAATCTGGAAGGGTTAATTGCAACATAAGAAAGTGGCAGAAGTAATGAGAGAGTTGGATCAACTGGTCTACAGTACGAACCACATTGAAGCATGACTTCCTGCTTTTAAAATTCTGATATCTCATTATTTGCCATTTGGAACAATCTCCCACTTGGGAAAATTTCTGAAACGTACCCTTCATTAATAGAATGCCCACTATGCTTCATTGCTTTTAGATTTTATGACACAAGACACTAAAAAACCAAAAAACAGCAATAGTCTCCATTTACATAAGGCTTTATGTTTGATAACAATCATCATCATGAAAGAGAAAGCTGCAGGATATTTACAATATCTGCTACAGTACCAACCCAAAGTTTCACAATTGACTTTGCCTCATTTCTGGAAACACCACCTGTGTTTGCACTTGCCTCACTGACTCCATTTCATTTTGAATCTCAGATGAAAAATCTTTATTCCATCTGGCTCATTTCCATATTTTCTTTCACCATCTCTTTTCTTAATTCTGTAACTCCATTAATTACAGTACTCCTATAAAGTTCTTTGGAGTACAGTTTTATGAAAGATACAAAACTGTAGTCTCTTAGCTATACATACAATGTCATTGAAAGAGCAGAGGTAATAGAATAATGCAGTGCTCTTTTACGATGACTCACAATCTCTAGTCTATGCAACTACCAGTACCACTGATACACCATAAATTAGAGTTCTGTACAGAAGCAAACAGAATATGCGTGGAAAAGATTACCATCTGGAGATAAGGTCAAAAGTAAATGAGCCATTTCAGGAAAGCAAAGGAAAAATGTCCACAACAATGATGAACACTACAGTTTGTTAATTGTTTGATGTCATTTTGTAATGAGAACTAAAACTCTCACTGTTTTTTTGTATGGAGGAACGTGGACATGGATTCTATCATAGTAGGCAGCATAGTCTCCAGAGTAGGTTTAAGGTCAAGTGTTCCCAGTGAATTGAGCTACTATTCTGCAAAGTGGAATGGCTGAAAAAAGACATAGTGAATACAGTTTTGACTAATTTCATACAGTTCCTGTTTCTACATGACTCCTATCCTACAGTTTAACCATGCTGATGTTTAAAGCAACATTATTCTTATCTTGGGCTCCAACCACTTCAGTGTGTGTGCAAGTTTAATCATGTCAGCTGACTGAAGCCAATAGGACTACTCACTTTCTTAAAGTTATGCACTTGCTTAAGTGCTTTACTGGATTGGTACCTTAATTTTTTGTCAGTTTGTGTCAAGCATACTGTTCATATGGTAGCTTTTCATATGGAATAAACTTAAGATCTCACAACTGTGTTTTAATTTCTTTTATCAGAACACAGAGTAGTACAAATTGAAGTAATTTATTTATTTAAAAATAAAAAATAAAATAAAACCTAACCCTTCCAAAAATGAGTTCCCTAATTTCACCTACCTGAATCTGAAGTACCACCAGATCTGCATCCAGGGCATTCTTCATTGGCAGCATCTTCAGGGACAACTCAATCTGTCTCTTTTTCTCAGCTAGCTTCAGCTTCAGAAACCTGACCTTTTCATCCATGACATGTATCTCGATATCTCCATTTCTACTCATCATCTCCTGAATGTTTATTTTTTCATAGAAAATGCATACTTCTTCTTCTCGCTCTATGAGCAAAACCCCACTGCAATAAACCCAAAATGGAAAGTCAAAGGCAGGTTTTAAAATCTTCCATTCACATTCAATGTTAGTTCCATTCAAGAATGCAAGTGGCAGATTTTAGCATTAGCAATAATTGGTGAAAATGTGCATAGATTTAACAAAATCCTTATTTAATTCCTTTACAATATTTTTAACTAGTGACAAAAATGTTCATATCTGTGAGAATTAGTGGACATACAACTGTAAACATAACCTATATGCTGATCTCCCTGAATATTTTTTTGACAATTCTATTGCCTTCCATGCAAGTTATTTAAAGAACGGGTTATCCTTGTCAGTGATATTAATCTCTTGTGCCTTCTCATACCATATCTGTGCACATATACATAAACAGGGCAGGATGCTACTAAGCTCCTATGGAATTCAATTGTTGTTATACATCTTTTTCCATGGGCTGTACAACATAACCAACGGAGAAACGCCAAAGAACTTTATAATATAATGCAAAGATTTCTCCCCCTCACTGCAGATATTGCCATTCTAGTGAAGCCGAATTCCAGGTACCTAGCACTCCTAGTTAGGTTTCTGCCTTTTAAAAACGTTGATTCAAGAAAACCAGTAAAAATAACTGTGGCTAATGGTAGGTCTGTTCCAGGACTATTTTCCATTTCAAAATTTAAACATAAAATATGTCCAGTTTATATTTATAGGCAAAATACAACAGTATCTATAACAATAAACTGCAGATGGACACAAGAATTAGACCATATGAAGAAATGGTGTATTTCATCAATTGCGGGTTACCATTTTAAATAAGTGATATGTCGTGGAAGTGAATTATTCTGTTTCTTACCTCTCATTTCGACGCAGAACAGCCCTTTCATATTTTTTGCGTAGCTGCACCATTTCCTCTTCAATGCGAGTGAGCGTACTGGTGAGTCTGTCGACATCCAGTAACTGTTGCTCTCTCTTTTCCTTCATCTCTTGCAGCGTTGCAATAACTTTGCAAACATCACTTTGGATGCTATCTTTGATTGTAATATTATTTGTATGCTTCAGAAGGTGTTTCTGCAGTTTTCTTTAATAAAAGCATCAGAAAAAAGGAAAAGAGTTTTGTAATTTCAATTATATTAATGTAACAGAACCTGAGCTCAATCCTCAGTTATACTAAGGCCCTTTATACTTCTCTGGCAGTACAAAGGAGCATTAAAGGGGGGGAAGCAATCATCTGAGAATGCTCCTTGTGCAGGGGGGTCTCTCCTGTCTGTATAGAACTGGATAAAGGCTCTACAATTCTTTCATTCCCAGACCCTCAGAATAAGAGGTGTGTCAGGCACAGAGAAGGACTATGATCAAAATGTCTTGCACTATGGCTATTCTCTGGCTCCCAGGATGCCACAGGAGATAAAGTCATAGGAAAAAATTCTGGTGTAGCATTTTCTAAACTCTATCTCTATTTAAATAATAACACTGAAATAATATCTTGCATTGCTCTAGTGCCTTTAATTCAAAGATCCCCAAGTATTTTACAAACTAATCATTCCTCACCTCACTCTCATGAATAGGGCCATATCAAATTCACAGCCGTGAAAAACGCATCACGGACCGTGAAATCTGGCTATTGTAGGGGAGTTGCAGTATTGCTACCCTTACTTCTGCACTGCTGTCAGAGCTGGGCAGTTGGAGAGCAGCAGCTGCTGGCTGGGAGCCAAACTCTGAACCCTGTACCCCACAATCCTCTTTTGGGTCGCAACCCCCACGGTTACAACACTGTGAACACATTTTTAAAATCCTATTACCATGAAATTTACCCTACTCATGAGGGGGAAAAGTATTAATGTCCCCATTTTACAGATGAAGAAACTGATGTAAAGAGAGGTTGAGTAGCTAAAGAGAGAGCAAATAGTGAATCAGAGGCAGAATGAGAATAAAAACTAGATCTCGTAATTCCTAGAGACCTTTATTCTCCAACTACTGGATGACAATCCCTCGCTGATAAGGTGGATTTCAGCTGTTACACGGCCCATTCGTCTAAATTGCTAATAAGATGGTATTTAGAATTACTTCACTCTTTCTGGAGTGAGCATCATTGTTAGTTCAAATACTTATTTATCTTTGTTATGAAGAAATTAATCTTAACAGACACACGACAGACACACGAGGCTGAACAGGAGGAAATGTGATCTCATGGTTAAAATACTGAACTAGGAGTTAGGCCTCCTGGATTCCATTATTGACTTTGCCATTGAGTAGCTCTGTGACATAGTACAAGTCACTAAAGCCTCTCTGCCTTAGTTTCTCCTCATGTAAGTAAGAATAATAAGACTTCTCTATTTCACAAGGAGCTATGAGATTTATTTAACTATTTGTAAAGAGAATTGACATAGATGCTGTTACAGAAGTACAAAGTTTTAAAAAATATTTTATGCATGAACTATTTGCTTGGCTGACACATTCAATACATCTGGTCTCTAAGCTGGGCAGATTGCAGCAAGCCAATGACAGTGTGGTGTTAAATATTGTTTCCCATTCAAAGACCAAGTAAATAAGCTTGGCATGAAGCAGGTCCATGTCACCTGGATAAGAAGGAACCTTGTTCCCAGGTGGTGGAACCACTGCAGGTATTGAAGCATCAGTAGCTCTGTCTCTACAGAGTGCAATGGCTATTGGATATGTACAGACTCAGAGACAGATCCACTGGCCTTATTCCACATCTCCCCTGATTGCCTCCTGCTTGACTCTCAAATCCAGTTGTGTACAGTTGCAAGCACAAGGAGAGCTCCACAAGTCACAGTGAGTGTAGACTCCCTGAACAGGCTCTCAGGATCCTGTCTGCTGCCTTCACACAAGGGAATCATACCAGCATCTGGGGCTCCCTGTGACTAAGAAGGATGGGGCAAGTTTTGCCTCATAATGAACAAGTCCCATTTTACACCACCATTCATTATATAAATAATGATATCCTAAGCATTCAGAGGTTGAAGGAATCCAGGACTGTTATTCAAAGGAAACATTTACTTTGACACTCACCTTTCCTTAATTATAACATTGTTCCTTAAAATTTCCATCTCATTCTCTAGCATTTTTACTCTCTCTTTAATTTCAGTTGTTTTCTGGCGAGCAGTGTGCACCAGGTTTACACATTTGTTTCTCTCATTTCGAATGATGTCATACATTTTAGCAAATCCTTTGAGTCTGGAAAAATGCAAGTTTTTAAGGAAATGGTTATTATAATGTTTATTATATTATTTATTATAATGGGTTATTGCTTAAGAAAAATGTTATTTCATCTAGTGTGTTATAATTCTCTTACTGCCTTTGGATTTCTTTCTTCTTCTTCTTATACTCCCTTATTTCAAGTTCCTTTGTTTTTATCTCTTTAATAATGTTGTGGAGCCTTACCTGAAACATAAATAGCATTGAACATTTTTGATATCTGCAAAGATATTCCAAATATAAAGTTGAGATGAAGATAATTGTTTTTGTCATTTTAAATGGCATAGGACAATTACAAAATATTCATTTTCACAGAAGAGAAGGAAGCAATGAGGAAAATTATTCTAAAGACTAATTTTTTGTTCTAACTACAATAAAATCAGAGATGTCTTTTAGTCTTTTGATTACTAGTGGAAGTATAAAGGACAAAAAGAAGGAAAATAAGCTTCCTTTCAAAGATTGCTAATAATTTCAGGGAACACAATTGATTTATATAAAGTCATTCAACAACATTAACTATTATTAATGTAGTTAAGATAATAGTTTGACACTGCATCTTAAAAATTATCAATCTTTCTTTGAGAAAGCATACACCTTGCAAGGTGTTGATTGACTCCGTAGAGTTGCTGAATATCCTCTATTCCCACTAACTTCAATGAGAGTTGAGGGTACACAGCATTTTTCAGGAGAAGCTGAATACCTTGCAGGATTGGTTGATAATGAGAATATTGTAAAGTACTGGACTAAATTCATCCTTTCATTGAGGTCAGTGGAGTTATACTAGGAATAAACATGTCCCATTTGCTCTTATCCAAATTAAGTCTTTAATTCCCATTTCAGCTGGATTCTTGATGATGCACCTTTACAGGTCTGCCTATGAGGAAGCAAGAGAGGCAAAAGAACTCTGTATCCTTTAGCTATTTACTACCTCAGTGTCCTAACGTGATCAAACTTTTTGCTTCTCTTAGTCTGAGCATGGAGTTACTTCCACCTCTAAAAATTCTTTCTTTTCCTTGAAATCATCTTGAGCCACATTCTTAAAGGCATCTGAAGATGCAGATGGCACCCAGTGGTATTTTCTAAAGGTCTTTGGCACCTAAATTCCCTTCGTCTTCTTTTCAGAAAAAGGATGAGAAATGAGAGAGCAAAGCATCAAGGAAGACAGCACAAGAAAGAAAGAACTATAGGAAGGATTTGGAGAAAGAAAGTCTATTTCTATCTTTCCTATATCTCATGAGAATTGGCCAGGGCAACCATCTGGCAACTCTTCTATCTTGAGACCTGCTGTTTCCATTCCTCAGCCTCTCATTTCCTTTATGATGTGATTGTCTAGTAAAGACATGTCTGAAGTTGAGTCTTGGACTGCTGGCAGAAAGGAAATTGCAGGTCTCTAGCTTTCTCAGACAGGAAAGCTTCTTGACTCTGGGTTTGTATGGTCCCACTCCCTACTCTTTTCTGGATTTCAAACAATCATTGAAGATTGGTACATTTCAAAGTTCTCCATTAGAGCCCTGGATCTTATGAACTTAAGTTACTTCTAGATCTGTAATCACCTGAGTTTATTAACATTCAAGGTGGACTATAAGGCCTTCTTTTTCTCCTTTGCCCATGATGAGGTGGGAGTTGGATGAACTGGCTGGATGTAGTGTAGGACTCTGGGCATTGTGTGTGTGGTGCATTAAGTGGTTATATTTATGCTTTCACTGAGTTATTTTGATCTGAACTGGGGGAACTGATGTATCTGTTTCTTTGAAGTATTTTTAAAATATTGTCACTGGACAGGCACTCTTATATACTTTGCAAAAATCCAAATAAATAAATAGTTTTTGGCCTCCCCAGTTGTTGAAAACAAACTATTCGTTTCTATGAACAGAAGTTAATATTTGGCATGAATTGTGCAACATCATAGCATATGTGCAATGTCGCAATGCCAGTAAACTGCAGGCAGTAACCCAATGCACAGTAAGAAGGAAGAGTCTACTTCATCCTTTTTTTACTAGAAGTAACCTCCAGGAATTACATTCTACAATATGTCAGGAAAATTTGGACTGTTGCTTCTGTTTGGAATGAATGACAATCTTAGTCTTCTTTGGACACTCATATCTTTTTGGAGTAGGATATGCAACTGCTGTCCTTTGAATTTCTTGACAGAGATATCTAGATTCTGTCCCATTATTGCAGAGCTTGTTCTTGTTTTGAAGGCCATTTGTGACTCCTGAAATCAGGTGGCATTTGTTAAATGTCATCACATTGCATTGTGGCATGATGACATTTTGATGTACTGTTATTACATTGTATTATAAAGTGACAATAAAAAAACATAATGTCATGATATAAACCTAACATGTTATGACAGATTTCTCAAGGAATGTAGGAGTAGGAAATTATGCTAAGTGATCATTTTATTGGTCAGTAATGTTATCTAATATACTCAAGAATAGTTTTCCAATGAGATTGAACCATACATTTTTACCTGGGCTTTTAAGAAGTCCTTTGATTTCTGTTCCCTCTCATCAGCCTTGACCTGAGTCAGGCGTGCAAGACTGGCTAACTCATCTCTGCAGCGTTCCTGCTCCTTAAAAAGCTGATCTTCTTCAGCAATACACTGTTCTAACATATGAGCCTCGACATCTGTTGTTATTTTCTAAAGTAAAACCAAACTCCACTTTAATATTAATTATTTATGAACTGTGGTATCAATGCTGGTAGGCCCAAAATCTGAAATGCCCTTTTTGCTTGCATCTTCAAAGTCCATGTAGCGGTTTTGGTCTACATAGGTATTTAAAAAAAAATCACTACTAGCAGAACTGCAACACGATACCCTACAATAATATACCAAAATGCCCTGTCACATAGGAACATTTCTGGCCTATCCACCTTTAGATTATTGAGCATGAAAATAACAAAGCTAGAATATGAAGCAACCTGAACAACCAAACTTGTCAACACATTATAAAATGACCATAATAAACAGTGATGCTAATGAATTCTGGGGCTGGCATAAAAACAAAGAATCCTATGTGGACAAGAGGAAAGCACTGTGAGATTTCTATTTGAAAAACACCATCTATCACTTCTACTGAGTTCATCATCATAGTGCTAGCACACCAATGCTTTCAGACAGAATCAGCAACTGAGATACTATAAAATAGCCACCCAGATTTTCCCAGAATGCACTAATGTTGTTGACAGTGTGGCAGTTGGTGACACGCTTACACAATTAACATTGATTGTGGAGAGGGGAAAATCCATATTGTGGACATGCTAAACTATTTTTGCTTTATAAGGTCATGTTGCCACGTCCAAACCCAATTACACCCACCACAGTTCCAGCTGTAGTGTAGATGGGACCTATAATGGAGAAAAAAACATTTTAATAAGGAAGCATATTCTCTTTCATACTTCCAATGGGTGACCAATTACAGTGAGAGCAAAAGTATGACAAATACCTTGACTATTTTAAAATAAAACAGATTCCATTGCACGTTATCTCACTGGAAACCTATAACTAGAAACACTCTGCAAATTTTCTGCAAACAGCCCTTTTATCTTCTAGTTTGAAAGCTAGTTGTTGTAGTAAGAAATATAAGGAAGGAGAGTTGTTCACCTCCTGGGCCAGATTTCTCTTATTCATTTCAACTTCTTTTTGAAGTTCTCTTCTTCTTTCTAACAATGTTCCATCATCTTTAGGGACAGCATCTACCTACAAAAGACAAATCAAGCAAGCAAAATGATGTGAGAGAAGAATATAAAAGGATGTAAACAATATCTTTTAAACAGCTGGTTAGTTTGTAAGCTCTTTGGGGTGGGGACCATCTTTTTGTTCTGTCTTTGTACAATGCCTAGCACAATGGAGTCCAGATCCATCACCGTGGTCCCTCCGCATTATTGTAATACAAATAATAAATAAAGAATAGTATTAAAAGTAATTTTATCAAATTTTCATTGGAAAAAGTTAACCATAAATCCTAAACTTCAAAATAACCTACCTGGGGCAGTACTACCATTCCTGAGAGTCAGTGTTTCACTGCAGCATAAAGCATGGTTCTATTCTCATAAATGACTATGTAAAAATGTCACCTTCTAACTTCATAGATAGCTTCTTGAGTGAAATCATGCCGCCTCTGAAGACAAAGGCAGTTTTGCCATTGACTTAAATGGGGTCAGTATTTAACCCTTGAGTATACTGAAAGTCATACATGCTGCTTTTAGTGATTTTAATGCAATTTTAGGCCTTCTTACTCCTGTTTAGTCTTGAAAGAGTCAAAAGAAAGTAATAGAGACTGTATATACTGTATATACTCCTTGTTCATCTTCATCAGAATTGTTTAGTCACTCAGATATTATTGTGAAGGATATAAAATCCTAGACAGATTAGAAATTAAGTTCCAATTACATTACATCTGTGTAATCCCACTTAAAAACATTAGTGCTGCAAAATTTCACTGGGTCATAATTTGGAGACAATGAGGTAACACAGGTGCCACAGAGGATCTAATTTGTCTTGAAGAGCCTCTGCTAGTGGTGGTATGAGAGAGGGACAGTTTTTGTCAAGTTTGCAATGCTGACAGTTAGAAAAAATATCTGTTCACATGCAAACTGAGTACACTGGATCGGGAAATCACACAGTCAAAATAAATACTGAACCCCAAGGCGCCATCTTCAAAGTACAACCAAATAGTAAGATTCAAAATTCTATACACTAACATAGATAATAAAAAATAATATTTTGCACGTACACATCACTCTTCATTTGTGATTCTTACATAGTATTACAAAGGTGGATATTATCTCCATTTTATGAATGGGAAAATTAAAACACACTAAAATGAGGGCCAACTTTTTCAAATGTAGCATCTGATTTTGGCATTCTTAGATTTTGGGTACCCAATTTGAGACAACTTTGGTCTGACTTTCAGATTTGCTGAGCACCCGCAATTCCAATTCAAATCAAAGGGAGCTGAAAAATCAGGCTCAAGGTGTCTCAAGTTGGACACGTGAAAAGAGAGGTACCCACAATCAGATGCCAATTTTGAAAATTTGACCGAAGTGATTTGCTCAAGGTCACATAGTAAGCAAATAGCAGTGCTGAGAAAATAACCCAGATCCCTTACCCTCACCTATCTGCTCTATCAGTATGCTGGCAATGAAATTATTATGTAGTGGCTAATTACCAGGATCAATAGCACTTACGCATTTTAGGTGATGACACTTAAAAAGTAATTGCCTCTTCTATTACTGTATCAAATCAAATATGTAGAATGTTAAACAGTAGTGAACCACTGTTTGTCTCATGAGTACAACAAAACTTATTTTATGCAGATCCCTTAACTTGGGTGGGAGAAATGAACTTTGCACTCTTGTAAAGGGTGAAGTAGTTGCTACTCTTGTGGGCAGAAATACTAGCCCTTTTGTGCATACACATGCACCATTCACTAATAGATTTTAAAGCCACAGTCTAGTCCTTAGACTCAAATGGAGAAAGATCACATATAAATTCAGTCCATTGTGGGCCTTTGCTCACATAAAACCAGAATAAAATTTGGCGCTACTACTATTGGCTGACTGTATTGGACTGACAGAAGGAGAGTTATACTTGCTCCCCACTCAATGTGTACCCAAGTTTGATTTACCATGAAGACAATGGAGCCTTCTGAACCGGTTTCATACCGGATGTGGAATTTGTGTTGCAGTGAAATTTTGGTGGCATTTTAGAAACAGTCCACTATGTTGATGGGGGCAGCCACAAACTATGACACGTACTGTTGAGGACAGCAAAATGATTTAACTTCCTGGAAGTCTTCGTGCCTTGAACATCATTGATAAGAACACTGTGGCTTGGCTTGACCAGATTGCATATGCCAAATAAACTCCAGACAGCCATAGGATTGCAGCTGGTGTAGAACTGGTGATTTAGCATATCTCATGTGCTGCAAGGAGCCAAGAGGTACAGCAGAGAACCCAGGGGTAGGAAAGGCTAAGGTTGCTTTATGCAGTATTGCCAATTGTCATGATTTATTGCAACTCTAACAATTTTGGTGTGTTTTTACCTGTATCATAAAAACATGAGAAAGGCTCCCTACTCTTAATTTTCCCTTATTCAAAATGTCCACCATCTTCTATTACTGTCATTGGGGCTGAAGTCAGCTAGATGGCTGCCACTTCCCTACAGTCTAGATGCATGTGGAAGTGCAGCAGCCACCACGCACTGTACTTCTCTATGCTTTGGAACTAGAAAGAGTTCAGAGAAGGGCAACAAAATTATTAAGGGTATGGAACAGCTTCCATATGAGGAGAGATTAAAAAGACCCTGTTCAGTTTAGAAAAGAGATGACTAAGGGGGATATGATAGAGGTCTATAAAATAACGAATGGAGTGGAGAAAGTGAATGAGGAAGTGTTATTTACTCCTTCAAATAACACATGAGCCAAGGGTCACCCAATGAAATTAATAGGCGGTAGGTTTCAAACAAACATAAGGAAGTACTTCTTCACACAACACAGTCAACCTGTGGAACTCATTGCTAGAGGATGTTGTGAAGGCCAAAAATTATAACTAGGTTTCAAAACTAATTAGATAAGTTCATGGAGGATACATCCATCAATAGCCCCATGCTCTAGGTGTCCCTAAATCTCTGTCAGAAGCTAGGACTAGAAGGACAGGGGATGACTCATTTGATAAATTTTCCTGTTCTGTTAATTCCCTCTGAAGCATCTAGCACTGTCAAATGAAAAGATACTGGGCTACATGGTCTGACTCAGTATGAACATTCTTATGTTCACTGTTTTCAATGAGATTGAAACCATGCCCATAGGCAAAATGGCTTAAATGTTATGGTTCACAGGGTAGACAGGACACAGGGACTTGAGGGACTCAGCAGAGACACTGTGAAAAGTGAATGGGGAGAATGAAGTAGATGTAGGGATTGTAAGGAAATGGGGGGAAAGCAGAGAAGGGCTTCTGGAGCAACAGGAGATAAGGGAGGTGTTGAGAGGCAGTGCTGCACAGTCTTGGGCAGAGAACTTGGGGTGTGGGTCAGGAAGGTGCTGCTTCTTGTAAAAGGCTAAACCAATACCATTGTTTTTACTGTGACATTATCCCTTATATGAATGATAGATATAAGTTTAAAGTTCATTAATATGTGTACCTTTAACTCATCTACCCTAAAATGTAATAAATTCTATGAGTGAATATGAATCATGATTATTAATTAAGTCAGTGGTTCTCAAACTACTTACTATCCAGCACTTCTTTTATCAAAGGAAATAAACTAGGAGGAGAAAGAGTCAAGACAGTAATAGGGGATTGATGGCAGTTCACCTATCTTAGGCGGGAGGAGGGTAAATGGAGTCTCCAAATGATCAGCCAGGGAGAGGTATGCATTTTTGTGTGCATTAAAAGTAAATTTTCAACCTGAAATTATTATTATTATTGTCAGAGAGTTAAATAGTCAAAAGACACACTAAAAAACATGATTTGATGTTCTTTTAAAGCTTATGATTTGGGGGGCTTGACGTGATTTTTGAGCTGTTGAGAGGGTCTTACTCATACTTTTTTATCTTTTGAGATTGGCAAAACTGCTTTACACCAGGGCTCGACAAACCCTGGGCGCCAGGTTGCCAAGGCACCTAGAAATTTAAGTCTGGCGCCTACTTTTTTTCCGGTGGAAGTGGCCGCCATGCTCCAGCCAGGGTGCCCTGTCGCTGGGCCCACGTTGTGGGAGAGGGGAAAAGTGGCGGGGCTGGGAGGGGGAAGCAGCTGCCGTGCTTCAGCCAGGGCACCCTGCCACTGGGCTCATGTTGTCTGGCTCCTTAATTTTTGGGCTGGCTCCTAGCTCCGAAGCAAATTTGTCGAGTCCCGTTTTACACCACCTTTGTGCCTCCTGATCCTGGACTGTTCTGTGGGCTGCAGAACCCCCAGCAGAACTGAGACAGCCTTCAGGGCCTGTCTACATTACAACAGTCTTCTGGGACAGTCCTGCAGGCCATGCTGTCCAGAATCTCAGCAGGGCTGTGTTCTGTGGCTCCATCCTCTCTCCTAGCAAGCACACCCTGACCCTCTATGCTAGAGCTTGCAAGAGGGTCCTTGGGAGGCATCCTGATAGCTGACTTCCAAAGTTCCTGCTGCAACTGAACTTTCAGAGCATCTTATGCTGCTTGAGCCCTGTTATCTGATATATAGGGGAAGGAGCAGAGGCGAGAATCTTGCCTGATATGGTGAATTTTAACTCTGAATGTTATTGATTTTTGTCAGTTTGAGTTTGACATTCAACCATAGTGACCAGTTATAGTTCCCTCTTCAGCAAAATTTGTTTACAACACAGAAGAGGGCCCATTTCCTTGGATCTCATGCCAAGTGAAACTGAGTGGGGGCTTACTAAGAGTCAGCTGGTTAATGCCTTTATCCCTGGAGGGACACTCATCAGCCCATTAAGCAATACTTCAAATAAGCTGAGTCTGAAATGAGTGTCGTGCATAACACTGATTGAAAAAACAACAACTTTACTTGCATTTTTTCCCACTTGGATTGTGTCACAGGGTGAGTAATAAACAATGAGGTGAATTCAGAAAGAAATTCCTTTTTGCTTTTGCAATGGTGAGTGGGATAGAGGAAGTACAATTATTAAGTAATAGTTACAGCTTTGTAAATTTAAACAGTACTTTATAAACATATAGGAAGGCATTTTCTGCCCCAAAGAGCTTACAACAGCCAGGCAAAATTGTAATGAAATTGTACCAGACCTGGCATATCTGCTCACTAGTTTTTTTTACTAAGATTATTACTTGCCAAGGGGGAATTAGAATTTTGCAAAACTGGTTTACAGTTTCAGTAGGTAAGAAAAACAAAGCAAAGACATGATACAGAACAATAATTCAGGAAAGGAATAGTTCAGGAACTGCTAGTGAAAAGGAGAGGATAAGGAGGAGTCCTGGAATAGTGGAATTCCTTAAGGAAGGATTTAAAAGAGAAGGAGGGTGCTTTTTAGACCAGGAGAATGATACTGTTCTTGTTATAAGGGGCAGAGTGATAGAAGACATGAGTGTGAGGAGACAAAGAAAGCCATAAGGAGAGAGGATTGGAAGAAATGCGGGAAGAGGGAGGAAATAAACAGAGATGTAGCTGAAATGGGAATGAAAGAAATATAGGGGAGAGTACTTTATTCACAATAGCATACATCAAATGGTGCCAATTCCCTGGTGTCAGATTTAAAAAAAACTAAAAAAGAAACTGATTTACTGTAATGTACAAGAAACCTTCACAATATAAAGGGAAGTGTGCTTTAGCGATCTAAGCAAAGAACTGGGAGCCAGGTAATCCTGGGTTCTAGTCATGTCTGTCACTAATTTCTTATATGGTTTTGAGCAAACCACTCAGTTATTTTGCCCTCTCAAAAGTGGGGATAATAATATTTATAGCCCCTCACAGGTGGTCATCTACACCTTTCAACACCTTGACTCAGTTTGTTAGGCCTCCATCGTCCTAAAACTCACCTCTTCAAACAGCCTACAAATCCTATTTACTCCTCAGCAAAGATTACAATAAAATGGTGGAATTACCAGATGTATGTAACAATCCATTGTTTGTTCACACTGCTTCATGTTGCTCCTTAAACTTTCCCTGTATTGTAATTATATATTGTCTACTTAGTTAGTAAGGTCCTCCAGGTAATGAGCCTAAAAGGTTTTTTTCATGGCTATAAAGTGTCTTGCACATTGTGGGTGCTATGCAGATAACAAATACACAGATACAGCTAAACAGATGTAGTACTTATGAGAGCTATAGAAGAAAGAGCTCTGAATACAAATGTAAGGAACACCCTATGTTCTGTACATAGAAATTTAAAATTTGTCTTATTTTTACTTCTGTGCAACCATTTAAAAAGTATTTCTCGATTTCATTTTCTACAGCAATATTTTAATTCTTGTCATCAGTGTTTTGCATACAGACCTCTAATGTGAGCCTCTCATGCAGTAATTTAATTTGTTCCAAGGAATCATAAGCAATTTTCAGTTGCATCTCCATCTTTTTTAAATTTCTCAAATCTCTATCTTTCTCTCTTTGTTTATGAATCAGATTATCATGCTGCTTTTGCTTCTCCAAGAGAGAGTTACGTAAACCAATTTCCAGAACAGCCCTATATAGATATATAGAATATTTCAGAAAGAGAAAACCTGTCCAAGAGGGGTATGCAAACAACCACAACCACTTTACACTGAGTTTGGAAAAGCATTATGGCAGCTGAGCAGCAAAATAAAATTAAAAATTGTCTTGTTACAAATGAATGACCATTCTCCTAAAACATAATGGGTGAAATCCTGGATCCATTGACATCTATGGTAACACTCCTGTGTTTTGTTTCACACTTTGTTTCAACAATGCTAAAAAATTATTCATGGTATGAGAGAGAAATTATTTCTGTTTCTCAAACTGAGAATTAAAATGTATTTTTAATATCTAAGGGAGTCTAAATTTTGTTCATTTGTAAATTTCCATTTAATCTCCATCCTTCTTTAATGTGAGACACAAACAGAAAGGGCAGCCGGGTTATTGATAAAAGTAAGGCTATTATTACAGGTATACATCTTTCCCCACAAAGAAAGGAGAAACTTGAAGCTGGCTAGAGTCCAGCATAATAACTCACCAGAACTGAGATTTGACATATTATAGCAGTTTATATTGATTACCAAATGTGGAAAGGCTAGGGTTTATGAGGGAGTCTGAAGGAGCTGGTTGCATAAATCTAGGTGGACTTCAATGGCACATGGGTGCCTACCTCCCTTATGTTCTTTTGAAAATCTCACTAAGTTCTCTGATTGCTAAATTCACTTTGCCTTGCTCACACAGTAGAAAGTGAATTTAAATCATGCAGAGAAATTCCCTAGGAACTTCTCCTCCCCTCATGTAGGGGAAACAGTGTTCCCAGCTCTCATGATTTTATCACAAGTCTCATGATTTTTGATGTTGTTCTTAAAGTCGCAGCTCCCAGAGTCCAGTGATTATATGAGAACCTCAGCATTCTTTTAAAAACAATAAGTAGGTTTCTAGCCCTCATGGTTCCAGAAAAAAGCTTGAAAGCATGAACCTTAACTGGTCAGAAACCAGAAAGCAAATAAAAAGAATCCCAAATGTACTATTTAAAATAATCTCATTATTGGGGGAGCATGACTCAAGATTTTTGAACACTTGTGATTGGTGATACTGGGAATCTTTGACTGGTGTAGTGGCTCTGCGACCTCCTGCACTGGCTTTGCAACCTGCTGTTGCTTCCTCTTCCACCAGAGCTGTGCTGTCCAGCGTAAGTGGGGAGGGAGGCTGTCGGGCCAGGAGGAGGTGAGTCAGGTGGTGATCATGTCAGCAGATATGAATTGAGGGGAGGAAGTGTGGTAGGGCAAGGCTCTGCTAAATCTGATTTTCTGCTGCATGCAGGTCTTCTGCGAGCAGTATAACTTAAAGCTGCTCCTCTCTACCATTAAGTTATTCTGGAGTGGGACAAAGAAGAATCAGGGAGCTACAAATGGGTCCCTGTCAACACCTCTCTCCACTGAAACTGATCTTTGCTCAGTCACAGTGGAGAATTGAGTCCCCAGCCTCAGTTTTGTGGATTCTCATTTAGGTCCTGATCCATTGTTCACTGAATCAATGAGCTGTTCCATGGAGTTCAGTGGGTTTTAGATCGGGCCTTTACTGCATTTCTCTTGTATGATAAGTTTTGATCACCAACATAACTCAATAAACAAATTGTATAAAGCCCTTGTGAAATTACGGTAACGTTAAATAGTATGATTTTATGAAGTCAATAATAAAAATATTTAAATCAATAACCAAGAAAAGAATAGTTCTTTCAGAACAGATATGTGCTCACTCATCCCAGTTTTGAGTACATAGTTCATGCCTTCTATTCTAACCTGTCTGCTAGGGCTGTTGCTTCATTTTCTTTGCTCATTTCTAGTAACTTTGTCAAATGGTTGAATTCTCGCTCTTTGCTTTCAAGCAAAGCTCGTTTTCCATCCAGTTCCTTCATTACATCTTCCTTTTCTTCCAATTCTTCTTCACTCTTTTTTTCCATTTTTTTAAGGGCATCATTTAACTCTTGAACATGGTCAATGAGTATTTTTTTCTTCTTCTCTGCATCTCTGAGGACACATTTTAAAACAGTATAATATCACATCTGTAAAAATGGATCCAGCTCTAGAAATCTAGACCAAAGACCAAATGCTGTCATTGCTGCTGCAGTGAGTAGAAGCAGAGTTATTACTCAGCATCTCTTCTGCTACAGCTGTTCTGCTGGCCAGGACAGGAGTCCTCATGGCTAGGGGGACAGTATTCTGAAGCTCATTTTGCTGCCCCTTTGAACTAGGGCATCATGTACCCTTAGCTAACACTTGGTGACAGCATGTCAAGGGACTGTAGGATTGATATGGCCCCTAAACTTCAGACCACACACTCTTGATGACTTGTTACAGTGGCAGTTCTTCCTCTTGGGCTCTATCCATTCCTTTCCTTTCACTTGAGCACCAATACAGCACAATGCAGAATTTAGGCTCAAATGTGTATTTTTGCACTAAGCCATTCCCAAATGCACCACTATGCAACAAGATACAGCTTGGCAATATGCATGTGAAGTCAGTTTTTTATACAAGGAAATCAGGTAACTGGACACAAAAATAGGTAAAGAAGAAAGAAAAAGAGTGTATAATTTTTTAAATTAAAAAATTGAGCAGTGGCAAGGAATTATTTACAAACACAAAACAGCAGAAAAATAATTAACAGTAGAAAATGCAGTCAGGATTTTCAGAATCCTGAAAATGCAGTCAGAATAATCTTCAGGTTTATAAGGTTAATAAGACACAAAGAAAGCTAAATTAGGACAGCAATTTGGCCACAAGGAGTCTGAATCAGCATACTTTAAAAAAAGGTAGCCAAATTGCAATTGACTGCATTTCACACAAATATGATTTCCTTGACCAGTGTATCTCCTGCTTTACTGGACTAACTACCTAATGTAAAAAAAGAGAAACCTGCCAATGGCTGCAAAAAGAAGTCCAAAAAATCGGGAAGCTAGGGTAATTTCACAGCATGGGCCGATCCCTCGCTGATGAAAACTGATGTAGTTCTGCTGTAGCCAATGAACCTATACTAATGTTCAGCAGTTGAGGACTGGCATGTGTTTAAAAGTGGTAGATGCTAGATTACAGCATCAGTTTAGATCTTTAGTAGTATTCTCCATTTGAAAAAGAAACTTTGGGGTATCAGGTAAAATCTGTGTAGTATCTGATATTAACCATCTTAATATGCACTATCAATATAGGTTTTAATGGTTTGTGGCCAAAAGTTATTCCAAACTCTTTTTTTTTTATTGTTTTCGAGTCTAAATATGTTTCCCTGCTGATGCTCTATACCTTTTGATTCAGTTACATGGATGTTGCTCAATAAATAGATTATGAACACACTTGATCTGCACTGATCAGAATTTTGTAACAAGAACTTAAACTTTGTTAGTTGTCTCTGTACTAAGATATATTACTGAGAACACAAATAATAAAAATTAAATAAATACATTTTAATTATGTACATTTAAAAACTTACAATATTTTGCGTTTTATCTTGTCCATTTCTTTACCAAGCTGAACAGGAATAGCATGGAGGTGGACTAGCTCATCCTAGTAATAAAAATAAAAATGTTAGACCAACAGGCTCTAAATTTAATGTAATTTCAGAGAACTAACATTTTCTTTGAACTACTAATATGACCCAGAACAGAAATGTGTGTTTTTCAGTAACTTGTTTGTCCCAAAAAATAACATAGCTGCTAGTCTTATAACTGACTAGTGCAATAGTTATGCAAAATTATATTTGCACAACTCATGAATTATGTATATATATTGTAAATATATAGGCCTAGATTTTCTGTCTCCAGGAGTACCAGAAAATCTAGCTCTGATTCTTAGGGCAAACCTGTGCTGACCTGGGTCCTCGTATAAGTATAGCACTCAAAGAGAGCCACAAAACACTTTAAAAATGACTTACAATACCTTTTCCATACATAGAAATTTCACATTGTTAAAGTCCAATATTTCAAGATCTGACAGGCCTGGAAGGAAATTCTGTGTCCTTCTGAAAGACTGGAAGTCCCAAGTTTCCAGTGCCATAAAGCTTCTATTTCCAGCTGTCCTAGTTCATGAAATATCTGACTTCAAACCTTTCACTGATTCAGGTCTGAATTTTACCTATCCTAGGTCTCAAGCCAATGTGTGTGTGTATATATATATGTTTATTGAAAGTTGCTCATTCCATTTTCCTGATGGAAAAATCAACAAGTTTAAACAAAATTGAAAATTTCCCACAGAAAACACAATTTCCATCAAAAAATATTGACTGAAAATTCCTGACCCACTCTAATTATAACTCACAGAAATGCTACTGTGTTCTGTCTTTTCTATAGAGATGTACCTGAAATTAGCCTAACCAGTTCTGACCATTATGAAAGCTACTTTTGTTTTTGTCAGTACTATGCCTATAATTTCCCAGACGGCTACTTGTGGGAATGATATAGCAGCATGATACATGCTTATTGACTAATGCTGTGTTTTGTGATGTCATGCCTTCTGATGGTAGTACATGTTCAAATGACAGCACAAGTATTCAGAATATTCAATGTGTTTCACCAAGTGTGTGCATGCACACACACACACACATGTATATATGCATTCTCGTGTTACTTTTAAATTATCCTGCTGCTCTAGAAGTTCCTCCACTTCTTTCTGTTCTCTTAACATCAGCCTTTGCTTGGATGTCACATCTTCCTTCAGGGCTTTAATTTCCATTCTCCTTTGGATTGTTTCTTTACGGAGCTCTTCACAGTTTTCTTTCAACACTTTCATTTTCTTTTCTGTCTCCTTTTAAAAAGTAAATTCAAAGATCAGATATCTCAAATTTGTATTGGTTTTGGAGGAAAAATGAATATCTCGCTTACAATTGTTTTAAAGTATTGTATTGTTTGTTTAATAATTTATGGACTTTCATATGAGAAGTGCATATTTTCCTTAAAAGACTGAGGAGCCTGAATGAACTGTGAATTACTTTGGTATTTTTGCATATTCACAAGAATTTAGTTTTCCTATTTCAGGATTACCAAAACTCCTGAAATTCTTTGGTTCCAACATACTTCCACTACATTTTCTTTTATATTTTGTTATAAATTAAATTGAAAATAAATATAACTCTTAAAAAGATATTTTCTCATATGTACATATGTTGCCTAAAGTCTTCCTATTGTTATGATAATTTATTTCTTTTATAAGGCATGGCTTGATAGACTTCTATTCACTTCCTGAACAGACTCAAACAAGCAGCAGCAGCAGTGCTAACTAACCCGACACTGCTCCATGATCCTGTCTCAACTTTGACATCGAAGAACAACCCTATTCATGAGAGCAGCAGTTCAATTTCCATGTCTGTTCAGACTTTCTGTGCCAATACTCAATTTAACATCAACTGTAACAATGATTGTTGTGCTAAGAACAGCTGTTTATGGAACTGGGTCTGGATAGCATGCTCATTTCACAAAGGTCACTATATAGTCATTAGAAGGTAAATTTTGGCCACTACCAATCTGGGCTGGATTCAACTTGGCAAACTATATGTAAAAGCTTACAAAATTCCAGTAAAAACTATTACAATCATTCAACTGGCTTCTGTTGGTTACTACTGATTACTTTTGGTTTTAACTGGAGGACCAGAAGCCCCAATAATCTGCAGTGTCAGGAACCTCTAAGTCAATAAATCCACTGCTATGTTTCTAAACCTCGTCAGACAGCTGGAACCAGAAGGAACTATCCACAATGTTCATCTGGATTTTTCACCAGGAAAAGCTGTACCTCCTACTATCCCAAATACTGATTCTGAATTTGTAGTCTTTCACATGCTGAATGTTACTTATCTTTAGTTACAATTATTAACTGCTGAATGATTTTTACTCAAAATGTGCAAGAACTGCAGAATCAGGCCTTTAATGAGATGATGGGCAAATTTATGAAACAAACATGATTGGTATCGTTTGAGTGAAAGAAAAATAACCCTCTCACTATACTCGGAATTTAAGATAATGAGGAAAGTAAGCAATATCTATGGACCTCTTTTATATTTGGGGGAAGGGGAATAATAGAATGAATAATATTGCAAGAAAGGGTTAAATTAGTTCTTCTGTATATGATGTGAAATATAATTAGTTATTACTTCAGTATTTGCCCTATGAATTAGGAGAATTGTAATTAGAACAGTCTCTCTCAAGACATCCATCCATAAATATCTGTTGCATATTTAAACTCTAAAAGCCAAAATCTGCCATTTTCTTTGTATGAATTTTCCATTGAAGTCAATAGAAATTTGTTCAAAAGAACACTACAGGATTGAAACCCTTATAGGTGAAATGTTTAATGTTTGTCCTAGAGTTCTCAAAAGTGAATGACACTACAAAACCTCTCCTTTGAATCCACCTCTTGATTTTTCCACAAATGCCAGATGTTACAGAAATCTAGTATTCTAGTTTTTACAATAATATTTTCATCTGTATAGTTTTCTTATTTTTTACATGCTATCCAACAGGACACAAAACATTACTTTTTTTAGTGAGATGCATTTCATACTTACACCCTGCTTGGGGATTCTCTCATATTCCTTTTGCAGGAGTCTTTTGTCTTCTTGTAAACTACAGAAAAATCGTCAGAGAGATCAGCACATGGGTAATATTCAAAATAGTAAAAAGAGGCCTTAACAAGCCATGCTATCCAACATTAAAAAGGTCAGTGAAATAACATCTGTGACAATTTGGACACCATTTTAAAACTGAGTTTAGGTCAATCTTACCATAAAATTGATCAAGACATTACAAGTGTACAAAAAACAAAATTCATTATATAGCTACAAGTTTCATTGCAAAAGAATAATTCTGTGTTGATATTTGAATAAGAGTACAGATACCTAAAAGTAGCTCAGAGATGTTTTTCATATCTCAAGGCACTTTCTAAAGTTACTTTTTAATAAAACTGAAATGAAAAACATGTGGTTTTAAAAAGATAGATATTGAAGGAGATAAACTGTAGAACAGCATTTACTAACAACTGCATGCAAAAACCTGTATATTCTGCAGAAAGAATATCATCAATCATCATCATCATTTTTTTACCAAGATTATAAACAGATTCCAACCAGATCTGTTTTGAGTCACCATTTGACCCAGTTGGGGTGTTACTGTATTATAGCACTGTCTTCTTTGACATCCTTGTCCTCTCCCTCCATGCACACTTTCATAGAGAACAATTTTAGGCAGTCGTTATGGGGTCATTCTTGCAACATGGCCAAACCATTGTAGTTGGCACTTTTGATGACTGTAGTCACACAATGTACTTTGTCTTTTAGAGATACTATAATTTCTTTGTCTATCTAGCCTTGTCATGTCTAGGATACAGTGCAATCATCTCCTTTCAAATGTTTGCAGCTTTTGCTCCAGACGGAACTTTAGACAGTACTCATATTTCACAGCCATAAAGTAATGTGAGTATAATGAGAGTTGTATTTAATCTGGTTTTAGCTGTCATGGACACTGATTTAATTATCCAGTCAATTTTATTCAGCCATGCGAATGTTCTACTATTGATGTCGTCTTCATAGTGGCTGTCTCATGTTATGACTTAGGGCTGCAGTTTGTAACAGTGGAAAAAATGTCATTGATACCATGATTTTTCTTTGTGTCCGTGACCTTTTTTTGTGTTTGGGATTTTTCTTTGTGTTCAGGATTTTAGCAAAGTGCTTTGAATTTGTCTACCTGAAAAATGTGGTTTTAATAGTTGCATGAATTACCTGAAATTGTTACACAATTCACGTAACTATTATAAACATGTTATATAATTTATGTTTGACCAGCTTGGATGTCTTCCTCAGCATCATTACAAACATGATGCTATGTTGCAAACACAGAAGATTTAGTCTATCGCTCTAATGATAAGGAGTAAAATATCAAGCATAAGTGCAAAGGGGTGATCTGCACAATATCTTAAAAATATCTTTCATGAAAGAGGTTTATTTTGTTCAACATGCAACATAACAGGAGATTACAGTCATAAGGCAAGCTGTGATCAAACATTTGGAGACAGCATCCCACAGACGTAAAGCAGAGGTTTGGAATTATGAAAAGGGCAGCAAACAAACAGTGCAACAAAAATGGTGTCTCAGATGTTTGAGATGAAAACAGATGAACAACTCCATAGATGGAAAGAGCTTTTAAAGCTTACTGAGGCTTTCTGTGCAGCGAATCTGACCCTGAAAACCCTTGACAATGTAATCCTAAAGGAGTATTTAGAATATAGCTTGAGAAATGTTAGAATCACACCAAGTCTGAGCCATCTCCAGCATTCTACTTGCCATTAGTATTTAATAATGATGTAAATTAAATTAAAGAAAAGCTGAAGACTTGTGATGGAATCAGCTTTGTCACTAGCAAGATCTCGTCTGCAGAAGATAGATATGTTCTCAACACACTGGCTATTTTAAACAAATCAGAATGTGAACGTGAATTGAAATTTAACATGATTCTGTTGGACTGTGTGGTTTTAGACTCTGTGAACTTTTAAGACAGTTAGCCAAGCAATATGAATAAACATGAGGTTTCCTTTGACTGGATCACTGTTCTCGTATCAATTAAACATATATGAAAAAAGCCTGGGAGTGGAGCATTAAGTGCTTGTTTCTGAATGCTGTGCATGTTACGTGTTATTTGTTAAACTTAAGTCGGCACGTGGCATAAAAAGCTTGAAAAAGTAAATGACCTGGTTGTCATTGTGAAATGAGCATTTACAAACTGCCCTACATGTAAAGCTCGCTTTCATATGCACTTGGAGGATAAAGAAAGAAGTCTGTCTATTACCCCTGTTCCAGTCATAATGCACTGGAACATCTGGTTTAATGCTAATTTGTTTCACTTAGCTTACACAAAGGATTCCGTTTCATTTTTCAAAGGTCTAGAAAACATAACCTATGAGGGAAGATTGAAAAAAATCTGGGTTTGTTTAGTCTGGAGAAGAGAACACTGAGCAGGGACATAAGTCTTCAAGTATGTATCAAGTTGTTATAAAGAAGAACGTGGCATTTTTATTTGCTGGCTTTGTAAAAGAAAAGTAACTTTTACTGTAGCTATTTTTCTCACCAATTAGTGCAGGTTACATCCTCTGCAATTGCTCCCTCAGAGTGGTAAACAAATACAGCAATGGTCTGTCATCCAATGGCAGCTTGGCAATTGGCACTGCCAAGGGTGGGGGGAAGTGTAGGTGATTTTGGAAGCAATCACTTCATGAGGCTATTTAGGAGCCACAAGTTCTGAGAAATAGATACCCATGATTCTCTAACATCTGTAGCATTTTTTGTCCCAAGGGTTTGGGGACAGCATGCACAGGTGCTGTAGTTCTTGAACTTATTCCCCTCCATGGCTTTTGCAGAGGAGGGAGTTTATGGGTCAGAGAGATCAAAATCAGGAATACTTCTCAGTCTAAACATGTAGAATTATGTGTTCTAGTTTTTGTCTGCTGCATTTCCCCCATTTGCTTAATTTGCTTTATTTACAGTATTATTCGAGAAGCTAGAATTTTTCTTGGTACTGCCCCAGGTGTGGAATCAGTTATGTATTGTAAAAGTTTCTTATGTGACATTCATACGCAGCAACTGATTGCTATTCAGAGATAGAAGAAATGGAAAAATATTGTTATGACTATAACAATTTATTGCACTAGTGAGTCAGAACATCATGATGAATTAGCAGGAATGTGTAAATATATACACATCTATATGTAAGATTATTTAATAAAAGACAGGAAGATAAATTGGGGCCAAAAGTACAAGATTTCAGATGGCACCTTTTGTTGCTTGCTTTGTAATAGAAAAACATTACAACTCTTACTGTAATTATTTTCTCACCAGTTAGTACAGGATACAGTTTTTAAAAAAATAAAATAGTAATATGTATTTAAAATCCTTAGTCTTCAGCCTTGCTCATGCTGAGTAACACTTAATCACAAGAGCAGTTCCATAGTCTTCAATGGAACTACTCATATTAGTAAGCATGATTCATTATGAGGGAAGATTGAAGAACTAGGGCCTAATTTAGTATTATTTTTACAAGTCACTATGGACCAGACTATGCTTGGCCCATGCACAGTGCGAGTGTGTGTAGTGAAAACAATGCAAAAAGCCTTCCTCACTACTCCTTATGTGGCAAGGGACTGCTCCTTATAGATTCCCCTAGAAATTCACAGCACCCCAGAGAGGGGCAGAGAGAATGTAAGGCTTGCCCCTTGTAGACAGATGTAGCAGCCAGTGTTGTGTGTGTCCCTTTCCCCCCTTCCCCCTGTGTTTTATGGTGGAGCTCTGTACTGCTCTTCCTACTATGCACTGCACCTAAATGCCACAGCTGAGCCTTGTAATTTTCCCTTGAGAGTACTCTGCTATTTGAACATAAATGAATGAATATTTTCATTTACCTAGCTAGTGAGTTATTGAAGTGTGTAGCTAGACAACTAAGAAGGGGAATTTACAACGCTGAGGCACTTTAGCTGGATACCTGGTAGCACTGCTTGGGCTTGCATAATCACAATAGCAGCACTGAAATTCCCATTCTGAAAATGTACCCATATCTATATAGCTGCCACCAAAACTAATTAAGTGGGTACTGCAGTTCCTGTCAGCAGTATAGGCCAGGGAGTGTTCTCTTTAAGATCAGCCCAGGAGGATCACAAGGACAATCTTAACACTGTAGGGGAGAAAGAAGTTGGCACCATTTCCCTTTCTTATCACAGTCTTCTCTCATGAGGTCAGATTCCTGTGATACCATTCCAAATTCACAACAGAAGTTCTGTCATCTGAAGAAAGTTAAAGGATTTTAATACCTCATGTTCTGTGGCAACAGAGGGTTGCAAATACAAAGTTATAATTCCCTTGAGCAGGCCTACTGCTTTCACAAAAAGCAAATAAAAGAAGAAATACTCCTTTAAAATACTCAATTTTTAAAAGTTAAACTAAAGCCCAAATACGAAGTAGAGTCAAATTAAAATACTTCATTTACAATATTAATTTGACATACACATTATGTATATACTCATGATGTTGTTTATTTCAAGTTGCATAAATCAAAGATTTGTCTCTGGCTTCATTATTGTCAAACTGTATTGCTTTGTTTTTCTAAAAGTCATTGTTTGGTCTCACCCATTAGCCTTTGTAATTTAGGTCTTATTTTTTAGCCTTAGTCTCTGCATACTGTAATCTGTTTGAGTCAGGTCCTAATTTTCATAACTGTTTATAAAAAATTTAGCATACTGTTGGTGCTATACAAAGTCATTGGGCATCAGACACATTCTCATCAACTGTTGTGAATGGGACTCATCCACCCTGATTGAATTACCTCGTTATCACTTGTCCTCCTCACTGTGATGTAACACACCCATCCTTGCATGAAGTTTTCACTTCAAGCATCTGACAAAGCGGGTTTCTGCCCATGAAAGCTTATGCCCAAATAAATTTGTTAGACTTTAAGGTGCCACAGAACTCTAGTGGTTTTGATGAATCTGTTCTTCATTTTTACATGCTTATAACCCTTATCATTTTGGCTACCAGAACATCTGAGACACAAAAAAAGAACAGAATCCTTAAGCCTAAGAATTAGTGTTTTGAGAATGTAGAGACTTGTTTTTCATGCTGCTTTATTCATTTTGATGAAAATGAATACAAATGCATGCAAAACTAATGTAGCTAGATATAGTTTGTTTAAAAGCACACACACACTTAACTGAAAGAAGTTCCAGACTTTTTCCCTGAGAGATGTCTACAGCTGCAAACTGCCATAAAAATACAAAAATAAAGTCAAAAGCGATTAGGAAATATAAATGGTAGTTGTCAACAGAGGTCTGTTTTAGTTCATTAATGAACACTGTAACCAGAACAGAACATTTTAAAGCATTATGAGTTCAATCCTGTAAGGTGCTGAGCACCTTCAACTGCAATTGACTTTAGGTGAGTGTTCAGTATCTCACTGGATCAGGCCCTATGTCCATAACTTGAATATAGTAGAGATGACAAGACCCCAGCATGAGATTTCTGGAAGATTTTCAAAATATGCTTGTTGCCCATTCCCAGGTTCTGCCAAACAGCAATTACCTTCCCCTTAACTGGTAGTAAGGTTTTGTACCCCATGTCCTACATCTGACAGTTAATTTCATCAGTAACATGAGATTAAGGAAAGGATTCCTTTGCCATTATTTTAGCCTCCTTTATATCTAACAGCTTTCTGACAAATTGGGCATGGAACTTGGCTGAAAAGATGCTGACACTAAGTAAGGTGCTACAGGGAAGATAGATATAGACTTACAATAAAACATTGAAAATTCTTTAAAATAATTATAAAATAGAAAATAAAAACCCAACATCTTTAAATACTGACAAGGTTATCTGATAATTGCTCTGACATATGGTATTAAAATCAGAGGTCTTTTTTAATTAGAAGATTTCAGGACATCCAATTTTTTTTAATATAATTGGCCTGCAGCAGATGCCTCATACTGCAGTGGTAGGACTTGTCCACACTTAGATTAGGCTGTGGACTAGCTTTTCCCCTTAACATGGAAATGAATGCTGATGTGGTTCCTGTTCTCTTTTCTATGTAGAAAATAGTTAACTTTCTGTTCAGTTTGATAGTAAAATGGAGACCCTCTTATTTCTGTCTGTGGAGAATGAGGGAGCTATCTGTATTATTTTTATGACCATCATGTGCACCTCAGTTTAGATGCTTGATATTAACCTGCCTA
The DNA here is from genome assembly GCF_026122565.2 of Emydura macquarii macquarii. Lineage (NCBI taxonomy): Eukaryota > Metazoa > Chordata > Testudines > Chelidae > Emydura > Emydura macquarii. The sequence goes on along the minus strand of NW_027132773.1, from coordinate 39,567,503 downwards.
ACTGCAAGGAGTTAAATCAAAGGAGGTTGTTGAGGGGAAACAAATAGGAAATGAAATATTGGCAAAGATAAGGTACCATCAGGGAGAATACTTGTGGAAACATTGGAGAAGCTATTAACTGGGAAATACACAACTGCCTGGCTCCAACTAGACTTGCAAGGTTTATTCTTCCCATGCCTGAACTTGAGATCAAAGGAGATATTAAACCTTAAATCCCCAATCTACAAAGGAAGAGGGGTTGAGCAGGTAGCAATGGCTGGACATGAGTTTGAGGGTATGTCTACATTGTAATTAAAAACCCATGGCTGGCCCATGCCAGCTGACTTGGGTTTCCAGAGCTTGGGCTAAGGGGCTGTTGAATTGCAGTGGAGACATTTGTGCTCAGGGTGGAGCCTGAACTCTAGACCCCTGCAAGGTGGGAGGGTCCTAAAACTCAGGCTGCAGCCTGAGCCTGAATGTCTACACCACTATTCAACAGCCCATTAGTCCCCGAGAGCAAATGTGAAGTACTTTGTGTTGGACGGGAGCGCAAAAAGGTCTATCACCCTAGGTAAGGAAGATTTCCCATAGGATTTGCTAAGCACTCATTCATAGTCTTGACAGAAATGTCTGCTCAGTATATATACTGTGGTGTTCTGAAGACCCAGTAGGTAAGTTGCTGAGATGTCAATGTGGGAGGTTATTCACCAGTTTCAAAGCTTTATTGACTCTGTGCACAAGGATGGGGATCTTACTCCTCTTTCATCGTTTATACACTGGTAGCTAGTGCTTAATTTGTAATGAAAGAGGTGCCAATGCTCAAGCAATTTTTTTATATTCATAACTGATGCAGCAAGCCCAGAGGTGCTGGGGCTATGGAACTGCCAAACCTAGAGGTGCCAGGGCTCAGGCCTGGCAAGCCCTGGCACAAATTAAGCACTGATGGTAGCTCTGTCATCTGTCATGATCCTGACCATTTGTATGAAGGGTAGGAAGTGGCTACATACATACTAGAGAGCTCTGAGTTTGAGGAGATTGATATGAGGGGTGGACTCTGTGAGGAACCATCTGCCTTGAGCTATAAGGTCCTGGAAGTGAGTTCCTCATGCCAGCAGTGAAGTGTCTGTGGTGATGGTTCTCATAAAGGGCAGGAAGAGATTTTATGTAAATGAGGTCCCACACAGATCTTGCAGGGATGCTTTCACCAACTGAGTGAGTTGAGAACCTTTTGCGGAATAGTACCTTCTTGGTCAAGCTGTTTTTGTCAAGTATGTAGGCCTCCCTGAGCCAGGCTTGGAGACATCTACAATGCAGCCCTGTGAGAGGTGTAGTGTATGTGCAGGCTGCCATGTGGCCTAGCAGCTGCAGGCAGGTCCAAGCCGTAGTTTGAGGGCTCCTCTGACTAGCTGAAGTCTGTCATTGTGCTGAATTTGTCCAATGGCTGTGGAATCCAGGGTGGGCCCTATAAACTCGATGTGTTGGACCAGTGTCAAAATTGAGCTTCAACCCAGACAGTGTAAGAGGGCCAGGTTCTTGCTGGTCGAGAACTGTATCTCTGTAAAGGTCCAGCCCCTGGAGAGCCAATTGCCAAGATAGGGGAAAACCATTCAGCCAAAATATTATTGCAGCCCAACTATTACACAAAGTACTTTGGTAAAGAATCTTGGGGCAATTGAGGAGCCAAAGGAAAGCATTCAGTATTGGTAGTGATCATTGCTCACTGTGTTGAAAGTGTCTGTGAACAGACTGCATTGCATATGGAAATAGCATGGAGGGCCACAAACTTGCCCCCCTGGATTTAGAGATGGTATTATTACATGCAATTCTGCACAGCTGGCAGCATCTTTAATCTCCAGCATCTTCATGCTTGCAGTATAGTGATTGATTTGCTGATAACTGTGCATTTGTAGCATATCCTGTTGAAGACATGCAGCATCTAATCAACTGCTTTTCTAGATCAGCAAAGTGATTTGGACTACCAGCCTCAAGAAAACCAAAGTGCTTTACCAGTCTGCTTCAGGAAAAATGTATTCTGCCCCTGAAATCACAATTGATGACATACTGCTTAATGTGGTAGAAAAGTTTTGCTCTCTTTACAGCCCTTTATCTAGTAATGCCATGATCAAAGATGAAATCATGTAGCACATTTCTAAAGCCAGTTCTACCTATGGTCAACTTTGACATCACCTATGGAATGTGAGAGGCATTTGACTTCACACCAAGATTGGTGTCTATCATGCAATTGTGTTATGCACTCTTCTCTATGGCTGTGCAACACAGACACTCTACAACAGGCACCTGGAGCAACTAGAGCATTTTCACATGTGCTGTCTGTGTCTCATCTGTAACATCAAGTGGTTAGACAGGATACCAACACTGAAGTCCTGGACCAGTGCTGCATGACTAGTGTTAAATCCCTAATCACACAGGTGCAACTTCACCAGGCTGATCACCTTATACATATGGGTGATACATGACTCCCCAAAGCCATATATTATGGACAGTTGAAAACAGAAGCACGTATGCTGGGTGGCCAATGAAAACAATATAAGGACACTCTCAAAGCTCACATAAAAGCTGGCTATGCAGATCTAAACACATGGGAAGGTGCTGCTGCTGATAGATCAGGATGATGACAGACCTGTTGGTCTGCAGGAAAAGCCACCAAGAATAGCAGAACAGAAAAAGCCAAAGAGAAACATGAGTGAAAAAAGGAGGCTATGGTAAAAACATGCAGCCACATCGTGAACCTTTTGAGTCCTGATTAATGTGTTAGAGCTCTGAGGTCTAAGATTGGTCTCCACCTTCCCTTCTTCTGGGGAACAAGGAAGTATCTGGAGTAGAAACCCCTCTAGACAAAAAGAAGGGGGACTGATTCAATCTCTCCCACGAGCAGGAGGGACTGAACTTCCTATTAAAACAGGCCCTTATGAGAAGGGCCCCCAAAAGCAGATTGGGAGGGGTGGGAGATAGCAGAGATGGAGCTGAAGCAAATGGTGTAGCCTGCCACTACGACTTCTAGCATCCATCTGTCCAACATGATCAGCTCCTGCTCCCATGATGGTCTGAAATAGGAAAGGTGGGAGGAGAAAAGGATGATGCACAAAGTGTCCAGGTGATTCATGGCTCTCAATCAAACCATCAAAAGTGTCATGGCTGGGGCTTGGGCAGTCAAACCAAGGGTCAGAGTTTGGAGTTGAGCTAAGGATCAGATCCAGAAGTCAAGCTAAGGGTAAAAGCCAAAAACTGAGTCAGAGACTGGAGCAGTGATCAGGAACTAGGCAGGAATCAGGAACAGGTCAGGAAAACAGGAACCAGGAGCAAGGGAGGGAAGCAGGATCCAGGGACAAGTCAAGAAAGTGGGGCTCATGATTCAGAAGAGAAAGAAGGGTCCAATGCAGCAGCCAGCCAACAATTTACCCAGTCGTGCAAACAACTTCCTGTGCCTCTCTTTCATCAGGGTTTCTATTTAAGCTCAATCAGAGATCTCAGTGTTCCTCCATTCGGGCCCCTAGGGAAGCCTCCCTGATATGGCTTCAGGTTTAATGGTCTCTACACCCAGTCAGTTGGTATCAAGCTGCAGGATGAGAACAAGGAAGCATTAATCAACTGGGAAACCTCTGGCTCCATGTTCGAGACCTGCAGGCTCATGACAAAAAAAGGCTGCGTCATGGAAACTGTTGGCTGGGTGGTGGTAAGAGGGATTTTTCCTCTGGTATCGAGGATTCTTCTTAGGTGATTCTTTTTGATATGTATACTATTGAGCTAGACAAGATTTCCAGGCTGTCTTTGATTTGCTACATTTCATTTTGGTCACAGAAGCATCAATGTCCAAGGAGCAGAGGGTTGCTCTCGAATCTTTCAGTGAGTGGAGGGATTCATTAGTGACGTTAATGAAGAGCTTGGGGGCCTCAAAAGGGAGATGATTTTCAGCTATGTTCTGGACCTCTGTGGGAACACTGGGACGCTTAGAGAATTGCAACTGAGAAGCACAATGTATTACTACAGTGGCTGCCACAGATCAAGAGGCTGTATCATCTGTGTTCAACAAGGCCTGCAAGGAGGCCTGAAGGCCAGATGGTCACCAAGAAATAATGGTTTGGAACTGTTCTTTCTGGTGCTGTGGCAAATAATCAATAAAAGGAGTGAAGTTGCAGTAGTTCACATAGTCATATTTAGTCATTAATGTATGTTAAATAGCTACCTGAAGCCGAAATGCAGCAGAGGAGTAACTTTTGCAGCCTAAGAGGTCCATGGGTTCATCGCTGGCTAGTTTCTGGAAGCTCCTCTTCCAAGTAGATTTCAAGGGAGGGAGGTCTAAAAGGAAAATTGGTGGAACACTAAATAGAGACCTCTGAATCTGAAAAAGCATCCTCATCCATTTCTGGAGGTGATAAAGAGGGGGAGCTGCAGTGGTACCAGAGGTCATTTCAATACTGAAGGTGGCACCAGAACCAGAGGTTGGATCAGTACCGGAGGATATGCATGTGCCTGAGGCATGAAGGTATTGGCTGGGCTAATGGTGCTGTCAGGCAATTCCTCTTGGTACCTGCCAGTAGAGGACAGTCAGGTACTTGAAGAATTAGGAAGTCCTTTGAGAGCAGGAATGTGCTCTGTACCAGCGAGGTGAGCTGTTGAATAGTCTGGTGTGATGTAGCTGCCAGTCCTGGGGATTGTGTAGCTGGGTCATTTGCCCGCTTTCTAAGCTCCTGGCCTGCTAGCATGGGCAGTACTGGAGGAGCTGGTACCAGGGAGTTGGTGTTGGTGTTGGCCTCTTCAAGGAGTCCTTATGTGTAGAGGGCTCCAAACTGGATACCAACGCTGGTACCAAGCAGGGCTTCTTGACATGGGAAGCAGGAGAAGCCTTGTTTGGAAGTAGGTGAAACTTGGTACTGGAGGGGTTAGGAGCCTCTGCAGTATCAAGACCTAGACATGAGATCTCTTTACTGCCCGACCTTTGGGGCAACTTCCCTTCCATCTATGACTCCCTATGGGGGACTTGTGCCTTCTCTTCTTGGAGTGCTTCAGGGGTACCAAAGCTGTCACTTGGGACTTGGCCATTGCAGCTGGAGATGTGGAGATTGACAGGGCATTTGGATTTCTCAAGGCTGATTGGAGGGGGGACAGGGGGAGCGGAGCTGGGCTGTGAAATGGTAGCAGGCCTTGATAAATGCTCCATGAGGAGTAGCTTGAGACTGTCTTCCCTCAGCTTTCTAGATCAGATCTTGAAGTCAGAGCAGACCTTGCACTTTGATGGAGTGTGTGATTCCTGAGGCAGCAAGAATGTCCATTTACTGCAAGGAAAGACCTTTTACAGGTCTGGTCTGGCTTGAACCTCGGGGTTTGGGCCAGAGAGGAGGGCTCCAAACAAAGGGATCCAAGGCAGACAGGAAACCACAGCTACTGGGGGAAAGAGAACAGAGGGGGTGACCCCACCCAAATGCACAAAGTGCAAAGAAAACAAATGAAAAATTAAAAATAAATAAAAATGAGTAAGGAAAGAAAAAGAGTTAACAAGGGACTCCACAAGGCTCTGTCTTAGGCCATCAGTAGTTGAAAAGGAACTAGAATGGCAGTGGGTCCACCCTTCTGTACTTACCCTCAGACTGGAGCATGAGGATGTGTAGGGTGCAGGTGTTGACTGCTGCCAAATATCTCCAATCAAAGGTGCATGGGCATGCATCTACACTTGAAATGGAGTGCCCACAGGGTCAACTACTCAAAGAACAAATATGGATTCTTTTCCATTCACACATATATATGCAGACATTTTTTTGGAAAGAGATGGTATTCAGTTGTAATTGTATTTAAAAAGTTTCAAGTACACTACATGACAATTATACTTCATCTCACTATGGAATAGAAGTGGAAGGATAATTTGAACACAGACATTATACCTAGATGTCAGCATTTTTTTTTTTTTTTGCAGGCAAACCCAGATATTTAAAATATCAAGTTATTTACAAGACTCAGCCTTTCATGAGAATGTCAAGCATTTACTTTTTCCACAATAAATGATTATATTTAATATCTTCTTTTGCAGAGATGGGAGTTTTCAGACAGTGTAAACATATCTTACATTTTTTATTTTAATAGAGAAGGTTGAATTTCTATTGACTTTTGGGTTAAAAAAAAGTTAGTTCTAAAGGCAAACATATTATGTATCATTTTAGCACAAGTCCAATTGCTGAGTCTCACAGACATTTTGCTTCATTTGTACTAAAAACAGTCCAAAAAATAGAAATTTCCCAATCAAGCTTTTCTGTCTAAACCTTAATAATTGTGGCAGTTGGGGCCACAGCATGTTGTGATAATATGCTCTACTTGTAGTCTTTACCAAAGTCTGTAGAACACAGTGAAACCGATAATTTTAATCTCATATTTATACAGTATCTCAAAGGACTCCAAAGCACCCTATAAATTTAAAATGATACACAAATTACATTCAGGAGTCACTTCATCCACCACTGACACATAGCCACATCTGGGGAAAATCATGGGAAATGTTTAATAGGACAGAGCAACACTATACCTGTTTAGAGGGAAAATAATGTATTCAAAGATGCAGGGAGAAATAGGGTTATATTGCATATTATCTCTTTAGTGTTGCGTTATTAAAAATGTGCACAGAAGTGAACCCTATCATCTGACCATCACTTACCTGTTCAACTTGTACTGAAGTTCATACTCTCTTTCTTTAATAGCGGTATATTCATTCTGATATTTAAGAAGTTGCTGTCTCATTCTGGAGACTTCACTAGTAAATCCTTCTGGGAACTGATCAGCTTTTTCCAGTGCCTGTTGCTGCTGTTCTATTTCTACAGAGAAACGTTTGGCATCCTGCAACAGTTGGATCTCTGACTCCTGTAAACTATGTTAAATAAAAGCAGTTAGGATCATGCATTAAAAAGGCACCAGAAAGAAACTTTTTAATTACATTGTTGTATCTTACATGCTGACCTATAACATTTAATATAAAATGGGACCCCAAGGAACATCAGGATCTCTCTCTTTTTCTCTGTGTCTAGATTCAGTTACTCAGGGCTGGGTGCATCTTCATAGTTCATGTGATAGACCTTCTAGTAGAATGGAATACTATAGAATGTGACTAGTGCTATAAAATGGGGGAAATGGGGAAAATATAACTGGCTGCCTTGTTCTGTGGTGGAGTAGTAGTGGAATAGGAGTGGGAGTGGCACTCAGGTTTATTTAAATTGTATTTGTTTGGGAGCATTTAAACAACTAGTGGGTTGTTTCACCATGTTCCATGTTTCATTACTTGAGGTCTCAACTTCAATGGCTACGATCCTATGTGCAACCCACAGTTAAGTGAAAAAAGTGGAGTGGCATCTCATGTTACTGGAGATTTTGCAAGACAGGGAAGGAATTTTACTCCTAGGAGAGGGATTATTTCATTTATCCATTTCCTGTTGCTGGAGAGGTGACAGGCATGAGGCAGAAGATCACTAACAGAAAGATACAGGCCAGATATTGGGTGAAATCCTGGCCATTATAGTCAACTGAAAAATTCTCATGTATCCAAGGTAAAATCCTGCCCCCATTATTTATTGTCTGTCCCTCCGGCCTTATCTTCTTCCAGGAGACCAGTGCAATGATCTGCAGGTTTATGCTGTTCATTGTGCTTCACCCTCCATGACCTCATCACTGATGAATTGCCTGACTTTGTATTACCAAAGCCTGGTGGTATATATTGACACAGGGCTTTGTAATAAATCCATCAGTTTAGCAGACTTTGTTTGTTGCAGAGATGTGCGTAGGAATAAAAATGTGACCCCTTTTGGAGGGGCATATTCTATGCTGCCACCACAAGTTAGTGACCAGAGGGCTCACTCTCCCCTCCAGCACTCCCACCAGGGACCCTGTGTTTCCCCCTTCTCCACACCCCACCACCGCAGGATACAGGTTGGTATGGAGGGCCTTGCACAAGCCCTCTGCACTACCGTGGATTTCACCATTTAAGAACTAAAATTTAACACCTCAGTACACTGCAGATTTAGTTCCTGTTACAGAGCACATTCTTAGTTCCTGTTGAAGTATGTGGTTTTTGTATTTACTTGTTAAAATAGGAAGTGGTTATCTACTTTGCAATGCAATGAAAAAATTGAACTTTTTCTCCTATGCCACAGCTATGTGTATTCAATATGGCTAGTTTAATGTTTTGCTTTTTTAATAGTGTCTGTGTACTTTGAATTCCTCTATTTTGGTTGTTTTAATATTTGTGTCATGTATCCAGTTGTATGGTAAGTTTAAATTTGGCATATGAAAATTGTCTGAGCTAAAATTTGGTGTATAAATTCTCCAGCTGGGAGATTCCAAATTCCTTTTACTTTTGTGTTTGGGGGGGAGGGTAAATTATCTTCTTTTTAATTTGCAAAGGGCAAATAGTAGTGCTTTGATTATTTCTGATCTTTTGTGAACTTTAAAACCCATTTTGGCTTTTGAATTTGAAATTTTTGAGGCTGTTATTCAATGTGGCTGAACTACTATTAGTATAATATGAAAATAATTTGGTAAAATTATTAATATTCATAAAGTATGCACAATAATTAATATAACAAAAGATTTCAGTTCTTCACATTGCATAACATGAAGATCTCATAATTCATTCATCATTGTGATTATTCCACAATAGGCATTGCATGTTAATACTGGTCTTACTCTTAATCATCAACTATTGCAACAAAGCAGGGGTGTGCACAAGGGATGGGCAAGCAGGGGCATGGTCCCCCGCCCCTCCAGTAAGCAGGGGTACAGAACTCCTCCAGCCCCGAGGCTGGGGCAGGAGCTGACAGAGCTCTTAGCTGCAGCGCTGGGCAGGCAGATCCCCTGCTCCAGGAGCCGGCATTCTCTGGAGTTCACCCATCCCTTTCTTTGCCTCCACCAATCAGCAGCTGAGGCAATATGGAGTTACAATCCTCCTATCCAACAATAATGGGGGGGTGGGGCAGCGGGTGAGCAGAGCCTCTGGGATGAGGCAGGAAGGAAGGGGTCAGTCAAGGGGGAGCACAAGGGTCCCCAGTCAGGGGAGCATAGAAAACTGATACAAAGACACTATTTAGCTTCTCAGCAATGTCCTTATCTTCTTTAGTTGTGCCCGTTAAACCCTATTAATTCAGTGAACCCACAGTTTTCTCACAGGTTTCCTACTCCTGATAAACAAAATAATTTCTTATTCTGTTTTTTTAATCTTTGGCTATTTGCTCTACAAAATTTGGTCTTAGCCTTTTAATTTATACCTTACACTTTACCTGCTGTAGTTTATGCTCTTCTATTGCTATCACTATATTCAGATTTCCATTTTCTGAAAAATACTTGTTTAGCTCAAATTACCTCCTAAATCTTGCCATTTAACCATAATGGCTTTTTCTTTGCCTTCCTGCTTCCTTTTTTAAGTGCAATCACTGTAAGCAGGTCTTGATAATGTAAGGGACCTTGTGCAGTGCCTCTGCATTGGGAGATTTTTGCTTTAAGCATGTAATGCTTTGACTAATGAAACAATTCCAAAAAAGGAATTATGGCCTTGGCTAATTTCTAGAATCAAGTATTCACAATGAAACAAGAGATGATATACTGAAAATCTGCAAGTATTGTACCTTATCACAGTCTCATGCAAAGTGGTGTACTTCGCTTTCAGCTCAGCAACTCGAGTGCCCGGGAGTTTTCCAGAAGAAAACAGCTAGAAAAGGGCAATAGATAATTATGAAAGCCATGACACATTAACATTTTTATTTATACTTAGACTTTTATAATTAGTGTTAGCAGATTTATCTTCAGTTCTTAGTAACATATCAAATAAAAATATACACACAAAAGATGCTAGTTTATTTAACAATTTGTAGTATAAATAAAAGTATAAAGAACACATCACAATTACAGAGTTCCCCTTCTGCTCTCTGTGAGTGCAGAGTACTAGACATAGCTCTAGTACTCTTAAAGGGTGAAACATAGAGTACTAGGTCTGATGCCCTTAGCTGTCTAGGGGTGGAAGTTCACAATTCTCCCTCTCTTAGAACATGATCTGGGAACACCACCCTGTACATGCCCACTGATTATTACTGTGCAGGCCTGACTGTACCTGTGTTTCAGGAGCCTGTTGCTAGTGCTATACAATGACAAACAGCCTTCTTAAAACAAGCAGGTTTATTTAGCAAATGGAACAAAGCATTAGAGAAAGTGATTTTAGAACAAGCAGACTACATACATGTAGACTCATGGAACCTTACACTTTCATTAAAAGTTAAGTTAGATGGACTTCCCTCTTGAGTTACAGGAACAGAACATACTCGTTTACATTCTTCTAGTAAGCCCAGGAGCTCTTAGCCTTCCAGAAAGTGTTTCTCTTAGGCCTTGTCTACACTAGGAAGTTTTGTGGACAAAAGTCAGCTTTTGTCGACAAAAGCTTTTGTACACACTACAATGACCATTTTGTTGACAAAACAGGGCTGTTTTGTCAACAAAATAAAACCCACTGGACAAGAGGCATAGAGCCTTTTTCGCCAAATTTCTGTCAGTGTAGACACTGCTGTATGTTTATGTCATGTTAAATGGCCTCAGGAAATGTCCCACAATGCCAATCCTGACCACTCTGGATATCCGTTTGCACTACGGTGCTCTGTAGCCACTCACTCCTCCCTCTTTACGGTTGCGGGAAGTTTTGACATTTTTGTTCCACTTCCTGCTTAGTCAGTATGGAGAGTTGGCATCTCATCTTCCCAGGTGACCATGGCGGCGCCACGCAGCAAACACTCTCCCACTTGGAGCACACCAGAGCTGCTGGACCTGATCAGCATTTGGGGAGAGTCGGTCATGCAGTCCCTGCTCTGCTCTAGCCAAAGGAACTTTGATATCTATGGCCAGATTTCTTGTGCCATGGTGGAGAAGGGCTATAAGCGAGACACGCTGCAGTGCCGAGCTAAAATCAACGAGCTGCTGCAGAGCTACCATAAGGTCAGAGAGGCAAACAGTTGCTCTGGTGCGGAGCCAATGAGCTGCCGATTCTACAAAGAGCTGAAAGCAATCCTCAGTGGGGAGCCCACATCTATCCCCAAGACACCCATAGATACGTCCACGGCCCCAGGGCCACCGGATACCAGACTAAACCCTGATGAAGAGGTAATCGATGAGAAAGTGGAGCTGGAGCATGACCTGGAGCCGAGAAGCAGCTCAGTTGCTGAGGTTGCGCGTCAGGAGCTGTTCTCCACTCCAGAAGGGTACAGCCAATCCCAGCCCTTCATCTCAGGTGCTCAGGATGCAGGATGCAGGAGAGGGGAGCTCTGGTAAGTGTTTGGAAACTGATGCTGCTTGTGTACAGGAGGCATGAGGGTCCTCAGCTTGTCTAAAACATACAGGTATTAGAAGGGATAGAAATGTACAGGAGTAGCTGTGTTTGCATGTGCTTTCCCATTCCCTCGAGCATATAGGCAGTACTGCTGAGAAGCACGTTAATGCATGCTGAGATTTTTCAGGTATCCTCTGGTGTGACCTCAAGGAAACTTTCTTGGAGGTACTCCCCGACTCTTTGCCTGAGATTCTTCAGCAGAGCAGCTGTGTTTCTTCCCCCATTGTATGACACTTTCCCACACCAATTGGAAATCATGTGAGCGGGAACCAAAGCAGCGCATACTTGTGCAGCATAGGGACCTGGTTTGAAGCTGCTTGCGTGGAGGAGATGCAACCTAGCATCCTTGCTGACTCTAAGGAGCGAGATATCAGTTTCTATGGCCCATGCCTGTGGAGAATGGTGGCACAATTTGAAATTTGTTTTCCCAGTGCACCTGCATGTATGCCCCAAGCAAGCGCCCACCCAGAACCCAGAACCTTGACCTGTTTGGATGATCTTGCCCCCCCCCCCCAAACTCACTATTCCCAGGATGATCAAGGAGCTGTGCTCTGCGCAGGGGGACAGCGAGAATAAGGTGTGTTTCACAGTGATTCATGTGTACTGTTAGAGCAGTGACAATAATGGTTCTGTTCATTATTTCTTGTTCTTACACAGATGTGACCTTCACAACCAAGACCCCTACACTGACGGACCACCTCTGGCAGATAAGGAAGTGACCTAGGAGAAGCAAGGAGGAGATGTTCCAGGAACTCCTCCTCTGAGGTGTCCAAAAGAGAGAAAAGGGTATGGAGACAATCGATGTCAGAATCTCAGAAGATGGACAGACAGGAATGGAAGGAAAACCAGCAGAGAATTTTCACTGACCATGAGCACATGATCAAGGCCACGGAGGAGCAGACAGAGCTTCTAAAGACAATAGTGTCATTGCAGACACAGTTCATGCAAGCTCACTGCTCCCACCCCCTCCCTGCAGCCACAAGAGAACTTCTTTCCCTTTATCCCACCAACTCCCCCAACACATTTCTACCAGAGTCATGGACTGTCCCACTACCCTCTTCATTCCACCCCTTCAGACAGCTGCGAGAACAAGAGCTGGACATACACACTATCATAGCTGACACTGTCATAGCTGACACTGTCCTCCCCAACTCTCTCTTCTCCAGGATTTATTTGTGTTGTGCACAGTTTGATGTTTAATAATAAAAGTAAGTTCTCAGAACAATAAGCACTGTTTATTTCTGTGTTCACATGAGATTTGCACCTCTACTGACACACATCTATAGCTGTACAGCAGTACAATGTCACAGTGATGTTTAAAAAAAAATAAGGCTACTTACCAGTAACTGATGTTCTTCGAGATGTGTTGCTCATGTCCATTCCACTATAGGTGAGTGCACACCTCCGTGCATGGTTCCCGGAACTTTTTTCCCCTTAACAGATCCCGTAGGGCCGGCTCCGGCACCCCCTGGAGCCCCGCGCACATGCCGCAGTGTATATGCCCCCTCAGTCCTTTCTTTCTGCCAACTCCGGCAGCGGGGACAGGGAGTGGGTTGTGGAATGGACATGAGCAACACATCTCGAAGAACATCAATTACTGGTAAGTAACCTTGTTTTCTTCTTCGAGTGCTTGCTCATATCCATTCCACTCTAGGTGACTAACAAGCAATACCTTGGAGGTGGGTCGGAGTTACTAGTGAGCTGCCCTCAACACCGCTCTGCCGAATCCCGCGTCCTCTCTCGCCTGCTGGACAATGGCATAGTGGGACGTGAAACTATGCACCGATGACCAGGTGGCAGCTTTGCAGATGTCCTGCAGGGGCACTCTATCCTGGAAGGCTATAGATGAGGCTTGAGCTCTGGTTGAGTGCGCTGTGATGATTCTCGGAAGCGGCACCCTCGCCTACTCGTAGCAGAACTTGATGCATGATGTAATCCACAAGGAGATGCACTGGGTGGAGGCAGGTGAGCCTTTCGTCCGGTCAGCCACTGTGACGAAGAGCTGTGTCAATTTCCAGGCCATGACTGACGCCTGGAAAACTGAGGTATGTACAGGCCCAGGAAGCGAAGCGTGGCCCTGGAGTCCTTCAGACCATGCAACTTCGCATCAGTCTGGTTAGAGAATAGGGCCGACCCATCAAAGAGGAGGTCATGAATAGACTGCTGCACCTCCTGGGACAGGCCCGAGGGTTGCAGCCACAAGCACCTTCTCATACAGTGGAGGCTATGGCCCTGCCCATCAACTCAGCAGCGTCACAGAACGTCTGGAGTGCTGCCCTACCTACCGGGTTCCTTCCTCCACGATGGTACTAAAGTCTGCAGCCTGGTTCTGGGGCAGGGCCTCAGTGAACTGCCTGAGGGAGTCCCACAGGTTGAAATTGTATCTACCCAGGAGGGCCTGATGGTTGGCAATCCTGAACTGCAAGCTTGCCGTGGAATAAATCTTTCCCAAACAAGTCCAGGTTCTTACTGTATTTGTGTTTTGGGAGTGGACCCTGGCTGACCTTGCCTGTCTTGCTGGTTAGCCGCATCTACCACCAGGGTTCCCTGGGTGGGGTGAGTGAACAAATACTCAAACCCTTTGGCCGGGACATAATATTTTTTCTCGGCCACCTTGATGTAGGGGCGACCGAGGAAGGGGTTTGCCACAAGGCCTTTACAATATTAAGGACCCTTTCATGGACTAGGAGGGCCACTCTCACTGGGGAAGCCGCCACCAGCACATTAAAAAGGCTATCTTAAGCCTCTTCTAACTCCTTCACCTCCAGCCCCAAGTTGGAGGCCACCCTCTTGAGCAGCTCCTGGTGCGCCCTGAAATCCTCCAGTGGTGCTGAGTGATCCCAGGAGACTCTCATCCGGTGAGGAGGAAGAGGACTGCCGAGGCGCATCCTGTGGGTGCGCCCCCTTGTGGCGAAGGGTTGCACCCATTGAGGGTCCCTCCATGGGGTCCAATTCCTCGTCCGAGGAATGGTGTCTATAGGCCTTCTCCTGTGCTGGAGGCAGGGACTGCACCCCTGATAACATAAGGGATTGGGGCTCCAACCCCATCTGAATACCCCAAGGTACCCGGAGCTGGCCCTACAGGATCTGCTGCTAAGGGGAAAAAAGTTCTGGGAATCATGCATGGAGGTGTGCACTCACCTATAGTGGAATGGACATGAGCAAGCACTTGAAGAAGAATTATAAGTTCTCATTATCAAAATGGGCCCTCAGTGCCTCCCTTATCCATATGGCCCCCCATTGTGCCCCCCCAATGCCTCTGGCAACTGGTTGCTCATATGCAGATGCAAGGCGATCCACCTCAGCAGTCCACCCAGTGGCAAACTTCTTGCCCTTAGCTTTAAACAAATTATGGAGCACACAGCAGGCAGCTATAACCACAGGAATATTGTCTTCATTTAAATCCAGCCTGCCATAAAGGCATCTCCAGTGCGCCTTTAACCTGCCAAATGAAGATTCAGCAGTCATTCGGCACTTACTCAGCCTGTTATTGAAGTGCTCCTTGCTGCTATCCAGGTTGCCTGTGTAAGGCTTCATGAGCCATGGAATTAGTGGGTAGGCTGGATCTCCCAGGATCACTATGGGCAGCTCTACATCCCCTATTGTAATCTTTTCATCTTGGAAAAGGGTCCCTGCTTGTAGCCCTGTGTTCCTGAAGATAGAGCATCATGCACATTTCCCGACCAACCCACGTTGATATCAGTGAAACGCCCCCAGTGATCCACAAGCACCTGCAGTACCATAGAGAAGTAACCCTTTCTATTGATGTACTCCATCACGAGATGTTCCGGAGCCAAAATTAGGATATGCATGCCATCTATTGCCCCGCCACAATTAGGGAATCCCATTGCTGCAAATCCGTCCACTATTTCACACACATTGCCCAGAGTCACAGTTCTTTGCAACAGAATGCACACTTTCGATAATGCAGCCCCAACAGTGGACTAGCCAAGTCCAAGCTGATTAGCGACTGACCAGTAGCAGTCTGCAGTTGCTAGCTTCCACATGGTGATCACCATGTGCTTTTCCACCAAGAGGGCAGCTCTCATTCTGGTATCCTTGCACCAGAGGGCAGGGGCCAGCTCCATACAGAGTTCCATGAAGGTGGCTTTGCGCATTCAATAGTGCTGTAGCCACTGAGTGTCATCCCAGACCTGCATAACAATGCAATCCCACTACTCAGTGCTTGTCTCATGTGCCCAGAAGCAGCGGTTCACCATGTGCAGATGCTCCATGAATGACAACAATAATGTGGCACTGTTTGTCTGCATGTCAGTCAGCAGGTCAGGCTCCTCGGATTCCTATTCTGAGTTGGAGCTCATGATGTACTGCGTGACCAGCCGTGATGTGTTAAGAACGCTGAAAGCAACAGTGGAGAGTAGTACAGGATCCATCTTTTCAGATTCAGCTGGTGGGCGCACAGGAAATGGTGGGAAGCCGTTGAAAAAAGGGTGTGAGTCGCTACAAGCAACGCAGAAACACATTGCACCGTAGGACATTGAGCCAGCATTCAAGGTGCTTTGCACTCCTCTCCTTCATCCCAGAATTCCTAGCGGCAGAAGCTGCTGAGTTGCACAGTGGGATAGCTGCCCACAATGCACTGCTCTCACTGCCGATACTACAGTGCCAAGTGTGGACACTTTTTTGCAATAAAATGAGTGCTGTGTGGATGGGCGCATGCACTATAATTATAGTGCTTTTTTATCACCAGTATAACTACTGTTGACAAAACTTTCTAGTGTAGCCATGGCTTTAGACACTTTTCCCCTCTCAGGGAACCTCTCTTTTTTCAAAGCCCTACCCTCGCTGTGTGAGCCACAGCACAGTTATTATATATCTTAATGGTTTTTGTTAGAGGGCCTAGGTGTGGCATCTTCCTTTTGCCTGAGGGTATGGCTACACTACAGTGACTATACTGGCATGGCTACATCACTGTAGCAATGGTGGCATAAACCCATAGTGTAGACGCAACCTAAACTGATGGAAAGGTTTCTCCATTGGTGTTGGAACACCGTCTCCCCAAGCATTCTCCCATCAACCTAGCTTTGTATACACTGGGTGCTAGGTCAGTGTAGCTACGTCACTCAGGGGTGTGGATTTTTTACACTCCTTACTGACATAGTCATGTCAACCTAAATTTAAACCTGAGACTGGTTTTTAAAGATCAAGATAGGGTGTGAATTTAAAGTGCAATAGTAATTCTGGAATAGCTATTGCAGAATAACTAGCCCACAATAGTAATTCTAGTTAATTTCCCAGCGTAGACAAATAATATGTTTTCATTGCAAACAGGCTAGCCTCACATGGGTGGGGTGCCCCCACTGCAAAGCCCTATCTGTGCCATAACCAGGTAACTGGATCCAAAATGGGGCTGTACTAGCCCGTGAGCTAGAATGGATTTCTGGTGGGATACCCTGGGATTCTTAGGGGTGAATTAAATTGGGCCACTCTACTAATTCATTCACAGAGTGAAAACTAACTCACTTTCACCTAGCGTGAAGCTGCTGTCTGTGGCAATGACATGAGAACAATACTTTATGTAAATAACTTCCACGTGGAGTTACTCATTATTAATGCAGGCTGTCTGCAGGTGAAAGCAAACAGCATTTGGCAGCAAGAACTTTTAATGAGACTGTTATTAACGAATTCAGTCTGCAAACCACAGTGATTCATAGTCATAGCACACTCAACTAACTTCTTTGCCTCTCCATTTCCTATTTCTTTCCTGCCCACTAAACATAAAAATGTCATGTTAGGTACATTTCTCCAAATTATGGTTCACCCCACAGTTTTAGCAGAAGATAGGTGTCTGCTTCTGACAAACTGTCAGCACAGGAGGATTTCTTGGATGGTGTCACATTGGGACTGCTGTGAAGGGAATCCATGCTCTGTCCCTGCATCCCCCAGCTATTTTAAGCCTACAGAGCCTAAATGGAGGAGTCCAGCCACTGCCGCAATGTCAGGGTCCCTAGACACACGCTTGGAGTGCAGACCTGCAGCCTAATACTCCCTCCTAAGAGTTGGAGCCTCTGTACAGCTGCCTAGCCCCTCTGCACAGAATAGTGAGTCTTAAAACACCCTGGGACTTAAACATACCCTCTCCTGGAACTTTACCTCAAAGGTGTGAAATTTCTTGTTACAGTTTAACTCTCTCAGGGGCACACAGGAATTAACACTCACTCACACACTTTGCAGAGTCTAGCATATTTATGTTCTTTACTTAATACAAAGCACAGGACAGTACAGGGCATACAAAACAACAAACATTGCACACATTTCCATTTCTAGCTCACCCTTCCCTTTGGGAGTCCTTAGGGACCACAGATGTCTAGGCAGGCTGCCCAGTTCCTGAGACTGTTCCATGACGGGTGGTCTTTTCCTTTTACCTAGCTTCTGTTGCTCTCTCCTGCACCATGTGTCCTCTTCCTGTCTGGCTCTCTCTGTTCCTGTGTATTCCCTTATTTAAACTCCTCCGGGTCACCTGGCTGTCTGTGTTCTGCTCCTTGTAAATTTTCATTGCTTCTATCTCCCCCTCTCCCTTCAAAGGGGTAGGCTAAACTGGATTTCCAAGGCCTGAGCTCACCCACTGTCCCCAGTTGTTTGCACCTGAATAATATCATTGAATCCTAAGCACCACCAGCCCTTTGTATTTGTCTGGTGTGTACCTGCCACAGGACCTGGTAGATCTTCAGACATATAGGCACTTATAATACAGCTGCTTTTCATAAATCAACTTCACAATATTAACCAAAATTCATAAATTGTATAAACATAGCCCCAATTTGTCACAGATGGCATCTCTGCTGTGGAAGTACAGTAGAAATGGAGCCGGCAAACATGGGGTTAAAATGCACAGCAGACGAAGAGAGGAGTTAGACAAGAAAGTGCAGCCCAGATCGAATTGTGGGATAGGACTGGAGGACTAACAGCATCGGGGATTAACTAGTCTGCATTCTCATTGCAAAGTAGGCAGGTTGCCTGTCTGGGCTAAGGAAATTCCAATCTCAAGCCCATATCCTCAGCAATTCTGACTAGCCCAGAGGTAAAGCATCCTGATTAAAGGTTCTTCTGTGCGGATGGAAAGAGGATGTTATGGTGCCAGAGCACCCCCATGCAACAGGGCATGATGTTGCGGACAGTCCATCTCCAGCACTTCATGCAGGCCATCTGCCTCTGCTCACAATTCAGCCCTTCAACTGAAAAACATCTAAGTCAGATCCCTTTCAGGGCAACAAAAGCTCAAACCAACATCCCAAATTCTTTCAACAATCGGTCCTTCCTTTGGGGTCTGTCTTCAATCTCCTTTCTCAGCTACTCCAGAATCTTCTTCCACAGACTAGCATAGCTCTGTGACACCTATATAAATCTAGAGTAATTCTACTGAAGCCAACAGACATTATGGCCTGTCTCCAATCTGTTGCACCCTGTGTAGTTATTTACACCTTTGCATACTGGGTAAAATGCTACCATTTTGACTTGATAGAGCTTTACAGACACAGTGCACAAGTGTTAATGCACAGTTAACACAAGGTGTAAAACAATAGAAAAAAATCTCAGATGTGTAAGTCAAAGTGAGTTTTGCTTGAGTAAAGACTAGAGAATTGGGTCTTTAGTCAAGACATCTATCTAAACAATATGAATTGCAACACTTTGCTGCAAAGGTTGCAATAGTTACTGGCAGGCCATTTTTTAATGAAGTGAAAACTTGTCACAGACTATCTAGGTTACATAAAGTTTACATAAAATGTTGCTATGTGCCCTTCTCTGAAAGTATGCTTTGCAGTGCTGCAACTGCTCTCTCATTTTGTATAAACAGTTTCCATTCCACTACATTCTCAGGCTCAATGTATTCTGAAATCAGTAAAGTGAGTAATATTAACAATATCTCCTTTAAATTGGTATTGTATTGTACTAACTTTTGAAATCAATACAGTTATATTGATTTAAAATTGGTGAGAGAGAAGAATTAGGCCCATTAAACATTAAAAAAACAAAGAAGATTCATGGGAATCTGCCATCTTCCATTTATTGGGTTTCTAGACCCCAGATCCCTCAGGAAGAGTCACTAATACATGACATCTCTAAACTGTAGTTTTTGTATTTGGATATCCAATTTAGCTGAGAGACATATAAAAAACCCCTTTTAACCAGACTTCTTCGTACAAAATACTTATATATTTATTCCTGAAGTATAGCATTAGTTTTCTTTTTTTAAATACTGCAAGCTAAATTGGAATCAGGATTTACAAATATTTGCATTTTACCTCTGTTTCTAGAAGTTTGCAAAAGATAAGTCACACTGAAGTAATATTTTCCATTGAGATGCTGTAGAATTTTATTTAGCATCAGCTTTGTCTTCACTGTCAGGTAAAGGTGTGTTTTTAATGTGAGATTACTAACCTGAGCTAGCTATCCTACTGTCAAATTCTAGTGGAGACAAGGCACTGTAGCTTCACAGCTAAGTGATATGAACCATAAGCAGGGGT
Source organism: Emydura macquarii macquarii (assembly GCF_026122565.2). NCBI lineage: Eukaryota > Metazoa > Chordata > Testudines > Chelidae > Emydura > Emydura macquarii. The sequence continues at coordinate 39,547,679 of NW_027132773.1, read as the reverse complement.
AGTTTTAATCCATCTAGCTACCTAGTGGTAAAAATTACAGTACCTTGTCTCCACTTGGATTTTACAGTGAGATAGCTAATGTGCATTAATTGTTCTACTGTCAAAAATACTTTTTTTGGCAGGGAAGACATAGCCTTTATTTCAACTACTCTGCATCTGGGACCAAATTCTGATAGCCTTATTCCATCTTCTTTGAGTAAGAAATGAGGCCTGGATCTACAAAGAGACTTCGGGATTGAGATCCTAAGCGCCGCATCACCTAAAAGTTAGGCTCCCAGAAAATCACAAGAACATCTCTGCCATCCCCAAAGCTTGAGTTAAGTCCCTAAATTCCCTATACAATGAATGGGGACAGATTGGCAACTCAGAATGTGATTCATAAAAGTCAGCACACTAGGTTGGGAGCCATTTAAGCTATCTAATGGGAGATGCCAATTAGAGGGGTGTGTCCTAAACCCCAACACTCTCATGGAGATAGGCATCTAAGTCTGGGGTGCAGGGAGGCACCTACATCTGCTAGCAATACAGAACAGGACCCTCTCTCCTGGACTCAGACAGTTTGGGCACCTAAGTTGTTACTTGTAAGAATGAGTTAGGTGCCTTTCTTGCTCCATACAAAATGGCTGAAAGAGGAGGTGGTGATGCTGCTGCTTCTACCCACCTTAAAGTTTTAGACCAGTGTTTAGCACACTCATCCAGGATGTGGAAGACCCAGTTTCAATCCCCCACCTCAGGGGCAGAAAGGAATTGAACAGGGGTCTCCCACCTCCCACGAGAATTCTCTAACCACAGACAAATGGGATAATCTGACATACGGCTCCCTCACTCTCCTGTTAAAGATGTTCCACTGTAGCTAAGTAATTAAAAAGTTACTGGAGCAGAGGGACTGGATCCTGCAGGTCTTACGTGGATGTCATAACCACTGGACTACAGAGTCAGTTTCATAGATGCACTCTCTCTCTAGCCCAATGATAATTATTTGCACTCTCTCTCTAGCCCAATGATCATAGATGCACTCTCTCTCTAGCCCAATGATCATTATTTAATCAACAGTAGAACAACTTCTACAGGAGAGATTAAGGGTGCACTATATCAGAATATCCTATAGCTCACTGGTTAGTGCCCCCGCCTGTGAGGTAGGAGATCCCTCCACCCATTCAAATTCTTTCTATCCATTGGGCAAAGGGGGGAATTGAACTTGGATCACTCACATGAGTGCTATAACTACTGGGCTAAAAGTTAAAAGGTGGATACAGAAGTGGCACCAACACTATTTTGAATGGGACCCTGTCTGGTAGGTGAGGTAGGTGGATGAATGAATGCCTATCTTCTCCTGGCTCGTGGATTCCTCTGGGGCTTATGTGAGAGATAAATGTCCTGGCACCTAGAGGGAGGCAGCAGTGTGCATGCTCAGAGACAGAAACGTAGGTGCAGATGGAACTTTTACCCTGAACATTTAGGCAATGAGTGACTTTAGGCACTTACAGGGTTTGGCAGTTTTGTGGATTGCAGTGGAGCCTAAAACTGGGACTGAGGCACCTAGATGTATTAGAAAGTGAGAGCCTGAGGCCTAGTATAACAGGCCTAAATACATGAGCTGTGGCCTGCACCGAAATCTGGCTTTAGGAAACAGCAACTGCTTGCCTGCTTACAAGTTGACTGACGGATGCAGGAACTTGGCAGAAATACAGCACTGGTAATAAACTGGCATTCCTAAGAATCAGTAGCAGAATAACACAGTATTAGCAGGAGCAATAGTAGTCCTAATTCCCCCAATACATGATGATTGCAGAAACATAATCCTGGGAGACAGTCCAAGTACTCCCCAAACATCAGCACAATACAGAGAGGCAGCTCTCCCCAAGATGCAGTAGTGCATAAACATAATCATGAAGGAGAGTACAAAGACACCCCGACCTTAAAGTAAGAGACAGGAGGATGGATGAAGATGTTATGCTTGACCTGGAGGCAAGGTACAATAATCAATATTAAAAACATCAGAGGTATTGTGTAACCTGTTTACATCAGGGTATAAGAAGGGGATCCAAGCAAATACATCTTTGTCCGGCTGAGGGGATAACGGAAAGTCCCGCCATTAACTGAGCCAATCCATTGCATCGGGCACACATGTCCTAGTGTACTTGTAGCTGCTGTGGGGGGCTAGCATAGTGCTTTGCTTGCGATAAACCTGGCTGAGTGCCTTTATCGCTTATCCGAGTCTATGGTAATTTATGGGTTGTGCTTAATGAGGTCTATCGATGCAGCTAGCTGCAGAAGCTGAGACTGTGTCCAGAGGGGAACTCATACCAGCACGCACACCCTAACTGACTGACAATACTAGGTAGCTCTGTGGGTCTGAATCTGAGACCCAGATTCTGCTCTTGTTAACACCAGTGTTAGAGTAACTCCACTTATGGCATTTGAGTTTCTCCATCTTTAAACCAGTGTAATTAAAATCAGGATCTGGCTCAGCATAAAAACTTCAAATAATGACCCTGGATTTGTAAACTATGATCTCTGTTCTACAGAAAATATGTAGTGTTGTTCCTCCATCTATACTGTGCCAGGGAGGAAGTAAAATCTGTACCATTCCCATAATGTCCATCACAACAGGTATGTACAGAACTATAGTACAGTCATGCTTTAGAAATGCATTACAAATGCTACACAACACAAGACAATTATAGAAAGTCCAACTGAAATTGGTCAGAGTGGATACAATTTAGGTAAAATGAAAAATCAAGAAATGCTTCAATCAAGAATTAATTAGCACTTGGCAATAAAGCTTGGAATATACATTATTAAACAAAACACACTCAGAGTGTCACAGCTAAAGAAGAGCTCAGTGTAACTCAAAACTTGTCTCTTTCACCAACAGAAGTTGGTCCAATAAAAGATATTACCTCATCCACCTTGTCTCTCTAATTACACAATACTGTTTATTTTCTGGACTGAAATATGTTCTAGCCCCATTCCAAGACAAATACAGTATCCATCAGAGAACTGCACTATGCAATGATATTTTCATAAAAATCATACTATGCTTAAGCTAAGGTAGGAGCTGTAGCAACAATCTACAGTGCAGCTCCTTATCTCCATGTTTCTGACCCCTAAATTAATTTTATAAAATATAATACTCAACTTGACAGAAATTAGGAGCTAGACTGCTAAGTGTATTTGCCTAAAGATACAGATAAATGCTTTCTGAAAATCCCACTAGGCACCTGTCTGCATTGTTAGGCACCTAAATTTTTTTTAAAAACTTTGTTTCAAGAGCCCAAATCTCAGACATACTAGGACTTCTGGCGTTGGTCTGGCCCTCTGAGGATTCCCTTTTTGTAAAGGGAAATTTCTGGAGAACATATAGCTGGCATTGCACCTCTACTCCTTCTGCCTGGTCTTGAGGGCAAGTGGTGTGTCCAAGGGAAAGAAGATGAGGGTGCGATGTTCCTATGATCCCCAGAAACTATAATGGCCTTGTGGTAGTGGGGGTAGTCTAACTTCTCTAATTTATATCAGGGACTGGACTGGACCCAGGCATAATTTAGGAAAAACATAGAGGTGATATTGAGATACATTTTTCCTTTCAACTCCTGGTCCTGCACCTACTGCAGTTCTGTTAAACAAGAGAACCTGGACCTACATACTGTGGGATGATGATACATCATGAATTCAAGAATCAATGCAATCACACACACAACTACTGAAGGAGGATGAGAGATGAAAGTTATAGACTGATGTTATTAAAAAGCTCTTTATTAAGGGAAGAATGATAATAAAAGGAACACTAATATTATTCAAATTAGGGAAGCAACAGCCATTTGCTCAATCCATCCCAGCACTGAAACCCTAATCATGGCCTGTTGTGGAGGGGAGACCCTAGGGTGGAGGAGAGGCTAGAGATTGAGCTCACCCTACTCTCACCCTGCAGTGGTGGCTTCTGTCCAGCAGAGCTGGGCCGAGCTCCCTGCTCCTGCATTATGAACTAGCATATGGGGTTGCAGCGCCAATCAGGTTTGGCAAAGGGGCAGTCAGGCCAAACTTGAGAGGTGCTGTTATCCCATGTGCCAGGTCACAACACCTGGAGCAGACCCAGCACCATGGGACAGGAGCCTCTGCTCTGGGATGAATGCAAGGTAGCTTGCTCTCCACACACACACCTTGCACTGTTGGTTTCATGATTTTTGTGGGTGAAATTGAACCTACCACTGACCATAAGTTTCAAAAAAGGGCTTCTGACTCAATTATGGTATAATTGAATAATCTAAGGACTTTTACTTACTCAGTTTTTGAGTTTCAGTATTTTTGACTAGCTACCTCATTTTTTTATCTTCTTCTTTTGAAACTACCCAACTAGTATGGGCCTCTAGAAACCCTTAATTCAGCCCATCTTCAATTCTAGTAAGATCAAGTACCTTAAATACAGAAGGTCAAATCATCCTGTGCCATGTGCACTAGCATTCTGCATACATGTGAAGCAAAAGATTGAGGTTTAAATATGTTATCCAACATGGACAATGATAACAGATATTACCCATGATTCTTATAAAAGTGAAATATGTGAGGGCTTCCTAGGGAAGGCTTGAGACAAACATTATAAAAATGCCAATGTTCCAGCAAAGTAGTGCAGCTAACACATTTCTACTTAAGCAACTATTACAAAATATTTGACATAAGTTCTGCAACCTCAACAGAAACAATCACAGTCTCTATCTTTCATTTCCTGTAATTATCTGTATTTTTAACAGCTAACATTTTGATCATTTTTGCAGTTATTTTAAAACAAAGAATAACACTCATAATTTTAAATTGAAGCTAACCTTGTTTATTCTTCTCTTTCAAACCCCTAAAAAGTCACTTCCAACTACATTCCTTTGTCTCCATATAGGGCACAAAGGCAAAATCCCAAATCATTAACATATTTTACAATTTTTCTGTGCTTGGGATTTCAATATAATATTATTTGAGTAGTAAGTAACTCCCCCTATCAATCAGCTGCATGGAGTTTGGAATCTATTCTCTGTGTTCTTTCTTGCTTCTGATGAGTTTGTTTTGCTCCAGAGCCTCATTGTTTAGCTATATGAACAAAAACATAGATGAACAAGGATGGCTGACAAGTTTTGCATATCCTTCTAAGCAGAAAGTTAATATTCTCCAAAATACAAAACTCTACATAACTGCAGGCATAGGGACAATTGCCATTATTGCATCTGCCTCAGGGCAGCCTGCTATGACTGAAAAAATATTTGACATTCAGTATCAATCATCTGAGTGCAGCCAGAAATGCTAAATTTAAGTGGGGCAAATGAGCTTGTGGTACTGTAGACTAGTGGTTCTCAAACTGTGAGCCAACGACCCCTCAGGATCTACAGACTGTGTCTAAGATTTCCACCCACGAGACAGATTTACATCAGGACTAGCCAGCCATGTGTTGATGGCCCATTAAGGAGAATCTACTCTCCCAATGGGCCCTTCCCTAAGAATCCTCAGAGAGCATGTACACAATGGGGACTGTCTAACCCCCATGACACCACAAAGATCTTTCCAGCACATGGGAGAGAGTATAAAATGAGGGACAATGAGATCACCTCTTCACTTCTCTTTCCTTCCCCACCTACTCTGAAGGCAACAAGAATGTTTGGAAAAAAACAACTTTGAACTGGAGAGATCGATCCCAGGCTGAGCATGAAATTAAGCCTGTGTAGTAAGAATTATGAACTGCTTACAAAGCCTAGTGGGGTGAGAAAAACTGCTTGATTCAAATCTTGCTTAAACTGATAAAGTTTAGGATTTAGACTGCAATTTTACCTTTTATTTCTTACGTAACCAACTCTGACCTGTGTGCCTAACACTTATAATCACTTAAAAATCTATGTTTCTGTAGTCAATAAACTACTCACTGCTAGTGAGTTTGTCTAAAGTGTTTGGGGAATCTGCTCAGATTACTGAGGCTGGGGCATGTTCACTACTTTTTGAAGGAGTGGTGAACTAATTAATAAATTTACATTGATCAAGAAGGTCTTGAGCAGTGTAAGATGGTACATTTCTGGGGTGCAAGGCTGGGTTTGGAGGGATTTGTTTGTGTCTCCTTGTGTATAATTCATAAGAGCCTGTGAGAGCCTTCCAGGCCTCCTCAAAATCATGAAAATGGTTTTTAAAAAATCATGATTTTTAAAACAGAATAGATTTTGAATTGCCTTCTAGTTTCTGGGCTTTTAGGGTGCACTTGCATTTCTCCATAACCATGAGGGCTAGAAACGTACTTTTTTTTTTTTTAATGAAAGCTGAGATTCTCTCCTGAATCACATGCCTGCAAAGCTGCAGTTTAAAGAAACATGCCAAACAACATGAGATCCAAGATAAAATCATGAGCAATGACAACATTTGGCAGTGAACAATCAGCTCAGAATATTTTTTTATTTTTAAAACTAAAATTCAAGGAAGATATCTAGAGGGAAAAGCTTTTTTTTGGGAATGGGGGGGGGGGGGGGACAACAACAGGGAAAGGAGCATTAAAACTTTTTTTCAGAAATACTCCTACATTCTTTTCATCTTAGTCATGAATTAAAAAACAAGTTTAAATTCTTTTAATTCATGAGACAAAGTCACATATGAAGGTTAAAAAAAAAGATTCTTGAAAACCTAATGCTGTTTTCTGGTGGACAAGAGATTATTATGATTATATGATGACTGAGATTTTTATTTTAAAATATAGAAAATATAGCAGAGCAACAATTGGGTCCCCAAAGGCTAAACAAGCTCTTTTAGAGAATTATAAGTAACATGTGCCTATAGTTTCTTTGTGCTGAAAAATCAAAACAAGCCTGAAGTAACCACATTTTATAAAATAATGTCACAAAACAAATGTTTTTACATGGATCATTGTTTTCTGACATTGAAATTTATTCTGGGCTATATTTATGAGTTTACTCATAAAGGCAAACAAATATTTATATTTAAAAAGTGGAACTGACCACAAACTTGTTTTGTTCATAGTCAAAAAAGACAAAAACATTTAATGAGATTCTACTATTTGAATTTAATAAGCATTTTCAAAAGTCTAATGTTAAATTTCAAACCACTGAGCATACCTTCACCCATGAAAAAAGAATATAGTAGAACCTAAACATTTGGTTTAAATGACTCTCTCCCATGGAAAATCAATGGGAGTGGGTAAAGCATACAGCATTCCCTCCATGCTCTGAACACAACATACACACACAGGATAGCATTCAAACTTACCCCCTTCCTGGAGCTATCAGTGCTCAGCATTTCTGAAAATCAGGTCCTGGCTGCCTCAGGTTGGGCATCCAAAAATGGGCGAGCCCAAAAATCTGTGGCCAACTTTGAAAACTCTTACACCCTAGCATGTGTCAGAATGGCAGGTAATAGATTTACTTTGGAGATTATAAGAAAACTGCTCTGAAGGAGCCCAATACTGCTCCCATAAATAGATTTTAAGGCCAGAGGGGATCATTGTGATGCCACAGATCAGAGTGAATGATAAGATGCTACATCATTTGAACTTCTTTCTCCACTAGTATTAGAACCAGAGACCATGGCGCCATAAGACAAGATCATACCATAAGGCCAACAGGCTCATTGTTGAAATGAGTGACAAAACTTGCAGTGGTTTCAACAGGAACTGGAGTCACTGGGAGCTCTGCAGGCCGACGAACACAGAGGCCCAGGACAGTTACAGATGTCAGCAGCACCAGAGGACAGGGTAGGAAGTAAGCCAGGGGAAACAGACATTGATCCGGTTGTGGAATCTGGAAATTAGGTAGCATGTTTTGGCCAGATCTGACCTAGTGGCAATCCATTCACTGCTACCAGGGCCATGAGGGGGGAGGAGGGAGGGACTGGGTCCCCCTATCCTGGCAACCACCCACCCCTGGATGGTGGCCTACTCCCCCCTCTGGCCACTAGGCCATGTAGTCCTATGCGAGAGGGCCGCCCTGTTGACTGTGGCCATTAGGATACGCTGCCCTGCATGAGAGTGCCACCCTGTTGATTATGGCCACTAGGCCACACTGCCCTGCTAGGGAGGGCCGCCTTATTGACTCCAGCCATTAGGCCACCCATAAGAGAGGGCCAATCTGTTGACTCCAGCCACTGGGCCATACCGCCCTGAGGCATAGGGTGGACAACTGGACTCAGCCCAGGCCATAATGCCCGCTCCCCCATCCCCAAATAGGGACGGGGTGTACTAGCCCCATTACAACTGGTGGAGAATGTGGGCTATGATCAAGTCTTGCTAGAAGGATCCTCAATCCAACGAGGGGGCTGACAACGATGACACCTGCCCCCATACGAGAGTGCTGGAGCCTGGGAAGCTGTTGAAGTGGCTACTGGAGAGCTAGCAGCAGCAGGCCATGCAGCGGCAAGAGCATCAGGCCCAGCTGCTCCAATAGTTCACAGCCCAGCAACAGCTCCTGATGGCACAGCAGCAGGAGCAGCTGGAACAGCTGACATGGGAACTGGCCACCTAGGAACTGGTGCAGCAGGAACGGCTAGCCCAACAGATGACGGAGATTTCGGCAAGGCTTGTTCCACCTGGCCCACTCAGTACCCTGAGCAGGACACCTGGAAAGGGAGAAAACGCTGCAGCGGGTGGGGCAGAGATATTTTTGACCTGGCATCAAGAAGTATGGGACTACTATGCTTTTTGCCCCGAGTTCCAGACAGCTGCCCCAGGAAGGTGCCAATGGCCTGCCTTATACCGCTACCTGTGGCTGGAATTTGAATCAAGCATAACAGCCTGGACGTGGTAGGATCATTCAAGAAACGCAGCATGGGCCACAAGTACATCCTTGTCATGGTGGACTACACAGCGTGGTTCCTCGAAGCTGTCCCCTTGTGGCCAACCACTGTCCCCGCTATCGCTAACGAGCTCCTGCAGATTTTTGCCTGAGTGGGATTACCTCACAAGATTGATAGATCATTTGACCAATGTGACGTCTAGGCTGATGGCTGAGCTCTGCCACCTGCTAAATATCCACACCCTCAAGACCTCAGTTTATCACTCCGAAACTGATGGGCTGGTGGAACAGTTCAATGGGATCCTGAAGAGAATGATGAGAAAGTTCATGGAGGACAATCCCCGACACTGGGATAAGTTGCTGCCTAAACTGCTCTTCTTCGGGGTGCAAGAGGTCCTGCAAGCATCCTTGGGTTTTTCCCCATTCAAACTCCTCTATGGGAGGCAGTCCCCGGGGATCCTGGACCTCCTGAGAGATATCTGGGAGGAACAGGAAACCAGGGTGAGAGGGTCCATCCAATACATATTGCAACTATGAGAGCAATTCCAGACACTGGGTATCTTGGCGTGAGAGAATCTGTTGTAAGTCCAACACACCCAAGAGAACCAGTACAATAGAGGAACGAAGATGCGAACCTTTGAACCTGGAGACTGGGTCCTGCTGTTGTTGCTCTCCTCTGAGTGCAAGTTGCTGGCCAGGTGGCAGGGGCCCTTCAAGGTGACAAGGCAAGCAGGGCCCATTGATGACAAAGTTAGGCTACCCATGCACCAGAAGGAGGTGCAAGACTACCACGTGAATCTCCTCAAGGCCTGGAAGGCTTGAGAGGGCTTGATGATCACCCTGAATGCCCCGGAACCCGAATTGGGGCTGTGGGCTGCTGAAGCAGGCCGGTGACCATCAGACAAGAACTCAACCCCGAGCAACAGGACCAGGCACGACGACTAATACAAGCCTTCTTCACTGCATTGACTGCTCAGCCAGGGAGAACCAATGTGACGAGCCATGACATTGCCACCATCCTCAGCCAGAAGATGAGGGACAACCACCATCCACTCTCCAAGAAGATGTAGGGGGTTGAACAGAAGGAGTTGGATATAGTTGATGGCATTGAGAGTAGTTGAGGAATCTTAGGGTGAGTGGTGAAGACACATAGTCTTGGTTCCCAAGCCCGATGGGGCCGTCAAGATTTGCATTGATTTCAGGAAGGTGAACACCATCTTGCAATTTGATGTGCACCCAATGCCCTGGGGGACAAACATCTCGAGCGACTGGGTGGTGCACAGTTCATCTCTACATTAGACTTAACCAAGTGGTACTGGTAGATAACCCTGATTCCAGCCTCCTGCAAGAAGACAGCCTTCCCCAAGTCATTTGGCTTGTACCAGTTCACCATGATGCCTTTCAGGCTACACAGGACCATGGTCATGAGCCTTCCAAAGGCTCATGAACTAGATATTGCAATCCCATAACCAGTATACCACTGCATACATAGATGATATTGTCATTTACAGCACCAGCTAGGAGGAACACCTCCAGTACCTCATCAATGTACTGCAAGCCCTGGGAGACCTGGGCCTAACTGTGAATCAGCCAAGTGTCTCTAGGCCAGTGGGAGGTGATTTATCTGGGCTACATGGTAGGCAGGAGAAAGCTATAGCCCTTGGTAGACAAGGTGCAGGCCCTACATGACTATCAAACCCCCACAACAAAAAGACAGATACGGCAATTCCTCGGGCGAACCAACTATTACCACCGCCTCATACCCAACTTCGCACGCTCACAGCTCCACTGACTGACCTGACAAAGAACTCCCAACTGCTGAAAGTCCAATGGTCAGAGGGCTGCGAGGCCCTGCAGGAACAGTTGACCCAGGAACCAATCCTGTTTCATCCTGACTTCACAATGTCCTTCGCCCTCCAAATAGATGCCTTGGATGTAGGGCTTGGAGAGGTGCTGTCTCAAGTATTAGATGGGGAAAAATGAAAAATCATATATCTCAGCCACAAGTTGTTCCCCTGGGAGACATGCTACTCCACGATAGAAAGAGAGGGCCTCGCTGTCAAGTGGGCAGTCGACGCCCATAGGTATTACCTGTTAGGGAACCCCTTTCACTTTTCACTCCAGTGGATTAACAACATGAAGGAAACCAACACCCAGATCATGCAATAGAATCTCTCCATCCAACCTTCCACATGCTGCACTGGCCAGGGAAGGACCATGCAAATGAGGACTTCTTCTCCCAGCTGGGAGGAGGAGAAGAGGAAGGAGTACCACCACCAACCACTGTCTTAATGGGGAGGGTGTGTGACGGGATGTACCAGCCCTGCAATGGTTCAACCGCTGTTAATCCTAATCTGTGGGAGGAAGAGGCCATGTCCCCTTGGTTGTGCTGGGCATGCTCCAACTGGAGCCTCAGTACAAAAGGGAGCAGCCCAGCTCAGCCAGGGTGGACTGCTTAGGAGAGAGGATGCACCTTGCAGGCTTCCATGCAGGAGCTGCCAAACCCTAGACCTCAGAGACCCAGGTGCCCATGGAAGCCCCAGAAGGAATGGAGTTGCCAGAAGCGCCGCAGGCTGATGAACAGAGGCCCAGGAGAGATACAAATGGCACCAGAGGATAGGGTAGGAAGAAAGCCAGGAGAAATAGACATTGATGCATTTGTAGAACTGGGAAACTAAGCAGCATGTTTCAATCAGATCCCCGCTGATCTAGTGGTGATCCATTCACCACTACCAGGGCCCTGATGGGGACCGGGTGGGACTCGCTGGAGGAGGGAGGGCCTGGGTTCCCTTACCCTGGCTACCACCCACCCTCTGTTGGTGGCCTATTTGCCCCTCCAGCCACTAGGCCACACAGTGTTGTGCGGAACGGCCGCCTACTGACTCCAGCCACTAGGCCATGCTGCCCTGCGCAGAAGGGCCGCCCTTTTGACCCCAGCCACTAGGCCATGCTGTCCTGCCAGGGAGTGCTGCCTTACTGACTCTGGCCATTATGCCACACAGCCCCATAAGGGAAGGCTGATCTGTTTACTCCGGCCACTGGGCTGTACCACCTTGAGGCATAGGGTGGATAACTAGATTCAGCTCTGGAGCCATCATGCTCCCTCTCCCTTCCTCAAAGGGGGAGGTGTGTACCAGCCCCGTGAAAGACCTACAGTCTATTAGATTCAATGACATCTCTAAAATAATAGACAAAAATGGGAAGTGGTTCATACATCTTTTGATAAAGTTTGGCTAGAACTCTGTTGTTCTAAGTTTACCAAACTATGTGCTCATATAATATTACTGTAGTTCTTAGGTTTCTTTAACTTTTGCAGCCACTGAGTAGCTTGGGAGCCAGAAATACAAATCTTTTGCAGATTTCAAGAAATCCCTGTGTTTTCAGCTTTCCTCTTTATGACAGCATTCGCCAATAAATCCACATCTCTAAAATGAAGATCTCGCTCAAGCCTTAACTGAGGAAACAGTATACAACTAGTAAACAAAGAGATTGGTGGTGGGGAGGGAGAAGGCAGAAGGAAGGAGACCGTTAAGCAAATATAACAGAATAACTTTTTGGACTACTCCCACTTCTGGTTGTTAATTATCAAACCTATATATTTTTCCTGTAGAACGATTGGCTGAGAACCTGTTTCCTCTTTTCAGATCTGTACACGGTACCCTAAGAATCTGAAAAAGTCCTACTTTTGGGAAGAAACAATAAGTTTGCAAATGAAATCTGGAGTTTGGGACATAGGTGTGGTCACAGAATATTTGGAAGAACGAATTGTTTGGAGATTGGAAAATATTTGACCCTTGCCTTTTCGTTTCTCCTTGGCTAGTCTGACTCACTGCTGTTACTGTCAATGAAGCTGCTTTATCACTGGGTTTCCCAGAACCCTACCGTATCAGAGCTTCTCCTTTAGTGACCCTCCAAAGGGCACGCTCCTCCTTGGAAGCCCTAAATTTTGTGTGCTGTGTCATTTCTTCTTGAGAAGCTGTAGATATATGAAATTACAAAAGAGAAGCAGTGTAACATGCTGCAGAGAGAAGGGCATAGACTTCTCCCACTGAAAGGAACATAACCTCTACACACAAAACATCTGCAGCTGGAAGAATGGTGCAGAGCTTCTTCCAGGGGCATAGGCGTGCAAAACACATTTCATTAGAGTGTGCACCCAGGGAACTTTCATGGTCTTTATCAGGGGTGTCAAACTCAATTTCACCGGCGAACCACATTTGAATTACCCGCCGGCGGAATTCTCGCCGCGTCCTAGTCTCCACCGAGAAATATCGCGAGCAATGGTGTTTCGGCAGCAGATTGCGGCATGTTCCCATCCGCCGCAAAATCTCGCAGCTCCTTCTTTTTCAGTGGCAGCTCACTCTGTCTTGCTGTCCGCCGAAAAATCGCACACCCTCCACTCTTTCGGCGGCAGCTCTACCCTCCAGCGAGATGGCGCCGTGGGCCACATCAAAAAGGTTCGCGAGCCGGATGTTTGACACCCCTACATTAGGATGTGCCTGGGCACATCCGGCACACCCCGTACGCACGCCTATGTCCAGGGGTATTGATGAGGAGAGAGGTCAGTTTTCCTTCAGAGTATTGATGATGGGTAAGGGGAGGGCTACAAAGACTCTTAGAATTGTAGGACTGGAAGGGATCTCATAGGACTGGAAGGGACCTTCTAGTCCAGTCCCCAGCATTCAAAGCAGGACTAAGTATTATCTAGACCATCCCTACAGATGTTTGTCTAACATGCTCTTAAAAATCTCCAATGACAGAGATTCCACAACCTCCCTAGGCAATTTACTCCAATGCTTAACTACTCTGACAGGAAGTTCTTCCTAATGTCCAACCTAAACCTCCCTTGCTTCAATTTAAGCCCATTGCTTCTTGTTTATCCCCAGAGATTAAAGAGAACAATTTTTCTCCCTCCTCTTTGTAACAACCTTTTATGTACTTGAAAACTTAACATGTCCTTCCTCAGTCTTTTCTTCTCCTGATTAAACAAACCCATTTTTTTCAATCTTCTCTCATATGTCATGTTTTCTAGACCTTTAATCATTTTTGTTGCTCTTCTCTGGACTTTCTCCAATTTGTTCATCTTTTCTGAAATCTGGCGCCCAGAACTGGACACAATACTACAGTTGAGGCCTAACCAGGATGGAGTAGAGCAAAAGAATTTGTTCTCGTTTCTTGCTTACAACATTCCTGCTAATACATCCCAGAATGATGTTTGCTGTTTTGCAACTGTGTTACTCTGTTGACTCATATTTAGCTTGTGATCCACTATGACCCCACAGATACCTTCCTAGGCAGTCATTTCTCATTTTGTATTTGTGCAATTGATTGTTCGTTCCTAAGTGGAGTACTTTGCATTTGTCCTTATTGAATTTCATCCTATTTACTTGATTTTTAATATTAAATCTATCCTCCAAAGCACTTGCAATCCCTCCTAGCTTGGTATTGTCCACAAACTTTTTAAGTGTACTCTCTGTGCCATTTTCTAAACATTATGAAGATACTGAACAGAACCGGACCAAGGACCGATCCCTGCAGGACCCCATTTGATATGCCCTCCCTGCTTGACTGTGAATCGCCAACTACTCTCTGGGAATGCTTTTCCAACCGGTTATGCATCCATCCTATAGTAGCTCCATCTAGGCTATATTTTCCTAGTTTGTTTATGAGAAGGTAATGCGAGACAGTAACAAAAGCCATACTGAAGTCAAGGCATACCACATATACCACTTCCTCCCCCATCCACAAACTTGTTACTCCGTCAAAGAAAGCTATTAGGTTGGTTTGACACGATTTGTTCTTGACAAATCCATGCTGACTGTTACTTATCATCTTATTATCTTCTAGGTTTCTGCAAACTGATTGCTTAAATATTTGCTCCATTATCTTTCTAGGTACTGAAGTTAAGCTGACTGGTCTATAATTCTCTGGGTTGTCCTTATTCCCCTTTTTATAAATGGGCAAATATAGTGCCATTCTCCAGTCCTCTGAAATCTATCCCATCTTCCATGACTTTTCAAAGATAATTGTTAATGGTTCAGATATCTCCTTAGTCAGCTCCTTTAGTATTCTAGGATGTATTTCATCAGGCCCTGGTGACTTGAAGACATCTAACTTGTCTCAGTAATTTTTACTTGTTCTTTTCCTATGTTAGCTTCTGATCCTACCTCATTTTCACTGACATTCATTAAGTTAGATGTCCAATTGCTACTAAACTTTTTGGTGAAAACTGAAAAAAGTCATTTAGCATTTCTGCCATTTCCACATTTTCTGTTATTGAATAATAGCCCTACCCTGTCCTTTGTCTTCCTCTTGCATCTAATATATTTGTAGAATGTTTTCTTGTTAGCCTGTATGTCTCTAACTAGTTTAATCTTATTTTGTGCCTTGGCCTTTCTAATTTTGTCCTTTCATTCTTGTGCTGTTTGTTTATATTTATCCTTTGTAATTTGACCTAGTTTCCACTTTTTGTAGGACTCTTTTTTGAGTTTCAGATCATTGAAGATCTCCTGGTTAAGCCATTGTAGTCTCTTGCCATACTTCCTATCTTTCCTACACAGTGGGATAATTTGCTCTTGTACCTTTAATAATGCAATTTATGACAGTGGTGCATTGTGTATAATTATTATTTGTATCGATAGGGAAACTGAGGCATAAAAAGTTAAGTAGTTTGTCCAGGGTCACACAGGAAGTCAGTGACAGAGCTGGGAGCAGGAACCCAAGGGTCTTGTACAGCTGTGCGATTCAAATAATTCCCATTCATGTCTCTCGGTTCTCCAGCCAGTATGACATCCACTGAAACATGCTGCCTCTAAAGAATTTGTTTATTAAAGAGGGAGAGAAAATTTAGACTTCGATCTAACTATCTTAAAATTGTATTGGTACGCTGGATAAAAGTTTGGAGACAAATCATCCTTTCCCAAGAAGATACCCATGAGATGCGAACAGAAAGCCCAGGAAATTGGGAAATTGCTGTGTTCACCTCACAGTTTCTTTCAAAGCATCTCATCAAGTGGAAAGGGTGAGTAAGCCACAGCGGAAGCTGGGGATGTGGCATCCCAACCTTAAAGGGTATCTTCAGTCCCATAGTGGGACTGAATCTCCATTCTGTTACACTGGCCCCTTACCAGAAACCAGCACAGTTCCTTTAAGAGCCATATTATCTTTGGCCGAGTCCCCTTTGCAGTTACATAGTAGCTGCCATAGATGTGACTGAGAGGAGATACTACTGCTTCAAGAAGCTTTAATGCCTGCTTCGTTTTCTAATTGTAAATCCTCAGGATATAAAGGAAATGATGCTGTGGAAAATGACTGAGTCTCCCCAAGTACCGTGAGGCAGTGACCTTAAGAAGCTCCAGCAAAGGTGATTCCACCAAGTCCCAGGAAAGAGGGGATACTATGCCATTGAGTCTGTGCTTATGCTCTACCACACATCCTGCTGTGGATCGACCAGATTTCATTCTCTCTACCTATCAAGGTAGAGAAGATAACATGGTCCACAATGTCAATTTTTACATATAATTTTATGATTCTCAAATGTTAAGAATCAGGAATTTTGTAGCACATCAGAACACATATCTAAGCAAGAACATATGTTTCCGAAAGAAAAATCAAAGTAAAGTAAGTGAGTGTATCAAGTTTACTTTGATCTATCTGTGCACGTGCATATTATCATTTTGCTTATGTAGGCAGGCTGTAAAAAAAAAAGAGTCAGTAACAATGACTGACAATCTACTTTTGCCAAGAACGACCTACTTTGCTCTGCTATTAATATGACTGCAACTTGTGATGCAAGAACTCCTACCATTTCTGAGAACAGTGCAGGCAGCTTCTGATAAGCTAGCAGCTCGTGAGTTTAAAAAGTTCTTCCAGTTTGCATACTTCCTCATTGAGCTAGTTTCACTGCAAAGATGAAGAAGCTCATTCACTTAGTCTTGTTTAAGACAGCTCTGCTTGCTTTTACAAATGTCTCTGCACTTGCAGATGAAGATACAGAGGATGTTAAAGAAAGGAAAGCTTGCCCTATAAAGCTCAAAACCAATGGGAAATGTGAAGGAGAGGAATGTCCATATCAGATAAATCTACCTCCGATGACCATCCAGTTACCTAAGCAGTTTAGACTGATTGAGAAGACTCTTAAAGATGTACAGAATCTTAAAGATGAAGTAAATAAATTGAAGAAATCGTGCCAAGATTGCAAGTTGCAGGCAGATGACAACCAAGAAAAAGACAGTACTGAATTGTCAGCAGACAAGAGTAAGATACAAGATAACAGAATAAAGGAATTACAGAGCAAAGTTAGTAAATTGTCAGCCAGCTTGAAGAATGCAAAGAATGAGATCCACTCACTGAAGGGTCACTTGGAGAAAATGAGCCTCATAAACATGAACAATGTGGAAAGTTATGTCGATGACAAAGTAGCAAATCTGACATATGTTGTGAACAATTTGGATGACAGATGTTCTTCTAAGTGTCCAGCCATAGAATCAAGACCAGGTATGTGAAGCTATATTTATAAATTTTCTGTATCCTGTATAACTAACTATTTAATAGAACAATTTAAACATACTTTACCACAAATAGATGTATCTTCACAAATTAAAAAATCTTATAAAATCCACTCTTGCCAGAAAGGACTTGCTGGAGATACTGAGTGCCTTCAACTTCCATGGGACTTGGAGGTGCTCAGTATCTCTCAGGATTTGGCTCTAACATAGTACTTAAAATGTAGCCCTCCAAAGGGCACATTTATTTTAACATTTGTTTAGCACATATGCATACTGTATTTACTCATATTCACATACTGCTGTCATAGCAATTCAGAGCGCAAACATTAAAATGGCAATGAAATTCCTTTATATATTTAAATTTTATTTTATACTGTATTGAAAAGAAAAATAGCCACTTTAATTACACTGAAAACTGAACAGCTATTTTTGGCTCATGAATATTTTTTTCACATTTTTTGAGAGATTAGGGGAAGGGAATGAAAAAGATCTGGTCTTAAAAGATTTCAATAGTTTTACTGTCTGACTTTGATAATGAAGGACTCAAGAAGAAACATCTCAAAAACATCCAGGAATTGTTTTAGAACGGCCTGGAAAGTGTTAGCTAACAACAAAGGAATCTAGTGGAACATGTAGGTTGTATAGATGGATGATAAAATAATTATCTACCATAGCTACACATATATGTAAGGCTTGGCTAAAACCTAATCAGTATTAATGTTTCTCAAATGGAAGGCACGCACAGCACTATTTTAGTAATAGTGGAATTTTGGCAAGAACCTAATGTATAAACAAAGTAAAATGAGACACTAATGTGGGAGTTTAGGGTTTTATTTCCTTTTAAATACCATGCTATGAAGGACTTATTTTTTTACCTTTTTAAAAATCCTGTTATCATAATTAAAAGAAAAGAAATAGAATCGGTAGATTATACCATGTTAATCATATTAATTTACCAAAACTAAGGTTAACACTTTAATTTTTACATTGTCTGTATATAATTAAAGTTTTTGATATTACATTTAAGGATCTTTAGAAATAAGAGGCATTCACAAATGGTGGACAGTGAATTCTGCCATTCAGATACCATACATAAAATGAAAAGAGTTCTCTGGTGACTAAAACAACAACTCACTGCACTAAATTTTTGAGCCAGCAAACTGCTGGCCAATCCTCTAGACTAAAAAAGTATGACTTAAAATTAGAGACAGATCCTTTGTCTACGAGAAGCAATACCTGCAGAACTTGCCCTCCTTCATTACCATCCACTAGGCTATTTAAAAAGAAACAGAGAATCCTGGAAATAGTACAGTGAATATGCTGCTGAAATTCTGAAAAACATGATCAATAAAAACACAAACAGGACACAGGAACAACTTTGTTATAACAATGTCTTTATTAGATACCAGTAATCAAATATCATGCTTCAGAGGTCAGAAAGAAATTTTTCCTATAAATCGTGTACAACTTTGTATGATTGGCTAGGTGCATTCTAGATTCTCACCACCACCACCTTTTTCTAAAGCATCAGTTATTGGTCACTAGCACAGTCCAATCAAGTCTTGACAGACCTATTTTCTTGAGTTACCATAATTCATGCGGAAAAGGTAAAATGATGCTTAGTAATGTTCAAACTACAGTCTAAATCCAGGCAGGTAAAACTACTAATCATAGAATCATAAAAGATTAGGGTTGGAAGGGACCTTAGGAGGTCATCTAGTCAAACCCCTTGCTCAAAGCAGGTCCAACCCCAACTAAATCATTCCAGCCAGGCCTTTGTCAAGCCACACCTAAAAAAAACTCTAAGGATGGAGATTCCACCACCTCCCTAGGTAACCCATTCCAGTGCTTCACCATCCTCCTAGTGAAAAGGTTTTTTCTAATATCCAACCTAGACTTCCCTCACTGCAACTTGACACTATTGCTCCTAATTCTGTCATCTACTACCACTGAGAGCAGCCTAGCTCCATCCTCCCTGGAATCCCCTTTCAGGTAGTTAAAGGCTGCTATCAAATCCCCCCTACTTCTTCTCTTCTGCAGACTAAACAAGCCTAGTTCCCTCAGACTCTCTTCATAAGTCATGTGCTCCAGCCCCGTAATCATTTTTGTTGCCCTCCGCTGGACTGTTTCCAATTTGTCCACATCCTTTCTGTTGTGGGGGGCTCAAAACTGGACACAAAACTCCAAATTGGCCTCACCAGTGCTGAATAGAGGGGAATAATCACTTCACTCAATCTGCTGGCAGTGCTCTTACTAATGCAGCCCAATATGCTGTTAGCCTTCTTGGCAATGAGGGCACACTGTTGACTCTTATTCAGCTTCTTGTCCACTGTAACCCACAGGTCCTTTTCTGCAGAACTGCTGCCTACCCAGTGGGTCCCCAGTCTGTAGCAGTGCATGGGATTCTTCTGTCCTAAGTGCAGGATTCTGCACTTGTCCTTGTTGAATCTCATCAGATTTTTTTTTGTCCCAATCCTCCAATTTGTCTAAGTCACCCTATGTTCTATCCCTACCCTCCAGGGTATCTACCACTTCCCTCAGTTTAGTGTCATCTGCAAACTTGCTGGGGGTACAATCCACCCCATCTTCCAGATCATTAATGAAGATGTTGAACAAAGCTGGCCCAGGCACTGATCTCTGTGGCACTCTGCTTGTTACTGGCTGCCACCTAGACATCGAGCTGTTGATCACTATCCATTGAGCCCGATGATCTAGCCAGCTTTCTATCCATCTGATAGTCCATTCATCCAACCCATACTTCTTTAACTTGCTGATAAGAATACTGTGGGAGACGATATCAAAAGCTTTACTAAATCAAGGTATATCTAATACACAGCATTTATATATAACAAACAGTCCAACAGTGATAGTGAAAATGTAATGGTAATATGTGTATCATGAAACTAGAAAGGATGACAATAACTACTAGTTTTCCTTCATATAGGACCGAATCCTGACTTAACTGAAGTCAATGGCAAAACTATTACTGACTTAAATACCAGTAGCACTGGATCCATAGAAGGTGTCTAGTTGAGAGAGACGCTCTTTGTAAACATCTATTGTGAAACTTAGGCCACGTAGGGTCTTATCCAAAGTCCACTGAAGTAAATGGGAGTCTTCCCATTTACTTCAATAGGCTTTGGATCAAGCCTTAGTTAAGGGCCTAAATATGGATTCTGATTCTTAACTTCAGATACCTAAATTTGAAAATGTTGTCTTTAGTCTCTGGATATCAAAAAGAAAGTTTTAATTACCAGTAATCTTCTTCCACAACTCCAATTGACATGTGGATGGAAGCAAAACAAAGAAAACCATTATTAACTATTATTATTTTAATGAGTTAGGGTTGACCACAAAACTCAAGACTGGAGGAAAATAAACAAGTCACTTATGTAATCCAAGAATATCCCTGAGTGACGTGTTTTGCATCCCTATTTCATGTAATTAACTCCCATGTTAAATCTTCTCTTATATACAACTCATGTGCATTCTATGGCAGCATTAGTAGCAACCACAAAGTTAAGAATTACACTGAGATTTGAACCTAATGGGAGAATAAAATTTCTCTTTCACATTTTAATGATTGAATTTAGTCTCCACATTTGGCAAAATAACTCTTCAAAATAACCTGCTGAGTATTATTCCAGTTCTGGGCGCCACATTGCAGGAAAGATGTGGACAAATAGGAGGAAGTCCAGAGGAGAGCAACAAAAATGATTAAAGATCTAGAAATGACTTATGAGGAAAGACTGAAAAAATTGGGTTTGTTTAATCTGGAGGAGAGAAGGCTGGGGGGAGAGGGGGAGGACATGATAACAGTTTTCAAGTACATAAAAGGTTGTTACAAGGAAGAGGGTGAAAAATTGTTCTCATTAACCTCTGAGGATAGGATAAGAAGTAATGGGCTTATATTGCAGCAAAAGAGGTTTAGGTTGGACATTAAGAAAAACTTCCTAACTGTCAGGGTAGTTAAGCACTGGAACAAATTGCCTAGGGAGGCTGTGGAATCATTGCAGGTTTTTAAGAACAGGTTAGATGAACACCTGTCAGGTTTTTAAGAACAGGTTAGATGAACACCTGTCAGGTTTAGTTATTACTTAATCCTGCCTTGAGTGCAGGGAACTGGCTTAGATGATCTAGTCCTACACATCTATGATTCTATAGAACAATTTATTCTTTATGTAGTTTCTTAAATAAAATATTTACCAATGTTTGCAGAGAAAATAATTTTAAAATGCTCCTTTTCTGAAGTTTTTCCTTACATTTCTTTATGTCCCTCTAGCTAAGCAACCCAGGAATCCTGACTCCCAGTCCCCTACTGTAGTCTGACAACAGCACTTCCTCTTAATAAGCAGTTGTTATTATTATTCATAACATTTGTATTTTTTTCAGTGATGATAGACAATTAAAACATGTAATCAAATATACCTATGCATTTAAATTATTTTATAGTAGGAACAAACATTCTCAAAATAGTTTGACACTTAAAACATTTCTCTGCAAGACATCAATGAAATACTGTTGTGTTAATGAACATATTGTGTTGTGGAACATGAAGTTCTAGGAATGTGTCATTTGTAGCATATCCTGTGAAAACTCTTGAGCACAGCATCAGTACTAGTTAAGTGGTTATAGATGGGTTTATAATATTCAGGAAACACCTGGAAATATGTTTTGTATAAAATAAATATTGATAGGAAGATGAGTTATGTAAATGGATAGGTATGCCGAATATTTCATTATTATAAAACCAGCAATTCCACATGCACAGGAAAGTACTGTCACTTTTCTAGCTACATGTTTCTAGGAATCACAGAATAAGTCATAAGTCAACATTACTAATTTCCTCCTACTTCCTAAAGTATTGTAAATAACTGACTACAAACATGAAAAATACCTATTATCTAGACTAATAGCCAATATCCAACTTTAAGTCATCCTGATATGAAACAAACTTTTCATATGACATACTATAGCATGAAAGGTAATGAATTATAGACATTAATATGACAAAGTACAATTAATCCATTCCACAAGAGGAACAAAACTACGCTACAAAAGGGAAAATTAAGGTATAGTTGTATACATGAGTTAAAAAGAATTTGAAACAATAGAATGAAAACATTAGGCTAAATTCACCACTGAAATATGCCAGCATTAGCTCATGGAAAAGGGTTCCAATTAGGGTGACATATGTCCTGATTTTATAAGGACAATCCCGATATTTGGGGCTTGTTTTATATAGACACCTATTATCCCCTACCTTTGGTCTGGATTTTTCATACTTGCTGTCTGGTCAACCTAATTCCAATAATGGAAAGTGAATGGGGAGAGCCAGATTTTGGCTGCAAATGGCAAACAATTTCATTGGGAGGAAATGGGAGAGAGAAAGAAGCCAGCCCAGCCAAAAGTGGGCAATTTTGGTAAAAAATGCAGTGTCGTCAGGACGGCTGGGCAGCCATCTTATGTAACAGATCACCTCAGAGGCTCCTGGTGGTGAACAGCTATGGATTAGCCCTGATGGGAATAAAAACTCCCCATGCTTATCAGAACTCTGACCGCAGAAACACTGCCTAACCTCTGGAGACATAAGACCCCACAGGGTGCAACACTCAGGATATGGGTTTTGCACCTCCTTGAAACAGCTTTGTTGAATTTGACTCATCCTTTATAGATATACATGCAAAAAAAAACAGCAAGACAATTTTATTGAGCTATGTAGCATTTTTTAGATTAATGTTAATCATTTCTATTGTTTTTGTATTTATTAATAAATAAGAAAAATAGGAGAGAGAACCTCCAGGCAAGATACTGCTAAAAGTGCAGAACAGTATAAATTGTAGATTTAAAAGGTAATTTTTTACATTACCATAGTCTGGAATGCTTGATATGGTTTACTAGATATTTAAAAAAAAAAAAATTTAAATAAAAGACTGTCCCTATTAATACTATCTATTTTCCCCCCAGTTATTCAACTAATGCATAGAGACTGTGCTGATCATTACACCGCAGGTAGAAGGAATAATGGAATCTACAGAGTTACGCCTGATACAAAAAATAATAGCTTTGAAGTCTACTGTGACATGGAATCAATGGGAGGTGGCTGGACAGTGCTACAGATGCGTCAAGATGGTAGCATTAACTTCAACAGAACATGGAATGACTACAAAAATGGCTTTGGAAATCTCAGCAGGGAGTTTTGGCTGGGGAATGATAAAATTCATCTCCTGACCAAAAGCAAGGATATGCAACTGAGAATTGAACTTGAAGATTTTAATGGTATTAGACAATATGCTAAATATGAACAGTTCTATGTAGCCAATGAATATCTCAAGTACCGTCTCAGTGTCAGTGGCTATAATGGTACAGCCGGAGATGCCCTGCACTTCAATAAACATTTCAACCATGATCAAAAATTCTTCACTACCCCGGACAAAGACAATGATAAGTATCCATCAGGAAATTGTGGGGCTTACTACAGTTCTGGCTGGTGGTTTGATAAATGTTTATCTGCCAACCTAAATGGCAAATACTATCTCAAAAAATACAAAGGTGTTCACAATGGGATTTTCTGGGGTACCTGGCATGGTGTCTCTGGTGCACTTCCAAATAGTTATAGACAAGCTTTTAAACAGGTAAAAATGATGATCAGACCCAAAGTCTTTGTGCCATAAATCAGAACCTTCTGCTGTATTGGGTCATACTAAAATTTTCATACTTATTCAATATCGTATTCAAAATATGAATATTGGAGTATTTGAATATTCAGTCAAAGTATAATCCTTCCAAGATAAAAGAAAGTGTCTCAACATAAAATGTTTATAGATCTCCCCCAAATGCCTTATAAAGACAGTTTTAATGCTTCGGAGTAGCTGTTGCTAACACTTCAACACTGCTAAATTCTGAATTTGAAGGCATTAATATAAATATTTTACATCAATTATCTTTATATGTCTATGTAAATATTCTAAAGAGCGCTTTTTGGTAAAACTGTTGTACTTTTACTATCTGCAGCATACCAGGTTTCTACAAACTACAATTTTTTAAGACATCTACAAAGTTAGCTGAATGAATATTCACATTTTTTGCTTGAAAATATCTCACAAACATGTCTGATTACATATAGCCACTTAGGGTGAAACTCAGTATCTACTTGTATGGATCTTATTATATTAACTATGCCTTCATAAACATTAAAGATATATCATCACACCACCATCATGAATTAAGAAAGTGGTATTCCATTTTAAGGTGTCTGAGGCAGATTACCTAATTTGCTCAAGGTCACAAAGTAGATTTGATACAGAATCAGGAATTGAAAACAGATTTTCTGAGTCCCAGTCCATCCTCTTGACCAAAAGACCATCCAACCACATATACTGGCAGAGTTGAACAAAAGCAATGGAAAGGGTATGTAAAGTATAGAGTGAGACAGCACCTCCTTGGCATGTTTCCCCCCAAGCTGTTTGCTTTGAGTCCATGCTTTTTGCTTCTTTGTTGGAGGAAAGTCAACAGCTGTACAGCTTGTCAGGAAGGATGCTGGCAGGGCTGGAGCAAAAAGCATCAGAAAGGGTTTGAGTCCTGATAGTACTGCTTCCAGATCTATAGAGATGGAGTTTGGTCCTTCATAGCCTAAAACCCTTTGGGTTCAGACCCAAATCTCTCTTCCTCTACATCCTCTATTCAAGGTAAAATTTATGAGGTTGCAGGGATTCAAACTTTTTTTTAACTTGTCATAATTTTTATATATCATCAGGAAAAACAGTATGTAATCAAAATAGAGTGTTTCCCCCACATTTGATGAGTTTGTTTTTTCTCCTTAAAATCAAAGAAAAAGTAACATCTAATGAATGACTTTTATACAATGAACAAAAGGGAAGCAGAGATTTTGTTCTTATTGTTGTTCTAAAGTGTAAAAAATAAAATGTAACAGATGTTCAAACATTTCATGAATTACAAACCAAAGAGACTTTGCCAGCTCATAATGAATACCATACCTAGTGATTTTAAATTTGAAAGGTTAAGGCCTTGTCTGTACTTAGACAGGGTTTGCCAGTATACCTATACTGACAAACCCTCCTAGTGGAGACACAGATTATACTGGCTCCCAGAATAAGGGAAAAAATAAGGGAAAAGACTTTTTGCTGGTATAACTGCATCTACTCCAGGGCTTTTCCTGGCATAGCTATGTCAGTCAGGGGTATGATTTTTTCACACACCTAACCCACATAGCTATGCCAACAAAACTTTTAAGTGTAGTCAGGTCTAATACTTACAAACATGACATTTACTGCTTTTGAATATGCCAAAGTGAACTGTGCATTAGTGATTTATATACAATGATCTATGGTGACAATGACAAAATTGTAAAATATTAATATATTTTAAAGGTACTATAAATATTTTGAAAGATATTTTGATGCAAAATGTCATTTGCTTTATTATGTTTTCATTTTAAAAGAAGGATGGTAGATTTTAATACTATGAGATGTATAATCTTTGCTAAAGAACACATTTTGAAGTTACATTATATTTATTTCAGGATAAAAAGGAATTGTTTAAACAATAAAATGTTTTTGATGCACTGGGTAGAAGAGAGATTTTTTAGTTGAATATTGTTATATTTAATCATTTGGTATAATGTGCACTAATTGCTCCTAAACAATGAAAAAGAATTTTTTTTGGAAACTTATTACTCAGCTAATTTGTTACAAGTGAAATTAGCCTTTGTTTCTTGTTTAAAGGAGTCTTTTTTAAAACATAGAAATTTTAAAATCAGAATACACAACTGTAATTTATTTTATATACAGGATTCTTGACAGATTTTGTTAAAGGGGGAAAAAATCAGTCTAATGTTGATATTTTCATAGCTGGATACTCCCTTCCTAGAACTACTGGGCTGGATTCTCCAGTTATTCATACTAGTTTTACTCAAGTGTAACTCCATTAATTTCAGTGACATTACTCTCAATTTACACTCGTGTGAATACAGATTAATTCACACTCATCATGTCTATACGACTGTTATAATACTTGTTTTAAAGCTTCCTTGATCTGAACCCTCAAAAACAGTATCTTATAGAACATCAAAGGAATTATTTGTAACAATTCAATCACTGATGAAACAGAGTACAGTAAACTAACTCAGAGTGGCCAATTATTATCTACATGACAAAAGGGCTGCGGAATTTTACACTGCTGGCTATGGGTACATTCCAGCTACAGAGGTGCAGTCTGTGGTCATTACAGGTGAGCACACAATACCAATGGCTGAATTTTCAGACATCAGTGACAGGTTACTCATATACGTTGCAGAAGAATTAGGTCCCAGATCCTGTAGTTTTCACAAGCTGCATTTCCATATTAAAGATAAGGCAGCTGTAAATGGATCTATTTTATAAATTATGTCAGACCTTTGGGCTCCTGTACAGTTGTCAATATGGTCCTTGACTGGACAAAGTTTGCAAGCCTGAATTAAAAAATTTTTAAAAATATTTTACACAACCTAAATACTCTTTCTCTATACATGGGCTTAATAATGCAAAGTATCTTTCAATTTAAAGAAAACACATATGTGGTAATAAAATGTTTAATCTAATAAATGTGCTTGTCTTTTTTATTTGGATACAGTTAAATGTTTGGATTATTTGTGATGAGGATTTCTAACAGCAGGTTTTCAAGCAAAGCTCCTATGGGACACTTCCACAGAATACAAAACAAACATCTGTTCAAAATGACCAGCCAAGCATGCTATAATTTCTTGGCATTCCATGGGTTGTTTAAACAAATAAAACAACAGAGAAGGAAGGACAAAGAATATCTTTAGAACTGAAAGCCATATCACTTTGTGGTATTGGTTTAATACGAACAGCACTGATTTGCCATTTTTCATGCAAGTAACAGTAGGGATAAATCTGTTCATCTCAGTTAAAAGGCCATGTTCAATTATCTTCTTTTGACAGACACAGGGGTCCCTCAAAACTTCAGAAAAGACTTACTTAAGATGTGGAGTTAAAAACATTTATTTCCATAGAGAAGTTTACCATGCATGTGTTAGACATAACTATGTTTAAATTTATCTGACATTTTCAAAGGAAGATAAGATGGGATAAGATGAGAACACACCTAGAACACTGTGTTTATAATTTAACTACTGCAGCACATTATTTAAAAAATAAGGGGTGGGAGATATCCTGCCAATTTAAAAAAAAAACAAAACAAAAAACTTACATGACCTAGAAATGACTGAAAAGGGTTTTTTTTTTTTTTTTTTTTTAAAAAAGAGGAAAATAATACCTAAAATTTTAAACTTCCTCAGTGTAATAAAGATCCAAATATTGGGACTTGCCAAACAGATAGTTACTTCAGACCAGTGTTTTGGCTTCATTCTTCAGATGGTAAAAAGATGAATATCACACTTCATATAAGACTGATGAAATTGAGATAGTTTTCAAAGAAACAGCTAAACAGTACATTATACAATCCCTGGAATGTGCAAAGAATTCCCTTTGCTGAAGTGATGTGTTGCAGTAAGATGGAAATTTAGGTAGTTTAGAATTAATGTAAATGGGCACAAATCCCTCAACTTTAATGGAGTTACAACTACTTTTGCCAGAGGTGAATTTGGCCACAATCTTCAATGTTAAATCCCACAAGAAACTGTTTTTGACAATAGATCAAATTCTACTTCCCTTACTCAAGTCCTCTGATCAGAAATGTGAGTAGAATTTTGCTATCTCTTAGGCTGTGTCTACACTACAGAGTCCATGATGGCATAGTCCCTTAGCATAGACACAATGTACACCCACAGGAGTTTTTCTGCTGGTTTAGGAACAGCACCTGCATGAATGACGTTAGCTATGCCAACAGAAGCATTCTCCTGTTGGCTTAATTGTGTCTTCATTAGGGGTTTAGTTGGTATAGCTATGTTGATCATAGGTATGTTTTTTCACACCTCTGACTGACATAGCTATTCTGGTATAAATTTTAAGTGTAGACCAAGCATGCAAGTTCTATTTTATCCACCTATTCTAGTCTCAATCCCTGAGGAAATTGTTTGGAAAATAATCAGTATCTGCAAAAACAACCTGTTGGTAATGTAAGGCTTGAGACTTTTCAACTAACAAGTTGTACAATGGCCCATGCAAACATCCGATAACCCAAGAAGCCAGATGTCCTCTTGTAATTCTAATTTCGATAAGAACACCACATTTGCTTTTGTGTTTCTGTCTGTCTGCCACCTATCTGTAAAGATTCTCTGCCCCCCCCTTTTCCCTCCACCCTACCCCCCCCCCCACCGGGTGTAACCTTAGCAGTCTGGATGTTAAGTAGAGTGATTAAAAGTGTCTCTGTATGTATTTAACAACCATTATCACGGTTGTTCTCTGTAGATGGGACAATGTCTGTATTTGTAAATGAATAGATAAAGAATTTAAAATGTATTACATAATCGATAAGAAAGGGTATATAATTGACCACTGTAACATCATGAAGCTGAAGCTGATTTCTCAGACTTCCCGGTATCGTGAATAAACCCCTTCAGTATTGTGTGTGCTGCCTGATTCTTGGAGAAAGGATCCTTCATGCTTTACAGTAACCTATTGCCCAAACATTTTCAGATTTACCAGTATAATTCACAGTTACAACATCTAATAACTAAAAAAGGATTTAGAATTGAATACTTAGAATTTCATATTAGATTACAAATAATAGAAAATATAAGTTAAATCCATTTATATCTAAGTAATTATTTGGGCAATGTTCTACTAACATTGCTTTGGCTTCACCACCAAACAGCTGCACAGATATAAATGACATATGTCAAGGTCAGATGGATTCATAGTTTTAGTACAAAATTGTAAATCACAAATCCTGATACAGCAAATTGTCACAGCCACTCTTATTTAGATAGGAGAAGGGAGGGGTAGGCTTGGACTGTAAGGAAGGCATACAGCATGTGAGACCTCCAAATTTCATGCATCTCAGGGATCTGCAAAAACAAAATAAGCTCCAGAGTAGACCACAAATTAAGGTTGCTTCTAAAAGTATTAATATCTATCTCTGAAAATCCAAGAGAAATATTGCCTGTTTTGCAGGGATCACATCATGCAGAGAAGCTGTTCCTCAGTCCCTACAGCCCTAGCTTGTTTCCCACAAAATCAGAATCCCAACTATACAGTGGCCACATGAGTGGGTTTTGTAGGGTTCTGGTAGAGGAAGCATATTGTATTGGCTCTACTCCCCACTCCTGTGAGTTCAAAGGCCTTTCTACCTCTGTACACTGACGCATGCTTTGAAGCGGAGTGGAATATAGAGCACTTAATAGTACAGCCATGACCTCTCAGAACCACCAGCTTTCTACAGCAACAAATGCTCAGAACCGGATCTTTGTCACTTAAAATTATTCAGTAAATAAAGGCACTAACTGCTTTACTGACCCTGTGTAGCACAATCCCCATCCAGACTCATTTGTGCTACTCTTCAACTGGTGCCTCAAATGCTTGGCTTAACTTGGTCTTTTCTCTGCATATTATTATCCAAGTATTTCACCTGCTAAGAGAAGTGAATGCCATGTCCATCACCAGCATTTCGTGACTGAAGGTGATTTTGTGAAATGAAGAGGTTTGCTCAATCTTCCTTCATGCTCACTAATACTATCCAGAGTACACCAAGCTGAAGCTCCCTACTCCACTTTCCACCAAGCAGTTGGGTTAATAGCTCCTATACAGTGCCATCAGTGTGTTAGTATATGTGACATTTCACAGATTAATTAAATGCCTTTCTGAAGTAAGCAAAAATCTATTGACCATGATTATCTTTTTTGGGCTAGACTGTAGTTCTTACTGAATTTCCCACCATGCATGCTTATTTTTTTAACCCATTGAAAGGTTGAACAATACATTTAATTTTTTAGCCATATTATCACCACTGTGCTGGCTCCCCAAGTGCCCATTTCGACTGGGCAGAAAATGTTCACTTAATTAGTAATTAGATTCCTGGGAGTAGAGGTGAAGGCAACATCTATCTTTCCTAGCTGTGCCAATGTAGTTGTATGGCTTTTTTGTTGCTCCAGAAGACTTTCAAGCATATAATATGTAAAGTGTGCCAGGATAAACTGATGTTTGAAAATGCTGTTTTTTTCCTGCAGCTGTCTCAGAATAGCTTGGATAGAACAAGCACAGATTTTACATGCTATTGAAACATGCTGTCACCAAGGTTACCATCCAAAAAGACATTGATGAGCACATTTCAGCAAGTAAATGCATATAAATTATTTTTTATTCTAAATAAATACTTTCATTCAGCATCATATACAAGACAGAAAAGTTACTTTTCTCATATAATACTGTTAATATGAATGCCAATTTTTCTAGGAATTTTGCCCTTTTTATATTCTGTTTGGTAACAAGGAAGTGCATTTAGAACTATCCACTTAACCATATTTTTAAACCCTCTGGGTATTTACAATATATTCATTTTAACCCACTATTATTTAGATTAAAAAATATTTTGCCTTAAGGAAGCTTAAATGTTTTTGTAGTTATACATTATCTTTTAAATTACACTGGCCAGTGGTGTGTTTAGATCCTCTCTCCGAATTTGTAATCTTCCAGATGCTTAAGCAGTGCAAAGAGGCCAGATAATGGCTGTTTATAGCTAGATGAGGATTCCCTAGGAGAGGGGAGCTTTCAGATGGTGAAAAGCTTTCCAGCTCCTATGCCAATTCTCTTCCACTGGATTCTGCCAATTCTCAGTGGGTGGATAGTCCTTTGGGTGGATAGTCCTACACAGCCAGCTGATGTAGTTTAGAGTGGTTCTTAGGCTGCTCTTACACATAGTAGGGTCAGGTCTAAATCTGTGCAGGTGCTGGAACAATTTTTATAGTGGGGGTTCTGAAGGCGGAAACCATGTATTTGGGTAGTTATTACTACTTCAAGTGAGGGTGTAATCCTAGTTCCAGCACCTATGGTCTGTATTATATTCGCATATATGCACAAACAGTGGGATACACACAAATATTTGAGAACCAGAAAGATGTAACCAACTCCTTGATGACTTGCCCTTTCCTCCTGCACTGACTGGAGGAAAAAATAAGGAAAATAAATTAAAAGTAAGACAAATTTACATTCACCCGTAGTCCATGCACCATTCAGTTATTTTAATGGAAAAGCTCTTCCATCTGAAAGATTCTTGTCAGACAACTGTTCTCATGCCCCACAGCTCCAAAGCAGCAGAAGCAGGACTTCACTGACAGACTGAAAGCCACAATATTGCCTTAATTAATGAGCACAAAACCCATCTATCATTATGAGCTTAGCTGATGCTGGAAAGGGTAAAACGCCCATAAAACATCATGGGAATTTTGTCCCTTTATGCCTTTTATCTTTCAATTGGAAGAAGATAAAGAGAGTATGATAATTATACCTGTATTGGCAGGTCACCATTTATTGCAGACTAAAGTCATAATCTAACTCCTTCTTGAGTGGAGGATCTCTTCTACTGGGTCCATTGATCTCTGAGGATGGAGCAATAAGAATTCAAACTCTGAAAGAAAACACTGCTTAGTCACTGTCCTGCTGAGAGGGAAGTGGGAGATGCCTTCTGCCTTCCTCTGACTGCCAGAAGCACAGGCACTGGTAAAGTATGAATGGGACAATGACAATGCACCAGTGGAAGCAGGTTGGAGGCAGCATTTAACAAGATGGAAAAGAGATAATTGGGAAAGGAGAAAAAAGGTAGAAGTAGGAAAGAACTGGGAAACTGGGGAAGGGGTAAAGCACCAATGGATAGGGGCAGGACAGGAAAAGGAACTTGGAAGAAAGTAATAGTCAACAACAAGGTAGAAAGGGAACAAACACTTGAAAATAGATGCAGATGGGAGTAGGCAGGGAGACTGGGCTCCCATGGTCGGAGTGTGGGGGGTTCATATAGGCTGACTTGAGCCGGGGGGGGGGGGGGGGGAAGGAGGAGGAGGTGCCCCAGCCTGAAATAACCTGGTCAGAGAAGCTTGCTTGGGGATTTCCTTCTTCCACAGATTCAGGACCTAAAGTGAACCACATGCACTGCAAACCAATCAGAATTCCCCTTTCAGAGTAAGGAAGAGTCAGGCAGAAGATAGCTGAAGCATGCCCAGTGAAAAAAGTTAGGTAGAGTGGCAGATAGGAAGGCAGCTGGATTTCTAGAAAAACAGGATTTCGGTGTCTGAGAGGAGGATTTTGTGGCGGCTGCCACCAGGGCCGAATTTACACCTTACGTTCCCCTAGGCACAGCATCTTCAGCACCCCCTTGTGCTGACAGCTGGCCTTTTCCATGCAGGGGGGGCAATGGCGGAGAGAGGAGCTGGCCGGGGCAGTTCCACGCTGGTTAGGGGTTGGGAAGAGGGCCTGAGGCAACTAGCTCGGCAGGGGGAATATGCTCACCCCTGGGCCTTCTGGCCTGGCAAGGGGGCATGGCCTCAGGGGGAAGAGGAAGAGCAGGGCGGTGTGCCCCGGGAGAGAAGAGGAAGAACTGGGGGTGTGGCAAGAGTTCCAGTGCTTGTGTGGGGCCTCCAAATTGACTAGGTTCCCCTGAGCATGGGCCCTACTGGCCTGTGCGGTAATCCACCACTGTTTAGGCGCCCCTATAATGCCAGTGCCGCAGGCATGTGACTACTGTGCCTAATTGGAAATCTGGCTCTGGCTGTCATTTAAGGTATATTCTGTGGACAATACAGTAGACGTTGTGGCACCTTATCTCCTCCATCTCCTTCTCCAAGATGAGTCAGAATGGTGTATTTAAGAAAAAAAAATCCTCAGGAACTTGTAGAGGTACCATAGGTACAGCTTTTATCTTTGCCTCTGCATCCCTGGGTCCAGGGTGACCCAATTTTACAGGGAAACTTCTGGACTTTTTCTTATATAGGCACCCTATCAACTGCTACCCCCATCCCAATTTTTCACACTTGCTAGCTAGTCACCCTACCTGGGTCTAAAAAATGCCATCCCACTAGAGCTCAGAAGGGTAACATACATTCAGTTTATTTAAAGAAGAAAGAGGAATTTTATATTCAAACTTCAATTTTGGCATGAAAAAGTGTTGTAGTTTTTGCTTTTCATGTGATTTTGTTTTAACTTGTTATATGTTTTAATGTAATTTGTAAGTTGGTTAAAATGCTACAGAAAATAAGCAACATAAACATGAAATTATTAGTCTCCACATGCATATCAATTCTGTGTTCATAATGAGATGACAGAGGGCCACGGCCAGTTTGGAATGGCAGTAGATAGAGCACAGATACCAAAATACTAAATCCAAAGGGTCTTAGCTCAGGTCTTCAGACATCCCTGTAGACAACCCAAATATGGATAGGTCTTCTTTTATCATGTTTCACTTTCCACATCTGAATTCATATTTTCATAAGCCTTTGCTACTGATTTCTTACCAACTGATTTCCTTTCATCATCCATGGAATTGCATCATTAATCACATGTAACAAAATATTTATAGAAAAATGTGCCCTAACTGTACTTTGCATAAACAGGCCTGTTTACAGCTTCTCAGAAGCTGGAAAAAACAACCTCTTGCAAAACTGTACTTGTCAAAACTCCAATATGTCTGAGGGGCACAGAAATTGACAGTGTAACAGTAGCTTTAAAATGTGATTTACAAAGGAAATTAGCTGCTTATTAATATATTTTGAAGAAACAAATTCATACAAGGAAATATAAAAATGATAGTTATAGGAAAACAGGTGTGTCTATTAATCACACAACAGGCTGTAACAGATAAACTATTTTAAAAAAATCAATATTGGCTAATGACTCCTGAGTTTAAGTCCAAAGAATCATGAACGGTCACAAAGACCTGAAAATAGAAAAGCCAAAGTGACTATTCATATTTTGTCTGAAACTTGCCTCTTGAAAACCAAAGTCTAAGATCACTTTGAACATTCTCAGATGAACTTATATTTCATTTCAGATTTGAAGTAAAAGTTAAATCAAAGTGAAATATTGGTAGGATGGAAGAAATAACCAGAAAAGATGGTGGAACTTATAAGATTAAGAACTTTCAATTGCCATTAGCTACCCAAATGTAGAATCTGAAGGGCACAGCTAGATCAAAACAATTACACTTGAAAGATCAGGTAGCAGCAGTGGATTAAGAAGGCATTTTACCATCTATGCCTGGGCAGAAGGCAATCTTTTGTACCTTTTGTACACAGATATTGTTACCATCATCCATGCCCAGACTAAGATTTGTGCAAAAAGACAGTTATCAATTTCTTAAGCAGGGTGTCCTCTAGAAAGAACACTTGACATCTGTACCCAGGACCTGGACTGGATACCTGTAAGCTTCCAGATAAATTTTAAGATGTTGGTTTGACCTAAGAATATCTAAATAGCCTGGGACTACCTACCTAAGAGACCATCTCTTTTCCCAGGATAGATTGACACAGTTATCATCAGCAGATTATTGATTCTAGGTCGCCCTGATATAAGAGAGAGGTGGCAACTA
Source organism: Emydura macquarii macquarii (assembly GCF_026122565.2). NCBI lineage: Eukaryota > Metazoa > Chordata > Testudines > Chelidae > Emydura > Emydura macquarii. The sequence continues at coordinate 39,512,917 of NW_027132773.1, read as the reverse complement.
GGCTGGCAGGGACCAGGCACTGAAATGCCCTCCCCTACCTGGTCCAAAATATTTACTAACTTTCAGGGCATGTTTCTGAAACCATTTATTTCACCTGGCATTTGGAGATGGGGAAGGACAGTTTGCAAATGAATGGAGATAATGTCATTATCAGCAGTCATTTGATAGATAAGGTGAACTGATTGAATTGTATGTGGTTTGTAATTTTGAATAACCGGCAGAGTGCTCAGAACCTGTGAATGAGTGCGTTTTACTGTCTATAAATCAAATAGGAATAAATACAATAAACAAATAAACAGATTTGACATCTGAAGCTAACCTCAAAACAATTAGGCATTTCTGTAGGGGTGGGGCGGGAGTTAGGGAATCCTTGAAAATAACCAGTGGAAAATTAAATTCAGAACCATTGCTGTGTATGTGCATATGGTGTGCAGGAAGATGGGGTAGAAATGAAGAGTATTTTATGGCAGATTAAATTAACATTCTTGTGGAATTTGGGGTTGCTGCCACAGCATAAACAAAGGCCTTAAGCATAAATTCTGAGATGCTTTTTTTAAAAAAAAAAAAAATATATAAAGTGTAAGACATGAGAAAAGGCTGCAATGAATGATGACTATAGATATGTTTCAGGGCACAATGCAAAGCCCATTTGTTCATTTAAGCCTTTGTCTGCGGCAGGTTAGCTATGATGAGCATTTTGTTTTTAGGATTGGTCAGGTAATGGATTCAGGTTAGTACCCTTGTATGTAAGTTTTTATTATGGCACATGTAACTGTAAACTTGGAGTGTGCTTTTCATTGCTGCCAGCTGTTGGAAGAATTATGCTAATTTTTAAAAACTGTTAATCTATCTAATAATTTAGGTAATGCACAAGTAACTTTAAATCAAGCCATGGTAAATTTTATTTGTTTTTAGGGTAAAATTCTACAAATGTTGTCTATAATGGATCAAATTCAAGATGACATTTAAAAGGGTTTATTTCATGGGATATATTTGCTCATGTAAATACACCTATTAAACTTAAAGTGATAAGCTATGATATACGAAATAGATTCCCATTACAATAATCCGTAGAAAGTAAGTAGATACCAGAGATTTATTGGAGGAAAATGGGATTTCAGGAAATGTTCACAGGATATAAAGATTAAATACAAAAACATTTCAATAATAAATGGTAGAAACATAAAGCAATAGGTCATTTTAACTCCACATTAGTAAAGAAAAGAAAATAGAACACCACTTGGATGTTCATTTTCATGCATATATCAGAATCAAACACATGAAACAACCTACCCAACACTGCTAATGGAAAAATCAATGGAATTATTTAGTCAGCTTGATGTCATTTTGGTAATAAATAACTTGCTGAAAAGGAACGTGTCTAAATGAACTAAGTGGCTTTTATTCATCCCTCTAACCATTTTTTAATGTTTTTACCAATTGCAAGCAGGCTAAACAATGTCACAATGTGTTACGAAATAAAAAGAGGGGACACTTTGTGCAGCAAAAGTCAAACATGCAATCTGCTATTCACATGTGAAAAGCACAACTGAGTTGAACATAAGGTTCACTGCCAAAGGACTATCCATTCTAAAATAAATGTTAAAATACTGAAAGGTGTCTCTATTGATAGTATTTGCTACTATATAGGCATAAATGACTAACCAGTAAACCAGAGACAATCTGACTCTGTTCAAGTGGAAAACTTTGAAAGCTATTTGTAGACATTGAATTCAGCATTTATGCACAGACCTCTCTGTGAATGAAGTCATACATTTTATCTCTGATAACTCCATAAGTTCAATGAACAAAACCAAATGCATGTGTTATTGGAAGAAAAGAAATGTGACTAAGGAATGAAAAGCCTGATTGAAACAGAAAGTACAAATACTAATTGTTGAAAATTACACTAATTAGTCTATTAATTCCTTTAAAAATCATGACAAAAGCCTGCTTACGAATGCCTTGTGTACTTTATATGTTACAGTTTTCTATACTAAATTTTTAATATTATAAGTGCACCACCTATTAAAGTTGCCCAATGCTTCCCATAAGACCCTTTTTCATGGCTTATAACTTTGCCAGACTTTGTATGCAGTGCTGTGGTAGCCGTGTTGGTCCCAGGATATTAGAGACACAAGGTGGGTGAGGTAATATCTTTTATTGGACCAACTTCTGTTGGTGAGAGATGCAAGCTTTTGAGATTACACAGAGGCCTGGTCTATACTGCCAGTGGCATTGACAGGAGATACATAAGCTACGTACTGAAAAACATGGTTACTTACCAGTAACTGTTGTTTTTGAGATGTGTTGTTCATATCCATTCCAATATAGGTGTGTGCGTGCCCCGTGCACAGATTCCTGGAACTTTTTTCCCTTAGCAAGCCCCATAGGGTCGGCTCAGGCGCCCCCTGGAGTGTCGCACTCATGCCGCGGTACATAGGGCGCTGCCAACCCTGCGGGCCCTCAGTCCCTTCTTTCTGCCGACTCCAATAGTGGGGACGGAGGGTGGGTGTGGAATGGATATGAGCAACACATCTCGAAGAACAACAGTTACTGGTAAGTAACCATGTTTTCTCTCTTTGAGTGATTGCTCATATCCATTCCAATATAGGTGATTAAATAGCCATACCCTGAAGATGGGTAGGAGTCAATGGTGAGCTGCTCTCATGAGCACGGCCCTGCCAATACCCGCGTCCTCTCTCGCATGCTACACGATGGCTTAGTGGGACGTGAAGGTGCGGATCGACGACCAGGCCACTGCTCTGCAGATGTCCTGCAGGGGCACTCTCTCCAGGAAGGCCACGGATGAGGCCTGGGCTCTGGTTGAGTGCACTGTCACAGCTCCTGGAAGCGGCACCTTCGCCCGCTCGTAGCAGGTTTTAATACAGGCGGTGATCCAGGTGGAGATGCGCTGGGTGGAGACAGGTGAGCCTTTCATCCGGTCCACCACTGCCACAAACAGCTGCGTTGACTTCCGAAACAGCTTGATCCATTCAATGTAGTAGGCCAGGGCTCATATGACATCCAGCGAGTGCCATCTCCGCTCCTCCACCGAACCGTGCAGTTTAGGAAAGAACACGGGGAAGAAGATACCCTGGTTATAATGAAACTGGGACACCACCTTAGGCAGGAAGGCCGGGTGGGGTCTCAGTCGCACCTTGTCTTTGTAGAAGACAGTATAGGGGGTCTCCGAGGTCAAGGCCCTAATCTCAGAGACCCTCCTAGCCGATGTAACGGCCACCAGGAAGGCTACCTTCCAAGAGAGGACGAGCAGCGGGCATGTAGCCATGGGCTCGAAGGGGGGTCCTGTCAGCATGGCGAGGACCAGGTTCAAATCCCAGGGAGGCACCGGGTCACGGACCTGCGGATACAGCCTCTCCACCCCCTTGAGGAACCTGACTGACATGGTGTGGGAGAACAGGGAACGCCCTTCCATTGGCTGCTGGAAGGTCGAGACGGCTGCCACGTGTACCCTGAGGGAGGCCAGTGCCAGGCCCTGGAGCTTCAGATGGAGCAGGTACTCCAAAATCGCCTGTATGGGTGAACAGCTCGGTGGGATACCCCGGGACTCCGCCCAACAGGTAAAACGCTTCCACTTGGCCCAGTACACCACCTGACTGGAAGGTTTTCTGCTACCGAGCAGAACCTGCTGGACCTGTATGGAGCAGGCTCTCTCTCCCTCCATCAGCCAGAGAGTCTCCATGCCGTCAGGTGGAGGGAGTCCAGGTCCGGGTGCAGCAGGCGACCCTGGTCCTGGGAGAGCAGGTCGTAGCGCCTCGGGAGCGGGATCGGTGTGTCGATGGACAGGTTGAGCAGCATGCTGTACCAGTGCTGCCTCGGCCAAGCTGGTGCAATCAGTATGATGTCCACTCTGTCCCTCTTGATTTTCAAGAGGACTTTGGGCAGCAGAGGAATGGGGGGAAACGCATACGTGAGGGTCCCTGTCCAGTCTAGCAGGAACGCGTCAGAGAGGGAGCCCGGCTCGCGACCTCGGAGCGAGCAGAATCTCGGGCACTTCCTGTTCCAGGACGACGCAAACAGGTCCAGTTGGGGAACCCCCCACTTTCAGAAAATTGAAGTCACCACCTCGGGGTGCAGTGACCAGTCATGGCGGGGTAAGAACGACCTGCTGAGGCGGTCCGCCTCGTCGTTCCTGACCCCCGGGAAGTGAGAGGCAGAAATGTGGAAGTCATGCCTCACAGCAAAGTCCCAAAGTCGAGTGGCCTCCTGGCACAGAGCCAAGGAGCGTGCCCCCCCCCCCCCCGCCTGTTCACATAGAACATGACCGCTGTGTTGTCCGTGAGGACCTGAACCATCCTGCCCCTCAGGAACCTGAGGAAGACCTTGCAGGCTGAGCGGACTGCTCTGAGCTCCCTGACATTGATATGGAGAGCCCTTTCGTCTGGTGACCAGAGTCCCTGGGTGCTCAGGTCCTTGCTGATGTGGGCCCCCCACCCCACGTCTGATGCGTCCGTTATTAGGGTCACTGAAGGAGCCAGGTCTCTGAAGTGAACCCCCTTCAGAACCTCCCTCGGGTTCCACCACCAATCCAGGGAGGACAGTACCTGGGTGGGAACCGTGACCACCCTGTTTAGCGAGTGTCTGGCAGGTATATATACTGAGGCCAGCCACCCTTGGAGAGGCCTGAGCTTGAGACGAGCCAACCTCACCACATATATACATGCCGCCATATGACTCAACAGCTGAAGGCAGTGCCTGGCTGTCGTCGTGGGGGACCTGTGCAGATCGTCGATTATGACGGCCATGGTCTCGAACTGAGGCTGTGGGAGGAAGGGTCTGGGATGAGCGTGGACTTCTGCTCGTTGATGGGCAGCCCCAGTCTGGTGCATGTGGTGCAGGTGAGAGTCAGGCTGTTCCTCATGTGGGCCCTGGACCTGCCCCGAATCAGCCAATCATCCAGGTATGGGAATATCTGGACTCTGCGGCGCAGGTGGGCCGCTACCACCACCATGCATTTCGTGAAGACTCTCAAGGCGGACGAGAGGCCAAAGGGCAGGGCTGAAAATTGGTAGTGAAAGCCAGCTACCACAAACCTGAGGAACCTTCTGTGACCGGGAAGGATAGTAATGTGGAAATATGCATCCTTGAGGTCGAGGGCAGCATACCAGTCCCCTGGATCTAAAGTGGGAATGATGGAGGCTAGGGAAACCATATGAAATCTGGTGCGTCTGATGAACTTGTTCAGACGGCGGAGGTCTAAGATTAGCCTTAGGCCCCCCTTGGCCTTGGGGATTAGGAAGTACCGTGAATAAAATCCACTCCCCCGTTCCTGTGGAGGAACTTCTTCTACTGGTCCGAGCAAAAGGAGGGAGTTGACCTCCTGTATGAGGAGTTGCTCGTGAGCGGGGTCCCTGAAGAGGGACTGGGTAGGGGGAGAGTCCGGGGAGAAGGCCGTAAACTGAAGGGCATAGCCCCTGAGGACTACCCCGAGGACCCAGCGGTCCGTGGTGATGGTTTCCCATTCTGTGTAGTACGGCCGGAGCCTGTGGGCAAAGGGCCGGGAGAGATCCAGGGGGAAAGGAGGAGTGCCACCCTCGTGCACACCGTCAAAACCTTTTATTATTGTTATTTCCCTTGCTTGGGCCTTGCTGAGGCCCCGCTGAGGACCCCTGGCAGTCGCGGTGGTTGGGGGCCCTGTAACGGTCCCGACCCCTCCTGGGCTAGGCGGGTCTGGGGGGCGGCCTGGGTGGAGGCTGACACTTCCTCTGGGCCTGAGGCCGAGACTGGCATCTCGAGGCCTGCGGGGTGTAGAGCCCAAGGGACCTTAGGATGGCTCGCGAATCCTTCAGGGTATGCAGCTTCTCAACTGTCCTCTGCGAGAAGAGGCCAGTGCTGTCAAAAGGGAGGTCCTGTACGGCCTGTTGGACCTCTTGGGACAAGCCTGAAGCTTGGAGCCAGGAGCAGCAGTACACGACGATGGCCGAAGCCATCGCCCTGCTGGCGGTATCCGCTGCATCGTTGGCAGATTGCAAGGCCTATTCGCTACCGCCACGCCTTCCTGGGACACAGTGGCTAAGTCCACAGCCTGGTCCGGGGGTAACCCCGACTGGAACGTCTGCAGTGAGGACCACAAATTTAAGTTGTATCTCCTGAGGAGGGCTTGATGATTTGCAACCCTCAGCTGCAGGGCCGCAGTGGAGTACATTTTGCGGCCGAAGAAGTCCAGCTTCTTGCTGTCCTTGTCTTTAGGTGTGTTACCCTGACCGCCCTGGCGGTCTTGCTGATTAGCGGCATCCACCACAAGTGTCCCTGGGGCAGGGTGGTTGTAAAGGAAGTCAAACCCCTCTTTGGGAACATAATATTTACGTTCGGCACCCTTGGAGGCGGGGGCCACTGAAGACAGGGTCTGCCAGAGGGCCTTGGCAATCTTCATCACCCTCTCATGAACGGGCAGAGTGACTCGAGAGGGTCCTGCTGACCCGGATACCCCAAAGAGGGGGTCCTCCTCCTCGGACATCTCTTTAAGTTCAAGGTTTAAATTTCCTACCACCCTGATCAGCAGGTCTTGATGGGCCCAGAAATCAAAAAGGGGGGCCTTGCAATCCCGGGCAGTCGCCTCATCAGGGGACGAGGAGGAGGACTGTGGAAGGGGCCCTGTGGAGGGGCCTTCCTCAGGGTCTGACCCCTCATCCGAGGGGTGGCCCTGTTCTGGGTGGCTCGGTGGTGGGGGCACTGACTGGGCCACCGAGGAATGGACGGATGTGGTTCCTTGGTCCATCTGGGCACCCGAAGGCCCCCAGTATGGCCACTGCCAGGGGCCCTGGGGCCATGCCAGTGCCGGCATCTGTGCCTGCTGTGCCGCGCCTGGTTGGCGTGTCTGGGACCCAGAGTCCCTGGACCGCTGTTTGTGGCTCCGGGGTGGTGAACGGCCCTGAGACGACGAAGACGACGAGCGGCGGTGCCGACATCTCCGGTGCCATCGAGGGGACAAACTGCTGGAGGAGCTGGATTATCTCCTCCTGCGCCTCGAGTTCTTTCGGCGACATTTCCCACCTCGGGAGTGGGAGCGGCGTCGCCTATGTCTCCGTGGTGTTGACTCGGAGCGCGATCGACTCCTCGGTGCCGAGGCGATCGGTGCCGGAGCAGGCGGTGCGAAGGCAAGCTGTGCCGGCACCGGCGGCAGAGCCGAAACGGTCAGTCCCAAAGCAACCGGTGCCAAGGCGCTTGATGCAGTGGCTGGCACCGTGATCCACACCGGTGTTAGGGATCGGTGCCAAGCGAGGGTCTGTACCGAAGTACCGGAGCCGGAGCTGCGACCCCTGCACGAGGCGGAACTGGAACGGCGTCGCCTCGCGCGTTTGCCTCTTAACCGCCCTTGGTGTCGAGGAGCTCCACGACTCAGAGTCGGAGCTAGGAGGGGAGCCCGCACTCTCAACCCTTCTCGACCGTCTCGGGGGAGACCTCGACTCCTGTCTCCTCCACCCACTGGGGCAACCCAGAGCGGGTTTACCCCGAGATGCCGGTCCCAGAACCCTCGGCTGAGGGGGGGGGCTGAGGCATGGGCAGGCCCATGAGGGCGCGTGCCACCACGAATGCCTCTGGCTTTGACGATCCTTGCAGGGGCACTCCCCCACCCCCAGGAGTCATGGGAGGCTCCCTGCGAGGAGATGCCGGTGCCAGAGTAACCTCCACGGCACGTGGCTGGGGCATCTCCTGTGTCGCTCCCTGCTGTACCGGTCGCAGGGAGGAGTCCATGTGCGCGGCCTCGGGCCGCTTCTTTTTCTTCGGCACCGCAGGCTTCTGTGCCGGTGCCGGCGGAGTGCTCCACACTGAGGAGACGCTCGGTGCCGCCAGTGATCGCGATGGCTTGGAGTCTGGGTGGAGTGCAGACTCCATCAGGATGGCCTTTAGCCGGGCGTCCCGCTCTTTTTGGGTCCGCGGCTTGAAGGACTTGCAGATCTTGCACTTCTCTCATCTATGCTGCTCTCTGAGGCATCGGAGGCAGCGATCATGAGGATCACTCACTGAAAAGACTTTTGCACACACGGTACAGGCTTTAAAGCCAGTGGAGCTAGGCATGGCTCAACTGTAGCCCCTGAGGGCTGCTAACTAATTACTTAACTTGCTCTACTTAACACTAATCTATCAACAATCAACTGTAACAAAGAATGCACTAAAATGCTAAGGGAGGCTATTTGCGATATGCAAGAGGCAGACGTTCCAGCAACCGTCACAGGCGGAAAGAAGGAACTGAGGGCCCGCAGGGTCGACAGCACCCTATGTACCGCGGCATGAGCGCGGCACTCCAGGGGGCGCCTGAGCCAACCCTATGGGGCTTGCTAAAGGAAAAAAGTTCCAGGAATCTGTGCACGGGACGCGCACACACCTATATTGGAATGGATATGAGCAATCACTCAAAGAGAGAACTTGCATATCTCCCGTCAACTTACTATCTTTCACTTACTGCGGGATCTTCACTGCACTGCATCAAAAGGAAATGCCTTCCAGTCGACGCAGGGTTACTCTTTTTGAGGGGTGGATTTACTACGTCGGCCGGAGAGCACTTCTGGGATTGATTGTGCGGGTCTCCACTGCCCACTCAATCGATCCTGCTGCATTGATCCATGGAGCCTGATGCAGCGTCCATAGTGTAGACATACACAGAGCTCTTCTTCAGGTCTGGGAAATATACTTAGTGCATCACAGCTAAATACAAGGTGGAAAGATTGTTTAACATAAGTAGTTAACAAATATTTCAAGGGACTATTCAAAGTTAAGTGGCCCATTAATAACCGTCGAGTAATGGGAGTGGGGAGGGGCTTAATACGATTATCAGTTAATCCATTAGCTCAAGTGACAGAGGTTTTTGTGGTGGATTTAAAAGTTCCAACTGGGCTGATGAACTGTGTGGATGTCAATATAATGCCAAATGCTGGAATTTGTTTTTTCAATTTGCTTTTTTACAACCATAGGACATTAAACACAAAAAAATATGATAAAAGCACCTTAATTAAGGTTGCAAAGTCAAGCACTCAAAAGTCAGGGAATGCCAGAATTAAGGTGGCTTGTGCAACCTTAATTAAGCCTCCTTGTTTGTTTGCATTATGATACAAACTTTAATTACCTAATCACATACTATTTTTTCCGCAGGACACCTGCTCATTACATGCACAAGCTCGACCTACTCTGGGGATTAGTCAGGGTGATCTAGTGAAGAAGACTATTATTTATAGGACTCCTCTCTCATTTATTGCAGAAGTTGGAAGGTATGTAATGAACAAGGCAGGGGACTGCTGGAAGAGAAAAGGACAGTCTCAGATAAGGCAGTTGAATGCTGCTCTGGAGAACTAGACTCTATCCCTGCCTGTGCCACAGAGCTCCTATGAGATGCTAGGCAAGTCACTTATGCTAAACTTCTCACTGGTGATCAGTATGTCTGTGTTCCTCATTTGACTTGAGGTCCTGTGGTCTGATCTGCAGAAATGCTGAGTACTCACAGTCAATAGGAGTTGTGTTTTAATGTATAATGTACTACATACTAAAACGTTAAATGCTCTGAAAAATATCAGGTCCTGAATTCTCAAATTGGGATCCAAGATTAGTGGATACTTTTGACTTTAATCGCTCTATGTCTCAGTTCTCCATCTGTAAAATGGGGAAAATATTCCCTCACCTCAAAGGAGTGTTGTGAAGACAGGGTTGCTGAAACTTTTTTTTTATAGTGGGGATGCTGACAGTCATTGAACAAAACTGTAAACCCTGTATATAATGGAAACCACTTGAAGCCTAGGGGTGTTGCAGCACCCCGATCTCCTAGTTCCAGCACCTATGTGTGAAGATAAATTATTCAATGTTGTTAAAGCACTCGGATAATACAGTAATGAGCACCACAGAAAAAACCACGAGGAAATTAATTTTATCTTCCGAGCAGGGTTTGAAAAGTGTGTAGATATGACCTCATATGGAACAATAAATACAAAACAAAATACTGAATAGCTACTTATTAAGTGAAAACCATCCTCCAGTGCACTGAATAAATATTGATTTATTGTATGGTTATTTAAACTTATTGAAGAGTATTCCAAGTTTAATGATTTCTTCCCTAAAGTGAAAATAATGCTTGCAAATGATACTAGATTTGTAGTGCTAGAGACAGAAGTTCTTTTTTAACTCACGGAAGAAGTACAGCATGGACAATAGCAGTGCAAGCCTTCTCCAGTGCCCAAACAACTGTGATCTTGAGATAACACCTTTAGCATGGAGGGGAAGTCGGTATCCATCTCCCATTAATCCTTGGCATCTCTACTCAAAATGCCAACAACAGATCTTCTTGTGGTGGTTATTTTTATGATGTGGATCTCTATCCCCTAGGAAACCGAGCAGACCACCAACTCATTTCATATAGGCCAAACAGCAAAAAAATGGTAACAACTTTCAATTGCTACCAACAGGAGCTGGATTTCAGACTAACTGATAACATAATGTAATATAGAAAGGTAGGTATACAGCACCTCATCTAAGTACTGAAATGCAGGACTTGCAGCTACATCAATGGATCCCTCATCTTGGATATTAATTGATGGAGCTATGGCATAAATAGGCTCTTCCTTCTGTGTTTCTGGTTCTGAGTCACTGGAATTGGAACTTTCTTCACCAGCATCACTCATTTTTTCAAAGATCTGTGAAGTAATAGAAATGCCAATATTCAGCATAGATAGAGATCTTTAGAAACATACACACTATGCAAGTGAGGAAGAATGCAAGGATATAAAGTGAGTTGAAGTGAGACCTGCATTCAAATAAGGAAAGCAACACAATGATCACTTTCAGAAGTTTGCCTTCTGAGAGTTGTAAAGAGACTGTCCCACTCTATTGTATAAATGCTACAAAACCCTTCTAATGGTTCAGTTACACTATAATTCTGTAGATAGGAAGATAGAAGACAATCCTTCTTACAGCATAGTCAGAGTGAAATGTTTTGAGAGCTACATCTGCACCTCTTTATAGGCATCATCCTACAAAGTGCAGAAATCCCTCAGCACCAAGTGATTTGATGTGGTGGAGAGGGATCTGTAGGCTAGGTCTACAAATTTTGCCAGCATAGCTATGTTGGCTAGGAGTGGGGAGAGGAGACAAAAATCACACCCCGACTGATGTAACTATGCAAGCAAAACCGCCAGTATAAATAAAATTTATGATGGCAAAGAGTCCTTTTAATGGTAAAGATTATGTTGTTTGAGGAGATAGTTTATGTCCTTTTGCTGGTATATGCTGTGGGGCTTTGCTGGTAAAGCCATACCAGCAAAATCTTTATAGTATAGGCTAGCATTTTTATTCAAATTGCTATAATTCAAGAAGTTTGTTTCCTCTTGAGCTGTAGTAAGAGATTTTATTGGTTTGAGTCACAAAGTAGTCTCTATCTGGCTGATGGTGAATTGTTGGGAGGAGTTTACTCCAGTGTTAGTTTAGGGTAGCAAAACACATCAGAGTGAATTAGATCACTGAGAAAAAAATTATCATCAAGATTGTTGTCAAAACTCAAATTAAATATATTCATTTTTCTGTAGTAAGAGAGTAGTCTCTCACTAAATACATTTTATAATCACAACTTACTATTCTGTAACCTGTTCATATTTTTTCATGTTAGATTTTAATTGTTTTTTCTGTAACGCACATGTATTCATCAGAATAAAGTCAGATTATTTTTATATTACAGTAGCTCCTATGGTAGCCCAATATAGGTACCATACAAACGCATAAGAAGAAGACAATCTTGCCCCAAAGAGCTCACTGTTTAGGGCTCAATATATTACATCCATGCATGGAGCTTTAGTATCACCCTCAACTCTGTATAAACAGATCTTCCCTCAGAGAGGCATGAAATTTAAAAACAGGACAAAAATACTAAAAGCATGACATTATTTCATTTCATAATCTTGCCCATATCAGAATTCTTATGTAGTGAGTAACACCTCAAATAGCAACAGTGAATCTTGATAATTAAAGGACCAGCAAAAACAACACAGAACACATAAAACAGAATTACAGTGATCATGTTACCACAGTTAAACATGTTCCCTATCTAAATAGTTTACAGCCTAAGGGACTTGTTTCGAAACTACTTATACAAAATGGTTTTACTTGTGCAAGCAGTTCTATTGAATTCAATGGGCTGGGTTGGCCTCTCCCTCAGTAAAACCTCTAGAAGAAAGAAGAAAAATTGGAAGATTTCTTGAAGTTTCCCTCACATTTTTCTGCTGGAGAGGTGAAGGATCACCCCAAACCAAATAAATCCCATGAATCCACAAGAGTCCAGGGCCACCCCATAGAGGCAGTGTGCCTTCACAGTCCCTTTATTTCTGGTGGCACTGCCTGTCTGAGAGTGCATCTCCAATGTGGTTGTTAAACCAGGGGCTCCTCCTAGATATGACTATCTTGGGACACCCCTAAAGGGAGGAATTTCCACTATGGATAGGCTCCTACAGCCCCAGCCAACATTACCTTTTATCTGAACTTCCTTAGGGCTAGTCAAGGTATAAGATGTGTGTTCCCCTCTCTTCCCATTCAGCATTTCCCATCCATTCCCCATCTCAGCTCCTGGCCTTCCCAATCCTCTTACACTGCAAAGAGACATCTGCATAGAAAGGGGACCCTACATAGATGGATCTTGGAGGTATGATCTGGTCTAATGGTATAACTCATGTTCATAAGTGTTGGCAAGATCAGGCCTCAAATTACAAAACATGCAAACACAAGAGAAAACAGCACAATTGCTGAGAAAAGGGACAGAGTTGGCAAATTACTGAGAAGAAAGGTGTAGAAAAGATTTCTGGAAGAAGTGGCTTTTAAGGAGATCTTTGTAAGTAATAACATCAAAAGTTGTTACATCTTTCATACAAACTCTATTCCAAAACATTGTGAAGTGTTCAATAATAGTTACAAAACAGTGATAAAATAAAAAGGTACTTAGCCTAAGTCAGGAGTGAATAAGGATCTGAGAATTTGGCTGTATTACTTTCCTCCTCTTGTGTTTCACAAAATCCCATCTTTATAAAATGTTCTATTTAGGAATGGAGGTCACCAAGTTTCTGGCATTAGTGGGAGCCAGCTCTAGGATACTCTAGGCAATTAGAGCCCCAACCAAACTGTAGAGACCATCCTGCTTGGTTCTGACAATGTTTGTCCCTAAAAGCTTACACTTTAAATAGACAAGACAAACACAGAAAATACTATTACCCCCATTTTACAGATGGGGAATTGAGGCACAGAGAGATTAAGTAATTTACCCAAGGTTATAAAGAAAATCTGTGGCAGAACTGAGAAATGAACCAAGTTCTACTGAGTCTAAGCCTAGTGCCTTAACCACAGGATTACCCTGCCTCTCAATTTTACTTTATTTTACAATTTTAAATTATTACATGGCACAGTAAGGTTCATATTTATTCCATGTTTGTAAAGGACCCACGTGTCAATTTCTGCCATTACGTAAAGGATCTCCTATATAGAGAACATGCGGATGCTCCAAAGCCACTGAACTGATCTAGGCTGAGGCTCAAGGACATATGCAAGAGGGACTTGAAAACTTTCAATATCAACACCACAAGCTGGGAAGATGCAGCAGGTCTCGAAAGCTATTAGTAGTTAGGTTTCAACCTCTGGCCCTGCACTTTACATGTGCATTATCTATGGCAAGGACTGTCACGTGGGAATTGGACTTCTTAGCCACTCACGATGCTGTAGCATGACACACAGTAACTGAACTAATTTGGTGCTTACACCGTCGTCTCTTGAAATGGATAGTTGGCATTCAATACAATGTAAGTGATCTTCTGTAACACGGTCAAACTTTATACACAAACTATAGTTTCATGTAACTAGCTATAAAATGAGGCTTTAGGATGCAGCTGCCCTGGGGCTGTTCTGCACACTCTCAGTGACATAGCATATTATCTCAGACCCACTGATTGTCAGCCTGCTGTAGTTGTACCACCATTTTTTCATAGTCTTTTAGCTCAAAACGTTTTTGAGGATAGATTGCGGTCTTATGTAAATTTTCACTTTGCGCTCTGTCCTCTTACACATCTTTCCGTATTGTACCAACAACAGAAGTAAATTCAGGTAAGACTATCTTCTCATCTGCTACACAATGGCAGTAGCTGCTATGCAGAGAACTTGACCGTCTGCTATAGTGCTGAGTGCTAGCTCAGGCCAAATTAGTTGTACTAGGTGGAACTCACATACACATTAGCCTAGCTTGCCACCACTCAAACCTCTACTGTAGTACGTAATGAAAAAAAAAATCTTCCTACCCTAAAATTGTCTATAATAAAAATGTCAGAAATCAGGATTAAATTGATGTAAAATAGATAAACATACCTTTTTTCCCTGAGTGGGTTCCAAATCAGTATTTGAAATAGCATAATTCAAATCTCTCAGATGAAAAATTCCAGTATTTTCCAACTCAAAAACCAGAGTGCCAACTTTAGAAAATAGCCTACCTGCCCCCCCTCTTTTTTTTTTAGAACTGTTGTGGGGGTGGGAGGAAACAAATGTAAAAGTGTTGTATCACTTACATTTAGCTAATGAAAGATACTGTAGTCTCTTAGAGAAGTGAAATCTTTGAATGGTAAAATTTAACCCTGCTTTTAGTGCTGTTTGAAATTCCTTCAAAGATGTTGTGACTTTTACAGATAGATTTAAGCAGCTATGTTTGCTAATGGAAAAAAACCCCAATTTGATTGCCTCCTGCAGGAATCAAGATATTGTGAAACCAACTGTAAACTGCACAGATGCCATCACCGAATCTAGGAAATATTGTACATAAACATGTACACATATTGATATATAAAGTAATTTTTTAATCTACAAAGTGCTGCTAAATTTGCTAAGTATGTTTTATCATCTTCAGTGTTGCTGCTGTTTTGTTCAGGTCTCTAAACCATGCTGAAGGACTTTTAAGAACAAGAAACAAAGGATACATGGAAGAAATTCTAAACAGAACTGAAGAATTCACGTGTGTGGGAGTGTGTGTTGATATATGGCATCCACACTGTAAGTTGCAGTCACACTAAACATATCTAAACTATTCAGGTGCGAGGGGAAGAATGTAACAAAGCTATGCTGTTCTTAAAATGGAAGCAGTTTGTATTGTAGTAAAGGCACATGCCATTATCCATGGACCTAATATAAGTTTATAATTCATACATCAATTGCCTGCCAAATCCTGGAATTAAAAAGTACCTTGAGAGTTACAAGACTTTAAGGATCACAATGCAAAGCAGAGAAGTTACATTGTATTGCAATATCTAAAAAGTGAAATATCTAATTCAAATAGAAATTAAACTTGGAATGAGTTATAAACTTACATAATGGTTCTACAGCTTTGGAATGTTTTCAGCATACAGATGTATCCTGAAGATGCAAGTGAGCCTCCCAGCCTCGGTGGAGAGCCTTATACTAGCTGGGCTCAAGCTATCATACTAAAAATAGCAATATGGACATGGCAGCTTGGGCTCTCAAGTCTAGCTACAGTCCAAGCTGAAATGTCCATACTTCAGTTTTAGTCTGATGGTTGGAGCCCCACTAGCGATAGCTCAAGCCCTGCTAGTGTGAATCTGTCTACCCAAGCTGGGAGGTTTGCTCCCAGCTGCAGTGTAGACTTATCCAAAGAAACCAATGCCTTGATCTTGCACTGAGAACTGCAGACAGAAAAACTTCTGATCCCCAATGAAGTCAGACACAGAGGTCCATCCAATGGAGCAGTTTGCAGTATTGAGTCCCAAGTGACTTACCCAAGGCCACATAGAAAGCAGTCAAGAATTGAACCCAGATCCCGAGTCCAAGTCCAGTGCCTTAACCACAAGACCTCTTTAGTAAAGGGTTTTGTGAATGATACATGAACTAGAATAGAATCAAGCTCATTCTCTCCTAGCTGCATGCGGTCCTGTAGGACTAACAGGAGTGAAAAACAGTAAAACCTTATTGTAGGTATTCAAATAAGAGAAGATCCTGTATACACAGATGGAGCAGACCTGATGCTTAAGAAAGCACCAGATTTATTATATACTCTGTCTTCAGAGAAGAATTGCCAAATTAAATAGAATTGACAGTCCCTTTAAACTTTCATTCTTCAAATTTAGAAACTGAATTACAGAAAGATGTATGTTGAGAAACACATTTTATTGAATTATTAATAACTGCCAATCACCCAGTCTTATCATTCAAAGCCTCCTCGAGTTCAACTTTATACATGAAAGAGATTCATAAAGTGCTACATTATTGTTCTTCATTACATTTGTTGTCTCAGCGTAGTAAGAGCACAGATTCTTTGCCAGAGTAATATTACATTGTACATGATAAGCAGTTGCCCACACAAGCAATACAATAGGCTTAAATGGAACTACTCATGCAAGTAACTAATGACTCACCAGTATGAGTAAAAGGTTCACAAACTTTGATCATAGCAGGTATTCTCATAACAGATGTAGCATGTATGTATACCAGGCACGTCTTCTTGATAGAAATGCTCAGTTTGAGTAAATTCCCTCTACAGATTAGTTCCTTGGCAACACACAATCTTGCACCAGTTCAATTAAACCAGTTAAACTGGTGAAATCCAGTGTGAATACAATGATTTTGATACAATAGTGGCTATTTTCTATTTAGCTTAAACCAAAATAAGAGTGGCGCTGTAAAGCATGAAGGATTCTTTCTCCAAGAGTCAGGCAGCACAGACAATACTGGAGAGGTTTAGTCACGATACCGGGAAGTCTGATAAATCAGCTTCAACTTCATGGTGTTACAGTGGTCAATTATATACCCTTTCTTATTGATTACATAGTACGTTTTAAATTCTTTATCTATTCACTTACAAATACAGACATTGTCCCATCCGGAGAAAACAACAGTGATAACGGTTGTTACATACATGCAGAGACACTTTTAATCACTTTACTTACATCAAGCATGCTGGGGGGAAATCCTTACAGATACGTGGCAGACAGACAGAAATTCTAAAAGCAAATGTGCTGTTCTCATTGGAATTAGAATCACTAAGAGGACATCTGGCTACCTGAGTCAACGGATGTTCACACTAGCCACTGTCCTTGAGGATCAGGTATGCTCATTAGTCATTTACATGAGTTTTAATGTACAACTTGTTAGCTGAAAACAATCTCAAGCCTTACAGCCCAAATCCCATGTGTGGACAATTTACCTAAATTCACATTTTAGGTTAAATTGATGCAACTTTCTCT
The DNA here is from genome assembly GCF_026122565.2 of Emydura macquarii macquarii. NCBI lineage: Eukaryota > Metazoa > Chordata > Testudines > Chelidae > Emydura > Emydura macquarii. The sequence continues at coordinate 39,495,698 of NW_027132773.1, read as the reverse complement.
TGCAAACAAACCCAAATCGATTTAACGTAAATTGAAACATGCTTGGTTTAAACTGAAATTAAAGAGTTTTATAGCCTTTGATTTGGTTAAAGTAGTGCAAAAGGCTATGTGGACACTCTTGTTTTCACCTTAAAAAATGTTGATGAGCCCTAAGGTAGCAGAACCTCTCTTAGATAATTAGGTAGAAGCTTGCATTGTAGCACCAAACCAGTCACCTCTATTTCCAGTGCTATAGTAATATTAGATGACAACAGTGATATTATCTGTATGGTATGGAGTTACATATTGTTACATCCATACATTTCAACATAAATTGTTTAATCAAAATATATTATACATTTCACAGGAAGTTATTACAGGGGGAGCTGGTCACAACCTAAAAGTTTCCATTGCCTAAAAGTTTCCATTATAAAAGATTCTTGTGACTCTTTCTTTGAGCAGTTTTAACGCCTCCATTGTTTGCAGCAGACCTTTGATATTTGGCAAGGGAAACTCACTCAGGCTGCAGGTGTACCTTTTCTATGTCCTATGAAATTCTATTCAGATTTGGCTAAGATATGAAAAGATTAAATGTTAAAATTGACATTTCCCTTTCTCACTTATATTCTTTAGGGGGGAAAAAAGTCACGGAACATTCTGAGGTCAGGCTTTGAATGCCACCACTGCTATTACCACAGTAACAGCAGCACCATGACCACTGCACTAAGGTGACCACCCATTCCGAATTGGGTAGGACAGAAATGCAGAGTTCAAATCCTGGTCCCGGGCTGAATGACTCTGGGACATTTGTCCTGGATTCCCTGAGGCACTGCTCAGTGCCTTCCTGAGGCTCAGGGTTGGCACCAGCTTCTTCCCGGGGGGGGACTGAGGAGGGCCTTAGCCCTACCTCGCCATGAGGCCCTGCCCTCTACTCTTCCTGTCCCCCTTCGCCACCTGAGGCTCTGCCCCCAGCCAGGCCACCCAGAAGCCAGAGCTGGGCAGTAGAAGGAGCAGCCCAGGGATCCTAAGTTGCTGTGGGGAGCACTGGACTCTCCACCTGCCTTGGGCAGTGCACCTCAGGGGGCACGGACATGGGCAGGGGGCTACTTTCAGGCACTATGGCCCCCTGCTCAGGTGGAGGGCTCCCCACAGTGGCCAAGGCTCCCTTGGCAACTCTCACCACAACCTCGCTCTGGCTTCTGGCCTGATAGAGGGTGGGTCCTCAGAGGAAGAGGAGGAGCAGGGTCTGGGCCTAAGAAAGGAGGTGCTCCTGCATGTGTCCTGCTTTTGCCTTTTAAAAAGGTGGTCACCCTTGTGGAAGGAACAGTTTTATATACTTTATTTTTTGTATTCTACTTTTATACCTAGTTATATGTTCTATTTTGTATTAAGCTTTTAAGACTCCATCTTATATGCTAAAGATTCCATCTTGGATTTTTAGTAGCTTTCTCAGCCTTGAAACAGGTATATTTTGTAGATGTTGCAGGTTTTTGCAGCTGTTAGTAGATAACGGGACATTGCTGGCTAGCTTCAAAAGATAGTTGTTATGGGAATCAGGGGCCCTGTCCAATTAGCAATATGGAGGAATGTCTTAGTATATCTTAGTGTAGAAAAGGTTGAGCTAATGGAAATGTACTGCAATACGTCATCTTTTTCTTTGTTCTCTTTGTCTGAATACTGTATAAAACTTAGTGATGTGAGTCTGTAAGGCAGAAGTCCTTGGGAGCCTTAGGGTGACCGACATTTCTCCGAGCTGCTCATGATAAACTGCCTCAAAGAACTATGCACTCAAGTCTTTATTTACGAGGGCCCTGAGCTTTCCTACGACACCCTATACCACACATTGGATTAGCAACACCAGAGAGTTGGCAAAGCAGCAATGTGTGTGGTGGGACAGAAAAAAAGAGAGAGCAAGGCTGGCCTCTCCCCCGCCATAAACACCCAGAGAGAAAGAGAGAGACAAACACACACACAGCTGCACTAACCTCCCCTCAGCCACCTCAGAGATCTAGCACATGGCACCAGCAGTAAATCCCCCTTCTGGGACAACACATGGTTTAGGGCTTCCCCTCTTCCAGGGATTGAAGAGAGAGTTTGCCGGGTTGGGCTGGACTTCTCCATCAAACACAACCCAGACCTAACAACGCATCTCCCTTCTGGAAAAACAGCCTTCTCCTGTGTTATGTTTGGATACTTGGAAGTTACTTGCACTCAGAGGAAACCAGCAGACAGGAACTCAGGGAGATGTAAACACACACAGATTCAGTTTATTCTCCTACTCTAAAACCAGACAGTTGGCAACAATGCCCATCGCTAAATACAACTAGCAGCCAATGGTGGAATGCCTGTGCATGGTCCAAAAACTGATGTTAGAGGTCGATGGTCGGTGAGAAGTGTGAACTTCCGTCCAAACAGGTACTGGTGAAATTTCCAAATTCCAAAAACGATTCCCAGTGCTTCATGTTCAATTTGGGCATAGTTAGTTTCTGCCTTGCTTAAGGTGCATGATGCAAACACAATGGGTCTCTCCTCTCCCGAAGGCATAATGTGCGACATGACTGCTCCTACGCCATAAGGAGAGGCATTGCAGGCTAACTGTAAAGATAAGGATGGGTCAAAAAGTGTCAGAACCCCTGAATTTAGCAATGCACGGTTAGCCTTGTTAAATGCAACATCACAGGCTTCAGTCCATTTCCAGACCTTGATTTGGCAGAGGAGTTCATGTAGTGGTTTTAGTAATGTCGCTGACTGTGGAATAAATTTTCCATAATAGTTCAATATCCCTAAAAAATAGTGAAGTTGATGTACGTTTTTAGAAGGTGGAGCTTCCACAATAGCCTTGACTTTTGCAGGAGCCTCACAAAGTCCAGTACCATCAATGACATGTCCCAAATATTCAACAAAGGGCTGGCAGAATTCACATTTGTCTTTCCGGACTTGTAGCCCCATACTCTTCCAGTCTTTGCAGGGATGTGCACAAGAGGGGGCAAGCAAGGGCACAGGCCACCCCAATAATCAGTAGGGAGGCACAGAGCTCCTTCGGCCACTGGTGGGGAAGACACATGCTCCTCTGTCTCCCAGGGCACCCAGGGGCGAGGGAGGCACAGAATACGCCCCTCCAAAAGCACTGGAATTTAAATTCCTGCACATGCCTCTGAGTTTAAATATTTATTGCCATCTGGTGGAAATCTACTACACTTCAATAGCATTTGCCAGCACTACTTTTAGACGTCTAATTTAGTTTCCTAACTAAAGTCTATATTGAAACATTTGTGTTCAGACATACAATCTTATAGACAGAATGTTTTCAGTAGTTAATTCTTGTAAAAAAAAAAATGCAAAGAACTTGGATTAATTATTCTACGTTATGTAACAAAAAGAGACATTGCCATTTTCAGATGCATTTTGCATTCTTAGAACTCCAATGGGATTCATATATTAAACTGAAATATTGCAGGCAAACCTTTGTTTATATTCCATTTGCCTTTGAGTTTTGAGGGTAAGGAATGCAAAAAAAGCAAATAATTTTATTTGAAGTGATTTATTGATTAAGGTGAATGTTCACTAGCTTTTCTACAAGGCAAGTTACACAAGGAGAGATTCTTTATTCTGATGAATTGCTCCTGCACCTTTCATGTATAGTATAACTAAATAATCATCCCTGGACCTGGTGACAATGACAGTAGAATTAACACATCCAGATGTTCAGATATCAAGCTAAATTGATTGTGCCGCCAGTTAGGAAAGATCATCTACAGTGTGATCCAGTGGATAAATCACTTGACTAAAGAGTCCTGGTTCTGTTTTTGCCTCTGCTGCTGAGCAGCTATATGACCTTCTGCAAGTCACTTTACTTCTCAGTGCCTCTCTTTCCCTCACACTTTTTGTCTATTTAGATTGTAAACTCCAGGGGGCAGGGATTATATTTTATTATGTGTTCGTATAGAATAATGGTGTCCTGATCTAATTTGGGGTCTCCAGGCATTTCCTTGCTAAATGGTATCTTTCTTTTTTTAAATTTCAAATTTTCCTATAATACCATTTTAGGGGGACAAAATTGATTGAATTAAAAGGATGGAAGTGTCTTGTTATTCCTCCCTCTCCAAATACAAACTATTTGGCCCCAAAGGCTTTGGTCAAATCAGACCAAATTCATAGATTACAAGGAAGGACCACTGTGATCATCTAGTCTGACCTTCCGTATAACACAGGCCATAGAACTCCCCCAAAATAATTCCTTTTGAACTAGACAATATCTTTTTTTTTTTTTTTTAAACCAGCTTTGATTTCAAAATTGCTCAGGAGAGAGAATCTACCATGACCATTGGTAAATTGTTCCATTGGTTAATTACTCTTACTGTTAAAAATTTGTACCTTATTTCTAGTCTGAATTTGACTAGCTTCAACTTCCAGGCATTGCATCTTGTTATATCTTTGTTTCCTGGATTGAAGAGCCCATTATCAAATATTTGTTCCCAGGGAGGTACTTATAGACTGCTGAGCTACACAGATTGAGTTTCTGGAGTCTATCACTATAAGGCATGTTTCCTACTCCTTTAATCATTCTAATGCCTCTTCTCTGAACTCTCTCCAATTTATCAACATCCTTCTTGAATTGTCAACATCAGAATGGGACATAGTATTCCAGTAGCAGTCACACCAGTGACAAATACAGAGGTAAAATAACCTCTTCCCTTCTACTTGAGATTCCCCCTTTCATGTATCCAAGGATCCAATTAGTCCTTTTGGGTACAGTGTCACTCTGGAGCTCATGTTCAGCTGACTACTTATCACGAACCCCGAATCTTTTCCAAAGATACTGCTTCCCAGCATAGTGTCTTCCATCTTGTAAGTAGGGCCTACATTCTTTGCTCCTAGATACATAACTTTACATTTAACCTTATTAAAAGGCATAATGTTTGCTTGTGCCCAGCTTACCAAAAGATGAAGATTGCTTTGTATCAGTGACCTGTCCTCTTCATTGTTTACCACTCCTTCAGTCTTTTTGTCATCTGCAAACTTTCTCAGTGAGGATTTTATGTTCTTTTCCAAGTCATTGATAAAAATGTTAAATAGCACAGGGAGAAGAACCGATCCCTGAAGAACTTAATTAGAAACACACCTGCTTGATGATGATTCCCCAATTACATTTGACATCCATCAATTAGCCAGCTTTTAATGCATTTAATGTTTGCCATGTCAATTTTATATGTTTCTAGTTTTTTTATTTAAAATGCTGCGAGGTATCAAGTCAAATGCCTTACAGAAGTCCAAATATATTATATCAACACTATTACCTTTATCAGCTAAGTTTGTAATCTCATAAAAAAAATCAAGTTAGTTTGACAGGATCTAGTTTCCATAAAACCACATTGACTGGTATTAATTTTATTACACTCCTTTAATTCTTTATTAATCAAGTCCCTTAGCAGATGCTCCATTATCTTGCCTGGAATCGATGTCACACTAACATGTCTATAATTACACGGCTCATCCATTTACCCTTTTTAAAATATTGGCACAGCTTTCTTCCAGTCTCATGGAACATCTCCTGTGTTTAACTGTCTAACTTGAATAGCTGTTGTTTAATAAATGGGAGGTATTGGCGCTGTGTAATCACTAGAGCTGTGCTAAACTCCAGTGGGCACACCTGACAACAGCCAAAAGGTTATAACTTCACCTGGTTTCATTACACAAACAATTTTCAGGCTATTTTAACACAAAATTTCAAAGATTCACATATATTATGCCAGTTCCTGGGCCAAGCCTGCCCCAAGCTGCAGGTGGGTCAGGGCTGGGCCACCTAGAGGTATCTACCCGGGGGCAAATCTACACCTGGTTTGTTTTAAACCTGCTGCCTGTTAATTTCATTTGGTAAACCCACAGTTCTTGTGTTATGAGAAGGAGTAAATAATACTTCCTTATTTACTGTCTCCACATCATTCATGATTTTATAGACCTCTTATAATATCTCTCTATTAGTCATCTCTTGTCTGAGCTGAAAAATCCCACTCTTATGAATCTCTCCTTCTATGGAAGCTGTTCCATACCACTAATCATTTCTGTTGCCCTTTTTTGTACCTTTTCCAATTTCAATATATCTTTTTATGAGATGGGGTGAACAGATCTGCATGCAGTATTCAAAATTGTGTGCATACTATGGATTTATATAGAGGCAATATATTTTCTGTCTTATTAGCTATCCTTTTCCTAATGATCCCCAACATTCTGTTAGCTTTTTTGACTGCTGCTGCACATTGAGTGGATGTTTTCAGAGACCTAGGAACAATGACTCCAAGATCTCTTCCTTGAGTGGTAACAGCTGATTTAGTTAGTTCACGACCACAGCTACACCAGACCTGCTTCCTATGCAGCTCTTGGTCCTCCTCTTGCCTACTCCACTCCATCCCTAGTTGCTGCCTGCCTCTGAAGTCCTGATTCCTAACTCCTGCTTCTAACCACTGGCTTGCCTCCTGACCACGACTCTGGCTCTGCCCTGGGTTTCTGTTCTGACTCCTGGCCATGGGTGGAGATTGGGAGTAGCATGGGGGTGCCTCCCCCAACGTGGATGTGTTGCAGAGGTGATGTGTGGGTTGGGGGGTGCCCAGATTTCTCCCATCTATTTGGCCCTACTTCCTCCCCATGGAAGAATGTTGGGGGAATGGGAGGAGCAGTGATACCATGTGCTCTGTGCATCCACATCAGTTTCCCCACATAGGCTGAATAAGGGGAAGGCAGGAGAGCAGCTCCTGACCCTCAAAGCACAGCCCAGGTGGGGAAACTGACCTGGACACACACAGTGCTTGGTATTGCTGCTCGCCTCCTCACCCACGCCCCCATCCCAGGGTTGTGTGTGAAGGAGGGTTAGCCATGATGCCAGGTCAGTTTCCCTCCATGGGCTGCCTAAGGGGAGGGGAGGAGAGCAGCCCCTGTCCCTCACAGTAGAGCTCCAGCTTGGGGCCACTTCAATATTACTAGCCTATAAAATAGGAGACTTGCCCCAGAAACACAGGTATCTAGACACAATGGCCGCATTCTAATACATACCAGCAACACTGGAGCAAGTGAACATAAAATCTGAACCGCTTCCCAAGCATCTGTGCACTGCACAGCTTTGATTTGTCAAGGCCAGGTGATTGACAGAGGAAATAAATAGGGAAGGTTAAACGTGAGTGGAACATGCTTAGGCAGATAGGCAAAGGCTTTAGCAATGGATTTGTTTTTGTGCATTGCATGCTTTTTGTATCTCTAAAACCAGGGAGACATGATTCATAGTTGCATGAAAGTGCTTGGTTCTGTTTAGCATAAAAAAAACCCCTTGAATAATGTTGATTTTTAAGTGGTAACTGGTAATCATGGCAAATAAGTTAAAACAAAAAAATGTAAGGGTGATTAAATAGTGAATGTAAACTGTATTTGTGACTTCAAGTACACTGTAATTTATGTATCACTAACAACAGGTAAATCCAGAAACTAGACCTATACCTGTTGTTAATAGTATTACGCCCCTTGCCCTCCCCTTCCCCCAAATACAGAAGTCAAACTATACCTGTGCTCCTGGCTCTGACTGGTAGCTTGTCTCCTTACCATAACTCCAGCTCTACCCTCTGATGCCGCTCTGGCCACGAGGCCAGCCTCCTGCTCTGACCACTAGATTACACTGCCAACACTTTGGTGTGTAAAACTACCCAGGGCATGCCCCAGGAAACGCGTGCCCCCCCCCCCCCCGTCCCTCACCAAGCCACCCGGGGGAACCTCCCCATGCTCCTCACCAGTCAGGGTGCCCCCAGGAAATGCGTGCCCTCCCCATGCTCCTCACTTCGCTGCCCAGAGTGTGCTCCCCTCCGCAGAGTGCACCCTTCCCCCACGGCTCCCCCCCCCCCTTGAGCACCGCCCGTCCAGTCCCGTCCCAGCCTTATTTTTAGACAGCGTCTCTCCCCCTCACTGTCCCAGCCGCAGCCGCTGCGCTGAGGCATCGTGCCCCCAGGGCCCCTCTTACCTGATGTTTCCTAACCAGCCAGGTTCCTCCTCCGGGACGTTTTGTTCCCCCCGGGGCCCCCTAGTTGCTGCCTGGCAGCCTCGAGCCGCATATTTACCGGCCCCTAAGCGACTCGGGTTGCCATAGAGACCCAGACAACTACCTCCCCAGCCGCGCCTCCTCACCGCCCTCTTCCCCCTCACTTCTGATTGGTGGAAGTGTCTACCCCTCTGTCCAATAGGAGCAGAACACGGAAAGTCGCCACCCTCTCGCGTGGCTCGTATGCCTAGGACTAAGCGGCCGCTGAGGGGTCACGGGGTAGCTCACTGGGATTTGTAGTTCGCCCTGAGTCCTTTCTCTCCGAAACCACCGTGGCTGAGAACTACAACTCCCATCAGGCACCTCGGCTCGTGGGAGCGCCTGGAGGCAGCAGGCAGACCGGGCCAGTCTCTTGGCAGTGACTTATTCCCCGCTCGCCAGGCCCATCTCCCGCTGCGAGTTCTGTGAGGAAGCTGCGGGGGGTTCCCTCTCTTTCTATGAGCCCCAGTCCCCGGGCAGGGCGGGTCTCATAACCCGTCCCTGTGGTGCCCGGCGGGGGACGGAACCCCGCCCCCCCGGTTCCCACAAGCCACACTCCGCTCGGAGGAGGGCGCTGTAGCAGGCGCCGGGTTAAGGCTGGGCAATATGCGGGGCCCCTGCCCGGGCTGGTGGCACCTGGGGGTGAGGGTGGCAGGTGTCCGGCGCGGGCTGTTGAGCAGCGGCGGCCCCTGGCGAGGGCCGAGGGGCGGCAGCTGGTCATGCACTGCTCTGTTCGTGACGGGCCCCCAGGAGGGCAAGAAGAGAGGCAATAAGCCCCTCAAGGAGTGGACGCTGATTGTCAGCCCCTTCGGCCAGCTGGAGGTGAGGCTGCCCTGCCACGTTACCGTGAGCCCCCTGGATCCGCTCCGCTACCCGGAGGCGGACAGGGCGCTGGTCAGGGTCAGCGGGGTGGACGACAACCTCCACCAGCAGATGGATCTGGATTGCATACACGTGAAGTATGACGAGGCGCTGAAGAAGATGACGATTGTCTCCGACCACATAGACAGCAAGGCGGCTGTTGTCGTGAAGACACCCATGAAGTTTGGTACGTGAAGTAGCTGGTTAAGATGTAGGTTGGGCTTGCCTGTGTCCCATCCCTGTTCCCACACACTAAGAGGTGCACCTGAGCCTGCAGTGAAAACAAGGCCTGTTCCTGTGTCCTGATTGTCCTTAGGTTTAGGCCTCTCCTACCATCCCTTTTTTGTAAGGCTGAAAATGTTGTTGCAATAATGCAAAATCCCAGGCACTCAAAAATTATGAGTCAGCCCTTCTCCCCCAAATCATGAAACTTTAAAAAAAAATTGCGGGCATCCTTTTCTTGCTTGTTTCTGGGGCTTCAGGATACATTCACTTCATGTTTTCAAACTTTTGTGTGCAACTATGTTGGGCTAGAAACATACTTTTTTATTTGAATAAAGCTGAGATATAGGTGCCATCTTTTGATTCCAGCAGCTGAAGCTTTACGAAAAACAGTATTATGGGAGTTGGCAAGACTGCATTTTTTTCCAGTTGAGCTGGTGATACTACTGACAGTAAGCTGTGCACACCTGCAGTTCAGATTGTTCCCACCAGATTTGTTACATGCAGCCAACCTGCTACCCTCCAACACAACTTCCAAATGAGTCAGAGTCCCGAGCCTATGTTCTTTTGGGTGGCCCATCTGCACAGTTACAAAAACTGGAAGACAGCAGTGTTTGTAGTCATAAAGATGGATGCCAGGAAAGGCCTCTCCTTTCCCAACACAATTCCTATGTCATCCATTATCAGTAGTCAGATTCAGAAACTTCTCCAGACAGTGCTGTGAGTACAAATTCTACAAACAGCTGAGCTCTACTGCCACCAAATGTTGGTAGTTGCTAACCAGGCTTGGGCCCAATATCCATATTACTCCTTAGCTGTGTTGCACCAGAGATGAACCCAAATTTCAGCTTGGCCCAGTTGTGTGGCTGAATTCATAAATGTTTGAGGCACTCATACTACTGTAATAAGTACCATAAATGCCCGTTAAACAATATCTACAGATATATGCAAAACATCTTTTTCATAGGCTGATACCTTCTTCCTATACTTACTCAGTAGGTACGTTAGTCAATGTACTGATTTTCCTGTGCCCCTTGTGTCTCCCGTGTAGAAGCACATATGTGTACACATGCACACATTGTATATACAGACAGTATTTGTTACCTGAATTTTAAAGTGTACTTTTGAGATAACAGGAATAGCATATTTGGAGATGATTGAAAATTTCAGATGCAGGCATACTCTGTGGATTATTCCCTCTTCTCCAGGAGGCTCTTCTCCTCTATAGGCTATGCTGCAGGGATGGCCAACCAGTCAGAGATGAAGAGCCAAAAAATAGCTATAGATACCGCAAAGAGCCACATTTACTTTTTATGTGTGTGTATATATACACAGTACAGTATAAACACACACATACATACTAGAAGCACATACATTGAAACAATAATTTACAATAAGACAAAACAATCAAAATGTTTGTTTATTACCTTGTATGTTGTGATTTTTGACTCAGTGGGACTTTTGGCAATCCTTGCTTTCAACTTTCCTTGCTCCAGCAGCATCCTGGCACCCAAAGCACTGAGTGCGAGTATTCTGGGGGCAGCCCCAGGGTACTACTACTATTACCACACGCCCCACAGACCCTGCCTAGGAGCTGCACAAACAGAGGCCAGGCCCACTCTCTGCCCCAGGCAGCCCCTCATACAAAGGGGTGGAAGACACAAACATAGAAACATGGCTACTATACAAGGGTGTATCAGCTTTGCCTGTCCCCCGCCCTCACTGCCTCCAGCCATCGCTTGACCCCCCTGGGCAGGGGGAGCCAGGACAGTGCGCACCCCTCCTCCTCCTTCTCCTGCCTAGGTCAGACGCCCCCCATGAGGCCCGGGTGGGAGGACGCTCTCCCCTGGAATCCCCTTTGCTAGACACAGCTGGGATGGGAATTTCCCGTTTCCCCAGTGGCGGCCTCACAGATGAAAGTTAAAGTCCCTGTGGGGGGAGGGGGCGGATCACACCGTGGGGTGCCGGGCTCCCCTGCTCCAGTGGTGCCCAGGGAGGGGCTGCTCAGTCGCACCTAGCCCCAGGGCTGGCTGGGGACCTGCTGCCAGCGCCAGCCCCGCCTGCGCTCACCCGATCACGTACACCAGGATGGCCAGCTGCACCACCCGGTTCACCAGCCCCACTTTGCAGCTCCGGATCAGCACGATGTGGGGGGTGTCGTACTCGAAGAGGAAGCTGCGCAGGGCCCCAGAGGTCATGGCAGTGGCTGGGGCTGCAGCAGCAGCACGGGGGCAGCTGGGCTCAGCTGGGCACAGTGCTGAGCCGGGCAGCTGCCGCACGTACCACTAGGGACGGGAACTCCCTCCATCTTCCGCATAAGAGCCGCGTTTGTATGAGCAAACTGCGTTTCTTAACAATCTTAGAAGTTAGAGGGTATTTAGGCTTGCAGTATTAACAGTTTATCAAGGAAAATCATGCTGTAAAATAACACTGGGCCAACAGCAAAATAGAAGATGACCGAGCTTTGGGAGAGGACGAAGTTGTAATAGAGTATTTTCAGTGGCTGCTCTTTTCCTTTACATGTAGTTACTATAGATTGAAATAAAATATTACAGTATTTTAGAACTATTACTTGTTTCTCTTTAGCACTAAGAAAGAGAGCCCTGTTTTTGCTTTTGTTATTATAGATTTGGATATCAAGACATCAGGGACTGGCTGTGTGAAGATTCAGAAAATAGAGTGTGATAACTGCAGAATAGAAACTGAGAAGGGGACTAGCATCTTACAGTCTATAAAGGTACAAAGAGCTCTTCTTCCTCCATGCTTGTTATTTTAAAAGTAACTGTGTATTATGGAATGCAGTGTTATAAAGCCAGAATCTAGATTTGGAGAGATGGAATGCAGTGCACATACAAGAACACTTGCAGATGTTATAGTACCTGGTTTCATTGTTTTTAGTGCACTGATTACAATATGCAAGTTAATAATCATAGATGACTTGAGACAATGAAGTGCTGAGCGCCCTCAACAGCAGGTAGGCCAAAAGCTGTTCTCATTAAAGTCAATGGCAAAATTGGCCTTGACTTCAGAGAGTGCAGGCTAAGGCCTATTGTGGATTGAAGGTGTGCAACGTCATCCAGAAGGAGTTTGGTATTAGCCTTTGATGTTTTTGTTTAATTTAGTAACAAGGAGAATTTTCTTTTTGATCCTTGGTTTTTGTTGCTGAGATCTTTCTCTTGACTTCTCAAGTTAATTCAGTTCATCATGGTCACACACATGCCCTTTGGATGAGTTTTCAGCCACTGATTTGTATACAACTTGCCAGCTAAATTGCTGACTTTAATATTACTGTTAATATCATACACTGTGTTGACATGACCCCTTTTACCCTAAAGATTTTGGACTTTTCTGCACAGTATGCTTTTGTAGAAATACTCACAGTGGGTCCAAGTCTGCCGTAAATCAGGATTACTTTCACTTAAATCAATGGAATTATACTTGTATAAAAATTAATATAATTCAAGGGAGACTCGGTCCCAGAATGTGTTTCAGATACATTCACTTCTACGTATTTTTGGTAGCCAAAAATGGACAAAAAAAAGAGTTACTTTAACTTCAGTGGCACACAATCAGGCCCTTAATGGGAGATTTGTCATCAGCTTCAAACAGGATCAGGTCCTACACTGACCAAGCCTTTTATAAGCCATGTACCATTTCCCCCCCAGATTCTACATTGTCATTACTGAACTAAAACCCCTTGTGCTAGGTGCTGTACAAACAGAAAAAAGGAAGGCCCCTGCCCCAAAGAGCTTACAATCTCTATAAGACGAGACGACAAATGGGTACAGACAGAGAGGGAACTATATGGAAACACAACAGTGATAGGCAGTCATCTCAGCATGCCAGCAGCATAACAGTTGGGAAGGTTTTTGTAGGCATCATGGAAAAGGAGAGTTCTAAAGAAGGGTAATGAGTTAGTTTTGCAGATGTTCACAAGTAGCTTCTTCCAAGTGCAAGAGGCAGCATATGTTTAAAACAAACATTTCAGTTTACTAGAAAAGAGGGAAAACTATAAAGCACTAGCTCAGTGGTCCCCAAACTTTTGGAGTCGCATCCCCCCTTACCAGGTCCGTGTCCTCCCAGAGCCACAATTGGGAGTCATGGCCAAAGCTGCGGCTGGATCCAGGGTGGGGGCCGGAGCTGCAGCCGCAGGGCTATGGTGCGGGTCCGAGACCAGGAATGGGGCCGCGGCCAGGAGTGGAGATGGGGACAGAGCAGGGCTGGGTAGTGCTTCCTTTCTGTCCCTGTGGGGGCTGGCCAGGCCCTGTTGCACCACACCAAAGGTGTCTCCCTAGGGGGGCATGTTCCACAGTTTGGGGACTTCTGCACTATATAATATACGTAAGCAGGGTCTGAATGCAGTCTCCCCTGACATCTAGTGATGCAGTGGGGAAAAAGACTTCAGGAGCAGTCCATGTTTGCATAGACACATCTACTTGGCCTACATGTGCAGCATGATGTAGCTGCTTTGCAAGAATGATCAATTCTGGCTGGTTTTGGGTTACAAATCATTCAAATATTTGAATGCAGGAGTACTGAAATGTTGTTATTCTTATTGTATGAGTAAAGGGCAGCAGAACTGTGCTTAGCATGCCCTGATTGAGGGTTCTCATAAACTGAACCTTACTCATTAAGCAGAGGTTAGGGGTGCAAAATTTCAGTGAAGAAGAGTGGGTAGGGGCAGGTGTTCCTACTTGATGATGTAGATGCTGCCCAAATAGTCTTAATGACAGAGCTGATTAGACTCAACTGAGAGTCCTTAATTCTGGTTAGCGATTCCTTGAGCTGTCCTCACTGCTGAGCAGATCTAGGAGCTAAGTTTTAGATGTTATATGGGGACAGTGAAAAATAACATCGAGACTGCACTGGTGGTGGGAGTCCCCACTATCTGCTGAGGTCACTGAGAGGTGAAAACACTAAGAGCTGGGTTAAGTGATGGAACCTCGGAATGTTATGTTGTGGGAGCAGTAAGCGGTGGTGGCTAGTAGTGGCAGAGAAGCAGCAATAGCTAATGGCAGAGAAGCAGTAGTGGCCAGTGGTGGCCGAGAGATGGTGGCCAGGGGTGGTGGCAGAGAGCGGCAGCAGAGAAACAGTTTCAGTTGCAAGCCAGTTGTAGAGGCATCAGCAGAGCATTGCTTGATATGCCTCCCCACCCCCTGGGATGGGAGATGAATCTGTGAACACATCTCTGAACTTTGGGTCTTCACTATCCAATAACAGCCAACTGTGAGTGAGTGCAGCGAAGGGAGAGGGAATGATGTGTTAGAAATATTTGTTCATCGGACTTTTTCACCACAAAGTGGGAAACTGAGGCAAAAGACATTACCCAATGCTCTGTGGGGTCAGGTTTGTTTATGGTCACATGCTTTTGAAGGTGGTTTTGATGTTTTCCCAAATTAATGCTTGGTTTCCTTCCCCTTTTAATAAAAGTTCTCTTTTTGCTATACACAGACTCAGTGCTTGCAAGCGGGCAAGTATTGCCTCTTACAGGTGCCCAGGGGTTGTGGTAGGTTTTCCCAGATTACTGGGGAGAAGCCTGAGCTTTTTCTGTTTTGTATTGTTAAGAGGAACTCTTATATATTGAACCCAGCCTTTGTTGCTGCCACCTCCACCTGGGAGAAAGGTTACATATGATTTAGTCATACTTTTTCTAGTAACTGCAAGTGATTAAGGGCCAGAATCTATGTAGTACCTTGTACCCTCTGGGTGCAATAAGGGGAGGGTTGCAAAATGCCATTTGAAGTTCCCTGATCCTGAGGCAATTTTCACCCCTGCCCTATTGTAATTTAGAGTATTTTGGGATTTCTCTCATTTGTACCAGCTGACTGAGCTCCCCTCCTATCCCCTGAAGGGCCAGCCGACAATCACCGGAGTGTGTGTAATACAGTATCCCTCCTGTTTGGAATGTGCCCCTGGGCTAGGCACCTCACGGGAATAACCTTAAACTGGGGAGATCTGGCTCCTACTACCAGAGCAGCACAGATGGGGCACAGTAGGGGAGAGAACGTGGCCTGGAATGTTTATTACTTTTTTTGAGGAGATAATTTAGTAAGAATGTTGGAAGGATTCACAAGACTGGATTCAAACATTTGCTAAAATGAAATGTCACTAGACATTTTTAGCCTACAAAGTTTCTTGTACTAAAACCTCTGTTTATCTGAAAAATTTTATGAGACTTTCCTTTTTAAAAAATACTTTGCTCTAATTGCATTACTCTTGCTCTACTACATATAAACATGGGCACAGTCATGCAGGCACTAAAGTCCGTGGGGCTACTAATGTGAGTAAAATTACTTGTGTATATATATATATGCAGGATCAGGGCTTATGATAATAATATAATTACGACATCTCATTACTTAGTCAAACTATGAATTGTGATAGCTTTTAGCCAATTATTTTAAGGTAGAAGAAACTTACAAAGTTACGTATGCCTGTATTTATGCTACTGGTTTAGGAAATGATTATGGAGTTATTCAAGAACACCAGCAATGTCAGATTTTCACAGTCAGTTCTCAGGTTCTGTTATAGGGCTTGGCATTGTCCTTTTTCAGAAGATGAGTTGCTGGTATCACATCTCAAATATATGATGTCTTTAGAGCCCTTTCTACATTCAGCAAGAAATAAGTGCTGTTTTGATTTCTTTCTCTCTGTTTTTCTTAGGTCAGTACAGAGTCCTTTCTGCATTGAGCAATAGGGCTCAAATCAGGAAAGATTAGACTTATGAATTTTTTTGGAGTACAGTAACACTCTCAATGTGCTCAGATACAGTGAGATTATACAAAGGTTGCTTGCCCCTTTCATCAAGTGCACAGCCATACTTCAGATTACCCTGCAGACTTAACTGAACAAGAATTCTAAAACAGAATCTCACCTTTTGGGATATGGTTTATTAATGTTATATCCCAATATGTACTCAGGAAGCCATCTACCCTTGTCAGTTTCGCAAAGGTCTGGCTGTCATTTTCTCACTAGGTTCTGCATATAGTCCTTCATCCCTTGTTACAGGATTCATAACAGTGTTTTCCACCCCTTAGTTGCAGAGATTCTCTATAGTCCCTGGGTTTGCAACAGCCTCTCACACTGGCTTACGTAAACCTCCTGAGGAGACCCACTGCCATTACTGTTCCTTTAGGTCTCTTCTTTCCAGCCAGTTGCCACTTATATCCAGGTCTCCCTCTTCACTGACAAAGTGGCTGGGCCTTTATATCCTGCTTCAGGTCCGACAGGCCTTGGTCTCAGTCACGTGCACCCACTGGGGGACTATACCAGAATGCCTTCTCTTAAAGGGGCAGAGACTGCATAATTGGAGTAATGGGTCAGGCTCTTAATAGGATGCTGACCCTTCATACAGAGGCTCTCACTATCCAAAACACGTCACAATCTGAGAAGGCAAGTAAAAAGGATGTGAGAGACGAATAAAATGTATAATCAGTAGTTTTGTTTGTAGTTAAATATCAACCATCGCACTTGGCCCTTGACTAAGCCATTATTAGTTGGTTAATTTCTTGTATCATAGCACCAAATTCCTAAGATTTCTCTGAATTGTTCCCTGAAGGATTTCTTGTTTGGCTCTGACACTGATCTCACTTCCACCAATTTGACAGTGCGAGAGGAGAATTGGGCATATATTCCCAGCCAAAGCATCTGACTCTGGTCTACTCTGAGTAAGATCTCTATGATATCTTATTACTGTATATAGAATGGATCATCTTCCATATTGAAGTAGAGGAATAGTTTAACAGCTAAGCTAACATTAAAAGGGAGTCAGGACTCATTCCCTCCTGATATCTCATATTCTCACATTAGGAGTTCTTACTCTTACTTTAGTCTCTGAATTTTCCTTACTGTTTTAATTCAGTTTCTAACCTTTTCTGCTTGTACAAGCTGGCACTCAGTTCCATTCACTCTCCCATTAAATGAAAGTGATTAAAATGAGAAGTTATTGCCTCAAATATTCCTTCTGTTGATGTCATTGAGGCAAGTGAGACGTCAGATTTTAGTAAGATTTGCTCAATCATTTTTCTCCCTGGCTAGTTGTGCTCCATGGGAATTACTTTCAACTGCAGATCAGCCTGCCCTGTTTCACTGGAGGCTAGGATTTAAAAATATCAGGTGTCCACTGGCTCGGATTTAGATGGATGGCATCTTCCAGAGTTCACCAATTCTACCCTGGTCTAATAAAATAAAAGCCTATAGAACTTG
The DNA here is from genome assembly GCF_026122565.2 of Emydura macquarii macquarii. Taxonomy (NCBI): domain Eukaryota; kingdom Metazoa; phylum Chordata; order Testudines; family Chelidae; genus Emydura; species Emydura macquarii. The sequence goes on along the minus strand of NW_027132773.1, from coordinate 39,478,375 downwards.
TTGTCCTTCTGGTTTTAATTATGTTATTTTGGGTGTATTATTGGAAGTCCTCAGAGCAGTAAGAAAACAAGTCTTCCATGTTGGAAACTATGTTATTTCACTCATCCAAAATTCTCTGCTATCTTAATGTAAGTGCTGTCATCTGGCATGAATCACTTAAAATTTCATTTGCTTATTTCAGTGTTTGAAAGCACGTATTACGAAATAACTCCCCAGATTATTTAGATGTCCTGAAAATTTCAAATCAGCCTGTTTGTATTGCATTAGGAGTTTACAACTGGGGAGGGCGAAACTGTACAGAAATGATCCCCTTTTTTTATGCACTTGAAAAAAATGTGTATTTTACCTAAATAACATCTGTCATGGGATATATGCATATTAATTCACCAAAGGGTGGCATGTCAGGTCTCTATGACAAAGAAACAAGATGAATCCTTCACCTAGGCGGCAAGCTGACAGCATGCATGTGTCATGAAAGGAGGCACAGCCAACCCGTCTATGAAGCACTGCAAGGATTTTGGGTGACCAACACTTGGTTAGATATGAGTGTGTCTTGTTTATTAAGTGTAGGCTCTAGAGGTGTGGGTTATGATTTTATTTTGTATGTAACCTTTAGTTTCTAATACTTCTACTTGATACTACTTGAATCTCTTATGTTTTGTTAAATAAACTCATACCTGATTTCAATATAAATTTATGTAAGTGTTGGGTGTTAAGCAAAGTGATGATCTGAGGTAGAACTGGTAAGCTGGGGTGTACTGTTTCTTTGGACGCAGCAAATCTGTGAATACTGCAAGTGTCCAGTGGAGCAGGGGCTGAACACTCCAGGGAGACGCTTGGAGGGCTGGAATGTGCCAATCGCTAACCTGTAGAGTAACAGCAAAGCCTACAGATCCTAGAGGGGAATGCTTGTGTTGCCCACAGCTGGTGGAGTTGGGGAGCTGACCCAGAGTAGGCACAGACGAGACTTCCCTCATGCTAAGGGCAGGTGGTAGTGAGGTGCCTCACAACCCTGCGTGCCTGGGAAGCATAACAAATACTAATTCCAATTTTTAAAAAATTTCAAGTTAGACCCTGGTGGTGGGAGTTTGTTGCTTTCTTGGAGTGCTATTATTAAAAATAATTTTATGTCTCAATCCAGCAAAGCACTTAAACATGTGCTTAACTTTGCTCATGTGCTTTGCTGGCTAGGTTCCCCAGATTTTTTACTTGGATTTGTTGCAGAAGTTCAATATAATTTGTCATTGAAATAACACTGTCATCCTTAATTTTAAATATTCTTGGTGTAAATTGCTTGAAAGTACTTAGAGAACAGTTTAAGCTTTTCTATAAACTTCTGACTGTGACAGTCTTTGTAAATATCCTTGCTCTTCAGTCCCTCAGGACCTAACTTTTGTGCATCTTTGAGACTTTTTCATCTTTAAACTTCATTAGTTTGGCGACTTCTGCAGTAGATTTTCCTGTTTGTCTGAAGTTAATTGACTATGTTTTCATCTTCCCTTATTCCTGAATCACTGTCCTCTGTTTCATGTTGGTTCTGTGCTGCAGCCAAATAGCTCGTTATTTGGAACAAAGGGGAACAAGCACCAGATGTTAATGTAATCTCATTTGAATTAGCTTCTTTTAGGAAAATAGAAATGTGAAGTACATTGTTTTAATTACAGAGCATTGGCACTGTTCCTTTTGGCTCTAAATTGTTTTATATCTGGCTAATATGCAGGAGAGTTTGGTGTGAGTAAAAACTGCAAGGATCTAGTCCCTATATAATAATCTGCACATCCAGGTTAAAGTCCTGCTTCAACTAGCTCCCAGGATGCAATGCAAAGAAGCCCAACACTCCATCCTCTTTTAAATATTACCTTTAGTGCATATTTCATATTTTTAAGGTGATTGTTTCAACCATCCATTGTTTTTGACCTAAAAAAATGAAATAAGCATGGCATAATAGCCTGAATTTGTGAGCCACTTCTTTACTTTCCTTTGCATGCCTTTAGTATGTGATTCATAAATAGTTAACATATAACCTTTGGATTTGCTTTCTGGTCAGGTTGGGAGCCAGGAATGCATGATTTGTAGAAAGTTGGGGAAGAAGTTTTGTTGTGTCTTTCATACACCCTGGTAAGAGATTACACGTAAGTGACGCTTGCATCTCAGAAGAAGCTGTGTGTCCTTAAAGTTGGTCAGTAATATCAATTACTGAGGAAGGAGTGAGAAAAGAAAGGGTCACAAATATGAAAGATATGTACAACCACTTTTGCTAAAGACTTGTGTTGTCAAGCTTTTTACCTTCAGCTGCCTCTCCCTAATTTGCTGAACATTTTACTAGTCTCGCTCTCCTGCCTAGTATTTACCAGTAGAAAGTGAAACTGCTAAAACTTTGTAGTGGTAACTTTTATGAAACGGGGCAAAAATTACCCAACTTCTGTTAATGAAACCAAGTAACTTTCTAAGGCTTGATATCTCTACAACATCCTAACATTTTAGCACAAGCTTGGTATTATTGGAAATCTCATGTTACAGGCTTTCAAGTGAGACCAACCACAAAATATTGAGAAATTATTGCCATTGAAATGGTACTTTGTATTTTTTATTTATAAAAAGGAAAATCATGTTGCCATATATTATTATTTCCACATTTAGGTGGTGTGACCATTTGATTCCAAAATAGTTGCTTTCAGAAAAAGAAGGCTGGGCAGAGTGATCCATTTTTCCATATCTTGAATCACCAGGAAAAACAGGGTTACTTACTAGTAACTGTTGTTCTTCGAGATGTGTTGCTCATATCCATTCCAGTATAGGTGAGTGCGCGCCCCATGCACTGGTTCCCGGACCTTTTTTCCCCTTAGCAAGCCCCATAGGGTTGGCTCAGGCGACCCCTGGAGTACTGCGCTCATGCCGCGGTATATAGGGCGCCGCCGACCCTGTGGGCCCCCAGTCCCTTCTTTCTGCTGACTCCAACAGCGGGGATGGAGGGTGGGTTTGGAATGGATATGAGCAACACATCTCGAAGAACAACAGTTACTGGTAAGTAACCCTGTTTTCTACTTCAGGTGATTGCTCACATCCATTCCAATATAGGTGATTAAATAGCCATACCTTGGAGGTGGGTAGGACTCAGTGTCGAGCTGCTCTCATGAGCACAGCCCTGCCGAAGCCCGCGTCCTCTCTCGCCTGCTGCACGATGACGTAGTGGGACGAGAAGGTGTGGACCGAGGACCAGGTTGCTGCTCTGCAGATGTCCTGCAGGGGCACTCTCTCCAGGAAGGCCACTGTTCAAAGAGTGTTCAAAGAGTGCCCGGCTGGCGCATATACTGAGGCCAACCATGCCTGGAGAGGCCTGAGTTTGAGGCTAGCCAGCCTCACCACATACGTACAGGCTGCCATGTGTCCCAACAGTTGAAGGCAATGCCTGGCTGTTGTCATGGGGGACCTGTGGAGATTGTCGATTATGGCAGCCATCACCTCGAAGCAAGGCTGTGGGAGGAAGGCTCTGGCCTGGGTGGCATCCAGGGTGGCTCCGATGAAGTCTATGCACTGCACCGGGGTGAGAGAGGACTTCTGCTCGTTGATGAGCAGCCCCAATCTGGTGCATGTTGAGCAAGTGAGTTCCAGGCTGTTCCTTACATGGGCTCTGGACTTGCCCCGGATCAGCCAGTCATTCAGGTAGGGGAAGATCTGGACCCCTCTGCAACGCAGGTGGGCCGCCACCACCACCATACACTTTGTGAAGACCCTGGCGGCGGACGAGAGGCCAAAGGGGAGGGCCGAGAACTGGTAGTAGCAGCCAGCTACCAGAAACCGGAGGAACCTCTTGTGACTGGGGAGGATAGAAATATGAAAGTAAGTGTCCTTTAAATCGAGGGCAGCGTACCAGTTCCCTGGATCTAGAGCGGGAATGATGGAGGCTAGGGAAACCATACGGAACCTGAGGCGTCTGATGAATTCGTTCAGACGGCGGAGATCTAATATGGGTCTCAGGCCCCCCTTGGCCTTGGGAATGAGGAAGTAGCGTGAATAAAATCCCCTTCCCCTTTCCTGTGGAGGAACCTCTTCCACAGCCCCGAGTAGGAGGAGGGAGTTGACCTCCTGTATGAGGAGTTGCTCGTGAGAGGGGTCCCTGAAGAGGGACGGGGTAGGGGGAGTCTTGGGGGAAGGCCGTAAATTGAAGGGCATAGCCCCTGAGGACTACACCGAGAACCCAACATTCTGAAGTGATGTTTCACCACTCGGTGTAGTACAGCCGGAGTCTGTGGGCAAAGGGCCCCATGAGATCCAGGGGAACAGGAGAAGTGCCACTCTCGTGCACACCATCAAAATTGTCTTTTATTATTTTGCCCCTTGGCTGGGCCGTGTTGGGGGGCTGGCCGATGAGCCCGAGCGGTCGCGGCGGTTAGACACCCTGTACCTGTCCCAACCCCTCCTGGGCTGAGCGGGTCTGGGAGGCAGCCTCGGGGGAGGCTGAGGCTGTCGCTGGGCTTGTGGCCAAGACTGGCACCTCGAGGCCTGAGGGCTATAGAGCCCTAGGGATCTCAGCGTAGCCTTAGAATCCTTGAGGGCGTGCAGCTTGTCGTTGGTCCTCTCTGAAAAGAGGCCAGCACCATTGAACGGCAGATCCTGGATGGCCTGCTGGACCTCTTGGGATAGTCCCGACGACTGTAACCAGGAGCACCGCCGCATCACAATGGCTGAAGCCATGGCCCTGCTGGCGGTGTCCTCTGCGTCGCTGGCCGTTTGTAAGGCCGCCCCTGCCACTGCAGCATCTTCCTGGATCACTGTGGCAAAGTCCGCTGCCTGGTCCTGGGGCAACGCCTGTGCAAACCTCTGCAGTGAGGACCAGAGGTTGAGGTTATACCGGCCGAGGAGCGCCTGGTGATTTGCGATCCTCAGCTGCAGGGCTGTAGTTGAATAGACCTTGCGGCCAAAAAGAGCTAGTTTTTTACAGTCCTTGTTTTTGGGGGTGTTGCCCTGAGCCCCCTGTCTATCTCGCTGGTTGGCGGCACCAACCACAAGCGTTCCCAGGGCAGGGTAGTTGTATAAAAATTCAAATCCCTCCGCGGGAACGTAGTATTTTTTTCTCGGCGCCCTTGGAAGTAGGGGCAACCGAGGCAGGGCTTTGCCAGAGGGCCTTGGCCAACTTCAAGACCCTCTCATGCACCAGCAGGGCCACTCTCGATGGCCCTGACGCCCCCGACACACCAAAGAGGGGGTCCTCCTCCTCTGACAGCTCTTTGAGCTCTAGATTTAAATTGCTCACTACCCTCTTGAGCAGTTCTTGGTGTACTCGAAGATCGGGCAGCGGTGCCCTATGGTCCCTGGCGGCCGCATCATCCAGGGACGAAGAGGAGGATTGTGGGAGGGGCCCCATGGAGGGACCCTCCTCAGGGTCCGATTCCTCCTTGGAGGAATGGCCCTTGTCCGGTTGGCTCGGAGTGGTGGGTGCTGGTTGGGCCACAGACGAGTGGACCGACACCATGCCCTGGCCCATCTGGGTCCTCCAAAGCCCCCGGTACAGCCACTGCCATGGGCCTTGTGGCCACGCCAGTGCCAGATCGGTGCCGACTGGGATGCCTCTTGATGGTGGGCTCGGGACCCAGAGCCGCTGGATCTCTGCTTATGGCCCTTGGCTGGTGAGCGGCTCCGAGACGATGACGATGAGGATCGTCGGTGCCGACGCCTACGGTGCTGGTGGGGGGATGAGCTGCTGGAGGACCTGGATGGTGACCACCTCTTCCGCCTCGACTGTTTGTGGCGGCACTTCCCACCTCAGGACTGGGAGCAATCCTGACTCCGAGAAGCGCGATCAGCTGCGCGGTGCCGTAGCTGCCGGTGCCGAGGACTGCAGTGCCGTGGCTGCCGGTGCCGAGGACCGGGATCCTCGCTGGACTGCAGTCCAGGGATTGTGACCGGTGCCTTCGTGTGTCCTCCAGTGCCGGAATCCCCGTAGGGCTGTGTGCCGGGGATCTGGACCAGTGACGAAGACGTCTGGTCTCGTAGGGCGCCGGGGTCGGCCTCAGGCTGCGCACCGGGGATCTCGACCGGCGCTGTGCAGGACTTGCTACTGGGGTGCGAGAGCTGGAGCTGTGACCCCTGTGCGAGGCGAACTGTAACAGCGTCGCCTCGCGCGAGAACCTCTTGACCGCCCTCGGTGCCGCGGTGTCGAGGAGCTCGACAACTCGGTGTCGGAGCTGGGAGGGAGCTCGCACTCTCGACCCTCCGCGACCATCTGGGGGGAGACCTGGACTGCCATCTCTGCCACCCACTGGGGCCACCCAGCGTGGGTTTACCCCGAGACGCCGGTCCCTGCACTCTCGGCCGAGGGGTGGATGGAGGCGTGGGCATGCCCATGAGGGCGTGTGCCACAGCGAATGCCTCCGGCGTCGACAGTCCTTTCAGGGGCGCTCCCCCGCCCCCAGGAGTCGGGGGAGGCTCCCTGCGAGGAGATGCTGGTGCCGGAGTAATCTCCACGGCACCTGGCTGGGGCATCTCCTGACTCCCCCCAGGCTGGACGAGCGGTGCGGGGGAGTCTTGGCGCGCGGTGTTCTTCCCTTTCTTCCGTTTCGGCACCGGGCCCTGATGGGTCAATGTCGGTGCCGGTGGAGCACTCCGGACCGAGGAGACGCTCGGTGCCGCAGGGGAACGTGCTGGTTCCAAGTCTGGCCCAAGCGCGGACTCCATAAGGATGGCCTTCAAGCGCGCATCTCTTTCCTTCTGCATGCGGGACTTGAAGGCCTTGCAGATTTTACATCTGTTCTTTCTGTGCTGCTCTCCGAGGCAGCAGAGGCAGTGGTCGTGAGGGTCACTCATGAAAAAAGCCTTTCTGCATTCGGTGCAGGCTTTGAAGCCGGTTGAGCCAGGCATGGCCCAACTTAAGCCCCTGAAGGCTATCTATCTAACTAATTCTAACTATTAACTTGCTTAACAACTATACTTAACACTATACTAAAAAACAATCAACAGTCACTGTTCAAACAAAGGGGATGCTACTTGCTGAAGTTACGTTCCCGTAACCGTCACAGGTGGAAAGAAGGAACTGGGGGCCCGCTGGGTTGGTGGCGCCCTATATACCACGGCATGAACGTGGTATTCCAGGGGGCGCCTGAGCCGACCGTACGGGACTTGCTAAGGGGAAAAAGGTTCCGGGACCCAGTGCACGGGGCGCGCACTCACCTATATTGGAATGGATATGAGCAATCACTCGAAGTAGAAACTTCATTTGGTTTTAGCCACAGTGGAAAGTTGTCTACTTCAAAATTATTTAGAACCCCTGGCAGTCTTCCAGCAGAAGCTCAAGAAGTGGAATCGCTGAGGTTTGCAGGTCAAGATTGATTTGAACAGTGGAGTTTGAAAGAAAAAGGATAAATAGAATCTGAAACTAAACTGTTTTAATGTGTATATATAATTTTTTTTTTCAGAGTCATAAAATCCATGTACGAACTAAAGGAGGTAAACTGATCTGTCTGGGAACTCTTCATGGAAATGCAGATATTCATGCAACAGAGAAAAGTGTAAGCAAGAAATGAAGTCTTCATTTTCGGGGATTGTTATATTTGTAATTCAAGTTTTCTGATGCAAAGTAGGTAAATGCTGAGGAATGTTTATATACCAAAACTTGATTCTGATCAGCTAATCTTCATCTCATTGTTATCTTGTCTATCCTCCATCTGATTGTTGTCTTTTTCCATATATTTATGGCATTGTCTACACAATGCATTAGTCCAAACCAGAGGCGTGTAAATTCTAATGTGTACTAGTGTGTTGCTCATTAACTGGCCTGTGTGGACCCAGCTGATGAGCATTTAAAGGTTCCCTCGTGCAGTGTTTCTCAACCTTTTAAGACTGTCCCCTAACTTCTGAAAATTTTAATAAGTACCCCAACACTCAATTTTCCACTCTGAGAAATACAATCTTTTTCCTCTTTACTGTTGGACGATTGTATTTCTTGTAAAGCAGGAGAGTTAACTGAGTTCTGCAATGCTATGTGGCTGTGGCAGATCACAAAACCCTCTGCTGTTTCTCCCTTCCTTCCTCCTCCCCTTCTTCCATATAGGAGCAAAGGTCAATGCCAGCTAATCACTGTGGTCTCATGGTGGGGTCACGTGGTGTTCGCCTCACACAGCCAGGAAATTGTGCGGTACGAGCAGGCAATAGCGGCCCACCAGAGTGGATAGCAGCGCTCTCCATGGCCATCCCTAGGGGGGTGCGGGCTTGGGGCAAATCACACTGTAGGCCCCTCTTCACATTTTTATACTGATAAGATCTAGGGTTGTCATAGTTGTCAATTTTACTACTCAACTATGGCAGTGAAATTGACAAATAAGCCTGTGGGTAGAGCCCGACTCCAGGACCGGGCAAGCCACTGGGCTTTCCACCTGACTTTCTGGGCACTGGGTTTGAGCCGGGGAGGGGAGCTGCCACCTGGGCAAGTTGTAGGCGGCTGCTGCCTGGCTGCCAGCCCAGGAGTGGGCGACTGCCACCTGCTCCGAGCTTGGGCGGAGGAGGCTTTTGCGCAGTCTGGGACCTGGAGGTGTGGGCAGGTGGCAGGCAGCTGCTGCCCATCTTCAAGCCAGGGTGCGGGAAGCTGTCTCTTGGCTTAGAGCTGGGGTGCGAGTGGCAGCCACCCAGCTGTGAGCCCAGCTCGCAGGGTGCAAGAGGCTGGGACAGGGCAGGATACAAGGAGCTGCTGCCTGGCTTCCCAAAAAGCCAGCGGCTGCTGCCCAAGTCAGCGGCTGCTGCCCGGCATCCCAAAAAGCTGGCGACTACCGTCCAGCTTCCCAGGACTGGGGTGGCTGCTGTCTACCTCCCAGCTAGGAGATGGGACTGGGTGGGAAGCCTTCGGCTGCCGCCTGCTGGACCAAGCGGGAAGCAGGTGGCTGCCGCCTGGCTTCCCAAGAAGTCGGCGGCTGCTGCCCACCTCCCCTCACTGGCTTTTTCACCACGTGCCCCCTGCCTGTGTCTCACGTACCCTCAGGGATTACGTGTACCACAGGTTGAGAAACTATGGCCTAGTGCACATTAATCTAGACCTATTTGAAACAGGCATACATTAACACACAATAGGGAACTTTTAGTGAGTGCTAATAGTGGCCACACAGGCCAATTAGTGCGCAGTATGCTAGTGCGCATTAGATTTTATCCCCTTCTGGTATGGACTAATGCACCGTGTAGACAAGCCCTTAGACTTAGCTCTTCAGGGTAACGGCTGTCTTTTTCTTATATGTGTACATAGGACAGTGGGGTCCCAGTCCTGATTGGGAGCTCTAGTCACTACACCAATAAAAATGAATAAAGCCTGCAAGCATCCCACTTGTGGAGAGATTAGAGGCTGGAACTCAAGATTTCTTATTTTGTCTTTTATAAAGTTTGTCAGTTAAATTATTAAACTGAGATTCAAATTTGGTATCTTGCTGATGACTACTTTTTGTATCTGACTATTTAACTTGTGTCATTTTAAATTTTGCATCTGAGATCAATATATACATACTAATTTTACCATAGTAGATTTAAATGCTAGTTTTTGTTAATAGTAAGTAAAAATAAAATTCAGTCTCCTTTTATTCTAACATAGGAACAAATTAGCTATGGAATATCTAGGTGCAACTCTGCCAATTCCAGCTTAGTTGTGCCTACTTATGTTAGGGTTAAATTGTCCAATATTTTCAAATATGGGTGCCTAAAATAGGCAACTAAATCCATATTTAAGCACCTAATTAAAAGGGGCTTGATATTCACAAGTGCTGAGCCCACCCAAAGCTTGCATTGAAGTTAATGATAATTAAGCAGCTCTGAAAATCAGATGATTTATTTAGGTTCTTAAATATGGATTTAGATGCCTAACTCTAGGCAACCAAATTTTGGCCATAACATATTAAGAACAACAACAAAAGTATCTTAAATCACATCTAATAATTTAACGGTTGTAGGATCATCAAAACTAAAGCAGAAAAGGGTTTGTGTATTTCTGGGCAGTTGTTTAGGTCAAATGCCGAATGAGAGTATGCAACACTAATACAATATGAGCTGAAGAGTGTGGTTAATATAAAGCAGTTTTAAAGTAGAAATAGTTCATATTTTCCAGCGGATGGCACTGTAAGGCAGATTTGAGGTCACTGCTTTGTTTGCCTTTCTTTATGACAAGGGAGATAAGAGTATTTTGTACAGCTGCCACTCCTTGGACCAGATTTTGGCCCTTGCTTCAGTGGTGCAAAAGGATTCTAAAGCTGTCCTAACTGGACAGCTGAGAATTCCACTGACTGTGCCACCCCAGCCTGGCCTTTTGTCATGTAATCTGCTGGGGGAAGGGTGTGACTTGATCCTGCTGAGGTTCTGTCATCCTTGGCTGGTGTCATGATTCCTCTGAAGCCAGGTTAGAGCAGTTCCGAGGCTGCTGGCAGCTCCATAGTTTGGGGGAGCACAAAGATGGTTTACAGCCACCATGGTGCCCCCTTTTCATGTTCCTATGATGAGCTCACCTCAGCCTGACCTGAGGAATGGAACCCTTGCTTTTTCATATTGAGTAAAATTCAGTGTAGTGTAGGGGTCCATATACCAAAGCAGATTCACTTGTTTTACAACATACCAGTGTTGGCTCCCTTCTCATATATGTTGTTGTAAATTAGGATTAACACAAGTAAGTCATTTGTCATAATCTACTGTCACTTATAGTCATGAATTATGTGGAGTTACTCCAAATTTACAGTGGTGTAACTGAGAGTAGACTTTAGCTATGGAGCTACAGCAGTGTAAAGCCAGTATCCGACGAGAATCAGGCACATTGGTATTTCACGTTAGAAATGTGACATTTATATTGTAAATACAAACTATAGCCTATCTAAAGATATTCTAATGTAATGGATGCATTTTAACCTTGGAAATATTACTATTTTTTAACATAAATGTTCTGCTAAAATGTGATTTTGAAGCAATAAAACAGTCAAATTTCATACAGCTTTTAATATTTGAAAATATACTTTCCTAAATGCCCATAATAATTTACGTAATAATATAGTTTAGGACTACTGAGCCAAAGTCTGCTCTTAGTGACATTTTTTAAAATCCACAGTAACTTTATAGAGGTCAGTGGAGTTACTATGAATTTACAGTCATGGCACTGGGAACAGAATTTGGCATATCATATTTAGTTGCAGAGTAAAATTTCTTAATGCAGTATTTGGGCAGCCAGTTTTTAGAGTGTGGTGTTCGGCTTGTCTCAGATTGTGTTTCTGTTAGTAATCAGGCTGCATTATATTTACTACATGTGCTGTTATTACACTTTTGTTCCATTAGTGGTAGTCATCATTATGTAGTTAAGATTTTGTCAGCATTTCCATTATAAACCAGGAATATGAGGGGTTTCTATCTGTGCTTTATAATCTGGGCTGAAATAAGACACTCAAGATTTCAGCCACAAGAGGAGTTTTTTCTAAAATACTAGACAAAAAGGAAGAAATGGTCGAGGAACTTTTAAAACAAAGAATGAGAGTAAAAAAAAAAAAGTATGGTTTGCTTCTTTCTTCAAGCTTTTTTTTATTGAGAGTCAGAAACTAATGCAGTATTGCAAACTTGTCATGAAAACTTGCCCAGTCACAAAATCTGCTCACTCCCATTTACTGTGTTGAAGAATGAACTAATGATATTTTACTTGCCCACCTAAAGAAAACTAATGACCCTGTGCATGAAGGCGAACAGAGTTTTGTGCAGCTGAACTACTGCATCTAAAAAAGTATAACTGAGTTCAAAAAAGAATTAGGTAAATTCATGGAGGATAGGTGCATCATTGGCTACTAGCCATGATGGTCAGGGACACAACCCCATGCTCCAGGGGTCCTTAAACCTCTGACTGCCAGAAACTGGGACTGGATGACGGGGTATGGATCACTTGATAATTGCCCTATTCTGTTCATTCACTCTGAATCACTGGTCACTGTAAGAAGACAGGATACAGAGCTAAATGGACCATTGGCCTGATCCAGTATGGCCATTCTTCTGTTCATAGGAGGGAATTGAATTTCCCCAAGACTTTTTGCAGATTGATTTGTGAAAACATCCCACTTATTTCAGTGGGGAGTCATTAGCTAAACTACACTGCTAGGATCTTGTATAACACTTACTTAACCAAACCAAACTGTTCGGATTCTGCCAAAGATCCATAAAAGCTAAACAACTGAACATTTAAAAATATACCTAGTCACAGTGGAGAGCCACCCTGTTTTGCCCATCTTTCTCTGTTTACTGTACTTGCCTTAATTGTGTATCCTGCTTTTGTGGGCTTGCACTTGTGGGTGAGATCTGAGGTGATATTAGAATTTTGAGGTGTTTTGAAATGCTCATTCCTCGCCTCAGTAACTTTCAATAGTAACTAGCTGCCTTTCTGCCCTTCACTTCATTATCAACCTCTGCATCCAGTAACTAGTAAGCACATTGGCTAGGTGTCATCAATAAAATGTTAAGCAGTGAAATCGTTGCTAATGTTGATATTTAAATTTTCATCAGTAGGAGCCAGAGTTCCCATGAGGATAAATGTGGTATTTCACATCTCTCAGAGAACTATTGTTTCAGGCTTTTTTTTGCATATTCAGGAAAGCAGCTCTGCAGCAGTTTACCCTTAGGCTGTGTCTACACTAGGATGTCTTTTTCCTAAACGTTTGCTGTCTCTGTTTCAGTTTCACTGATGGTAACAATGAAGGCTTCACTAATGTAGACAGGGCTCCAGACGGCTACCAACATTTTAAATAATATGACATCTAATCTTGTTCTGAATAGGTCTTGATGACCTGATGCTTAAAATGTAAAGAGCCACCAGTGCCTGGGCGACATTAGCACTGCAAGAAGAAACTTAGAGGGAGAGTTTTCAGAGGCACAAAGAGCAGTTAGACCCAAACTTCCATTCTCTTTCAATCAGAGTCAGGTGCCTACTTGCCAGTTGTGCCTTTGAAAATCTCTCCCTCAACCTTTTTAAAAATGAAAGCTTAAATTCTGGAACATAATTTTGAGGGAAGTGTTGGTTTATGTGGCAACTGCCACAGCTGTGGAATTGCTGAATACATGGAACCTTGACTACAGTGGAGCAGTTTAGCTTTAAATAACATGATGTTTAAATGACTTTTCAGAAGTTGGCAGCAATCCATGTACATTACTGAGTTATATGAGGTCTGAGACCAAATATCACTAGCTGTGCACTGTGTATGAAATATAGGGTTAAATTATGTGCTGTTCCTCTAAGGCCTAAGCTATAAACCATCTTTGTGCCGTACTGTTTCTAGGTGGTCTGGGAGTTGCAGAGGCTCCTGGTATAACTTAATATACACAGGTTCCAGGGCTAAGGCAGCCTCCCCCAGGTTGCCCTGTGGGCTGCAGTGTTGCCCAAAATCTCCACAGTGCTGTGACCCTGCCTCCAACATGCCTCTCCTTACACCATCCTTGCTCCCAGCATGCCCCCATGCTGGGGCTTGTGAAGATGTCCTCAGGAGCTGTCTTTCACTGTGTCTGCACCAGTGCAATACCCCCAGCCTGATACAGGGCTTTTAAGGCCCCTTTATGCTGCTTTGGCTGTTTTATGTGGCATAAAGAGGCTAGAACCAAACTTAGTTGACTGTAATCTCCCAAAGCAGGGGTGCAGGGAGAGAACCTTCACTTCCTAAGACTGACAGAAAATTTTCATGGCACATCCTTATATTTGTAAGAACTTTTCTACATCACATCCTTTTCAAACGATTATATTGGGATGGAAGATTTTCTTTTCCTCATGAATTTGTTCATTTTATAAGGCAAAGATAACATTAAAATGCCAAAGTGGATTTTAAGATGAGCAGATGTAAAACACAGTATACACTGCAAGGCTGTAAATCATTTCATATAGTGGATAATGACTTTGCACACAACACAGTTTATTAAGGAGAAAGGCAAAGTTGGCAAATTAAAAATATACTGAACAGGAGTGTAACTTGAATTATTGTATAATTACTACCCAAATCATGCTGAACTTGTAAGTATTGGATTGCTTGGAAGCTGGGCCCAACCAAACAATATACATTTTAATATGGGGAAATGTAAAGTTATACTTCTAGGAACCAAAAATGTAGGGTATACTTACAGGATGGAGAACTCTTTACTGGGCAGCAGTGACTCTAATAAACTCTGGTGGGTCATGGTGGATAAACAGCTGACCCTGAGCTCCCACTGTGACACTGTGGTAGAAAGGGCTAATCCAATCCTTAGATGTATAACAGCAGAGTAATGTGTAGTAGGATTAGGGAGGTTATATTACATTTGTATTTTGACACTAGTGCGATCACTGGAATACTGTGTCCAGTTCTGATGTCAACAGTTCAAGAAGGATGTTGATAAATTGGAGAGGGTTCAGAGAAGAGCTGTAGGAATGATTGAAGGATAGAAAAACACAATTTATAGTGATAGTCTTAAGGGAGCTCAATCTATTTAACAAAGAGAAAGTTAAAAGATGACTTGATCATAGTCTAAAAACACCTGTATTGGGAACAAAAATTTTGATAATGGACTCTTCAGTCTAGCAGAGAAAAGTATGATATGATCCAATGGCAGGAGGTTGGAGCTAGGCACATTCAGACTGGAAATAAGTTGCAAATTTTTAATAGTGAAGGTAATTAACCATTGGACTAATTTATCAGGGATTGTGGTGGATTTTCCATCACTGGCAATTTTAAAATCAAAATTGGATGCTCTTCTAAAAGATATGCTCGTGTTCAAACAGGAATTAATGTAGGGAATCCTTTGGTCTGTTTCATATAGGATGATTATAGTGATTCTTCTGGCAAAATAATCTATGAATCTATAAGAATTTAATTCTTTTCTGTGTAATCACGTGAGACTGCGCCTCCTACTGAGTATGTCCAAATAGTCTCTATTCAGTTATGAAACTGCCTATTTACACTAAGGCCAGGTTCTACTTTGCACCACTCCAGTCTATCCAAAATGATACCTTCTAACTCCTTTCCTGTCTCTCCAGTCTTATTGGATTCAAACCCCTTGCCTTCACCTTCAAGGCTCACCTTAGCGTGGGGTCCTAGTCTATGGATTAGGGCTCCTAGGCATGACCGTAATACCCTTAATAACTAATAATAATATTATTTCACTCTGCTTTCCAGTATTCTATCAGTTTTTCACCTGTCATGCTCACAAAGTGACCCAATGAATAGTCTGAGTAAACAGCAGCACAGAACTTTCAAACCAACATGGGGCAAAAGAAACAATGTTTGTTCATATTATGGGTTTTTTTTATAGTGTTCATGGTGTTGGCATATTCTTGCAGTAAATTACTTCCTATCAAAGCACCTCCTCTTAACTTCATCTCTTAAATATCTGCAAAAGTCATTGTCTGAAGATCACTAACCCTCAGTTATTAATTTTGATCATATAGTGTAACTTATTTTTTAAATAGATTAAGCTTGTTTCATTTGGTAGGTTCTGGCTGAGATCTTTCACTCCCCTTATTTGGGGTCATATGAGTAATATGCAGGACTGGAACCTGAGTACCTGTGTTTTATTGCTGGTTGTGCCACAGACTCCTTTGTGTTATCTTTGAAAATCCTTTAAACCTCTTTGTGCCTCAGGTTCTCTATCTGTAAAATGTATCTGTATAATAATACTTGCCTTCCACATAGAGGCGTTGTGAAGATTAATTCAGTTTATACTTACAAAGTGCTTATAGCTGAAATCTGACACACCACTTGTGTTTTGTATCTGGGTAAATGTGTGTCATGTAGCTCCTTTTAATTCTGTTACCTCTCTGTTGCCTCTTTAACAGCCTTGGCATATTTTGATGTTTATTTCAGCTTCTTCTCTTACAGAGTGTGAATATAGAGAAACTGCAGGGGACATCCATCAAAATTTCTACCGAAGATGGTTTGTTGAAAACCAAGTATCTTTATGCAGAATCTTCATTTCTGTCTTCAACAGCTGGTGATATTCTACTGGGAAGTATTCATGGTAAGACAGGAAAAGCAAAATACAGTCTGGAGTTTAGCAGACCTGTGGGTATCTATAGTGTTAAATATAAAAACAAAATGACTGCTCCCAGGAAACTGGAGCCTAGATAATCAACTGCAGACACAGCAGCTGAACAGACCAGACTCAAACAGTTCAACACTGGCAGATGCGAAAATGATGAGATCACCATATATGACAAGTTAATTAATTCTTCCTCTGCTGTAAATAATACTGTATTTTAAAGATACTTCCATAAGTAAGCTTTTTATAGTAAGGAAAAGGCATATGAGGAAGAAACATATATCACATTTTTAGGGATATAAATTAACAATTTACTATAGAATTAAATAGTGAAAAATACAACAAATAAAAGGAACATTAGTGGTAGAACTATCCTTTGTATTTAAACATCTGTTTTCATCTCTTTATAGAAAGCAAAGGGGTTAACTTGTTTAACAAGACTTCAGGGTAGAATTTGGTTAAGATAACTTAAAGTGATACTATTTTTATTAGAAATACTTTCTTAGTGTTTGTGCTGGCACCTGTATAGCTAGTACACTGCCAGTTTATAATTTTCCAGGTCAAATGTCATATTTTTCCCCCAAATGTTTTTCATCCAGGATTGGAAGGATGGCTAACATGGGTCTCTTTCATATTAGTAGTAGTGGTGGTTGGAACCTGATGCCCAGTCATAATTCACCAGAATTCCCCTTGAGTACCTCTTCATTGATGTGTTTGTGGTGATTTTGAAGCTAAGTTAAACAAATTGGAGCATGTATCAACAGTGAATTACTCATACTGGCACAAGTTCCAAATTTTAGTTATATACCACCAAAACAACTTGCTACAATTTCATGGAGACTGCAGATTTTTACTTCACTCCAGAAATGCTGCTTCTCCCTCTGATCTTTATAAAAGAACCACTGTCTTGTCAATTATAGAAAACTGAAAACAACAGATAAGCTTCCTGGCTACAGTGCCAGCCTTTAGAATGGAACCAGCCTCTCCAATAGATGGGGCATAAATAAATTTAATCACATAACTAGTATATTTAGTTGCTGTCTAGTACATTAAGCCAATATGCTGACTTCTACTAAAAAGTCTTCTAACAATTAAGTTCTTAATGTGTTGAATTGGGAGAGTTGGGGGGTGCAGGTCTCCAAGAAAAGCTTATTTTGGATGTTTCAACCCAAAAATAAAAGAGCAACAGCCATACTTGGAGGTAAATCTCTTTTACAGTCCACATATCTAAAGCTGTGTTGTAATCTCAGTCAGGAACATGAATGCAAATAGAGCTGTATCCAGAATAAACAAATAGTTCTTGCTTTACTTCATGCTTATTTTCATAAAGCTCTACATTAAATGGTTCTGGAATTTTTAATGCTTGCTCTTTTAACAACAATTATTTTAAAAATGTTGCTTTTAAAAACAAAAGTAAAAGTAGATATACATTTATTTAGTACTATGAGTTCCTTTTTATGGAACAGTAATTCTTTGTAAACACAGCCCACAAGTAATAAGGATCTATTCATGTTTATATAGTACACATGTTATAACTTGTTTTTAACCTGATGGTAAAACTTTAAGGCAAATCTTATTTTAAAATGATATATTCCTCTATTTTAGTAATAATACCATAGATTATTAAAAATGACAATTTTAACATTTAAATTTACTCTTTGGCCACTTGTTTACTTTTGCATTTTCCTTAGCTTGAAAATCACAAGTAGTTATTTTTACTTTTGATTCTAGTGAATTTCACGTTTTGGGTTAGATTGCAAACTCATCAGAGGAGTGTTTATTTGTTAATTAAACACACTGATATCTTGTAACTAACGTATATGGCAAAGTTAAGTAAAAGATAGATTTGCAGCTTTAAGTTGCAGTTAATTGATACATTTGGATATATTCAAAAGATAAGGCATTTTCTTTTTTATGAATAAAAATTCAGACTGTGTGTTAACCAGTGGAGTACAGACCTCGCCAGAGTCGCCTTGGCTTTTGTATTTTGGTATTGCAAGGAGCCACTGTTCATGATATTGCATTTAGTAAAGTTCAGAAAGCTGCCTGGTGTCCTTAACTCAACATGCAACAGTTCTTCTCACAGTTTTCTACTAAACATCAATGCCACTGGCAGCAATGAGAGACTTTTCATGAGAGTCACAGGAAAGCACTTTTGCCTGACACATAATGTAGATAAAAATGATTTTAAATATTTAAATAATTTTAATTAAATCCAATTTTTAATGTACATGTTGTTAGTGCTTTATTTTCATCCCATTTTCTAATCTTAAATCACTAAAATGAATATTTTGAACCTATTTCTCCAATTAGTTCCATTTCATATTTTACATAGAATTTTTTTTTCCTAGTTAAGAAGTTTCCCATTTTAAATGCTTATTTATGTTGAAGAAGACAAGTACTTGGCTTATCAACATCCTTACAGTTAGAACAACACAACACAAATTTAAACACAAAATGGATAAGCAAAATGTAGAGGATAACCTATACTCTGTTTGCAACCAACACCTCTTTCCTACAGCAAGTCAAGAAAGCTGACCAGATGGCTGTGTCAGGGTTTGCCGTTTTGAAGTAAATGGAACTTGTACTCCTAAATCATTTAAGTGTTTTTGAAATTACTATGCTTGGTGCCTAAATATGGACTTAGGAGCCTAACTTTAGGCCTGTTTTTGAAAAATGTGCCCCGTGTGTATAAAAAAGTTTCTAAAAACTTTGTTCATATATTGAAAGTCTAATTAATTTTTCATTGCTATCACTGAAGCAGTTTTGTTTTTTGAAGTGAAATATTTTGTGCCATTCAGAGTTTCTTAAAGACAAATAAAATGTTAGTCCCTGATGCTTAACTTTAAGTACAGGAGTAGTCCCATTAGCTTCAATGGAATTAATCGTGTCATTAAAATTGCATACTTCCATAAGTGTTTGCAGGATCAGGGCCTTATTTTTCAATATTTTGTTTTTAGCCAAAAGCAATTTTGTAAAATTCAAATAAGACACCTTCTTAGTAGTGGCTTTTTAAAAAAAAATCCAGCATTTCTAATTAATTAATTATAATTTTTAATCTAATATTACAATAACACACTTTTCAGATTAGTTGTACAAAGTGTGGGGAATGAGGGAGTTACATATTTTTATAAATATCATATGCTCTTCAGTTTACGTATGTGATATTGTCCTACATGTGTAATTATTCATAAAGTTAAATCAAAAAGCACTGTAAGGAGAAAACCAGCAAGAAATGAAACAATGACAAAGATAAAGTACTGTAATGGAGAATGCCAAGGGTCCTTGGGGAAACAAAGGTAAGCTATTGGGGAATACCTTCAGCCTGGCTCCAATTAAGCTGGCAAAGTTTACTCTTTCCAGGCCAAACCTAGGATCAAAGGGGATGCAAAAATCTTAAAAATGCTGGCCTAGGGAAGAAGAACACACTGCATCAGGACACATTGTTTCTCTCAACCCAGAGATGGAGGTAACTGGGCAGAATGGAACTTACTAAAGCTTACAAGGAAAGATAAGGTTTTGGTAAGGGAAAATGTATATAGGCCTCTTTTTGTTTTATCCATTTGCTCTGCTTATAGTGTACCTGTAACGTGAATAAATAATGCTTTGTTTTGAAGAAGCTGGTTTTGAGTCCCTTTAATCAGCTGCTGTCATAGGTAGAGGTAAAGAGCTTACAGATGCTAAACCCAGTTGAGCCTGTTCGATTAACACAGATGGTAAAGAGAGGGCCTGCAGCCCAGATATCCAGTTAGGAATGGTAGAACCACATTGTTGCTCACAGAGAAGGAGGGGTGAAGGTGGCAAAATCTGTCCCTAAAAGGGTGCACTTGAGAGAGATTAAAAGGGATCTAGGTGCACTTGCCTTGTAACCCCTGATTTAAATAAATTATTTTTTATATCAAGTGATTTGAATTATTGATTTAAATTTCCTGAGCATTTAAACTGAATGCCTTGGCCAGTCATGGTTTACCTTATTGATAGACTTATTTACCTGACTGTAATACATTAAAAAGCAACTGGTATTGAATTATATAAGAGTTACAACACTTGGTTGGCATTACCATGCAGAATAGACTCATAGACTCTAAGGCCAGAAGGGACCATCATGATCATCTAGTATGACCTCCTGCATATTGCAAACCACAAAAACATCACTCACCTACTCATGTGCTAGACCCCTAAACTCTGACTGAGTTGCATGATTTAAAGACTTCAAGCTACAGAGAATCCACCATTTACACTAGTTTAAACCTGCAAGTCACCCATGCCCCATGCTGTAGAGTAAGGTGAAAAACCCCCAGAGTCTCTGCCAATCTGACTCAGAGGAAAATTCCTTCCTGACCCAAATATGGCGATGAGTTAGACCCTGAGCATGTGGGCAAGACCTACCACCCAGACACTTAGGAAAGAATTCTCTGTAGTAAGTCAGAGCCCTCCCCATCTAGTATCCCATTACTGGGTATTGGAGATACTTTCTGCTAGCAGTCACAGATCAGCTACATACCATTGTAGGCAGTCTCATTATACCATCCCCTCCATTAAATTATCAAGCTCAGTCTTGAAGCCAATTAGTTTTTTTGCGCCCACTGCTCCCCTTGGAAGGTTGTTCCAAAACTTCACTCCTCTGATGGTTAGAAAGCTTTGTCTAATTTCAAGCCTAAATTTGTTGATGCCCAGTTTATATCTGTTTGTTCTTGTGTCCAAGTTGGTGCTTAACTTAAATAACTCTTCTCCTTCCCTGGTATTTATCCCTCTGATGTATTTATACAGAGCAATCATATCTCCCCTCAGCCTTCTTTTGGTTAAGCTAAACAAGCTAGCTCTTTGCGTCTCCTCTTACAAGGTAGATTTTCCATTCTAGTAGCACTTCTCTGCATCTGTTACTGCTTAGGACTGCAGTAGCCTTTTTCAGACCAACATCACATTGGCGGCTCATAGTCATCCTGTGATCGACCAGTACACCCAGATCTTTCTCCTCCTCTGTTACCTAAGTTTTGAAATGAACTTCTGATTTAAAAGATCTTGGCTATGTGCAGCATGGAGGAAGGTTAAAAGGGGAACTCTCTTATGCTATCATTAATTTATCACCTAGATATTATAAAGAAGCTATGACATGTGGAAAGGCTTGTTGTTATTAGAGCTTAGCACTGTAAAAGCAGATGAAAACATTGTCCTTATCCAAAAATGAGTCTTATGCATTTTTAATTGCAGATTATGGAACTATTATGTGTTAAATGACTTCATTTCAAAATTCTAAGTATTTTAGCAGTCTGGTTTTAGCTCCTTCATAGGTATATATCTCAATAGCATCAACTTCACAATTCAAAACCAAAGCCAAGATGGAGGGCTGGGATATGAACTCTATCCCTTCCCATGCACTCTAACATGCCTTGTCCCTTTATGGGCCTAATAGAGTCAGGAATTCACAGGAAAAGCAATACAAGAGATATATGATGCCACTGTTCACATCCCAGGAGCCACATCTTGAGCTTGCTTCCAGTTGACCTCAATGCCATAGACTTGAGTCTTACAATATCTATAGATAAAATTTAGGAAGGCAGGAAAAGGTTCTAATGTTCAGAAAGAACAGAAAGCATCGAAACATTAAGCCACCACCATCTGTGATCTATTAAAGTTGCTAGAATGCAGTATTTACAGTATTTCACCACAACATCACATCCACTTGTGCAGCGAGAGATGATTTTACATGCTTAGCTTCAGATCTCTGGCACTCTTTTATTTATTCTCTTTAATCTCTTTGGGCCAAATTGTGTGAGGCGCTCAGCACTACCGAATCCCACTAAAGTCAGTGAAAATTGAGGATACTTGGTATCTCCAATAGGACTCTCTACACCAGTGTTTCTCAACCTTTTTCCATTTGCGGACCTCTAAAAAATTTAAAATGAAGGTGTGGACCCTGTTAGAAATCTGTGGGCTGGTCTACACTGCCATCGAAGGGGGATATTCAAGTTATGTAAAGTAGCGTGCATATCTCCCATCAACTTATTTACATTGCATACCACAGCATCTTCACTGTTCTGTGTTGATGGGAGATGCCCTCTGGTCGATGCAGCCTTTCTTCTTTCGGGGAGATGGATTAATGTTGTTGACCAGAGAGAACTTCTGGGATCAATTGAGCTGGTCTCCATGACCCGCTCAATTGATCCCTGCTGCTGTGGCAGTGAAGACATATCCTTAGATATATAGTCTGTAGACCCCCAGTGGTCTGATGACTACAGGTTGAGAACCACTTCTCCACACCTTACAAGATCAGGCCTTTCTTTGTCAAATAGATTGCCCTGGTGTCCACAGGAAATGAATATAATACCGTAGTACAGCTGAACAGAATCATGTTTCGCTAAAGAAATTAAAATCATTTATCAGTTTTGCTACTTTCCACAATGGTGATGAGTAACCAATATTTTTGAACAAGCATAAAGTCAGTTTACAATAAATTGATTCCTTTAGCAGATTTATGACTTTGTCAACTCCTCATTTCATTGGATTCCTTCAGAACAGTGCAGCAGATGTTCATGTGATTACTTGCACAGTTTGACATTTTAGTTCTACATAAAAAGAAGCTTGAAAGGAATGTGTTACAGTAATGTGCAATGACTCCACAGGAATTTTCTAAGAAGGAGCCCTGCAGAATGAAACAGAAAAAACCCTTCCTGAAAAAAAAATGTTATTGCAATCCCCCACACTTAACCTGGAAAAAAATATCCCTACTGGAAGATGGAAACATTTTTGGTTAGCTGTCTGTAGGCCATTTTTGTTACACATGCAATTGAACCACTTTAGTCAACCATATTGCCAACATAGTCAATTGCACAATTAAAAGAACCCAACACTGGCATAAAATAAAAATAATTAAGTATTGGTTCATACCCATGAAATGCCATTGTCTTTTTTTGTTTGCCTGTATGTTCATAGAGTTTTACACAGATTGTTTTCTATATCTACATATTTTTAAACTTTATTACTTCCCACATTTGTTAAGAGTTTTCATAGAATGAAACTCTATGAATTTTAAGTCGTATATTTTGTATTGATACTGTTTTGTTAATTTTTATATGCAACCCAAGTAAAAATACATAGACCAGCAGTTGCATTATGGTCATTGGAGCAGGACCTCAAATTACCAGGTAATATCTGTGGTCCCTGAATGGACTGTATAAAATAACAAAATAAGCTTCTCTTATATCATTAAAACACAAACTCTGTTTTTCTTTTATAGGTGATACAACCCTTCAGTCCAAAACAGGGAACATCACAGTAGGTAGGTTGGTTGGTTCTATTTTCTCTTTAATTAGGACAACACTCTTGTATTTTTTTCCAGATGGTATTTAGGTGAAATATATAGACTATTTATATCTTCAGTATCATATATTGTTTGTCTGATGTGATGAAAATGTTTTCTAGGATTTTTAATAGATAATTGGTTTAGTACATGATCATTTCATTTTGATTTTGCAAACTGCAAGGAAATATTTTAATGCTGGGAAAGGTAAAACTATACATTTAGAAAGACATCCATACTTGGGAGTTTTTAAATCAAGAAAGGAAAATTTACCACAGCATTTGGTAATCTGTTCCAATGTTGAATTACATTCGCTATGAAAAATTCACATCTGCTTTCCAATCTAAATTTTGCTGACCTCAACTTTCAGCTGTTGGATATTGTTATGCCTTTTTCTCCTATAGTAAAGAACTCTGAAATATCTGATATCTACTTTCTGTGTAGATAATTATAGAACATGATGAAGTGGCTACTTAAACTTTTATTTTGTTGTATGATTATTAAAACTGAATGACTGGGATTTTGTCACTAACAAATAATATTAAATCATTTTTTATTCTTTTATGTCCTCCATAAAGATGCTAGGACCATCTCAGAAAATGGAAGACAAAGTGTTTACAATCTAAGTACTTTGATCAGTGTGATCTTAAATTTAAAAAAAAAAAAAAAAAGACAGGTTAGCCTTGTCTCCATGTAGTAAAGTGATTTTTGTTTGTGAATAGTAAAACACTGCTGAATTATCTCAATGTTCTCTTGTCTCTATGTACTGTACCTATGAGTTAAAGGGTTGTTGCGACTCTCTCTTTTTGACTTCAAATCAAAAGTTACTGGGCCTGGTTCGACACCGAGTCATTCCAGTTTTATGCCAGTGTAATTCTAGTGATTTCAGTAAAGTCAAACTGGAGTAACGCAATGGTGAATCAGGCTCATTGTCCTTTTTAGATGTACAATGTGAGCACTCAAGGAATTACATTTTTGTAAATGAATACAATTATGGATCTAATTCTGAAAGTTTCTTCTGGGAGCACTGAGTGACCTCCGTGACCCCACCACAGTAAGCACCTTGCAGGATTGAGTCCTATTAGAAATATCAAAACCTGAAAACAATAGTAACTAAACATCCAACTTCAACATTTCTTTAAAATGAATGCAACAAATCTCCTCACAAAAGTCTGTCATGGAAACCACAAACCTAAACCCAACTTTCCAAACCCTACTTTTCTGTCTGTCAAATGAACTGATTGATGATGATGGGTGTTAAAGAGGACTAAAGTTTCTTAACCTGGAAGGTATCCTTGTCCACTAACAGATGACGAATAATTTCCATAGTTAATGGAGCTCAACTCTAAATATTAAGAAGTGTCTGACATTTGAGAGACATTTTATCTTTCACATTTACATTCCTTAGCAATTAGTTACGCTTCCCTTTTTCCTCAGGAGATCATAAAGCCATTTGTATTCATTTTCAGGCTTTTTATGGACATTTTTAAAGGAAAAGTAACTTTTTAAAGATTCATATACACTTAGGGGACTTTCAGTCAGATATGATGATACTTTTCATTTATGTAACACTTTTCACCTCAAGCTCTTAAAGTGCTTTACCCAAGTGGATAATAATTTCCTCTGTTTTATAGATGGGAAAACTGAGGCACAAAGTCATTAAGTGGGTTGCTAGAGCTCACACAGTGTCTCTGCTCTTCTAGTGCCTAGCTCTAACCACTGTGCTATGTTACCTACCTGGTGGTACATATATTTTCAAATTTTAGCAAATGTATGTTATTCCTGTTTGTATAAAGTTAGTAATACAGTAAATAATATGATTTTGCACAAACAGGAATTCCATTCATTTGGTAAAACCAACTAATTGAACAATATACCCATTCTATCTATCGCTCAATTACTGTCTAGTCCCTTGCTACTTAGTGTATCCTTAGTATATATATCGGGGGTGGCCAAACCGCGGCTCAAGAGCCATATGTGGCTCCATAATAATATTATAATTCCATATAATTATGGATATTATAGGATATTATAATTATCATAATATTATATTCGTGGAGCCCCTTATGCTTCCCCGCCCCCCATTCTTCATCTACCAACCTGGAGGGGAGCATGGGGATTCTGCCCTGTGGTGGGGAAGGGGGTCTTTGGGCTTCTGACCTGGGGTGAGGAGGGGATTCTTCAGGCATCTGCCCTGTGGGAAGCGCCTGCCAGGGCTTGGAGGTTCCGAGCCCCGGCAGGTGCGCCTCGTGGGGTGGAAGCCCCAAGTTCTCATAGGTGCCTCCCATGGGGTAGAAGCCCTAACCCTCCCCACCACAGGACAGAAGACTTACGACCAGGATGGAGTCCCACAAGGCCTCTAGCTCTAGCAGTAGTTAGTTGTGAAACAGTAAGTAGGATGTTACTATTCTGAAAAATGCATGTGTAAAGATTGTGCATGTCTTGCTGCTCTTGAACTTCTTAAGATTATCGTATGTGGCTCTGAAGGACAGCAAGTTTGGCCACCCCTGATATATATAAATCTCTTAGGAGACCGACTAACACGGAAGTGAGATGTTGGACTTATTTTCAAGGTATTCATCTGTGAGACAATAGGAAATCATGCTAATCAGTAGTTCCTTATCCTTATGTGACCCGTTGCCCAGAAACACAGCACAAGTTGAACTACAGATATATCAAACATATCCATAACTTCCAATACATATATGACATATGCACATAAACAATATCATCATACTTAGCAAATTATAACCTTTCTAACGGTACCTGACATGGCATATCTCATATGAGTTGTTGTAATTTTGACATATGAATGTTAAATAATATCATAAATGGTCCCCCTAATTCAGCTCGCGTCACACCTTATTCTTGCAGGATTCTGCCTGAATAGTCAGTAGGAACCAAGCAACATTTAAATTGCTTTATTTTCACTCCCTTTGAATCCTTCTTACACTTTTATGTTCTTGCCTTTATCCATTATTTCCACTGTGTCTGGAATAATATCTGTCCATTCCCTTCTGAGTTATGTTTGAAATGTATTATCTACTTTTTGATCCAATCCTAAATTCAACAGTAATTGTGGGTGTTCAACACCTTGCAGGACTGGACCTTTAAAATAAACATACTGAAGGAGGAAGCATGCTTTTCTCTACAGCATGTGTTTGTACAGTGCCAAATACGCTATTAGTAAGTAACAAATGTGAAATAATTTTGATGTGTTTTGAAAATACTGAACTGGAAACTTTCTACTTGGATCAAATAATATGCAACTTTTAAATGACTTATAAATTTAGATCAATCTGACCTTGTTTTATCTCTGTTTTGATTAGGTCACTGCTTAAAATGGTCATTAAGATACTATCAGAATTCTTAATAGTTTCACAAAGGGCAACAGAGAGGGCTTTGTGTTCAGTACCAGTTCTATCTTTCCCATTTATATTTGGCACAGTCCTGGAAGAAATTACTCATTCCTTGCTGTTATGCCTTGTTCCCATTAGGTGTTCTCCAATTTGCTGCCAGGACAAATTTCCTTCTACCATCGTACTGCTCTATGAAAAATAACATTCAAGTCCTGCTTCCCTGCATGGAAATGTTTACTTTTCAGCCCCAAAATGTTCTGAGATAGCAGATCTTTACTATGAGTTTGGTCTGTTGGAAATGTGACAAGAATGGGGAGTTCTGTGCCAGCCATGCTGTTTCAAGTAGGAGAGAATGACCCCAGATTTTTTGTTGGATAAAAGCTATAGTTTATTTTCGATTGCCAGCCTTATGGATCATATTTACAGGATGTGGGGTTCTGCTCTTGAAAGCAAGACTTGGCACACAGGGCACCGGGAAACTCAGGAAAGAACAAGTTTGTCAGGTTCATTTTCTTATAGGTTTCATTGCCAATTTTTTACCATCCTTTAAACCTTGAAAGACATGAAGTGATTCTGTCCCACTTCCTCGCATCTGTGACCATCTGTCTGTACAGGAGCTGGAGTTACTCGTTGCTTTGGATTTATACTTGAAATTTTAATTTCCACTTAAATATTAAACATCTGTCAAAAAAACAGATATCTTATACTTGAAATTGGGGTACAATCCTAAAGTAAGCAATCTACAGGTGTCCACAATGAGAGGGTTGTTATGTGGGGCCACCAGTTGGAGGTTACCCAGGACTGAAACCCAATACCAAGAATTTGAGTGTCGATTTTCTCGCCTATAAAATTTTATTGCTTGTGGAAAACAAAAGAGATATTCATACTATCTGCAGCATAATTGTGTGAGGAAACACATTGAATATTATTTGTGTAGCTCCAACAACATGCTTGGAACTGTGGCCTGTTTTTTTCTCTCAACCCCTAACACCAGTTATGACGTGCAGGCTTTCAGATGCCTAGTTGAAAACTGGGCTTTGTGTCAGGATGCCCATTTCACTTTCGGGGGTTCAGATCAACATTTGGGTGCTAATGTACCGATATGAGAACACAGGTGTGTAACTAGATGACTGTTTTAAGCATTCAAGTGTTTAAAATTAGAGCCATGGTTTTAATTTGGTATTTTCCCCCAGTAAGGCTGGAAGCTCCTCCTCAACGACTGTTCTTAAGTATTGTTTTATTATACATGCTCACTCCTTTACTTCTTCCCAATACTGCTACTAAAATAATCTTTATCACCCTCTTCCTGTTACTTCCTTTGTTAGATACCCTCCGTTGTTGTGTCATGTTGAATTTAGAGTGTGAGGTCTTCTGGGCAAAGATCACTCACTGAAGAGCACAGCAATATCAAAAACATGAGTGTATTTGAAAGCAAAAACACAGCCTCTGACCTAGAAAAATAACAATAAAAGCACATAAAAACATAAAAATGGCCATATTGGGTCAGACCAATGGTTCATGTAGCCCAGTATCCTATCTCTGACAGTGTCCGGTACGAGATGCTTCAGGGGGAATGACCAGAACAGGACAATTTTGAGTAATTGTCGTCCAGTCCCTGCTTCTATCAGTCAGAGATTTAGGGACACCTGGAGCACAGGGCTCTGTCCCTAACCATCTTGGCTAATAGCTATTGATAGACCCATCTTCCATGAACTTATCTCATTCCTTTTTTGAACCCATGTATACTTTTGACACTGAGCATATCCATTGGCAGCAATTTCCACACGTTGACTTTGCATTGTGTGAAGAAGTATTTCCTTTTGTTTGTTTTAAACCTCTGCTGCCTATTAATTTCATTGAGTGACACCCTAGTTTTTGTGCTATGTGAAGGGGTAACACTTCCCTATTCACTTTGTTCATACCATTCATGATTTTATAGACATCTATCATATCTCCCCTCAGTCGTCACTTTTCTAAGCTGAACAGTCCAAATCTTTTTAATTTCTCCTCTTATGGAAGCTGTTTCATGCCCCTAATCATTTTTGTTACTCTTCTCTGTACTTTTTTCAATTCTAATATATATTTTTTGAGA
The DNA here is from genome assembly GCF_026122565.2 of Emydura macquarii macquarii. NCBI lineage: Eukaryota > Metazoa > Chordata > Testudines > Chelidae > Emydura > Emydura macquarii. The sequence goes on along the minus strand of NW_027132773.1, from coordinate 39,449,643 downwards.
TGGGGTGACTAGAACTCCACACAGTATCCAAGGTATGGGCATACCATGGATTTACATAGTGGCATTATGATATTTTCTGTCTTATTATCTATCCCTTTCCAAATGATTCCTAACATTCTGTCAGCTTTTTTGACTGCTGCTGCACATTGAGCAGATGTTTTCAGAGAATTAGCTGCAATGATTCTAAGATCACTTTCTTGAGTGGTGTGATGGGGTATACAAATCCCACACTGGGCAACAAGGAGTTAAGGAACTACTCTGGGCTCATCCAGCACCCCCACCACACTTGTAGGAAATGCACCAACTGGAGAAGGAATTAAAAGGCAGAGGAACTGCTCACTTGCTGGGAGATCAGGGAAGAGAGCAGACCTGCATCCTTCAGCTCCAGCAGAGTAGAGCTGAGGGAAAGGCAGAATCTCTCCCTAAAAAACTACCCAAAGGTTCCCTCCCTGAGGAAAGGGAGGACCTGCTGCAGAGACAGCCTGAGATGGAAGCATTCCCCTCTCCCCTTACTATGAACTCCCTGTTTTATTAATCCCCTTCGTTTTATTTTGGACTATCCCAGCAGGGGAAAACATTAGGACTCATCTGGCCCAGGAGGAGGTGGCTGTTGCCACTCTGAGATAGAGGGAGATACCATGCTGTGTGCAGCCACCAGGAGGAGCCTCGTGTTGAGTGGACACCCTTCACATCACCTTAACCCAGAGGAGGGGGGGTTGGTGATAGGAAGTGGGAGGGCAGCCTTAAGCGCCCCTGGCTGTCAGATCACTGATAGCACTCAAAGGACCCTGAGTCAGAGCCTGGTAGACTGGGAGAGCTCAGGCTTCCCTACCAAAAAACCCCCTGTAAGTCACAGGTCAAAGCCCTGACCACTAGGTGAAGCGCCCCTACCCACCACCCACCAAGCAAGGACCATCACAAGTGGTAACAGCTAATTTAGATCCCATCATTTTGTATGTATAGTTGGGATTATTTTTTCCATTGTGGATTAATTTGCATTTATCAACACTGAATTTCATCTGCCATATGATTGCATAGTCAGCCAGTTTTATGAGATCCCTTTGTAACTCTTCATAGTCAGCTTTGGACTTAGCTATCTTGAGTAAGTTTGTATTGTCTGCAAACTTTGCCACATCACTGTTTACCCCTTTTTCCTGATCATTTTATGAATATGTTAAACAGCACAGGTTCCAATACAGATCCTTGGGGAATCCTGCTATTTACCCCTCTCTCTTGTGAAATTGATCTCTATAGATCACGTTCCATAATTCTGTTGATCATGTTCTGTAATTATCTATTGTGCTATTTATGTGAAACCTGCTATTTACCTCTCTCTATTATGAAAATTGACTGTTGATTCCTACCCTTTGTTTCCTGTCGTTTAACTAGTTACTGATCCATGAAAGGATCTTCCCTCTTATCCCATGACTCTGTGGTTTGTTTAAGAGTCTTTGGTGTGGAACCTCATCAAAAACTTTCTGAAGGTCCAAGTACACTATATCTACTGGATCACCCTGGTCCACATGCTTGTTTGACATCCTCAAAGAATTCTAATAGATTGGTGAGACATGATTGCCCTTTACAAAAGCAGTGTTGACTTTTTCCCAACATACTGTATTTATATCTGTGTCTGATAATTTTGTTCTTTACTATAGTTTTAACCAGTTTGCCTGGTACTGAAGTTAGGCTTGCTGGCCTGTAATTGCCAGGATCACCTCTGGAGCCTTTTAAAAAAAAACATGTTACATTAGCTGTCTGCCAATCATCTGGTGCAGAGGCTGATTTAAGTAATAAATTACATAGCACAGTTAGTAGTTCTGCAATTTCATATTTGAGGTTTGTCAGAACTCTTGGGTGAAAATCATCTGGTCCTGGGGACTTATTACTGTTTAATTTATCAGTTTGTTCCAAAACCTCCTCTACTTACATCTCCATCTGAGACAGTTTCTCAGTTTTGTCACCTAAAAAGAATGGTGTAGGTGGAGGAATTTCCCCCTATCTTCTGCAGTGAAGACGGATGCAAATAATTCATTTAACTTCTCCTCATCGGTCTTGTCTTCCTTGAGTGCTCCTTTAGCGCCTTGATCATCCAGTGGCCTCACTGGCTGTTTGGCAAGCTTCCGGCTTCTGATGTACTAAAACATTTTTTTTGCTGTTAGTTTTTGTGTTCTTAGCTAGCTGCTCTTCAGTTTCTTTCTTGGCCTGCTTTATTATACTTCTACATTTTACTTGCCAGAGTTTATACTCCTTTCTGTTTTCCAATTTTTAAAGGATGCCTTCAACTGCCTCTTTTACTCTGTTGTTTTGGCCAGGGTGGCATTTTTTTTTTTTTTTTGGCTCCTCTTACTGTCTTTTTTTAAATGGGATATACATTTAGTTTACGCCTCTATAATGGTATTTTCAAATAGTCTCCAGGCAGTTTGCAGGCAGTTCATCTGTGTGACTGTTCTTTTTAATTTCTGTTTAACTAGCTTCCTCATTTTTGGTTAGTTTCCCTTTCTGAAGTTAGATGCTACTGTGGTGGGTTTATTTGGCACTTTCCCCCTTTTCAAGGATGTTATATTTATTTACATAATGTGCTATCACTGAGTGGTTCAGCTATAATCACTTCTTGGACCAAAAATTTCTCTCCCTTTCTGAGTTCTAGGGCACACTGCTCCAAGAAGTAATCATTAATGGTGCGTAGAAATTTTCTCTCTGCCTCCCTTCCTGAGGTGACACATACTCTGTAAATATTAGGATTGTTGAAATCCTCCTCTATTATTACGTTTTTCTGCCTTTGTAACCTCTTGTCTCCCTGAGAATTTCACGGTCCCCATCACCATCCTGGTCAGGTGGTCAGTAATATTCAGTTGCTTGCCTTCACATGTTTATATTTAAATGTGTCTTTTCTGTATTTGAACATTCCTTGCTAGTGACTACTTGTACTTTACCAACTTCTTTCCTATCCTCTTTACTAGGATATAGTGTTTTTCCTTTAATAAATTCTTCTCTAAGGGATGTCTCTGCCCAAACCATGTGGTTCTTCACACCTGTCTGCTTTCCCTCAGCTCTTAGTCACAATATAAGGATGAACTGTTTTGCTTCTGTACATAATCTCATTATTTTTATAGTTCACATCTGTTCAGTGTAATGTTTTGATCTTACATGGTATGTGCATTATTGTAATACAGCTATTAAGTAACAGTAATCATTTTTAAAACTTTCATCTCTAAAAGTTTTTAATAGTTCTGTTCTTGTCTTGTAGACCTTTTAAAAACTGCCAACAGCCATTTTATAATGAGAAAGCAACAAATGCCAGTAGATAAACATTTAATCCACAGACAGACCCGTCAGCTCTTCAGATTCAAAAAATGAGAAATTATTCCTGCATAATATACACTTCGGTCAGTGGATATGGAATCAGACACTCAAACACAATCCTATCCAAGTTAGCTCCACCAGGCAATATTCACATTCAAGTATGGTTTCTGAAAATGTTTTACAACACATGCTGCCTGAATCAAAAATTGTATTATGGTTTTCATGCCTAGCATAGTGTCTTGGATGAACTGATACCTGATAATAAAAGAGCATTTAGATTAATTTATGGTTCTTCAAATACCAACATTAAAACTACTGTTTAGCTCTACAACACTGATATATTGTACTTAGAAGACCTGTTCATTATGTTTCAAACATAGAGACAAATTCTGCATTCTGTTATGCCAGTGTAAATCCAGAGTAACTACTGATGTGAATTAAACTACTTTACATTTACACTTAGAGCAGAATTTGGTTAATAGAATTGATCCAGACTACTTAATTCATCCTTCATAGAAGGAGGAAGCTATGAGATAAGAGAGAGCTGCACTTATTCATTGTACATACATGATAAAATGCAGGCACACCTGTAATTCTGTAATGGGTTAATTTCCTTTAAAAACAAGCTATCAAGTTGTAAATAAAAAATACAGTTGTAAAAATGAAATTAAGTCCTGACATGTTCAAAAGGTTAAAAAGAATTATCAGAAGAAGGCTGTGATGCAGTGGACTCCATTATGCTTTGTCATCTTATCTTTAAAACTTCCTTTGAATTAAAGAACATGTCATAAAGAAAGAATACACTTAAAATTTAGGTTGACAGAGCTACTGCACTCAGGAGCATGAAGGTCCACACCCCTGAGTGCCATAACTATGCTGACTTAACTGTGTGTAGATGCAGTTAGGTCAACAAAAGAATGCTTCCATTGACCTAGTTCTGTCGCTCTGAGAGGTGGAATTCCTACAGCAACAGATAAACCCCTTCTGACTCTGTAGCATTCATCAACATTACAGGGTTACAGCAGCATAGTTCTAGCACCATAGCTATACCTCCATAGTGCATATAGTGTAGACATGGCCTTAGGCATTTCTAGTGCACCCATTAACATAGTATTTAGGCACCAACTGATTCATATATATATCAAACCTATTTCATTTTTCCCAGCCACTTTCAGTTTGACACTCCCTCTTGCTGAGACTTAAAATCTCTGGGGGTTTACCCCATTCTTAATATGTAAACTCCAATTTCATCCTGATCATTGGATTCCAGGTTTCCCCATCATTAGTGTCCCCATCTTTCCATTTTCATTTCTGGTGAAGTATAAAGTCTAACCAGCTGTTCTCCCCTTTGATTGCCTTTTGTTTTTAGAAAACTATTCTCCATAAAACTAAACAAAGAGTGTATCCAAGACATTTTGCTTCACTGCTTTTTTGTTCTAGCAAATCTTAGATAGTTGAAGTTGCTGAAGAATACCAAGTCATTTGTTCTAACCATCTGTTCCATTTCCTTTAGAATGATTCATCCTTATATTTCCCTTTCAGTTATCTGTCCATAACAGATTCTGAATATAAAATATCCTCTACTTTCTCCCTTGCTTTTGACCAAAATGTTTCATTCATATTATCATCTAGAGCTAGGTATGTATTTCTGTATAAAATACCCCAGCACCCCTTATTTCATCTCCTTTTTTCTATTTTCTGTATAGGATGTATCTTCTCTAGTAACAGTTGTGTACTTTGTCTCACCAAGCTGCATTAACTGTTGCAAGATCATGCTTCTCCTGAAGCATTAGTCATTTAAATTTCAGATTGTTTTGTTATCCAAGCTTTTCTGGGCTCTGATTTTTAACCCATTGTTATATTTCATTCTCTAACTTGTTTAGGAGAGATGGAAGACAAAAGAAGACTTAAACACAAATATCAACTTCAGCAGCCTTTCCAAAAAGAAAGATGTTGGCTTTTTAAGTATTAATGTAGTATATGTTCTGTCTAATTTACCATCTAGGCATTTGTATCTCATTCATCACCTAACATCAGAGGTATTCTAATAATTATTACAGTCTCGTTTCGAAAAGCCCAATTCTATGGTTAAACATAGAGTGTAGTGTTGTGTTATTGTTTGTTTAAATCCAACAGAGTGATCAGTGTTTCCAAACATCGATATAACCTCTGCCCACCTCAAGGAGCTTTTAGCACCTGTCCTAACTCAAGAAAGGTGCACTGTGGGTGGGAAAGCATGGAGAAATAGAGACCACGCAGAGGGTGCAAAGGAGCGTGCCAGCATGCATTGACCAGTACAGCTGCTGATCACAGCATGTGTGGAGGGGACTAGGGCCTGATGTCAAGAAAACACTGGATCCACATGTTGGTCTAATAAAAGAGATATTTTAGCACTTAACTGCCACTTTAAGTGCCTAAGTTCAAAATTTAGATTCTCAAACCCCTGCTTACCTACTGCCTAAATTCCCTAGGTGCCTACATTTCTGTCAGTGGGCATGTACAAAGTCCTGACACCCTGATCTGCTCAGTGCCAAACTCACGCTGGGTCCTTAAACTAGGTTGTCAGCTGTTGTGTCTGATCTGATAGGCGTTCTCAAAAGTCTCCTTAGAACATGCCTACTGGATTGGGTCCTGCCTGAAACATCACAACGATGATAGCCACAGTGGGGCTGCCCTTATACTCATTAGACCAGTGGTTAGAGCATTCATCCAGGACATGGGAGACCCATATTCACATCCCTACTCTGCCTGATTCAGAGCAGGAACTTTAACCCAGGTCTCTCACTCCCAGGTGAGTGCCCTAACCACCAGGCTATGGGGTGTTCTGGGGTAGATTTCTCTCATCCTTATTGAAGCTGTTCCATTTTGTATGAAATACTGAAATATTCACTGAGCCGAGAGAGAGTGGGGATCTAAAGCCCAATAGTTAGGTCACTTATCTGGGAGAGTCCCTGCTCCACTGAATATTTAAGTATTTTATGCAATGTGGAACAGCTCTGAGTGCATTGCATCATAGAGGGTTTTGCCTTGAATATAGAATTATTTTTAAATTGAGTTTTTTTATTTTAAATGGAAGTCTGGCATAGTTCTAACTGTCAGCCTATTAATATTGCTCTGGGATTAGGAAGAAGCAGCCTCCCTTGATGGAGAATCCCAGGAGAGCTTTTTTTCAAAAGGAGTTTCTCTGAAGACTTTGCGATAGAAACACTGTATTTGAGGACCGGGAGCAGATAAAAGTTGATTAAATAATCTCTGATCTGAGTTGATCTCAATTACTGTATGTGACCTATCCATGCCTAGGGTAGCCACCTGAAAATGCCAAGGTCAGGGCAGGCTGTAAAAGGAGAGCAGATTCTCCCAGCACTGGTGGGTGACACTGAAGTCAGACTTCCCAACCAGCCACAAACAGTGCTTCTGATTCCCCACACTGGTTATCAAGAAGCCAAAACAAAAATATACATAGCCCCCTTTACTGCATTCCAGTCTCTGGCTCCCAGTCGGCCACTAGGTCCAGTAAAGAGATCAGTTATTTAAAACTCTATGCTCTTTACCGAAAAGGTTTCTCCTGACCCCAAAGGGTCAGCCACAGTACCAGATCAATATAAGTTTAGATCTTACCCAAAATACCACGCTGCCAGCCAATCCTTTAGTAACTAAAACTAAAGGTTTATTATAAAAAGAAACAAACTATAAGAGAAGTGTAAAAGGATTAAAGCAATCAGATACATACAAATGATTTGAAAGTCCATATGTATCAGGTTTCTAGTAGAGTTGTGGAGTTTGCAGGCTTGTATAGTCCCTCTGGTATACATCCAGTTCCTGGATGGGTCTCAGTCCTTTGTTTCACAGCTTCAGTTCAGTTGTAGATGAGTTGATCCAGAGGTAGACGGTAGTCTGAAGACAGACTAAAGACAAAATGGATCTCGGGCAGCTGCCTTTTATGTCCTTTGGTCTTTGCCATGCTGCTTGTGGAATTTTACAGGAACAAGATGGAGTCCAGCGTCACATGAGTAAGTCCTGGTGACTCATCAGGTATATCCCTGGCTTTTTCCCCCTGGGCCCGTTGTGCCTGTGAATTTCCTTAATGGGCCATTAAGCAGGCTAGTGCTGCAGCCATCCTGTCTGGGGTGTCGCCCAGACACAGCACAATTTGAAATACAGATATATCAAACATATCCATAACTTCCATTACATATATAACACATGAACATAAACATCATCATCTTACTTAGCACATTATAACCTTTCTAACAGTACCTGACATGGCATATCTCACATGAATTACTATGATTTTGACATATTGATGTTAAACAACATCATAAATGCCCCCCCACCCCAATCCAGCCAGCGTGACACCCCCAACACGAGATTGGTGTAGAAGGGAGTAATCAGAGCTCCTGAATACACCTCAGGGACCCCCCTAATCCAGCCAGCGTCACACTGTACTGTGCAGACTGTAATTAGTAGTTCTCCTAAGCAGTCTGGTTAATGTGTCACTCCCCCATGAAGCATCTTTTCTCATCTATGTAAGCAGGTAAAAATGGACTTGTACTGAGCCAGTTGTTTGATTGGTTATGGTGCAGTATTTCTTTCCAGCAAAATCCCTTTCAGAGTTCTGTGGAAGCTACTCTGTTACTGCGGTTTTAAATGAGCCAAAAGATGCTGTCAGCTTCCCAGCCAGCTGACTAGAGCTGGATTGACCACACTTATTTTTCTTCCTAATATTTTCCCCTCTAATAAAGCAGCTATAGCTGTGGGAAAACATTCCCTTCCCATATTGTTACTGTTATAATTGGTGGGTCGGTCTGTTACATCTGTGGGTTGAGAGCTCAGTTAAAAAAAAAAACAAAAAAAGCTGCAGACCAGTTCAGTGATTGCTTGTTGCCACTAAAGAAAACACAAAAACTTAGAGCATTATGCTTGGATTTTTCTTTTCTTCCCCACTACTAATCAACTATGTTGTTCTCCAGAAATCTTCCCTATGTCAAATTGCCAATTCATCTCTAATTAGCTTCAGTCAGACTCATGTAGTAATATCCTTTCTGAAAGATCCCTACTCATTATCTTTTTTATGCACATGCAAAACATCAGAAAAAGTGAATGGTTTCTGTCAACCTTTCACATTCCTTGCCAATACATCCTCTGGATAAAAGAAATTCACAGTGGAAAGATATGAACATTCCAGTCACTGTCTGGACAAAAGATTTTTAGTTCACTTCCTATTGATCATGCTGCACGGCTGGATCCTTTTTCAGATTTATACAAATCTTTGGAGTTTCTGTAAACTTCTTAAATTAAGATTGAGATTTAGAATCTTTATCTACAGAAAAAAAAATCCTTAGTTTGTTCAAAAGTTAATACTTCAGGATTTCAGTATAACATTGTTGAAACTTATTTATCTGAAGCCTGAATGAGTTGCCAAGTACAATGACACGAAATGGAGACAATAAGAGAATATTTCGTCTCCCTATCTGGTTTGCTCCTTTTGAAACATTGTGTTTGTGTAGTCATTCCTTTGGAGAGTCTTCAGTTGTCATAGATGAGAACTGATAATATATGAAGGAAAACATATGTATGCAGCTTCCTGAGCCAATTGTGAAGTATCAGACTGCTTTCTGTATGTGCTGGTTTTCTATAAATATATAAATTCAGTAATTCTCTCTCCAGTTATTCAATAAAATTCAAAAGTAGGGAGAATATCCTGTCCCCTTATACTCTACAACCCATGGGTAGGGACCCAAAATTGGATAGCCAGAATGTTTCAAAAAGTCATGTGGCAGCACTGCAACCTCTGGGGTCCCAGCACCACTCAGGTTTGGCCCAGCCATTATGATGATGGGAGTCCAGGTAGGCCAAATTTGAGTAAGTGGCACTGCAACCCCATGATCTAGGGTACAACACCACTCTCAGAAATTTGGTCCAGTAAGGGGGTGGGGCCAAACCTGAGCAGCACAGCAATCCAAGAGGTTATGATGCCCAGAGCGGAGAGCCAAGCCCAGCCAACCCCACTGCACAAGAGCTGCGGGATGAGTGCTGGGTAGGACATGACTGAAACCACCCCAAGGCCTCCACCCCCAGACTATTTACTGGGTAGCAACAGTCCATAAACATTTACAAATGAGTCCTGAGCCCAAAAAGGCTGAGAACCACTTCTCTACAAGGCCTAAAAAGTAGTTAAATCACCTCAGTTGTGCTGTATAGGGGATGGGAGGTAGTTATGCCAAAATCCAAACTGCTTGTGACAGAGGAGTTCAGTGCAGGCCTCATTCTTGTGCTGGCTGTCTGCACAGGAATGAATTTCCCCCTCTATAGCAAGCTAGAGATGTTATGATTGGGCCAGGGTAGGAATGATGTTAAAGGAAGTGGTACAGAATGGTAAAACTTCCACCCAAGGAGGATGGAGTAGGCCATGGCTGCCACAAACCCAGAAACAATTTGAGGGGGCTGCTCTGTGCTCAGGTTCACTGCATAAAACTTGTGTACTCTGACACTGCACATAGCACAGGAGTCTGGTCCTAGCTAAATGAGGGAAAGTTTGATCACATAAAATTAAAAACACAAAAAATACCAATTCATTCTCCAAGTGGCTGAATCTAGCTCATGGTTTAATATTTTGTTAATTACTTCAAAAGTCCTACAGTAAACATCAGACAGACTTAAATCCTTTTATTCTCTCATTTTTTCAGATTCATCGGATGGATGTCTAAAAGCTTCTACACATCAGGGGGCAATAGATGTTTATGTTAGTCAAGTGAGAAAAGTGGATCTGAAAAGCCAGAACGGTTAGCAAATTGCAACATTTTATGGCAACCTTTGATATAAAGGAAAGATTTATGAGATGGTAAAACTTATCCATACTGTATATTTAAATAATTACATTAAAATAATCATTCTTACCTAATTCCCCATTAAAAATGTATATTGGCTCTCAGCACAGTAAGCTCTGCAGGTGACAATGGTATTTAAAATAGATCCCAGAAAATCATCTGGAACTTTCATTTCAGTGTCACTATGGGAATCTTGCACTTTCCACCTTTCTTCCAGCAATCTTCCTCCACCAAATCAGTAAAATACTGCAGAACTGACTAGGATTGTAATCCTCCTTTGCCTCATCAATGCAGTTAACTTCATAGTGTTGGCAAGTGTGTGGAACTGATGAGGCTCATAAGTTTATTTAATTTCTCCATGCCCTTTTCCCATGAAAAGAATTACCATGTGTGGAGACCCTGAAATTAAAATGGCAAAGCAGCAATACAAGGGAAGGCAGAGCCAGGGAGATGACACATGCCCCTGCATCTGGACATGTTGTTAAATAAGTTAATTACTCCCTAATTTCTGCTGTCTAATTACTTACGCATCACAGCCTGACTTGTTAAAACAACACCCTTAAAAAGCTGGATTCATCCCTTCGCCATTTGAAAGAGCAGAGCTGAAGGCCTTGTTATAGTAGAGCTTCTCAAGCTCTGCAAGTGTTTCATGTTACAGTATTAAGAGTAATGCATTTGCAAAAGTACTCTTCATTCTCAGTTCTGATGTGCCTTTGCACTCTCTGTGTTTCTGTGTGGTCATTTGCCTTTGGATAACCCTCCACCGTTATCCCTGAAATGAGGAATAAATCCTGTAGAAATGTAGTGGTTAGCAAAAGAGGAAGGAAAGGTACTGAATTAATTCCTGTGTGCTATCTTCTGTTGTCCTGCACTAGCCACTCCATCTCCTGTAGTGGGAACAACTATGTTCATATCACTATCTAACCAGGTGTGGAATTACCAGGAACTCACATTAATGTTTAATCAGTGGGAGAGGGCCTGTTTCAGAAGTGTAATAAAGAAAAATATTATTAAGCTGATTTTCAAAACATACTCTGACATCTGTTCCAGTGGACAAAGACAAAACAGGTCAAATTTTGCTCTCAGTTATACAATGTAAATCCAGAATAACTGTTGACATCAGTGGAGCATAACCTGGCCTGTAAGGTCAAAATGACTGAATGTTTATCAAGTTTATGGGCTAGACCACTGAGTCTGACCAAGCAGGACATGAGGATGAAGAAGAAGTATCTCTAAGCCCTCTTTCCATTCCCTTGATCCTGGGGCTGGTTCTGTGCCCATCATAATTTATGATACCCTGAATTATGCTGATAGTTGCGGTCCTCCATGGAGGGTCAGGAACAGATGACACAGAGCTGGCTATATGCCACCTGGGATTCCCATACGTGAGAGGAATCCCCAGCTGCCTTATTAGGGTAGCTTTCTGAGTGCCTTGTGCTACCTGGGGTAGGGATAGGCTCAGGCTCTATATGTTTGTTGTTTACATTTTCTTGTATAGGCAGCATCATGGATATTACTTTGGAGGACTGATATATAAATAATGTATCAAAGTCCTAGTTATGTTCAGTGTTGGGCCTACAGTATACAAGTAGCAATATAAAAATGAAAAAATTTTCAAAACAAAAGCAGGAATCAGGCTGAAAATAAGAAACGTTTATACAGAAAATGTGTTTGTGTTTTGTTGTTTTTTTGCTTTAATGCACAGAGCACAGCTACTGGAGATTCTTGATCTAACAACTCCAAGTATGTCTGAGACTGGCAGGTGGATGGCCCAGCGATTAGCTTCAACCCTATAGGAGGCCCACATTTAGGGAAAGTAGTTCAGAATTCCTGTTCCAATAGAGGCCAGACTTCCAGGTTTTAATCTCAAGATTATGGTAGTGCAGATTACTGAAGCTGTTGTGATTTTGCTAACAGATCATCTTAAAATGTAATTGACAGTACCTGTGGAATAAGCAGCAATCTGTTCCCCAAGGTAGACTCATTGTGAAGCTGCATCTTCTTAATGGATATGAAGTGCTAGCTCGTTGCTATAAGGGGACGATATCGCAGAAGATTGCTGCTTGTATTGACAGTGCATACTGCTACACGGTCTTCTGTTTGCAGTAATTGAGAGTATCTGTATCCACAAGAGTGTTTTTTATCCTCCTTGAGGCAAAAAAGGAAATCAGCACTTCTGAAGATTCTTCAGAAAAATCGGACTCTCTCTCCCATGATAGCTCAGAAAAGTGTGGAATAGCAGGGGCCACTTTCTCTGTTAGTTGAGTTTCTGATGCCTATTTGCATGCTTTGTCTTGGATATTAACATGAATGTCTTTCATTTTAATTTATAACAGGCTCTATTACAGTCAAGGTACCTGCCTCTCTTAAAGCTTATTTACAGTTATCTGGAAGCAAGATTGATGTGAGCTCAGAGATCCAGTTACAGGAAACCCAGTGTGCCCCTAAAGAGGGTCACACAACTATTACTGGTAAGACTTGCTTTTTTTGCTTTTAATAAATCTGTCTGGCCTAAATAAAATATAGATATGTTGGATTATGGTTTTATTGCTCTTGGTTTCTTCCTGTTCTGTCTGCTTCAACTTCAGATGTTTATTGTGCCAATGACCTCCACATCTGTTACTAGATGCCTCTTTTATTATGCCTTCATAAATGACATGTGAACACCTATCAGCTGTTTCTCTAGCTAGAATCGTAGGGCCAAATTCATCCCCAACATAACTTCATTGACTTGTATGGAGTTACACTGGGCAAGAATTTGCCCACTGATTTTTAAAGAGAGAGAATAGATTCTTGGTTTAGTCAGCTGAGTATAATTAAATAGGTGACCAGCAAATATGTATTAAAATATAACAAAAGAATCTTTAAGACAAATGTGTTCTGAGTGCCTTTAATAACCAGGGTAAAAGGGGAATGCAGTGCATTTGAGAAACATATATTTCTATATATTATAAGCAGTGCAGGTAGTGCTGCCTATAGATTGATTGCCCAGCACTTCCTATGATAAGATCCTGTTTTCAGTTGTTTATAGCTTTATCAAACTTCAACCTTTCAGGCTGAAATTTTCCATGCAAGGTGTCTGTCTCAGGTGTTTGTTGTTGAAAGTTCAGCAAAAATAGTTCAGCCATTTCTGAGAATGAGATTGGGTAAAAATACATCATTTTGCTTATGTTAAAAAAAATCTTACAACTTTTTCTATAACATCTAGCACCTTCCATTTTGTTGAGACAATCTAGTGCCTCCATTCTTTGGACCAGGGACTTGAAATTTGGCAGAAGGGTCTCAAGGATGTGTTTTTCACTATCCCCATGATAATCCACCCAAATTTAGCAAAGTTATAAGCCTTTGAAAGATCAGTTTGTACATGCTAATAGAGGCTTGCTGGAGTTTGGCAGCTAGAGTCCATCTACACTGAGCATGCTCCATTCTCTCACAGCTCTGACATGCTGATGAGACTGCGTATGCATCGTCCTCACAGAGCAACCGAGCATGCTCCATCCTGGCTGCATCAGGGCCAAAAGCAGGCAGGGGTTACTGTAGCAACAGGTACACAAACTGAGAGAAGGAAAACTGTTTCTGCTGGGCTCTCAATGCCCCCTCTGTTGGGGCCCAGCCGATAAGGCAGGGAAGGAGGGAGCAGGCACACTGGACTGTAGAGGGTAAAAAAGGGGGGGTGAAAGGATGGTACAGAAGCCAGAGAGGGACAGGAACCAGGGTGGGCAGGAGCTGAGGGATAGTGGATAGGAACAGAGAGGGACAGTGTCAGAAGTCAGGGAGCAGGGCTGGATGTGGGACAGTGGATAGGACTATGTGGGGAGGGGCTGGAGCTGGGATGAAGGAGTTAATAGGTGCAGGGAGGACAAAGGCTGGGGGCACAAAGAAGCATCTGTAACCACTAGAGCACAACCAGAATTGAACCTAGGAGTCCTGGGTCTCTACGTTTCTCTGTCATCAGGATATAGCTGTGAAATCCACTGGCAAAGCATGTGTCTCATTCCCCCTCTAGTGACTGGTCCACATAGAGGATAACAGTCTACCATTGCTACCAGTCACTCTATTATCTTCGGTCTGTGTGGTGGAGCTGAAGGTTCCAAACCCTACTGATGATCCATGATGGAACTTGTTTTTTTAATTTTGTTTTTTAAAAGCATAAGAAAATACACACAAAAATCTACGTTAAAAAAATGTTAAAGTTGCAAAGTCAAGCACTCAAAAATGAGGAAATGCCAGAATTAAGGGTAACTGTGCAATTTTAATTTGGCCACCTTGTGCATATGCATCATGTTGCCGTCTTTAATTATATGATCACCTACTATTTTCCCTTCCTCATTCAGTGCACAGTGTGTAATGAAATTCAAATTTTTAAAAAGTAATGCTAAAAGGTCCTCAGTCTGACAACTCCTGCAAGCAGACTCGTTTCTCCAGTGAGGTTCCAGTGAGATGGGAGTGACTCCATCAATAGACAACATGTCGCAGTGAGTGGGGAGCAGGTGACTGGACAGTGGTTTGGATCTCATGGACCTAATAAAAACCCCATACCTAGTCTTGCAGTATAAAATGGACATATGAAGTGAATGGCCCCTCTTGTACCTTTGGGGTTGATCTTTCTGGTACCAGGATCCAGCACAAGGGTGGGTTTTTTATTTCTTTGTTTTTGGGGGAGGTGGTCAACATCTACTTCTAAAATTCTGTGATTTTTGTGGGGGAGGGATGAGGGGCATATCATCTTTGAGACAGAAATGACCCACAGACTTACCATTCTGCACACAAACAGTTCAGCAGTTTAGACTGAAAATGTCTCCTGATTAGTCAGCCCTCAAATCTACACACCCAAAGGCCACTGAAGTTCATGAGAATGACATGCTGAAGGCAGCATTTGGCCACTAGTTTTCACTTCCCTAAAGAGCCCATGGCATTCCCATAAGACCCCCAATGACTATGGGTATAAAATTCAGTAAGAGATTTTGGGATGATCTTATCTTTGCATCACAAGTTGCTTTATTTCTGTCAATGTCACATTTGAATCATTCTAATATTGATCAGACTCCAACAATCCTAATGCAGATAGTTTAGAGGAAATAACAGTTCATGTTTAAGGTAAGGTGACCATTCCTACCTTATTTTAATGGGATGTAACTGTATTTAATGCCTAATATCCCACATCCTAGTAACAAACCAATATACCGGGTCTTGTATTTCAGCAGTAATTGGGTAAAGGATCATACACTGTGATATTGTATAAGCGACTTCATAGTCTGAATAGAACATTTTGGGGAGCTGTCTTTAAAAATAAATCTTGTCCAAGTCTGTATTTTTATACAGTTTTCCTTTATTTCCTTGAAGTGTAATCAGGCTTCTTTTAACACCCTGCCTTCAACTAATTTAACAATATCATATTATATGTCAAGACTGCCTTTGTAACAGAAAGTATTATTTTTCCAGTAGATCATCTTTTGATACAAGTAGACTCTGAAATAATTACAAATAATTTAATAAAATTAACAGATAGGATACATGGTGAAAAATGTTCCTCCCCATGGAAACCTTAGGGACAGAGTAGCAGCAATTTCACTTGAGTTTCAGCTACACGATATATAAAGCAGATGAAAAAGAACCCTGTGTTTACCAAACTAAAAAAAACCCCACATCACAAGGGGATATCAATTTACATTTTTAAGTCTCTAAGCTAAGGGGTTATTACAGAAATAGTTAACCCTTCAGAAGCTGGCTGGCTTCTGGGTGGTTAATGCTGGGAACTGGCTGTTTTCAATGGATTTTATATATCTCTTGGGAGTGCTAGTGTGAGAGGTCGATGCGGAATTCTTCCAGAGGAGAGTTGGGGTGGAATTCTTGCTTCAAGTGAGTTCTGATCCAATCCACCTCCAGCTATAAGAAACCCTCACTGATCCCTGGTGTAATACT
Source organism: Emydura macquarii macquarii (assembly GCF_026122565.2). Lineage (NCBI taxonomy): Eukaryota > Metazoa > Chordata > Testudines > Chelidae > Emydura > Emydura macquarii. The sequence goes on along the minus strand of NW_027132773.1, from coordinate 39,433,591 downwards.
CATGATACTAGTCCTCTCTCTGCTACCAGGTATAATATTGGTCAAGGCAGTAGCAGAATTGTGAGTTCATTGATGGTATACATCCAGGGGAGTTGGGAAGCTACCAAAGAATGGAGCTGCATTTGACCATAGCAAGATGTCAAGCGGGAAACAGTGTAGTGTGAGCAGTGGGTGGAGTGTGCTGGGAGGAGAGGTGATGGGAAAGTTAGAGAAATGGGAAGGCATTTGTTCTCTTGGGAGACGGAGCATCAGTTCAGAGGAGTTGTGGCATTTGCTGTAAGAGGGAGGAAAATAGGAAATATGGAATGAGAGTCTACTCTTTAGCACTTCAGTGTAATTAACAAGCATGAGCCATCAGTTCTCTAAGGAGTCAGTGAGTGCTCTAAGGGAATTGTATATAGAAAATAAAAATAAGTTTTAAGAGTTGGTTTGCAAACTCTATGGCCCAATTTCTTTCTTATCATTGGCTGGCTGCATATCTGGAAAGTGCTAGTATAACTCCATTCTTGGTGCTGATCAGACCAGGCAGAGACTCCTATCTTTTTTTATTTGTCAGTAAGGAAGAAGTGCCTGTGGCCTAACACCTGGTCCATGCCCACTCACTCAAGGCCAGGAATAGTGTAGCTGACATAGAAGGTTTTTGCAAACTATGAATTCTGTTTGTGGAACTATGTGGGCAATGGGAAGGGCACAGGACAGACAGCAACATCCAAGTAATTAAAGTGAAGGATAGTTGTTGGCAGAATTCTGGTGACAGCCTGACTGGCCAAGAGCTTACCTGGCCACCTGCTCTTACCTGCTATAAGATGACTAAAAGGAAGATCATGAAGGTACAAGCAGGCACCATTTGAGAGCAAGACAGAACACAGCAATGGACAGGTTCCTCCTTGTTTGCATTGCCTGTTCATGTGCCGGAGAATACAGACTTACTGGGAGTAGAGGTTGGCGGTAGTGAAGAGATCTTCAAAGGGAAAGAGGGCTGGTCACAGGGAACTGGCAGACAGCCCAGCTATCTCCCCACGCCCCACCCAAGAATTTTTGTTTGCTCATCTGGTCAGTTTTAGTGAAATAATAAATTATCATTAAGTGGTTTTTGCAGCCATTCCAACCCAATTCCACTTTGGGTCTTCAATCAAACTGGAGAATCCTGAGAATTGCTCTTTCTAATCCATTTTTGATATTCTAGCATGTCCATCATTGCAATACCTAGCAAATGGTTAGTAAACATCCTTGAATTTTAAGTCCTTCTGAAAGAATACATCTTTAAGAGTTAGCAAGGAAGCATAATTTCTTTTAATGATAGTATATCTGGGAAAACGGAGGATAGTAAGTTTCCTGTAACTCAACAAAACAAGAGCCACTGACTTTTTGATTTGGAAAATGAAATTAGCAAACTAGACAATAAACCTGCTGCAAGAGAAAATCCCAGTAACTGAAAGTTTCTCAGGCGCAGAGACAAAAAACTAACCAGGCACACTATATTCTGTCTCCCAACAGATCTAGGGCAAAGATACTGCATATGAATATGAAGACAGGCTGAGTAAATTGCATCCTTGGCAGCTTAGTTTGGAATGGGAGAGAAAGCAATTTACAGTGGTTTTTATGGCATCTTATAAACCCTGGTGCCTTGTTTTAAATTTAAATCTCGGATTTAAAAAATGACATCTTTTGAGAAGCATCCTGCTCACCATCCCAGAAGGCAGGGAAAGTTTAACTTAAGCAATCCATTTTCTGAGAGGTCAGAATTATTGCTGGTGTCTCAGAGGGGAGTAAAGTATTGGGGATGTATGAGAACTGGGCAGACTTTTATAAAATTATTGAGCATATGGCTCTCATTTCATTCTCCAAATTGAATTATATTGGTTTTTTGACTGATGTTTGTCAGATGCTATTAACTTTGTACATAGTGTTTCTTCAGTACTTACTGGACCAGTTAATAGCTCATATAACTCGCATATTTTGGGGCCAAATGGGTCCTTCTTTAGGTGTTACTTTGTGGGTTGCCTTTTCCCCTGGCAAAGGGCAAATGGTCAATGCATTAGTCCCAGTCCCCAGAGCCATCCAGCCTCTAATTTAGTGGTGACATTTATAGGGAGGAAAAAAAGCACAGCAACCTTTTTTATAACTCCAAGGGAAACAAGTCACTGGAGAAAGAAGAGACCAGGAGAAACTCTTGGTGGAGTTTGACCCAATACCAAAGATTGTGGTTCTGAAGACTGTAGGGGAAGCCACTTCTAAGATTCCCTTCCTATCTGCTGAATGTCAGCAGGAAACACCTCATGCTCCCACTAACTGATGTCAAGTCCTGCCTCACAGAGGGCACTTTACCTGACAGTGCCACTTTACCACATTGAAATAAGACACAGCTCATTCTGTGTTCAAGAAGCCACAACTTGACACCAATGATCCCTCTAGCTTCCATCCTGTTGCCAGCCTCTCCATCTGTGGCAGAAATCATTGTGAGTGGGCTGGGCGAGATGGCCAGTAACACGTGACATCCTTCAGTATCTTGGATCTTTTCCAGCCAGGTTTCAGGCTGGCTCTTGGTGAAGAGATAGCCTTGGTAGCTTTGAGAGCCTGCTTCTAACTGGCCATGAACAGTGGTGATCCATCCATGATAATACTGCTTGACCTGTCAGTGGTATTAACATGATTGACCATAAGGTGCTGCTGACTCACCTTTAAGAATTTGCAAGGGTCAAAGCAATCTTTCTGATTTTGCTCAGCTCTTCCCTGTCCAAGGGGTCTCAGAGGGTCAGGGCTCATCTTAGAGGACTTTCATTTCTAGTATTCCTTATTGCTCAGTGCCATCTATATTCCAGTGACAGCCAGCTCTAAATGTCTCTTGCACCCAGCAGGAACAACATTGTTTCTTAACTTATGCCAGTTTCTGAATGTTGTTAGAACCTGCTTAAAAGGAATCTGGTTTAAACTAATCCCAGGAAATAGGCAGAGGAAAGTTCTGTGAGGAAATAGCAGCAGCTATAACTGAATTCTGCATCGAAGGCATCAGCTCTCCAACGGTCAAGTCACAAGGCAGTCTCTGGCTGCTAGAAGACTCATTGTTCTGCCTGGACATAATAGAGGCCATGATAACTTTTATATTCTTTGGCTAGCCAGGTGGCCATGCCACTTACTTGCAGATTATCTATGCGTGTCACCTCCAGCCACACATTCTACCGGGGTTGAAGGCAAAGATAATTACAAGTGCTGCAGATGATTTATCATGCAAGCAATTTGCCTTTTAAATAGGGCAGACCAAAGAGATCATATAATCAGAATACTCGCCAATCTTCACTGACTCCCAGTCAAATTTCAGATTTACATGAAGGAGCTGGTTCTCATCTTGAAAACCTGGAAAGAGTTGGACCCTAGCTCCCCAAGACAGCCTCTCCCTCTGTGACCTATTATGAGAGCTGGCAAAGGGAGACACTTCTCCCCCACACCTTGAAGGCAATTGAAAAGCCTTTGCTGCATTTTAACTTTGAGCTTGGATCCCAAAAAGGGAGGTCACCCCATCATTTTCTGTATTCTCAAGGCACTTATTCAAGAATTTCTTTCTTTCTTAGAATCAAATGCTGCTAAAACCCATGTCACCAAAACTGAGTGGGAAGACACTTTCATACAGTTTCACAAAGTCCATATGCACATCCTGGTGAAGCTTTTCTCCTTTAAGCAAGAAGGTTACAAAAAATGTATCTGCAAAAGATGAAATTCCTTCGAGTGAAATAGAATGTTCATTCATATTTTTAATAACACATTAGATCATCTTGTATCCAACAGATCGATTTTTGATTGGTTTCAGTTTGTATTTAACTCAAGAAAATCAAAATCTTTTGAGACCTCTTAAAGTTCATTTAAACTAAAGCCTGGCACTGGCAGCTAACCTTTGGTCAAGTACCACCACAAGATGAGAATAAAAGCTACCATTGACATGTCATTTCTCCATCCATTCTTGCATTAACAGAAAGCAATCCAAGGTCTGGACTCTGATTGCAGAGATTGATTTCCTAATTTTGCACATCATCATATGAAAATTGTTTGGGTTTTAATGGGGATCACAGCTCTCATTTTTATCCATGGATTGTAGGTCCCATGCATATGATTTTTTGTAGATTTTGAAGATTGTTGTGGTTATTCTGCTATTAATTCACATTTAAAATAAATTAAGACCTTGTCTACACTAGCACTTATGTTGGCAAAACTTTTGTCACTCAGGGGTATGAATAAAACACCCCGCAAGTGACAAGTTTTGCCAGCATAAGTGCTTGTGTGCACAGTGCTGTGTTGGCAGCAGATATTCTCCCACTGACATAGTTACTGCCGCTCGTTGAGCCATCGGCATAACAAACTACACGAGCGTTCTTACAGCAACACAGCTGTATCGATACAGCTGTGCCATTGTAAGCTTATAAGTGTAGACATGGCCTTAGTAACTTCTGTGTCGTGTAACTTAACAAGGGGATCATTTTAGCTTTTCCATTCTTCAGGAAGGCCAGTGCATACTTGCCTTTGTCTAGAGAACAATTGTTTTGACTATCAAAGAATGTGGAAAGTTTGCATTTTCTAGGTGTTAAATTGAAAGGGATGTTTAATGGTTAGCTGCAGTATGTTTGGTGTAGATAGGGTATGCTTTGAAATTAAAGCCCTGTTCACACCGCCAAAAACCTAAATGCTATCATTTAGTTTAAACAAGTTAGCAGTCTTCAGAACCCACTTAGAGCATCCTTATTCAGATCACAAGCACTGAAGAGTGTTAACACAAAACTGTGTTCAAAAACTACCCCAGCAAGACTCCAACAGTTTTATAAAATGATTGTAGCTTAGTTGGAAAGTGTTAATTAATTAAGTGCATTAAACTATGTTAAGCTCCAGAGCCTGATTTAAACAGCTAATGGGGATGGATTTAGGAATCTGTTTCCCAGGATCTCTTGGTGACGTGTCCCAGGGGAGTGGAACTTCAGACACTGGACCCTGGTTACATGGAAGTTGGTCTTGTATTCCCCACCAATATGGCCAAGACAACTCCAAATAAATTAAAAGAAATTAATCATTTTTCTTAAAACAGCAAAATACAAAACTAGAGGCTGAGCCCAGACAACATTAGAGCTTTGAAATAACTTGGATATTTTTTCTGTTTAGTTAAAAGATTTTCTCCAGCAGTAATTTAACAAGAGGTGAATGATTCATGAAAAGTTCATCAGTGCAGCTGCCTTTATGCTGCGGTGCTTGCTGGAGTCTATGAAAACACACCAGAGAGATTCACACTTGGCATAGCGAAGCATCTTCAACTCCCACTTCCAACTCCTGGCATATGCCCAACCTATTTGCTCTGTCTCCTCTTCTTACAGCTTAGAAAAGTGGCTGCATTCTAGATACCATAAAAAATTGCTTTCTTTGACAGGGTAACAAGCCTTGTGGATGGGGGTGGAAGCAGTAGATGTGGTATATCTTGACTTTAATAAGGCTTTTGATATTGTCTCACATGATCTTCTCACAAACAAACTAGGGAAATACAACCTAGATTGACCTACTATAAGGTGGGTGCATAACTGGTTGGAAAACTGTTCCCAGGGAGTAATGATCAGTGGTTTACAGTCAAGCTGGAAGGGCATATCAAGTGAGGTTCCGCAGGGATCAGTTCTAGGTTAGTTTCTGCTCAGTATCTTTATCAGTGACTTAGATAATGACATAGAGAGAACACTGATAACGTTTGTAGACTCTACACCAAGCTGGAAGAGGTTGCAAGTATTTCAGAGGATAGCATTAAAATTCAAAATGATCTGGACAAATTGGAGAAATAGTCTGAAATAAATAGGATGAAATTTAATAAGGACAAATGCAAAGTACTCCATTTGGGAAGCAACAAGCAGTTGCACACGTACAAAATTTGAAATGAGTGTGTAAAAAGGGGTACTCTGGAAAGAAATCTGGGGGTTATAGTGAATCACAAGCTAAATATGAGTCAACAGTGTCTACACTGTTGACAAAAAAGCAAACATCATTCTGAGATTATTAGCAAAAGTCTTGTAAGCAAGACACGAGAAGTAATTCTTCAGCCCTACTCCATGCTGATTAGGCCTCACATGGAGTATTGTGTCCAGTTCTGGGCACCACATTTCAGGAAAGATGTGGACAAATTGGAGAAAGTCCAGAGAAGAACAACAAAAATGATTAAAAGTCTAGAAAACATGACGTATGAGGGAAGATTGAAAAAATTGGGTTTGTTTAGTCTGGAGAAGAGAAGACTGAAAGGAGAGGGACGTAACAGTTTTCAAGTACAAGGAGTATAAAAGGTTGTTACAAGGAGGAGGGAGAAAAATTGTTCTCCTTAACCTCTGAGGATAGGACAAGAAGCAATGAGCTTAAATTGCAGTAAGGGCAGTTTAGGTTGGACATTAGGAAAAACTTCCTAACTGTCAGGGTAATTAAGCACTGGAATAAATTACCTAGGGAGGTTGTAGAATTTTGGTTATTGGAGATTTTTAAGAGCAGGTTGGACAGACATTTGCCAGGGATGGTCTAGATCAGGGGTGGGGAACCTTTTCCCTGCCAAGGGCCATTTTGATATTCGTACCTTCATTCGCGGTCCATGTCGCCGATTCCGCCGCCGAATTGGGGCAAACGGCGGCAGGGTTTCGGCGGCGGGAACTGCCCGCCCCCCCACGGAACCGCGCCGCCGCCAACTCCACCCCCTCGCCGCCGAAATGCCGCCGCCGTTTCCACCTTTTCGGCGGCGCGGTTTTACAGTGTCCGCGGGGTGCCGTGGGCCAGTAACCGCCTCCGAGCTCCCGCCGCCGCCGAAAATGGGCAGATGGCGGCAGGGTTTCGGCGACGCGCACTTCCCGCCCGCCCGCGGGCCGGATCAAATTCTTTCGCGGGCCGGAGGTTCCCCACCCCTGGTCTAGATAATGCTTGGTCCTGCCTTGAGTACATGGGGCTGGACTAGATGACCTCGTGCAGTCCCTTTCAGTCCTACGATTCTATGATTGCTAAGGGAACAGCTGAAAATTGTTTTCCTTCTTTATATTTTTGTAAGCTCATTTTTTTTTTTTTTTACCTTTGGAGGCTATTTCCTGTTTAAAATTCAGTCCAATCTCATATTTTAAGGGCTGTCTCTACTTAGAAGCCAGATTCCCTTTTCATTTCTATTCTTCATTCTCCTACACAAAGCTATGGCAAATGAAAAACTAAAAGAGATTCAGATAAACTTTCTGGTGAAGTTAAAAATTCAGCAGTGGCAAATATCCTGCACACCCCATCGTTCATAGATTGTCATGAACTCCACTTTTCTTTTTAAATGTTTTTCAAAGCCAAACATTGAGTGTTTGGCCAGATGGAGTTGAGGAACCTGGGTTTTGGCCCAAATGCAGGAAGGGAACCAATAGGAGCACAACTTCAATGAGACCCATGGGGACTGAGAAGCACTGGGGCATCCACATGGAGATCCCCAGAAGGCTTGCACCATCTGCAAATTAGGAGATTGCCATCCCTGCCTGCTCCTTGGGAGAGGTGTGTATACATTTCCCTCTCAGCAGGAGAAGCCCATGCTTTGAAATAGTGTTTCCCAGCCCTCCTGTGGGTTGATGTGATTTTGTCCAGAGTCTCAGAGGAGCCACCTCTTATCGACACTTCAGAAACGCTGTAGTAATGGTAGCCTCTGCTCAAGAAAAGGTCTGGGACTTAGATTCTAGGGATGAAAACTGGCCCATTGAAGTCACTGTGGGGTTTGTCTTGAACTTCAGCAGGGCCAGGATTTCACATTCTGTGTGTTGCAGGTTTGAACTGAGGCGCATTTGCAAAGTTGTGCTAGAGTGCTTCTTTCTTCATTACCTGCCCCATGCTCAGTTAGTGCTAAATTTACGGATTATGCAGTTACATAAGCACTACAGTCATCACAAAATTTAAATAAAAGAAAAGGATGCTTAGGAAAGACTTCAAGATGAAAGTTGATCTTGTGACTGGCATGGGACTGGGACTGAAGAAATCTGAGTTTAATTCCCAGCCAGATGTGCCACAGATTATCTGTGTAACCTTGGACAAATCACTTAATCTCTCTGGGCTAGATCCACAAAGAAATGTAGGCACTAAGAAAATCACCGGCATTCACAAAACCTGAGTTAGACGCCTAGGCTCCCTGTAAAATGAATGGGGGGAGAGAGATACCTCAGAATGGGAGGTGGCTCCTCTCCTAAACTAGCCAATGGGAGATGCCAAATTGAGAGGGGTGAGCTAAACCCTGCTCCTCTCTTAGAGATAGGCACCTCCCTGCAGCCTGGATTTAGGTGCCTGTCTCTGCTTGGGATTCTCAGCTACTGACCCTCTGCTGGGGTTAGCATCCTACATTGTTTTAGCAAGAAGCTGGGGGGAGGAGGAGCGAGAGTGCTTCCTAATTACTTCTGGCCCAGTGGTTGGAGTACTCACCTGGGATACCCCCCAGTTCAACTCCCGCCCTCAGTCTCTCCTGTAGAAGCTTTTACACTGTGGATAAATAATGTTAAAAAAAATCACTGGTGCAGGGGGTTGGATCCTTGGTCTCCCATGTGAGAGCTCTAGCCACCAGGCTACAGAATCATTCGCACACTCTTACCCTCTGGACCAATAATTCTTTCATTAGTTATCCACAGTGGAATAGCTTCAACAGGAGAGATGGAGGGAACACCCCCTCTTCCCCCCCACACACACACATTGGAACAGCCCAGTGCTTAGGGCACTTCTTCTAAGAAGTGGCGGATCTGAGTTCAAATTTCTTCTCCCCCTCAGGTGGCGAGGGACTTGAATCGGGAGTTCTCCTATGTTCTAAGTGAGTACCCAGCCACTGGGCTAAAAGTTATAAGGGAGGTCCTCATCCCCCTTTCCCCCAGCCATTTTGTGTAAGCTCATCTCTAGGGACCTGATCCAGTAGGCAGCCTCTGAGCAAGCCTCCTGGATCAGGTCTTGCAGGTGAGTTAGGCAGAATGCCTATCTTCCCTTACCTGATTCCCCATCCAGGCTTCAGACATCTGGATGCCAGGGATGGGGCTGCAGTGCATATGCTCAGAGGCAGAAACATAGTCATCTAGGGACTTTTACTGCAAAAATTTAGGCACCAAGCAATTTTAGCCACCTACCAAATTCAGGGGCAGCAGTGCTGAGGGTTTTGTGAATCCCAGTGGGACCTGATTGTGGGATTTAGGTACCTAAAGTAGCAGTTAGGCACCTAAATCCTTTTGTGAATCTAGTCCTCTGTGCCTCAGCTTCCCATCTGTAAAATGATGATAAATCTCTCTTTCTCACTTGTCGTATCTATTTAGACTGCAAGCTTTTCTGGTCAATGACTGTTTATTACCACATGAATGTAAAGCACCTACCATAATAGAGAGCCAATCTCAGTCAGGTTCTCTGTGCGCTTCTGTAATAATAATAGTGATAACATTTCCACAGGTAGCAAACTGGTCCCAGTAAATCAGCACTACACTACCTTGCATTCCCCTATGTTTCTGAGGGTATGTCTTCACTGACTGTGGCAAATTCGCCACCTTCAGATCGATTCCTTGGGATCGATTGAGCAGAAGTGAAGACCTGCTCTATTGATCCAGAAGTTGATTTAATAAATCCACCTCCATCGGCACAGCGAAGTGAAGATGCCACTGTAAGTGGAAGTTAGGAAGACCAGACCTTAGACAAGTTTGTAGCTGAGATGAACTTGCATCTGTGGCAGCTGTATTATGAAAACTCGTCACTCTCACCAACAGAAGTTGGTTCAATGAAAGATATTACCTTACCCATCTTGTCTCTATTTTCCCACTGTCATTCTAATCTACATGATATTGCAATAGAAAATGAGTCTTCAAATTCATCCCATTGGCATATTACTGAAAGAATGCAGAGAACAAACAGTATCATGTCGGGGGGAAACACAAAGCAGTCACATATCTTAAGAAATGTACCCAATTTTGCCAATAAAATCCTCTTGCAGAATGTTTCCAGGAAGCTCTGAATAAACTTATGCTGAAGAAATTGTTAATGTGTTAAATTAGCAAACTGAATGCAGTTTTGTTTTTCAGGTCATATGAATCAAATGAATGAAAGAGACAAATGGATTAAGGCTGACACACGGGATGGCACAGTATATCTTAAAAGCCAAAGTTGGTTCCAATCCATAAAACTGCAGGTTCCCTGAGAATGTAATAGGCCAAAGTTATTTAAAATCAAGGAACAGTGAAGAAAGATTACTGTACAGCTATGGTAAATATTACTTATTAAAATACAGTAAACAATACATTAAGTGAGGACCCTTCTGCCCAACATTTGTATATGTTAAGTGACTGCTGTATGAAAAACGTTTTACTGTTAGTGCCTTCCACAGTTGCACAACCCGGTGTAGTCAGGATTTGTGTAAAACTCAGACTGCGCACCCTGCCAATTCTGAGAGCTGGTAACTTTCAAGTGAAAGCATAAAGCCACTGCAAAGAACATTTTCAACACAGGTTGATGCCTAAATATACAAGAATTTGATTTAAGCTTTGTGCTGGTGCCATATTCTGTAAGCTGCTTTTAAATGAATTCTCATCATTTGAAATGTTTTGTTTGTGCATAATGCTGAGACTTTCCTTTCACTGAATGTGGGATAAAACACTTTTAGGATTGCAGTTCACATTTGATCATAAATGATCATTTTGACACCTAAGAAATCTGTCTACAATGCTATGATTTATTACACTGTGCTATGTATAAAACTGGTCATCAGGCTCCTGCATATCTAAAGCTCGAGAGCTTATTTTATGCCCTCATGAACCTCTCATCAGTGGCTCCACTGTAGGTAGGCACAGCAGCCCCAGAGAGTCCCCTCTTTATTTTACCATTGAGGATGTAGCAGGGTGCAGTCCCAGAGCATGCCCTCCTCAGTTCCCTCCTGGTACTTTCACTGATTCACAGCCCAGAGTACTTAAAATAACATTCCTGCTTTTGGGGATCTGAGTTAAGTCCCTACCGAATACAGTCTCCTTTGGCTCTTCAGCCTCAAATCTTCTTGAGGTTTCTAATTCACCTTTGTTCTAGGACTTTAAGTCCCAGCTCCCCCTCGTTCCCTCTGAGCCATGGAGCTCTGTCAATACCTGGTCTCTCTGGACAATTCTTTTCAGTGTCTCCTTCTGCCCTGGTCCTTGGACTCAAACTTCTTCCTTTTGGTTCCAGGGGCTCCACAGCCTCTTTCCTGGGGCTATGTTGCAATTCATGGCAGCCTCCCCCGGCCCAGGAGCATCCAGGGTCTGATTTCAGTCCAAGGAGCCTCCTTGCCCCCTGCACAGCTACATCTCCTTGGGGCTGGAGTGTAATTCATGACAAGCTTCCTCACCTCGTCAAAGCCAGGTTCCAGTTCCATGCCACAGAGTCTCTGTCCTGACTCTATGCTCCCTTCAGTTATCACTCTCCTGACTGACTGCCTGTGAGCCGCCAGCCATCACTTCTCTTGGGTGGATACCCACATCTCACTCCCTCCTAACAAGGGCTTTTCCAGGCTGCTCAGTTTCCTGCCTACAGTGTGTTATGCCTGGCAAGCCAAATTGCCTAAACAGGTCACTGTCTGCACTTTGCTCTCTCTCTCTTCAGAGGCTATAAACCATACGATTGCCCATAGTTAGAAATGACCACCCAGCCCTTTCTAAACAAGCACATTTATTCTTAAGGTGAAAGCAGTACAGAGAAAACTTGTTAAAAACAATACAAGAATCTATATGCATGCTAATAAGCTTACCAGAGATCACCCCCAACTCCAGCAAGGGCTCTGGTAGAAGTCAGTCCTTCAGACCACCCCAAAGGTGGTCCTTTATTCCTTTATTCAGCTTGGGCCTTTGATTTTCAGATTCCAGGGACCGGTAATCAGCAAGTCAGGGTGTAGCTTTAAAAGGCTGGGTTTATATATAACCAGAAGTGGGGAATTTACATTCACTTCCCACTAGAGATTCCCCAGGAAAGACATGACACTGTTTGTCCAAAAGTCCATTCTAGTCTGATTCATTGTTCAATACAATCCTTTGGCATTCATAACACTTTCCAGGGTTCACATTGATACATAACCGATACATTTAATACAAGGGGCTCCAAACCTACTTAAACTTAGCTCCATAAGGTTTTGGGTTTTTTTTCAAGAAAGTTGCAAGAAATTGCCATATCCGTCACAGGAAGGCCACACAATCCATGTCTGTTCCTTAGCATCGTAAAAGATATCTTTCCTGGACCCCCTTTTCTGGCCTTCAGACAGCCTCCAAGCTCATCATCAGAAGCAAGGTCACCATAGACCAAGAGTACATCTACACTACAGAATTATGTCAGTCTAAGAAGGGCTGGTTCACACTTACCCTTCAAGCCTTGGTTGGGAATCACTTCTCCCTCCTCCACCCCACTCACCATGGCCCTGCTCCTTCTAGAGTCAATATTTGCAGTGGTGAAGCTGATAAAGTCAAGATTGGTTACAGTTCCTGTTCCCCCCCATCCGTACTTCCCCACTGCATTCCACAGCCTCCTCCCTATGCCCCAGGCCCTGCTTCCCTCATTAACATGACTTCTCTCCGCCCCTCTGTATCTCTGCTTCCTACCCAGCACTATGACTTTTCTTTCCTATCTCCATCCCCCCCATTCCTTCCAAATCCCTGCTTCCAGGACCCCCACGACAATCCCTGCCCTGAATAACAAAAAGGACTATGGCCCAGCCTGATTAAAGGAGGTAGTATCCTCTAACTGCATGTTCAGAAACCAATTTCAAAAACTGATGTTGTCAGCATCCCTTTAACAAACAAATATTCCCCTGCAACTGCATGCTCCCCTGGTACTGCAGTGTTGGGCTAGAGCATGGGAAACGTTAGTCTGTTTGCATTGTTCAGAGTGAGAGATGTGAAACTTGGAACAGAACAAAATGAAAAAGAAATAATTTACTGTTGGCCCTGGTTGTTTAGACGGTGAGTTCTTTGGGGCAGGGATTATCTCTTATTAAGAGTTTGTATAGCACCTAGTACAATGGGGCCTTGATCTTGGTTAAGTCCTCCATGTGCTGCCACAATACAAATACATAATAAGGCAAAATAGACACTTAAAATCCTTTCGGTATGAATGCAGGACAGTGGTATTTGTAACAGAGGTACACAAGTTGTTTTCTCAAAACTGAAATGTAATCTGAGTCTAGTCAAAGTAATACTGATTGCAGCTGGGGGAGAAAGGAAAAGGAGTGTTCACAGCCCCACCGTGGTTCATAATTCACCATTCTGTGTGTGTGTGTGCGCGTGCGCATGTGCGCACGCACACGCCTGCTGTAAATCAAAAGGATGCTTTTTAAAGCTATCTCTGGATCTAATGCGTCCCATTTTAAGCTGCATTGCCAATGCCCAACAGGGACATTGTTAACTTTTATGTCAATTGATTAAAACCACATCATTCATTGTTTCCCCTTAATCTATGGGTTTTTTTCTGGGCACGGGCCTGGAGGTGGTGCAACACTGATAATTTGAAATGGCAGGTGTAAAAAATAAACTAAAATTAATGAAAGCATGTGATGGGTTTCAATTTGCTGAGGAAATTTTCAAAACCAAGCAGTCTGTGGGTACTGCACCTCTTCCCAAACTGGGAGAAGCATTTCTAAACCCAGTGCATTTGAAAGTAAAGACTCAAACTGAAATGGCTATTTCTGAGTCTGCTGCTGCTAAATTTCATCTTGCCTAAAAATAAAATCAATTGTGGCACTGCAATCTATGGGAACATATGGCTGAGACCATAACACTAGTTGAACAATGGGGGTGGGGGAGGGTTGATTCAAAGCTCAGAGCAGTAGTTTCATTAAATTTCCCCCCTCCCACTCTGAGTCAACTACTCACTGCCCACTTGTCCATGAGTGGCTCTGCAGATGTTCCAAGTCAAATTTTCACATGCACATGCTCACCTTCCCCCATGTGTTGAACCCATCTCCCTTTGTTCTCTTGAGTGTGGCTTTTTATTGGAATATACATAGTATGTTTTAAAACAGTGTTAATGTTCTACAGAACTTTGAGACAGTATATGCATTGAAGGGGATGCCTGTTGTTTTCTGTCCCACAGTTTTGTTCCTTGATTGATACTGTTATAGGACCAGTCTTACAATTAGCTCCCCGCAGACCTATGCTTCCCCACTCCCCCCCTGGAATTGCACTGACTTAAATGGAAAACCATGCAGCAGCAAGTGTATGGATATGTTTTACAGGATAAGGTCCATAGATTTTTCTGCTAATTTTTCAAAGTCCCTGTAGTCTCTCCATCTTCCATTGCGCTGGCTTGCTCAGCTCTGTAATTTCATATCACTAAATGTAAAAACCTGGCCCTTCATGTTTAAAGTTATTTAGATGCCCAAAGATCCAGCTGGGTGCCTAGAAGGATTTTCAAAAGAGCCTGCGCATCTAACTCACATCAGTGGTAATTAGGCCTAGTAGGATTTTCACAAGCCCCAGCTGTAGCTTTAAGTACCTAAATGCCTTTAACAATCTGACCTTAACTAATGCGGAGAGCCTAAGTTTTAGCATGAGAGGCCTGAATGTGCAATTACTGCTGTGTATGTGCAGGTGGCCATTTGAAGGCACAAATACTCTATTTGCATATGCAGTTGGGGTGGTGGTGAGCATACCTACATTTGTTCTTGATAAGAACTAATTCTGTGGGATGCTGAATTCCCAGGTTTTTGTGAGAGCTCAGGGTGCTTGTCAGCCTCTCACAATAAATTAAGACATACACACATACACAGAAAGCATAAATATTGCTTTGCAATATGTATAAATGCTGCTCATTCCTGGAAGATGAATGCATCTGAAATGTCACTAAATTGATTGAGCATCTGAAAGTGCACTAAAAATTAAACTAGTAATTTCATTTCTGTGCACAGTAATTGTGAATGAGGACAGCAGTGCTCCGGTTAAGAAGATTTGCAATAAACTCTTAACAATTGAACTAGAAAATCACCTTTATTAAATGACTATTTTAAAAACAGCAAGTTGCAGTTTCATTTTTACACTCTGCTGAAGAAAACTTGAAATACAGAAGATGTTATGCAGCATCTTTGCTTTCATTGTGGTACAAGGATTTAGCTTTTTCAGACCCTGTTCTGGGTTTCTTGTTGAGGGGCAATACAGTACCAAAGCTATCATACCCAAGCGATGAAGGAGGATCGGCATCACTATATTCTTGCTTCTCTAGCTTGGCTGAATATTTCAAAACAGCTTGTCTGAAACAAAAATGAAAACTAATGTTGTACAAGCACGCTCTACCAAGGAGGACATTTGTAAAAAAAACCAAAACACTCGGGACAGAAATCAGATTTGCCATATTTCCTATCCCACTATGCCTTTTGAGAAGCAGCAGTTGATACAATAATGGTCTTAACCTCAAATTCTATCCCAGGTCAAAGTAACTATTCCATTCTGCATGAAAGAGGCAGTAGTGTGGGTGGCCCTATGGTTCATGCTGTCATTTGGGCATCTCCAGATGAGTTGGCAGAGTTACTGTGAGGTCACATACTCAGCTCCTACTGGGGAGCAAAGACATCTTGTATGGCTGTCAAGTGACCTCTCTAGCTGATGCTGAGGGAGCATGGATGGTTGCAGACACAGCTCTGTCTTAGCTTTCCTTGGCCACTGAGAAAGTTCCAAGGACACGGGGCTTAGGGAAGAGTGAATGGGGCAGGAAATATGACATGCCCCGCTACATTTTTCAGTACAGGATATATACAGCTAGTCTATATAACCAGGTACACTCACTACAGTTACTCCTCTCTCCCACTCACTGTCAGGCTCGCTTTGTCACATCTGAAGTTGTAAACTCTTCACAGCAGGGACGGTCTCGCCTTGTAGAGCACCTTGCACAACGGGGTCCCCAACATGATCAGATCCTCTGAGTGCTACCCCCATATTAAAATGTTTCTATTGTGCTAGTGCCCGACGTGTGCAAGGCACTTGATAAACACTGAGGGAGGCACCAACCCTGCTCAAAAGAGCATACACTCTCACGGGACAAACACAGGGAAAAGTTACACCAGACAGGCAAAGAAATCAGGGTAGTGGTAGGTGGATTACATTATTTTGTTTGGTTTTCAGTTGAATACAGTAAGTTCTCCTCTCACCAACATCCAGCCTCCTCACCTACCCCATCTAATACAACCACCCTCACCAGGAGCCTTATGCCTTCATCCACCGTTCACATTTCTTCCTGCCATATAAAAGATTAGTTCATTCATCTGATAGACAAGTATAAAAAATAAGACAGTGATGTAGGTGCATATTTTTGCGTTAGGTTTTGTCTTCAGGCAAGATTTGAATGTAGAGAAGGCTAGTGGCTTTCTTCACCAGCTCAGGGAAGGAATTCCATACATGGGGGCAACATGGAGGGAAGTGTGACAATGGTTGTGGGAGAAACTGGCAAGTGCAGCATCAAGACTGGCATCATAAGCAGCAGAAAAGGGAACGGGGGCTGATGCAGTAGGAGACAAGGTTGGCTAAGCAGGGAGGATTCCTTTCTGACCACAAAAGAACATTTTAAAGATCCAACATTACATCATTTGTTAACCCATTCCTGTTAACAAGCTGAATGTAATATAATACAAGTGTTTTTATACAAGCAAACCCATGACAGAGATGAACCCATGTACGTGCTGGGTGACAGGATATAGCTATCTAGTGTAAATGCCACTTGTCCAGGTCCACTTTTCCTTTGCTTATGGAAAATTGTTTGCAATGGATGATGTTTAAAGAGTGGATTTTATTGTATTATAGTAGCTTTTTGGAGGCTTATGCTGCTCCGTGAGGTGAACCAAAATCAACCACATTGCCAGATGTGGTCATTATTTATTGTTCAACATGTAACAAATGATCTCGTTTAAGGAACTCTGCATTATATTACATATTATATATTTATATAGCGTCTGACAGCCAATGAATGCTCTGGGGAGGGGGTGAGAGAAGGACACAGCCCTAAAACAAATAATAATCAGCATAATTGCAAACAACTGGTGTTCCTGAGTCAGAACAAAACTTTTGGTCTTAAGAGATGTCCTGTCATTATAACTAGAGATGGGTGTGAACAGAGAGGCAAGCAAGGGAGCAAAAGTAAGAAGGAGCCTATCCCAGCACACTGCAAGCTACCGCTAGATTATGAAAGTGCATTTGAGATCTATAAAACCACAGCTCTTCTGAGGGCTGTCAGCAGCAAAGCAGTATTACGTTATGCTGTCAGAGCTCCAGGACATACACTCCCTGTGGGCTGAAACTTGGTGCTCAAGGAGCCACAATCTAGAAGTAAGTTTCTGTGGGCGTCAGATTTGAAAAAAACAGCAGTTTACAGTGGCGAAAAACAGATTGTTATTAGACATTTTACTTGCTTCTAAAGTGCAAACATCTAGGAGATTAATCCTTAATCCAGTTTATATGCGCACTTTGGGCTGCCTTGCTTTTTGAGCCTGAGGGCCCACGTGTGGGTGGCCCAGCCCTCCATGTCACTCAGATGTATTAAACACATGGAAAATAGGCATGAATGGTTCCTTTTTACAAACCAGCATTAGTCGTCAGTGACTCACAGCTGATAGCCTTATGATGCATATGCTGCCAGACACTAAGAGGACTTTTCTGCCTCTTTCGCCTCCAGTAGTGGAAGGACCCTGTACCAGTGTCACGCCTACATGAGGATTCTCTGTGGCATGCTGAGATGTGATTCGCTAACATGTCATTAATCTCGAAATATGGACCTATGCAGCAGGCCATATTTATTCCAAATGATGTTTTTAGTTTATTTTAATATTTGAGGAAACCTGCAGCATGTTATTACACTGACAAATGTCATCTCTAACAGTATCGGAGATTGGCCAGGTGGGACCCTCTATTGCTTGTAACTGTTTCCTAGAGAGCGATAGGGGGTTCCAGCTGACTGGATTTCATGATTTGGTTTGGGGGTTGTTTTTTTTTTTTTAATCTAACAAAACAATAAAAATAAAGTTGTAAAAAGGATGTAACATAGTGACATGAACTGTGCCTGAATGTTTATATGGTTGGGTCTGACTGCTAAGAGATGTCTGGTAGGCCTGGACAGTGTTTAATAAATAACTGAGGAATTCTTCTAGCAGCATGACGCGCACATGATTTATAAATGTCCTGGGGTAGCTTTCTATTAAAACCATATTTATTTAATATTTTTAGACTGTGCAAGAATAGTATGGGTCATTCTGTAGATTAATCTCATTTTACACAGACTCCATCCTCTCAAACATGCGGAAAGGGCTCCAAAATGTGCCCACATCTATGGAATGTAGAACAGACATCACACACTTCAAAAACCAGCTAGGATTTGCCCCTGTTTTTGTAAATACTGGTGTTGAATAAGACCCTTAATGGTGACAGCTGGTAAATATGGAAAAGGAGAATTTGGGGCTATTGGATGAGCGATATATTTTGTATGACAAATTCTGCTTATTATTCATTAATTGAAATTATGGTAGTAATGCATGAAGTGCAAAGAACCCTAAAAAATAGCCCCTGAAATTCAGTGATAACACTATCATTCTTCCCACTGTCATTGGTGAAAATCTGAATCATGATTTAAGAAATGTAGAATCATTGTTATATTGGGACTTCAACCTTGATGAAGCTTGGAAAGCTGGACGGTGTTCATGAGACGTCACAAACAAACACATTATGAACAATACAATGCAGAAGGTCCCTGGCTTTGATGTTCTGCAAAACTTATGGGCAACCCTAAACCGCATCAGCACAAACCATGGCATATATGGCTACTTGATGCACAAATGGAAAATTCAAAACTCTCCAATGTGTGACTGTGGTCACCCAGAACAGACCATGGAACATATAATGACTCAATGCCCGAATCACAAATATGGAGGAGGCATCCCAGTGATACACTCCGATACTCCTGATGCAA
Source organism: Emydura macquarii macquarii (assembly GCF_026122565.2). Taxonomy (NCBI): domain Eukaryota; kingdom Metazoa; phylum Chordata; order Testudines; family Chelidae; genus Emydura; species Emydura macquarii. The sequence continues at coordinate 39,414,676 of NW_027132773.1, read as the reverse complement.
TTATCTGGCTTACCTGCCTTAATGTAAAATTATAGTTGTTGCTGTACATCTGCTTAAGCCATACAGAGAAGGAGAAGAAGAAGAGTTATATTTTAATGATGATTTTGCTGTGATTATTGCCTGGAAGGTGAATGTACCTTTTTGCCAGCTTCCCAGTATAGGTATTGAAATACGACATTAAAGTTTTTATAAAAAGTGGAAATATAGTGTGACAAAGATGTCTGTACCAAACCACAAACTCAATGTTGTTTTGTGACTTCCATTTTTTTTACCCTATCTTCTATCTTGTCTTCCATTTTGTGTTCTGTGCTGAATAAATAAAGCGACCTGACCTGGACCAGGTCATTCTGTTCCAGACACTGCCCTGCTTGTGGGGGTGTAGGATGCCTCAAAGACGACTATCAGCATAGGGGCCAACAACTTTGAATGACTCAAAGACTGGCCAACCTCAGGGGACAATGGTTAACTTCACGTGAAGCTTGCATGGCTGGGGTTAGAATTTCCCAGCCTAGGCACATGGCAAGACAGGGTCAAAGACTGGATTTAAGGAGAGGGCTTATCTGAGAAGGAAGGACATCCATCACTATAAGCAAGACCAGGCTGAAGAGAGAAAAACAGGAAGGTCTGTCTTGCTTGAAATGCTGACCAGACCTCTGAGTCACAGATGGGGTAAAATCAGACTAAGGGTGGATGCCTCTCAGTCGTGTTCGTTACTTTGCAAAGAACTATAATTCTCTAGGGGTTTCTTCAACATAAAAATGACTGTGGTTAAGAAATTCTTTGGTTAAGCCTGTATTCTTTGCTTGGCTGTCATGGTATCCCTGAAAGTGTTAATCAAGAAGCTCAGAGTGACCACAGTGAGGTGGGAAGCTGTACAAGCACCTGGGGGCTCAGGAGATCTGAGTCACTGGTGTTAGGGTCTAGGTGGCCGGGCTGTGGAGCCTCATGTTCCAAGGAAAGGTGGCAGGCATGGTGTCCGCATCTTGGAGGCCCCAGAACTAGGAATATGGCTCTGTCCATATTTGGTTGGCTTAGAAGCAAGTAAGATCCAGTAGTTGGGGCCACTCACACCAGACTGGTGTCCATCCAGAGGAGAAGTGGACCAGGTTGTGACATAGCTCACTTTATATTTCAATTCCAATTGCATAAAAAAATCTCATGTTTTAGCTACTCTGAATGAAACTATTAATGACAATTATATTTGTATGCATTAAATTTGACACTGATCTCTCAAGTTTTGTCCCGGAAAGCAACATCTTACTTGGTAATATTTCTGCAGTACAGCATCTTAAGAATCCGGAGTTGCATACAACCTTTCCAAAGGTACTTTAGTGTTTTGTCAGTAAGATGTACACAGCCTGAGATATCCAAGAAGTGGAGATAATGGCAGACTCCAGACAAATACTGAATACATAAATCAGTCATCTGCAAATCCAGCAAAAGAAACACACATACAGAAGTTAGAAGAGTGCTGGAGATTCCAAAGAAAAACCACAACACAACAGCCTAACTCAAATTTTTGAAGTGTATCATTTCAGGAAGTTTATATTGAAAAGTGCCACATAGTCAGAATTCATCAGTTCCAGACATTTCATGTCCTATCAGACATAGGAGACTAACGATACTGTAAGTAATATGTTACCCTTAAATGTTGGGAATACATTTGGTGTCAGTTAAATATGATGCCAGTACATTCTAAGGCATGTAGGGATGTTCCAGCTAATCAGACATCTAAAATGACTCAATAGTCTGAACCCCATAATTTTGCATGTAGCAAATCTTATCTGGTAGGATTAACTGTTCTCAAATTATTCCATTTAAACTGTTAGACTGATCCATTTTACAGTTAACTACAGGAGTGTGTGGGAGAAAGATTCTTAACTTTAATAATAGCCATTTCATATTTCAGTATCATAAATGTGTGTTGTCCTGTGATTGCTTTTGTTTATAATGTATGGTGTCTTTCAGTCTTGTCCAAGATAGAACTATTCAGTTTCACTTCACAGTTCCATAGTGTGATCTGGAACTGATCACCAGTAATGCAAACTGAAGTTTGCTTTGGGCACCATATAAGGCCTCGTTTCTGCAAGGTACTTAAGCATGTATGTAACTTTAAGTATGTTAATAGCCCCATTGACTTCAAAGGGAATACGTATGCCTAAAGTTATGCATGTGGTTAAATACCTTGTTTAATTGGGGCCTAAGGTTAAAGGAAACAATAAATGCAAAAAAAAAAAAAAAAATCCTCTAATAGGTATTCAATGAAGGCCAGATTATCCAGGGCCTGAATGGAGTGGAGTGAGAGTAGCCTTCCCCTCTCTTGTACAGACTGTGCAAAGGCCAGGAACAATCTCAGTCCCTGTGATCATGGAAGCCTAAAAGGGGCAAGGAGGAGCTGAGGCTGTAACTGTCTGCCCTTCCCTCCCCTGTGGCCCATAAAGCTGGACAGCCAGTGCACTATCCCTTGGCACAGTCCCGCCTGGAGAGCCACCTGGGGAGATGCAGTTCTGTAACACCTTTGCTCAGGGCTGTTATCAAGTCCTGCAATTGACTTATAATAGGTCTGGTTCTTTATCAAAGTAAGCAGGAATTTGGCTGCTGAGCTAAATAGATGCAAGCCTCTGGCCCTATTCAGGGAAATATATTTTAGTCACATGCACCAATCCTATTCATGTCAGCGGTCATCTTTTCATTGGCGTGTATCTTTTAAAGTTTATTATTTAACTGGATTATACATTCAACCAGGGATTCATTTTCAGCTCTCACTATATTTTCTCATTCATGTGGTTTGCAGCCCACAACAATTAAATTCTTTCTCTCGTTCAACTATCAAACAAAACTATTTAACAATTATTCCTTGAATCTGGGTTTATGGACTCACAAATTACATAGGAGGTGCAGTTGTGCTATATGCAGACAGCATACTGAGGTTTTTTTATGAAATGAGCAAAGGTTGGAGGATGATTGTTCTACATCTCCTAGGAATATATGTATAGAAATATGACAGGCCGCCCAACTGCGCCCACTAAAGTCTATGGTTTTTCAATATGAAAAGGATTACGGTGACCAGCTGTGCTAGTTTTCTGGGATTGTCCCAGTTTCCAGAGCACATTCCACAATGCTCTTACTGAGAAGAGAATTACCTAAATTACAGTTCCTGTGTTTTCTCCTTATGGCCTTTTTGTTTATTCAGTTATTTTATATAGCTGATACTGCAGACCAAGCCACTGCCAGTATACTAACTTGTCCCTCTTGGAACAGGAGAGCTTGTTTTAGTCTTTTTGTGACCATTTTTAAACAGTTTCTGAGTGGAAAATATTTCCCTATTTGGCAGCTAGATACTCTGTACTTATGCTGGTAATTGCCAAAGGCCCCCCCCCGAATACATCTCACATGTGCCCATTTGATAGTACTTTATGGCGTTTCAAACTGGGTTTGAGCCAGCAGAAGGCTTTTAAGATCTTATCTGAAAGATTCTTGATACTGATGACCAAATATCCTAGACTGTGAACAGTTACCAGATTTACTTCCTAATCTTTTAAGAAGATACATAGATACAAAGTAGGAAGAGCAGAAATGTGATGAGATGCAAGTGTCTATCTTCACCTATTAAGGGATGATCTCTGCCTGTAGATTGCCATGGCTAGCATTATTGTTTATTAGTATTATTGAAAAGTTAATTGAACATTTAACAGAAGGGAAGAAACACGGTGTACCTCTGGAGCTGACATTTGGGCCATTGCATTTAATTGCTAATAGCTGAGGGTGGCTTTTAAAAGGACTCAGCATTAGCCTAACTCTACTCCCAACCATTGACTTCAGTTGGAGCAAAATTAGACCAACATGAGCACTATTTTCTCAGCCATAGAAGCAGGACACTTTCTCCAGAGGGAAATATTTGCTGACAGCAACTTTGTTTTTAAATTTACTTTGGGATGGCTATTGGTAGATTACAGTAAATACTTACTTTTGTTACTCAAGCAAACATATATGATTGAATAGACAAAGGGAGCAGATGTGTAGAGTAAGAAAGTACTGGGACTAATGAAAATGACTTAGACATTTGTGTTAGCAGTAAAATGGAAATGGAACCCATGGTCATTTGGAGCAAAACAGACAACTGGGATTCTGGGTACTATCTAAAGAGGTACTATCTAAAAGACATGTTAAATTGTAATATCACTGTACAAGGTAATGATGAGGCTGAATGGGATTACACTAGTGATGTGTCTTTATTTATTTAAATAAATTAATAACTAGAAATAATTTTAATTAAAATTTGTAAAACTAAATTTGTAACGAGAAATACAGAATAAAAGTAATTCAGCAACTTCACTGAAGCAAATGTTGACATCTGAGTATGTGTAATAATACGCAAAATTCCATTTTCAATACACCAAATACAACACAGTGCTTAGATCCCACAACTGTAACACATATGCACACACAGATAATAACATACTGACTATAAGTAAAAGTTTCAAAATGCTTAAGGGTCTTAGGTACCTATGTCCCATTTTCAAATGTGACTTGGGCACTTGGAAGCTTAATTCTTATTAAAATGGGACCAAGGCTCCTAAATAATTTAGGTACATTTGAAAATTTGTGACCAGATCAATATTCAGATACTCAATGTTAGTTCATTTATTATTATATATAGCATAATTAACTTTTTTAATGTTGAAGAATAAACTATAGGTTTGTTGCAAGATGGACATCAGCAGGTCAAACTTCTGAATGCTACATTATTTCATTTTATGGAATAGCTTTCCTGGAACTAGCCTTCCCAGTGCTTGTACATACCTTGTGGCAACCAGCTATGTTGAGGGATGTAAGTTGCTGGCAGTTAAATGCCAAAGCTTTAACGGTTTCATTTGTCAGTTGAAAGCAGTACGAGACATCACAGTATTCTAGATCTTTTGCACACTGGCAGAACTTCTGAAATACAGTTACAAACACACAAATCAATCTCATGTACTATACCCACTGTACCTTTCTGAATGCTTACAGTTCTACAATACATTCACATTTACACTAATCTTCAGATTTACTTCAATTACTGCACCTGATTAATTTATTCTTTTACTCATATTGAACATGTGGAATAAAATATATATTATCAATGAGGTTACTCAATTGCATTCCATAACTCCCAACGGAAAAGGAGGAACTGTATCAGGTGGCTATTTTTCATTTCTGACACTGGTAGTTCACAAAGTGTGTTCTTCAGATCACACCTAGCCTCTTTCACTGCACTTATTAAGATAGATAAAAGACTAAGTTGGTGTCTTTTATAATGAGCATATCCAAATATTAAGAGCTATATTTCCAAAGGGATGCACCAAAAATACTCTCTTCTCTATTGTGCCTGCAAATATCCATTGTTGCACATATTAAAAGGTATTTGGCAGGCAAAATAGGCAACTCTGTCTGGGAAAATTACTTGAAAGGGAATATGGTCTAGGTGTTAGATCTCAAAAGAAGAAGTTAGGTGGTCTAGGAAGGTTCTTGCTCCTATTCTGCCACTGACCTGCTGTGCGACCTTGGGTAAGTCGTGTAAATCCAGATTTTCAAAAGGGCCCTCTAATTATGAGTGCCTTTGTTTTTTGAAGGTCCAATTTACAGTCCGATTTTTGGAGCTGGTGAACACCTGCAGATCCCATTGACTTCAATTTCAGCACCTTTGAAATTCAGATCTAGTTGTTTAAAGATTGGCTCCCATAAAAGGAAACATTCACGCTTAGAGGCCATTTTAAAAAATTATCTGATTATTGTATCTGAGAAACAGCAGCATTTTCCTTAACTTAAAATATGAATTCACTGTGGAACCTCAGATGCTTTGATGTGGTCATTGCTGGTAAATGCTGATTTTTGGATGACCAATGTATACATGTGTGTAAGTGTAAACCACATGTGTGTGGCTGTATACACTGACACGCATTTCATAATTTCAACTTTATTTCATTAACCAGTTTTTAAAGCTTACCATCTGTGTCTAGTGCTGCAGTTTGCTTGGACCAGTACAGTTATGATAAATCAGCAATTGCTGTTTTTAAGTGTATGTCAGGTTGTGGATATTTTAAGACTGGAGAACATAGAAATACAGGAATTATAAATGTTGGCTACTACGCCTTTCATATTTTAATGACAGTTTTGTAGGTTGTTAACTGCAGTGCAGAAAACTTCTAAACCCTTAGAGGCTACATTTTTTTCTCCTCATGTAAGAAAAGCCTAATTATTTTCAGCGTTAGATCACCACATGTGATGAAGTCATCACTACATTCCCAGCTAGGGTATGTAGTACAGGCTGCAGCCAGGCTTTCAGTGTTTGTGTGATATGCTTAAATCATTTTTATTGGATTCATCAAGCTGATATAGTCTGTCAGTGTCGGATTCAAAATATCCATACCAATTAGGTATTGAAGCTGCTCTTACCATTAAAACTCTCCACTTAATTGTGAATACTGTACCACCATTAGATCAAACCTAGATTTTTACAAATTATCAGCTTAAATCCTGAAAAAACATATTGCAAAGCATTTTGATAACCTGTTGAGAGTGCTGGGGCACTTAGTGCTTCTAAGAATTATTTTCTTATGCAAACAATATCTGGCATCTTAACAACTGGCATATAACATGAAAAATAGATACAGAACATCTGAACATTTTGTTATGTTGTAACTTTTTTGTAAATTACATTTTATTTTAATAGGCTGAATATTTTGGGGAAATAATCTATAGAGGGTCTCCAAGTCAACAAAAGGGCATAGCAACCTTGCCAGCATGCAAGTCCCCTGGAAGTTCAGGCTCATTGACAGGACAAAAATAACTGATAATAATTAACAGCAAATTCGATGTGAGCTTCAAAAGTGATATTGTGACCAAAGAAAAATGCAGTTTTGGGCTGTATATACAGAATTTGCATGCTACGAATAAGGAAGGGGACAGGCTCACTTTAAATAGCACTGTCTGCACTGCAACTCAACTGGATCTATTCTGGGCACTTCAGTGAAAACAATGTGTTAATACTAGAATTGTACAAATAATCTTTCAGTTTGCTGAAAAATCTGAAATGAAAACTTTTTAATTTTCTTAGTGGAAAAAAAATGATTTGGGTAAAATGAAGCATTTTGTTTTGATTTGTGGCATTTTTAGCTGATTTTTTATTAAAAGAAAAGGGAATTTGGAATGCTATTCACAAAAACCACCGGAAGAGAAGGTGGTAGTGCATTCTTGTGGGATATGGGAGACTTGAGTTCAAGTCCTCACTCAGCCTGATTTGGAGCAGGAGTTTGAACATAGATTCCCCACACTGCATAAGAGTGCCCTAGCCACAAGGCTGTAGGGTATCCTTGGTGGTGCTCTCTCTGTCTCACCTCTTCCTCTTTTAATGAATAATTATATATTCACTGGGCCAGAGAGAGCACTCTATAGCCTGGTATTAGGGCACTCACCATGGAGCGGGGGACACCCAGGTTCCAGTCCCTGTGTCAATGAATATTTAATTACTTATACAAAGTGGAACAGCTTCAACAGGAAAGACTGAGAGATGGCCACTCCAGAACACCACATAACCCAAAAGTGCATTCTTCAGCGAATAAACGATTATGCTGAAAACATTCGCCCAGCTAGTCAGCACATTGGAGGGAATTCAGAGAAGAGGGATGGACTCAGGTGGAAAGCTTAAAAGTATTATGTATATAGTTTAGAAGAATTATCCCTAGGGTAGGGCGAATCGGGGTGATCACCCTGGGCCCCACGCTTCCAAAGTTGCTGCCGGGCTCCTGGCTGCATGCTGGGACTGGGCGGGAGGAGGGTGACTGCAGCTCGCCTCCCGGCTGCGTGCCAGGATCCAGAGGGAGGCAGGCGGCTGCTGCCAGGATCCCGGCTTTGTGCTAGGACTGGGCAGGAAGCGGGCGGCTGCAGGCTGTTAAGGGGGTCAAAACAGTGTGATTTGCCCCAGGCCCCACACCCCCCTAGGAACAGCCCTGTAGTTTAACCAAATGAGGGCTAAGTGGGGGGCGGAATAGAATAACCGTCTACACATATTGCATAATACAAGAGGTCTAGATCATCCTCTAGATAGAAAAATTTTCCAAAGGGGACAGGAAATTTCAATCTCTGCAATAATTCGTAGCCCCTCCACTTTACTCTCACTCCTTTTTTCTTACTCCTCCAGCTTCCTGGCAACATGGCTCCTGTAGTTGCTATGAATCCATGAACTCCCTCCTGGCAATGGATCTATGGGGGAGTTTCTCATGGCATAATTGCATAGGTGGTGAGAAAGTTGATATATTGAGGCAAGAAGGTGCTTTATCTTGGGAGCCATGTTCAGTTTTAGGAAGCTGACTTTATGTAGACGAGAAACTGAAAATTCTGCGCTGAAGAAGCCTTCCAGCTAAACATCATGTGACATTACCATTGATCCTTATATAAAAACCCAGATAGCTATATACTGGCTTCCATAAATTAGAGATACCTCTATTCTGACATAGTTTGCGTTTAAATTACATGGAACATACAGGAAAGTCCAATCAGAACTACTCTCTAAGGCATAAATTCTGTCAGTGTCTTGTCTGTAGATCTTTGAAAGTATGCAGGGTAAAAAAATTCAATCCGGATGCATCCTGTGGGGTGCAGTAGAAAGTGACTCATTCCGATGATATATGGTTTTAGCATGATGGATGCGGAGTCTTACAATAGAAAAAGCTGTGTGAGTCAAGGACTGGGGTTACACAATGGCAATGCCAACATCTGCAGCCATTGGTCCATCACTGCTTATGGGCGTAAGTGTGATGTCCAGTGAACAGAAGATTTCAGTATTTCTCTGTCACAGATGGTGGAAAGTGTTTGTCAGCTGCAGTTTAAAGTATAAACTTCAGCTGCAGTTTATATCCGACTCCAACTGTTCTCATCTGGAGTAGAATATAAATCCCAATTCATTGCCCACTGGTAAGGTTAACAGTCTTGAGTTCCTGATGAATGTCCATTTGTTCTGTCATTGTGATATGCTAAGCAGGAAATGTATGTATCCATACTGATTTTTAGAAAACCAGGTGAAGGCAAATAACATGACATCTTTTATGGAGTCGGCAAATAAAATACTACAGTAATCACATCACCTGCTTTATGAGAAACGAATAAAATGCAGGCCATTTTCTTTCCAATGATAGTGTTTGCTGGTTAATTAAATTTGGGATTGGGTCAGCCTGGGAATTTGTTTTATTAAGAATGAAGTTCAATTTTTGAAGAGTTTCTTCTCTATTTTCAGTCATCTCAATATAGCGACTGACATAGCCTATCACTCCCTCCTTTTGGAAACTCTCTTCCCTTGGTTGCAGAGATTGTGGGGTTTTTTTTTGGTTTTCTACCTTCCTCTATAAAAATTCCTTCAGTGTCTCCTTTGGTGGCTCAACCTCCCCACTCCTGCTTTTTATTGGTGACCCCTGGGTCTGTCCTCAGCCCCCTCCTCTTTTCTCTCTACAATCTATCTCTGTGCAAACTCATTCATTCAAATAACTTTAATGATTACCTTGATGTTGATGAGTCCCTGCTATATCTCTCCACCCCCAACTTCTCCCCTCTTCATACTCTCATCTCTGACCACACCTCTGACATCTTCTCCTGCATTTGCACAGCCAACTCATATTCGGCATGCCAAAAAACTCATCCCCTTATCTTTACTCCAAAATTCTTCCTCTCATCTTTATTATTGTTGGTCATTCCATCATCCTCAGTCCCCAAGGCTTACAGCCTCTCTCCCCCTCAACATAGATACTATCACTAAATTCCTGTTTAAAAACACTTATTCTTATCCATTTCCATGGAAAAAAACTGTTGGCCAGGCTTTGGTCACATTATATATCAACTATCTCCTCCTCTGGTCTTCTTGACACTCACCTCATCTGCACATCCAATGGCCAAAATTCTGCTGCAAATCCCATCACTTTCTCCCTATTGTTCCCTGCATCAAATTTAAGCTCCTTCAAGACCATCCACAATCAAGCTCCTTCCTAGCTCTCTGGCCTTGTCATCTTTCACCTCCCAAAACACCCTCTTTGCTTGGTGCTCCTCTACCTAACCTCTACCTAACCTTCGCCCACACTCATATCAATACTACAGCTGATCAACATTTTTTTATTCAAACTATTTTTTTGTAGAAAAATGCAGTTTCATTGACATTGAAATATTTCAGAAAAAGTTTGATTTCAATGAAATATGATTTTTCAATACAGTTTTTCTAAACAAAACAAAATTTTCAATTCAAATTGAAACAAATTTTAGTTTCATTTCAAAATTTTCCATAAGAAAATCAAAAAATTTTCTATGAAAAATTTCAAATGAAATCATTTTGTTGGCAATTTTTCACACTGCTAATACTTGATTTTTCAACCACTCCTACTATATACCTTCTTTTATGCCTATCTGACCTTGTCTGCCACACCTTTCCCCCTTCTTCTTTAAATCCCTTCTCAAAATCATTTCTTCAAGGAAGCTTATAGTCTTTAGATAGTCATATCAGTAAATCAATACAGCAACTCCATGATCTTATTGTCTTTGCCCTTGATCGCTCTAAATTTATCATCTCCCTGTCTCTTGTCTTAATTTAGGCCCCGATTCAGCACATGCTTAACCTTAAGAATGGTAATCCCATCAGTACTTGACAAGGCACTTAAACACGTGCTTGAAGTAAATAAAACATGGACGTCATTAAGTACTTTGCCGAATTAGAGTGTTAGTACAGGTAGGGACTCGGGTGGAAACATTTAAAAGTCTGTGTGGAAAAGTGTGCTTTTGTATGTGCAAAATGCCCAGTGTGCACATGTAATTCATGCTTGCACATGTACAAAGATATTTGCATGCACAAGTTGTCCTGTCCTCTATTTGTAATAATACTTTAGGTGCTCTGAATGCATAACTTGTGAATGCATAAAAGTGTATGCACACATATAAAGTTTAGACCTTAGTCGTGAATTATTTCAAAAGCACCATGACTATCTACGATACTATATCAATAAAAATTACAAAAATAAAGAGCAATTTTTATTAAAAAAACAAAACAAAATGAGCAATCAGAATTTCAATATGCAAGTAATAATAACAATCATACTGTAAATGTGACAAATCTTCAGAAGGGAAATAACAGCACTGATAGTAATTAAAAACAGATGCTGCAAGAGTCAGTACATCAGAAACTTAAAACAATTCATTAAATATACGGTTTCAGTGAAATACTGAGCTGAAATAATTTATCAGTATTATTTTCATGACAACTGCTAGACACTATGAAATAAAAGGATTTAGTTACTGTATAACTTCATTTAGAGATCATAGTTTCCAATGAATGTAAACAGTTCCCTTCTTTGCAATTTCAAACTGAGAGGGGCTTCAAAACAAAGGTTGTTTCTATACCATGATTTTCCTTTCTGATTGCATTGTAAAGATATATCTGCTGTTAGAGTGGTTGTTAATTGAGAACACCTTCTAAACAAAGATATCAGATATGTTTTATTTCTAGACTACATAGAAAAACATAAAGCAATACCTTAAGGAAAACATTTCATGGTTACAACTGTAACCAAATAGCATCTTTATGTTGTATACAGTCCAACATTAAAACTTCAAAAGTACAGCATAAATCAATCACTTTAGAAAGGAAAACATTTATGACATAAAATGTTTATGATGAAACTCACTAAGGTTGGACATCCGACTCATGAGTATGACGAAATCATTATATTTATGATGATAAATCAATTAAGTAAAATACAGAGGTAAATGCATAGGTATTCCAACCATTTCCCAGCCAATTACCATTACATATAAGTAAAGTTTGCATCTGAAGTTTTAATTCTTTCTTTAAAATATATTTCTTCAAACTATAATAATGAGCCTGGCCTGTTTTTTCCTAGATCAGCTAAGAAATCAATTCGCGTTCAAGAGAACATGTATTTGCTGTTCCAATATGATTTGCAAGGCATTGTACAAACCAGTAGGAAGTAAGTAGTCCCCAAGAATCTTATAGTCCAAATCAGATTAATAGTGAGACAAACTATGTGAATGTTGAGCAAATATCAGAGTCAGCTGGTTCAGTGCAGTTCAGATGCAAGCCAGCATCGTCTCCTGAATTATTGCCCTCCTGTGCTGCCTTAGAATCTAAGTTTTCATTTAAAAAAAAAATCTCTAGCCCTTATGGTTGCAAAGCTGCAAGATAACATTCAATCTCTTTAACCTATGCAGTGATGTCCACCTAAGTCTCAAGGCAGCCTCAAACAACTCTAAGGGAGGTGTAAAGTGACCTCATTCATATAATGGGTTTTCTCATGCATAATAATGATTATTTAAATAGCAACATTATTCACTATTTCACTGCTCAGCTCATTTTGGCTTTACAGTTAGACAGTTTGGGTTGTGGGCGGAATAAAAAAAGAAAGGAAGTTATAAAATGAAGGACACAAAGAGAATGATAAAATGAAAGGGGAGGGTAGATTACAGGGATTGAGATGGAGAGAAAGTGGAAACAGAGACATGCTATAAGCAGGAGCAGAGATGTGAAGGCTTTTGAAAGTGAGGCTCATGAATTTAAAACTGAAACATGAGAAGCCAGTGAAGGATCTCCATGAGTGGAGGAGAGTCACAGTTAATGCAATATGACAGGAAGACATTTGACTACCGTATTTCGGATTAACAGAAAAGGAGAGATGTAAGTGGGGAGGTTAGAAAGGAGAAAGTTAGAATAGTTGATATTTAGGAAGGTGAGTACTTTAGAGATAATATGGAGGGAGAAAATTTAGGATTCACTGATGGCCATAATTTGCTAGGAAAAGGAAAGAGAAAAATCAATGGTACCAGCAAGACTGCAGGAATATGTGGTGATGGGCAGTGAATGAGAGGGCTTAAAGGGAAAATAAGAAACTCAGTTTTTGACATGGTTAATTTTAGAAAGCAGAGGGACTTCTAGGAGGAGTCTGGTTGATTTTACCTGAATCCCCATATCAGTGATCTTCCTACATTCAGATACAGAAAGTTCCTTCATTCTTCTAGTGTGTCCAAGGGCTACCAAGCTCTGAAAACATGCCAAACAAATTTCAGCTTTATATTATAAAAACACACACGTCTGTAAAATTACAGTCATTTTATTATGGCAGATGATAATCATGTCCTAAATTTACAGCATCTAGCACCTTCCTTCTGAAGATTACACCTTTTAAAGACATTGACTAATTTACCCAAACAATACCCTTCTGAGATATTTCTTCATTCTACAGAGGAAACTGAGGCCCAGAGAGGTTGAGTTAGTGCCTGAAGTCCCATAAAGAGTTCATGATAGAGTGAGAAATATGGACCAGGTCTTGTTCCTCTGGTCTTTCCTCCAGAAAATGATTTCTTTATGTAGCTGTCCTCACATAGTCCAAAACTATATATCATGTTGAATGTGCTCTTTTCTTTAGAATGAGAAATAATTGTCATAACAAATCAGCTCCTTAAATTAATATTTCTAAGCGTTCATTAGGGAGAACTATCCATTTGATCTGGATTTCCTATCTGCATCCACAATGTTTGGAAACCAACAAATTTATGGCTTTTGTGCAGGTTCTTCACTCCAGACAAGTTAGATAAAAATTGCTGTGAGGTCTTGTACGAAATTATTTGTTGAAAAAACAAAAACAATGAACATTTTCATATAAGTGAGAAAAGGAAGTAGAGGAAGCAGAGGTACATGAAATGTTTTCACTGCCAGTAAACAAAGTAGCAGTTTCATAAAGTGAACCATTTCACAGATTTGCTTCAAAATTTTGGACTGAAAGAAGGGCTTTTCACAAACAAGTATACATTAACTAAAAAACAAATACTAGTTCAGTTCTTCAACCAACCTTTATATTCAGTGTTTTTACATTTAAATTATGCCTCAAGCCACATGGTCCTGTTAGGCACAAGTCAGAGATAGTGTCTAGTCATATTACCCCAGCAAGATATTATGCCAGCAGGGAACAGTTCCTGTGCTCAGGGCTGCAACTATGGCAACTCTCAATTTTGGGAAAGGAATATAGCTTGTGTTATCTTTTCCTTGTACCCTGGGGGCAAGGACCAGCACAAACTGGCCATCACTCTCAAACCCTAAAGAGAATGAGAGTTTTGGTGTTTAAATTTTTATACTGATGCCAAATGTCAGGGGACCCAGTAAAACCAAAACAAAGTACAAAGTGAGCCTTCAGAAAACAAATTTTTCATTTTCTTCTATATGACTGGTGTGTGAACATTTTGACTAGCAAATTATCAGCCATGCTGCACAAAAAGGAAATGTGATAAAGAAAAGTAAGAATGTGTAAATATGGTCTGGGATCCAGATGTGGATACTATTGTGATGATGTTAGAAGAGAGAGGAGAAAGTGTAGATTTTGCTAATTCTGAAAACCCAGACCACTGAAAAACGTAGGCTTGGCAGTTTTCAATATTTCTTTTTATAAACTTGACAATTAATATTTATTTTTAATCTATTTTCTGATTTGTATTGTTTAAAATAAATTTTCACAGTTTCACAGTGGGACTGAGGGGCCAGTGACACTGGATCCCTTCAGGTACGAGATGTGGCAATGGATGCAGTCCTAGCAGGGCAGAGCAGAGACCCTGGGCCAGACTGCAAAAAGGAGGACTAGACTTGGCCGCCCTGGTGCTGAAATGCTCGTGCAGTCCCCTCTCTGTCCTGGAGACCGCTCCTACAATCCCAGCTGGTGAATGAGCAAGTGGGTCTGTGGAAGGTTCTCTGCATTGCCACAGAGCCAGTGACATTGGATCCCTGCAGGCACAAGTTGCAGGTGGAGCTGCACTTGCCTACTGTTACTAATAAGATTTTTTTCGTCAATTTCAGTGTGTCAGGTGAAATCAATGTTTACCAACTATTCAAATCGAATCCTGCCATGCCTAGAAATAGTCATGAAAAATGTAAGATCCTTCATCCTTCCCCAGAAATTGAAGTTTCCCCAGTGGACGTGTCTATCTTTGAAAGTCAATCATTACTTTCAGGGGAGTCACAAACAGCTAGAGTTTTCTCATTTTTGCTCACCAAAGCATCCCTGTTCAGGTCAGCACATAAGCATGTGCTTAAGGCCCAAGTGGTGTTAAGCTTGTGCTTAAATTTAAGGACATGGTTAAGTGTTCTTCAGAAAAGGGATGGTCTTAAGCTTATAGCTTAACTGCTGTCCTGAATGAGAACCCAGCCGATTAGTGGTAGGTTTAGACATATAGAGCTACCTTTTTTTTTAAGTACCATTTCTTTATTGCCATTTAGAACCAACATTAATCTACTTTACCCAGTAGTGAATTACTAAAATTCATTAAATATTTTTGTTAAACTATAACTAAAACTAGCATTACTTCATATCTAACCTACAACTATTTGTACAACTACAGCAACTTTGGATCCTAGTATATAAATCACCCATTTGTAAACTGAACATCAAAGTTTCAGGTACTATTCCTTATTATTATTATTATTTTTAATCTGAAAACTTTATAATTACTTCTAAAATGTTACAAGTACCCATTATGCTATAAAAGATCAAGATGCTCCAGATCTGAAATCCGATGAATACATCAGATTCCACTGTGTAAGAACTACTATCTATTATTATTTTCATTACAATAGAGTCTAGGGATCGACCAGGAATAAAGCCGCACTGTACTAGTCATTTCATTAATAATATGTTTGGCAAAATAAGGAGTACAGGATTTTTAGGGGGAAAGAATTTGAAAAGAGCTAATCTCTTAGTTACACAGCAAGACTATTAAGACTTCAGTTTGTAAGAAACAAGACTGTTCAACCAAGTTCCACTAGACTAGCAATGCAGCAAATCTAATCGATCTGAAGTGGTTCAAAAATCACTCTGAGTAATAATTATTCTTACAACAATGTATAAAAGAGCCTATACTCATTGGTATTTTTACATCTATTGGTAGATTTTGATTTTGTGGATAATTTGTGCAACTTGGCATATTTGGGAATGTGATGAACTGGTTCCAGTCATAAATGACAATTGTCCCAGTTAGTATCACTTGGAGAATCTTCATTATATCTTCTGGAATCATATATGATGCTGTGCTCTCCAGGAGTCTCTCCTGGCTCCGAATCTCCTCATTTTCAATGTTACGCCCCTGGAAATTTGTGGAAAATATGGTCTAAGCTATCATCGTCATGATGATACTATCTACCCATCCACCTGTCGATATTTATTACCGTTCAATAACAATGCTTTGCTGCCATATGCAAATTTAAATAAATGCTATTCCACACGGAAGTCACTGGTTAGCATCTGCTTATTTTTAATGGTGCCCACTATCCAACATGCCTATCTCATTTATAACTCTGAAGGAGATATGTGGGTTCAGAGCACATTACTAAAAATACCTTAACATGAAACTGACTGAGATTAAACCTCAGTAAAACCAAAGCTATGTTTATTGTGTCAGGTAGGAGGTGTGAAGAGAACAGCATTTCCTTTCACCTCCTAATCAATACTAGAAAGCTCCTTAAGACAGCTGCATTAGCCTCTGTTTTTCCTGCACCCCTATTCTACAAGGGGCAATAGTCAATGCATCTGTACAGGTGGATCCCCCAGCTTGCCCTACCCAGGGCCGTTTTAAGACTTTCTTAGGCCCTAGGCACACTTGCCTTCATAGGCCCCCCGACCGAAATAACTAATTTGATTTTAAGCTATTAATAAATAGTTTTTTTAATAAAAATAAAAAATTATATATACATTTTTTTTTCGTAGGCCCTGAAAGTTTCGTAGGCCATAGGCACTGTGCCTATTGTGCCTAATGGATAATACGGCCTGGCCCTACCCCCAAACACTACTGTGCAAGTCCAAACAAGTAGCTACTGCAAAAGCAGTGCTAGGCAGCATGCAGAGCATGTACACACACTGTGTGGGCTTTCAAAATCCGATCTGGTTCTTACAGAGTGGAATCACATCAGTTCCACTGTGTCTGGGAACCCCAATGGCCACAAAGGGGCAGAATGTGACCCAAGCCTTCGGCACACCACAGATATTATCTAGCCTTCTTAGAGTTCAACTTAAAAACCTTCTTGTTCTGTTCCAACCTCACTGTGACCTAGATTTATTTTTTCAATCAATTTGTTTTAGAAGGTCTTAAAAGATTTTTCATTTACTTTATTATTTGGGATGGACATGCATCTATTGAACACAGTTTATTATTGCTGTTTTGCACAGGCTTCTTGCAGAATAAAAAGTGACCATTTACTCTAATCATCTGGGGAGGGTCCTCACTTGCTAGATCCAAGACTTCTGAGGCTATGGCAGGCAGCAATACCAAAGAAAAACTATTTATTATGAATGTCCATACATTGGAAGTCTATGCCCTCAAATCCTTCAAATACAAAGTGATATGTTTATTGTTTCTCACTAATAATAACCATGTGCCACTTTATTTTCAGCTTGTGCTGAGACTTTGATGCACATATCTCTTTATAATCTTAAAGGTCAACAGCTGTAATGTATGTTGCTTTGCCTTTGTATAAATAAAATCTCTCATTTCGAATTCTGCTTTCTGACGTGCTTTGAAATAAGTCATAATATGTTCTGAGTTCTGAGTTGTCCAGAATTTCTACTATTGCACAAAGGATTTATTTTAAGGTTCTAGGGCTTAGTCTTGCAAATCCTCACTCCTAAGAGTAACCCTAATGAAATCACACATGCTGCTTGTGTGACCCTGAACAAGCCACTTAGACCAAAATTTTCAAACTGAATTCAGATACTAAATTCCATATTTAAACAGTGACATGACTTTTCAGAGAGGCTGACATCAATGGAAATTGCAAGGGCTCAGCAATTCTAAAAGCCCAGCCACATGTAATGCCTAAATATTAATTCAGCTAACAATAGGCAATGAAGTTTGAACATTTTAGCCATTGTGCTATTAGTCTGTGGTCACAAAGGCAGGCTGGAGCACAGCCAAAAAGAGATCTTGTCTCAAAACTCTCAGCTCTGTGTCTTAACCAGAAGACGATCAATTCTTTTATGTAAATATAAACAATAAATGTCAGAGCTGTTTTCCTCGAGTCAAAACCAGACTTACTAGTATGTCAAGTCAGTAGTAGGATAAATTACTAAATAAAGATCATTCCTTTTCTGCTCTTGATATTTTGTCTTTAGAATATCCACAGAAAGTTATATTTTTTGCCTTAAATTATTAAACAAAATTTATACAATTAACTTACATTGTACAATTTTCATGGTAATTGCTGCATTACAGAATCTCTGCTAATAATAAACCTGTTTAGAGATGGTTGCAGTATAACTATCTGCATATCATGCCAGAAAAAAATCTTATCAATCGAGCCTAAATTTGTACTATTATTAAATTACTCTTTCTTTTATACATTATCTAAATAAAAAATAATGATTAAACAACACATATAGGACTCAGTCCATTATTACAGAGTGGCTGTTTGTAACTTTTTTTTAAAGTAAAGGTTGTGTCAGCTTTTCTATTCTCAGCTCTATTTTTAAGAGATTTAAACTTCAGCTGCAATAGTTTGCTCTGGGCAGAACACTGGAAACTAGGATTAATCACAGATTTATATATAATAAGGTCAAAAGGGACTGTAATGATTAGCTAGTCTGCCCTCCTGTATATCACAGGGCAGACTCCTTCACTCAATAACATCAGCACCAAACCCAATAATTTATGGTTGGACTAAGCATATCTTGAGAAATACATTTAATCTTGATGTCTAGTTCAAACAGCAGTGTTTATTGTAAAAAAAAATTCTTGAAAAAACAAAATAAAACACCTGGGACTGATTTTCCAAGTTACTAAATAACTGCATCTCCCATTGACTTCAGTTGAAACTGTAGGTGTTCAGCACTTTTGGAAATAGTAAAAAACAGTTACACACCTTCTTGTAAATGTTGTTCTTTGAGATGCATTATGCATGTCCATTACATTGCTGGTGTGTGTGTGTGTGTGCAGCTTGTAAGCTGGTGCCAAAGAGTTTTCCCCAAGGTAACTATAGGGGCAGCACTGCCCACCTTCTAGGTCTTCATGCTCCAAACAAGGGCACAAAAGGCAAAGCCGCACTGCCCCTCCTTCAGCTCCTTTGCACCAGAAGACGATGATAGATGCATTGGCTCATGTAGCGGATATAGGCAATTATGACGGGGTGTATTAGTCCCTCCCACCAGAAGGCGAGCCCTCAGCTCCCTCAGGGGTCAGAAAGGCCCTTCCCCATCAGGCACGCTGCGCACACCCTGGCAGGAGGTGGGGCTTAAAAGCCCAGCAGAGGTCTCAGAGCAGGATGGGACAGTAGAGGAGAGAGACTTACTCCCAGAGCCTACCAGAAGGGATGCAGTCCTGCCATGTCCAGAGAGGCTTCCAGACTGCTGTACTGCTAAGCTCTGCTGTATGTTGAGCCCTGCCACACCCAGAGGGGCTCCAGAACTGCTTTACTGCTCAGCATTGCTATTTGTTGAGCTTTGCCATGCCCAGAGGGGCTTCAGAACCATCTCCTACTCAGCTGGGTGGGACGTTGGGCCCCACCTCACCAGAGAAACTTTCAAACAGTGGCGTTAAAGGCAGCCAGAGGCCAAGCACGACTCTTTGGGGCCTGCATGGGGCAGGAGTTGTACCAACAGCTCTCCACCCCTCCATTCTTGGAAAGCCCTAGGCACCGTCTGTCACAGCAATACAGCTCAAAGAACAACAGTTATGAGAAGATGAATAAACATTTTTCTTCTTCAAGTGCTTGCATATGTCCAAGCTATTACCCTAGGCAGTGGGGCTCAGAGTTAATCAAAAGAGTGACTGTAGAACTGCTTTCCCTGCATTTGCATCCTCCCTGGGTTCAGTGATCAGTGTATAATGTCTGGTAAATGTCTGAACTGAAGACGATGTGGCTGCCCTGCATATGTCCCTAATAGGAACATGTGCCACAAACACTGCCGAGGCTGAAAGTGCTCTGGTCATTACTCCTTTGGCAGCATAACACATAGTGATGCAGCTGGTGATCCATTTTTAAAGTCTCTGGCCAGGTCTACACCTCAAACTTAGGGCAACCTAGCTACATTGCTTAGGTGTGTGAAAATGAGACAGGTAGTTAAACCAAAATCCTGGTGTAGACATTGCTAGGTTGACAGAAGAATTATTATGTCGACCTACCTACTGCCTCTCGAATGGATGGATTTACAGTGCTGCAGCTCTGCCATTGTAGTGTTTTTAGGGTAGACGTACCCTCTGTGTTATAACTGACTATCCTCTCATAAACTCTGCAAATTAAACAAATCGCTGGTAAGATCCCAAAAGTCCTGTGCAGGTAAAAAGCCAAAGCTATGGTGTGGAGCCTTTGCTCATATTTGTGAGCCTGCAACGTCAGAAGGAAACCTGGTAAGGATATAGACTGATTCAGGGGAAAAATTCAGACACCTTTGAAAGGAACGTAGGGTATGTCGTGTACACTTTGTACGCAATAGGTGGCAGGGCCGCTATTAGCAGATCAGACTTCTGTATCAAATATGCACTGACTACAGAGTTTCCTTCTCAAAGAGATACACCAGAGATGTGTCTATGATAAAATCATTTAATGTTCTGCTAAGTTTGGCTGAGGTTAGCTTAAATAAGATATGTAGCACTTTCTTGGTTGTCTGTACAGTTCTGTCAGCCTATCCATTTGCTTTTGGGTAATGTGGGCAGCTAATAATATAATCAAATCCTAGGTCATTCGGATTGACTAAAATTTCGCTATGGTGAATCATGGTCCGTTGTCCGTCATTAGTTGTTCTGGAATACTGAAATGAGTGAAAGTGTACTTCAGTTTCTCGATAACACTGCAACACATTATGTCTTTCAAGTACATTATTTCTATATACCTGGAAAAATCATCCACTGTGACCAGGTATTGATGTCCTATGAATTCACATAAATTCTGCAGTTAGTCTCTTCCAAGAGACTAGTCTAGTAGAGGTGTTTTGTACTCTGTATGGTTCAGCATTGTCTCTTAAGTTTATTTATATAGATCTCATTTTAAAAGTCCAATATCATCAAATACTCTGTCAAGTACTTCCACCTTTCTCACTAGGCCCATCATGGCTGCAGCTGAGAAGGTTGCTGATCTTTGATCACATACAATCTGAATGCACAGCTTTGGTCTTTATAAATTGTTTCTGAGGTGAACTGACTTACGCAGTTCAGAATACCATGGGCTAGTCTGAGCTGTGCCAGGTGACTTCAGCTCTGGGAAGGATTGAAGGTGATTGTAAGTCTCTTCTTAGATGATTGTGATGTCTGCTCCTGAGTCAGTAGTCTTTCCATGAATATTCAATTTCACTCTGCCGGCAGGTTCTGTGTCATCACACCAGATAGATCCCAGAAACAGTGGCTCTTGATTGTCTGAAATATGAGCCAAATCCTTGAGTGCTTTGGTATGGCAAACAGTTGCAAAATATCTATATTTTATGCAATTATTAAACCTTGAGTCTTTGGCTGGACCCACATCACCTTTTGGGGTTATGAACATCTTGTTCATTTAGGCCAAAGGGCTTTGGTGTTTTACTGGAATTTGTCCCTCTTAGCCAAGAATGGATGTTTTCCTAACATATGCCTTAGAAATTAATTTGTGGAAGTTCTATGGCCCGTGTTATACAGAAGGTCAGACTAGATGATCACAATGGCCTCTTCTGGCCTTGAATTCTATATATCTATGACTCATCCACCAGCTTGGAGATAACAACAATCCACCCGACATGCACACAATTTATCCAGCTGGTAAATGTGAGGTGACATACTGATTTTAGGCACATCTGCAAATTCAGTACTCTGAGATGCAACCAGACATGAGGGCTTACATGCAGCCATGTGTGACTAAGAGCATGAGGCAATTCCTCACAGTGGTTTGTGGGTAATCCTTGAGGGACACACAGAGGTCTTGTATACCCTGGAACCTGTGAAGAAGAAGAAAGGCTCTGGCAGAGCTTGAGTGCAGGATTGTACCAAAGAACTTTTCTCTGTGCAGAGGGGATAACATTAACTTTTCTTTTTTTATTTTCAGGCCCAGGAAGCTGAACATATGGAGAATTTGATGGACAGCAACCTCCATCTGATGTCTGGATTGACCCTGAACCAACCAGTCATCCAGGTAAGGATACATGTGGACACTTCTCTGGTGGAGGTAGGCTGCCACTACTGCCATGTACTTGGTGAAAACTCTTGGTGCAAATGAATGACCAAAAGGCAGAACAGTGAATTGGTAACAAACTTTTCCAGTCATGAACCTTAGAAACTTCCTGTCACCAGGATGGATCCCCACATGGAAGTATGTATCCTGTAAGTTGAGGACAGCATACCAGTCCCATGATCATAGCAAGGGACACCATATGGAACGTTATCTTCTTGATGTACTTGTTCATGTTCCAACCAACAGTCTACAATGGGTCTGAGACCACCTCTGGATATGGTAACAGGTAGTGTCAGGAATAAAAATCCCTATATTGATGAAGAAGAGGCCCCTTTTCTGTATGTCCTAAATAACGTAGAGTCTACACTTCTTATCTTAGTCCAGACTCGTGAGAGGATTCCCTGAAGAGGAACTGAATAGGGAAGTGGGAGGGAGGGGGTGAGAAAGAAAATGCAGGATATTACCTGATTCCACCATGCTAAGCACCCGTTTGTCCAAGGTGATGAACTGCCACAAATGTAGGAAATGGGATAACTTGTCCCGAAAAGGGGAGAAAGGCCAATGAGACCACACTGGACGGCATACTATCCTCGACATAAGAGTCAAACTGACTGCTTCAAAGCCAGGAGATACTTAGATGAAGGGCCTGAGGAAGTACAAGGTACAGGCCTCCCCCTCTACAATTTCTGCTTCCTCATATACTGGTCAGCCTGACAGAAGGGCTAATGTTGCTGCACAGGAAGGTAATAGGAATGATATTTTGTTCTCTTTGTAACTGAATTATAGAGGCCCAAGGACTTTAGAACCACTCTCAAGTCCTTTAGGGTGTGTAAAGTCTCATCAGTTTTGGAAGAAAATAATTTATATATTTCAAAGAAAAGGTCCTCAATAGTCTGTTGCACCTCCATAGGAATCCCTGAATACCACAGCCAGGAGGCACAGCTCATACTAACAGCCATCACCATAGGTAGCCCTGGATGAAGCGTCCAATGCATCCAAGGAGGCCTGCAGAACCAAATGAGAGACCAGGCGATGAAGTCAAAGAGGGTGGTACCTAGCTTGTAGCCAATGGTCCAGAATAGAGTGTCTCAGTGCAGAGAATCTCAAAACCTGCACCAGTCCAGATGAAAGTCTTCACCGTGAATTAATGGGGATGACAGTACTGACAGGTACAACAAGTCCCTCACAGTGGCATAAGCCGCCAGTGCTATCAGTACCGACCTGGGAGGTTGTCCCATTGTGATCAGAGAAGTCCAGTCTGTCACAGCCAAAGAAATAGCTGATTTCAATGACCTCTAGGAAGGCATTGGAGTCAATAGCTCAGGTCTCTCTGTATGAGTCAGTACCAGGGAACAGTGAGCCAAAGGGTGTGCTCTACGATCTGTATCAGTTCCCGATATTTGAGGAACTCATTACCAACTTCTTTTCATGTTTCTGAGACCAGGAATGCTCTGAAGACTTCAGTCTTGTGGAAAATGGTCCTGTGATATGGACCTCCTGTAGCTCTTATCTTCAGGCAAAGCTGGAAGAGCACTCCAGCAAGGAGTCATGAAAGAACGTCCCTGGGACGATTCAGATGCTTCTGACACCAGTCTAAGTGCTGCCTCCATCTAGATGTAAAAAAAGTTGCTCTTCCCTCAGCTTTTCTGTCCTGATCTTGAAGCTGAGACAAATGGAGCTCCTGTCTCTAATGTCACCCTCGCCTAAGCACTTGAGGCAGCATGAACAAGGATCATGGACAGTCATGAGCTTCTGACAACCCAAGCAAGATTAGAAACCCAGTGACTTTGATACCAGGCAAGGCCCGAAGGCCCATCTGACTGGAAATATTCAAACTAAAATGTAATTTAAAAAGCAAAATAAGAAACAAAGAAAAAATAAAAGGAAAAATCAAATGGTGAAAAAGAGTACCAGTAGGTACATAACCAAGCAGCAATAAGATGGTTCACAGAGAACAAAGATACTCCAACTACAAACCACAGACAGTCAGAAGAAACCGAAGGACGGACAGGGCAGCTCTGCCTTTTATAGCCTCTTTGGAGCACAAGGAGCTAGGAGCCGGGTGCGGCCACCTCTATGGGCACTGCTAAGGAAAACTCTTTGGCATCAGTGCACAGGATACACACACACCCCTTCAGTGTAATGGACATGTGCAAGCACTCTAGGAAGAACTGTAACTTTTCTCTCTCCAGCTGGATCTGGCATTCATTTAATTTCTTTCAACATTTAGTTTTCTTGGAAATGTGTGTCTGTTGTATAATTTGTCACCCACTTTCCTCTGAGAACACAGGGGCAAATAATTCATTTACAATATGTTTCTGATCTTATCTACTGGTTCTGTTAATAAATTTCTCTTCTTATCCCTTACAAGCCATGCTCTCTCTCTCTGGCCCCATTTTCTAATGGACTTTAAAAATGCAGGGCCAGATTCTGATTTCAAATCATCATAAATTTAGAGTAACACCACTGAAGCCATGGGAGTTGCTCTGGATATACTCCTATGTAAATGAAACCAAAATCTGGCCTGTATTTTTATCATAACCTCTTCAGCAATTTATTGTTACATTATTATCTGTATTGCAATAGGATCTAGCATCTCTAGTCACGATCAGAGCCCCATTGTGTACAAACACAGCAAGAGAAAAGAAGATTATATGGTTACATGGGCAAGCTACTGCACAGCTCCTGTTGGTTACAAATCATTCTAGATTTGTAGGGGTCTTTTATTTTTTAAATTGGCTACCCCAACTGACACAATAACAATTTGTCATTGGATGGCTGTCCAGCCAATGGTAGGTACCATAGTAAAGATGGTTCTTGTGGTGCAATTTGAAGGAGGAGAGAGTAGTAGCCTTACAGATTAGGTCAGGGGGTGCATTCCATGCATAAGGGAACATGTTGGAGAAATGGTGGAGAAAATTGTAAGAGAAAGCTTCTTTTTATTCTCCATTTTGCTTTTATCTTTGTTCTTTAAAATAGACTAAGGTTCTTTTGTTCCAAGTCTTAAGACACTTTACCTGTTTTTGTACTCAGATTGGTTTCTTGCCTTTCATCATCATACTACAGGTATTTAGTCACATCCATTGGCATTATTTTAAATTTCATGAAGTCTAAATTGAGACATTGTTTGGCCCTTAATGTTTTTATTGCTAGATGGCTTGTGTAACCCAGGAACAAATTAATTTCCTGTTGGATATTCCAACTATTTCCCTTTTATGCTTTTTCCCACTGCCTCTATCTTTATTTTAGAGACTTCCTTCATTCTACTAAACCTTGGTGTACTGAATCTTAATGGTTTTATTTTTATGTCCCCATAAGATGCGTGGTCCTGCACGTATGTTTAGCATGCTGTGTCAGAATGATGAAAGTCAAGCAGCTGCATGTTCTCAGACTCTTAGATTTGGAACAGAGCTCCCAGAAGTACATTGAAGAGATATCAACAAAAAATTTGAGGTGTTTTAACAAGCTTGTGGCGAGCATGAGAATGATGCTTAGAGCCAAGTACTGCTCATCTAACTCATGAGCAGTTGCATTCAAGTCATTAGGAGCGTTTTGTGCGTTAGGGTATTCCTAAACAGCAGCAGCTACAGCAGCACAACTATGGCGCTGCACCTGTGCCACTGTAGCACCACAGTGTAGATGCTTTGTACATCGACAAAAGGGGTTTTCACATCAATGTAGTTAATACACCTCTCAGAGGTGGTAATTAGATTGACAGAAGAATTCTTTCATCAACCTAGCTGTGTCTACAGTGGGGATTAGGTCAACTAACTACGAAGCTCAGGGACGCAATTTTTCACAGCCCTGAGTGATGTACCTAGATCAATCTAATTTTTAGGTGTAGGCCAGGACTTAGGCAAGTAGATTTTGGCCCTAAGCATATGTGCCTCACGCTCAATAATGGAAGTTTGAAAGACCTACAAATAATTTTCAAATGTATTTACTAGGGCTGTCAAACTATTAAAAAAATCGCAATTAATTGTGAGATTAAAATAAAGTTGTGATTAATCTCAGTTTTAATCGCACTGTTAAACAATAATAGAACACCAATTTAAATTTATTATAAATATTTTTGATGTTTTCTACATTTTCAAATATATTGATTTCAATTACAATAATTATTATTTTTCATTACAAATATTTGCACTATAAAAAAAGATAAACAAAAGAAATAGCATTTTTAAATTTCATACAAGTACTGTAGTGCAATATCTTTATCATGAAGGTGAAACTTAAAAATATAGAATTATTAATTAATTATAATTATTATTATTATTATTTTATATAACTGCACACAAAACCAAAACAATGTAAAACTTTAGAACCTACAAGTCTAAGGGGCATATAGATGTTTAGCATATCTGACAATGCTGGCAACAACAGTGCCATGCAAACGTCTGTTCTCACTTTCAGGTGACATTGTAAATAAGAAGTGGGCAGCATTATTTCCCGTAAATGTAAACAAACTTGTCTGTCTTAGCAACTGGCTGAACAAGAAGTAGGACTTACAGGCTCTAAAGTATTTATTATTTTATCACCTATGCAGTGGCAAAGGTGTGCATGATACTTTCCAAACATACAAAGAACAAGACCACCCTTGCACTGAAGAACTTATGAAAGCAAAAACACATGGAAGCTGATCAGTGGTATAAGGCTAGCCAAAAAAAAAAAAAGAGGAGTTTTTAGGAAGGATTTTAAGATTATATTTTTCAAGGATTATGTATTTTTACAATATTGTTGTGCTTATCTGTGTTTTAGAGGGTTAAATGGCCACTGCCATAGTAAAGGCCGAATAACCATTTCCATTCTAAACCCGTTTTCAGTCATTTAAAAAAGATGGTTACCTACTTGTATTGTAACTATTGTTCTTCAAGATGTGGGTGCAGACATATATTCCACTCAGGTGTGCGTGCACCCGGAGCACCAAAGCCAGAGAATTTTGCTTAGCTGTATCCAGCAGGATGGTGTTCACCCTCTCTGCCCCGTAGCTTATCCCATGGCTATATAAGGCAGCACCACCCGAATCCCCTCACTTCCTTTGCTCCGGAATCAGAGACTGAAGACTCCCATGCAGAGGGGACAGAGGGTGGATCATGGAATACCTGTAACTGACTTATCTTCTTTG
Source organism: Emydura macquarii macquarii (assembly GCF_026122565.2). Taxonomy (NCBI): domain Eukaryota; kingdom Metazoa; phylum Chordata; order Testudines; family Chelidae; genus Emydura; species Emydura macquarii. Next base: position 39,387,362 of record NW_027132773.1, on the reverse strand, counting down.
AGTGGTTGCAGAGGTGTATTCCCTGATTTAGGTGACTTACAAGGTAGGAGGTGGAACTCAGAGTCTGCTTAAATAATAATTACAGAACTGCCTTCCCAGAGATTGCATCTGACCTAGAAACTGTGGCAAAAGTTTCTACATAAGACCATGTAGCAGCCCTACAAATGTCCAAAACCGAAACATCACTGAGAAATGCAATCACTGTTGATTGAGCCCTTGCTGAATGAGTCTATAAAGCCTGTGGGGGCATGGTCTATGGTAATGGAGAAAATTCTCCATCTGGAGATCGTCTGCGCAGATACCAGCTGACCTTTCATCTGATCCGCATAACAGACAAAAAGTTGAGAACAAAATAATTTAGTTCTTTCCAGATAGAATGTCAGGCATCATCTCACTTCTAAAGTGTGAAGCTGCTGTTCATCTGCATTCGAGTGTAGCTTTTGAAAGAGCACAGGTAAGTAAATAACCCGGTTAAGTTGAAACTGCGAAATTACTTTGGACAAAAACTTCAGACCCTGGACTGAGTCCCACTCGAGAACAAAATTGACGGCACATCTTGTTGTCCTTTGCTGCAAACAGGTTGACCAAGGAGATGCCCCATTCTCTGAAGATGGATCTCACCGCTCTGCTCTTCAGAGACCACTCATGGTTCTTAGAGGAAGTCCTTTTGATTTGGTTTGGAGAGCCCAGTAAGTGTGAGGCTTGGTGCAGGATGTCTTCCTTAATACAAAAGTGCCCAAATCTCATCACTTCCTGACAAACCTGGCTGAAGCATGCTCCTCCCTGCTTGTTCACATAATACACTGCAGTCTGGACCTGCTTAAAGGGGTCCCTGAAAAGGGATAGGGTAGGGTGGGTGACAAGGGGGAATGGGTAGGAAGTATATGGCATGACCCAATCTTATAGTGCTTAGGACCCACTTGTCTGAAATTATTAAACCCCAAGAACTGTTGAAGTGGGACAGTGTGCCCCCAAACAGGGGGAAATGGTCTGAACACTATCGGTCTGCTCCAAAGGGAGAGTCAAATGGACTGCTTTCCAGAAGCTGATGAAAGACAAGCTGGCTGGTTAAAGCTGGAACCATAGGCCTCCTCCTGTGAGATTTATGCCTTCTCTTGGAGAAGTCTTGTTGCTTTGAGGAATAAGGAGGCTGTATGAAATACTGTTGGGAGTACTGACCGAACCATTATCGCTGATCCTCCAACTGCACCTTTTCCCCTGCTGGGGTATAAACCCTTAGGACTGTAATGTAGCCTGGAGTCCTTAAAAGAATGTAATATCTCATCTGTCTTTTCAGAAAACAAAGACCATCCATCAAACAGTAAGTCTTCTATCATCTATTGGATGTCTGGAATAATGCCAGAGTTCTGTAGCCAAGAAGCCCTCCTCATTGTTATTGCCAAGGGCATAATTCTAAAGGAGGTGTCCACCATATGGAGCACTGACAGCATCGATGTCTTTGCCACTAGATGGCCCTCTGCCAGGAAAGTGTTGAACTCTTCCCTGACATCCTCAGGTAACTTATCTGTAAATGTGGACAATGAGTTCCAATTAACAAAGTTATATTTAGACAAGAGCGCCTGCTGATCAGCAATGTACATCTGTAGGGAAGACATTGTATAAACCTTCCTCCTCACTAAATCCAATTTCTTGGCTTCTTTATCTTGAGGTGTGGATTCATATCTGTCTTGATGCATATTGATTCATATCTGTCTCTCATTAGCAACAGTCCCCACAAGCAAATTGGGAGTTGGATGTGAGTAGAAACACTCAAATCCTTGCATGGGGACATAGTAACATTTGATAGTATATTTCAATGTAGCAGGCACAGACACTGGAACCTTGCCAGGTTCAAGACTATTTCATGTACAGGGAAAGCTACTCTTCCTGGGGCTGAAATCTGCAAAATGTCCATCAATTTAGGGGTTTCTGTTGGACAAACTCAGTATGGAAACCCAAAGCTGCAGACATCCTCCTTAAAGGTCCTGATAAGCCTTAAAGTCTTCTGGAACCAGGAAAGATGAGTCTGGGGCTGGAGAATCATCTGGTGAGGCAGATGACAGAGGTGGATGAGCAAAAATCTCCTTCTGAGGCAAAGGTTGTTCCTCTTGCTATACTGAAAATTCAGCAGGGGGCAATACTGGTTTGTGCCTCCAGTCTGGATGGGGCAGGAGGTGAAGTAATCAGATGATTTAGTGATCTTGGCCTAGAATGAGCAGCCAACTGGGTTCTTGAAGAATGTGGGACGGTCCATGGATCACAAGGAGGCCAATGTGAAAATGAATAGGTACTGGATGCCAATGACTGCTGAGCCAAGAACCCCTATTCCCCAATCAATCTCAATACCAATAAAGGTCTTTCATAGAAGATCTAGAAGATTTGCAAGACCAGATCCTGGAAAGAGACGGGGAAGAAGCAGCTGATCCCAACCTCAAATATGAAGAGTACTCAAATATGAAGAGCCTGTAATGGAGGAGCCAAACCAGCTTGGGTTACCAAATGCCCCACTCTGTCTGAAGTCCAGTGCTGCATCAAGACCACAGCCAGTACTATAGACACCACCCACAACTCAAAGCTGCAGTAACATTTATTGGGAAATCCATCATTACCAGAGTCACAGCTGGTACCGAGGAGTAAGTTGTGCTGGATAGTAATCAGTCCCCGAAGAGTCTGAATCAGGCAGCCTGTCTGGGTCAGCACCGGCTCCAAAGATTAATGGGCCTGGCAATCTGCAGAGGACTCCAAGGCTCAATCCAACCTGATGGCAGTTTCATGAGGTGTTGTATTAAACGCAAGCCCCAACCTCCTGAGTCCTTTTCATAAAGGAGCAGCAAATGGAGCACTTTTCTTTAATGTGTCCCTCTCTCAGACACAAGAAACACCACATGAGGGGGTCATTATTGGGGATAGCCACCCCACACAAAAGACAGTACTTAAACCCTGGTGAGGGCATACCTATACAGTAGAACCTCAGAGTTACGAACACCTTGGTAATGGAGGTTGTTCTTAACTCTGAAATGTTCATAACTCTGAACAAAACATTATGGTTGTTCTTTCAAAAGTTTACAATTGAACAGTGACTTAATATGGCTTTGAAACTTCTATATACAGAAGAAAAATGCTGCTTTCCCTTTTTTTTTTTTAGAAGTTTATGTTTAAATTAATACTGTACTGTATTTGCTTTTTTTTGTCTCTGCTGCTGCCTGATTGCATACTTCCAGTTCCAAATGAGGTGTGTGGTTGACTGGTCAGTTCGTAAATCTGAGGTTCTACTGTATGACACTAAAAAGAGAACTAATTCCTAAATTGACTACTAACTACAAAGGTACTACTTACTAAGTATTTATAGACAATCTACTGTTGTCGTCAGAACCCATGAGGTGAAATCTGCATGGGAAGCTCTGACTCAAGCTGCAGGCAGTGAGAAGGAACTCAGAGGAATCAGAGCAGCACTGCCCTTGTGGGAGGGGCTATGAGGGCCAGAGGGCAAAAGCACTGCCCTGCTGGATACTGCTCAACAATATTCTCCAGCTTCTGCCTACTGGGCCCATGCACACATCTGGAAGAAGAACATTCCAGAACTTTCATCTTTAGGCTGAAATTTCTCAGACTTGCTTGTAGCCCCAAACTACTTTTTGGAGAAATTTTGAGCAACCATCTTGGAGTATGAGGGAGTATGTTACAAAAACATTCTTGTGACTTTTTAATACGTGTTACTTATCAAAATCATTTTGACTATTAATAAATAAGGAAATTTATTCTGAAATGTAAACTGAAAGGAGAAAGATTCTTTTCAATAAAATACATTTGAGAGCTATTAGAATATAGGCTATATCCCTGTTCATATCCCATTATTTTCAGAAGACTGTACTGTATGTCTTCAGGCTGAGGTATGTCTGAAACTTGCTTGTTCCTAGACAGGATTCAAAAATCCTTATATCCTTTTTAATGAAAACAATAGACACAAGAATGATAGGCTACAGCTTATGTTTCCATTAAGTGTATTTATGACCTGTGTATCAAGGGAATAAAAGGGTTGCATAGACATACTACCAGATCCCATCTCCCATGGAGGGAAGGCAGGAGTAATAGAAATGAAGGGATTTACATTTTTAAAGTACAGCAGATGTGCTTTGGAAATACTGCAGACAGGAAATTGACATTAAAAATGCTTTAATAATGTATGTCTCAGGTACTTCCTTGCAACTATCATAGCATGTTTTAAGTCTTGTAAAAAGGAAAAAAAATTCTCAAAAGTAACATACACTATAACTGAATGGAAAGTGTCTTAAACATTATTAAACTTGCTGGTCTTCTATTAAATGAAAATAAGTGAATACATTCAAAATTTCCTTTGTCATTAACAAATTTTTTTGGTGTTACCAGTTTGGTGTCTGATCCTGCAAACCTTCATTCCTGCACTCAGTTCCACTGAAGTCAATGGCTCTATGTGGAAGAGCCAACACTATGGGCCTGATCCAATGTCCACAGAAATGAATGGAAAGATTCCTATTGACTTAACTGGGCATTGGATTAGGCTCCATGAGCAAGAACAAGGGCTTGCTGGACCAAACTCACAAAAAAACAATATGTACAGGGAATAGAAATTCCTCCTATCTGCTTTTTAGAATAAAAAATGTAAATTTCAGTTATGTTTTTAATCACAAAATTATCTTGAATTCTGTCCTGTCTCAAGAAATCCATCTTTATTCATGTTAGTCTATCTGCTTTTTAGAATAAAAAATGTAGTAATCCATTAAGAAATCTCTATTATTTCAGTTATGTTTTTAATCACAAAATTATCTGGGGCCAGATTCTGTTATCCTGTCTCAGGCTAACTAGAATTCCAAAAGTAGTCTTATTGATTTCAGTGGACCCAACTATACCATCTTTATTCATGTTAGGTGTTAGGCTCCTTTTAATGAAATCTCAGCCCAGTAATCCAAGCAAAACATTTTGAGAGATTGCATATAATTTTTTACCACTATATAAAAGTGTTCCAGAGAGGTAGCAGTGTTAGTCTGTTTTTAGCAAAACAGCGAGAGTTCTGTGGCACCTTAAAGACTAATACATTTATTTCGGCATAAGCTTTCATGGGCAGAAACCCGCTTCATCGGATGCATGAAGTGGAAACGTCAGTTTGGTAGGTATATATACACATGCAAGGATGGGTGAGTTACATCACAGTCAGGAGGGCGACTGTTAACGAGGTTAATACAATCAGGGTGGATGAGGCAGTTCACAACAGTAGATGAGAAGGTGTGAATGTCAAAAGAGGGAACATTATTTTTTGTAGTGGGCTAGCCACTCCCAGTCTCTATTCAGACCTAGTCTGATAGTGTCAAGTTTGCATATGAGTTCCAGCTCTGCAGTTTTGCGCTAGAGTTTGTTTTTGAAGTCTTTTTGTTGAAGTATGGCAACTTTCAAGTCTGTTACTGAGTGTCCAGGGAGATTGAAGTGCTCTCCTACTGGTTTTTTAATGTTACCATTCCTGATGTCTGATTTGTGTTCATTTATTCTTTTTCATAGAGACAGTCCGGTTTGACCAATGTGCATGGCAGAGGGGCATTGTTTGCACATGATGGTGTATATCACATTAGTGGATGTACAGGTGAATAAGCTCCTGATCGTGTGGCTGATGTGGTTAGGACCTGTGATGGTGTCACGTGAGTAGATATGTGGGCAGCGTTGGCAATGGTTCTCTTCTCTGTGCAGAAGAGAATTTTGCTTTAAATGTGGGGCCGGAGCTGTTAGCTGTCCTAATGACGGAGGTTAGAATTGCTGCACTGCATACATACATAATACACTCTATAGCCGACCTCTCAGTCCTCATCCTCAAAGGAAACCTGCACAACACCTTCAAAAGACAAGCCTGGGAGCTTAAATTCATAAAACTTTGCTATATACTAAAAATCATGGACTGAATAGAGACACTGGATTTATGGCTTGTTACAACAATCTATAACAGATTTAAATCCACCCCCATCTTTTCTTTCCCATATGACTGGAGAGGTGTTAACGGGCGCTTCATCTTGAATTGTCCCTTGAAATATGTGTAACACTTATGCTAAACAACCTGTTCCACCTTGTATTTAGCTGTGACACTCTGAGTATATTTCCCAATTCCCAGACCTGAAGATGAGATATATGCAAGCTCAAAAGTTTGTGTCTCTCACAAACAGAAGCTGACCTAATAAAAGATATTACCTCAGCCAGCTGGTCTCGCTAACATCCTAGGATCAATACAGCTACAACAACACTGTATACTACAATGATGAATGGTAAATGTTAGGGTTAACTTATCTTTCTTGTGGGAAGAGGAAAAACTGAATGTCTGAAAAATGTAGTGTCAGCAAGAGAGTTTGGATGATTGCCTGCAGCTTGGGGCTCTGCTACATGTAAACGAGACTAAGAAGCAACGTAACAGTATCTTAAATGGCTGACTGTGTTAAAAAAAATAGAGAAAAATCAAAAGAAAATTATTAAATTATAAAACTTTGCTGTTTACAGTTCCAAGAATTCCAATGCAAAGAATTCTCATGTAAAGTATACTATGAAAACCCCCCCACCAACAATGACTAAATGATATATTAAATACTACATTAAATTAAAATCCCTTGGTTTCCCCCATCCTTGTTAATTGGGTTACTCTTTTCTTTTCGGGTTACTCTTTTCTTTTCATCAAGAATAAGGAGTTTTTTAATTACTTTTGAACAAATACTACTTTAGAGCCAAATACTGAAATTCTTGCTCAGAGTTTTGCATAAACAGAGTCTGAATCAACATTGCAGAGCATATTCTCCTATGCTAAAACACAGTGAGGAGTCCAGGGGAAAGAAAATACCACAGAGATTTCTTTCATAAAGTTTCTTCCAGACTTCTCTATCAGGAGAGCACGGTTTGCACTCCTATTGAAAAAGCAAATGGCCTGGCTCCTAGCCTTGTGGATCTTGGGGGATCTGCCAAGAACCTGAACATCTGTGTGGAAGCCCCACGTGTCTAACTTGGCTCCAATGCCCTCTATGGTTGTTTCCTACTGGCAACTTGACAGCTTTAAAGCTACTTTACCAAAGCTTCTTTCACTAAATTCTTTCTAGCAGCTATACCTTGGAACACAGTGTAAGGTGGCCTCTCGATTACAGCTGTTACAAATTCTGTCTAAATGTGGTTTTGATGGAAAATGCAGTGTTCACACATTCAAAATTTCTTTTGGAAAATTTTGACTGTATAATTTTTTCAATTTTCCCTCAAGCTTAATCAGTCTGAGTCAAAACATTTCCATTTGCCAAACCAAATTGAAACATTTTAGTTTTGGATCAGTTCAACATAAATGTGTGTATGATTGGGCTGCTGCAACGCCTCATGGGAGTTGTAGTTTTAGTGCCTCATGCCTCCATTCTCCTCCATGATCTGGGCTCCTTGACTGGACTACATCTCTCATGATGCACCACACAGTCTCCCTGCTGGTTGAACAACCACAGGGCAGCATAGGAGTCATCTGATCATGGTGTGTCTTGGGAAATACAGTCTGGCAGGGAAGACCGGCAACCTGAGACAAAGTGTTTTAGTCAGTTCAACAAACAAAAATGAAATAGTTTGATCTGGGAATATTTTCATTTCAATAGGAAACATCAAAAAGAAATGTTCCAAACTGAATTTTTTTTTGCAACTTTTCATTCCATGAAAAATTTTCATATTTCAACTTTTTGTCTGATGAAAAGAATTTTTACAGTATTAGAATTTTGATTTGCAACCAGCTTAATTCTCCTTAGAGAAGGGCTATAGAATCAGAAATTCGATCCTAATCTGTATTACCTTTACAGCAGAGTTCCCTCCAGGCCCTACACAATGTCTATATCCCTGGTCCAGATCCTAGCCTTCCCTGGATGCTCCAGGGTCTGAGTCAAAGAGGGATGGGTGCTGAAGGGAGACGGTCATTGTACAGCCCCTTAGTAAGACAGTATGTAAGGCAGTTTGGGGGCAGGGACACTAAGTTCACAATTATGTGGATCCAATGGCCCAGAAATCCTGCATAGCAGCTGCAGAGAGGCATGGCATGGAATAATGAAAGTGGAGGGTTTGCACTACAACTCTATGGCTTGCCTGCAAGTCAGGGGGCTGAATTCCAAACCCCTACAGAGATCCTTTCACAAAGCCCAGTTACTACTCTGCCCTTTCTCAAGCTAAAACATTACTGCAGCTATGAAACTGTTTTTGAAATTTATCAAATTCATAATTATAAAGTATTCTACAGAATATTCTAAATATATTGTAACATCACTACTTAATATCTGTGCAATTTTTTTTAAATGGGGGTGTGGGCTACTAAAACATATTGATTTTCTTTCATGGTCATTTTACCATATCTGAGACAGTGGTTCCAGAAATATCAATGGATATCAATGAGGTCATATTTCCCAGTGCGTCAATCCCAGCATCAGTCACGCTTTCACAGTAACGTATATTCAGGTAGGTCAGATTATGGCACCTAAATTAAAATACAGAAATGTTTCAGTGGGATTTGAGTACATGATGATGAAAAATTATGCATGAGCTACAAAAATTAGAAACCAACAAATACTTCAACCAAAATATAAATCAAACACTAAACCAAAATCAGACACTAGGACTGCAATGTCATTTGTCCATCTGTAGGACCTTGTTTACACATCCAAGTAAGAAATAGGACCCAGTCCTGCAAACACTTACTGCCAGGAAAAGTGTTCAGTACTGTAAGTAGCCCTATTTTCTTCAATGATGCTCCTCCTCACAGTTCTAAACATTACACAGAGAGTATATTTGATGGATCAAGCCCTAATTTCTTCCTACATTATACAAAATTTAAACCTAATACAAAAACATATAGGATGTTTCATGATTCAAATAAACATTGTTTTTAATTAGTGTAGGGCTCGCTTGTGCTGCTTAAGAATGTAAGAGGGAGCAATGACTCAAGGGAGTCTTGTATGCCAGCTAAAAGCTACAGGCATCCCCCAGCCTGCTAACATGCACGCTGCTGTTAGCAGCAAACCTGGGCATCTCATGAATGCTGCTCCTGTTCAGGGAAGTAACAAACAGTGGCCAGCATGGTGCCATCTTGTCCTGCATCTGCAAGATGACTTTTTGGCTGGACATACAGCCAGCATTCCTCCAGTCCCCCTCCCACTTCCTGCATGTTGCTCCCAAGTAAGTTCATCAAAGGAAATTTTACCCATTATGTACCAATGGGTTTTCAAAGGCAGGCCCAGCCAAAAACACAGCACCAGCAATACTTCTGTGTTTACACTAACAAGTTTTTTATGAGTTTCTTTCTTTTGACATTTAAAAATAAAATATTAAAAATCAGTGAATTCAACAATGTACCAAATATAGTCTTGGTGAGGCATAACAATTTTCAAATTAAGATTTTGTCACTGTCAAGTGTTCCTATTGAAGTTTGTATTTATAACTTATAACATGTGGAGAGCTTTTGCCATGTAGTTTTCATTAGTTTGTGCAGCCATGGCTATGCATATTTATTGAATTAAGAAAAATGTAGCTTTGAAATGCTAACAACTAAAGACAGCTCTGTCACGTAACAACAAGCTTTTAAACAGTTTTTCTTTGCTGAACTTCCAGTTTTTTTAATTAGCACAGATGAACTCTCAATCATAGTGATCATTTTCATAGATTTTGAAGGCCAGAAGGTACCATTATATTAGTTTGACCTCCAGTATTACACAGGCTATAGAATTTCACCCAGTTACCCCGGTGTTGAGCCCTATAACTTGCCAAATTTAATTTTCTAAAAAATATATTTTAAGGGAATAATTGCTAATTATCACCAGATCATTGCTGTATTACTGTACTACGTTACCTTTGGGCTATTTTCGTGAGAGAGGCATCAGTGACGTGGATACAGTTAGTCAAGTTCAGCTCTCTTAGTTTTGTCCCTGAAGATCCTTCTAAAAATGGTCGTATACCTGCGTCACTGATTCTAAAATATAAATACAAAAACATATTCACATACACACACACATACACACATAATATAAGAACGGCCATACTGGATCAGACCAATGGTCCATCTAGCTCAGTTTCCTGTGTTCCCACAGTGGCCACACATTTTCATAATCCACATGATTCAATATATAATTTGGCATCCTCTGACCGGCATTACAGATAAACAGTAACTGAAACTGGTAGCTGCCTAACATCATTTATTTTAGTCAACTTTGAATAAGTAGCCAGAGGAAGAATTTGATAGTTTGGCTTAGAAGTTCTCTAATGGCACAGGTGCACTGGTAGAATGTATGTGTGGATACTGCATTACCTATACCAGCAAAAACAGTCCGACATTACCACTACCCCAGCGACAATGACCTCTTTGCAGCTCAGGCATCACAAAGATCAGAAGCCTGACCCTCTTCCCTCTTTGAAAGACCCAAGCATGTTTCTGAAGTGCCTCTCTTCCTGCTAGACCCCTTCGGCAAGCACAACTTTGCAACTACACAATACTCCAGCTAAACCTCAAGCTGCTGCCTGGTCCAGGAAAGAAGCCCTGGATTTCCTTATACCACGGAGAGAAGGAACAATGCATGCACAGCTTCAGAATAACTGTAGAAATAAATATGTGTATTCGGACATTTCAGAAGGCATACAGCAGCTGCGGCATAACAAGGACAAGCAGCAATGCTGAGTGAGGAGAAGAAACTTTGGCAGTTACACCAAGAGGCAAAGGCTGACAAAAGATCTGGGGCTGACCCACAAATCTACCACTTCTATGTGGAGCTAGACGCCATACTTGATGGGGACCCCACTACCACTATCACTCCATAAATTAATATGGACACCTCACAAGATCTGAAGGAAGGAACCCAGCAGTGGCCAGCAATGAAGAGCTTGTTGAGGAGGGTGTGAGTGAAGGCTGCAGATATTGCGGAGAGCCAGAAAAGAACCTAACTCAGATGACCTTGAAGGAGGAACCCACTAGTAAGTGTCGTTTCATGGCTTTAAAAAATTGTTTGTACACCCCAAAACTCCTTTCTACACACTCAAAATAGCGTCCAAAAGTGTACAGGCAGGGACCAAAGGAATTGCCTTTCAAAGCAGCTGGTTTATGTTAACAACACACACTGGCAATCACAGGCAAAAATAAGAGCAATATAAATCAATACATTGCAAGCAGAAAAAGAAAAACACTGACACTGAAACCTGAGCATTCAAATAAAACACATAGAAAATTTCAAATAATTCTTGCAAGCAATCCAGGAACTGCTCATTCAGACTACCTGATTTTTTATGGCCAAAAGTATAAACATGTATTTTAAACATCAAAATATGCAGAGCTTTGGTTTTCCAATCTCAGAGTCCAAGACCAAAACAAATAATTTGCATGCTGTGCTTGGATCCAGGGATAGAAAGCCAGTTTGTTGCCCAGATTCAGTCCTGCTCAGCAGGATATGTTTAATGGCTTTCCATACCTGGATGACAACAGCCCCCATTACAGACTTCCCAACATTAAATTGATTGCCCATAGATGGATAGCAATCCAGGTTGCTAGCTCCACAGCATGATTGCCAACTGTTTTGCCGTTGTCAAAGCAGCTCTGATTTTGGTGTCTCTGTGCTGGAAGACTGGGGCAAGCTCTGCACACAAGTCCAAAAATGTGGCCTTCTGCATTCTAAAGTTCTGCTGGTCACCTCAGATTTGCGTCACAATGTGATCCCATAATTCAATGCTCATTTCATGGGCCCAGAAGCACTACTTCACTGTGTGCAGCTGGTTAATGTCTGTAGTACCTGGCGATTTTCATTCCCTGTTTGCAGCATCCACTCCTGCTCAAATTTCTCATTTACACTAATGCATGCCTGGTCACTGTGGTAGATCTGAGATTCTACAAATACAGAAGAAACAGGTCCAGGTGCCCCCTCTCTACAATAGACACAAGAACTCCAGCATTCTGTTCACCATCTATGCTTTTGCCAGTGAGATTGCAGAGAGATCGAAAACTGGTTCAAGCAATGTGGGAATTTTAAAAAACAGCAAAAAAAGATATGATTATGGGATGGAGACTGGAGTAGAGCGAATTGTGGGAACTTGAATCTAAGCTCTCTTACAGTTTCTTGAAAGGAATGCTGACACCCTACAATGCACTTCCTAAATGTCCCACAAGGCAGTATGCCAGATCATGCAGTGCATGCTGGGAAGCCTGGCCACAGCAATGTGTGTCTTGCCAGTACAACTTCTCATAGTGAGGACAGGCAGCATCAGCAAAGTGTGTACACACAATAGCAATGTTACAATGTCAGCAGCTGTATGTTCGTAAAAATATTACTGGTAAAACTCTCTAGTACAGGCATGGCCTAAGTGTTAAAACAGAAAATTCAGGCAGCTGTCTTCCCATATGCTGGAACCACCATCATGATGCCACGCCACTAGAGTGGCACATCTCAACACAGCATAAATTATATTTACATGCATTGTTATCACATTGTGATGCAGCATCAGCAAGCCCAACAGTGATTTAATTGCTTGTGAATGTAGCCCCCTTAAAATTAAGATGACCCAAGAAATCTCAAGATAAGTAGCAACCTAATTGCACAAAAACAGAATCAGAATCAGCACTATTTAATGGGCCACTGCCAAGATTTAAATATTTTTTTTGCCCCCATCCCTCCCTGACACATCCACTACACCAGAAAACCTGGAATGTGGACAGTTTTAGGGTCCTTTTGTGCTGTTCTGGAGCATGGGGCAGGATCTGGTCCACAATCTATTTGTTAATTGGCTTTGTTTCTAATAACATAATACAAATGTAAATTTGAAAACAGTTTTTACATCAAATCTATCTTTCTGCAGTAATGCAACTTGCAGCTTTTGTGCTGATAACTGTGAAAAAGAAGGTAGTTTTGTTTATATTCTAGTACTTCCTAGTTCACATACATTATTTACATCTTCAAGAAGCTAATAAAAAAACCCCTAAGCTTTAACTGCCTTGTCCCACTGTACGTTCTATTCTATTTGTACTATCCTCACTATAGGCTGAATCCAGCAAAGCTCTTAAGTATATATCTAGGACTACTCGTGCTGAGAGTTACACACAAGTTTAAGTGCTTTGCTAGATTTTGGTATTAATGAATATTTATATCCAATGTATTTTTCAAAACATGCCACAGGAACAAAAAATATACCAAATATACAATATTTTAAAAAATAAATTAATATATTTTTAGCACAGTAAGATCATTTAACTCTGAAAGAAGTTCTAACAGATCTATTCATCTTAATAGGAATAGAAATCATTTTACTAAAATAAATAGATCACAGAAAACTGGATGTAATTTATTACCTTACACAGTCTGCTAAATTCAATACCAGAATATACTTCAACGGAGAAATTGTCTTCAGACTGACATCTGTAATCTTCTGGCAATCAGCCATATAAATGTGCTTGATTTGTGGGCAGGATTTGCTCATCAACTTGAAACTTATATCAGTAATCCGATTATTCCCTGTTGAAATACATGAGGGTATAAATCATGTATTAGCCATGCATTAAGGACTTGATCCAAACCTGCACTGAAATCAACTGAAAGGCTCCTACTGATTTCAAATGAGCCAGATCAGACTCTAAAAGCATAATTTAATAATTCTGCTGAAATACTGTAAAGTCACTGACCTTCAATTCTGACCTTGACAAGTTTACATTCAGAAAGTGCTTTAAAAGCTACATCAGAAAGATGTGGAGAGTCCAGAAAAACAACAGACATAATCTGCTGGCATTTTTCAACTAAAGCCTTTGAAGAAAACAAAGGATGATTAAACAGAACAGCTACATGGTATGTTATGTAGCCAAAAGCTAACTAATATTTTGTTCATTGATCTAATAACCATTGTGTATTCTTCTAATATAGTTATAACCCAATGTTAATATTAAACTTTTAAGCTGTGACCAATGGTACAGATAATCAATTTAAAATCTTGCATTATTTTTTTATCATCATTTGAAACACAAGGAAAAGAAATCAATGACCTGACAGATACTAGGGGGCAGAAACACAAGAGTAGGGATCTAGTATAACAATTAGATTTGAAGAAGCTTGAAAAGCTTTTACCATATCTGTGACCCTTCGATTTTTCTGCAGAACTCCTAATTAAAATCAACAGGTAATTGTCCGCAAAAAATCAGTGATTGGCCTGATATTCTATACTAATGGCCAGCTAAATTTTGATTTAATACAAAATAAAGCCAAATATGTCTTATTCATATGCTAGGAGATCATGTTTTGATTGTGCCAATGCATCCATGGGAAAAGATGGAACAGCTGTTGAAAGTTTCTGAACGTAATCAAGAATAAAAAGGATTTATAAATCTGGTCTGGTATAAAATTGATCTAATTTGTTTGGTGATTTTTAAAAATATTTTAAAAATATATATTCTTGTTAAAAGTGATTAAGGATGAAATTCCCCAATTGGATTCCATATGAACAACTCTCTTTGAAGTCAGCGTGAAAGGTATACACATATTCAATGGCAGAAATGTCCCCTAAATGCAAGATTGTTTTCAATTTCTTACTTGAATACATTTGTCTGTAAGAGTTGGCATATCATTGATTATCAAGTGTTTAATTCCACTGCAGCTGTTTGCAATATATCTGAAGCCATCAACAGAGATCTGATTTAAAAAAAAAAGAAATCTGATTTAAAAAAAGCATTTACATCTTGCAGGAAACTGAACAAAGAAAAAAACCGTTACTAACCTTTCTGTAACAGTTGTTCTTTGAAATGTGTTGCACATGTCCATTCCAATGTAGGTGTGTGCGCACCCCACACACAGTTGCTGGAATTTATTCCTCTATTCGTATCCGTCGGCTCAGCTCCAGTGCCTATTAGTGCCACACACTCATAGTACTGGTATAAAAGGCCCTACAGACCCAGTTCCCCTTCAGTTTCTTCTTACCTACTGACTCCAATAAGAGGGGATGGAGTGTGGGTTTTGGAATGGACATGTGAAACACATCTCAAAAAACAACAGTTACAGAAAGGTTAGTAACCTTTTTTCTTCTTCGAGTGTTTGCACATGTCCATTCCAATGCAGTTGACTCATAAGCAGTTGCACAGGAGGTGGGCTCAGAGTTCAAGGAAAGGCTGACAGCAAAACTGCGTGGCCGAAGTTGGCATCATCTCTAGCCTGCTGCATGATGGCATAGTGCATTGAGATCATGTGCACTGACAACCAGGTTGCTGCTCTGCAGATATCTTGAATAGGGACTTGCACTAGGAAGGCAGCTGAGGAGGCCTGCAATTTTGTGTAATGAGCAGTCAGGGTAGCTGGGGGTAGGACACCTGCGAGTTCATAACACGCTCAAATATGTATGCATGAAGTATTCATGAAGTAATCCAGAATTAAATTCTCTGGATGGAGATGGGAAGGCCCTTCATTCTTTCTGTTGTCACTATGAACAGCTGAGTCGATCTGTGGAATGGTTTGGTCCTTTGTATAAAGAAAGCTAGAGCCCGTCTAACATCCAAAGAGTTTAGGCGTTGTTTCTCTCTCTTCGCATGCGGTTTAGGATAGAATATCGGCAGGAAGATTACTTTGCAGTAGAATTGTGAAACCACCTTTGGGAGGAACAATGGCTGTGGACACAGATATATCTTATCCTTGAAGAAGATCATATATGGGGGATCTGAGGTAAGGGCCTGTATCTTTGAAACCCTTCTGGCCAAAATGATGGCCTCTAAGAAGGCCACTTTCCAGGAGAGGTGCAACAATGAGCACATTGCTAGTGACTCAAACAGTGGACCTGTGAGCTTTGACAGGACAAGGTTCAGATCCCAGGGAGGAATAGGTTCTCTTACCTAGGGATATACTCTCTCCAGGCCTTTATGAAAACGGATAACCGTCTTGTGTGAAAAAATGGATTGGTTATTGACTTTGGGATGGAAGACTAAGATGGCCTCTAGGTGAACCTTGACTGAAGAGAGGGCCAGACCTTGTTACAGAAACAGAAGGCACTCCAAAATGAGATGCAGTGAGAACTGCGTAAGTGGAATTCCCTGTTGGGAGGAACAGATGGAGAACTGCTTCCATTTTGCAAGGTAGGTGGCCCTGGTGGAGGGTTTTCTACTGCCTAGTAGGGCTCTACGGACTTGCTCTGAGCAAGCTCACTCTTCAGGACTCAGCCACGAAGCTTCCAGGCCATCAGATGGAGGGAGCTGAGGTTCAGATGAAGCAGTCGACCACAGTCTCGGGAGATCAGATCTGGGTGTAGCAGAAGCAGTAGTGAGACCTCCACCGAAAGGCCTAAGAGGGTGGTGAACCAATGTTGTCTAGGCCATTCCAGGATTATGAGAATGACCCATGCTTAGTCCCGCTTGATCTTCATCAGAACCTTGTGTATCAACGGGATAGGAGGGAATGCATAATACAGGTGATTTGTCCATGGAACACGTCCGTAAGAGACCCCAGGCTATGGCATCACAGGGAGCAAAACTGGTGGCATTTCCTGTTGTTTCAGGTAACAAACAAGTCTATAAGGGGAGTCCCCCACCATAGGAAGATGTCCCTTGTGATGTTCGGGCCGAGTGGTAAGAGGAGAAAGACCTACTGGGGTGATCCACCAGCTGGTTCAGTGTTCCCGGAAGGTGGGACGCTTTTAGATTGATTGAGAATGCAATGCAAATTGCTTCCTGATATGGGGGAAGAGCAAACTTCACCCTGGCTGTTAATGTAGAAAATGGCTGGCTGTTGTCTGTGAGAACCAAAATGGTTTTGTTTGTAATGTAAGGTAGGAATGCCTGATAGGCTATGCAAACAGTCCTAAGCTCCCTGACATTGATATGGAGGGAAAGCTCTTCTTGAGACCAGAGGCCCTGAGTCCAGAAGGAACTTAGATGGGCTCCCCAGCCTAGGACTGATGCATCATATACTAGGGACACTGATGGTTGAGACTGCGAAAAGGGTACCCCCGCATATGCTACGCAGAGGTTCAGCCACCACGTCAGTGAATCGAGGACCTAAAAAGGAACCGTGAGGAAGTTAAGGTGATGATGTGAAGGAGAATGTGCCGTGGGCAACGAGGCTGGGAGAGGTCTGAGACGTAGCTTCACATGTTGCACTATGTATGTGCATGAAGCCATGTGGCCCAGAAGACTTAGACACTTTCATGCTATGATGATTGGGTGAGCTTGGAGGAACCTTATCAGGGCTGTTATTCACTGAAAATGATCTGCCAGAAGTAGGGTCCTCGCCTGCATGAAGTTGAGAACCAGACCAATGAACTCTATCCATTAGACAGGGACAAGGGTGGATTTCTGGTTGTTTATCAATAGTCCTAGTGCCTGAAAGGTCAATTAGATGAGATGGATGTCAGATTCCACCTGAGCTTGGACCGACCTCTGATTAGCCAGTCATCGAAGTATCTCCTTTTTTTTTTTGGAGAAAAACTGCCACCAAAGCCACACATTTGGTGAAGACCTGACAGGCCGAATGGAAGAACCACAAACTGGTAATGAACTTGGTTCACAATGAATCTTAGAAACCTGTTGCAGCCTTGGAAAATTGATATGTGGAAATATGCGTCCTTTAGATTAAGGGTGGCATACCAATGCCCTGGATCCATGAAGGGAATGATGGAAGCCAAAGAGACCATGCGGAACAGGGGGTTCAGACATAGGCGTCTTCTGATAGCCTCCTTGGTAGGACCAATGCAGACCAGCCCCAGACTCTTGGGGAGCTTGAATGACTAGTTTTCACGAGACACTTGAGGTCGACATTACAATCCCCTCAACACCGGATCCTGCTATCTCCTCATTTTCCAACCAATTCTCCCACTTCCTCAGTGCCTAGACCCACATTACCTCAGATTGTTGGGTTCTAAGAACAGTAGATGTGGAATATGCCATCCAGTTTTTGTCTACTCCAGCTCCCCACCCTGGCCCTCTTCAAGGACCCTTCTCATGAGCAACCATTGGAATACGAAGTCCATGGAAGAGGTTCCATTCCACCTAAGAGGAAAGGGATTCTATTCCTATTAC
The DNA here is from genome assembly GCF_026122565.2 of Emydura macquarii macquarii. Taxonomy (NCBI): domain Eukaryota; kingdom Metazoa; phylum Chordata; order Testudines; family Chelidae; genus Emydura; species Emydura macquarii. The sequence goes on along the minus strand of NW_027132773.1, from coordinate 39,369,340 downwards.
TTCCTAATCCTGAAAGCTAAGGGTGAACACTGACCAATCCTAGACCTGCATCATCTCAACTGCTATCTCAGGAACCAAGAACTTAAAGTTCTTCCTCCTCTGTTGATCTTGCCTGGCTGACTGTGCAAAGTATCAGCCAGTCTGTTGGGGCCTGTAGTATTTGCTGGAGACTGCCAAAGATTCAGATATTTTAAGGTCATCATAGAGTCTTTAAGGCCATGGAATGTAATGTCTGTTTGCTCTGAAAAGAGCAAGGACCCTTCAAAGGGGAGGTTTTGGAGGGTTTGTTGCATCTCATGAGGAAACCCCAGGGATTGCAACCACGAGCTTCTGTGCATGATTACAGCTGAGGCCATTGATCTGGCCACAGAATCAGAAACATCTAGAGCTGCCTGTAGGGAGGCCCTTGCCACTGTTTTTCCTTCCTCAATTTAAGAAGAGAATTCTTGTCTAGATTCCTGAGGGAGCAAGTACTTAAATTTTAGCATGGACTCCCACATATTAAAAACATAGTGGCTTAGCAAGTCTTGCTGGTTTGGTATGCAGAGCTGTATGCCCCCCATGGGGTAGGTCTTTCAGCTGAACAGGTCCAATTTCTTTGGGTCCCTCACCTTTGGGTCCATCACCTTGGGCATGGATACGCTTGACCTTGTCAATTCCTTTAGTTGGTGGCCGCCCAATCAGGGACCTTGGGGGAGGGTGCAAGAAAAGGAACTTGTATCATTTTGCTGGTACAAATTATTTGTGCTTTGTGTGCTTCGCAGGGAGGCAGGGGTTTGCCACAGTGCTTTGACTGGCTCCATAATGACCTCATTTAGTGGTAGAGGCCCTAGACCCCAACAAAATATTTAGGAGGCTATGTGTTGTCTCCTTGACAACCTCTGCTTGTACACCCAAGTTCAGACCAGTCCCTTTACAAGTCCTGGTAGGTCTTGTGGTCATCTTGTGGCAGGGACAGTCCTGCTGCCACCACTGCCTCATCTGGGGAGGAGGAGGAGGAAGAGGCTATGACTGGCTGAGAAGCTTCTGTTCCTTCCTCTGTGTCAGCTGAGACTTGCGTGACTTTTTCCTGAGGCTCATTGCCAGGTTTGGTACCGGAGTCTGGGTCAGGGGTCTCTCAATGCAGTACTGGGGGTGCCCTACTTTCCAAGGCCACAGAGTATGATTGTTGTGAGTGGGTGCCATGGGCCGGGGTAAACCCCCATGGATTCCAAAATGGCTACTGCATAGGCACCGTCCCCATGGATCCAGTGGCCAAGTGTTTGGTGGCACCCCTGTACTTGGGACCACAGTAGCATACGAATGGCATGGAGAGCAGCGCAGGTGGCTATGACAGTGGGAGAATAAAACCCCACTTCAGACTCTGATGTAGATGATGGTGATGAAGATGACTGGTGTGGAGACCAAGGCACTGCCATTCCCCTCGGTGCCAGTGATTGGCATCACGGAGAAGATCATGCAGAGTCTGCCAAAGGGGGCTTTCCCCTAGAGGGTGGTCGCAGTGCCAGGTGAAGTCTGGGAGATGGCTCTCTGCCACTCAGTAGTACCAGTGGTGCTGAGTTTTGAACTTCCGGGAACACAGGTACTGGTAGGGAGAGTAGGTCCCTGGTCACTGCAAATGCCTCCAGAGTCAACAAGACTGTGAACTGGCCTGTATGCTGTCTGCCTGAAGGAGACACCCTGTCATCCTGGCATCAGCAGAGCTTGCAGAAGTACTGAAGCTGAAGGCAGCTGTTGTTGCGGTGCTGGGGAGGAAGAAGGGCTCGATGCAGGTCTCTCTCTATCATGGTCCCCATGGTCCATCACGTTGCCTTTGGCACCAGGGATCAACTCATCTCCTGCTGTTTTCTATGTTTCTTCTTTGGCACCGGAGATGAAAATTGGTGCAAAGACTCACACCCAGTGGGAGGCGCGCTATACACTGAAGCTGAGGTGCTTGGTGCTGAGTCCGAGTGCAGTTCCGAAGCGGGTCTTAGGATTACCTCCATGAGAAGGACCTTCAAACTTGCTTCCTGGTCTTTGAAGTCTTTTTCAAACTTCCTGGGGTTTGAAGTCCCTGCAAATTTGGCAGTGGTCTTTTCTGTGAGATTCCCCTAAGTACTTGAGACAACTCAAGTGCAGGTCACTCAATGGCATTGACTTGCCACAGGAAGCGCAGGGCTTGAAGCCCAGCAACAGAGGCATGCCCGGGCACCAGGAAGGTGGACAACCTTGCTAACTAAGTGTGGAAACGTCCAAAACTATCTAACTATTAAACTATTAGAACTAACTACTAACTACCAAACTACAATAAGCATTTACACTAAGGAAGTAGAAAAAGCCACTAGGAGGAATTGCCTGAGAAATTAAAGGAGTTCTATCAACCAACATGGGCAGTAAGAAGGAACTGAAGGGGAACAGGGTCAGCAGGGCCCCTTATACCAGCGTATATGAGCACAACACCAGAGAGCGCTGGCACCGACCCGATATATACCACTCAGGGTGCACACACATCTTCACTGGGATGGACATGTGCAAGCACTCGAAGAACAGTATGGTAAGAGTCAGAAGTATGCTCCAATATTGCAGAATTGCTTGTACCATCCACACTTTGATCGTTGGGACCCTGGGCGCCTGGGACCCCCGCAACGAGCCCGTGCTCTGGGCCTGCAGTGTGGGTCGGTGCTATGCCCAACTCATGAGACGCCTCATGGTGTCAGACACCATCCGGTGGTCAAGGGATATATATGTCAAACATATCACTGGACACCAGCAATACCAGGAGGAGCGGGCCGGAGAGCCCCCCCTGGAACCAGCTAGTCCCGCTGACTCCACCCACCCGAGCGGCCTCGTCGAGGGGTGCACCACCAGAGGTCGCGGTGGATGCGCCACCGGAGGTCGCGGTGGGTGCAACAACGGATGCCGCGAAGACCACACAGGAGAAGACGGGACTGACCTGCCAATCGACTGTGAGGGACACTGGACTAATGAGAGACATTTCACCCCGTATAGACCTATATACTCTTTCTATTAAAACATGCCCCCAATGGTTCTCCTATACATTGAAATGCTCCCTCATGCCCATATATCTCCTTGTAAACCTTAAACCTAACACCACCACCCCCCATCTGGGATACTGTAGCCCACCCCACCATGGTCCTCCCCAGACCCACACTCCCACCCCTATGCATGGACTCGCTTGCTCCCCTTGCCAAATACCTCCCAGGGATCCTCCCCACACGATGGATAGCGTCCCCCCCTCCCCATATATCTCCCTGCACGCCATTGTACTCCCCAGACCTCCACTCCCACACTCGCTTGCCTTCCTTGGCAAATGCCTCCCAGGGACCCTCCTCCCACACTGGATAGCGTCCCCCTCTCCCCATATACCCCCCTGCAACCCTCAAGTCCCACACTTCCAGCCCCTCCTACGGGGCCACAGCTCATCATGCTGCTGCCACCCCCTGATCCCCAATCACCCCCAACCCCCCCACTGCATACCATCCCTGGATATTGTATATTGTATTACTGTGCCTTGTAAACCCTGACCGTTGCTTTTTTGTTTTTTGCTTAAACATTTCCTAATAAAACGTTTAAATTCAGAGGTCAGCTAGAGAAAAAGAGACTGTTCAGCACAAAGATTCTAAAAGATATATTGAGCAGATACGATAAAGAGAGAAAGAGAAAGAGAAAGAGAAAGATAAGGCTTCGTGACATAAGCATAAGCTTTCATGGGCTGCAACCCACTTCATCAGATGCATGAAGTGGAAATCACAGATAGGAAGTATATATATATATATATACATCCAAGGGTAAGAAACAACAATGGGGAGGGCAAGTGCTAACAAAGTCAATTCAGTTAGAGTAGATGAGGCCTAATCACAACCGTTGATTAGAGGGCGAGAATGTGTGAACGGTGACAATTACTTCTTGTAATGAGATAACCATTCCAAGTCTCTATTCAGACCCAGTCTGATTGTGTCAGAATTCTGAAGAATTTTAAAATATTGTGTGCAGAATTTTTAATTTTTTGGCATAGAATTCCCCCAGGATTAAAAGATTCCACAAGGAGCCAGTGACAGACTGGGACAGATAGAGCCAAGACAAACATTCATGGGAACTTGCAGAACACATCCATGACCCAGATCTCCTGCACGCCTTTCAACATGCTTGCTCTGAGAAATCAGGCCCCATGACCCCTAAACAGCACTCTTGAGATGGGGCTTACTGTCAGGAATCAGGGCCTGCAGCAGAGCTAATCTCCAGGCAGCCTTGTCAGTACAGCTGGCCTGCAGCAGGCTGCCTAACTGGCCACATCACCCGCTTGGCTGCAGGGGCCAGCAGCAGCTTTCTGGATGCTCAGTGCTGACATCCACCACTGTGCCTGCTTCAGTGCTACCACCACTGTGCCTGCTTCTGTGCTGTCCCTGCCTTGCACCCAGCCCTGCCTCTGTCCTACCCCTAATTTGAATCCCTCCTTACCTGCTTCCTTCAGTTTCTTCCCTCTGGTTTGACCCTTGGCTTTGGCTTCTGACTACTGATTCCACCCTTGACCCTAGTCATCAATGCCTGATGCCCACTCTGACCACTAGGCTAGACTGCCTTCAGCCAGATCAGCTGACACCCCCCCCATTAAAAGAGAGATGGAATTTTCATTAGTTACTTCCCTTGTGCACAAACTTCCACCTGTGGAAGATATGAGCAGTGTGGGAAAGGACTGGTCTCTGTCTGCATCCATCACTAGGGAAAAGAGGACATCAGGAGGGGTGAACCTATTGCAGAGAAGTCAGAAATTCAACTGGGAAATGAAGGTATGGTAAGGGTCAGCAAAGGCTGATTGGGGCAGAGCTGGAAAAGTGGTATGCTGACAAGGAGTCTTTAGTAAGGATGAAGAAAGGATACAGATGATGCACATAAGGACTGGAAACTGAACAGGTACTGATGAAAACAGCAAGTGGAGAGGGTTGTAGCAAGAAGAGATGTGGGCAGCTATGGCATGCTCAACAGTGAAATCCAGTCTTCTGCTGTTGGTGGAGGAATAATAGAGGTACTGCAACTGGGAAAGAACTGTGATTCAGAACAGGGTATGGAGAGGTGGAGAAAGTGCTGAACCGAGAAGGGGACACTAATGGTAAAGAGACAAAAAGGGTTGCAGAAATTAGGAAGAGTGGTAAGAAGTCAGTTCAAATTTAGCCATGCAGATGGGTAAGAACAGCATGGTTGTAGCTCAAGTTTCTGGAGTTCAATAAACTTTTCAGTAAATTAAACTATAACTTAAAAGACTTTTAATCTCTTTCTCTGGAAAAACATTGTTTTCTGACCAAGGGCAAGCTGATACCACAAATAGCAGCAGTTAAGTATGTTACTCAATACAAAGCCAAAAACAATTATACTGAGCCAGCCAATAAGATCACTGTCCAGATTTTTTTTTTTTTTTGGGGGGTGGGGAACTCTGAAAAGGTTTTTTTTTAACTGTGGAATGATGGCTCTAAGGCACAAAATTGAGGCAGTTCAGCTGTGAAACGGCTTTAAGAGGAGATTAGAATAATTTAGTTAGTCCACATATAGGGCCTGCTGCAATATTATATATATTTACACCTTTTGCCTTATTCTCAAAAGTAAATATATCAGATAAATCTTATTTTTGACAGTATCTGCTAATTATGCAAAGGTACTTTGGAGACAGACCACTGTGTGTAAGAAATGTATAAATATTCACAAAACTACCTAATCAATTTATTTTGAATTTCAATTTCTTTAATAGACATTCTTACATTTGAGATTCCTCAAGAGCCTGTAACTGGAACTTAATACTGTATTTCTTGTCTGCAGTTGCCAACCTGAGAATTCCCTTGTGGTCACAGTGGGGGTGATAGAGGGGGAACTTACAGAGATCATAAAACCTGTGCAGTCAACTCTTATGCCAATACGTTCACCCTAACCTCAGTGTACAGAGCAGCATGCCATGGAAGGAAAGGATGATGAACAATGCTCCGCTGGCGTATGATCTCTTAAGAACTACAGCCAACTGTTGTACGTTAAAACAACTCCTAGGCTGTTCTAATTTTCATTGTGGATAGGGTAGTTGCAGTTTGAGAATCAATGAGCTGGACATTGTTCCTTAACATGTCACCTTCTTCCCCCCCCCAATCCTTCATGGTAACCAAACCTTGGCACAGGAGAAAATCTGGTCTCAAATTTCTTGAAAATCTTCCTGCCTCTTATTTAACTGAAAATATTTCTTCTGAGCTGGCTAGATAACAATCTAATGACAATTAATTACTTTCAAATCTTTTGTACATTGCTATTTCTGCAATATTGAACCTGATAGTGAAAAATCTTCCCATCAAAAAAACACTGTTTGGTTTGCAGAAGCAGCAGGGAGAGGAAATCTTCAGCTTCATGGGCTCCCCATTTCTTCCTGTCTAAGCTCCAAAATTTAGCTCTCAGCCACAAGGAAATCTTCGAACTGTGACAAAATTATCCCAGGCTGACTGATCATAAATCAGCCAGGAAAGAAACACATCCAGGGCTGCCCTGAGACTCACTGAGTTTTCTGACTTCTTTTTCCATGATTTTATGTATGACAACTGGCCTAGATGGAATCTGTAATTTTGCTTGTGAGACAAGCGCAGTTTTGGTCAGTCACACAGTGCCTAAAACAGCATTACAATACACTGCCAAGAGTATGTATCACTAAGGCATGGGGATATCCTCCACAACTGAATAGCCAGGAGGCCCCCAAAGGCTTTATAGGATAGCAGCCATTGAGGGTGCTTTCTGTCGGCTCTCCCTTTTCTTAAGCAACAAACATACTGTATTGTAGCAAGAATTGTCCCAGTGATATTTATGAAAGTGTTAAGATCCTCTGACAAAGATTTTACTGTTATTTTGGATAGCTATTGAAAAACAATACACATTCTACTTATTCCCTCCCAAAAATAATTTGCAATGAAGTATTTCCATATAGTTTACAACAGATTTCCATTCTCTTCTCAATTTTTTTTCATTTACTGCTGCTTCTTTATTCAAACAGGCATCCAGTATACTCTACACACCATTTTCTAATGAATGAGTTTAACTTTTAGGTCAGTGGTGCATCTATTGGTGTTCTGCACAACTTGATCCACAGTTTGCTGTTAGCAAGGCACTTTCACTTTTACTCCATGCTTCCCTGAGTTTGCATGGTGGACATTAGCTAATATAAGGAGAAAGCTGTAGATTGCTATCTTTGTTAATATAGCAACATATCCCATTAACAAAGACCTTGTCTACACTAGAAAGTGTTGTCAACGCAAATTATAACGATGATCAAAAAGCACTGTAATTATGCTTGTGTCTGTCCACACATGTAGTGACGGGATTCCCTAATTGTGGCAGGGCAATAGATGGCACACATACCCCAATTTTGGTTCCGGACTATCTTGCGATGGAGTACATCAATAGAAAAGGGTACTTCTCTATGGTACTGCAAGCACTTGTGGATCACTATGGGTGATATCACCTTGGGTTGGTCAGAGAAGGTGCATGACACATGCATCTTCAGGAACACTGGCCTGTACCAAAAGCTGCAAAAAGTAATTTCTTTCCAGACCAAAAGATTCCAATGCAAGATGTTGAAATGCCCATAGTGATTCTAGGAGACCCAGCCTACCCCTTACTGCCATGGCTAATGAGCCTTATAGGGGCAATCTGGATAGCAGCAAGGAACGCTTCAATAACAGGTTGAGAAGGTGCCAAATTACCATTGAATGAGAGTTTGGCAGAAGAAAAGCTCATTGGCGATGCCTTTATGGCAGCTTAGATCTATATGAGGAAAATATTGCCATGGTTATAGCTGCCTGCTATGTGCTTCATAATATTTGTGAAGCTAAGGGTGAAAAGTTTTCCCCTGGGTGGAGAGCAGAGGTGGGTTGCCTTGCAGTTGACTATGAACAACCATATGTCAGGGCTATTAGATGGGCACAACGGGGGGCCATTGAATAAGTGAGGCCTTGAGGAGCCACTATGACAATGAGCAATAATAAGGTGTCTTTGTAAACAGCGCTCTGCCATGCTATGACTGCTGTCCAGCTTGCACTGTGTATCAATGTGAGCTGCAACCACCATATGCAAGATACAACTTAAGATTATTATTCTTCACAGGGTAGGTCTTTATTAAATAACAATTATTCACAACAGACAAAAAGCTGGGCTCAAGGGGAGAGAGCAGTGAGAGGTAGTGTGAGCTCTCCTCTCCTGCCTATCAATTTTCTCATTTTTAGACAGTGTGTCTCCATGCCTTTTTTTCCTCCTCCTTTCTTTCTGCAGGACTCCACTTTCAGGGATTCACCAACACCACCATAATTGGCAATAACAAAGTATACCAAAACTCAGTACACATATTCAATCCAAATGTCCTTGAAAGTAAACTTCTGCTCCATTTTTTACCCCATAACCAGATAACAGTTGTGAGTGAGAGGAATGTATCTGTTCAGATTTGGATCCTATGTAATTCAAACCTGTTGTTTAGACTGTTAAATCATGCCCTGCAGTTCTAAACACACTGAGTTCAAAGTTTTCCCTAAAGTATTAAGGAAGGTGGAGGCAAGCCAATAAATAGTTTCTATGTGCACCCTGAGAGCAGAAGAAATCTGGAATTGTTAAATTATTACTTTTGGTATTAATTTAGATGAAGTTAAGGTGAGTGGGGGATATATATAAGTGTAGAAATAAAAAATGTTGACCGTTCTTTTTAAGGAAATCCTGAATTATCCCTGGTTGTGTATTCCCAAAAAGAAATGAGTTAATTAGTTTTTCAGAAAGGGCTTTCCAAATTTTCATAGTGTGTTCGATAGTTAATAGCTGAGTTTGATTCCTATTTTAAAATTGGAAGCTTAACAGTGCTGAAAGGGGAATGGGCCTTACACACTTCTAAATTTGCCCATCCTGACACTTCCTTATTTTTGTCCATTACCTAGTCTACAGTTCATTTCAACACAAAAGCAAGTCTTAAGTTTGGAAATTTCCTTATTGAAAGAGTCACAATTTTTAATGATATTCTAAAGTTTTTTGCCTTGTTTGCTCTCCCAAATCACCATAGTAACATATATATTTTGGAGACAAATATTTTCGGAAAAGAGAAACATAATTTGAAAATATATAGCTATCTTGATAGTAAGGTTATGTTTACTACATTGATCTTGCCCCACAAAATGGATGTAAATTATTTCTTCTTCCTAAGCCTAATAGTACTGAGTTTATGACCGAGTCTAGACTTAACTCAGATCATGTCTTGTAGTTTGTTATATGGATTATGAGGTATTCATCATGGCCCTGATCCAGCAAAATCAATGGCACTCCTCACACTCTTACTATTCATTGCTGGATCAGGGTCTATGGTCTTTGGCACATTAAAAGTGTCAGTCTGACAAATACAATCCATAGCAATATTTTGATATGAGGATTACTTCTGATTAAACCTAAGTATTTAAATCTAACTTTTTTAATAGTGCCTACTGCTGCAAGATACATCATATCCAAATCTACCTTTTAAATTAATTTTCCCCAGTCAATAATTCCTTGGGTATTACTATCTTGTCTTAAAGCTATGTCTAATGAGAGAAAAAAGCAGTTACTAACTTTCAGTAACCATTGTTCTACGAGATGTGTCGCTCATGTCCATTCCATGCTAGGTGTGCGCGTGCCTCCGTGCCAGAGATTCTTCCCTTAATGGTATCCATTAGGCCAGTTCTAGCACCCTCTGAGGCCGCATTCATACGCAATGGCATAAGAGGCGTCACTGGCCCCACACCCTCTCAGTTCCTTCTTGTCGGTAACTCTGACAGAGGGGTAGGAGGGTGGGTCATGGAATAGACATAAGCAACACATCTTGAAGAATAACTGTTATAGAAGGTTAATAACTGTTTTTTCTTCTTGGAGTGCTTGCTCATGTCCATTGCATGCTAGGTAATTCACAAGCAGTACCCCCGGAGGTGGGCTCGGAGTTCATGGACATGCTGACTGAAACACTGCTTTCCTGAAATTGGCATAATCTCGCACCTGTTGGGTGATAGCGTAGTGGGATGTGAAGGTATGAACCAATGACCAGGTCATGGCTCTGCAGATGTCCTGCATCAGTGGTTGGCAACCTTTGGGAAGGGGTGTGCCAAGTTTTCCCCCTGCCCGTCCCCATGCGCCGTGGGCCCAGTGCCCTGGCCAGTGGTGTACGGGTGTCTGGTACCTGGGGGCCACTATTTGTATTTGCGCCCTCCCATCGGCAGCAGCAGCAGAGGTGAGGATGGGGTCTGTGGGCCTGTTTCCTGCTCTCTCCCTTCCCCCCCCTGCTGCAAGGGTAGTGGGTGCGGTGCGGCGGCAGTGGCATAACGAGGTGGTCATGCGCTGGGCACTGGCCTGGAGGGGTTCCGGCCAGGTCCTCCTCTGAGGAACCATCCCCTGCTGACATCCCCTGCAGCCGTGCTGATCCAGCCCCTCTGGCTGGGGCAGGAGTGAGAGGGGCAGATGCCCCCAGTCCGCCTCGCGGTGGGGGTTGGGAAGGCTGCATGGCCCCTGCACGCCTGGGGTCTTGCGGTTCCCTCAATGTGCCCAGCATCGGAGTAGAGGAGGGGTCAGGAGGATGGGAGGCAGAGGGGCTGGGTCAGTGCGGCCGCTGGAGATGTCAGTGGGGGGGTGGCTCCTCCTCCGAGGGCCCAGCCAGTGCCCCCCCCACAGGCCGGCACCTGGGGGCATGCTCCCCTCCCCCAGTACCTCACTGGTCCTGGCCAGGAGCCACTCCTGACCCCAAGCAGTGCCAAGCAGCAGCCGCTCCCTCCTCCCCGGCCTTTCTCCCATCTGACGTGTGCCCAGTGCCCTGGCCAGGAGCTGCTCCCAGCCCCAAGCAGCACCACGCAGCAGCCACTCCCTTCTCCCAGCCCCATCCCTTCCCCCCCCCCTCTGCCTCTCTCCCTGTCCCTGACACATGCCACTCAAAATCATCTTGCGTGCTACATTTGGCACACGTGCCATGTTTGGCACACGTGCCATAGGTTGCCAACCCCCGTAGTGCATGGATACCTGTGCGAGGAACACTGCTTACGGAGACTGGGCTCATGTGGAATGGGGACTCACAATGGCCAGAGGCAGGATGTTCACCTGCTTGTAACAAGCCTGAATACAGTCAGTTATCCAGGATTAGAATCTTTGGGATGACACAGGTAACCCTCTCATCCTTTCCACTATTGCTACAAAGAGTTGTGTGGATTTGTGGAAGCGCTTAGTCCTCTCAATATAAAAGATGAGGGTCCACCTAACATCCAACATATGAAGCTAACGTTCCTCAGCGGACTTATGAGATTTTGGGAAGAAGATTGGTAGAAAAATGTCCTGGTTGTTGTGGAATTGTGACACCACCTTTGGTAGGAAAGCTGAATGGGGTGCAACTGGACCTTGTCCTTGAAGAACACCATATAAGAGGGTTCTGACTTAAGAGCTTTGCTCTCAGAAAGCCTTCTGGCCGAGGTGATCAACACCAGGAAGATGACCTTGCAAGAGAGAAGCAGCAGGGAGCATGATACTAATGGCTCAAAGGGGGGCCCGTGAATCTCGACAGGACCAGGTTTAAATCTCATGGTGGGGGGTAGGTTTATAAACCTGAAGGGAGAGCCTTTCCAGATACTTGAGAAACCTGACTAACATCTCATGGGAGAACACTGATCTGCCATTCACTGCAGGGTGGAAGGCTGAGATGGCTGCCAAGTGAACTTTAATAGATGAGAGAGCCAGGCCCTGATACTTTAGGTGGAGCAGATAATGCAAGATGGACTGTACAGAAGATCAGGATGGAGAGAGATTCCATTCAGAGGCCCAACAAGTGAAACGTTTCCACTTAGCCAGGTGGGTAGGCCTGGTGGAAGGAGTTCTACTACCTAGCAAGACCCGCCAAACCCTGATCGGAACAGGCCTGCTCTTCATGCAGCAATTATGCAGTCAGGTGCAGAGAGGTGAGATTTGGGTGAAGCACCCTGCCGTGGTCTTGTGAAATCAAGTCTGGGTGGAGTGGGTGCCACCAAGAGGTCCAGGAGCATTTCAAACCAATGCTGGCGTGGCCATGCTGAGATAACCTTTGCCTTGTCCCATTTGATTTTTAGGAGAACTTCGTGAACCAAGAGGAATGGAGGAAAGGCGTACAGTAGACGGTCTGCCCATGAGAGCAGAGTCAGAGAGGGAGCCATGCTGTGCCCACACAGTGAACAGAACTGATGGCATTTGCTGCTCTGCCTTGTGGCGAATAGTCACGAAATGAAATTAATAGGTAGAAGGTTTTAAATGAACAAAAGGAAGTATTTCTTCACATAATGCACAGTGATCCATGGAAATCCTTGCCAGAGGATGTTGTGAAGGCCAAGACTATAATGGAGTTCAAAAAAGAATTAGATAAGTTCATGGAGGATAGGTTCATCAATAGCTATTAGCCAGGATAGACAGGGATTCCTGTTTGCCAGAGGCTGGGAATGGCTGACAGGATGGATCACTTGATGATTACCTGTTCTATTCATTCCTTCTGAAGCACCTGGCACTGGGCACTGTCAGGAGACAGGATACTGGGCTAGACAGACCATTGGTCTGACCTAGTATGGCCGTTCTTATGAATATGGTGAATAAAGAATATGAAAACAATTCCCTCAGCAGAGTCAATGGTGCTGACATGGGTCCAGAGGTAGTAGAGTGGCCCGGCATGGGTCTCACTCCTTCTCCCCACTTGTCTCTCTTCTGCATTGGCAAGCGCCCTCTCTCAGTGTTCTGCTTGTTGTGCTTCTTCCTTGGCACTGGGGATGGAGAATAGTGCCAGGAAGAGCTTGGTGACAGAGGAGCACTTCACACTGACGCAGAAGTACTCGGCACTGATTTGGAATGACTCGGCTCTGAGACGAGTCTGATAGTGGCGTCCATGGGGATAGTTTTTAGCTTGATGTCCCGGTCCTTTTTAGTGTGGGGTTTGAAGTCCAGGCAGATTTGGCACTTGTCCTTTACATGAGTTTCCCCCAAGCATTTTTAGCAACTAGACTGTGGGTCACTCAGGGACATAGGTTTGCAAAGGGAAACACAAGGCTTGAACCCAAGGGGGCTGGGATATGCCCAGTCCCTGGGGTGAAAAGTCCCTCAGCGATAGGAACTATATACACTACCTATATACACTAAAACTATGTGCAAAACTAAGTAAGAAAGGGTCATTCCAGCAACCATCACAGGTGGTAAGAAGGAACTGAGAGGGGGCAGGGCCAGTGGGACCCCTTATATTGCTCCATATTCATGCAGTTCCACAGTGCGCTAGAACCAGCCCAACAGATACCACTAAAGGAAAAATCTCTGGCAACAGTGCACGTGGAGCCACACACCTAGCATAGAATGGACATGGGCAAGCATTCGAAGAAGGAGGACAATCTGGTTGTTATGGCAAAGGGCTGGAAGATGTGGGTTCATTTCCTGGGATAGGCATCCCATATGACCTTAGACAAGTTACTTTCTGTCCCTCAGTTCTCTATTTTACAAATGAAGATAATAATCCCCTGGTACACAAGCACATTGTTTCTTAGATGCTTAGACACTACAGTGATGATGGCAATGTAAATATCCAGATGGATAGATAGAATGGTTCTATTAAAATATCAAGCCATGAAGGAAAGAGCAGGCAACCACATCACAGGGGAGTAATTTATGTGAAAGCCCTTTGTTAAAATATTGGCAGTATATTATTGCTCCACAGTCTAGCATTTCACAGTGCTTTAAGAAAAGATATTTCAGGATATAGTATATATTTGAAAATCTTCCAAATACTCAGCAGTTAGTACTAAAAATTTGGTTTTCAGTAAAATTTTAGGAGGAAAATAAAATAAAGTCTCCAAGTTATTAGACATTTTTAGATTGCAGAATTACACACTATTTTAGTTTTCATTTGAAAGTTTCTATGTAGAATATTAGAAAGCTCAATGGTAGATTGATTTCCTTTTCAGGAAATCCCATGCAAGCTTTCCCACAAGGATTTTTGTTTGTTGATATCTTGGTAGAAACTGCATTTTCAAGACTTCAGATTTTTAATTTCACATGTAACACAACACTAAATCAGTCTATTTTAAGGCTACAAAAAGCAATGCTTGTTTCATTATGCAATACATACTTTTTGTTTATAGATCTGACACTGTGCTGGATATGAGCCAAAAGCCTATAGTGTTAGTCCTCAGTAAAATTTAAGCAGCTGTGGTCATGTAATTTAAAACCTCTGTAAAGTTTGCTGCAGTGCTTGTACTACTTTAGAATACCTTAAGTGCTGCATGCAGCCAGTCACCTAAAGGATTCCCCTCCTCACAGCATGAAAGAAAGAAGTGAAATGCAAACCTGAACGCAACCTGAAAGGTCCAAATAGATGAGCTTGTGACATCCTTTCCCAGATCCCAGGTACTGTAAACCTTTGTCTGTGAATTTTCTGCAGTAAGCTAAACTCAGATATTGTAAATTGGAGAAGCTCCTTTACAAAAGACAGGGAGAAAAAACAGTAACTACAACAATGTGTTACAGAACACAGATGAAATCAGATACAAAGCTAACATCTTTCTAAAACTTCTGTGAAGATTGGATGCTAGATTTTAACTGAGATTCTCTCCTTGTTGAAATTTAAAATAATGTAGTTTTTCTTACACACTTTTTCCTTGTTTCAGGTATTGTAAATTGTTTGGAAATAGTACTATGGTACAGTGTATAATATTATCCCTAATTATAGTCAAATAAATATTAACTTAAGAATAATTTACTTAATTGAAAAAGCACACATTTTTGTAATAAGTTTGGAGTGCATATGTATATTTTGGAAGTTAATATACCTTTGAGGGAAAGTTTGCAGGATTTATTTTGCCATTGATTTTACAAGCTGTTTCTGTTGGAAATGAAAACCAGAACTCTATCAAAGGATGTTAAAAGCATACAGGGATCAAACATACTGTTAAACCTTCTGTGGTCATGTAATTGTTTCCATTAACATTTTAAAAGCATTCTATTAAAACAAATGTAAAGTGGAAGAGATACGAAACTAATGCATACACATATTAATTAATTAAATCTTCTCAAAATGAAGTTTAATCTGTTATTTTTAGAAAACACTTGATTATTTACACTAAATCTTAGATAAAAGAACAGTGGCAAACTATGTACAAGGAAAATTTTAAGGGTATTGTATGAATCTGTACTCTCTAAATCTATTCAAGTTTTTATTATGCAAATTTAGACATATAATATATTGAAGACTCTAAATTATACTGAACTAAATTTCTAACTGAAATAAACAAGTATTGCAATACCATAATTACCAGAAATGAAAGCTTACAGAAAAATCAAAACATATAATTAGGATTGAGGCATACTGCTCTGTAAGAGATTTAGATTTAGGGATATACTCAGGCCAGTTTTGCAAGTCAGCAAAAACTAAGCATTTAGAAGGGAGGCAGGAATGTCCACTATGAATTGACTACTTAAGGAGTGGTTCACATTGTTTTGGAATTGACTTTATGCTTTGAATTTATATTGAGAAAACATTGCTAAACCAAATTGGGCAGAAAAAACAGGGATAAGAAGTTGGAAAGCAATAGGAAAAATGATAATGTAATTGCTCAAAAAAGTTAAATACATGCTAAGATTAAATTTCATGTCAAGAATAAAAGGCAAATAAAACATGCAATCAAAAACAGACAATAGAAAATAAGTTCTGAGATCTTTTTAAATGGAAGCTGTTTCTTTCTATATTTAATAAAGAAATGTAAACACTGCCAAGTTACTTTTTAGCAGCACAAGCTTTTCTGCACGATAGTGGAATAATCTGCATCAGTTAATAGAGCAGATATGCTCAACACTTTTGATTAGCTTTTCAGAGAGTACACTCCTAGGCATAACCTCTAGGAAACACTGCGACAAGAGAATGTTTTTGATGTTGTCTGAGAGTTTTGTTTCGATCCATGTGTAGCGTTGGTTGTCTAAGCTGGAATGAGCTCGGACAGATACAGGGAAAGCTTCCACTCCATTGTATTTTGAAGACTGGGAATCAATATCTTCTACTAGCAGCTCAACATTCTCGTAGGCACCCTCCCTTTCTTTACAGATGGCTATGTAACTCTTTCTCTGCCCTCTGTTTTTATGATCTGTGTTTCTATGCCTACTCTCTTCTGACATTTTCAAGGTGGCAATTTTCTCAATAGTGCAAAACAAAATCACAGATCTTTAACTTAAAGCACATATTTACAATTGCCTATGTGCTGGATCCTAGTTTATGGCCGAATCTGACCTAGATCCTAAAATCTTGGTTTTTGTGACTTTGATTCTATCATTTGGCATCAAGAACTTAACACAATGATGTTTTAAAACAATTTACCAGAATCGTCGTCTCACAGTTATTTTTGACAGGATTCATGTATATTGGAAAGTCAGTATTATAACTTGATCAGAGGAGAAATACCAAGAGGAATTCCATCTGGTCACAACATCTTAAATCAACTGTGTAACTCAGAGGATAAATTTTCTTGATACAATGGAAGAGGACATGTGAAATGGCCAACCAGCTTCTAACTCATCAAGAATGCAATTCTCTTGAATGGTTTTTCAAATAATGAATCCTTGATATGGAGCAGTAGGATGTATGTGAAGCATTGAAAGATGCATATATTTTAATCACTAAAAGCTTTTATGTTAGCTATTTTTCTCAGAGAACTACAAAGAACATATCTGTGGTGAGCTGCCATGTTTTGAGCATCCCTAGAAACGCGGCTGAAATTTGATTGCTATCAAAAGCCTCACGCTGGTAATTTCAGAAACAACTATAGTGTTGCTTTGCTTCCACATGTATTCAGCAAAAAGTGTTGCATTTGGCAGTTTTCATTCAGAATTACCATTTGCTGCTGACATTTTTCACACATTTTAGGAAAAAACACTGTAAGAAAGGAAAGAGAAATCTGCTAATGAAACTCTAGTATTTTATTGACCCAACAAAGAGGAAATTTTACTTTATTTGTAGATTTCGTTTCTCACACTGGAGGCATCCACCAATCCGGTGGACCCACTCCTGGGTAGGTCAAACCCACACATTAACAGAAGCAGCTGGCTTTAATTTTTTGGTGGTAACAGAAAGCTGGGGTAGCCAGGATAACATAGGCTGGCAGGCACTTCAGAAAAGCCATTCCAAATTTAAACATGAAGAAATTGAAACTAGAAGAAGGCAAAAATTAAGCCAATAAGGAGAATAAACCACAGACTTTTCTACAAATGATAGAAAGAATAACATTGGTGCAGAGATGCAGGGTGGAAGGCTGCCTGAAGCAAACTGAGAATCTGGCATTGTACAGGTACATTCCCAAGGCATCACTCTACTGCAGGGCAAATTCAAAAGTCCAAAATATACTATGCAAACAGCAGAGAAAAATGCACTCGAGGGATATGTGGGGTTGCTGTAAAAAGCCAAATTTTGTTTTCCTCAAGGGGGAGAGAAGTGGCGTACAACTACCATCAAAGAAGGAGACAGCTCTATTGGGATGGCAGCTGGCCTGTGTCAGGGATACCCGAGCTTCCTTTTACTTCTTCTTTTGATAAGTGGACAGGACCTACCCAGCAGCCAGCCCTCCAGGTTGGTGGATGAAAACGCATCTCCCACAACAGAAACAGATGTTTACCTACAACCATTACAACACAGTTCAGCTGGATAGTGTGAATTCTTTGCCTTTGCTTTCAAGCAATCCTTTGGCAGCATATTTTGTTGCAGTTCTCCAAGAAACATTTGGTTTAGGAAATCTGGCTACTCTAAATACACAATTCTCTGTGGCTTTTTGAATATTGTTTTGCCACATCTCAGACAAAGTGCATTATTTTTACATGTACCTGCATGACTGTTGTAGACTAACAAGACGCAGAGTAGACTCAAGAGATCAATGGGAATTTGCACATTTCATAATTAGCTTTTGCTGGGTTCAAGTCACAAACTGAAAAAAACTCCCACTGAACTTTTTTAAACCCATTACTATGCCATAAACAAAGTCAAAACAAATAGCCTCAAGCAAAGCCATGCCCTACTGACGATTTTGAGGAAATAAGGGAAAAAAACAGGAACTTGGTAGAATAGGGAATCACAACATTGCTTGACTGTCTATTTACTTTTTTTAAACTATTATCCAAGCAATTCTGAATGCTTCTTATTCAATAGATATGCATACAGGACACACCTAAACTGAATATTAGTCCTCTGTCTAATTATAACTATCAACACTAAACTACAATGCTACTGAGGTATGTGAAACTTTACCCCCTAAAAACCTGTATTAAAAAAACTCTCCTCAGCAAATAGATAATTATGAAGGAAACGGCTGTATAATAATCTCATTTATAGTTTGTTAGTCTCTCCAGGAGTCCTCCATATATATATTCAGAGCAGATAATCATCTGATTTTAAATCCACTGACACCCAAGACCTTACATCACAGCCATTAACCTTCCTGCTGAAGTGACAGGGCTGCTGTCAGAACCTGTCAACATAATTTTTTAATCATCCAGAGTGGCCCGTGGTATGCTAGGTGAAGGGCCGAGTGCTTCTAATGCATTCACGCTTAGTCTGGAAGGTGACAACCCAAGATGAAAACTTAAACTTTGTTCTTCTACTTGCCATTGCAGTGCATCGCCACTAAGCCACTAAGATGGCTAAAAAAAATGACCCCAAGCAGCATACTGACAAATTCCTCTTTCATATAGTGTTGGCAACTTTACCAGTTACTCAAATGCACAGCGCAAATCAGGATCCTCATATTTTAGCTCAAAACTGCACATTCATTTTGTGCCCTTTGTGAGTTTTCCTTTCCGTCCAAAGAAAGCAAATGCTTATTGTGATTTATAAACCAGGAAGTTGCTGCTTTTCTGATTATTATTCTGCATAATCATCTTAAACTTGCACGCTAGTTATATAATAATGAGCAACTGTGCTGCTTGTACAAAGGAACTTTGTTTGACTAGCAAACTCACAAGTTTATGTAAAACTTAGCAAGACCTATAAACTGATCCCATTGTAAATATTTTACTACACTAAAAGACAAACAGAGGAGAAAAATCCTAAGAAAAACATGTATGGCATTTTTTCAGTTCTTTACAAAATGGATAGAATCCTGCAAAATACTCAGTGAAAGTTATATTTTCTTGTAATGATAACACTAAAATTCATATTTTCATACAGTATAGATGACCTTTGTTTTTTACTAATCTAAATGTAGGAAAAGATATTTTTACCTTGATAGCAGTCTTAGTGTCCCATTAGTAATATCCGTGTATGACAGATTTAAATAGAGAAGAGCTGGACAGCCTTCTGATATAAGTCTCATTGATTCATCCTGAATAATAATAATAATAATAATAAAATCATTTGTCAAAGTATGTCAGATTAGGATTTGTTTGTGTTTTAGTGTATCTAAGGTCTCTTCTACACTGTAACAGAAACACTGAATTCATTTCTTAAAAGTATTAAATCCAACAGTACAGCACAAAAAACGTTTTCTCTTAAAATGCGCTAAAGAAAATACTTTATTATAATATTTACAGAACCATTTTTGTTGGAACCACATAGTCCTAATAAAGTCAATGGGACTATTCACATATTTAAAGTTAAGCACGTGCTTAACTGCTCTGCTGAATCAATACCTAAATTAGCAGATCTATAGACAATAATTTAAGACGCCTCTCTAAAATCCAAGGAGAGTGCTTTATTAACTATTCATACCAGTCCATCAATTATAGAATGCTCACTGTCCTCAAAATTTCTTTTTAATCTAAGTCAGTTGGCTTTCTCTAATCTTCTTTGAAAGTGGCATCATCTATCTTGGTCTATGTATCTATATGATCACTACATCAGAAAACAGACATATGAAAGGCAAATCTTCAAACATCAGTGCAGGGGTCTATTCCTGAAAAAATATACATGAATCCATTAGAGATGCCAAAACCCACACATGTGTATGCAAATCAAATAACTGTGTGCAAATCAGTATCCTATGTAATTATACATTTTTGCCCAGATCCTCAACTGGTGTAAATTGGCATAACCCAACTAAATTCAAAGGAGCTATACCAATTCACACCAGCTGAGGAGCTGACCATTTTTGTTTACAAATGTCCATTTTCTTAGTTAAACCCAATGGATACACTCACCCACATCATTAGTTCTTACATCATCATGAGAGTCTCCCTGCTAGCGTTAAAAGGTGCTTTATATCTACTGCAGACATCAGGCTATCAAAATATCTTGATCTTTAAATCCAAGAGAAGTGAACCTTGGAGAAGTCTGTAAATCTCATCACATGCTTTTAAAATATATGATTACACCATATAATTTGAAAAATGGTAACAACAGTCCAGCCGGAGACTGTTCCACTACTTGAGACAACCCCTCGGTTCAAAATTAGAGGGCTAGGAATGTTACCAAGTGTAATCACATGGTTCAATTAGCTAACTATTCCTTACTGATTTTACTGTTTTATTCTATCCATGTCTCTGCTATTCAGCTCACTTAAGAAATAGCTAGAATGAAGTGAATATTTGCTCTTCCATCTCAAATATGTCTTAATGCAGCTGAGAGGTAATGATAGTGGTGTGCACATATCTGAACTATTAGACTACACTGGTTTTCACCATTCTCAGATCCTCATTTTGCAATGGAATTCTTAAAAAAAAAACTATTAAAGAGTAAAAAAAATAAAAGCAAGCATCTTTATAGCTCATGTCTTAAAAAAAGTAAGATAAGACCTAAAGAAATTTTAAATCTTGAATTCCTAAAAAGGATGTAATTTTCATTGTTCTCCCAAGTATTATACTTCATAGATTCATACTAACTAATATGTTTCGTATGCATGGACTCAAGAGTAGTACTTTCTCAAAGTTTCCACAAATTTCTCCTTGTTGGAGTCAGGATTTCTCATAAACTGTAAATATTACATGGTAGTTACAAAATGTCCAATGCTTTTGATCTAAGTCATTAGGAAGTACTCTAATCCTATAACCATCGTAAAAACAGACCTCTTGAAAGAAAACAAGTAGGTGAGTAAGCACAGAACTAAAATGTTTTTACCACTAGGTATTCCTTTTGAAGAACACCAATTATATATTACATACTAATTTTCCAAAGGTAAATAATCCTGCATAAAATCCCTTCTCGTGAAGTCTAAGATTACAAAACTAGAAAGATAATTCAGTCTAACAAGATGTCAGGTCAGGTAAAGACTTGAATGTGTAATTGCATATTAAAGATAATTGTGTCAGCATCATTCCCTTGCATGCAGCATGATCAGGTATGTTATTGACATAGGAAACTAAACCTAAATTATATTTTTATGCTCCAACAAGAACACAAGGTACATTTTAAGATGCAGTTTGTATAACAAGACCTCTGCAGGATATTCTTAAAAGCAGGCGGAAGAGACGGTCAGTAAGGTCAGTAAAATGTTCCGTATCACGTTAGAAAAGAATCTTGGAAGAATACACAAGATTAACATTTTATAAAATTAAGAATCGAGAGATTAAATTGCTAGAGCTCATACTACATTCTATAAACTAAGATTATTGATAGAAGAAATCAAAGTTATTCTTAAGAAACTTGATTAGCAACATAAAATGGCTCAAAAATAAAGTTGTATTATTTTTGATATCTCATCCCACTACAATATGTTTGTGGTTTTAGATGATGCATGTCACTTGGAAACCTCCTGGTTAGTAGCTGGGCAGAAGTCAGTATCCTCCTACTCCAAACTAAAATTGCAAGAGAATTCTAAAGTAAGTGGTCTGGAATCCAGACTCAGGTAGACATAGGATACAATCAAATAGATATTTTTGCAAAGTAAATGTACATATTTAATTGTTTAATATCACAATGTCTCAAAAGTCTTTTACGTAAAATTAGATAAAAAGGATAAAAAATCTTTATGTAGAAAATTGAGTTTATTTAATCTCTGTCATCTGCAGAGAAACTGTGAATTGAATTAAACCTGAGAGATGCTGAGGACCTACTATTCTCAGTGAATTCAAGTAAGATCTATGTATGCTCAGCACCTCTTAGGATCAAACTCATTGTGAATGAGAACTTCAAGAATGTCATAAACACATATATGCTGAGGTGCCACATGATCAGAGATGGTGTCATTGGACATTTGGGGAATTTGGCTAAAACAAACAATAATGTAAACCTAAATTATATATCTGCATCACTGAATTCTAGCCTCTTCCAGATTGGAAAGACTGGACTCCTCTTTCTCAGATATTAGGAAAACATATTTACCTTAGATTCTCTGCACCAATGGAAGAGCTGATTAGCTATGTCCTTATGCAAGGATCATTTGATAGGCCAGAACCTTGGATAGGGCAAACCCTTACCACAGTGCTGATAGTGTATTTTGGCTACAAAAATCTGTGTAAGTGGCTCACTAGAAGTTAAGGTCTGCAGAACAGCGCAGCCAACTGCCGCATCCGCCACTGCTGGGGCGATGGTGTAGTGGGTGGTGAAGGTGTGGACAGAGGACCACATGGCCACTCTACAAATGTCTTGCCACAGTACATCTGCGAGGATGGTGGACGTGGTAGCATGTGCCTGCGTGAAGTAAGCCGTGACTCCAGGGGGCGGAGAGACGTGAGAGAGAGCATAGCATTTCACAAAGCAGCGGGAAATCCATTTAGAGAGGTGCTGTGAGGATAGGGCATGTCCTTGGCAGTACTCCTGCAATGGTGGGAAGAGTCTGGGTGTGGCCCAGAAGGTTTGGGTGCATTGGAGATAGGAGGCCAAAACATGGCGGACATTGAGGGAATTTAACATCTGTGCCCTGGGAGAAACGTGTGGTTTGGGGTAGAAAATTGGAAGGTAGACAGATTGGTTGAGGTGAAACGGAGAAGCCACTTAGGGGAAAAACTTAGGGTGGAGTCACAAGGAGACCTTGTCCTTGTGGAAGACAGGAAAGGGCAGGTCGGTCCTCATAGCCACCAGCTCACTAACCCACCTCGCCAAGGTGATGGCCACCAAAAAGATCACCTTCACAGAGAAGTAGGCAAGAGAGCAAGTCACAAGGGGCTCAAAAGGTGGCTTAGTGAGGTGTGATAAAATCAGGCCAGATGGCCACAGAAGGGCATACCAGGGCCGGTATGTGAGCCCAAGAATGCTAAAAGACCTTTTCCCTGCAGGCAGAGGAGAGATTGCTGCAGGGCAATTAGGGACACCTGGACCCAATGAAGGGATACTCCAGGTGTACTTAAACCCTGCCTTCCTTAAAGGGAGGGGGGGGGAAGCACAGGAGGAGGAAGCTGCCAGGAGGCTTGTGGCAGCTGGAGGAGAAACTCCCCCCGAGCTAGGAGACAGTGCTTCTCTGCAGCCATAGGAGCAGAGAAGGGGAAAACTCTTAGCCCCAGCCCCAGCCGGCAGGAGGGAGCCAGAGTAAGGTACCTCCTTGGGGAGATGGGGTAACTGGTGACTCCTTGGCCCACTACAAGGGGTGGAAGCATGAGACCCACTAAGGTGAATCTGGCTGTTTGCCACAGAGGGCAGAGAGGACAAGGTTCCAGTCCCAAGAGAGGATAGGCTTCCAGACTGATGGGAAGGTGTTGAGGAGGCCATGAAGGAATCGGATGGAGGTCAGGTGACTAAAGGCTGAGAAACCGTCTACAGAAGGAAGGAAGGCACTTAGCACCACCAGGTGGATGCATATGGTGTAACCGAGGTGCAGGCTGTCATGTGACCAAGGAGAGAGAGGCACTGTCGGATTTGTGTATGTGGATGACGGTGTAGTTGCATAATGAGCAAGGTGAGGGTGGTGAAGCGATCTGGCGAGAGAAAGGCTCACCCTGTGAGAGAATCCAGGTGCACCCCTATGAAGGTGATCATGAGGGTAGGGATGAGGACTGACTTATCCTTGTTGATGCAGATCCCCAGGCTGGCAAGGAGGTCGTGGAAGTTCTGGATGGTGGTGAGCAGGCGTTTGCGGGACAGTGCAAAGAGGAACCAATCATCCAGGTAGAGCAATAGTGAGTGGTCTAGATGGCGCTTGTAGGCTGCAATGACCTTGGAGACCTTCGTGAAGATGCAGGGAGCAGCGGCAATCCCAAAGGGGAGGACCCAGAACTGATAGTGGGAGAGTGGTAGAGGTAGAGATGCAGAATTCTCGTTTCAAAGAGATGAGATGAGTAAACTCAAGCTTATGCAGAAAGTATTTTTCATCAGAAAGGGGGTTATGAAAACATCAAACAGAATTAACAGAAACCAGTTATGTTTTAAAATGATTTAGGAAAACTAAAGGACAAAATGTATTTCCCATGAACCACAAGGAATGCTTCTCCTCCAGATAACAGGAAAAAGAAGAGATTGCCTGGAGGCGATGTAGTGTTTATATAATACACACACCTTTCCACTGCAGGGTTCCAGAAATGTTTACAAACTTTACGAGGACACTCCAACTCCAAGCAATGATGGAATGAGAATCTTGAAGACAGTATCTATTCAGGATTAGTTTTGAAAAATATTAACTGTAATCATCTTGTCAACTTAGGCAAAGCAGTTGCAAAAAATAGCCAGATGAATTTTCCAGTAAATTATTAGAAAACATAGTTATAAGTAAATATCTGGATACTGTAAAATGGCTTGGAATTTCTTGCCAACTTTAAATACACAGTAAACCATGAACCTTTCCGATAACTGGTAAAATTTTAAAAGCCATTTGCTAAAAAGAATTCATGTCCAGTATACCATTTTTTCTGGCACTGTATAAAACAAAATTAGAACCCTAATTTAGTATTTCTGACTATTATTAAAGTCCACAGTTGCATTTTCAAATGCACCTAAGTGAATTAGGTGCATAAGTCCCATGAGACTTGTGCTCCTAACTCATTTAGGCACTTTTTGAAAATCCAACCCCCTCACCCATATAATCTGAATTTTGTGAAGAAAACTTGTAATACTTACATTTAATCCCTGGCATTCAGAGACATTTAAGTCTTGCAAATTTTTACATTCACCTAAAATAAAACATAAACTTAATATTAGAGTTAAAGATTTTCAGTTGGAATTCTCTGGGTCAGACCAGTGGTCCAACTAGTTCAGTGTCCTTTCCCTGACAATGGCCAGTAACAGATGATTCAGTGGAAAGTCCAAGAAACCAGGCAGAAGACAGTTATGGAATAATTTACTCATCAGAAAAGTTGTTTCCAGCCCCCTATCAGTTAATGGCTGGCTTATGCCATGAGGCATGATGGTTCATGTCCCATGCTACATTAAAAATATGTTAAAAGAATGATAAGTCAAGGACTCAAAAGATAGGAAATACCAGAATTAAGGTACCATCCAATCTTAATTCAGCTCCCTTGTGTGTATGCTTTATGATACAGTCTTTAATTACATGATTATATACCGTGTTTTCCACCAGGACATTGAGAGCATATGGAAATAGACTCCCTGCTCTCAGTTCCTCAGCCCACACCGGCCCCTGGCAGCCAGGAAGAGCAACTGTAGTGAAAGTTCTCCTCATCCCCTGAGCCATGGAATCTTCAGAGAATTTAGCTGCCAAACTCTAACAAGTCTCTACTAAGGATGTGTGACCTATGATTTTTTCAGAAGCTTATTACTTGTGCAAAATTGGGTTGGTTTTCACAGGAGCAGCAAAAGGTATATCTCTGATACAAAGACAGCCCTCCTGCCAAATTTCAAGTCCCTGCTCAAAAGCATGGAGTTGCTAGAGCTTCTCAATCAAACAGCTGTAAGAATTTTTTTCAGCAAGGGCAAACAATGTATTTTTCCTTATTCTCAGAAACAGCTGATATGTTTCAGCTGATTTTTTAAAAATAAATAAATATATTCAGCCCCATACATACACTTGGTGTGGGGAGATTCAATGTGATGTTTATATGAGCACAAGAAATATTTTGAAAATCTTTTAAATAAATATTCTTACATCATAAGTATGCAAAAGCGCAGCCAGATGTATGCTTTTTACCTGCAGTCAAAGATTAATCCAATGTTACATCTGTACCTTCCTCTCTATGAAAACAATGACCTCAACTAAAATCTTGGTGTACTACCGCACTCAAAGCCCTTTGAAAGAATAAAACACAATGCTGTTAAGAGGGACCTGCCAACTCAAAAGATTTCATCCAGTTAAAATTAGCTCCTTGGTTGCTAGGCCACAGGAATGTCATGCCAGCTCTATTTTGTCATGCTTCCCCCACCCCCGTCCTAAAACCACAATACACCTCGCCTCTACAGACTGCAGAGGGGAAAACAGAACCTGAACTAAGATATGTTGAAACTTCATACTACTTGCCATTGTTGGCTACAGAATCTAAGCCTTTATTTTAAAAATTAAATCTCTAGCCCTTATGGTTGCAAAGAACCTTCTAAATGGGAACTTAGTGTAAACTGATGCAGTGACATCTCGAGTCTGCAGTCTGAAAAAATAGCTCTGAGCAGCATGAACTGCTCCACTTCATCTAAACAGAGTGTTAACCTACTATACAAGAAAGAAAAAACATATGTCAGGAAGAACTGCACTATCTATTGAAAGTAGTATCTCATTTTGGGACCATACCTGCGTGAAGCTTAGTTTGTGGGCAGAGCTTAGTACGACTACTATTTTCCCCCCCAATTCAGCCCTAGGGGACTAAAGGAAAATGGATAGAGTACTTATATAAATCACATTTATCAGCTATCTTCCCCCATATTCCTCTTTGGTCCATTTAGGACTTCCCTGGGACTTGCTGCAATGCCAGTATCAGAGACCTTCTGGAGCTTGTGCACCTCAGTTCCAAATAATACAGAGCATCTCAGTTGTGATGGCCATGATTGGAACAGACGATCAGTCACAGTTAAGGTTGCTAACATTGTATTTAAAAAATACAGGACAGACCTCAGACGTCCCCAATCTTCACTTGAACCTCTGAGGGCACGTCTCTTTCCCACCAGCCCCATGCTTCCCTGGGTTTCTCTCTCTCCAACTCTGGATGTTGCAGAGAACCCAGGGCCCCAGGTGCTGGGCTAGCAGCTGCTGCAACTCCTGTTCAGGTTCTGTTCGGGTGCCAGGAGCCTAGTTGGAAGCTGCAGTTACTGGTCTTTGCCTGCTGCAGCACTGTTCACCCTGCTGGGGACATTATCAAAGACTCTGTGAGCGGGGAGGCTACACCCTGGGGATACTGACCCCCTGCCAGACAGAGCCCCTTCCTGACCCTGACTCTTCAGTGCAGCTCTGGAGCACACCCCCCTATCCACTTGACCTGCCAGATGAAGCTTGTGCAGGGAAAGCAGATGGGGCCATGCTCAAGGGCTGAAGTCAGCAGGAGGCCCTGTTCAGGAGGGGGCTCATGGGTGCATCTTTTCACTCCCCTCCTGACCCTGGTCCTTGAGCACAGCCTTATCTGCTTTCCCTGCATAGCACTGAAGGGCCAGGGTTGGGAGGGAAGTGGAAAGATGGTGGCCCCCTGCATTGAAATACAGGATAAAAGGTGTCCTGTATTGATTTTGTACGGGATAGGCAATTTTCTATTTAAGTAAGGGATGTCCCTTGTAATGCGTGACTGCTGACAACCCTAGAGTGCAGAACATCTGATTTCTAAAAACTAATAAATAAAATTCCTTTTATTTTTCATAGAATGTAATAGACAAAACCAGTAATTATAATCAGAGCCCTATGAATTTCACTAACGCAAAATAAAAAAAGAAAAGAAAAACGAACATAAAAATGACATAAAATGAAACTCATCCTGCAGCAGCAGCCCCTGTCCCATGGGTCTGGGCCCAGCTCCTAGCTCCAGGTGTTGAGAACTGCCACACGGGGTCGCAACACTGCTCAGCTTTGGCCTGGCCACCCCTCCATCATGATGGGAGGGCAGGTAGGTCAAATTTTGTAATTGCAATGCCACTCACTCAAATTTGGCCCAGTCACCCCTCTGTCATCATGACAGAGGAGCAGCCAGGCCAAACCTGAGTGCATTGTAACCTTGAGGACCAGGTCGCAATGCCTGGAGTGGGGAGCTAGGCCCTGCCCTGAAACACAGGAGCTGCTGCTCCTGGGTGAATGTGGGGTTGGCTTACTCTACAACTTCCCCCGCAGGGCCTGCAACCCTTCGGGGGTAGGACCCTGATCCCTCAGGGAAGAAAGGGTAGTGTGTATGTGGGGGGGTGCAATAGGAAAGGGGGAATACATAAGGGAGAATAGGAGAGGGGTCCCTAGGAGTAATGGGGGTTGGGATGCTGGTGCTCAGTGCGGGAGGGGGAATATTTAAGGGATGATGGGGAGTGGTTTCTGGGACTAAAGGGGACTTGGGGAGACATCATGCACAGGCCTAGAAAAGAGAACCATGCATTGCCCTGCAGCTAATTCAAACAATACTGAACAGGCTTCAACAGGAGTCACATCTGGTCCTCTTTGGCCAGCAAACAGCTGGAATCATGTAAGAGGAGTAAACAGCAGATGAGAGAACCTCAGAATTTAACGCGTCCCTGCCAAAATAGAGTTTTATGACCACATTGTATACTCTGTACACAGTCCTGAGTAGCAGCAGTACAAAGCTGCATCACCCCAAAGGGAACTCCAGGAAGGATTATGCCTCCACAAAACACATGAGGAGTGCATATGCTATATACCATCCCTCAAGAATGCAGGGCATTCTCCACTCTCCCCAGCTGGCCAGCTCCTCTGGGATGATTTACATGTTGTCCCAGGGACTGGGACTGTGCTTGATTCTTCTGCAGAGACACAATAGGGAAAGCATCCTTGTGCCCTTCCCCTGAATCCACGTGTATACCTAAATAAAAGCCAGCTAGAATCTCGACCTCTATTTTGACAATTTGCTAAATTCAATCAAAATGAATGAAAGTGGATCATAGCATGAAAACAACTAGAAGTGACTTTAACGGCTGCCTGAAAAATATTCAAGTTCTGAGTGGATCTAATTAATGTGCTGGCTGAATCATTTCGTAACAGTTCATTTTAGGTACCAGCCTCTGTGAAAATGTCTATTTTATACTTTATAATATTCTACTTTTCTTCCAATACAGGGATTTCACATACCCCAGCTGTACCTCCTTGATTCAGAACAACGTTACCTCCAAACTCAGATTTCAAAAAACTACTTTGACTGTTCCAACTGTCACAGAAAGGAATTGGGGCCAGCTGGATGTCAGGATGCAAGTGGCTACTATTATAATAATACTTTTCTTTTGTAAAGCAGCTGACTTTAGGAAGACAAGGAACGGGAGTTTGAGAAACAAAGCAAATAATGGAAGGGCACACAACTTAAGAAAAACATCTAGTACTGTTAAGCGTTATGCCCCAGACCTCCCATGTGATATATATACTTATCTTCATGAGAAATACTTAGATTGCCAAGAAAGAAAACTGACTTTTGTGTCTCCTGACTGGCCTGAGGATTTAAGACACATGCTGCTAGCAAGAAATAGGATTCGCAAACTGAAGAATAATATGTTTTCCAAGTATAAAACATTAAAAAGCCTGGATTTACAACAGAATGATATATCAAAAATTGAAACAGAAGCTTTTAATGGTTTAAACAAACTTACCACACTCTTACTTCAGCATAACCAGATTAAGATTTTATCAGAGGAAGTTTTTATTCATATGTCATTTCTAAAATACCTGCGTCTTTATGATAATCCTTGGCATTGCACCTGTGAGATGGAAACTTTTATTATGATGTTGCAGCTTCCAACAAACAGGAATTTGGGAAATTATGCCAAGTGTGCACACCCAATAGAACTGAAAGATCAAAAGCTAAAGCAGATAAAAGCTGATCAGCTATGTAGAGAAGAGGATAGACTGGTCCCCAAAAGTATAAGAAAGCCTGAAGTTGTCAAACCAGAATTTGATTCCTCTCTTTGTCATATTTATGTATTTCCCATACAAACATTGGACTGCAGAAGAAAAGGTTTGTTTACTTATTTTTAATTCAATGACAAATTTTAATGTTCTTCCTCCTTTGCTGTTATATTTCTTCTCAAGTTAATTAGGTCATAGAAAATCAGTACGGTTCTGGAAAGTTTTTGCTTTAATTTCCTTTAAATATTAACAATTTCTTTGTTCCTGTGATTATAAAGTGTGTAATTGGAATTCTTGCATTATTTCATATCCATTTTAGAGCCCAATTCTCCAAACACTTCTGCGTGTATTTAATTTTATTAGCAGGAATACTCCCATTGAAATTAATAGGACTGCTCCCAGTAACAAAGTTAAGCACATGTTCAATTATTGTAGCATCAGAGCCTAGTTTTGTCTGATTGTATCACAGTAAAGCTACTTTTACACACACCAATAAATCTATATACAAAATTATAGTTGTTCCAAAGTGACTGCACTGACAGAGGGAAGAGCACAGGGAGCTCAATGCACAAAGATAGCCATAATTTGACAGCAGAGAGCTGCCAGCAGCACTGAGGCCCGAGAAGGGGCCTGACTCAAGGCATTGTGGCCCCACCCTCTGTGTACCAGATTTCCTGCATAGAGGAAAGTGCCAGCTGGTCCTTTTGAACAGCAGTAGCAAGGGGTACTACTCTCCCTGTTCTTCCTCCCAGTGTTCAGGACTAGGATGACCAGATGTCCTGATATTCAGAGTTTTTTCTTATATAGGCGCTTATGACCACATACCTCCATCCTGATTTTTCACATTTTCTGTCTGGTCACCCTACCCAGGAGGCATTTCAAAGTCATAATACTTCCAGGTACTGCTACTCAGAAAGTGTGCTTCCTCCTTTCCCCAAATGCATCTCAGGCTCTTAGGAGCCATAACTGAACCCAAAGAGTAAAAGTTGCTCATCTAAGAGATGTGAACAGACAAGTCCAGGTTTGTTTATGCTTTTTATTTCCCATATTTTATCCCATGAGAACTACCAAAGAAAAACTAGAAGAAATTCTGATAAGAACTGTTCTCTGGTTACACTCATTACAAATTGCATTCAGTTCATGCTTCATCTTTACAAAACATAAAATAAAAAACAGTAAAAAAATATCAAAGTAGCCTAGTTAGGGAGGATTTTGCCCAATTCTTGCACATTATAACCTGCAGTGCCTGATCGTTCTACTGTGTTAGCTATTTTTTATCTTGTAACATGCTTGCCACATTGCTGTGCTGTTTTCTTCCATTTGTGTGGTGTGACTGTACATTTATATAATCACTTTTATTGTGTTCCTGTCCCCTACCCTTGATTCCTAGGATGCTCTGTCTTCGCTATCTGTGTCAGCTAGAGGAAGGATAGAGAAGCTGAGAAGTCAGTGTGAGGAGACAAGAAATGAACATAAATTAAAGGCTTCAGCATGTGACCCCAGGGTGTACACAATCTGTATGTCATATGAGAAATCCTCTGTCCTCCCACCTCCTTTTCCCCAGTGATCATTCCTGTTCTTCTTCCTCCTTCTTCCCTTACTCTTTGCCTCTAAGGCTATTTCCTCTTTTTGATTTTCCCTATTACCCTTTCCTCCTGGCTCACTTTTATTCATTTCTCATTTGCCTTTGCAGTATATCACAGACTCTTAATTGTGCTATCATTACCCTTTTGGTTTCTGTAGACATTACTACTGAACAAAGACAGGCACCTGATACAAATATAAGGAAATCAGAGTGAATGTGGATACTTTAGGCCATAACATCCTCTCTTTATAAGTCATGCAGAGGGAAGCAAATTTGATTTGAGTTGATTTTATCTGAGTTGAGTATCTGCTTGAATGGAATCAAAATTCTTAGAAAAAGAAGAACACTAGCACTCTGGCACTGACTTCTTCCTTCAAGCTCCCTGAAGCCCCTCAGTATGGTCAACTCTTGGTTGGAGTTTCATGGGCTTTTTTTGACTATTTTAAAATGTGTGTTATTTTCTCTGTTATTAATAAAGGGCCAAATTATATCCACCCCCATAAGGATGTACTAGAGGCACAGAGAGCCCCTTCCTCAACATACCCTTAAGAGGCAACCAGAAAATTCCAGTGGGTTACTCCGTTGTACCCCAACTGTTAGCCAAATTCAGGGCATTGTGAATTGTTCCAGTTTGGAGGAGAAACTGATCATAGAGTTGGGTATTTCTTTAACACAGTCTTGTTTATTTATAAAGAATGTACATAGTCCTGTTTCTCTGGACATAGAAAGAACTAAATGACAAGGGTCAGTTTCTTTGCTTATGGGTCCCAAGCCTCTTTAACCAGCATCTGACTCAGAAGCTGCCTCTGTAGGCTTCTTTCAGATTCACATATTGTGCTGGTCTAGGCTTTGAGTGTGTTCCTCTCTTACTTAGGCCACGTCTATGCTACCCAGCTTGCAATGGCACAGTTATACCGATACAGCTGTGCTGCTGTAACATCACTCATGTAGCTGCTCTGTGCCGATGGGAGAGAGCTCTCCCATTGACATAATAAAATCACCTCCATGAACGGCAGTAGCTATGTCAGCAGGAGAAGCTCTCCCACATAGTGCTGTGCACACTACCACTTATGCTGGTGAAACTTACGTTGCTCAGGGATGTGTTTTTTCACCCTTCTGAATGACATAAGTTTTGCCGATATAAGTGATAGCGCAGACATGGAAACACACACTAACCCTTCTGGTCAGACAATACATAGCAAGCCCCTATGTCCAGTTCATTCAAATTTCTGAGCAGCCTGGGTTTTGGGTTTGGAGACTGCTTTTATTTCAGTCACTTCTTTACATTCGTCCTGAATAAAAGACAGCAGTTACGCACAACCCCTAACGAAGTTTAACACAAACCACTTACAATAGGTGGGTGGGCTGACTAGCAATGCCAGAAGTGCTGCACACCTCAAAGAAGACATGATTAAGTTAGCTGAAGGAATGGACGAGTCTCTGCCCCTCAGATAAATACCTTAAGGCCAATGAGGAAGGAATCACACAATGAAGACTTTCTAAAATGTGTCTGTGGTCAGGGTTTTTACTCACTAGATCAGTGATATACTGGATTTGTCAACTCTTCAGAGTATAAAACTGAGATTCCTCCTGTTTACAGCAGTATGTCATCCTATGTGATTTTGCATTATGTCAATGTAAAATAATCACATCCTTACTATCTATTCAAGAATTTTGGTCAGTGTTTCTCAACCTTTTTGATGCCAGGGACCAGCTTTCTGCCTTCCTATGCCTTCCTAAATTGTCAGAGAGATCTCAGGGATCGGCATGGGTCCATGGACCAGTCTTTGAGAAACACTGATTTAGGTTGCCAATGTTACTGTAGTACTCTGCCTTTTCTTTAAAAAACAACAAAAAGCAAAAAAACAAAACAAAACAAAAACACCCTTTGATGCATAGTCGCCAAATAAATTCTGTCTGTGGCTTCTCAAGAAAATCAGGAGTCTTCAGACTAAACTGGGAATGTTTGTTTCTATATGCTGATCTAATAGGTTATAAAGACTCCAGGTTGTGTTTTGCTTAAAAAAGTGTCTATAGTGTAGATCATTTCACAAGATAAGGACTTGTGATATCATGCATAGACAAATTACTGGTACCTGAAAGATATTATCTTTTCAGGTAGCTTTTCACACGATGACAGAAAGAATCTCATTATCCTGCTGCACCAAATGGAAATGTGACTACTTCATTCTTAATAGCTCAACACATTTTGGGTGCCTTTTTGCAATATACAAATGGCTAGAAAGTCCAGCTCCCTCCTTTTCTGACCTACCTGCTAGCTGTTATAACCTCTCCAAATTTCTCCCTACTTCATGCATGGCTACTAGTGGGAGCAATATATTATTTTTTATCCTTAATTTTCAGATTTAAAGTTGAAATTTCCCTCAGAGGTGTTGAGGAAAAGCTATCATTACTTCACCCAAAGATCACAGAAAAACTCTGACAATTTACACCTGCTGAGGATCTGCCCCTTGGCATGCACAGTAGCTACTTCTTAAACATCATGTCAGCCAAAACAAAATGTTTTTCCCCCCAAAATATATACAGAACTAGCTCCAGATAAAAAAAAAAATCAAAGTGCCTGCCAACAAAATTATATATTTTAAAAGTGCATCCTCTAGCAGTTCTACTAGTTTGCTCTGCCTCAAAGGTACATTGCTCAATCCTTTCTTGGGATGCATTATTTCCCTCTCACTCCATGTGGCCAACCAGCTCTGCTTGTTGGTGCTTTAGGTGTCAAAGCCATCTTCCTTGCAAGCCCCTCTCCCTCCATCAATCTCTGGGGCACCATGTGGCCAGCCTGTGCTCCTTTGAGAGCAGGGTCTGGAATTCCACCTACTCCTTATGTGGGTTATGCAACAGACAGACAGGCTCCTTACTCACTGACTTCCTGTAAGGTCCAAGCAGAATTTAGCTCATTGAAAAGAAGGACAGTGTAGTGCTTAGGGCACTAGCCCTGGACTTGGGAGACCCAAGTCCAGTGTTCTTTTCTGACACAGACTTCCTGTGTGACCTTGGGTAAGTTACTTAGACTTTCTGTCACTCAGTTCCCAATCTGTAAAACAAGATTAATAATACTTCTCTACCTCACAGTAGTGTTGTGAGCATAATACATTAAAGATTGTGAGGTGCTCATGGTAATGGTGAGCCATATGACATGTAAAAATAGACAATCAAGTTAAGCTGTTCCAGTCAACAGGAGCTGCAT
This sequence comes from Emydura macquarii macquarii, assembly GCF_026122565.2. Taxonomy (NCBI): domain Eukaryota; kingdom Metazoa; phylum Chordata; order Testudines; family Chelidae; genus Emydura; species Emydura macquarii. The sequence goes on along the minus strand of NW_027132773.1, from coordinate 39,334,731 downwards.
GAGAAATAACTTTCATGTTGAGAATGTGAAAAGACTGAGAATGGACCAGGGAATATCAGTGCTAGATGAATAGAGGGAACAGAAAAGGAAGTAGAAAGATGCAAGATATCTGAGTTAGCTCTGTGTTTTCCAAATGCTTATTAAGTACTTTCCAAATTTTATTTTTTTGACAGTTACGCCTCTATCTATCTCTAAATGTGCAGAACACAGGTCACCCTTATACCCTGGCACCAAATGCTCTTACAGTGACATGCAAGTGGTAGAGATAATCTAGATATAATATAACATCCATCTTTTCCATTTTTTTTAAAAGCATTAACGAAAGTTCCAAGTAACATACCTCCAGATATTGTTAAACTCGATTTATCTGACAACAAAATCAAACGACTACACGCCAAAGAGTTTGAAGATGTTAACGAACTGAAGATATTAAACCTTAGCAGTAATGGAATAGTTTACATAGATCCTGGTAAGAACAACTTTGTATATTTATAAAAATAGTAAACTGTGCTTTATTAATTATTAGCCTTGGCTATCTCTTTATCATATATAGCCTAAATGAGAAAAATCTAGAAGATCAGAAAAATTAAAAGGTTGGGCCTAATTTTGCCCTCAGCCAAACTGTGCAGACCTGCATCTTGGGCAACCCCACTGAAATCAATGTAGCGAGCATGGACTTTGGTGTACCCTTTTAATTTTAAGTAGAAAAAGCAAAAATAGAACTTTCTGGAACTGAAGTAATGAGTCCCCAAATGCTATGTAATTAAATGTATCTTTAAACACTACTTGCCAAAACTGACAAAACTTGGCTTACGTTTATATGACTGCTTTAAAATGATAGGAGTCACTATAATACAGAGACTGAAAAAGTTAATGAAACATGAAATTTTTTAGATACTTTGTTATATGACTAGATCTCAAATTTGATTTAGTGCAAAATACTATCGGCTATTTGTTCAGTATGTGTGTATATTTATTTTTTAAATGATGAAAATAGTCAGAAACAGGAAGGAGAGAGAAGGAAGGAACACAAACATAAAGAGTAGCTGTAGCAATCTGGAAGCTTAGTAACAGTGGACAATAGTGACATCAATAAAATGGTATTTAAGAGGTTAAAAACAATACATTGATAACACCTGTGCTAAATAATGACCCAAATGTGGGTTTATTTAAAGTGTGGGTTATTCTTAGAATTGTGGCATTTCATGTTTATTGACTCTCACTGGCCCCCTATCAAATGTGCTCAGTTTATAAGTAGCTTTTTATAATTACCAGCTCTACAAACTTAACCTGGGAATTGACAGTCAATTTAGATTCTCTACTTAATATCATTATTACCAATAATACAGGTCTGCAGGCCAAATCAAGCATTTATTGACATCTCTGCAACTCTATTGTCTTCAAATTACGCTCAAGCCTTGCCTACACACAAAAGTTGTACAGTTGTACATCAACTCCCTGTGATGTGGACATAGTTGTATCAATATAAAGCCATGTCTATACTAGGAGCTTACAATGGCACAGGTGTACTGATGCAGCTGAGCCACTGTAAGATTGCTTGTGTAGCTACTCCACACTGATTGGAGAGAGCTGTCCTGTCGACAAAATAAAACCACCTCAATAAGCAGTGGTAGCTATGTCAGAAGCTCTCCCACTGACAAAGCATTGTGCACACTGCCACTTACGCCAGTGAAACTTATGTTGCTCAGGGGTGTGCTTTTTCACAACCCTGAGCAACATAAATTTTGCCGGCATAAGTGGTAGTGTAGACATAGCCTTAAAAACATTTAGCTTACTCCCATATGGCAAGGGGAATAATTTATACCAGCATAATTTATACCAGTACAACTGAGTCCACATTAGGCATGTGTACCAGTATAGCTATTTCAGCCCAAAAATATATCCCTAACCAAAATAGTTATACCAGTACAAAATCTGTGTACAGACCAGTCTCCATTTCACTTGGGCAGTCCCATTGCCAGTATAGTTAAAGCTGTACAACCTTGTGTATAGTCAAGACTTGAGTACAATTTGAAGACAATGGAGTTGCAGAGACGTCAATGAATTTCTCATCTATCCTCCAGAATTTGTATAACTGGTAATAATGGGTTTGGCACAGATATAACTGATTACTGGAACAAAGCTCTCATGATGCACAATTAGATTCCAGATCACTGGCTCTTTGCTGTATTATCTCTCTGCTGTGCTAACAGGAATAAACAAGTAGAGAAATTTTATATTTCTCAGTAAATTAAGTACAAGTGACTCTGAATACACCAGATTTGTTGTAAAGGTTTACATGCCACTTCTCAGAGTAGATCCACACTTTAAAGGTTCAATTTACAAGAAGCCTTTACTGTAGCCTTTTAATAAAAAAATATAAACCAGTGATTTTTGACCAATATTCAAGAATACTGTTTATACCATATTAATATGAGAATGTTTTCCCTGTTACAAAAAAGCATATTTTTCTATTTTATTCTAACTTTTTTTTATTGACCAGTTGCGTTTTCAGGACTCATGAATTTAGAGGAGCTAGATTTATCAAACAACACACTGCAAAATTTTGAATATGGAGTACTAGAAGACCTATACTTTTTGAAAATATTGTGGCTTAGAGAGAACCCTTGGAGATGTGATTACAACATTCATTATCTCTTCTACTGGTTAAAGCATCACTACACTGTTCACTACCATGGCCTGGAATGTAAAATGCCTGAGGAATACAAAGGATGGTATGTTGGAAAATACATCCAAAGTTATTATGAGGAGTGCCCAAAAGACAAGCTGCCAGTTTATCCAGAAACATTTGAGCAGGACAAAGAAGATGAGGAATGGGAACGACACAAAGAACAATCAGTTAAAACAGTAAAGAAGCATGGTGTGATTGTCACTGTAATAGGTTAATTTGGGATTTATTTTTTATTACTATATTCAAATGTTTCATACTTTTCTGTCAGAAAAAACCCTGTTTACAATTTTTTTACGTCTTGTTTGTCCAAAATATCTGTCTACATAGATTTTTTTTAATTGCAGTTACTAAACTAAATGATGGTATTAGTTTTACATCATCCTTTATAAAAACTTACTGTTTCTGACCATTTGTTTTGGGTCACCCTTGCTATGTGTTTGGGTAACTATTTGAACCTTCAGAATATAAATGGATAGATGTAGATCTATGATCCTCAGTTTGCTCTGCATTGGCAGACCCTGCATCTGCATGGAACTCATTACAGGACTGGGCCCAAAGTTCATCTGTGTCAAATGTATTGCAATTTCTTTATATCTATTGGCTCCTGTACATTCTGTACATTTTATGCATCAGCTTTCTTGTGTGTGATACTTATACCAAATAATCAAATTGCAAACGGAACTAGAATAGGGTACAAAGTCAATGGGAATTGCAAATGGAGTAGAGAGGAAAGACGGTCCAGTGATCAGGGACTTAGAAGACCCTAGTCCAATGTCCTGTTCTGACACAGACTTCCTGTGTGACACTGGGCAAGTCACTTAATCTCTCTGTGTCTCAGTTCCCCATCTGTAAAATGTGAGTAATAGCACTTTTCTACCTCACAGGGGTGTTATGAGGATAAATACATTAAAGGTTGTGAGGTGTTCAAATACTATGGGAATGGTGGTCATATATGAAACTCAGATAGGTGGTCAGTACCCCTCAGAGCAAGGGCCCTTATTGCCCAATATTCTCAATAAAGGGATTGATCCAACAATCCTTTACATAGACAATACTACTACTGACTGATAACACTTAGCATTTGTATCGTATTTCCTTTTTTTAAAGTTCTGCATCCGTTAATATTAACCAATCTGAACACCTCCTGTGTGAGGTAGACTTTATCATTCCTCCTATGGAAACTATGACAAAGGGGGGTTCAGTGAGTTGCCCAAGACCGCACACCCGGGTTGGTGGCAGATCTGAGATCAGACACAGGAGGTCCCATCTCAAACTCTAGATCATGCTTCCCCTCCTACATCACTGACAGTTATGCAGGAGTTCAGGAAGCAAAATCAGGCTCAACGTTTTAAATGTCTGAAAATACATGCAAGCAACTGACCATAGGAGGAGCTCTGGAAGGCTGTACAAAGAAAAAAAAATTAAAGCTGTCAAACTCTACAGCATTCTCGTGGCTGTGCATCCCTCCAGAGCTCCTGCCCAAAAGCTCACATATGTTGTTTTGCATTGAAAATGTACTCCAGAGCATTTGGTAACAGTTTTTTTTTCTAATATAAAACATGAAACCAAAGAGAAATTCAGAAATACTTGGGTAAGAGTGTGGGGAAGGGCCAAAGGATCCACTGGCAGAAAATATGCTGTGATCGGAAGCATTCTTTCACCCCTTTTTCTTGTAATAAGTAAATCACTTACTGCTGCTATGTTGCCAAACTGAAGTATTTAGACAGTTCTTGCATACCCTCTGAAGGGGTGTAGCAAACCTACTGTTGCTCTACTGATCACTATCCCCAGCCTCAGAATGATCTTAAACATTAAAGGTTAGTTTGCGAGGTTGGAAGACAGCTGACCTTCCCACTTAGCCAACAAAATTCATTTTATCAGGTGGTATCTCCTGGGAACATTTAAAAGTTCCAGGAAGAAAAAATGTCTTGCAGCCATTAGCCAGCATCAAGTGAACTACCCCCTGTTCTCCAAATATGGGGCCTTTTGCCAGCAGAGAGGTAAGAGTTAGCACCTCAAGGAGTTGAATGTGTGAGGTTAGAGTCTGGGGAGTGGCTGAGTTGCTGCAGGTGACAAGTCTAAAGGCTACGGAGATACTGAATCATGGAAATGTCACTCTAGTAATCCCACCAGGGCCAAGGCCCTTGGGAGTAGCAGTGATACACAGAAAACAACTAATTAAGAGGCATTAAGGACTTGGTGAATCAGCCCTTCACACGCCTCAAAGGAACAGTGGCAGGAGAATGTGCTGCTGCTGCTTCAGAAGGGTTCAAGAGATCGGAAACTATCATAAAAGACAATCAAGAGTCAGAACTTCTTAAAGAGACAAAGCTGAATACAATGCCTGTCATTTAACACAGGGAACACAGCCCAGTAAACAGAGGACATGCCAAACTGGAGGCTTAAGGGGACTGTAGTTTGATAATTGCCCTGTAGGAGGAGCCTTCAAGCACAGACCTATGAAACCACTGACACCACTACATTGAAGGAGATAACCAGGAAAGAGTCCTGAAACAGTACCAAAAGAAAGAAAGGAATCTTGAAGTAGAATCTAACCAGATTTTCGAGGGGAGGGAAAAAGACTTCTTTGCTCTCAGAAGAGGGATAGACTGGAAGGTGCGCCCCACATCTGAAAAGTTTCTAAGAGCAGCATTACCCTTGTACTTTTTCTTGGACTGCTTCAAGAGGTTTAAATTAGTAATTACAGCATGAATAACTTTAACTACAATCAGCTGTAATCCTTCATGCCTAGGGCTACTACATTATTTCCCTTAGGCCAATGGCATTAAAAAACCTTTATACAATAGATATGTGTGCAAGTGGTTATTGTGAACCCAAAACGTTTTAGAACTTCTGGAAAACTGACAGTCTACCAGGCATCCATCTGAGTTTGATATACTTTAATGTTTGTAGTGACCCAAAAAGGGGAGGTGGTGGGAAATAAAGGTTAGTTTCAATAATAAGAACAGAAATGGGGCTGGAGCAGAAAGGATCACAACAGTGTGCAGCCAAACAACAGAAAAAGACAGCCAAATTAAAAGGTGAGAGAAAGAAATGTATAGAAAAGAGAAAGGGATATACAAAAATAGAAGAGGAGAAATAGCAGATCAGAGAAAAAAGAAATTGCAGAATGATCAGGGGGTTGTTTATTTTTAAAAGAGCTGATCTGCCATTTGCTATAAATCAGAACATGTGCTCCATTGAAACCCCACAACCACAAACCACACCTGCATCTTGAAACGTCTTCTTCTGTACCATTTAATTATAAATGCCCCCAAGAATATTTCTGAGTCCAAAGGATGTTAGAAATCCTTCCTAACTCCTACAGCCCCCTTATTCTCTTTCTTTCCCTATAACCTCTATTACATTTCTTTCTCTGTCCATTTCCAATGAACAGTTGTACCTGGGGGCTTTTCTCTTTCTCCTAATGAGTGTAGAGTTTCGGGGTCACTGAAAACTGTAATTATTATTAAAAACAAACTTTCACAAAATGTGGACGCCTTCTAAGATGTATTGACCTCAGAAATCAGCAGAGCACTCCTTGCCAAATCTTCAGTTCCTGTGCTGTAAATACTAATAGCAGCAAGCTCTAACTGCAACTCCCAGGCACATTTCAAGGTTAAATAGTTACCCAAGGTCTTTCCCATTACAAATGACTGGGTGGGTTGAGTAATACCACAAACAGTGAGCTGTTCTTTATCCCTCCAATATATTCATTTTCCTTTTGGCACAATAATATTATTCCTTCGCCAAAGTCAGTTTGAGCTGGAAGAATATTATAACATGTATAGCTGCAGAAACTAAACAATTGCTACAATATACATACCCACCAAAGTAGTACTACATAAATGCATAAAAGCAATTAAAACCCCAACATTTTGCAACTGATTCATTTAGGATAGCAAAAACAAACTTGTTTAGCCAGCCTAAACAACCCTAAAAAAAGACCCAACATCAGTGCTGTTTTATCATTAACAATTAAAAAAAAAGGTTGCCAGAAATCTACATAATCTTGAATAATGAGATCAGAACTGTAGTTCACGGCAGTTAGAGTGGAAAGATGATTACATCTTTAGGCTATACTTGAAGAGATCATTCAATTCAACTTGTTAGCAAGAAAAACTTCTGAGGAGTGGCACTCTGATACAATCCAGCAGTGACGCTGGTAGGGTGGAAAATAGGCCTGCAGAAATTTTAAAAACATCATATTTTACCCTCTTCTTCAATCAAGCTTCCACACAGTTCAAAAGACATGCGCAGGCAGGCTGCATGCCTAATATAGTGGGTTTTTAACAAAGTAAATTTGTGCTATTCATCTGAATAGCCAAACAACACTGATTGAAATGTCTTTCACTCTTAAAGTAGATTATTGAATATCCATAAGAATTCAAACAAACTATATTTCACATAGACTCTTCTTTAAGACTCTTTGCAGACAATCACACATATCGTAATACCACAAATCACTTTTAACAAATGAGAGTGAACAATTAAAAATTATTATAATCTTTGATTTTGAGCCTGCTGAAGATACAGAATTTCACCAATTATAGAAAGATATACAGTGTGTAGATATAAGTTCTAGTCATATACGATAAAATTTAGTGTCTTTGATGTGCAGGTTTAAGATAAACAGAAGTGCAGTTTAACTTACAAGTTGCACTGACCCAGCTAACTGTAGGCTGATGGCACGGTCCAACCGGGGCGTCGTGACCCTTCCTCGGGCCCAGGCTCCGAGGAAGGCTACAGCGCCTTGGTCTACAGGAATAAGCTTCGCAGATTGTAAGTCTTTAGCCCCAGCTCCCAGCGGGGCGGGCTTTCCTCACCGTCTGTAGCCCTCTGGCCCCCAAACAAGGCAGGACTCGTAAAGTAGTCTGTGGCCCCCGGCCCTTTGGCGGGGCAGGGCTGGCAAAGTACTCTGTAACCCGGGCCTTCTGACAGGCAGGCCTGACAAGCGGTCTGTGGCCCCCAGCCCTCAGGCAGGGCGGGGCAGACAAAGCAAAGTGGTCTATAGCCCCCTGCCCTCAAGCAGGGCGGGGCTGGTAAGCAGTCTGTAGCCCCTGGCCCTCAGGCGGGGCAGGGCAGGCAACACAGTTTATAGCCCCCAGCCCTCCAACAGGCAGAGCTGGTGAGCAGTCTGTTACCCCCGGCCCTCGGGCAAGGTGGGGCAGAGAAAGTAGTCTATAGCCCCTGGCCTTCCAACAGGCGGGGCTGGCAAAGCTCAGTATCCTGTGGCACGCAAGTTCAGAGGAGCCAAGTACTCCTAGGGTGGCTAGGGAAAGGGGGAGGGGGACGCAGGCCTACCCGATTCCACTGTGTCCCTGCCCAGGGCCCTATCAGTGGCAAAGTGGTTTGCCACTGAGTCAGCGGGGCTCCAGCCGCAACATGCTGACTGGTTCGGCCACAGCCTCAACCAAACTAGATTCAGCTATCCCTGGGCTACTTCCTTCCACCCTGTACCCGGGTACCTGCAACCAGGGGTCTTCCACCATGTCGCTGAGGTAGATGGCAAGCGGAAGCCCCACGAGTCCCTCACTGTCAACTGGCAGCAGATCCAGAAACTCCTCGGGGTTGTCAGCGGAGGACAGCTCCTCCAGGTCACAGGGTCCCAGCGGGTCCTCCGATACACTGGGCTCAGGCAGCTCCAGTGGGTCCCCGGCGTCGGGCAGCTCCTCCAGGTCAGGGCCGGCCTCAGGGAGTTTCTCCCAGTCAGTAGTCTCGGTTAGGTTTTCCCAGGTACAAGGGCCCAGCAGCCCTCTCCAGTTACTAGGGCCCAGCGGCTTGGGAAGGCCTTGGAGGCTGCGGTCGGTGGGGCAGTTGCTCCGCCCAGCAGCAGGGACTGGGTCAGGCCCAGACTGCACCCTTGGGGAGGACACCTCTGTCTCTGGCGGCAGCTTCCCCTTGACCGAGATGCTAGGCCAGCCTTTTAAGCTTCTCCTTCCTGTCCTGGCTCTGCCCCTTTGCTCCCAGGGTATTCGGCCTGCAGGGTCTTGTTCTGCCCAGCAGGGTCATTGTGACCCTTCCTCGGGCCCAGACTCTGAGGAAGGCCACAGTGCCTTGCTACACCCATCCCCCCTCAAGTCCAGTTCCTGGTCTCCAGGGCTGGCCTGCTCCCCTTCTCCTACACCGGACAAGGCATTGGCATTGTCATGGTCCCTATCTGGCCGGTGTTGGATGTTAAAGGCAAAGGGTTGCAGGGAGAGGTACCAGCACATCACCCAGGCGTTGGTGTCCTTCTTTTGGTGGAGCCAGTGGAGGGGTGCGTGATCAGTAATAACGGTGAAGGGGCTGCTGAAGAGGTAATACCTTAGGGCCTCCAGCGTCCACTTCACGGCCAACACCTCTTTCTCTATTGTCGCATACCTTTGCTCTCGAGGAAGCAGATTGCGACTGATATATAAGATGGGGTGTTCTTCCCCATCAAAGTTCTGTGCGAGAACAGCCCCCAGTCCGATGGCCGAGGCATTGGATCGCACCACGAAGGGACAGTTAAAATCAGGGCTGTACAGAACCGGCTCATGGCACAGCGCATCTTTCAGGGAGGTAAACGCTCTGTCACTGTCCAGCGTCCACCGGACACGGAGCGGCTGGTCCTTCCTCAGGAGGTCCGTGAGAGGTGTGGCGAGGGTGGCAAAGTTGGGGACAAACCGTTGATAGTAGCCGGCCAATCTCAGAAACTGCCGTACCTGCTTCTTGGTGGTTGGTCAGGGGTATTCCTGCACGGCTTGTCCCTTCCCGATCAGGAGTTGCAGGGTTCCCCAACCCAAGGTGTATCCAAGGTAGGTGGTTCCCTGCCACCCTATGCGGCATTCTCGGGGGTTGGTGGTTAGCCCCACATCCCACAGAGTCCTCAACACTGCTCCCACCTGATTCCGGTGCTCACTCTAGTGACGGCTGTATACCACAATGTTGTCCAAGTATGCTGTGGTGTAGTTCATATGTGGCCCCAGGAGCTAGTCCATCAGCCTCTGGAACGTCGCCAGCACCCCGTGGAGTCTGAAGGGCATCCTTACAAACTGATATAGCCCACTGGGGGTCGCAAACGCGGTCTTTTCCTTGGAGCTGGTGTCGAGGGGGATTTGCCAATACCCCCTGGTGAGGTCAAGTGTTGTGAAATATTGAGCCTCCCCGAGTCGCTCGAGCAACTCATCGATGCATGGCATGGGGTAGGCATCGAACTTCAATATGCTATTATCCCGCCGGAAGTCTATACAAAATCAGCACGACCTGTCGAGTTTTGGTACCAGCACAATGGGGCTATGCCACTTGCTGTTCGAGGGTTCTATCACCCCAGCCACAACACAGCTCAGACCTCTACCTCCACAACAGCCTGCAGATAGTGGGGGGGTGATCTCATGCTGATGTGTACCACCTTGCTGGGGCGAGTCTCAATGGGTGGTATACCCGGGTGGTTTTCCCAGGGGTCACGGTAAAAGTTGTGGCGAATGTTTCCACCTGGTGTTGTGCTTGTCACCTCTGGGTCTCAAATAGGTTGACGTCCAGCTGGGATTCGCTGGGGTCCTCCTTTTCAGGGATCTGTCGGCCCAGGTCCGGATCTGGTGGGTGAGGGTTGATGAGTAGACCCGCCCGCTCATGCCAGGGCTTCAACAGGTTGATGTGGTAGATTTGTTCCTTCATCCGCCGGTCTGGTTGTCGGACCTTGTAATTCACCGGGCTGACCTGTTGGATGATCTCATATGGCTCCTGCCATCGGGCCTGTAGCTTGGACTTGGAAGAGGGCAGTAAAATGAGGACCCGGTCGCCTGGCGCAAAGGAGCGGGTCAGTGCTTCCTGGTTATACGTCTGGGCCTGGGTGGTCTGGGAGTTTGCAGCCTCTCCTAAGCCAGCGTCTCTGCCTGTCGAAGGTGTTCCCGCAGGTCTAGGCATTCTGGAGCAGTCCCTTTGCCAGCGAGAGGGCCTGCTCCCACTGCTCCCGCATTAAGTCCATGATTCCCCTCAATTGTCAGCCGCACAGCAGCTCGAATGGTGAGAACTGCATGGAGGCCTGGGGTACTTCCCGGATGGCGAGGAGCAAGAGTAGGATCAGTTGGTCCCACCTCCACAGATCCTCAGGGGGGAACTTCTGGAGCATGCGTTTCAGAGTCCGGCTGAACCGCTCGACCAACCCATCAGTCTGGGGGTAGTAGATCGAGGTCCGGAGCTTCCGGATCCCGAGGATGTCACATTCCTCTCAAAACAGTTGAGATGTAAAGTTAGTTCGCTGGTCCGTGAGGAGCTCTCGGGGTAGTCCCACTCTCACGAACACCTTGACCAGTTCCCCCGCGACGGTCCAGGTGGTAGCATTCTTTAGAGGATGGCCTCCAGGAAGCAGGTGGCGTAGTCTATCAGGATGAGGAGGTAGCGATATCCAGCCATACTCCATTCCAGAGGCCCAACCAGGTCTATGGCTACCCTTTTGAATGGGGTCCTGACCAGCGGGAGGGGCACTAGGAGGGCCTATGGAACGTTGGTCGGGATGGCCAGTTGACACTCCGGGCAGGAAGCACAATAATCCCAGCGTTGTGGTGTATGCCTGGCCAATAGACGCGGGCCAGTATTTGAGCTAGGGTCTTGTCTAGGTTCAGATGGCCCGTGGCCGGGATGTCATGTGCCAACCTTAAAATGGCTCTCTGATGGGTCCAGGGCACTACTAACTAGGCGTGGGGAGTCTGGGTCCGGGAGTCCCACTTCACCCGGTACAGTCGGGCATGAAGTAGCTCAAACTGTGGCCACTGGGTGGCCCGTTGGGGGTCGGTTACCACCGACCAGTTGATTGTAGGCGCAACTTAGGGTGGGGTCCTCCCGTTGATCCCAGCAGAAGTCATCCCCAGGCTCCCTTAGGTTGTGTGGGTCTGTTGCTACCGGAGGTGTCTCTCCCTCCGGGATCCCCGCCTCGCTGGCGGGTTAAGAGGCAGGACCCACATGGTCATCTTCGGGGTGAGGCTCGGGGTTGTCGGGGTTTTCCCCTTCCGAGGTTACATTGTCTGGGGTTCCTTGGCAGTCTACCTTCTGGAGCAGCCCCACAAAGTCTGGCCAATCCCAGCCTAAGATGACAGGGTACAGTAGGCAAGATGCCAGTCCCATGGGAAGCACCCAAGTGACCTATCACCAGGCCTGCAACGATTATCAAAATTTGTGGAGTGGCCCCTGGCCTAGTAGGATTTTATGGAACTGCTCTGAGTAAACTTGCTCTTCAGGATTCATCCAGGAATGTTCTATGCCATCATAGTGAACGGCACTGCGGAGAAGTCCGAGGAGTTCAATAGCGGGGTTTCCCCTAGAGGGTGGTCGTGGTGCTGGGAGATGGCTCTCTGTTGCTCATTGGAACCGGCGTTGCTGAGTCTTGGAGTTCCAGGGACCGTGGCACTGGGAGTGTGTACAGGTCTATAGCAGCTGCAAATGCCTCCGATGTGGATGGTACCACAAATTGACCAGTACGCTGCCCGCTGGAGGATGATACTTCTCATGCCGGAGTACATGGAGCTGGTAGGGGTATCAGGCCTGATAGAAGTGGCTGCTGCGGTGCCAGAGAGGGAGAACAGCCTGATGCAGGTCTTGTACTATCCCAATCCCCTTGCCTGCTTCCTTTTGGCACCAGGAAACAACTCTTCTTCTGGTACTTTCAGTGCCTCTTCTTAGGTACCGGCAAAGAATATTGATGCCGGGACTCTCGACTGGTGGAAGACACACCAAAGCTAAGGTGCTTGGTGCAGAGTCTGAGCGTGGCTTTGACACTGGTCTTAGGGCTGACTCCATGAGAAGGACCTTCAACCTCGCTACCCGATCTTTCTTGGTGCAGAGTTTGAAGTCCCTGCAGATTTGGCAATGGTCTTTTCTATAAGCTTCTCCTAAGCACTTGAGACAGCTCAAGTGTGGGTTGCTCAATGGAATCAACTTGTCACAGGAAGCACAGGGCTTAAAGCCCGGTAACCAAGCATACCCAGCACCGGGGGGCGGACACGGCTCTCCAACTAAGTGTGGAGGCATCCAAAAGTGACTAAATACTAAAAATACTGCTACTACTAACAACTAAACTACAAGAACTACATACACAAAAAAGGAGAAAGAAACTACCGGAAGAAATTGCCTGAGCAATGAGGGAAGTTCCAGCAACTGTCATGGGTGATAAGAAGGAACTGAAGGGACATGATCAATGGCTCCATGTCTAGCTGGCAGCCGGTCACAAGCAGAGTGCCCCAGGGGTTGGTTTTGTTCAACATCTTCATTAATGATCTGGAGGATGAGGTAGATTGCACCCTCAGCAAGTTTGCAGATGACACTAAGCTAGGGGGAGTGGCAGATACCCTGGAAGGTAGGGATAGGATACAGAAGGACCTAAACAAACTGGAGGATTGGGCCAAAAGAAATCTGATGAGGTTCAACAAGGACAAGTGCAGAGTCCTGCACTTAGGATGGAAGCATCCCATGCACAGCTACAGACTGGGGACCGATGAGCTAGGCGGCAGTTCTGCGGAAAAGGACCTGGGGGTAACAGTGGATAAGAAGCTGGATATGAGTCAGCAGTGTGCCCTGGTTGCCAAGAAGGCTAATAGCATATTGGGCTGCATTAGTAGGAGCATTGCCAGCAGATCGCGGGAAGTGATTATTCCCCTCTATTCGGCATTGGTGAGGCCGCATTTGGAGTATTGTGTCCAGTTTTGGGCCCCCCACTACAAAAAGGATGTGGACAAGTTGGAGAGAGTCCAGCAGAAGGCAACAAGAATGATTAGGGAGCTGGAGCACTAGACTTATGAGGTGAGTCTGAAGGAACTAGGCTTGTTTAGTCTGCAGAAGAGAAGAATGAGGAGGGATTTGATAGCAGCCTTTAACTACCTGAAGGGGGGGTCCAGGGAGGATGGAGCTAGGCTGTTCTCAGTGGTGGCAGATGACAGAACAAGGAGCAATAGTCTCAAGTTGCAGTGGGGGAGGTCTAAGTTGGACATTAGGAAAAAGTTTTTCACTAGGAGGGTGGTGAAGCACTGGAATGAGTTACCTAGGGAGGTGGTGGAATCTCCATCTTTAGAGGTTTTTAAGCTGCGGCTTGACAAAACCCTCGGTGGGATTATTTAGCTGAGGTTAGTCCTGCTTTGGGCAGGGGGTTGGACTAAATGACCTCCTGAGGTCCCGTCCAACTCTATGATTCTATGAGCTTGGTGCTGTGAGTGTGCAGCACCAGGGGCACTGGAGCCACTGTAACGGATACCACGAAGAGAAAAAATTCCGACAACTGTGCTTATGGCATGCACACACCTACATTGGAATGGACATGTGCAAGCACATGAAGAAAAAACCTAAATTCCTCCTCCCAGTACCATTGTCTTATCTACATATTGAGACCCTGCAGTTCTGCTTGTCTGATTTGCCCCTGCGCGTGGAACTAGAAGCATTTCATAGGATGCTACCATGGAGGTCCTGGACTTTAATCTCTTACCTAGCAGCCTAAATTTGGCCTCCAAGCCCTATGTCATTGGTACCTACATGTATCACAACCGCGAGCTCTTCCCCAGCACAGGACATAAAATAGTGTAGCATTAGTTATATACGTTAAATACTGTAGCATAATTACTTGAGGCTTATAACTGTTAACTTGGTTATAACTGTACTTTGGGCTCATAAACAGGAACAACCTTCAAGTTATCATCTAGTATTAGGGGGAGACTAGTTCCCAAGTATCAAAACTCTAATGGAATCCCTAGCTTCATCCTACCTACTGTTGCAGGAGATTGTGTCAAGTGAGTGGTGGGGGGCGGTAGGGGGAGGGAAGGAAAGAAGAGTGTGTGACAGGGAGTGAGTGTGTGTGTGAGGAGAGAAAGAGACAGTGAGTGTATCTGCACGCTGTCTCTTTAAGTTTAGACAGCAGCTGGAAACAACCAATCCTGAGGCAGAAGCTGGTGTGCAGACAGCTGGTGTCCTCCTGTCCCGCCCACCCCCACCCCAACTCAGTGGAGACCTCTACACCGTCAGGGGGAGGGGGAAACACTGACATCTTTTCCTGGCTCTGCACAGCACATCAGGCATCTCTCCGCCCTCCTCCCCTAGCAGCAGCCCGTGTTGCCTGCATGCCTGCCATAGGAGAGCAGGACTGATTCCCTCTGAGTTCTCCCAGGGCCTCCTCTCCCCAACAAAACCAGAAGAATGATCCACCCCCTTCCCCTGCAGTCCAGGCAGGATTGCGTTTACTGCTGGAAGCTGTCATGCGCAGTTGCAGGGCAGTAGCTGTGTGAGCACTCCATGCTGCAGCTTTCCAGGGCTTTGAAAGGGGAGTGATGCATGCCTGTGTATCTGGAATGCAGGGCAGTGAAGCAGAATTCAAAACAGTGAGCAGTCTATTTTTGCACAGCCAGGCCAGGGGAGAGCGCGGACGCAGTCCCCCACTACCACAAATTATGCAGTCAAGTTTCCCGTATTTGGGGAAATCACAGGGGTCAGCACACCTGCAGTGCAATGGATGAGCCTCACCCCAGGAAAACCACCTTCATGATAAGGGTGGGCACTGTGGGATAGCTCCTGGAGCCCAGTTAAGGCACACAGCATCTACACCTATGATTTGTCACTCCAAGTTTGCAATAAAAAGCTCTATGCCTTTCGTCGAGGTGGTTCTGTCACCAAAGCAGGGGAGTTTTGTCAGCAGGGGGAGCATTGCAGTGTGTATACCACCACTGTTTTGACGCCAAAAGCTGACTTTTGCCAACAAAACTCTGTAGTGTAGACCAGCCCTAAGTTAGTACACTCAAGTTAGGTCACTCAAGCTAGCCTAGCATGAGTGAGCGCAATCACACATCAAAACAACACTGGATTTACAAAAAGTGATTTGTTTAGCAATGCAGAATGATTGGATCAGCAGAGTGATTGAACTAGCTGCTGACGGGTTGTAAAATGAGCTGCTGTATGTACCAGAAAAAGATATATTATTTAAGGTTTTTGTTGTTATTTTAAGGAAATTGATGTAAAAGGAAAGACTGTACTGCTGTACAAAACAAATCACTTAAAATGCTATCCAAAAGGTCTTAATGCAAGTTCTGTCTACTAAATTCAGAAGTTGTGTACATCAATCCACTTCCAGAGGCTTCAGGATACTTCCAAGCATGTACTCCATACTCATACACTATGCTCCATAAACTTCTAAAGACAAAGTAATCTTCATTGTAAATATTAAGTGTTATTATTTACTCCAGGGGGAATTCTGTGCCAAAAAATTAAAAATTCTGAACATAATATATTAAAATTCTGCATATCTTATTTGTCAAAATAATACAAAATAATCATGCCAGTTTCAATTATTTTGATAATTTATTTCAAAATACCAGTCAGCAAGTATGTCTATAACAATACAGACAACAAAAAACATTCAGGAAATGTTTTTTGACAAATGGACTCCTTACTAAGCATATTAATACAGAACTTTGAATAATAAATCATTTAAACTACAATACAGAAACATATTTCCTGCAACCCTCAGAAGCAATTCAAAGGCTTGAGGAAGTCAGGAGTAATGGAGGAGCTGAGGGAGAGGGAAGTGATCGCTGGGAAGGAGCCTGGGAGTGAACTTTGAGGGTGTGGGTAGGAGAGGTATGGAACAGTTTTTTGTGGGGGAAGGACAGGAATTGTTAGGGAGTTGGGAAGCCTCCCCCATGCAAACCCTGGCTGACCCTGTAGCCTCTCACATTCAGTCAGTCACATCTGCCCCTGTCCCCATGTGGCCCTGCACCTTCCTGTCCTCCGGTGTCCCGGCACCCCCACTACCATTCAGCGCCTGGCTCAATGTTGTCATCCCAGTAACTCCTGTGCCCCCACCCAGCTGTCCTCCACACTAACCCTTCTGAACCCCAATTTATGTAACCCCCTCAGCAGCCTCATGTGCCCCACTTTTTCTGTACCCCCCATATCCCATGCCTCCTCAGCTGGCCCTGCTAGTAAGGCACTGTGAAGAAAGCAGTCTCTGCCCCCTCCCTATCCGCAGCTGGCTGCTTCAGCCCTGAGCCAGCTGCCCTCTCTTCTGGCTCCCCAGCAGCCCATGGTGGGCAAAAAGTGTAACTGCAGCGCCTTCCCCTCAGATTCTATTTTCAGGGGCGGGGGGAGGATTGGAATCTGCAGGGGCCATGAATTCTGCATATGTGCAGTGGCACAGGATTCCCCCAGGAGTAATTATTATACCCCAGGCAGCATCCTCCATTCACTTTTTTAAATTGGGACCACAGCATCCTTTATTTCCTCTTAGATATAAAAAGTATAAATATAAAATAACCCAAAAGGTTTGAGATGCCTCAAAGGCTCCTACCAAGTTGAACTAAGTTGGTTTTGGCTCTAGAACATTTACCAGTCCCTCAGTCATAGCAACAATATCTGGACAGCCAGCAGTGACCCTGACTTCAGTCACTGATGGACCCTAAGATACCATATGATCATCGGACAATGTATTATTATTATTTATTAATATTAAATTATTAATTTATTAAATTATTATTTGATTTATTCTGCAATTATACAATTTATACTGTAATGTCTAGATGCCCCGTCTGGGATTGGTTACCCATTCTTCATGCCAGGCACCGTATACAGATATCCAAAAATAAATAAATAAGGACTTAAAAAGAACATTAAGGTTGTAAAGTCAAGCACTCAAAAGTTAGGAAATGCAAGACTTAAGGTTGCCTGTCCATATCCATGATGATATAATCTTTAATTACATGATCGCATACTAATTTTTCCACAGGACCCCACCTCATTCAGTGCATGGATAGTTATTGAATACTCACTATGACCTTAGACTTTATTCACCACACTCCATCCAAACCCCGCACTGAATACAGAATTAATCATTGCTTCTGGGCATTTCTCTGGTGCTCTCATCATAATATCCGAGTACTTCACAAAAATAAATTAATTAATATTCACAATACCCCTGTGAGAATAGGTGGCATTCTTATCCCTGTTTTATAAATGTGGAACTGAGGCACAGAGAGATTAAAATGAAAACTGTTAAAAGTGTCCATTAATTGTGGGTGTCCAACTCAAGACACTTAGGACTTGATTTTTCAGAATACCTAGCTCTTTAAAGAGTAACTGTAGTTGACTTCTGTTGCAGTTGTGAGTACTCAGCACTTCTGCAAATCTAAAGAACATGCAATTAGTGGCCAACACTGAAAATGTTGATTTAAGCAACTTGCCTAGTATCACATAAGAACTCTGAGGCAGAAATAGAATCCAGTTTTCCAGGCTGGCATTCAACTTCCTTAAACAGAAGATCATTCTTTCTCTTTCTGTAATTCCCTCCTTAACTGATTATATACCTTCCAAATTCCTCAAAAAATGAGACCAGGGTGCTATGGACAACAGCTTCATCTACTACACAATCCTGATTCCTGGCTCTTCACAGTAGCCAAAAGGACACTTCCCTAACTGAAGCTCCTCAGGCTGGATAGAGACTGTGTGCTCAATCTCAGCTTGGTCCCCTAGTAGGAGCTCCTGTAACAGGGGCTAAAATTACCTTACTCACTATATATTTGAGAAATGGCAACTGAGGCCTGGTCTACACTAGAAAGTTTGGTCAACAAAAGTCAGTTTTTGTCGATAAAACAGTGCTGATTACACACTGCAATCACTCCCCTCGCCAACAAAACTGCCGTTTTTTGACAAAATAAAACCATTTCGATGAGAGATGTAGGACTTTTGTCAACATGGCTAGGATGATGCAATGTCAGTGTAGACAGTGTGTCCCCTTACAGAAGTGGAGGGGCTGTCATTCTTGTCAATTTCACTGCTCCAGCAAGAGTGGTGAAATTGACAAGAAAGCCAGGGCTCCTGGCTGGGAGCAGGGTGAGAAGCCCCATCTACTGCAAGCTTGGGGCAGCTGGTTCCTGGCTGCAAGCCAGAACTGGGCAAGCTGTGGGTTGTTGCATGTCGGGAACTGGGAATGAGCAAGCCATGGGTGGCTGGAGCCCAGTTCCCAGCTGCAAGCTGGGATGCAGGTGGCTACTGCCTGGCTCCCAGCCGAGACCAGGGAGTGGAGAGGGCAGCACACAGGTAGCCTGGTGGGGGGGCGGGGGGAGGGTCTCTCAGCTCACGACGCTGCCCCTTAGGTCAACGGAAATGCATCCTGGTAAAGATGCACTCCACCGACCTAAGGAGAGCACTGTCGACATCAGCCACCACTCTAATTATTGCGGCGGTTGTAAGTCAACATATTTTATGTTGACTTATTTTTTTAGTGTAGACAAGGCTCGAGTGTCACACAGACATTGGAGGTGGGCAGGGGGAATTTAAAAAATCAGAAGAAAGACCAAGAAACAAAATTTATTCTTTTTTTATTATGATTTTTGAGGATCTGACTCAAATTTTACACTTTTGCGGTTAGCAATATTATACAGTAAAACCCCATTTATCTGACCCTCCATTATCCAGCTCTCCATAATAATCCAACAAGAGGGCACACAGGTCCAGAAGCAGGTGATCTCTCCTACGGCCAATAGATGGGGCTGCAGCCCCACACTTTCCCATGCTCCAGATTATCCAAATTTTTTATTATCCAATCTGGCCCCTGTTCCAATTAGATTGGATAAACAAGTTTCTGCTGTACATGGCCAGATTCAATTTTTTTTAATTTGTTCAGTTAGTTTTTGCTCTGCTGAAGCCTACCATTAGCCTCAAAATATTGTTTTCATGGTCTTTTGTGGGTTTCCATACATAACATATATGGCAGTTTCCTGCACGTTCTTGGGAGACTTTACTGAATTAAGTTTAAGTATCTTGGTGGGCCATGAAGGGGAATGGAGGTGCACTTTCCCTGAACTATGGCACCATAGCATACCATAGCAAGAAATATTTAAACAGATACTAAGAAAGTAATTTTTTTATTTTGCATTATTGGCAGGTGTGCATGGTTATAATTTTTCTTACGGTTCCCTAATCATAAAAAAATGGACTTTATTAATGTAATCTCCACTTCCACTTTTAACTCTTTGGTGCTGGGAATTTAGATTTCCCAGCCATTGCACATTGTGACTTCATCACAGTATTGTGTACATGTGAGTTTTGTTATAACTACCTCAGTGCAGTTGGGTTCTGGCATGTACATTTAAGCACAAGTTTGCATTTCAGCCTCATTTGTTAAACTATATGCACAGTATCTCAAACATAATAAACGTTATTCTATACAACTCTAGTAATGCTAAATTATAAGGCTGTTATGGTGCCCAGAAATTGGGAGTAATGGAGAAAAGCAATTTAAAGTAGCCTATTGATCCCATACTCATTCTGCTTCACCATGGCTGGAGTTTTAAGGACACTCATATGCTGTAAAGCAGAAAAAAACTAGTGATAGAGTAAGGTGTATGATAAAAGAAAAAGATGCAAGAGAGAGAGAGGGAGATGGAAGAGATAGAACTAAAAAATATTAAAATACTTACTAATACTTTTAAAGCTCGGCCACTGAAGAGAAGAACAACCACGAAGATTCAAACGTACCACATAAGGACGCCACTTCTTCAGAATATTTACTACTGTTTTGTCCTGCATCTTATCCTTTACTGAAGAAAAATCAATCTAAACAAATTAAACAATATCATATAGGTATCAAAGATGTTACACATACAAAATACATTAAATTATTAAAAGTACTAAGTGTTAGAAATTTGCTGTAGAATCTAAGACTTTGATCATACAAATGCTGAAACATATTCTCATCTTTACATACAAAGTAATTTTGTACAGTTTATTAAGGATACTCACATGGATGAAGTTAAATATGTGCATAAATGTTTGCAGGATTGAGGCCTAAAGCTTATTATACACAGGTTGGGGTACAGACCAGTCCACAAGGAGGAAACATGCATAGGTGACCAACAAAGAAAAAAAATCATTGGCTTTTGCCCTTTTTTATTTTTCCTTTATGTTGTCTGAAGTGCTAAAGTATTTTTAAAGATTTTTTAAGATTAATTTTTAACCTTAGATATCTCAGGAATGTAAAGCTTTGTCTTCCCTCTTTTGCTGAATGACTAGAGACCTGGACCCAAGCTAAGTTAAAGAATTAGGCATGGCTGTATCTTTAATAAAGTATGCTTACCTCCCTCCCCCAGTGTTTATAAAAAGTTTGAGTTAAATATGGGTTAACAAAAAATATGAGAAAATAGTTTCAAACAGTCTGACTAAGGAGTACTCTAGCAAACACAGGGAAATCAAGACCTGATATTTCTAACAACATAAACCATCTAAAAATCTCTCCTTTTTAAGATGAAAAATGAATATTCAAGCCTTCTTTATACTTGTTCTTCATAAAGAAACAATAAGGATCACAGACATATCTCTCTTTTGTAGGTCACCTTTAAATGAGTAACTTATGTTACATCTATGATATTGAATCTATCTATTTTACATTTTATGCTATATGTTCCATCACCATTATTTTAATTCAGAAGGGGAGTGAGAGTAGGTTAGTGGTTAAAGCACAGAACTGGGAGTTAGGAATTCTGGTTTATTTTCCCATTACTGCCACTATCTCATAGAGGGCCTGGTGATTCTTACACTGATGTCAACAGAAGTTTTGCCACTGACTTCTTTAAGAGCAGGATTTCACCCTATTGCAACCTTGCATAAGTCACTTAATTTTTCTCTGCATCAGTATAAAGATAAACAGCTACCACCTTACCAGCATTTTGAGATACTTCTTTAATGTTTGTAAAATGCTTTGAGATTGGATGAAATGTGCTATACAGCATCAATGCAAAAGTACTGTACCACATGTGGTAAATATATCATAGTTTCATTGATTTCAAAGCCAGAAAGGAAATCAACATTACCTAAAAGAACCACAGTAGTGTGACTTCATTGTTTCATTTACTATAGTACTATATATTCATATTCAAACAGTATGACAGGGGAAATATTTAGATTATATTACATAATTCTAACAGCAAAATGACTGACCAAGTATTATTATTTTATCAAGTACAATTGGTTAATAACATAGTAAAAGCATCCAGATTGGTTAAAAACGTCGATTGGTTGATAATTAAATCATACAGTGTTTTAATATAATGTGCTGCAGAGAGCCACAGAGACACATTAAAGCAGGGGTGGGGAACCTTTTTTATGTCAAGGACCTGATGGTGGCCCTGGTGGCAGGGGAGAATTCGGCGGCAGGCGCGGTTTCACGGCGGCGGCGGGGTTCCGGGGGGGCGGCAGGCAGTGCCCGCCGCCGAAGTCCCCCCCCCGCCACCGAAAAGGGACAAATGGCGGCAGGGTTTTCGGCGGCAGGGTTTCGGTGGCGGGCACTGCCCCCCTCCCCCCGTGAACCCCGCCGCCGCCGTGAAACCGCGCCACCGCCGAATTCCCCCCCGCCGCCAGGTCCAGAACAAATGATTTCGCGGGCCTGACCAAATCATTTTGCGGGCCGTATACGGCTGCGGGCCGGACGTTCCCCACCCCTGCATTAAAGAGACACTTGTGGCTCACAAGCCTCAGTCTGAGTATCACTGATCTAGTCTGCCCTCCTGCATAACACAGGCCATAGATTTTCATCCAGTTACTCCTGTATTGAGCCCAATAACTTGTATTTGACTAAAGCATATCTTCCAGAAAGGCATCTAGCCTTGATCTGAAACTGATATTTATTGCTATAAACTATATTTGAGATGGAGAAGGGACTCCCAACAAAGGAGGTTCACGACCAATGCAGCCTTATTTGAACTACAGCTTCAAGCCGATAAGTCTCTCGTTTTTGCTGGTTAGTGGGTTCATTTTGCCAAGTGCAAAATGCACTTCTCTTCTGATGAATAAGTGCTAGGATTTCTTAGTTGTTCTCATCAAACCAATCTTGATGGCGGTGAGTGGAATATCCAATTGTTTCAGCACATGCCTTGTGAAAAATGGTCCTAGTGGCAAGCAAAGACCAAGGAGATCCAGCGTTTCACTGATCAGCATGACATGAGAAGCTTTTTTCAAGTATCAAAAGCCATTTATGGGCCAAGTTTAAATGGCATAACCCCTTTGTGATCCTAGGACAGCTCCACCTTTCTTAAGGACAATGTAGCCCTCAAACAATGTTGGAAGGAGGATTTTGAGACTCTATTGAACCATGAATCTGCAGTTTAGGCTGCCACCATCGAGCCTATTCCTCAGCATCCAGTAACAGAACCTCTTGTCAACCCCCCATCTTCTGAGGAAGTTTGGCATGCCATCACTGAGACTAGAAACAACAAGGTGCCAGGCCCAGATGGCATCTCTATGGATGAAGTAAAACATTAAAACTGGTATTATGTCATGGTTGCAAGTAGTCTTACTTACATCAGTCCATATTGAACTAGTCTGTGTTAGCAACATCCAGGAGCGGCTAACTTGAGCACATCTTCCCAGATCAATTAAGTTGATATAATGGAAGACCTAGGATAGTAAAACAGAATGTATGAAAACAGAAAATATTGCTTAAGAAATGACACTAAAAAAAAAAAAGACAACATACACACACCAACCTAAAACAACAGACTTATAATGCTTCTCTATGATATTTTATATGACTAAAGTATGTGATGCTGAAGTAGGATCTTCTTTCCTCTCTACAGCCATGTAATGTCAGATAAAGCATTATACAGCCACTTATGACCAAGTGCCTGATATGGCAATCAAGGGATCAGTTTTCTCAGCTAACTGAGTCATGTGAGGAAAATTTTTAAAGGAGCCACAGAAATGAGGATAACCGATCTGGTTTGTAGCCCCTTTCACAGGCCTAGCTCAGCTATGAAGTTTGCTATGAAATTTACCCCACAGATTTCTGTAAAAAGCCTGATCTTGCTTGATGCGCATGTGTTAGTAGGCTCCACAAGGCAATTGTGATATGGTCACTATCTGTATCCAGATTGTGATATCCGTGTGAACTTTCTTTTCCACATTCCTCTTACATTACTGCTTCACAAAAATTACATCATCACAAACATTTGGGAGTAGCAAGTTAGAATAATCTCTTTCTAGTAGCAGCTGATCCTCAGCCTGCAGTTAGTTACTTCTCCTGGAACATAAGGGAGATGTGATTAAACTGAATATAGATTTCAGCCCTAGCATATTCTATTGTTTAAATATGAAATGACACATGCTAACACTGAAAACTTAAAAAAAAAATCTCATATATACATAGATGGATTCAATACATTTTCCAGATCAAGGCAGGGCTTTTTTCAATTTTTTCTTTAACATTATAAAATACATCTCTAGGCACCACTTTAGTGCTCCCTGTGTCTATCCCATAAAATTTAAGTTACAAACTAAACACAGACAAAGGACTGCCCATAAATATATCCACCTCAACTCACACACTCCACAACAGCATTAACAAAGGAGGGGGAAAAGGTGGATTTTGCAATTTGCTCAGAAGTTTCACAAATCCAGGCTCTGGTGACCCCAGGAGGAGAAAGTTCCAAACTGGACTCCTCACAGACAATGCCTTGACACATGTTCCCTCTCATTTATATTGAGGGAACTCCTGCTTGAGCACCTCTGCTGATCTTTACTGTGGCAGAGGGCTTCATAGGTTAAAGCCAACATCTTGAATCCCACCTTGAATTACCTTTATAATAGTTTTGCAATTTTTTCTTTATAATCCCTTGAATTTAACAAATTAGAAATCAAATCTTATCATATTAAGGGCCTGATCCTGAGCACTTCCAATTCCCATTGAGGTCAAATGGGAATTAAAAGTGGTCAGCGTCTATGAGATCCAGGCTCTAAAAACCTATTAAAACACTAATGACTGTCCACTAACTAATGTTCCAAAAGAGTCTACTGCGCAAACATAAACAAATGCAAACAAGCAGTTCTATATCCAAGACTAGCAATTAGTGGATCGTAGACTGCATGCATGAATCTTTCCAGCCTACCATCTTTGTCCACAGTCCACTTAGAGCTAGATCCATCAGGGTTCAATTCAGGAAAACACTTAAGCATGTACTTAAGCCTATCCCCTATTTAGGGCAGCACTTATATGCACACAACTTTAAGAACATGCTAAAATCTGTACAGAATATGGCTGTTTTCCTGAATCAGGATCTTTATGTGGATATTAATTTTTAAAATGAGAACACACTGCATGAGATTTGTACTTCCGAGGACTCAAATCTTACTTATCATTTCTACATGTCTGTCTTAATTAAACATAACCTCAATATCAAAGAAGTATGCTGTCCAATCTAACTTTTTAATTGATTTTGGTATCTGCATGGTGGATCTCAAGCAACAAATGCTGTAATTAAGATTAGGCATGGAGTTTTAATACAATCTTTTTTTCATTTAAAACATTCTGAACATTCCTCCTTCGTGACTTTAACTTTCCATGCTGGATATCAACCCAAAAGGTAATTTTTTTTAAAATAAAGAAAACAGAAGAAAATCTCTTCAGCAGTTTTTGAGTTATTGGACAGTGGAAAAACAGACTATTCTGTTTTTTTTAAATGATTTCTTTGCTCACCAGTAATTCAAAAACACCTAAACAAAACAAAAAGACTTTAAACATAGTATGTTGGCAGCTTTCTAGGGGAAGAGTCAAATAGAAGGCAAAAAATAGCATCAACAGCATTAATGCTCATGCATATTTTCTCTGGCACATCTACCAGTTTCCTAAGGATCATGTTGTATAGTAAGTTCTGTAGGTACTCCTCAGATCTGCCATTGCATTCTTCTGAAGTCTACACAGCTCCATTTTACACAGCTGCATATTACTAGTGTGAAGGAGTTTCACGGCTTCAGAGGCAAGAGGAGTAGGTTATGAAAGCTTCACCAGTCCCTTCCGTGAATTATGGGCCCTCTGCCCTTGTTTGTATTTGGCCTTATGCTTCTATTTTCATTTATTTATTTATTTTGAAAAGATACACCAATCACAATATAAAGTTACGTGTAGCTGCCCTGTTGCCCCAAGTTTACAGAAAACTATCTCTAGATGGAGAATAGCAATGGAAGAGATTTGAATTCAACTCTCTTCCATCCTAATTAACTCAGAGAGGTATAAACTGTGGGTTATTTAAATACTAATATTATTGTGCATGAGCTATTTCTTTCACCTCATTTTTCCTCTTTTTTGTTTTTCAAAAGAAAAAAGAAACAAGAAAAAATGTTATTACAACAATGAGGTTACAAATTTAAACACATAACAATTATGAAATTACTTTCTCACAGTAACACCAACTCACCCACCATATACATTTGGTATCTATTTATAGTTGGTGCGCATTTAGCAGAATACCTAGTAATAGAAAACTTACTTATATGTTGGGCTGGATGTTTTAATTTTCATGACATTTTTTGAAAGAAATTTAAATAATTTGTTCATTTCTTCAACAAACAAATCCAACACCTCGTTTCATTTCAAATTCAAAGATTTTGCATCCTTCCCCCACTTTTTCACATTTTCTCCCCACTGGAAAAAAGTGGAGTATGTGTAAAAGAGAGAAAAAGGTTACTTACCTTATAGTAACTGCAGTTCTTTGAGGTGCATGATCCCTATCGGTTTTCACCGTGGTGTGCATGCATTCCATTTGTACAAGACGGGAAGATTTTTCAATAGCAATGCCCATTGGTCTGTGCCTGTGCCCTTCCCATCCTCATGATCTGACCTGAGGGCATTATGGGTGATATGGACCAGCTGCCTCTCTAGTTTCTACTTTACCATGAATCAAGAGGTGATCCGAGCAGAAGGGAAGGAGGGCAGGTCATATCCATAGGAACCACACATCTCAAGGAACTCCAGTTACAATAAGGTAAGTAACCTTCTTTTCTTCTTCGAGTGATGGTCCCCATGGGTAATTCACTGTGGGTGACTCCCAAGGAGGAGGGAAAGAAGAGTTCCATACCACAGACTGCAAGATTGCTGAACTAAAGGAAGCATCACCAGTAGAAGGATGAATAAGGGTGTATGCTCAGTGAAAGTGTGAACAGAGCCCTAAGTTGCTGACCTACAGATCTCAGAGAGGTGAATTCTTTGTAGGGAAGCCACCGAGACTGCTTGAGCTCTGTTTGTATAAGCCCTGAGAAGGAGAGGATTTCATAAATTTGTAACAAAATTTATGCAGCTGGAAATCCATCTACAGAGTCTTTGGGAAAAGTTTGTTTCCTCTTTCATCTTTTTTGTGATGGAGACAATTTTGGCGACTTTCAAAAGGGTCTTGTCCTGTGCAAGTAGAAGGCTAGCACTTTCGTACATCCAATGAGTGGAATTGCCTGTTCTCTGTGTTATGGTCAGGCTTTGGGTAGAAGACCAGGAAGTGAACCATGTGATTCAGGTGAAATTCCAAAGAAACTTTTAGGATGAACCTGGGATGAAATTTCAAAGATACTTTATCTCTGTGAAACACTGTGTAAAGGAGATCTGGCATAAGAGGTCCTGAGTTCACCTACTCTCCTTGCAGAGGTGATTGCCAACAGGAAGGCCAACTTCACAGATAGGTGCAAGAGGGAGGAGGTGGCCAAGGCTTGATGGCTGGTTCATAAATGCCAAAAAAATCAATATTTAAATCCCACGTAGGTGCAGGTTTAGATACCAGAGGGAATGTCCTGATAATGCTCTGTAGGAACTTCATGACTGTGGGATGGGTGGAAATCAATCAGTTCTCCAACAGCAGATTAAAGGCATAGATAGCTGTCAAATGTGCCCATAGAGAATTGATGGACAAGCCCAATGTTTTCAAGAACAGAAGATAGTCCAGGATGAGAAGAATTCCAGACTCCTCAAGAGGCACTTGGAGCTGCTGACAACATATAGAGAATCGCTTCCACTTGGTGGCATAACACTTAATTCTAGAAGATCTGAAGGTGTTGTGAAAGATGGAATGGACCTTGTCTGAGCATGATCTCTCTAAGATGTCCATCCAAAAATCATGCCTTCAGATGGAGGGACACTTGGTTGGGGTGGTTGGTCCTGTAGCCATTCTGAGATAGTAGATCCAGGAATGGCAGTAGGTAAATGTATGGATGAGGCCAACTTCAAGTGAACCAGAATTCTCTCAGCTGCCACAGAGCTATCAAGATCACTGCTGCTCTGTTCAACTTGATTTTTCTGAAGATATGAGATAGCAGAGCAATGGGAGGGAAGGCGTACATCAGCAGATCCAACTATTGCACCATAAAGGTGTCCACTCTGGAGTTGAGGACCTCGGTGGCTTGAGAGCAATAGGTCAGGCACTTCATGTTTCCCTGAGTTGCAAAGAGGTCCCAAGATGGAAAGACCCATCAACAAAGGATGTATTGCAGTATCAAAGCATGGAGCTCTCACTCATGATCCCTGTGGAAATGCCTGCTGAGGCTGTCAGGGAGTTCTTTACTACCAGCATATGTACTACCAACAGGGCAATCTGATGCTGGATGCACCATTTCCTAAGATGGACCATTTTCTTGCAGAGTGGCATGGATTTTGCTCCCCCTTGTTTGTTTATGTAACGGACAGTGGCCATGTCGTCTGATCTGATTTGGATACGCATGGATCAAATCAGGAGTAGGAACATCTTGCATGCTTCATGTACTGCCTGCAGCTCAAGAAGATTGATATACAGCTTGGATTCCCACAGAGTCCAGGAACCCTGAGTTTTCTAGTCATCTAGGTGTCAGCCCAGCACGGAGGCATCTGTAATGAGATGAATATAGCTGAACTGCTTGGTAACAGCATAATTAAATTTGACATTTTGGTAGGGGGGGAAATGCCAAATAAATCAATCACCACAGCATTTGATTTCAAAAAGGGGAATTACACAAAAATGAGGAAGCTAGTTAAACTGAAATTAAAAAGAACAGTCACAATGATGAAATGCCTGCAAACTGCATGGAGACTATTTAAAAACATCATAATAGAGGCTCAAACTAAATGTATATGCAAATAAAAAAGCAAAAACAGTAAGATGACCAAAAAATGCCACCATAGCTAAACAACAGAGTAAAAGAGGCAGTTGGAGGTAAAAAGGCATCCTTTCAAATGGGAAGATAAATCTTAGTGAGGACAACAGAAAAGAGCATAAACTCTGGAAAGTCAAATCTAGGAGTATAATAAGGCAAATTCAAAAGAATTTGAAGGGCTACTAATTAAAGACATAAACACTAACAGCAAAAAAAATGTTAAGTACATCAGAAGCAGGCCACTGGACAGCGGAGTTGCTATAAAGGAGCACTCAAGGAAAATAAGGCTGTTGCGAAGAAGATGAATTAATTATCTGCATTGGTCTTCACCACAGAAGATCCCCACAACTGAGCCATTTTTTTAAAGTGACAAATCTGAGAAACTCTCCAGATTGAGGTGTCAATAGAGGAGGTTTTGGAGAAAGTTGATAAATTAAACAATAGTAGGTCACCAGGACCAGATAGTAGTCATGGCCTTACCAATGTATTAGAATTCTTGGAGGGTGTCAACAAGCACGTGGTCAAAGATAATTGCCACTCTACAGATAATAGACATTCTTGAAGAAGGGATGGCAGAGGAGATTGACCTTGTGGAGTGTGAACAAATAGTAGTCTGGAGGGGTCAGACTGCAAACTTGGTAACACTGTTGGATACAATTTGAGATCCACTTGGTGAGCCTTTGGGATGATATTGCTGAGCCCTTGGATCTTTCCACAGTGGAGAGGAAAAGCCTCGGGGACCTCCTGAAGGCCTTTGCCTGTCAAGGCTCTCTTGACATCTGGGTATGTAATATAGCCTCCCTGTTGTCTTGGTGAGGCTTGGGTAAAATACTGGAAGGTGGATCAATTGATTTGTGTAAAACGGAAATTACCTTAGAGATGAATTTTGCATGCAGCTTGAGTGTAACCTTGTCCAGAAAGAATACCGTGTAGAGGGAATATGCTGGTCACCAACTTCATGTGGGCTTCTCTAGCTTCTGAGTTCAGTTAGAGAAGGAACAATATACAAAGCATACCTCAGAAATGTGTCCCTCTCTCTAGGCAGGGTAACCAGTGGGAGTGCTGCTAACAGGTATCAAACCTTCATATGAGGGTCAGGTTTTGAATCCTGGAGATTTAGTTTCTGCCATGTTGCTAGCATGCCTGTACAGGAGTGGGAGGCTAGCCTAAACTGCAACTAAGAAACCTTTTTTAAGCCACTGGGCAGTAACTATCTTACTATGAGAAATAACTAACAACTACCTAGGCACTAAGACTACTAACTACACTAGCAGAGTGTCAGAGAAAGCAAACATGGTAGACATTCCATCTCGCTGCCATGGATGGTAAGAAGGAACTGGGCCTGCTCTGCCCTTTATGCCCTTGGGTGAGGATGGAGGCCCAGTGATATCTAGTGTTCGGGCATGGCCTCAACAGACTGTGCAGGCCAAAAGAATCCAATCTCGCATGCATGGGCACCAAGAGTGAAATCCATGTGGACAGTCACTAAAAGAGGAACTAAATGTTCATTGTATTTTTGATTGACAGGATTTAGAAATTAAGACCAGATCTAGGAAAGACTTCCAGATGTGACTTCAATGGGACTACTGCATAAGTCTGCAGGGTCAGGTGTTAAAATTGAAAACCTGGTTTCACGGTGATTTATGTTTAAATGAGTGGACAACAAAAAAGAAAACAAGTCGTCCTAGGAAAATACCCATTATTACATTTTTGTTGTGTAAAATGAGTGGATTCTATACAGCAAAAGCCAAACTAAAACATGCAAAAGTGAGGGGGAAGGGTCAAAACATTGTCACAGCACCAGTTCAAGAGGACCCCTTGACAGTAACAGTTTTCAGCAGCAAGTCAATTTCTTAGTGTACAGGATGGTTCCTGGGCTCAGAGCCAACATCTACCAGGTCCCCAGTTGTGTACACAAGACAGAAGGTTTTCATTTGGCTGTCACCTTCCTTAGACACCACCTGTAGCAGTCTTACCCAGAAACAACAAGCAAGGCACTGGTAGCAAATCACCACAGTAGTCTTGCATCAGGCCTACCTTCCTTCAGTGAGACCTTGGCAGGCACCAGTCTCTCAAGAAGTTCTGGGCCCAGCCAGGCTTCTCTCATGAAGTGAGAGCTGGAGATCTGCTATCCTTCCCTGCCAGCTGAGTTGGGCTCTCCACCTTTGGGTGGGACTGACTGAGCCCTCAGCAGTTCATTAACCCTTTCCTAGCCAGCGTGGGGTTTGTATACGCCATCACACTGAGTTTTACTGGCCACAATCACTAACAGATAATTCAGTCCTTTTCCTTGAACACTGTATCAAATAAAACTCCATCAATTACACAAATTTTTACAAACCTGTAATACTGCTCTTTCTGGTAACTTTGATATTTCGTCTTTAATGGTTTCTGAAGTGGAAGAATATTGTATGTTATACTGTGAATCCAAATGGTCTTCCTGGTCTCCCTTTGCCAAACGCTGGAGGGGAAAATAGCACAACAGAAGTATAAGTATCCTTATCAAAATTAAAATAATATCTTTTATTACCATTTAATACGTTCTGAGATATCAAAAAAACTAAATAAATTAATATTTCAACATTTCAAAATTAAATTCACATATATATAAATATACTTAAAATAATGACAAATATTATTCCAACAATTTCATGATGAAGTTCATGAAATATTTAACAAATACATGTACTGTGCACTTTAACACACCTGTTTTACACTAGTTTGTACATACAGTACAGTAGAAATATAATTATTTGCTCTGTAAAAGAGAAGGAAAAGGGGAAAATGGAAGCAAAAAAAAAAGAGAAGGGAAATGGGGAAGGGAGATTGGGAACAGGTGGGAAAAGTGGCAGTTTTAGATTGTACTTTTCCCCCATGAGCACAATTATTCTTCAGACAGCAACTTGTATGTCTCTGGCTTTTAAAAATTATTTCCTATTATAATAATTAAGAGCCTGTCCCTGCACCACTGAAGTGCGTGAGAGATTTGTTATTGACTTCAAGGGCTACAGGATCAGGACCTAAACTGACTTTCCAGTAATTTAGGGCCCAATCCTGCAAAGACTCCCTCTGTATGTATTCATTCTCCAAATCCATTGCAGGATTGGGCCTTCGTGTTTTCAACAGAAAATGGTAACTGACGTTGCAGATGAGCCAAAAATTGCAGCTGAAAGGGTAACTGGGGGCATGGGAAAAGAAGAAGGAGCCTAAATAGTCCAGGTAACCTAAGTAAAAAGAAATAAAAAATGAATACATCAATAAATACATTCAAAATAATAGAGGAAGAAGTGTTTATAACCTTTTCTCTAACATGTTATCTTAGCCTTCCAAGAACAACTACTTTTCATATGGGAAAGATACACCACAGGCAATTTTTTTTAGAAGCTTTCCGAAAAAAAGAAAAAAAGGAGATATACTCTAATAATAAGAATCCATAATCAGGTGTACATTAGTAGGTTATTGGAATACTCCTCAAAGAGATAAAAACACCAGGTTTCCAGCCTCATGGTTCACAATGCTACTGAGGCAGTAACTTATGGATACAAATTCAACGAGGGTCTATTGTGATACCTGTCCCAATGTGCACTGTTCTGATATTCCAAATATTTGTTACATATATATATATATATATCAAAATAGGCCAAATTCATCACTGGCTGAGGTAAACAGTGATAGAATACATTGGTGGCAAAGTATGTGAAGAGGGTAAAAAGGCTGTTAGCACAAAGTACCTGCAGCGTCTCTTAATGGAGCAGAAGAGTTTAAGGAACCCAGACTTTCCAAAAGTGCTGTCTGAAAAAGGCTCATGACTAGGGCAGCCAAGAAGTCAGTTAACGGAGTATCTCATCCAGGGATTCCCATCAGTCGAACTCCAATGGAAATTAAAGCTGCCCACAAGGGATTCATACCTTCTGTCAACATTACTAATGTTTGAGCAAGACTGACAGGGTGCTGATCACAACTTAGCAGTCAGTGCAGACTGGGATAAATCACATTCAGTAATTATATCCTGGCTTACTCATGATTAACTGATACAATACGTGAACATGATTTGTCCTGGTCTACAGTGACTGCTGAGTCATGGTCAGCATCATGTCAGCTAACTCGTATCTTCAGATTCATGTTCAAACACAGTAAAATATTGTAATGTGGACAAACATACAAAAAACAGAGACAGTCTGTCCCTCTTCAGCTATAATGGGTTTTGCTGGCACAGATGGGAGTACTTGACACCTCCCTGACCCAGCTTTGCTGAAATCGGCCTATATATATTTTTTTTTAAATATTGAGTTACCTTTTAATTGCAGTTGAAAAGTATTCTGTTGATGGAAAATTTCCCATATGTTTACAATACCACAAACAATGAAAGCACTCAGAATGTATTTTAGAGCAGTGAAAGTCTGAGAAGATAATTTTAAAGAATAGAGGGTTACTCACCCTGTGCAATAAGTGAGATTCTCCTAGATTTGTGTCCCTACGAGTGCTCCACTGTAGGTGTGGCAGCACCTCCTGCACCTGGGATTGGAGATCTTCTTCAGCAGTACTGTTGAACCACACATGTGCACCTCCCCACTCTCGCACTGTGTGCGTGATTTATATATAGCACTGTGTGGTCTGACCACCCCCAGTTCCTTCTATGTCACAGAGCTTATGTTTTTGGCTCTGAAGCAGAGAGGAGGAGGGCGAGTAGTGGAGCACCCATGGGGACACACATCTCGAAGAACCTCAGTTACTGCACAGGGTAAGTAATCCTCTCTTCTTCTTCAAGTGATGTCCCTATGGGTGCTCCACTGTAGGTGACTATAAAGCAGTGCCCCTAGTTAGAAGGCTGAGATTTCGGAGGGACAAGTAATGCTGATGATAGGATAGCACGTCCTAGAAGAGTGTCTGTTGCGGTGTCATGCATAATAACGTAGTGCCGGACAAAAGTGTCTGTAGATACCCCTGTGGCAGCTTTACAAATGTCATCAATGGGGACATTATTAAGGAAAGCTATCGAAGTGGATAATAAACACATGAAATGTGCTTTCATTGCAGTAGGAGATTGTGTATGGTGGAGCCCGTAAGATACACTGCGAGATCCACTTGGAAATGGCTGTGCCTTTGGATTTTTCAATGGTTGAGAGGAATAATTGTGGTGATTTTTGGAAAGGTTTAGTCCTGTCCAAAGAAAACACTAATGCTCGTCTCACATCTAAGATGTGTAGAGTCTCCTGTTGGTTACTATGAGACTTTGGGTACAAGCAAGGAAGGTGTATCAATTGCTTGAGATGGAAAGATGATGGAATCTTAGACAGAAATCTTGGATGTGGGTTTAGTGTAACTTTGTCTCTGTGACACAGTGCATATGCTGGATATCCCATAACAGCCGTGATTTCGCCAACTCATTGGGCAGAAGTGATGGTGACAAGAAAGGCCATTTTCTCTGATAGATGCACGTAAGAATAGGTTGCCATTGGTTCAAACAGGGGTCTAGTCAGAGGAATGTAGGACGAGGCTGAGGTCCCAGGTACGAGTCGGGTCTCGTATGTGGGGGAAAGGATTTTGGAGACCCTTCAGAAAGTGTTTTGTGAGCAGGTACATGAAGACGGCATGGCCGTCTATTTGGCAGTGAAAAGTAATGACTGCTGCCAAGGGTACCCAAATGGAGCTGGTGGATAATCCTGATTGTTTAAGGTGTAACATGTAGTCCTGGATAAGTGGTAGTGGAGCACATGTTATGTCAACCTGATGGGAGGCACACAGCATTGAAATCTGTTCCATTTGTGAATGTAAGTGTGTCTAGTCATGTCATGCCTGTAATTCAAAAATATCTGTTTGACTGCATCAAAACAGGTTATTTCTGAATCCTGAAACCACAAAAGGAGCCAGGCTTTGAGGTGGAGCATCTGTGGATTAGGATGGAGGATGCACCCTGTGAAAGGATCCGTGGCATTGGATGGAGAAAGATCGGTTGGCATACTATCATGTGAAGGAGGTATATATACCAAACTTGTCGTGGCCATGTTGGAGCTATAAGAATGATGTGAGCTTGGTCCTCCTATATTTTGTGAAGTACCCAGAATAGAAAGAAAATGGAGGGAAGGCATAGAGGAGCAGTGCATCCCATGTGATAAGGATAGTGTCTCCCAGCAAGCCATGCCCCACTCCTGCTCTGGAACAGAATTGAGAGAAACAGGTGTTTTGTGGTGTGGCAAACAGATCTATGGTAGGACATCCCCATTGGTTGAAATTGGACTGAAGGGCTCACATATCCCTTCGTGATTATGAGAGAATCTCCTGCTCAATACATCTGTGGTGGTATTCTAGTGTTCAGGGAGGTATGCTGTTGAAATGGTGTTGTATTGGATACACCAGTTCCACAATTTGAGGGCCTCTGAGCATAAAGATTAGGACCTCATTCCACTTGCCTCTTGATGTAAAACATGCAGGCAAGATTGTCTGTCAAGACTCTGATGGTGTGATGTTCAAGAAGAGGGAGGAAATGTCAGCAGGCATTGCAGACAGCTTGTAGCTCTAGGAGGTTTATGTGTAGACTATATTCAGTCAATGACCATCTGCCCTGCACTGTGTGATTGTGGAGATGTGATCCCCAACTGACTAGGGAGGCATCAGTTGTTAGGATCCTGGTCGGTGGTAAAAGGAACTCCAACACAGAGGTTGGTGGGCTGTGTCCACCAAAGTAGTGAGTTCTTGACTCTTACTGGCATGGATATGACTTTATGGAGGCTGTGTTTGTGGGGGAGATATGCTGTACAGAGCCATGACTGATGATATCACATGTGGAGTCTTGCATGCCTGACCACGAAGTGGCCGCTGCCATGTGCCCTGGTGTGACCCGTCCATGCCTAAGGTAGCCATCTGAAAATGCCAAGGTCAGATTTCCCCAGCACTGGTGGGTAACACTGAAGTTAGACTCAGCAACCAGTCAGAAACAGAGCTTCTGATTCCCCACACCGGTCATCAAGAAGCTAAAGAAAAATTCCACAGTCCCCTTTACTGCATTTCAGTCTCTGGCTCCCAGTCAGCAACTAGGTCCAGTAAAGAGATAAGTTATTTAAACTCCATTCCCTTTACCAAAATGTTCTCATGACCCCAAAAGATCAGCCACATTGTCAGATCAATATAAGCTTGGATCTTACCCAAAATATCACACTGCCAGTCAATTCCTTTAGAAATTAAAACTAAAGGTTTATTATAAAAGAAACAAACAAGGTGAAAGGTGTTATATGATTAAAGCAATCAGATATATACAAATGATTTGAAAATCCAATATCAGATTCTCAGTAGAATTTTGGAACTTGAGGGCTTGTACAGTCCCTCTGGTGTACATCCAGTACCTGGATAGGTCTCAGTCCTTTCTTTCACCGCTTCAGTTGCAGATGAGTTATTCTAGAGGTACGAAGCAGGAATGAAGATCACATGGGATGGAGTAGCTGCCTTTTATGACCCTTTGCCATGTGGCTTATGGAAATTCACAGAAACAAGATGGAGTCCAGGTTCACCTGGGTAAGTCCTAGTGACTCATAAGGTGTTGCCCCTGGGTTCTTTCCCTGGGTTCATTATACCTTTGAGTTCCCTTAATGGGCCAATAAGCAGGCTTATTGCTGCTGCCATCCTGTCTGGGTGTCGCCCAGAAATACAGCACAAGTTGATATACAGATATATCAAACATACCCATAAATTACAACACAAATATGATACTTTCACATAAACAATATCATCATATTTAGCAAATTATAATCTTTCTAATGGTACCTGGCATATCTTGTACAAATGATTGTAATTTTGCAATATTGATGTTAAATAATATTATAAATGGTCACCTCTAATCCAGACAGTATCACACCTAGAAGTTGGAGGCACATTCTGGCAGAGATCTGGGGGCAGACTTGTATATTGGATGTCAGATCTAATATGGCCAAGAACCTGTGAGGTGGTAGGAAGGCTCTGGCATGTATGGTGTCCAACTGTGCACCGACGAATTTCAGGTATTGTACTGGCATTAAAGTGGACTTTTCAAGGTTCACAAGGAGGCCCAGTTTCGTAAAAAGGACCATTGTTATGTGAACAGCTCAGAAAGTGTTGGTCTCGGATGAGGTCTTGAGGAGACAGTCATCTAAATATGGAAAAATGACGACATCTTGTTTCTTTAGGTAGGCAGCAATTACCACCAGAACCTTGGAGAACACCTGAGAGGCCATCGATAGTCCAAAAGGCAGTAACTTGTACTGGCAGTGGTCGTTGCCCATGAAAAATCAGAGAAATTGTCTGTGACCAGGGTGTATTGTGATATGAAATTATACGTCTTGGAGGTCGAGGGCTGAGAACCAGGCTCCCTGTTCCAGTGCTGGGATAATAGTGGAGAGGGTAACCATCTTGAAGTGTTGCAGTTTGACTAACTTTTTTAGATTGCAAAGGTCAAGGATGGGTTGCCAGCCGCCGGATTTCTTCTGAATGAGGAAGTAGTGGAAGTTGAAGCCCTGTCCCCTGTGCTGGAAAAGGACTGGTTCGAAAGCTCCCAGCTGCAGAAGGTAATTTATTACTCCCCATAGAATGGGCTCTTGAGAAGGGTTCCTGAAGAGGGCCGGGGAAAAGGGAGGGCAGGGTGGGACTGATAGGAAGGGATGAAGTATCCTTCCTTGATTATCTCTAGAAACCACTTGTCTGAGGTTATTAGTCTCCATGATGGAAGAAACGGAGCTAGTCGGTTGCCAAACTGGTGGGACATCAAAGATGGTGGGGATGACTGGAAGAGAGGAAGGCTTCTCAGGGCCTTGACCACACCTTCAAAATTGTTGTTTCAGTGGGGATGTGTGAGAGGTAGCTCCCTGAAGAGTGGATTGTCTATGCTTGAAGGGAGGCCTTTGTATTTAGCGCGAGGTGTCACAGTGCCATGGAGGAGTATATTGCAGTGGCCAGGAGCAAGAGGGGTGGTGGTACTTTCCCAGATGTCTCTTCAGCGCAGGTGTGTAAATGCCAAGAGATCAGAATGTAGCCTGGGAGTCTTTAAGGGAATACAGGGAATCATCTGTGTGCTCCAAGAATAGTTTTTGGACCTCAAAAGGTAAGTCTTCCACAGTAATTTGTACTTCTTTAGGAAAACCCAAGTAGTAGAGCCATGATGCACGCCTCATGACTACAGCAGTTACAATGTATCAGGTAGCAATGTTTGCAAAGTCTAAAGAGGCTTGTAGGGCTGTATGGGCTAGGAGGTATCCTTCCAATATTAGGGATTGGAGTTGCTCTTTCTTGACTTCTAGGAAGTCATGACAGAGTTCCTCCAATTTGGAGTAGTTTAGTAGTTCTACTTAGCCATCACAGCCTCGTAGTTCAAGATTAAAAATTGGAGCGTGGCCAATGAATATGGCTTGCGTCCAAAAAAGTCTACACTTTTCAATCCTGTCTAGATTGCTAGCAGGGGATTGGTATTGAGGGCCTTTCTCTTGGACCACAATGACCACCAGAAAATTTGGGGTAGGGTGCAAGAATAGAAATTCACCGTCTTTCACCAGAACGTAGTACATTTTGTCAGAGAGATGGACACTGGAGTCTGCAAGAGCACTTTTGCAGAGTCGAGAAGAGCTTCATTGACTGGTAGCATGATCTTGAAGGAAAAGGATGTGTGGAGGATATCAAGCAGGTTATGCTGATGATCCTTTATTTCCTTCAAAGGAATCTGCAGAGAGTCTGCAATCCTTCAGAATAATTCTTAAAAATGTCTGAAGTTGTTGGCAGATGTAGGTGATGGAGGCATAATAGTCTCATCAGGAGGGGAGGAAAAATGTAAAGTTGGTGGCGCTTCCTCCTCCTTTTCCTCCTTTTCAGTCTTCACCAAAGGGGGTTCAGTCTTTGAAGTGCGAGAGAGAGACCATTGAAAATGGAGAGGTGTAGGTCTCTGGCTTTGCTCCCTGGGAGGTTTCTTGAATTGTGCCTGTACATGGCCCAAGGTTCCCAAAAAGGCTAGTGTGGAGAGAGTGGAACATGTGGTTGCATCCATGGTGGCCCATACCAAGATAGTGGACCAGATGTGGGTTGTGCATACTGAGAACGAGTAGGTGGGATCTCTCTGGCAGACAGGGGAGCGATAGAGCTCTCCTCCTCTTCTTCTTCCTCCTCATTGCAGGAGAAGGGAAGTACCATCCTTGGGGGAGAAACGGAGGAGTGTTATGAGTCTGCAGAGGAAGGTGGAAGTGGGGGTGTTCTAGTCAAAGCAGAGGCGACTCAGGAGTGTCTGAAACCAGAAGGTCTTTAAAGTATCTAAAGCCCTGTGAAGGGGGAAAAAGTGCCATTGGTCCGATGTACGACTCAGTGCCCAAAGAGAGATGTATTTCCCAAAAGGTGTCAGTAGATGGAGCTAGAGACTTGGTGAGTGCCGACAACTTGGCTGGTGCTGATGGTTTTGATGGTGCCAAGGGCTTTCTTGGTGCTAAGGGCTTCGATGGTGTCAAAAAGGAAGACAGTGCTGACAGTTTTGCTGGTGCTGTAGCTCCTGTAGTCGGCTTGGCTCAGTCTCAGAGGTGAGAGATGCTGACGAGAGCTGTAAGTCTGCCTGGTTAGGGTCTTTAGACTGCGTTTTTGTTCCAGTACCAGAGGTACTCAGGCGGGCCATGTAGCAATGTCCCCTATCAGATGCTGTTAAGGCAAATGACCTCGCAGAGGAGGTTGTTCTTTCTGGTGGGCTGTGCCTCAAAGGGGGAGAAGGGAGTGATGACTGGCAGATGACCTGGCAGAACATGGGGGCCTCACTGGGGGAGAGTCCAGGCCCAGGTCTGATGCAGGTTGCAGTGATTTCTCCATAAGAAGTTTTAAGCGAATGCTCTGGGCTTCAGGCCGTGGCAGTTGGAAGACTTTGTGGACTGTGTTCCTCTCCAAGACAGCAAATACACTGCAGGTGGCCCTCCATTACTGGGAAGGCCACCGGACAGGAGACGGATCTTTTAAGCCCTGGGGATCCAGGCATAAGGATGAGGAAAAAAAGCTTCCTGGTCAGGAAAGGCGGGAAAAAATTAAATCTAAGCTTTGAAATAACTGTAATGGTAAAGTAAAAACAAAAAAACTGTTAGGTTTTTTTTTTTAGGAATAGAAGAAAGGAGAAAAAGAAAAAAAACCTAACTACACTACAGCTAACAGGTAAGGCACTAACTACTGAGGGAACAGGAGAAGCAAGCTCTGCTGCAGATTGCGTCCCAGACCAAAAGGTGGTAGAGAAGGAACTGGGGGCAGACGGACTGCACAGCACTATATATACGTCCCGTGCACAGCACTAGAGGGGGGAGGTGCACATGTGCGGTCCGACAGGCACTGCTGATGAAGATCTCCTATCCCCAGCACAGGGGGCGCTGCCGCACCTACAGTGGAACACTCATTGGGACATCACTCCATGAAGAACCATAAAGACTGCAACCCTGCAAAGCAATTCCAGCATTAACAGGATTTCATGTTTAACAAATTGTTTGCACAGTGCTTTGAAAATGAATAGTGTTATCGAAGTACTAAATGGCCATAGTGGTAGCAGTAATATGGTAAAACAGCTCATTTTAATTTTATGTACAAAGGAGTACTTTCCCACAGTAGCTTCAGTTCATAGAAGTATCTTCTTTAATCGATCAGCATGTTATATTTAAAATTCTATGTAATGTACCTCAAAATATGCTTTTGTTTTTGCAGAACTTCGAGCCTCTGCATGCCACGCTTTTAGGATAGTTTTGTTCAAATTGTCATTAAAGACCTGTTGTATTCTCATTGCTGCCACTAGAAAAAATGTATTTGATTACAAAAGTTAGGAAAGCAAGGATCTCATTTCTGCATAAATGTTAAATGGCTTTGATTAAATGTAATTCTATAGACAACCATCTCTACAGATTTATAACTGTCAACCGCTGTTTTTTATAATGATACAAGCAGCAACAACATTCTCACAGTATATGTACCGATTCATACATATGCAGTAAGTTAGCAGAATGTGTTATATGATCTTATTTTAATAGCAATCTATAAAGACATGATTAATCTGCAAGTTGGATCTGCCAAAGCCAGTAAATTCACCAATTCTTAAACTCCAAATCAAGTAGCAAATCTGAATTGTGCTGTCACAGCAGAAAAAAAATGAATGCTGCCCTCACTGAAATGGAACAAGACATAACACATTCACTGACTTACATGTAACACTTTGAGAGTATGCAGGTTCAAGAATAAAGGCAAATTAGCTTTTTCAATACAATTTTAAAATGCAGCCTTAACTTAATCTCTATGAAATTTTATATTTTAAATGCTATAGTTCGTTGTCCAGTATATCTGATCTGAATTTTTTATTTAAAAGATTTGATTTTTAATAACGAGCTAGTTTCAGAAAGGAAATGGTTTAAAAAGGATTGTCAAACTACACATTATTATAAAACTCATAGATTCTATCTTTGTATCATTGTGATTACACTTCACTGAATTTTCTTAAAAACTGTCACTTTCATTTCCAACAAAAATTCTTGTATCATTTATAGTTGGTTTATACGCAGCTTTTTATTTGGTCTCTTTTTCCTTTAAAATTATATATTTTGCAATAGATTTTAAATAATTTTTATATTTCTCATACAGAAAACACTATACAAATACACTGGCCAAATTCTGTTCTCCAGTTTGTAGGGGTACCAACAGAAGTTTGTATCTGAGAGTAAAATTTGGCATTTTATTCCCAACCCTGAAAACTCTAACTCAGCCCAGTAGTTCTTGCTCACATGAGTAGTCACATTTAAATCAACGGGACTATTTGTTTTAAGTAAAGACTGCTCCTGCAAGAAGAATTCTCAATTGTATATTTTGATATTTTAAATATATCCTAAAAATGTTCACACTAAATTTATGTCACTGTTCTTACACACACAAACTAAATTGTCTTAAAAGTCAAAATGAACAAACTGAACAATTTAAAAAACCTTTAAACTATTTACCTGGTCTTTGGGTCACAAGAACTCTTACAAATTAAATGTTTATAAATAACTCAATGATCTTTTAAAAGTCACACAGATGTCACACAACAGAGTTTGACATGAACCTAAATTAAACCAGCTCTGCAAAAAGGATTCTGGTGTTACTTTTTAAAAACAGATCTTCTATTAAAACAGTTCTGACACTAGATCTTAGAATTATATCCCTAAGAATAACAATTTCATGTGTCATTTTTCATCAAACTCAAAACCAGAAAAATATTTTATACAAAAACTCATTTTCTCTGCAGTGAGACTTACAAGATCTATTTTTGTCATATGAGAATATTGTACAAATACTTACAATAATCTAAAACCCTGTGAATAACAGAGTATGTAAAACTATAAATGAGTTGCATGCACAAAAGT
This sequence comes from Emydura macquarii macquarii, assembly GCF_026122565.2. Classification (NCBI taxonomy): domain Eukaryota; kingdom Metazoa; phylum Chordata; order Testudines; family Chelidae; genus Emydura; species Emydura macquarii. Next base: position 39,292,827 of record NW_027132773.1, on the reverse strand, counting down.
GTTCAAAGACGCACAGCTTGTGTTGCGCAAATACTATTAAGCTTATAGTATATAAATTGTACTTTTGTTTATGCAAAACAGCTTGTAATACTTACATGCTATTTGTTCCTTGCGAAACTGTACCAAAGCTCTCCACTTCTGTATTATTACTTTAGTTATTCTGGTATCATAATGATCTGCTGCAGCAGCCATCTTCTGCTTTACAAGTGCTCTATGGTTTTTTTGCAACTGACAATATTGCATCCATCCACTGCAATGGTAAGGCACAGTTAATTTATTAATGTGGTTCCTGACCTGGATGGAATAAAATCCATAAACCTCTGCAACTTGATACAAAGCATATGGCAGACAAGCTGATCAACATAAACTTAAAGGCTCAAACTAAGTCACATGATGACTGTCATTTTTTTTTTTTCAATAAAATTATTTTTGCTGATATTTTTCAATAGTTCCTCCTAGCCATACCATTTTAATAAAGTTTCTGCCTTCAATTACTATGCTATATCATCACTCTAAAATATCTGACTGATTCTATTCATTACTTGCTCCAGCTAGTATGTGATTATTGAGGCACATGCTTAAAGTTCAGCATGTATATAAGCAATTTCCCAAATAATGATGGATTTAAGCACATGCTTAAGTGCTTTCCTGAACTGGGGTCTAAAATATTTTATTTAAGTTTCTCTGACAATGTGAATCAAAATTAAAATGAAAAAATATAAATAAATCAACATTTAAATCTACACCATTCTATCCTTCTGCAAAAATACATTAAACATTGTTCTTGTTCTGTTAAGTGACACAGAAGTATTCAGAGCCCAAAGAGAAATATTTTCTCAAAGAATCACATATTATTTATTTATTAATTATATATAGTATCTTTCTTTGTGAGAGCAGCATGAAAGACAGCCACTGAAATGAGGCTTTATGAAAGCACTTTTATTTGTCAAAAAATCTCCTCTTTGGAAGCAAAATGTAATTTAACTGAACATAGCTGGGAGCTACTGTAAATGTAACTTTTTATGGTTCTAATCCAATTCCTACTGTGAAGTCAGATAACAGCGAACCCTGAAATAAGGGAGAAGTCTTATGATTTTTACTAAGATTTTTAACCATTTTGATTAGCATAGTTATATATCAGGCACATGCACTATCACTATTCTCCACCCAAGAAATAATAGCTTTTTTTGGACCTCTAGTCTTATCTCCCCTAAATGTTAGTTCCAATGGAATACTGGTTGGACTTTTGAAATTCACAGCCATAGTGAAGCGCTTTTCGATTAACGATTAATTCATTCAGAATGCATGTATATATATATCTCCCTTTTACAGAGAGAGAAATTGAACCACGGAGACAATAAGGGACTTCCCCAAAGTCATAAAGGAAATCTGAAGAAGAGGCAGGAAGATAACTCAGATCCTTGATTCCCAGTCCTATACTTTAACCCTATCCCAAAATACTCCTTCTCCATTGGGATTTTAGTACTCTGGCAAGAATAACCTGTATGAGAGGCTGTACAGGGAAGGCCTGATCCAAAATCCACTGAAGTTAAAAGACTTCCACTTTCAATAAATTTTGGATTGTGCTTGGAATTTATGAACATTCTGAGCTCACTACAATTTGAATACAAAATAACATTGCTAAAAGAGAGCAAAACCGAATAATCTAATCTGGTCATCTATCTTTATTCTGTTCATGATGCTGGCAGACCAAGCGCCAGCACATCCAAGGTCCAGGCTTCACTGATCACTGACAAATGCATAGCTAGAAACCATCTGGCTTACCTGTGGATTAGTATAGTTAAAACAGATATTAGTGTTATAAAAAGGTGTTTAGTGTTAAGACTTTGTGGAATGCTTGTAGGATGCTGCATGCAGTAATCCTACCTACAATGTCTGTATTCCATGCTATAAGGTAATACTTAAGTGTTTGCTCTATAACTGTAAAATGTTTGTTCTGAAACTATGTATCTCACCAAACCGGAAAAAAACTTCACTTAATGCAAAATGCTGGATTCCTACAGAAGATGTTATCTCCTGCCAATCAGGAAGGACTGCTGAGTCCATATAGGCCATTGTAGAACAAAGACTTTGTTGATTGCTTCTTCCACACACCCACGAAGGGGTTACCTGCAGAAGCACTCATCCCATCAGTCTGGACTCTAGGAAGGTGGAGATAAAAATCCCTGACCAGAAGGAATTATGTTCTCTTTATGATGTGTGAACTCTGAGGGGCAAAGACTCCTAAACATAAACAACAGATTCCCAAGCTGGTTGGCTTGAGTTAGACCCAAAGGACATAAAAGCTTGCTTATTATAGAATAAATTGCTTCTATTATACAGAATATTGCTTCTATTCCCTTTTGAATTTAAGATTGTGTCTCATTTGTGTGTATATGCTTACCTGCTTTAACCTTGTAAATAACTCATTTCTTTTTCCTAGTTAATAAAACTTTAGTTTATTTGTTACAGGGTTGGCTACAAGTGTTGTCTCTGGTGTGAGATTTAAGGTGCGAATTGACCTGGAGTAAATGACTGGTCATTTGGGACTGGAGTAATCTGAATATCTTGTGATCTTTAGTGTAAAGTGACCATCTTTCATAGAGTCAAGCTTGTCTGGATGGCAAAACAAATTGAAATCCCCAAGGGGACTGTCTGTGACTCCATCTTAAGGCTGTGAGCCACTCCAGACAGCATGACACAGTTCATGTTAATTACCAATGAAAACCACTTTTTTCTGCAATAACACTACATAAATATACTAGACAAAAAAGTATTCAGTAAAGTATTCCCCATTTACAGTTCATATACTTACTGAAAGTACAGTTTCTTTAAGTTTGTGCTGTAAAAGTTCCATGCTTTGCCACATAACTCCTCCGTCATCTAAACAAATAATTTATTATATTAATACACAAATTTAAAATTGGTGTTCCACAGTGATTGCTTAAAACATAGCCAAATTTACAAAACTTGGCATCTTTATTTTCCATATCAATCAACGCAGATTAAATGGTACTTTTCAAAGAAATGCATGTTCAGACACAATTTTCTGTCTATGACACTTTTCTATGTATCTTTCTTCCCCTACCAATTTCTTTCAATAAGTACACCTGCTCTGATAGGCATATAATCAGAAGTTAAAAAATAAATTTGCATTCAATATAAAACTGAATTGTATGTTTGAAGAAAGCATGAATTTGTTCCTCAAAATTCATTGTTTTAATGATAGAATGTTTCTAGCAATTAAATATATTTTATCTTTTGTTTTAAATTCTTCTCTTTTACTTTGTGGCTTGCTAGAATTTAATAACCTTGTATAGGATTCTGATCCAGTCCTTTTTTATATAATTGTACTTTTAAAAATACAATACTTTACAATAAATGGGGCCAAATTTTAAGAACATTCTTGATTAAGAGTAAATGCTCACAGTTCTTATACAGAAATGATCAAATTCTACTCTGTATAAAACTGAGGGCACAACTTGGCTCTTAGAGAACAGTGGTTCATTCTTATCTGGGATGCTGCTCCTGCTCTTTGAAAGATGTATAATGGCAGATTTAGCATGTTTTCTTTCTCCACCCATCATGCTGTACATACTATACAAGATAATCGTTTTAATCCTTAGAGTTGTTAGTGTAATATTTGTGCATTTGTAAGGAAGATGAAGCAGGTGATAAGAAGTCTTAATTAACCTTTATTTTTATAGAGCAGGTGAAAGTGAAACAAATACTGCTTTCAGATAGATATATGTATGCAACTCTAGTAAATTGAATGCAACTGAAAGCAGAATTTGGTCCAGCAGCTTACTGCTTCAGTTAAATTGCCATATTGGGCAGAGTGTTTCCTTGCATGATCATTGGACAATTTTCTTTTTTTCTTTTGCGATCATTTAAGATTATGCTTTTTGTTCCTAACATGTACCTGTTTCTAGAATAATAAAACCAAAATGGTTTCCTAGTCATGGCTTTACCTGCAATAATAAAGGGTCCAATTTAACAGTTAATACCATTTTCCAATGATATATCAATGTTCAGTTGCAGTTTCAGGTCCCTATAGCTAACCCTACAGAACATAACTTAATGGAGAATTTTAGAATGTAGTTAAAGTGAATGTACACTTTTGCAAATTGAGCAAATATCTTGAAACTATAGTAAAGAACAGAATTATCAGACACATAGATGAACACTATTAGTTGGAAAAGAATCAATATGGCTTTTGTAAAGGGAAATATACTGGAATTCTTTAAGGGGGTCAACATACATGTGGACAAGGTCGATCCAGTTGATATGGTGTACTTGAGCTTTCAGAAAGCTGCTGACAAGGTCCCTCATCAAAGGGTCTATGCAAACTAAGCAGTCATGGGATAAGAGGGGAAGTCCTCTCATGGATCAGTAACTGATTAAAAGACAGGAAATAAAGGGTAGGAATAAATGGTCAGTTTTCACAATAGAGAGATGTAAATAGAGGGGTCCCCCAATCTATACTGCAGCATATGCTGTTCACTTATGAATATGTTGATCATGAAAAAGGGTAAATAGTGAGGTGGCAAAATTTGCAAATGATAGAAAATTACTCAAGATAGCTAAGTCCAAAACTGACTGCGAAGAGTTACAAATGGATTTCACAAAACTGGCTGACTGGGCAATGAAATGGCAGACGAAATTCAATGTTGATAAATGCCAAGTAATCTATATTGGAAAACATAATCCCAACTATACATACAAAATGATGGGGTCTAAATTAGCTGAAACAGATCTTTCTAGCACACAAGAAACAGATCTTTGAGTCTTTGTGGATAGTTCTCTGAAAACATCCACTCAATGTCAAGCAGCAGCCAAAATAAAGCTAAAAGAATATTAGGAACCATTAGGAAAAGGATAGCTAACGAAGCAGAAAATATCATAATACCACTATATAATTCCAGGGTACACCCACACCTTGAATACTGCATGCAGTTCTGGTCACCCCATCTCAAAAAAAAAATATTAGAAATGGGAAAAATACAGAGAAGGGCAACAAAATGATTAAGGGTATGGAACAGCTTTCATATGAGCAGAAATTAAAAAGACAGACTATTTATCTTCAAAAAGAGGAGACTAAGGGACAATATGATAGAGGTATATAAAATCATGAATGATGTGCAGAAAGTGAATAAGAAAGTGTTATTTACCCCTTCACTAACACAAGAACCAGGTGGCACTCAATGAAATTAAATAGGCAGCAGGTTTTAAATAAACAAAAGGAAGTACTTCACACAATGCACAGTCAACCTGTGAAACTTGTTGCCAGGGCATGTCATGAAGGACAAAACTATAACTGGATTCAAAAAAGAATTAGATAAGTTCCTGGAAGATATGTCCATCAATGGCTATTAACCAAGATGGTCAGGGATGCAACCCTATGTTCGGGTGTCACTAAGACTCTGAATGCCAGATACTGAGACTGGACGACAGGGGATGGATCATTTGATGAATGCCATGTTCTGTTCATTCTCTTTGAAGCAATTGGCATTGCCCACTGTTGGAAGACAGGGTACTGGGCTAGATGGACCATTGGTCTAACCCAGTAAGACCATTCATATGAAAACTGTGGATAGGATTTTCTATCAAGTTGTTTTTTCTAAGATTAGTTTTTGGGATTCTGGATATTTAACTGAACATAGATTACTGATCAATCAAGTATGCTATTTGATGGAAGATGATCAATGATACTGAACATAAATTTAAACATCTGTCCCAACAAATATCTAATATCAGTGCATACATTTTATGAGAGAGAGATGTCACATACTTAATTTTTGCTGAACTACAGTAAAATATACAGATATTTATATGGATAATTTAAAATGCACCCTTCCAAAGTCTTGCGTACATGTAAAAAAAATTCATAAATTATACGGGACCATTGTCCAATTCTAAAAAACCTTCTTCATTTCCTTTGCCAATTACCTTAATGTTCTTATTTAGTAGAATCAATCAAACCAAATAATACACAGAAAATCATGAAACTGAGTCCAGATGCACTTGGAAAGATTGTAACACAGAAGTTCATTACATTTGTAATTCTGTCCATTTTTGTAAAGATACTACCATTATTGGACAACATGCCAATATGAAGATGTACATTTTGGAAGATCACAGAACTAATTAATAGAAATAAATGCAAGGTACCACCATTCATTCACATAAACTATAACAGAAATGGCAGAATCATGAAATAAACTTGAAGGCAGAATTAACCCTTCTGTTTTGAAAGATTTTTTTAAAGTACAGATTCAGTGCAATTGTTCAATGATTGTTACCAGCTGTTCATCATTTAGTCCAAAAAGGATGTGCAAATAAGTTTCTGAAATCCTCTTCAATTTTGGTCTTAAGGAGGAATCAATACATGTATCCCTGCAAAAACAAACAAGTAAATCATGTAAACCACATTAGTAACACTGAAGGAAAATTAATCTCCTCTTTACAGTTAATGGATTATTATAACATTACACTTATCCCTTAGTTAATAACCATACCACTTTCATTCCAACTACGTTAATGAGACAAAGTTTTCAAATTATGTTCACCTACTATATGAAAACAGATTATGTTCAGTGCTATGTTCAGAGATACAGAGGAGTCATTTTGGGCCAGAATTTAATCAATTTTTTAAAAGATATAACCTGATGGAAATACTCAAGAAACAAAATATTTTTTCCACTCTTAATGTTGATTTTTTCCCAAACAGCCACTATTTATGTATGACTTACAGAACCTCATGCAATGTTTTCTGCTGCTGTAAAGTAGTCTGTGAGCATGCACCGGGAGTAAAAGTAATTTTAAAAAAACTTAATCCCATAGCAAAGTGAACAAAACAAAGCCATGTTGATTTATGCTTCCATGAGAAATACAGAAAAAAAAATTTGTCAGAGGATAAAATCAATAGAAGAAATTATATTTTCAACCTTTTAACAAGACATTACAAATAATGAAAAGTAAACACAGAAGACCCCATAAATATGGACCAAACTGTTACATTTTGCTACCAGTGGACAGTAGGCATGTGCAGAGTCCCATTAGCCCATGGAGCGCTCCAGGAGGGGATTTAGTATGCAAAGACTGCACAAACTGTATCATTCATAGGTATTGTGAAATCTGCTCTATAGGTCACCTGGCCCACTCCATGGGCTGATGCAGAGGGAAGCAAGGACATGGCCCCATGTCACCCTCACCTCTCATCCTTTTGGGGTGATGTGGGATCCTGATGGCTTAGGGAAGCAGCAACTACTCAAGTGCAAAGACTACAATTGTGTGACCCTTGCACAGGTATGCAAGGGAGGGAGGTTCCATGAATATTTCTCCTCCCTCCTATGCACCTGCACATGGGCCAGTCACAGACTGGCCCTATGAAATCAGAGCCACTTTGAACTACAAAAGGCAAATATTTTTTCTAGCATTCAACAAGACTTTTCTCCATTGTCTTCTGCTCCCCCCTCTTCTTTTGCCATCTTTATTTCCTAACTACTCTAGCTGTTATCTAACTATGAGTACCAACTATGTCTTTTTGGGCCTGATCCAGCAAGGTGCTGAACACCTCCATTTCTACTGACTTCACTGGGTGTTAGTGTGCTCAGCACCCCACAGAAACAGTCCTTAGTAAACAGAATGCATCAGTGATGGCAGATGCATGGAAGCAGATTCCTGAAAACTGCATGTTATATAGTCATCCAGTCTGTCTATTTAATATAAACTTTAATACAAATTGATTTAAAACCAATCCTGCTCTCCTTTTTGGACAAAATTCTCACTATATTCTAGAATGTAAGCCTTTGTAGAGAGTGCGTTACTAACATCTTAATTAAGAAAAACACTCATTTTCTCTTTTTTTTTTTTTCCTACATCTGTTCTTCCTTTATACTACCAGTTTAGGAGAAGGATACAATATTTGAGGCTTTCCTACAAATTATTCTATAGCTCAATTTAATCATTATGATAGTCTAACACTCCAGGCTTCATTATTGCATTCATTATCTCTAGGAATGAAGCTGCACACCTGGAAAAGCTCCACTTTTTACAAAACACAGCAGCCCAGCTGCTTAGCAATACAGATCATCAAGAGCACATCAAACTACTACTCTGCTCCCGGAATTGGTTTCCCACAGAAAATAATCCAATTCAAGATCTCTCTCCTGATATTTAAAGCTCCTAGAGACTGGAATTAAGTATTTCAGAGATCACCCCTTCACAAGCATAACCTCACATGAATTACAGTGGAACCATGAAACTATTCACCTATAAGTGAAGGATCTTGAACAAGGAAACAGAACTTTCATAGGAGCTGGACCTACATTACTGAATTTATTCTCACAAGAGGTAAGTACACTCCTGGGGACTCACCATGTTCAAAACTCATCTTATTGACTTTACTTTCCCACAACAAACTAATCATACACACATATACTCTCTATGTCTCTCACAGCACAAACTATAAACTAATCAAGATATTTCTCCTACACATTGGGAAGAAGAAAAGCAAAAGAGAGCATGTCATACTGTTACTGTGATTTCTATTTTGAAGTACTTGGAAGGCACTGAGGGCCTGATCTACACTGGCAACGGAGGTCAACGTAACATCGCTTATGTCGACCTCGTAAAGCATTTGTCTACGCTGGTACGTTGGTTCCGTCGACAGAAAGCGCGGTAAAAGTCGACCTAATAAAACCACCTCCGCAAGTGGCATAGCACATAATTCGAATTTCATGGGTCAAATTTGCGTCAGTGTAGACAGAGCGTGACATAATTCAACGATAATGGCCTCCGGGAACTATCCCATAATGCCCCGTAGTGACTGCTCTGGACATTTGCTCACTGCTGTACTTGGCCACACGAACAGGAAATCACCCCTCCCCTCAAGCCCTGGGAAAATTTGAATTTTCATTTCCTGTGCAGCCAGCATGGAGAGAGCTTTGTAGCTGAACTCATCATGGCGACTGCAAGGCCCAAATGCGCTCCAACATGGAGTCGACTAGAGGTTTTGGATCTCATTGGTCTGTGGGGCAAGAAGTCCATTATGGCTCAGCTCAGAGCCAGCAAAAGAAATTTGGACATATACGGGAAGATATCCCAGAGCATGTTGGAGAAGGGGCACAAAAGGGACATGCTGCAATGCTGTGTGAAGATCAAAGAGCTACAGCAGGCATATCAGAAAGCTAGGGAAGTTAACAGCCGTTCTGGCTCCTCGTCCAAAACATGCCGCTTCTACGAGGAGCTGCATGCAATTCTCAGCGGCGATCCCACCACAGTGCCGCCACACAGCATCAATACCTCCGCTGGATCCCAGTCCAGGGAGAATGATGAGAACTCTGTGGACGAGGAGAGCAAGGTGCAGGAGAACGGGGTGTTCATTCTTCCAGATAGCCAGGACCTATTCCTGACTCCAGACCAGTCCAGCAACACACAGGACAGCAACAATGATCATGATCCCAGGGAAGGCACATCTGGTGAGTTTTTTCTTCTTCTTAGCAGTTACTCTCGGAACAGATTATTTATGTGCAGAGGTATGATCCGAGAATCATCCATTGATATCTCAAGGAAACTTTCATGTAGGTAATCTGTTACCCTTCTGCACAAGATTTCTGGGGAGGGCAGCCTTGTTTCTTCCGCCATGGTAGGATACTTTACCATGCCACGCTGCAATCAAATGAGCCGGAATCATGGTGGAACACAGCATAGCAGCATAAGGGCCAGGCCTGTATCCCGCTGTGTGCAGCAAATCTTCCCTTTCCTCCTGTGTTACCCTCAGGAGACTGATACCGCCCATGGTCACCTAGGGAAGACTGCGCATGTTTAAAGTACCTAAGCTATACAATCGATACCCTATACTCCTCTAGTCCCCTTTTTATGGGCATATGGTGTCAGTTCTGTAACTGTTCAAAGGTATCTGATGATACAATTAACCCACGGTGTGCTCTGAGCAACAGTGCCCACCTCATCCCAAACCGTTCCTCTGAATATAACCGTGACGCCCGGTCACCCCTCTCCTACCTTCCTTTTGTACTGTTCTTTTTTAGTGATATTTAAGCCTCTCTATAGCAGATTAAAGTGCCCCTGGCTTAACATCTCTGTAACGGCAGAGTGAGCCGACCCTTTTGAGATACTCAGAATCGAATGCAGGTCTGACTTAGCCTTGTGCACACTAAGGGGAGTATTTTTTACATTGTTGCAGTTGCTTCAGTTCTCTGGATCTGCTAACAATGGCAACGTTATGCATTTCTTTTCTTTCTATAGACACCTCGGCCTTGGCCTCCCCTTCCTCCCACCTCCCCCCAGAACTGGTGCAGAAAGACTTTCGTAGATCAGAAAGAGGAAAAAATCACGGGGCGATATGTTTGGCGAGCTCACGAACGCCCCTGCAGCCTCGGAGACAGAGCTCCGAGCATGGAAGATGTTCTTGCCCCAGAAACTGGACATAGACATGCAGCATAGAAGATCTGCACAGCAGCAGGAGCGCAGTATGAAGCAGGAGATGCTGCAAATAATGTGGGATCAGGCAGACATGCTTAGGCATCTTGTGGAGTTACAGGAAGAGCGGCAGCAGGACAGAGTCCCTCTGCAACCTCCACAATGCTCCTCTGCTGATCGCTTTGCTGCCCTCCCCCACCCCCAAGCGGCCTAGGAGGAGACTGGGCAGGCTGCAGTACGTGGTGCACTCCACCTTGGTGGAGGCAAGCAGAAAGACGTATGGTCCCGTTGAGAACTGTACTGCAAGCAACAACACTGTCACTTTAAACTGTGAATTAACACTCGCGCCCTCCCCTCACCCCCACCGGAATGTTCATAAATAAAACTTTGCAGCATTTCAATACATGTCTCTTTATTAAATCATAGATTGTTTGGGGAGGGATTTGGAGGGTACTGATATTGATGGTAGGGGGGATGGTACAGAAGGCACAAATCATACAGAAAACATTACTGCGTGTCATTGCAGAACCTGTTTTTCAATGCTTCTCGAAGGCGAAGCATTCCGCAGTCGGCTCTGAGCACATTGCTGCCATCTGGCTGCTCAAAATTGGCGGCCAGTCTTTCTACCTCCACAGCCCAACCCTGAGGGAACTTTTCCCCCTTCGCTTCACACACATTATGAAGAACACAGCACGCAGATATAACTGATGGGATGTTTTTTTCACTTACGTGCAGCCTAGTAAGGAGACATCTCCATCTGGCCTTTAAATGCCAAAACGCACATTCCACCACCATTCTGCAAGTGCTGATCCTGTTATTAAAATGCTCCTTGTCACTGCTGAGGTGCCTAGTGTATGACTTCATTAGCCAGGAATAAGCAGGATTCCACAGGATCACTATCGGCATTTCCACATCCCCGATGTTAATTTTTCAGTCTGGGAAGAAAGTGCCTGCCTCCATGTTCAAGAACAGACCCGAGTTCCTAAATATACGCGTCATGCACCTTTTCAGACCACCCCATAGATGTCTATGAAAAGACCTCTGTGATCCACAAGGACCTGCAATCCCATTGAAAAGTACCCCTTGCGATTTATGTGTTCTGTTGCAAGGTGGTCAGGCGCTAAGATAGGGATGTGTGTGCCATCAATAGCCCCCCCACAGTTTAGGAACCCCTCGCAGCAAACCTGTCCACTATGTCCTGCACATTTCCCAAAGTCACTACCCTTCATAGCAGAAGTCTATTGATGGCCCTGTACACTTGAATCACGGCAGCTCCCACTGTAGATTTACCAACTCCGAATTGATTTCCAACCAAGCGGTAACAGTCAGGGGTTGCCAGCTTCCACAGAGCGATGGCCACTGGCTTCTCCACCATCAGAGCTGGTCTCAAGTGAGTACTCGTGCGCTTCAGGGATGGGGACAGCTCCGCACAAAGTTCAAGGGAAGTGGCTTTTTGCATATGAAAGTTCTGCAGCCACTGGTCATTATCCCACAACTTCATAACGATGAGGTCCCACCAATCTGTGCTTGTTTCCCGGAACCAGAACTAGCATTCCACCAACTGCAGATGATGTGTAACAGCCTGCAGCAATCAGGAATTGTTCCGCTCGATAGCTTGTAGCAGGGCAGCCTTAGTGACAATGCTGTTGTCTGTGCTTTGGGTTCTCTCTCACCTTCAAAAATAATCCAGGATAAGCCGTGATGTATTTATGGTGCTCACAATAACAGTGTAGAGTTGAGTGGGCTCCATGCTCTACAGCAATGGCGAGCGCACGGAATAAACGATCAGTGCGAAAACCGGTTTCCTGTTTGTTTGGGGCAAGAAGGGAGGGGAAAGGAGCGCAGCATCATGGGACGATGAAAATCGTCCCAACAGCCTCTGCGGCTAGTTGCACTGTGTGATAACCACCCACAGGGCACTGCTTTGAATGTCAACCCAAGCGTGGCAAGTGTGGACACACGAGCCTAGAGCAAGGAGCATGGTGTGAACACGCTCCTGCAACTTCTAAAAATCGGCGGGTGAAAGTTGATTTAAAGTAAGTTGACTTCACTCTGCAGTGCAGAGATACCCTGAGATACTATACTGACAGCTCCAATATATATTTAGATAGCTAGTTACTAGGGCCGAATCCCACTCCCAGCAAAGTCAGTAGAAATATTCCCTTTGACTGCAGTGTGAATGAGATTAACCTCTTAACCTGTAGTTTCTTTTCCCCTACTGTGATGCCTAAATTTAAAAGAGAGAGAGAGGAAAGAAATAAAAAATTGAAAATAAGTCTATGACTAATTCAGTACAAATAGAGCTATATCCCTAGGTGGTGTAAATCAGCACTGACGTCAATGAAGCTATGCCAATTTATACCAGCTGGGGATATAGGCCATAATATTTATCTCAAAATTAGAAGTTTGATAATTATATGTTACAAACAGAAATATATTAAATACATTTAGTAAATACTCTGTGGACAATTCATCCAAAAAAATAGACAAAGAAAAAATATTTTCTATATTTTAGTACAAAATCTCAATATTAATCATCTATTTGTAATGTGCTATTAATCTCTGGGCATGAAGGATATTTATTTTGCCAGTCATATTAGTTAATGCAACATTAGTGCTCTTTAAAAATTGTCATTTCAATATTTTATACAACATAGCATACACAAAAACATTTGATATGTACCATAAAATACCATCTAGTCCCTTCTCCATTATTTCTCTGATCTTTTCTTCTAAAAATTTAAGTGGGTCCTCTGGGCACATAATAAATACACCACACAGCAAAGCCTGCAAAAAGGAACAAAGTAAATTAACATCTTTCCCATCCTGAAATTGTTATGCTAAACACAAGTACCAAATCATCTTCAAATAATATAACATTTATACAATTCTTCTCTATCCTTTTATCATTCTGTTTCTTTTATTTAATTCTTAGTTTAAATGCCATAATGTATGTATCTGTATATTCAAACTGTAGCTCTCAAGCCTCTGGTCATATCATAGCAACAAAACATATGGCACTTCTATAGTACTTTCCACTCAGGGATTTCAAATTTCTTGAAAAGCATTACTAAATTACTAAATTACTAAATTACTAAATATCCCAAAATAACCTTGTGAGGTAGAGAAGATGGGAAATTGGATCCCTCACCAGGAACTGATCCTATATCAAATAGTGATAGTGTTGTATTGCACTTGGGGAGAGGGAAGGGTTGCTTTTCAGCAGTGAGTTGCTAGGACTAGCTAGTTCATTTCTCACTTATGAATAATGAACAATGAACTAATTCATTATTCACTTTTTCAAAGATGAAAAATTAACAGGGTTTTCTCAATAACACAGACAAACAAGTACCTGGCAAGGCAATATACAGTTATCTGCCAAAATAAACATGTATTTAGAGGATTTGCTATTGGACTCTGTCTTTAAGTATGGCAAGAAAGATTAAACCAAATTCTGTGAACTGGTTAAATTACACACATAAGGCAAATTATGGCTAAATGCACATAGAAATATCCCAGAATACCCAAGGCTGTAATATGGATGTCATCTTTGACTGAACCCTGTTTCCACATCTAAATCTTGCAGCTTAATCCTACATAACGTCTCTAATAACTGGCCTAGCCTATCAGAACATTCCCCCAAAACTCTCATTCAGGTTCTTATAATTTTGCATCCTGACTATTGCAGATCTCAGGCCCTTCAAATCCATTAAAAATGCTATTGGTTAAATCATCTTCCTGGCTTGTCACTCTTACACCTCAGCCTCTTCTTTAAGCCCCTCTACTGACTTTCACTTAGTCAGCACATCAAATACACATTCCTTGTCTTTATCGTTAAGGACATTCACCTTATATATCTTGTCTAGTACCTTATCACAATGCCAGACACTGGCATTCTCTGCCAATGTTCCCAACCTTTACTGCCCACCAGTCAGCTTCTTTCTCAAAGTTTCCTCTAAACATTTTCTTCCATGCCACTCATTCTGCATGGGGAAAACTCAAAACAGCAAACAAACTTATAAATCCACTACTTTATCTTCTTTCAAAGCTTTCCTTAAGAATTGTTTCTGTCACAATGCCTACAAAAAGCTGCTAGCTGACCGTAGATGGGCAGATCATAAGCTGTGATTCTCTCTACACTTTCCTTCCATTTCCCATTTTCTTATTGTACCTCATTCCTACCATTCCCGTCACCCTCAAATAAAAAATAATAAAAACCCAACAAAATATGTAACTAACAAAACTGTGTCAATAATCACTCTGTTCACTTGTCTATATGTTATATCCAATCCTCACTATTTTAGTCTGCTGGATTCTAAACTCTCCCGGGCAGGGACTGTCTGCATCTGCCAGCACCCAGCACAATGGAGTTATGATCCTGACTGCAGTCTTTTGGCCACTATCAAAATATAAATGATTAATAATAAAATACCAATAATACTTAAAACAGGACAGAACTGTGGCAACTGTGAAATATTTGTTGACTAACATAAGTACACAAATACACTATTCATTCTCAAAATCAAAATAATCTGTACCAGGGGAGCAGGTTTGTATAAAGGGTCATAGAATCATAGAAGATTAGGATTGGAAAAGACCTCAGATCATCTTGTCCAACCCCCTGCTCAAAGCAGGACTAACCCCAACTAAATCATCCAACCAGGGTGATTGTTAAGCCGGGCCTTAAAAACCTCTAAGGATGGAGATTCCACTACCTCCCTAGGTAACCCATTCCAGTGCTTCACCACCCTCCTAGTAAAAACGTTTTTCCTAATATCCAACCTAGACCTCACCCACTGCAACTTGAGACCATTGCTCCTAGTTCTGTCATCTACTACAACTGAGAACAGCCTAGCCCCCCAATCATTTTCGTTGCCCTCCGCTGGACTCTCTCCAATTTGTCCACATCCCTTCTGAAGCGCGGGGGAGGGGGGGGGAACGAACTACACATAATACTCCAGATATGGCCTCAATAGTGCCGAATTGAGGGGAATAATCACTTCCTCAATCTGCTGGCAATGCTCCTCCTAATGCAGCCAAATATGCCGTTAGCCTTGTTAACAACAAGGCACACAGTTGACTCATATCCAGCTTCTTGTCCACTGTAACCCCCAGATCCTTTTCTGCAGAACTCCTGCTTAGCCAGTCGGTCCCCAGTCTGTAGCAATGCATGGGATTCTTCCACCCTAAGTGCAGAACTCTGCACTTGTCCTTGTTGAACCTCATTAGATTTCTTTTGGCCCAATCCTCCAAGTTGTCTAGGTCACTCTGTATACTATTCCTACCCTCCAGCATATCTACCACTCCCCCCAGCTTAGTGTCATCCGCAAACTTGCTGAGGGTGCAATCCACCCTATCCTCCAGATCATTAATGAAGATATTGAACAAAACTAGCCCTGGGATCAACCTCTGGGGCACTCCACTTGATACCGACTATCAACTTGACATCGAGCCATTGATCACTACCTGTTGAGCCTGATGATCTAGCCAGCTTTCTATCCATCTTATAGTCCATTCATCCAACCCATACTTCTTTAACTTGCTGGCAAGAACACTGTGGGAGACCGTATCAAAAGCTTTGCTAAAGTCAAGGTATATCAAGTGCACTGCTTTCCCCACATCCACAGAGCCAGTCATCTCATCATAGAAGGCAGTCAGGTTGGTCAGGCATGACTTGCCCTGGGTGAATCCATGCTAACTGTTCCTGATCTCCTTCCTCTCTTCCAAGTGCTTCAAAATGAATTCCTTGAGGACCTACTGTCATTGCCTGCCAGAATATGAGTGTGCAATAATACTGTTTTATCAGCATAAGTATAGTCTGCTTTTTCAGACATTTACATAGGGAAGGAGAACTAAGGACTGCATGAAAGAAAAGATAAATAACAAAATATCTTTATTTTACTTTAATGTATAAAACAACAAATAATGAACAACTTAAATTTACAGTATTTGAATATTTTAGTAAAATAAATGATAAATTGATTCTAACTTTAGTTCTACTGAACCTCTAGTAAAAAGACAATCTACAAGATGTATCAAGATGACAATAACTAGGTATATTCAGCAATATCAACAAGTATTATAAATCCATCATTTATTATAATAATTACAATATAAATAATACCATTAAGCAGAGTACTACATATGCAGACAGTATAGTGATGCTCTTCGTGTATGTTTTCACCTTAACATATTTTCCAAAAAGAACATAAGGCTGTTCAAATACTCCCTCTGCTGGGCTAAGCCAGCATCAGCTGGCTAAAATTACTACATTTTACATAGATTTGGAGCTCTCCTATAGCTTTTTTTTTTTACTTGAATGTGCACTCCTTTTCTGTCAATGGATCTTCTAGGTAGTAAATGGGCATAGTGTATGTACAAAAATTTGAACAAAGAAAATACAAAATATGTGACCAAATATTGGGTTCTGCAGATCTTAAATTTAGATCTGGGAATTCCTATTTAAAAAATTGTACAAAAAATGGTGTCTTACAGCCTGATCCTATAACCCTTAGTGATGTGAGTAATCCTTAATGATGATAAGGCCCGATACAGATGTGAGGAAAAACTGGGCCTAAACATCACAAAGGTTGACTGGTTCTCGTTAACTTCCCTAAGGTTCCAAGTGATTCTTTACTTACCCTAAAGAAATAAGACTTGAGATAATTAATAAAGCTTATAAATTAGGAAAATTATTCCTAACATTCAACAACTCAAATGAAAGCACAGCCACACACCATCAGATAGTCACCTCTCACTTAACACAACATTCCCTAGTTAACAACAAAACAATCCAAAAGAATTCAAATTATCAAATTAAAATCAAGATAACGTCAAATAATCAGGCTAATTCTTATAACCTGATAAAGTACCCATCTGTTGTTTAACTTATAGTTCCCCAAATTAAAGGTCTTTATTAAAACCATCTAAACCTAAGTTTTATACACAGGGCAAAAGCCAGGAAAGGACAAATCAATCCCAGGCATCGCCTACACTTAAAATTCAGACTGATATAGCTATGTCACTCAGGGATGTGAATAATTCATACCCCAGAGCAACACAGCTATGCCAACCTAATCTGCTGTCATGGCAAGGACAGAGCTACCACTACTCGGGGAGGTGGATTACCTAGAGAGACAGAAAAACCACTTCTATTGCAGTAGGCTGCATCTACATTAGAGGGTTTGTGTGTTTTGTGTCTATAGTTACGGTGCCATAGCTATGCTTCTGTGGTCCCTGTAGTGTACACAAGCCTCCAGATTCAAGCAATTAGCATTTAGACTACAATTCCAATGTCAGTTAACCAAGGCCTCCTTCTTAAACTTTAGTTATTGTGTGGTGGATGATACTTCCCTTCACTCAACACAGAATTACACAACACATATTACCAATACGGTTAATAATACACCCTTTACAATTACCTAATCTTAGGTAACAGTTAATTAAACACTTTTTTAGGATTATGACATTTGTGTGTTACTTCTTGAAACAGTATAACACTCATTCATCTTTAAAGCTGTTTGTGTAGGAACTGAGGAACCATTTCTCTAGGTTCCATTCCTGTGTGTTCAGTAATTATTCAAAAATTGCATACATACACTTATTCACTCCTTTATATTTGTTACATAGAGTGATATTATTAGTCAGCCAGGTCACCATCTGAACTGATAAAAAAAAAGATCGTATACTTATGACCAGGTGGTTTGCTTGCAAACTCTTCAGCTCTAAGTCTTTCAGATCATTGGAAAGACTAGTACTACCGACAGAGAAATAACTAATGAGGGTTTCACTAATTCTAGGGAGATTTTCTAAAGCACAAAAATAGGTGCCTAACTCCCATTTACTTTCCATGGGAATTAGAGAGCCTAACTTCCATTTAAGCCTTTGAAAATCTCTATGCTAACAGATTCTGGCCAATGGGAAACCAACCGTGTGCTTGTCTAGGACAAGTCTTTCATTCTCGCTTCTCCAAGGTGATGGATCTCAGGATTCTGGAACTTGAGTCTACCCTTCAGATATTAGGTAGTTCAAAAGCAACGTAAACAGTTGCAGGTCTCCATCATTCCACCCAATAACATCATTGGAACAGTTCTAATGAGGTTTGAATTCAGTAATAGTCCCAAACATCATGAGCATTCCAGAATTAATAGGTGCCATCTGGAGACCGCATTAGTGATGCCAATTCTCACAATTTTTGTTTTGTGATCGTTGATGTTTTTCTTGAAGCTCCAGCTGCTAGAATCCAGAGATACTTTTTAAATAATGAAAGCTAAGATTCTAATGTATGTTTCTAGCCCTCAGGGCTACAAAGAAAAGCTTGAAAATGTGAATCAAGTGTACCCTAAAGTGTGTATGTTTAAGAAATGAAGTGCATCATCAAATCAAGCAGTGGCATTAGGAGGTACTAGACTTAACAGACTAGGGGAGGGGTTGCTCTACTTATTCTAATTGGTTCAAACTTCTGTACTAAAGTTTCCATAGCAATCCTGGCTGCAAGTTTGATCTATTTGCAGCAGATTATAAATACGCAGAAAAAGTGCCTTTCACTTTTATTCTACCTAATGTCTTTATTTTGTTTCTATTAACAAAATTAAAATATGGCTTCCACATAGTTTCAACTGATTTTCATAGAGAAAATCAAACAAAAGGTAGGAGAGAATCAAGTAACAATGCTAAAGCCAAAATTATGTATTTATTTTATTATCGTTCATTACTTCAGATAAGTTTTCTCTCCCTTACAACCTTAGCACTATTATATGCACTTCCATTTACTATCTCACCAGTTAAATAAGAGTCCTCAAGTCCATGTTTACTTTTGGGATGGCCAACATGTGGCCCACTAAATTCTAATGTGGTCAATGGCCACCTTCATCTTTTATATAACCATGCCTGCCATACAGAGACTACAGGACACAGCACACAGTGCCCCAACTTGAGATAAGCAGCCCTGCATGCTGTAATCTTACACCTGTAGTCTTCAATTACTGCATTTCTATATTACAGATGTAGAAGGCTGCAATTTTCTACATTTTATGCAAATTAGGGAGGGGCCAATGTAGTCTACAACTGGGTAAAGTTTGGACACCGTTGGGTTTAGTCTAAATATAGATCATGTAACCCAATTATCTTGTTTCTTTTTCTTTGAAGTTTTCAATGCACAAACTGTTTGAAATCTGTTACTTTGATACACAGAAAGAATGAGCAGAAATGCGTATGACTTTCCATGAACATAGCCACAGCATAAGAGGCCACAGATACCTTCTAGAACTGGACGGAAAATGAGTTAGTCAAGTGCAAGAGAATTAGAGCTGGTCCACACACACAGGTGTAGGACTGATCTAAGACTTTGTTTGGTGGGTGTTTTTCAACCAGACTAGTTATAACTGTACAACGGCCAATGCAGATGCACTTACAGGCGAGAGCCCTCAGATCCCACTGAAGTCAATGGGCCCTCTGACCCCACTGGTGAACAGTAAAGTTTCCTTTGATTTCAGTGGGGCCAGAACGGTAGCCTCGATGAGCTGAAGTGGGCCAGCCCCAGGATTGTACTGGTGGCGGCACGTTACAGCTCCAGGCCCAACGATTTCATGTTCGCCCGTGTCACGTTGCAAGCTGCAGACTGAGGGAGGTGGCGCCACGGTGTAAATCACCGTGTAACAGACCCTGGGCGCTGCCGCAGGACCAGCTAACCCGGGCTCAGCCACACGCGGCTCTCGGCGTCAGCGCTGTCGTAGGCCCGGCCCCACGCAGGCCTAACGCCCCACAGTATCACATTTAGCTAACGCTACTTTTGCAAACCCCGGCGCCGCTTTGCAGGGCGGGGCGGGGCCGTGCCGGGCCGGGCCCGAAGTCAACGTGGGGGCAGCTCCCTCCTCCTCCCACTCAGCTTGGAGCAGGAACTCCTCGCTGCGCAGCCCTTTTTACCTCGTAGACATCGAGGAGGCTGTGGCGTTTGAAGTAAACTCTGAGCCCGGGGTCCGCGTTGCGCAGCGAGGACATGGCCGAGCTGGGCCCCTCCGGCACTTCGTGTCTTACAGCGCGCGGCCGGGCCGCGGCCTGCTACAGCTAAGGCAGCGACGCTCCCGGTCGCCTAGCAACCCGCTGCCAGAGGCCCGGCCACTCACCGCACGCCTTCCCTGAGCGCCCCAGCGGCCAGCGCGGCGGGGACCCGGGACAAGCCCATAGGGTGGGGGTGTCGTGTCCCGCCTGTCACTCACCCCGTCCCGACTCCATTCGTACCCTCCACCCCACGCACCCCATCCCGACTGTATATCTCCTACCCCGCGCCCCACTTCCCTCCATCCCAACTTCATTCTTACACCCTATTGTGTCCCCACTCACGCCATCCCGACTCTGTACCCCCCACCTGGTGCCCCACTCACCCCAGCCCGACTCTGTACCCCCCGCCTGGTGCCCCACTCACCCCAGCCCGATTCTATACCCCCCGCCTGGTGCCCCACTCACCCCAGCCCGACTATTTTTACCCCAGCTTTGAGCCCCCATCCACACATTCCAACTCTATACCCCCTGCCTTGCCCCAAACCCATCCCCATCATCCCCATTCCAACTCCATCTGCCCTGCCCTGCCCTTCCGCACACCAAGCCCTCACTCACTGGAACTGGGGGTGCTGAAGATGCTGCCGCACTCCCAGTTCGAAGTAGTAATAACACAAATACATGTTTTCCACCTTCAGCACCCCACTATAGATCATAAGAATGGTTATACTGGGTCATACCAATCAATGGTCCATCTAGCCCAGCATACTGTCTTCTGACAGTGGCCAATGGCAGGTGCTTCAGAGGGAATGAATAAAACAGGTAATCACAATCATTACGTGATCCATCCCTTGTCATCCATTCCAAGTCAGAGCCATGCCTAGAGTACGGCAAATTGGGGTGACTGCCCTGGATCCTGTGCTTTGGAGGGCCCTGCACCAGACCGGGTGGGAGGCTTCATGCCGGACTGGGCGGGAGGTAGGTGACTGCAGCCTGCCTGCCAGCTGTGCACCTAACTGGGTAGGCAGCTGCCGCCAGGGTCCTAGCTTTGTGTTGGGACTAGGCTGAGATTAGGGATGCAGTGCTGGGATGGAGGGTGCTGCTCTGGATCGTCAGTGTTATCAGTGACCCATCACACACAGACTGGGATTAGGTATGCAGTGCTGGGATGTAGGGTGCTGCTCTGGGTCGTCAGTGTCATCAGTGACCCATCACACACACACCCCAGTTCCATACCCTTGCTCTGCCACTGATTAAGGGTTTTCTGTCCCCTTGATAAGTGACACTTGGTATAGGTCTTTCTGACTAAGGAAGTCTTAGTGTGGGGAAGAGCAGGGCCTGTGACATTTCAGCATTCTGCATTTATGCCAAAGTTTTCAAAAGTGGCCACTGATTTGAGTGCCAAAATTTTTGGATGTTTAACTTGGGACACCTTGGCACTGATTTTCAGAAGAACGGGGTGCTCACAGCACTTCAGCTGAAGTCAGTGTGAACGACCAAGTTCTCAGTGCTTCTAAAACACAGGCTCAGGATGACTGAAGTTAGATACCAAAAATAAGGGAGCTAAAATCAGTGATAACCTTAGAAAATATATTCATTAGTAAGGCTGTAAGAAAGATCACAGGCTGTATTTTGGTTGTGGAAATTGCAACTTTTAATACACTGCAACTTTTTATATGTGCTGCAAACATGAGTGTCGTTATGACCCTATGCACCAGATCACAACACGACTCACTCAGATTTGGCCCAGCCACCCCTCTGTCACGACCAAGTAAGGGCGATGGTGGAGGTTAGTAAGGAGGACAAGGTCCTGTATGGGTCAGCGTTGGGCTTCTCAGGGGCTCACTCCACTCACTGACCTGTCTCTGCACTGAGCACCACTGCCTACAAACAGCCTGGCCAGCGCTGACCTAAGACCTTACCCAGGTGCCGTGCCACTACCACCAGGTGGTGCAGACCAGACCCTTCAAGCAGCAGCAGCAGCTCCAACTGACCTCAAGGACTTTGCCTTCTGCAGCTGCCCAGTTGTGCTGGTGGACAGACTCAAGGAGATCCTGGTGAGTGGGGGCAGGTGGAGGCTGGGATTTGTACCTTGTACAGGGCTAGAACAAGGGAGCCCCAGCAATGCCAGCCCTCCACAGGGCCTCCAGTTAGGGCTGGCTCTAGGGGCAGAGGCTCGTGCCCTCTTCCATCCCGGAGATTGGAGGAATGGGGGGTGGGATCCCTGTTGAAGGGTAAAGGAGCCTACTGCCAATTCAACATCTAGTCAGTTACAAAACAAGAGTTTAGGTCCTGTTTCTATTTTTTAGATGTTTGTTTTTTTATGGTGTTTGAACTGACAAAACTGCAACTTTAACAAACCACAGTCACAATTTTTTTACAACTGTAGTCATTAATAAGTAAAGATAAGTAAATGAAGTCAAAGGCAAGGCAAGGATGTGGGCAGCAGTTACACGTGCATCTGGTGTAAACCGCTCTATGGGTATTTTCTATTAAAATTCTGTCTATACATTTTTTTTAAAATGGCTAGACATGTCTGGTTTTGGAAAATTTAAAACCATCAAAGGAATGTTTACTTTCAAAGGGAACAATGGACTTGTTAGTGCAAAGGATGGGGAACAAAGAAATCTGTATTATATTCCAAATTCCCCTGATCTTGGGCAGATCACTTATGACCTGATTCTGTGAGGTGATCTGTGCCTTGAGGTTAAGTGTGATCAGCAGCTCACTGGATCAGGTCTTTAACACTTCAGTGCCTCAGTTTCCCCATATGTAAAATGGAGATGATATTACCTAGCTCACAAAGCTATAGTGCAGATTAATATTTGTAAAGCACTAGGGGGATTCTTAGTAAGAAGGTACTAGTGGGGCCTAGTGGATCAAGCATAGGATTCAGAATATTAGGATTTTAGTCCCAGGTTGGCTCCTGGGTGGCCTATGAGAAGTTCCATTCTCCCATCTGTAAAATGGGGATAATCATGCTGGCCTCATTTATAAAGTCCTTTCAGATCTAATAACAAAAATTGCTATCCAGGAGCTGGTTACTATATAAATACAAAATAGTACTAGTAGTTTTGTTCATATAGGTGACAGGTTTTTAAAGTTTCTGCTTAGCTTCAGCTAGTTTTCATGTTTTTAAAAAGGGCTGAGTTGAGTGAAAAATGAACAGATGGAGCAAATGGACAAAAATGAACAAGTGGAATTGTTACTGTTTTTCTCTTTGATAGCAATGTCTCTCACATTTGGAGATTATCTCCTGCCCTCTTGTTTTGTGGATATGATTGTTGTTGGGGTTTTTAAGTAAGAGCTACCTTGAAAATTTAATTAATGTATTTATTTGTATTGCGGTAGCATCTAGGAGCCTCGGTCACTGATCGGGATCCCATTGTGCTAAGTACTATATGCACAGAACAAAAAGAAGGCCCATGCCCTAAAGAGTTTATAATTTGTAATAAGGGTGGGGATGGGAGCCTGCACACCAGTAGTCCACAGATTGGAGCAAAGAAACGTGAGCCATGCCTATTCCCATAACATATTTTAAAGTATTATCAGTAAACCACACAGGAAAAGGACTCAGGGTCAGGGAGCTTCCTGTCTCCTCCCTTCTTGTTTGCTTTCAGAGCAAGAGCTAGCCTCTAACTGAGTAATAGCATAAGTGGCACTATTCACATCTCTTCATTGCTTGTTTGCAATGAATTATTTTACATCACATATAGATCTAACTTTCATTTGAATAGAAATAGTTCTGCAAACCATACAGGACTATTCTTGCAATTAGATCAGATGCCCGCACGTTGGGAATTTTGGGTGGTTGGTTTTAGTTTCTAATCATGCCCGCATTTTTGGTTAACATTTAAATACCGTGGATTATGCCCACATCGGAGATACTGTTCCTGGTGAGCTACTGTTGGGCTGGGTGGGGGAAGATCACGTGGGGCGTGCCGTGGGGCAGGAAGGTTTAGGGTCTGAGCACATTCGCTACAGCCCGCGTGGCTGTGGTCCCCGGGAGAAGACTCGGCGCGTATGCGCGTGCTGGGGAGAGACGGGGAGCAGCACGTCAGCGTCGGGAGGCAGAGGTCAGAGGGGAGGTTTGCACGGACGGCAGCCGAGCAGTTTCTCGCGGGAGGGGGAACGCAGGGAGAAGTGTCGCGTTTCCGGCAGGCTGTCTGAGCTCCTTCTCTGCGAGGGAGGTCCGTCGGCCGAGCCACGTTAGCCGCTGATGGAGCTGGGGCCAGCCTCAGCCTGGGCATTGCCTTAGCGCTACGAGGGGACAAGCGAGCACCAGAGGGGCATGGGATGGGGGATGGGCGGGGGGCGGTGGCGAGAGCTGGGCTGGCGGCTGGGCTCGTGCTGGGAGCTGGCGCGTGTTACTGTGTTTACAGGCTGAGCTCTCGCACGAACGCGCGGGCAGGAGTCGCAGCCGGGACAGAAGGAGCCGCTAGGGACGGGTCCGGTTCAGCAGCCGCCGCCCCAGGGGGTGGTTTGCTGCCTCAAGTGTCCGGGCTTTCTGTCCTCTCCAGCCTTGCCTGGGGGCGACCCTCCAAGCTGCAGTCAGGTGAGATGCCGAGGAAATCAGACGGGCAGACTGTCAGCAGCTGGGCTGTGTACCTCCCTCCCACTCCCAGAGGCTTCCTCTAGAACACAGTGATTCACACACACAAGGGGAGTTGTTAAACATTTAAATTGCAGATAAAATCTAGGCTTTGTAATAGCGACTCTTGGGGTAACACTGCGTGAAGCATTAGCTGCTCTGACCTTCCAAAGGTGGCATGAAAGAAGAACGGGGAAAGTTGTGTGCTTAGGAAAGTGAAGGGACCCTCTTTTGGACTATTGTTTGTTAGTATTTCCTAGTATCTTGACAGAAATGCAGGCAGTGAAGTCTGGGAGGAATGTTACTGGAGTCAGAAGGAAGTTTTGAACTCTTCTAAATTATCCAAAATAGTTGCGACACTCCATGTCAGAAATGAAAATAGCAGACATTTTAAAATAATTTTTCCATTGGATAACTGCAGTGAATAAGGATTCAGTTATGAAGAAAAATGCTAATAGAATTATTTCTTTAATTGGAAAAATAATTATATAACCTCACATTCTCACAATTTTTTTTACTTTCCACACTTTGTAGGTTTGCAACTAGAGGGGTTCAAAGTCCTGCAACTCAGAGTTAACTTTTAAAATAATTTTTTTAACTGACTAGAAATCAGAAACTACTTAACAGATTTACTTGAAAATCCTCCAAAAATCAGGCTTTACTCAGATTACATGCTGAAAAATTGGGACAGCTGCATTCTTTTAAAATATATATTGAAATCCTGCTTTAAATGCAAAATAGAACCTTAACTGTCTTTGTAATCACTCTGCTATAATATAATAGATCAATGAATCCTGGAATTATGTGACCTACAACTGACATGCTATCCATAAGTATGTGGCTATAACACATCTCTGTAAAAGATGTTATGTGGGTTTTGGTTCAGTGAAATGTCTCCAACTTTATTTGAAATATTTTTTTTTTTTTTTTAAATTTTAAACCTTGGCAGACAGCGATTTTCCAAAATCACCCAGTAACCTGGACGCCCATCATCTACAGAAACTTATTCAGTTGCTTGAGTCCACAGATGATCCATTAATTCAAGAACAAGCCTTGGTCACTCTGAGTAACAGTGCTGCTTTCTCTGTAAATCAAGTAAGTCATGTTCTAAAGAAAGCAAATGTATTTCAAAGCGAACCGGTATAGAAAATGAGGCAGCATTTTGCAAAGGAGTAAGTATGGGACCAAGAGCTAGAAACTCCTGTGCTCTAATCCTGATTTAGTGAATATAGCCTAGATCCTCAAAGGTATTAAGGTGCCTAACTCCCACTGATCTAAAAGGGAGTTAAACACTTAAATAACTCTGAGAATCTGACCCAATATGACCTCACGTAAATCATTTAATCTCTCTGCCTTAAGTTCCTCATCGGTACGATCAGTATAATACCTACTTTATTAGACCATTATGAGCATAATTAATGTTGGTACAGAGCTTCATATTTTAAAAGTGCTACATATATGCATTATCACTAACAATTTTATAGTGTCCATTGAAGAATTTGATCTGAGAGGTGCAGAGCACCTGCAACTCCCAGTATCTGGCTTGAAATTTGCTAAGTCTAACCTCTTCTGATTTCATCAAGTTCTATATCAGTAGCTTCCAGGAAGAGTATAATTCTGCTTCAAGGGTATTCCTTTGACTGGGAAGTCAGTATAGGAAATTTCTTTGGGAGATACATGTTTTCCTGTACCTGTAAAGGATTAAATATCAAGCTTCCATACTTCTCTTGCTGAGGTACTTCTCATAATTGTAACAGTAGTTTCTCAATTATTCTCTGGCTTCTAATGAGAAACTAAAAATATTATTTCTTACTAAAAGTCTTTATTCCCACACCTCCAGTAAGTTGACTGGAATGTCATGAGGTCCTGAAATCTTTTTCATAAGGAGAATTAAAACAACGTTGTTGAGTTCAGTTTTGGGGAGGAAGAAGTAGGGTTTTGGAACGAGGAGGGATATATTTGTAACATTATTTGATCCATGTAAATATAAGGAAAATAAGCTAAATTTTAGAACCTGCTAACCATAATACTTGACCTGATTCTGCAAACCTGCATACTGAAATCCTATTTGGAGATAAAGTAACTAGGTACTATAAATTGATACCAAAGTTGCACAAAACTGTTGTGCATATTTATTTTGTATGGACTGGTGTGTAGAGAATGGTATGCTTAAATATCAGAGACTAGATCCTGAAGGTTTTACTCAGGCAAAAGTCCCATTTGGTTTAAGATTAGCAGTAATATCCTATGTATTTATCTGTTTATCTTTTAGGATATCATTCGAAATTTGGATGGTCTTTCTGTTATTGGAAAGATGCTTTCAGTTTCCATCCCCAAAGTTAAAGAAAAAGCACTAAATACACTTAATAACTTGAGTATGAATATTAAAAATCAAGAAGAGATAAAGGTAAGTGTACTAAAAGGTACCATAACTGAGGCACAACCAAAAAACAAAATGAAGTGTGGACAGCTAGGAAGTAATAAAGACCTTTCAGTAGAGCTGTTATTTAAAAGGAAGGTGCAGCAACATTTAGAGAACATGAATAGATACAAATCAGATGCAAATGATCTTTGCATCCCAAGGCTAAGAGAAATAGCTAAGATTTATTGAACTACTAGCAATTAGATCTAAAGCATTTTAGAGAACCAGGTGGGTTCCAGAGGGCTAGAAAGAAAATTAACTTGATACCAATATTCAAGAGAGGAAAAAAAGATATCAGAGGGTGTCAGGATTATTATGCCAAATTCAATCTCAAATATATATTATACAATCTATTCAGAAATAGTTCTGCTTTTAAATAATACATATGCTGGCAAAAATTTAAAGGGATCGGGTGAACTTGAGAATCTCATTTTCTTCTGAAAATCTTATATGTACTATGGTTACAAGTACTAAGTGGGACTACTATAACTGGAAGATTTCAGTTTTATTTTGTGCACTTTACAACAACATTTAGCATAGAGACAATGTCATTCCTTTGATACTCAGTTGCACTTCCTGCCTGTTGCACTAGCATGATGAGATCAATCTCCTCACGTACTGCTCTGGGGGAGCTCATCTGCCTGCATTCTCTTCTCTAGAAAGCAATCCAGGAATTCTCATTCAGTAAGGGAGTGAAAATGAAGAGACAGCAAGCAGGCATCTGCATAGAGAGGAGGAGAGTGGGCCCAGGAATGTAGTCCCTGGTCTCTACACACAGCTGTCCATACCCTAGATTGGATCCTGGGCATAAGAAACACAACTACCCCTACATCTTGATCAGACCAATTCCTGAAAAATAACTATTCCTTTCACGAGGCAAGAAGGAAGTACTTCCATGGTCCACCTAAGAAAAGTCTTGCACCCTCCCAAATCCCAGAGCTTAGTTAAAAGAAAACTTTACCCAACAAAGAGGCCAATAAGATTATATGACTTAGTAAAGCAATTCAACCATTCCCTGACTACTGCTATAGACACACTATCACCAAAACAAATTCTCCTGGCCCACTATCCATACACATTATCGTGGTTCAACCTGTAACAAAAGAAGCAGGAAGGAAAGAACTCAAGTATTGGGAGTGGAGATAATGGTTTGATGGAGACAGTCAGAAACAAGGAATTTTTACAAAGCTGTGCTACTGGCACAAAGGAGACAGAGAGATTCTCTCTCTCCTCTGCCGTGGAGACAGCAAAGTCATGCCCCACAACCTTTTTTCAACCATAAATTACTCTTTAAAACCAGATTGTCTCCACTCAACCCTAGAACACAGCATCTCTTATTGCAAGGAATAATTTCACAGAGATCACCTACAATCAGGTGGCCTGATAGGCACTGGCAACAAGCAGAGAGCAAAAGCAGGAATACAGCATCCTTCAACCAGTCTTCTAAGAATTTGGCTCATTCACATCAGTAGTCAGAAACACTGATGGTAAATGAGGCCAACACCTGTGACTGATACCTGCCCTTTTTGAGGGGCAAGAGTAGAAAACACCTGGGGCCCCAAACTTATCAAGATTAAATTCCAAAGGAGAAATTACCACCCACACTACATGCAGTAGTCCCCAACCCTTACTAATGAAATGATTGCTCAGTGCTAGAGACCTTACAAACTACCACATTTTTTGCAAGCCAATCAAGAAGCTAGCAAAAAGTCTCCAAAGCCATGTGTCAGTTCACTGAAAACAGGATCCTGCTCAGTCAGATTTGAGATCAGGACGATGACAGAACTAGCTACTCCTTTGACGGCTGACATCCTTCTGTCTGTGCTTTCTTGCTGGACCTATTTACAGCATTTTATGCTGTTGATTACCATATAATGTGGTCCTGGTTTCTTGAACAGAAACACCCTGAAACAGTCTCAGTCCAAACTCAGAGGGTCACTACTGGACTCCATTTCCAATTCCATCCCCTACAGAATCACACAAGGCTCAATCCATTTCCCCCTACTGTTCAGTATCTATATGAAGGAGTTGGAAGAGTGAATAAGACAACACAGGCTGAGGTTCCAGCAACACTCACACAACGACCCGCTCTATATCTCCTTTATGTCAAATCTTAACACCACAATCTCTCTGCTTTGTGATGTTTATCTGAAATTAACAGTTGGCTAAAGTTCAACTCTGGCAAGACTGAGGAGATGCTCCTCTTTAACTTCCCCATTACTAGAGCTGGTTGGAAAATAGAAAAGTAATTTCATGAACATTTTAAAGTTTGTTTTCCTATTTAAATATTTTTGTCTATATTTTCTAATCAGTTCTAACCACTATTGATTGTTAAGTCAGTTTCTAGCCTTGAGGTTGTTTGATTCTTCAGTGCTATTAGATGCCAAAATAGCCATGGTAGCAAGAACAGTCACTTCTACTTCTAACAGTCCAGAAGATTGTGTCTTATCCTATCAGACACAGACCTGACCAGAGTGATCCTTGTATGGTTTACAGCCAGGTTCAATTATTGCAACCCTTCTCCAGGAACAACGCCCAGATCCTGAAAAAGCTCCAGTTGGTACAAAATATAGCAGCCCATTTGCTTAGCAACACAAGTTGCTGTGAACAGATCACCTCAGTTCTGCACTGGCTCCCCACTAAATACAGAGTCCAGTTCAAGTCCTAATGTTCAAACCTATCCCTCTACAACTATGAACCCTTACAATAGCTATGTTCCACTGTCCATTGAAACTATTGATCAGTAAGAGGAGGTGGAGGACTTTCTCAGGAGCTGTACCTGGACTATGGAATCCACTGCTACAAGAGATAAGAATTACCA
Organism: Emydura macquarii macquarii; assembly: GCF_026122565.2. Classification (NCBI taxonomy): domain Eukaryota; kingdom Metazoa; phylum Chordata; order Testudines; family Chelidae; genus Emydura; species Emydura macquarii. The sequence continues at coordinate 39,262,554 of NW_027132773.1, read as the reverse complement.
TGGAACTAACCACTTTTGCAACTAAATGCAAAACTCATTTCTTCTGCTTAGCTTTGCCTTCATAAGTATATCCCATCAATGCATCTTCTCACATATACAAAACCCTATAAGCTATTCAAGTACAGATACCTATTGTATGTGGTGGGAAGGAGGAAAGATTCCAGTTCCAGTTTTTAAATTTGGGGTGTGTGCTCAGGTACTGTTGGTGTGGATCGTATAAATACCTAGTCTGACAGTCATTCAGTGATGCTGCTGTTGGGCCTGTCCAAAACACCATTCTAAACTTATGTAGGGGTTTGGGGGGTTCTGCTTATATCAGGACATACTGTTTAAAGGTAGCTCTATCAGAAAACTCTTTGGGTTTTGGGTTTTTTTTTTAAATTAGTCTTTTTAAAAAAAATTCAAGTTGACAGTGTCCCCTTTAATTATGGTTTCTGCTAAAATTCAACCGAGCTTATTTATCTGCCAGTGCCTTACTTAAGCGTTCTTGACCAAAGATGAGGCTGATTATACATCATTTTATTTATCATGATTTTATTTTTAAATATATTTTAAATATATTTATTTAGTCATGATTTTGAGACATCATGACTAGTGACACTGGGATGTTAACTGTGAACTTCTTTGGCTGGATCAACAAATTGTACATTTGACCATTTCTTTTTCTGTTCTTTAAGGTATATATTTTACAAGTGTGTAAGGAGATTGAGTTATCACCTTTGAACTCTGATCTACAGCTAGCTGGACTTAGATTATTAACAAATATGTCTGTTACCAGTGACTACCATCATCTGATGACAAATGCAATTCCGTGCTTGCTTCATTTGCTTTCAGAAGGAAATGAAAGAACCCAGGTATTGTTTACTGTACTATCATAACTTAGAGTGATAAACCAGATATCAAGCTGCTTAACTTTGATAGATGTCTTACAGTTTTAGAATTGCTTTCTTTTTTTAAACCATCAGTTTCTAAAGTACTCTGTGGTGTATTTTTTTAAAAAGGAAAATAATTTTGCACATATTCCATAGCTATAACTAGTGGAAAACATTTAAAGGACTTACAACCATTAGCCCTATTGCCTTTTCCAATGGAAATTCCCACAGGAGTGAAGAGTACTTCACAATGATCTTCTTGTAAAGTTTTTCACTCCAAATCTTACCCAGGGTGGGGTGTTCCCCCTCCTTGGAGATGGAGCCTTGTTTCTGCCCCCAAACTGCTAGATGCTCTAGGACACCAGAGCTATCCACACAGCAGTCCCGTGCCTTTGAATTGTCTCTAGGAACCCCACCACTCCCTTCCACTACCTGACCTATTGGGGAAAAATGAAGCCATGCTTCCAGGGCCTGGAGTCCCTGCTGGAGCCAGAGAGAGGGGAGCACGGATTTCCTGTCTCCCTGGCTGTCGAAGGGAGCCACTGCCTAGGGACCCTGGTGGAGCACACGGGGCTACAGGACACGTGCAGTTTCCCTGCTGCAGCCAGGGGACAGGAGAGCTTTCTTACTGAATGCCTTCTGTCTGGCTGCAGGGGTTGGGTGGGGAGAGGGGCTGTTGGCAGAGCAGCCAAGACCCACCATTCCTGAGGAGGGGCAAGACTCTAAAAATCAGTGCCTTCCGGTTTGACCTGCATTTAGCAGGCCACTTACTGTGACTTAGCTGCCAGGCCCTCTGCTTCAGTGTGTAGTGACAGTCACTCATCTACACTAATGCTTTGTCTGTGAGTGTGTGACATACTGTGAATAATTTGTAGGTGTAAAATAGTGAATGTAAAAATGAACACAATAGCATCAAAATGTTTACTTTAAATACGTAGTGATTTGTAGTCCTTAATGGTGTATACGTCAATACATTTTTTTTATGAGTTGATAGACTGGTGGCCCTTCAAGGTTGAAAAATTTATATTTGTGGCCCTCAAGCCAAAAAGGTTGGGAACCACTGCCTTAAATATTATCCATACATACATTTCACAGTGATTATGGTGATCAATGGGCCCTTGACTCTTGGTAGAGACCTCACATGCCACCTTTTAGTGAATTATTATGCACGTCTGATCCAGGAGATCCCTGTAAAACTCTATGCACCCCTCTGCCAAGTGGCACCATGAAGTTCATGGGTCACACTCCTCCATTAAGGATAAAATTCAGAGCTGATCTAAATTGGAGCAATTTCACTGATCTCATTACATCCACTCACACCAGCATTTAAAATCCTGCTCACACTTATCACATGAATAGTTCCGTTGCTTTTGTCTGACTCATGTCAGTAGCCCTGATAATCAGCATTTGGCTCTTAGTCTAGTATGTGCTTTGAAGTGACATGTCGGTGCCACAGGTTGGTGCTTCAGGAATATTAGACTGAGAAAGAAAAGGGCAGAGATGTGCTCATTCATACTTTTAATCAGAATTGAAAATGCAGTATTTAAATAGTCTGTGGTTATGACTAACACAAATCTTGCTTGCTTTACTCATTGTGAGTAGTCTCCCAGAGTCCAGTGGGACTATTTGCATATGGAAGGCAAGTAGGATTTGGCCCTAAATGTCCGATATCCCTTATATTTATTAAGGCAACAGCTGACTTTGAAGGTAGGGTCCTTTGATGCAGAAGCTACTGTCCCTGTGCTCTGCAAAGACTAGAGGGAATTCCTGCCATGCTTCCAATTATGGTGATTGCTGTAAATCACTGGATTAAATATCTTCCCTGGTTTGTCCAACAAACAGTCTTCTGTGACTTTGCCTAATAATCTGTTGTTGGTCACCAATCAAATTTCCTTGTTCACGTACAGCACGCACAGCAAGAATCTTAAACTGTTTTAGCTCTGTCTCCCCATATAATCGGAGTTCACTAGTATTAAAAACTAAACCTTCCTAAAATAGCCTGTTTTATTTGTATCTGTGACTTAGAGTCCTCCTTGGCCTGTTACTATAGATGTTGGCTTAGTGGAGATGTTGCAAAGCACTTCACTGCAGGTACACACTCCTCTATTTTTATGAATTTATCTCCTTCCCAAATTCTGTTGATTTCATGAGCCCTCTTTTCGTAATACCAAGGGCACTCAAATCCACCATTCTATAAGATGGTCAGCCCAAAACATATCACTGATATAATAACTCATAATCCTGTATAGCTTCTGATACTAGCTTAAATACTGCACCTTAAGAAATGTAGCATACCTGCATCTTCCCCCAAAATACACAAGTCACACTGTAAAATAATCACTTTTATATCTCCACGTAAATCATAGGCATGGGCTTGGAAGGATTATATTTTAATGGGAAATGTCATTAAATGTAGATTTCAATATATGTACACAAACTGATGCATGGGTGAAGGAGACAGTGGGTGTTAAGATTTCCTTCCCCTTATTTTAAATATTTTTCCATGTGAACTATTATGTTCTTCATTTCAGATTCAAGTTCTGAAAGTACTTGTGAACTTATCTGCAAATCCAGCCATGACAAGACATCTTCTCAATGCTCAAGTAAGACTTCTGCTATTTTCAAACTGTTTCAGCACTGAACATTTTAGTAGAAAAGTTCATGATGCTCTTATTAAATCTATACCTCAAATTGTTTGATTTTTAAATAGCTATACGTTTAAAGTTGGAATTTTACTTTAGATAGCCAAAGCAGGCTAAAACCAGAAACGGTAGCTAAAAGCATGCTAACCTTCTCTGACTGTGCTATATCAGACAGATCACATTCATATATGAAGATTCACCCAAGTGCCTGGTTAACATGTTCACCATATGCCCACTTTGGTCATGCTTCCTGTACTCAGAATTATAATGCAGAACAGTAGTGGTAGTTTGCGGAAGCCCATTCTCTCCATCCCTTCCCACCAAATAAGGACATTGGTTGCTGCTCAGACATGAGATGCATAAAATAAAATACCCAGCTGTCACTTTTCACTTAGATTCTTCTCCAAAAGGAAGATAAGGCCTGAGAATATGCTGCAAATAATTTCAAGTGCATTCAACATTGCAAATTACCCTCACTTTCTCAACAACTGTTCCCTCAGCTCTCTTAACTTTTGCACTGAGAAAGGTAGAAAATGCAATATACACAACACATCTCTATCCACAGATGTACTGTTTTGATAAGACATCTTTATGAACACAGTACCCCTCTCAATGCAGATCCCAAGTTCTTTAATACATGTAGTACTTTACTTACAGTATCTGTTTATGCCCCTCAACATGCAGATGGTCGCATCCATTTCAGTTACATATAAAAAAAATGTTGATACGTTACAAATGAAATCTAAATCCCTTCTAGTTGGCTTTTAGCTGTACTATTTTTTTCTCCCAAATGAGCTTTTCAAAACAATATCAGACATCACATTATTTGGTTTCAGCATTCCCATTTTAAAACCGCTTTGTGGGAGTCACAGGCACAAGCAGAGCCAATCTGCTGCCCTACAGATACCGTATCTTACCACAGCTGCTTTATTAAGATATAAACAGCAGGTCAAAGTAAAAAAAAAAACTAGACTTGCATTCTTGATGAGCTTCCACTTCATTTGATCCATGGACTGCAGTTTTTTCAAGGGGCATTGTGAGGTCCAATATGAGCCAGATTGGAGCAGGTGTATAAACAAGATTGCATAAAACCTGACACCAATAAAAATGTTTCCTTCAACTAAAAATAACGTTTCCCTCTCTCCAACAAATAAATATTTGTATTCAGTGTTTGTCTCCTGGTTGTTGTAGCATGATGCTAATACCCAAGACCTTTAATGTGAAACGGATTGTTCTCTTCATCCAAAATGAAAAGGGTAAATAAGTGGAAAGCAAGCTTGACTTTCAAAATAATCAGTTTTAATAATCTCAAACAACAAGAAAGAATTAAAAAAAAAAATTAAGCTGACTGTCCACTTAAGTACATCAGTATAATGTATGAAATGAATTTATTTATCTCAGTCCAGTCCCAGTGGACATGCTCCATAAATCAACACCAATTGGAAACCTTGGTGACAGTCACTGTAGAGATACAAAAGATTGTTCCTATGATCCTCCAAATACACGTGCCTAACTTTAAGCATGTAAGTAATCCCACTGAAGTCAGGGTGCATGTTTGCAGATCAGGAGCTCAATGTCTAGATGACACAACATTGGCAGGGGCAGGGTGGGGAAGCTTGCACTGCCATTGCTTATCTGTGTCTGGTCTGTAAACAAGCACACTTCAGCACAGGATTGTCAATCCAGTACCTTTAGATAGCCCTGGAAATTGGGAGAGAAGTATGTAGTTGGGATTACATGCCTAGGATACATTTTTGAAGACTAAGTTAAAAAGCTAACTACATTTGGTCTTGTCCCCGATTTTTATTTGAATTCAGTCAAGCCAAGTTCAGTCTCTAGCATACCAAAATTGTATTTATCCTGTCTGCATTTTAAAACATTTTCTAAATACTTGACAAACATTCAATCACTGCTCGAAGAATTGAAATACCATTTAGAATAAAAGTAGTATTCTAGCTCTTATAAATGAAAATGGGAATTTTCCAGACAACCATATTTTAGGCATTCAGAATACAAAACATTTGTCAGGCTGCAAAATACAAGCCAATCTTTTCCAAAAGGAAGAATGTGCAGTCCTTCCAAGTCTTTGACATGCTTTTATATCACGGGGTAGTTGTAATGAATCTATATGTAAGGCATTTATTTGAGAGTTTAGTTGGAAGTTATCTGGTTTATGGATCAATTTAAAAAAAAATCATTGGTTTTTGAGGGGAGGTTACATCAGGAATTCTTCACACATTTACTTCTCAATTGATTCTTCTAAGCATGACTTTTATGTATTTAATGTCATAGGCACCATCATTGCTTTTACTTTTTGACAACTGCATAAACAAAGATATTCTGCTTAGAGCCCTGATGTTTGCTGCAAATTTGAATGAAAATATGAAAAATGAAGAGGACATCATTACCCAGAATCAATACAGTGAAGATTCAATTTTTTCTCTGCTGTGTGGGCATTCTACCCAGTATGCTCAGAAACTGCTATATTTATTGCATCACCATGATTCAGAAGTGAAAGAACAAGTTGCCAAAATAATAACACAACAAAGAGGAAATATTCAGACACAGAACTGGTAAATGACAATAATAGAAAGTGTTTATATTCAATCTTAAAATGAATTTTCTTTCATGACAAAGTGAAGTCTAGCCCACGGGTCTTATTTTGCTGAGCACCGTTACATTACTGTAGCAAGACAGCTTACAATGGATTTAATACACAATGTGTTAGAAATTCTCTTTCAGAGTAATGTAAAACAATAGTCTGTTTAGCACTGACAAACCCCTACACAAAACTAGTTTGTGCTCATGATGGAGGAAAGACACTTTGGGGCATGGAAATTTCCATTTCAAACTTAATGAGTTATGAAACAGTGAGCTCAACTTTTTAAAAAGTGAACCTTAAAGTGACCTGTTAATGTTGCAAACAGCACTTTCATGTATCATACAGCTGTAACAATTCACCATAGGCTGCAATGTGTTACAGATTTTCAGTGTGGAATTTGTCACTTAAAAAAAAAAAAAAAAAGTTTAGGCCATTTAAATTGTAATAATATAATTCTCTTGACTTTACTATATACTTGCAGGAAAATATTGGAACATCTATTAAATAAAATTTATCTCCATATTATTACTTGGAAGAAAGCATAATTAGATTAGTCAAATTATATAAACATCTTTTGAAGGGAACTAGAAACAAATGTAATTTATTTGCTTATACCCCTTATAAGCATTATTTTACCCTCTTAATACCACAGTGTATCCATTCAAAAAGCAAACACAGACACTTAACATATGCATTCGATTTAATTAAACTGCAATACCACTAAAACAAAAAAGCAGGATTTTACTGGTAAAGAAAAGCCATAGCAATCAAGTGGGAAATGTATGAATTTTTTTCAAAATATGACAGTGTTTGTATCTGGGGTTTTTTTCGTATCAAAGATTAACTAACTGCAGGAACATTGAGTTTGTGCCAGTAGCTTTGCCAAACAAAAGTATTACCTTTTCAGTCTCTGTAATAGGGATGTATACTTTTCAGCTTCAGTACTATTGCAATTGGAATTAATGGTGGTTGATTCTGCAGCTGCTAAGCTAAATGTGGCGTTGCAAATTAGAAACACTGGACCCATTACACTCCATTATATCAATTTTATGCTGACCTAAACTCCATTAAAATGAATAGTTACATAAATCTGGTGTGAGAACAGGAATCAGGCCCATTCTACTGAAACATTCTGTATGAACTGAGTGTCTGCTCTCTAATAACCCTGGGCTTCTAATTCTAAGGATTTTTATTTTCCTTCCTCCATGACTGAACCGTGTGTGTCAGAATGGGTGCTTCTATTGAGTTAGCCCCCCACACTTTCTATAGCCATCTATTCAATCTTTCTCCAAGAAGAAATACAAGAAACATGTAAACAGTATTGAAAGTGTGGCAAATCAAAGCAAGCTGATGAACTCAGTTACTGTTGGAACTCCATCCATACCTTAGTGACTCTATAGATGTTAGAACATGTAGTAGAAAATATCTTGTACTGAGACAAGGCCACTACAAATCTCTGAGCAAAGAATTATAGTGGCACAGCAGTGTCACTACAGTTAAGGTTGCATCATGACTTCTGTTTAAATGTCAGCCTTTCTAAATCCTCTAAAATCAACATGCTTAGCTGGATTCCTCTGAAATTTAGTGTGCCTCAGGCAGTGAGGGCATTGTTATTGATGCACATTTTGGGTCACGTGAGCTCAAGATTGTGGAGATATAAGCCCCAGAAAAAATAACCATTTTTCAAAAAGTTTCTAGGGTATTCTAGTTTGGGGGATGCGGGGGGAGGGTTGCACAGAGCTAGGGGTCAAACTGTAGATGTGATATGGACCAAAATCTCAATCTGATGAGGTTTACTGAAGCTAATTTATGGCACCCACTAAATTTTAGGGGGACCCAAAATGAGTGTTCTTTAAGAATGTATATTTACAATGTATATGCACCAATTCAGAAAGACAGCTAAAGCGTTTCCATTCCTGCCATTTTATATCCTTTACAGCTCAATTCTTCTAAGATACTCTAAAATTAGAATGATTATTTGAATTGCTTTGAAATTTGGTGTGCTTAGAGGGGCACAGTACTGTTACGGACTAAAACTCGGAGTCATTTGACCAAGGGGTTCCTGAGTTACAGATGCCCCCCCCAATAACTGTTTCCTTTTGCTGCCTTATACTATTAAAATGAGTACTAATGACTGGATAACTCACAGACCTCATTAAGATTGATGGCTGTGCACTCACTCTTTAGTTAACATAACCAAGGATAAGTAAATCACAAGTCCCCACATCAGATAAAAGTTTTGGACTGAAGGGCTAGAGGTTGCCACCATCTTAGTCATGGGTAGCAGTTTTATTTTGAGGGGAATTTATTCAATCTTTAGGGAGAAAAAATTAGAAATGTGAATGCTTCCTAGGAGGAGAGAGGTAATCATGGGAGGAGGTATACCTCCTGGGAGGGATGGGAGAGAGGTTGGAAAGTCTTAGGTGAGGGAGGTATGGCATCTCCCCCAATTCTGCCAATGCACCCCAATCCCCCTACGCTCCACAACTCTGCCACTGCATCACAGCCTATACAAAAACACACCATTTCTATTAGTCTGTGAGCTCTTTGAGGCAGGGACTGTCTTACTGTGATGGGAGCACCAGTATCGTTTAGGTTGTGTCACAACTTCTGTTTAAAGGTCAAACTTTCTAAGTCCTCTAAAATTTACATGCTTAGTTGGATTTCTCTGAAATCTGATGTGCCGCAGATGCAGCGTAGGATTAGTGACCCAAATTTGGGGTCATGGGAGCTAGGTGATGTAGAGATAGAGGCCCTGGGGAAAAAAGCCATTTTTCAAAGTGTTTAAGATACGTTTTTTTGCACAGAGCTAGAATTACTGATGTGATGCAGGTCAAAATGGTCTCTGTCTTTTGAGTTTTATCCAAGGTAATGCATGGTACCCCCTAAGTCTTTAGGAGATCCAAATTGAGAATGGTATTTAAGAACATGTTCACCTCTTCATTTGTGTAGATGTGCAGTCTGGTAGGATTTCAGCACGCATGCACCAAAAGAGAAAAAAAAGTGAGGGGGTTTCCATGCATCTCTTCATGCTTGCCTTAGTCATCTCAGAGAATGTGCCACTGCCATGGCCCTGCTGAACTCCTTGCCACTGATGGTTCCAGTGTAAACCTTTGTACAGCTGTGTAATAAAGGTTTAACATATTGCTTGCTACAAGTTGCTGTTTTTATTTTATGGGGAGGTTTGCTGTAAGCACAGCAGAATGTTCAGCAGGTGGTCTAACCAAAAGTTTTGTTGTATTGCATAGGAAGGAGCTGGAGACAGAGGACTTCGTGCGGGGCAGGGACAGGGATTGTGGCTGCAGAGGGCACAAGAAATGAGGTGGGGTATAGGTAAGCCTTGCATGGGTTGTTAGAGAAGCATCTGTATTTCACTAGCCCTGGGGTGGTGGGAGGGCAAGTGGCTACCTTTGATTTTAGGGCCGATGTATGTGGTGTCCCTAAAACCACATATCATTGAGCTGTGGAACTGACAGCACAGATAACTTGATTGCTGAGGGAAAAAAATGTGCAAGGCAGGATAGCCAGCACCTGCAGTCTGGCCACCTACTGGATCACAAGGTTGCAGAAGTGTGTGGGAGAGCACGGAGTACACATTAACATAGGATTGCTGACTGCAGACTGTCTTGGGTAGAGAGAGGTGGCTTGTATTGGCATATTTTACCCACTCTTCAGCATCTAACCCCTGACTTTAGAGATTTTGAAGTGGTTCTTCAATTGTACATGTGTGGTATTCTTTCTGGGGAGCTGGCTAAGTGTGAGTGTTCACAAGGATCATGAACTTCCTGAATCTTATAGTGCCAGGGGACAACGAGGGTATGTGCATACAGAGGCTCTGCATGAGGAGAGTAGGGGGAAGGTGGTAGTGGCAACCTTCCCCCCACCCCTTTTTGTCCTTTAATAGTGTTAGATGGAATCCTGTGTGTGAAAGGGGAGGTAAAGAAACCTTAACTCCATGGTGATGTTTTTTTTCCATTTTATAAAGAATTAGACTTAAATGAGTTTGAGACTTGGTTGGTTTCTCGCAACACATGCAATTAAAAAAAACCTAAACAAATCTACCTAAACGGTATACCCAATGACCCATCTTTTAAAAATCAACATATAGTGGCTGGTAATTAAGAACTGTATTTGCCCTTTCCCTTCCAGGGCCAGCATGCACAAGTACTAACATTTGTACCACAACAGATAAACAACCCCCTTTAACTGCAGGGAAAGCGGTGGTCTCAGACAGGGGTTCTCAACCTGGGTGTCCAACTCCTCAGTGGCTCATGAGGTATTACCTGGGGGTTGCAAACTGTTGGCCCTGCCAGGCACAAGCCCCCATTAAATTAAAAACTCCTCAGAGTCTTGCTGTGTGAAAGGGGTCACCAATACAAAAAGTTTGAGAAGCACTAGTTTGAGCATGTTGTTCACTTTAAAACATCCCATCCATTCACTGATGAATAGAAATAGGTCAAACCACATGCACCTCTCCCTGTAAGCATGCGGTTTTGATGACCAACAGCAAAGTAGCAGCAGAGCTAGTGGGGAGTGATTTCATGTAAGACTATAGACTGCTGGTATCCTGCAAAGCTCTTTGCTTTGACAGTGGGGTGATGCTTTTTCCTCCCCCCTCTCTCAAATGATGAACCATCCTAGGATTCCTACCTGGTATTTTACTTCCTAAATACTATTATCTCCACAGAGTATTAAGAGTTATTAGGCTAATTCACTGTTCCATGTGTCACCATTTTTTGTTTACTTGGAGTTTCAGACTATACTGTTACACTAACGTGCTTGTTTCTAGCAGGACACCTCTAACAATTTTGTAATGTATTGTCATAAGTACATGGTTACAAATGACAGTCAAATAGCTTTTTCTAACATTGGATAAATTTCTAATCTTCCTGAAATATGAATTTAGAGTGCAATGCACTCCTAGAACAATAATAATAATAAATCCATATCAAGTGGTCAGACTTGTGTTTTAGTATAACTAACAATCCTGTAAGTAGTATAACAACTTTTTACAATGAAATGTGAGGGAAAGTTAATCTTTCTGGCAACAGTAGGCTTTATTCTGTAAATCAGTATGACAATTTGATACAGATGCATTTAGCCAAATTTTACAGTACAGAAAAAATTTTGTAAATCCTACAGCATTCTTAGTAAAACCTTATGGAAGCTGTGAAAAGTCTTCCATAGCCCATGCTTGAGACAATGCCGTCAGTGCTTCCTGCTTCTTTTTAAAAAAATACAGAAATAAAAGGCTGAATCATAACTTTAGATAGGAGCAAAATGAGTTTGTTTTACGCACTGTCTTTGAAAAGGAAAACCAATTTCACACAATAGAAATATTCACACCTATGATAAAAAGATAACTCAAAACAATGAAAGTACAGATATTCTGGCCAGCAGTAATAGTTATGAATTAATTATGCAAATATTAAGTAATACATCTCTTTAAAAAGGCACATTTCTTTAGATCACTTTTAAACTCAGCTTCCTTAGCTTCTCATTAAATGGAAACATACAGACATTCAGTAAAATCAGTATTTTACTTTAAATATGCTTTAGCAACACAATTGGAAGACTCCACCCCACAAAATTATATATGAAAAGATTAAAATAAAAAAAAGCATGTTGATACGTTTATGGTTGGTGTACATAGTTGAAATTACAAAGCATTTCTAGACAATTAATGCCTTGTACATTAGCCAGTGTTTAAATCACCTCTCAGTGTGCCATTCATTTTATAAGCAATCATGTGATCAAGCAGGTATATAATTTTTACTTATGAAATTAACAAACCTGGAATCTAAAATCCAGTATAAATTTTTTTAAAAAGCTTCATAATCCTATAATGAAATTATGAATCTTTTAATGATTTCCTAGTTCAAACAAATCAAAACAAGGCTCATAAGGAACTGCCAGATTTTTTAAAAAAATTATTCAAACCCCTCATAGTTTGTATTCAAGTCTCGTGATTCTCCATGGTTCAAGACAAAGAAATCATCAGGTTTCAAGCCATACCTTTCAAGGGCTTCATTCAGTTTAACTGGAGGATCCAAGTAATACTGGACATGGAGGGGAGAAAGAGATACAATGCTGGCATTAGATAAAAGCTGTTTCACAGCTGGCTTTCAAGCTCTACACAAACTGGTTCACATTTTAGATATAACTGACATACATTTTCTCAGATTAAGTGAACAATAAAATTTGGATTTATTGAGTTTTTTTAATTATTATTTAAAACATTCCATTCCATTGAAATTATACCATTAGTAACAGAGACAACAGATGATCTATAATATTTACAATACTGGCTAAATATGCATCTATCACTCAAAACCCATACTACCTCACAGCCTATTGGATAAGAGTTCTTAAATAAACCTGGATTGGGAACCATGGGAAAATTTAAGTACTGGAGGAAGTGGTGTTAGAGATTCAGTAGATGGCACTTTCTTTACTAATTTTAGTAAAATGCATTCCGTGTCATATCCACAAAAAATAAAGACTTCCCTCTAAACCTTAAAATGTGGTAGTTTAATAATTCAAGCAAATTATTATTTCAGTGCTGTCTCTTGTGAAGTTGCATTACATTTTTAAAAATAAATTTAGATAACACAAACTTATATAAAGGTATCCTATGCACACAGCTTTTCTAGGCAACACTATCTTGAACACAAAGCAAATCATTAAAAAAAAAGGCTTAAGGGAGTACTCAACTTGTATTCAGAATAATGAAAATAGCACTTTTTATATCTTGGATACTAGAGGTATACACTACTGGAGGTAGCCTGAAAGACCGTATCAAAGATACTGTGTTTACATATGTTGCATCCTTAATAACTCAGTGTCCAGGCTACTAGTTACAAGATAAAATGCATCAAGATGTTGTAGCAACAATTTCCTCTTAACTACAATTTTACAAATAGTGGCAACATATTAATACATTAAAAACTTGTTATGAAGTTAAAAATTAAGCAGTAGACCAGGATAAGATCATGAAAACTGTTGATCATTCAATGAAGTATACCTCTCAAACAAATTAAATATAAAAGGAACTGTTAATCATGCAGGATTAGACAGTAAATCACATTTTACATATTTAGTGAAGTGTTATATACCCCTATAATATCCTGACTTCTTCCTGTCTGCAAATGATACAGTATTAAAGGCAAACATAGTTGTACACATTTATTCACATTTCTGCTGTCCCTGATTTTTGTACACCTAAATTACTATCCATATAACAGGACACTCCCATCCTCCATTCCAGGAAGTTATTTCAACACTGACTCATTAATAATTTAAGCTACAGTGGTAATAAAAAACATGACCATCTGTTTTAGTCTTGCTATCCAGCATATTTCTAAAATACCTGCTGATGTACTATTGTAAATATTTTCTTCCCAGTTTGGAGCAATGGGTATCTAAAGACCAATTGCAGAATTCTTTATCTTCTATGTCAATTTCTCTTTCTGGATTTCTGACACAAGCTCTTCTTTCTCTCAGTCATCTGATCAAGTGTGCGTACCAAGTGTCTGATGATTCAAGGCATGGACACAGAATTTCAAATGCTGGACTAAACTTATAGTCTCTCTTGGGGCCTCTTCTCTTAATTCTCTCCCTCAACTCATTTGTCATTAATTCTATCACCTGTATGACTTACCTCTGGGTCATTTACTACATAAGCAGCCTCCTGTCAAGTTAATGCAAACTCAGTACCACAAATCTGATGATAAGACTTGCTCTTTTAACTTGCAACATTGATCTCTCCTGATCAGGAAGCTTATGCCTGCCACTTTTTCAGTGCACCAGTTCCTCTGCCAATAGAGCAAGGAAATCTGCCTGCATAACAAAAGCTCCCAGTGTGCTGATATTTTTTCATTAGCTTTTTATCTTGAAGTACTTGATGACATCCACAAGAAATTCAGCTTTATTGAGAACAACTTTAGTTCAAGGTATAAATATTGAGAAAACTGAACTAGTTTTTGTATTAAAGAGGTTGTAGAATTTATAGTCTTAACCAAATACATATGATATGTAATTGGTTATGTAAGGATTAAAGCAAAGTAAGATAATTCTGAGCTATGAAATTCTGTATTCATAGATAATGCATTTATAGATGTTTTTTATTATATATGAGATTAATCTTAATTACTGTTTCCATTCTCAGAAAATTTGAATGAATTTCTGATTAGCCCAAACTCACCTCATTTGCTAAAGCAAAGGTTCCCCAATGAATCGCTATAGACTTCTTTGTTTGAACATCAATATGAATTCTTACTGCTTCTTCAGGATCCACATGTTGGTATTTCATAAACCACCTAACAAACACAAAATAACTTACATATTTAGTGCAACCTATTATATTCAAGATATCTGTTCTTTATTAGGGTTTTTAAGTAAGTGGCAAGAGGTGTTAAGATATCCTCATTTGATTAAAAAGAAAGGTCTATAACTGTGAATAAGTTACAGAGACAGTAGAAATCCATTTGCTGTAAATGACAGTAACTTTCCTTCAACTAACTAAAACAGATGTATACAGCAGCACTCACCTCCACAGAATTTGGAGGGCTAGGAGGAGGTTCTGTTTTTCAATCAGTATTCTTTACAGAGGTGGGAAATTTTCCCAATGTCTTAAGCTTAAGGATTTATGGGCCATCTGCTCTGAAGCAAGTTCATACTAACATCACCATCAATATTTATATAGAATCATAGCATACACCAAAAGAAATACGCTTCAGTAGACAACACTCTTCTCTCTGAGTCAGTATTCAATGAACACTTTGCTTGCTACTGGATGGATGTGCAGACTTTTGAGTGAGATGTCAAGTCCCAGTGTGTAAGGCACAGGATGAAAATTACATTGGTTCAACTTCTAGGATTTGCTATAATTGATTGTGGGATAGTAACAAAAGAATTCCTAGCATAGGGGTCAGTGACAGTCAAAGTCTCTTTAAGTGGGACAGTGGAGGATAGGTGCAAATTTTGCACACCAATAGGCATCTTAGCTAGCTAGTTCTCAGCAATTTCTGAACTGGGTAGTTCATGAGAAATATTGGACTTTCATCTCCCCATTCCAATTTCTGTCTTGCTTCCCCAACCTACCCATGGCTTCACTTCTAATATTTAACAAGTGTTACCTTGAACTGCTAAAGCTAGAAATCAATGCTTTATCCCATCTGAAAGCTTAGATGCCATGTGAGAAGCAGGATATGGATTCTTTGACAAACTGATCTTTCAAATGCTATAAAGCATTCATTACTAACTCTAGAGATACTGCAAAATCATGTGGGAACTAAAGCAGGGAGAAGTAACATGGTAATTAGAACATGTGTAGCACTGTAAATTGTGTGCATGTATAAAAATTGGGTGATCACCGTGGCCTTTCCTATCCTTACTTTCTTTTCACATTAAAATAATGCCAGACTGTGTTTTTCCATATTTTTTGGAGTAAAATAAAAACACCATATTTCAGCTTCTTTCCCTCTCTTTTCTACCTCTAGGCCTTGGTCTACACTTAAAATTTAGAACAACTTAGCTACATCACTCAGGGGTATGAACAATTCACCCCCAAAGCACCATAGTTAAGCCAACCCAACCCTCAGTGCTACCGCCATTCAAGGAGAACATAAAAATGACCGTACTGGGTCAGACCAATGGTCCATCTAGCCCAGTAGCCTGTCTTTCTACAATGGCCAATGTCTGTTGCTTCAGAGGAAATTAAAAGAACAGGTAATCATCAAGTGATCCATCCCATCGGCCATTCCCAGCCTCTGGCAAAAACCAATCCCTGCCTGTCCTGGATAACAGCCATTGATGGACCTATCCTCCATGAACTTATGGAGTTATTTTTTGAACCCCGTTATAGTCTTGGCCTTCACAACATCCTCTGGAAAGGAGTTCCAGAGGTTGACTGTGCATTGTGCAAAGAAATACTTCCTTTTGTTCATTTTAAACCTTCTGCCTATTAATTTCATTTGGTGACCCCTAGTTTTTGTGTTATGAGGAGTAAACAACACTTGCTTATTTACTTTCTCAACACCAGTCATGATTTTATATACCTCTATCATATTTCCCCTTAGTTGTCTCTTTTCCAAGCTGAAAAGTCCCAGTCTTATTAATCTCTTTTCATATGAAAGCTGTTCCATACCCCTAATCATTTTACTTGCCCTTTTCTGTATCTTTTCCAATTCCAATATATCTTTTTTAAGATGGGGTGAAGAGATCTGCATGCAATATTCAAGATGTGGGTGAACCATGGATTTATAAAGAGGCAGTACGATATTTTCTGTCTTATCTATCCAATCTATCCATCAATGATTCCCAACATCGTTAGTTTTTCTTACTGCCACTGCACATTGAGTGGATGTTTTCAGAGAACTATCCACAATGACTCCAAGATCTCTTTCTTGAGTGGTAAAAGCTAGCTTAGGCCTTATCATTTTATATGTATAGTTGGGATTATGTTTTCCAATGTGCATTGACATTTATCAACATTGATAAAGAAGGTGGATTATCTACATCAATGAAAAAACCTTCTGTTGATGTAGTAAGAAGCATCTGCACTATGACGCTACAACAACATAGTTGCAACACTGCAGCTGTGCCGCTTGTAGCATAGACATGCCCTTGCTCTGCCTTATTGCCTTCTGCCACCCTTCACATCTCTCTTCCACTCTACATTTCCCAAAAAATATTTTAGACAAGTGAAAAGTTCAGAAGCTTTAGATACAATGTTAGTATTAAACCACTAACAAGAAAAAAAATGGTTTTGAAGTCAGTATATCATTTCATTTATATAGTTTGCATATCTTTTGGTCAAATCCTTTGAAATTTGCATACCTTGGCTCATAAGCTCCAATGGGAATAGCTGCAAGATCAAAAGGTCCAAATCTTTTACCTATCTGTTCAAAAGCAACACAGTAACCAGTATCTCCTGCAAAGAAAAACCTATTCCAAGGCCCCAAGACAGACCAGCTGCCCCAAAGAATCTTGTTATCATCTGTTGCAGTCCTCTTGCACCAGTGTTGAGAAGGGGTAAAGACAAAAGTTACTGCATCATGACTGGGCACACAGTTCTCTTCCCACCAGTCCAGTTCAATCACATTTTCACAGCCACATTTCTGCATCCAGTCTAAAAGACCCAGAGGCACAAACCATCTCAACTCACTGCCAAAGCGTTCATTTAAACTCACTACAGAATTGTAGTCCAAATGGTCATAGTGGGTGTGGCTGATCATCACTGCATCTATTTTTGGGAGCTGATCTACTGTGCATGGAGGACCTCGGAAACGTTTTGGACCCACAAACTGTGCTGGGGACGCCCTCTGGCTGAAGATGGGATCAGTAAGAATAATAAGTCCATCCATTTCCACCATAACTGAGGCATGTCCCAACCATGTGACTCGCATGCCAGCTCCAGTCTTACCAACTAGTTCAGGGTTTAGAATGAAGTAAGGGTTTAATACAGGAAGCTCTTTGTCAAGTTCCTAGCAAAAGAACAAAAGATAGTTAGAAAGCAAAACACACAGAGAACAAAAAGCACAAGGCACCAATCACAATACAAGGCTTGTGCTTAGTGTACATTTTTAATTTCTAGGAAACCTGCAAGTTGGTGCACACAGATACCATTTTCAGTGATTGCCATTCCCATAGCATCTTCTTAAATTAAAATCATTAACCTTACTTTTAATAATCTAATCTTTCTCATCCTTAGAATACGCTTTTGAGAGAAGGAGAATTAGGCATGGAGCTCTATCTACAAAGGAAACAAATTCAAAAATATGCTGAAAACAACTTGTAGACTTTTAATAGAATGAAATAGAATTGCTCAGAATTAACATGATTCTTAGCAACAAATTCTGATATCTTGCCCCTAATGCCCTTGAAAAAAGATTTTAGTGCTGCTGCTACCTTTTGGAGTTTGGCCTTTAGCTTAAATATTGGAGCTATAACTTGTGGATCTGAACGATATCCTTCCAGAGTCCCAGCACAGATAGATTACAAGGTAATTACTAGATTAAAGAGACTTTAATCTGCTAGGAGGACCACTAATATGCTACCATCAGAGTCAATAATTCAATGAATACCACTGATAAATTTCTAAGGAGTTGCCAAGCACAGAGGCATAGTGCAGCACCACTGCTGCTAAATTACTTATGGAGGGTTGTCTTAAATGTGAAGTCCTCTAGAAGCTTAATTAAAAATTGAAATATGGGCTTCAGTTCTACTGAAACTATTTTGAAAGGTAATGATATAAGTGTAGTTCCCTTCAGATCAAGATTTATTTCAATCTGGGACTTCCTTGTAGCTATAGCTGGAATAAAGTACTCTGCTAAAAAGTGTGTTTCTTCATGACTCTTTTAAAATGTTCAAAATTTGGAGTAAAAATAAATAGGCTTTTCCAAGTAATCTGATTTCATTGCTCAGATCACAAGTACTTTAAAATAGTGTACAGTTTGTTCTGCAGTATATTCCATATTAAATAATTTTAATTGCACAACGAGATAAACAATGAGGTGGATAAAATACACAATCTTATCCGGATTTAGTACTAGTATAACTTTGGTGGCACTATAAATGTTTGATTTTGTTCCAAGAGCAATGGCAGATGTTTGAAATACGACATTAATGACAAATTGGCTGTGGACAAAGATATCTGTAGAAAAATATGTTTACTACTTACTTATTTTCATCACTGCACTGGTGAAATCCCCACTTCCCCACCCCTAACTGCAAAGCAAGACCAAATGCATGACAGGCTTTAGCAAGATTGGCTAATTAGTTTAGGAATTTAGAGCTCAGTACATACTGACGCACCATCTGATTTCATTTTACTGAGATTTGTGGAGCAACACAAATAACAATTTATGTTTACAATACATAGTATTAAAGCTATCTCAGTGCCGTTAAAAAAAGTCATTAACAAAGCCAGTTAGATACAGAAAGTCTGTGGTATAGATTCCCAGTTAAAAATGGTTACTTGTTGAAATGACTTACCAATAGTCTACAGTATTTAAACAATGAAGTACATGTCACGGTTGATACACACTCATATGCAAAAACAACGAGAGTCCTGTAGCACTTTAAAGACTAACAAATTTAATTTCTTCAGGCATAAGCTTTCGTGGGCTGTAACCCACTTCATAAGATGTAAGGAATAGAAATCAGATAGCGTGCGTGCGCACACGCACACACGTTTAAGAAACAACAATGGGGAAGTAGTTGAGGTCTATACATAACAATTGATTAGGAGGTGAGAATGTGTGAAGAGTGTCAATTACTTCTTGTAATGAGATAACCATTCCAAGTCCCTATTTAGACCCAGTTTGATTGTGTCAAGTTTGCACTGACTGATAAGGCGAACCAGTTAAGGGTTTCAGTTAAGAGCATGTTCTTAAAGTCAAGGGGGTTGCAAACAAAAATGTAGAGGAACAGTAGTCTGTATTAAAGACACAGTACAACTAAGCAGTGCCAAGGGAAGCATGGAACCTTGAGCTTTAATTTTAAGTAGGCTCAGAAGCTGAGAAATCCAAATAATCAGGCTCCATCTAGCTTTTTGCTGCTTCTGACTCACTTTAGTGACTCTCCTACTCCGCTAGTTCACATTTCACCATCTGAAGTGCAAAATAAGAAATCAGAGTTAAAGAGTACTAATTGGGTCAGTTAGAAAGCTCTGTACCTAGCATGATATAAATTCCTTCTTGACCTTCCCTCAAGTCAGGGATAGTGATCCTACAGCTCAAATGAAACAATATTACAGCTCTCCATTGCATACACATATCACACCAAAGCACTGGCCCATAGCATCAGTCATTAATCAGTCTGACAGGCTGATGGCCACCCTTTAAGTTTGAACTACTGAATACATCTCCTTGTCACAGATGCTTCATAGCGTTTCCTGCAGGGCCATGTGTGGTGTTGCAGGAGTTCCATGCCTTAGTCCACAAGTTATGGCTATCTTCTCAGAGCATTGAGGTCTAAGCCATGAGCTTGGCATCAGCTTTAAACAGTTAACTGAGGATAAAGCTCAGAATTTGGCTCTCTGTGCCTTTAAAGGCAAGTGCTTAGTTGCAGCGCTTGAGGTCAAAGCTCTGACCTAGCCCTGAGGATCTGGGCTATCAATGACGACTCTGTCCAAGTCTCACCCCACACTGCCCTTAAGAAGAAGCAAGCACCTTCTTAACCGCCCTGCTGGCTCCCAATTGGTCAGTGTCTTCTCCTGGCCCTTCTAGGCCTCTGAAGGACTAAGTCTTCTTCATGGCATAGTCTCCAAAAGGGGCCTAACAAGTCTTATTTGAAAATTCTCTTATTTTAAAGATGGCAGTTGAGAGCTCTCAGTGCCTTACAGGACTAGGACCTACATCTTGGGACAGTAAACATGCAAATAGTTACCTGTTTTGAACATGGGATGTTGCTGTTATTTTTTTCCATGAGGGCCCATTTTAAAATATTTGGCAAGGATGGCGATTTCCATGTTGGCCAAGGGTTGACAAACTTTCCATCTTTACCTCTCTTTGATTTAGTTACATCTTCCTCTAATCTGTAATCCAGTCTGAAGCTTTTTCTGGATGTCCTGGAGGAGTCACTATCTCTGGAACCTTGACTGGAATTTTGGCGTTTCCTTACTGCTTCCTTAGGGTACTGGTTACACGCAGTCAAAGGTTGCTCTTCGTCTGCCTTCTCATCCATGCCTTTTGGTGAAGAGCTAAAATATATATTTTTTAAATTAATAAATCTTTTCTTTTACTAACATCAGCATTCATAAAATTGAAAGCTTTCTACACCACCACCAAAAATAAAGCTGCCCTTTCCATTTTGCAATTTTACTTGTTTTTCCTTACAACTTCACTTTTTAAAACGGTTACTATTACACAGAAAGCTTAAAAAACATGCCTTAGCAAGTAGTGTAGTTCAGGCAGAATCTTCCTTTCTGATATGCATAACTTCATTACCCAGCCCTATAACATACCAAGTATAAAAGAGGGGGATGTTCTTTAATTTCTCATTTTGTAAGAGTACCAAACTCCTCCTAAAGTTCATTAAAACTGATGTAATTTGATCCTACAAGCTCATCCTTGAGATTTGTGATCTATGAAATATTTTATGACCTGACTACATTATACCTTTGTTCTGTAATAAAAACTGCAATGTTATGTAGCAATAAAGATGCATCTTTCCAACAGAAGTATCAACAAATAATGCATGTCTATATAATATGAACAAAATGTATGAACCACAAGAGGTATTTGATGCCTCAATATAGCCTTCCTATATTGTTTAACACACAGCTGAAAATACAGCTAAGCTTAACCAATATAATTAAAATAAAGTCAATTGTCTGAAGGACAATCTAAGTCCTATGAAACTAGTCATCACAGAGATGAGCTGCTGAAGTTTCGGGTCCATTGAGTAGGCTGGGACCTGGACTTGAAGTCTGCAATAGGTCCAATGCTTACATTTTATTTGCAGCATTTAGTATTTTATATCTTCAAAATGTTCTACAAACAGTACCTTCACTTCAGCACCACTGTGAGGTTATTTTGCAACTGGAGAAAAATTAATTTACCTACAGCTACAGTTTAAGACCATTTCATAACACCAATTAGAATACAGGACCCAACAGTTCCTAATCCATGCTGCATTCTGAACATTGTCACGCTGCATGCTGAACATGCATCCTCTACAGTTTAGGAATTTAGAAAAACAATCCAAGCCCAAGGCGAGGGGGGGGGGGGGGGAGGAGAGAAGAAATCCTCATAAAGTGATAAGTGAGTGAGGTAACAGCTTCAGTTTAAGAAACTGGTGTGCACACACTTTGAATGACATTTTCAATCCTCTACCAACAAATATTGGTTTCATGTCCAGTTATTTAAAACATGATTAAAAACAATAAGTGACCAGAGGTAGACATGTAGCTTTGTACATTGTTTAGAATCACTGGAGCACTGTTTAAACTTTAAATACATATGCAAACCAGAAAAAATTAAATGCCTAGATGGAAACACCATTTGTATTGGTCTCCAATATGTTTGGAAACATTCTTATAGGGCAATGTCTTGATTAGATACTTCAGAACAATGTGGGGAGAATTTTAGCGTTCATTAATTAAGACTGATGGCACTGGTTAGAAGTAACAATAGAGAAACCAATATCTAGCGTACAAACATCCTTTTACAGTTCCAGAGCTGCTACACCTTTTATCACAGCTGAGAACCATTCTTACAAACAAGCTGGTAATTGTGCTGTTTAGTGATATGGAACAAGCGCTCCACACATTTTGGACTACATAAATTTTTCACCAGTAATTAAGCTTTGAACTCAGATATCCATAAAAGAGGCACTTGTACATTAACTCAGTGATTTCCAAACTTTGTGAGCCCAAGGACCACATTCAAAAGGCCACTATAAGGTCACTAAGTAGTCACTATATGGCCACTAACTTACAAACAATTTAAAAGAAATTTCTCCACTATACTTAGCACTGTTTTAATCAAATTAGTTAAGAGACGTGTTGTCCCTTTGACAAAATACTGTGCAAGTACCTGAGTGGCTAGAATTCACTGTGCCCTTAATAATTAAGCAATTAAATACAAAAATCTATGTTAGTGTAGGATTACAGCTGAGATTTTATACACAGACAAAAGCAGTTTAATATTACTACAATCCATGAAAAAGGTATATATTGGTGGGGCTCTGACTTTAGAGGCAGATTCCTCTTCTGCTATAGGAACAGCCAGTTGCTAAAGAATGAGCTTGCTTACCTGTGATGTCACAGATGACATAGTTGATGAGGGTTGAAGATACACAGATGGTTCCCACATCAATAATCTCTCTGCCATATTGCAGACAGACAGACTATTAAGGCATTAAAGACAATACCATATGGTAACAGAAATATCTACGTACATCCACAGCAGGTCAGGGTTACTGCCACTGGCTTTTAACTATGTAAAATCTCAACCATGATGTTGGATTAATTTAAATTTCTTTGCATTAATTTTCTTGTGGATTTAGAGTTTGTACACTTGCTAATTAACCATCACATATTGTATATTAAATATTAATATTAAATATTAAATCATTAGATAACATTTTATTCAAATTTTATTCAAATTTTGTGCATTCTGAAGATTTGCACGCCACTATAGAAAGCATGCAGGACTTCAAACTGGAAGAACCAAGACCCAATGGAAAGGCCATTAGACCTGATCTTATGCCATGTTAAAAGGATGTGTGGGGAAATTCAAGGAATCTGCAAGTTTGTGGTATATAGAAGGATGAAGGGAGCACAAAGGAGGATTAAGGGTTGTGTGCAGATATATGCAGTTACTGCATATTTCAATATCTGGAAAGACATACTGTATATATCTACATGCTGCTATTTTCACTCAGGGATAACCATTTTTTAAAAATTCCTCACAGAGGACTACATGCCAAGTCAGAAGTTTAAAAATATTTAATTAAATTAGAACAGGCCAACAACCAACATAAAACCATATCTAAAAATTTCTAAAAGCTGATATGCAAAAGTATAGTACTAAATTCTAGTAATTTAGGTACTTAATTCCAGTAAATTAATCAGTTACCATTTCAATAAGCCACCCATTTCAATTTTCTTCTTCAAATATCTAATGATTGTGGTCAACCTTATAAGGTACTGTGAAGTCAACATACTACCATTGTTACTACAAGCTAAGGGCTGACTTGATCACAGTCTGTAAGTGCCTACAAGGGGAAGAGAAATTTGATAATGGGATTCTTCATTCTAGCAGACAAAGGTGTAATAAAATCCCATGGGTAGAAGTTGAAGCTAGACAAATTCAGACTAGAAGTAAGGTGCAAATTTTTTAAAAGTGAGGATAATTAACCATTAAAGCAATTTATCAAGGATTGTAGTGGATTCTCCATCACTTGACATTTTTAAGTCAAAATTTGATGTTTTTCTAAAAAAATATGCTCTAATTCAAATAGGAGTTAATTCATGGAAGTTGTATGGCCTGTTTTATACAGCAGGAAAAACAGTGGGCCCTTCTGGCCTTGGAAGCTATGAATTAATTTTACATTAACAGAGCTCCAAAAGTGTCTGAGGCATTTTTTAAAGTTAAATTTATCTATTACATTCATCTTTCAAATGTGCAAATTCTAATTTTGCTTAAATGCACATTTGATCTTGCTCTGAAATTTTTATACTGGACCAAATTATCAATCTCCAAGGGAAAGATGGAATGGCCATACTGACAACAAAACAGGTGCCAGGGAATTTAAAGCACTGCAGTATTCATTTGCCAACATTTCTTCCACTTGATGCATATACGTGGCTTCCATTAGCATTCCATAAGCATTTTAGGGGAGAACAAACCTCAGCCAGAACTGATGAAATACTTAACCTTTTTACAGGCATAAAGAAAATTACAAATTTAGAAACAGTTAATTTAGTCAAGTATACTCTGAAATGTATATTCCTTTAAAGTATCTCTATTGCCTCAATTTATATTTCTCTTGCAAATATGTGGTGAGTAGAATCCAGTGCATCTGAAATGTGGCAATTTTGCTCTGTAAAGCAATTTTGATACTGCTTAGGGTGCAAGAAAATAAAGCTCACTTTTTCTTTAAAAAAATGTAAAGAGCAACATTTTGAAAAAAATCCAGCTTGTTTCAACTTTCGGCTTAAAATAAAACCTGGCAGGTCTACAGAGGTTCTTGGCATTCTAAACAAGAAAGCTTCTAAATCTGAAAATTGGTATCTGTATCTTGAATATTACAAAGTACTCAATCAGGGATGAGTCAACACTTCCTCCCATCCTCTTGCACTCACCTCTGAGGTCATTTTATTTTTCTAGCACCAAACAACCCCCTATTATTATTTTAAGCCACTGGATTGTCTGTTAATATGTATAAGTGAGCTAGACATTGCAATCAACCAGCCTTCTGTGTTAAATCCTACCTGTGTACGGGCTACCAATAAACAAAAACCCTGTGTAGACATCCTGCTTTTGTGGACTTGCACAGGTAATCTTGTGTGCTCTACCCTTTTAAAAGAAGGGCGGAATCCACCCGTCTATATGAAAAACATTAATCAAATCCTGGATGTTTTACTCACACAAGTTGTCATACGTCCAAAACCACATCCCAGTAGGCAAACATATGTGATATATTTCAAATCCCACACGATTCGATGCAAGTGCTGTTTGACTGCTATGAACTTTTAAAACAGAGCAGAGGGCTTTTTTATGTTAAGAAGCTTTTTAAGAGCCAGGTGCAATCAATCATAAACGAATCATCAGTTTGTGGAATAGTGAACTACAATTAGATCCTTGCTAAGGTCTGATGAAAAGTTCTCTTTATGCAAGAACTGTGTTAGAAGCAGGGTTGGAAAAATCCACTCACATAGGTATGCAGAAATCTCTCAGGCAAGTGCCAATAAAGTAAAGATTCTGTTTTTAAAAATTAAGTTCCTAGCCTTTATGCTTGCAAAGAAAGCTTCCAAGTGTAATCAATGTAGTAGTGATGTTTTCCTGGGTCTGTAGAAACAACTCCAGTTCTGACAATACAGGGGGTATAAGAGAGCAGGAGACTGCCTCTGCTGTTATACAGGGGGACAAGTCCCTAGTCTCCAGGACATTGTAAGATGAGGAATGCCATTGGGCAGTTGCCAACCTCATCTCTAGAGCAGGGGATACTGGAGAGGGGCTTGCAGGGCGAGATGTGGCTGGGGGTATCACCAACCACCCCAGCAGAGAAATCTGTGTGTGAAGGAGACCTCATTCACACTATGCCAGGAAAGGATTTTAGGGGTATGTCTACACTGCAATTAAATATCTGCAGCTGGCCCAGGTCAGCTTACTTGGGCTCAGGCTGCAGGTCTGTAAAATTGCTGTGTAGACGTTTGGGCTTGGCTCCAGTCCAAGCTCTGGGACCCCAGGAGGAGGGAAGGACTCAGAGCCTGGGTTTCAGCTTGAGATTGAACGTCTATAGAGCACTTTTAGCCCTGTAGCTCGAGCCCCACAAATGTGATTTAGCTGACCTGGGCCAGCTGCGGAAGAGTCAATATTAATTGATTAATATATTGTGGTGGCCTAGCATTAATTGAGGACTCAGTTCATCCAGCAATATACGAAGGTTTTCAGGCCAAAGCAGGAAGAGGAGTTTGTGGGGGTACATACCAGGCAAGAGAGGTAGTGGCTTAGGAGGGGCATGGCTTGGAGAACATGTATATTTTGGCCTGGCACATATGCTCAGTCCTTGGGCTAGGTGGTGTTGGTCAATTTTACAAGCCATGCTAAAAGCTGATAAACAGATGAAAATTCTGTAATTATATATTGGCATTAACCCTTAACTTTTAGGAAAACAGGGAAGTGTTCAGTGAAACGTTAAAATGGATTTTTACCTCTCACAGTTTTCAAATGGACCTTAGAAATACAGAAGTGAAAATTGAAAATACACATTGTCATCAGTATTTGTCTTTAAAAATGCAATTTTAAACATTACAAAGTTTCAAGTGCAAAGGTGTTTCTTTTAACTTCAGTGAGGAGAAGACAAATAACAGAACATGGAGTCTCTCTTACTAGTGCTTTCTTCCATGGAGATAAAAAGCCTCCCCCATTCCATCTATCATCCACTACCCAGTAATACCATACTGCGCACAGGTATAACTTACCACCACACACCTAATTTCTATGGACATGCTAACATCTGGAGGAGTTATGCACTAATCCAATTTAAACTTGTGGCACTCAAAAAAAGTAAATGCATTAAAAAAAGTTTGTTAAGAAAGTTGGGATTGAAAGTTCTGGTTTACCATTTTTCTGTTTCATATTTTGACTGATGTCTCTCTGACTGCATCACCTTCTGGATGCTGTAACAGGAACTGTTACAGTCTGGAACATTGGGATGTATTACATATAAACTGAGAGGGATGGCACACAACAGCCACTAAGGGACCTGCTTGTTCTCTACCCCAACCCCACTGCCCTCCTGGGCCCAAAATATCTGAGTTGAAGAAGTTCTACCACCTTTGTGCTAGGAAGCATATCATTCAGCAGCTTTCCTTCAAGCATTCCACAAACACAAAAAACAAAAGAAAACATGTTTTTGGGCTGAGCCTAAGCATGAACATTTTCAGTTGAAAAGGAATTTATTTGCAAACATTAGGGGGTGTGGAAAGAAATGCCCCCTGAACTACCAAGTCACTGCCAGCTAGATTTTACTCACTGTGTTCTTCTTTTCTTTCATTGTTCTTCAGCACTGAAATTGCTTAGGGCACCTAATAGATAGTTTGAGACTATAAGATTATGAATGCAGTTAAACTTTCATTATAAAGCACTTGAGCCTGTTCAAACCAATCAAAACAGCAGATTGGCTGAACACTCCTAGCCTTATGATTTTGCCTCAAGCTGTGGAACTAACTGGTCTTCAAAGGAGTCTTTTAATGTGTTGGACTGTTCCATTTTATACTGAACAGAGGGGGAGAAAAATATTACAAAATGATTAACTCAAGCTATTTCATATTTTAGTGACTGAGAAAATGTGTACGGTGCCCTAGTGTCAGTATCATAGGGGTTTTAGGACTCATCAGCCACAATACCTAAAGAACCTACCACACAGTTTTCTGCCATACTTAGAAGCATCTGTTTTATATCAAGGTGGTTTACTAGTATGGACAGGAAACACAGTACCTGTAAGTGTCTTGACTTTCAAGTAACTGTTGTACAACTATGAACACTGTAAAACACAGAGTAACTGAGTTGACTTCAGGAAATTGAATAAGTACTGTACACACATTTTTAAGGCATGCAAAGAGAGAGACTACAAATTGTTTACATCAACATCTGTTTCATTAATATAAATAACTTGAATTCCTGACAGTTTATTGTCAAAATAAATGTGCACCAGAAAACACTGGCCAGAAGCTATTTGTCTCTTTTGCCTTTGTTATTACAAATAGGGAACATTAAGTTACTGTACTAAGAACTTCAAGTATGTTAATTTTAAAGTCTAACTGGGACCATTTAAATGCTAACACTGAAGCACCAAAACTTTTTTTTTCTTTTGAATAAAAACAAAATATTAATGAATGTTAAAGTAACATTTAAAAATCACAAAAAGTCAGGAAAAGTCAGTGAAGGTTCCTATAGCAACATTAACTCATTACACATATGTAGTGTTTTCTATTTTCTTTTTCTGCTTAAGACCTAGATTGTCACTATGAGCTACCCATTGTAAAGGACAGAATATTGATGATGACTCAATCTGCCTCTTGATCTCCCCATTGCTCCAAAAAGCAGTAGTATCCAAAGCAGTGTACTTCTCCCAGTGCAGCTATGCTGGGGATGAGGGTTGCAAAGCCAAAGCTGCACCAGTTCCCAACTCCTCTTGCCCACCAGTGCATGAAAGAGAGGGTGCAGCAGTTCTGGTTCCTTTCCTTGAGTCTGCTTCCTTATACTCACTATATAGCTTGCACAAGGGAGTACGGCCCTTCATACTCTAATGCAGTCAGGCCACAGTTCAGCCCCCTAATATTGATTGCTATGTTTTATAACGTAAATAATGATTTACACTTAACCAGAAAAATACAAATAGAAAACAGTACACATGAGCTACATAGACCAGTTAAGCTATCATTGGTGTTGGAATCTAAGGGCCAGATCCTGCAACTGGATCTGCTTACATGGATCTTGTACCTTGCATGGAGTCCCGATAAAGTCAGTAGCGCTTTGTACAAGCACAAAAGTCTGTCCATACAGATCAAATGGTTGGATCTGGCCCTGAATTTTTAAACTTCCTGACTCTGGCCCCCATCCTACAGAGATTTATGCATGTGAGTAGTCCCACTGAAACCAACAGAAATACTCACATGAATATAGTTAAGTACAAACAAATATTTCTAAGACTGTGACTTTTGATACTTTTAACTGTCAAACTTTAATGGTGTATAAACATACGTTAAATGACTTCTTGTGTTATTTGACTAATTTATGATTTTATTTTAATTTTAATATTTTAATGATTATTATATTTCATTTGATGTTAGGGTGCCCAGAGCTTTTAGTTAATTAGGATTTAATCTAATTAATAATCTAAATAAATAGAAAAAGTTGTGAATTTACATAGTGCCCTGAAGGTACCAGGTTAACTGAAGGCACCTCAGTTTGTATTAATGGTTGCCTGATTAACATTTTTAAGTTAATTAGACAAGATTAAAAGATAAATGGTTCTATCCCAGATGAAATGGGACTAAGGGCTCCATCTATAGTATAAAATGAACCAGGATTAGTGCACAGCTCTTTGCCACATTCTAACTTTTTCTTGTCACCATGAACAGAAAATATTGCTATTAAACAGTGTCTAGGAATGGTGTTGTAACCTAGGTCTGTAAGTATAGTTACATGGGCAGCTGGTGAACCTCCTGTTAGGGGAGGCTAGCCCCTAGCCCCTCCACTTCTGCCTGAGGCCATGCCCCTCCCACCCCCTTCCTTGCTGCCAGCTGAAGCTGCCCTCCCCCCCCCCCCCCCCGCCAGCCAAGCTCCCTACCACAGCTGATGGAGAGGAGCTCCACTCCAGATGGCCCAAGCTGCTGACTCCAGCTCCAGCCACCCCAAGTCCATCCGGGCATGGCCCCGGCCACCCCGGAGCGCTGGCTGTTCTGAGTCCTGGCCAGGCAGCCCCAGCCGCGCTGAGTCCTGGCCATGCTGCACATGGCCCCAGGGCCAGGCAGCCCCATCTGTCCTGAAATGCTGGCCTCCCCAATTTCCAGCCAGGTGGCCCCAGCATCAGGTGGTCCCCACTGCCCCAAGTCC
Organism: Emydura macquarii macquarii; assembly: GCF_026122565.2. Lineage (NCBI taxonomy): Eukaryota > Metazoa > Chordata > Testudines > Chelidae > Emydura > Emydura macquarii. Next base: position 39,232,643 of record NW_027132773.1, on the reverse strand, counting down.
TGGCCATACATGGCCCCAGCCCACATCCCATCCACTTCGGGGGAGGCTGAGTAAGGGCAGAAAGAGCTGCTGCTGCAGTGCCCATCTGAGAGTGGGACACAGGAGGGAGCGGGGCCCCAAGACGAAGCGTAGGTGGGACCGCGCCTGGCTGTTTGGGAAGGCTAAGCCTTCCCCTGCCTATTATACTGGTCGCCCATGGTTACACAGCAATACAGGAGCAGGAGTAGTCCATTTAGGTCTAACTTTAGATCCTTTATGTCTAACTCTGCAACTGCCATATCTAATTTATATTTCTAAAGTCTTAAAATAAGTCATTTTTGTGACAGAAGAGGACAAACACACTACCATGCAAACTTCTCCCATAGATAATCTGAGGGGGGGAAAAAGCCCTCCATCTATCAGAGTTTGTAAGAGCAGTTAGCAACTCCCAGGCACAAAACTAATACTCCTTCAATTTATTAAATGTATGTCGTCATTCAATTTTTGCTTATATAAATTAATATTTAGATCTAGTTGATTCCACCACTTCAGTTTGAAGTCCAATCCCACCTATTCACTTCTCTCTGTAATATACCTCCTTAAATTCTTCTGACGAATATTGTCTGTCAATTTAAACCTGACCCCTAATTCTGGTTTGTCCAACTAACTCAAATAGGTCATAGTTAATGTTATAAAAACCCTTGGCTACTTTACATACTTCTACCATTTAATATCTTAATCACATTTGCATCCAAGTACCACCAATTTTGCCTTTCTCCCCTGAAGAAACCCATCCATTTCTTTTATCATTTTAGTTTCCCTATGCTGTCTTTTTCTCCAGTGGAACCATTAAAAAAAAAAAAAAAAGTTACATACAAATTTTTCACGAGTTAAACAGCACTCTGAACTCCTCATGCTCTTCCTATCATGACAGTTTTTTTAGAAAACTCAAACAGTGAAAAGCTAGTAAATGCAGAGAAAGGCTCCCCCACCTCTCCATTACAGGAGCATCAGTTACAACAAGTCACAATGATAGAGAACCAAGAAATGTAGGCATGAAATGATATTTCATACACAGCACAACTATAGCTCTGTTCTTGTAAAGTTACCAGTAGGAACTGGGAACACCACAATCCATTACTCCTTCCTAACGAAACCTGCCATTTTCACTATGTCTATAACTCCAAATCAGGACCGTTCTTCATATGCTCTAGCATCAACAGGGCCGGCCCTAGACCAAATGGCATCCTTATTTTTTAATCACATTTGTAATCCATTTCATGATTTTGATGCATGCATGATTCTAGGAGGTTAGTGAAAAATTAATCCATATACGGAATACCTGAAACATTTTACTTCAAACATTCTATTTTCCCTTTTGTCGCCAACAAAAAAAACAATATCCCAAGCCCGGTACCCCTTGAGCCTGGCACCCAGGTTGCCTGCTCCTAAACCTGCTCCTGCTCCTCAGTATGGTTTGGGTTACATCACTGATCTGAGGAGTAATTGCTGCTGGCTGCAATGTTAAAGCAGCAGTTTTTCCCACAGAGACAAGAAAGGCACATCGTTGACACCACGGCAAATGAAAACACACACAATTATTTATTTCACATAGGCCAACTATGTATTTTTCCCTAATCTAATTCTTAGAAATGGCTGAACCATTTTGACTGAATCACACACACAGATCATGGGGCATAAGCAACTGAAAATAGGGAAATGCCAGAAAGCTCCAGCTATAAATTTACTCCTAATATAACAAATCTTTTCATACACACCAACATCTTACTATTATTCTTTACAGATTACAGACAACAGATTATGTGACTTCATAAACATAATGTACCATATCAGTCTATTCTCTATGTCAGGGAAATGATGGCACATGTTGTCTCAATACTGTATCTATCTGGATACCCCTTCACTTTATTCTTTTTTTTATTTACCCAGACCTTTCTATAGCCTCTGTAGTGTCAGTCCATTTCTATTGTGTAGATTTGTACTTTATTATTATTATTATTATTATAATTATATGCTATTCATGGCCAAGACTATGCCTCCCTATATATTTGGAGAGCACCTGGCACATTATTTGTGTTACAGAAGCACATAAAAACAGTAAATAATATTCACTTGTTATTCTTGTAATTTATTTCTCCAAAACAATTCAGATCAAATGCAGCATATGGTTAGTACTGAAATCCTTCTTTTTATCCAATGCCTGCAACTACACTTAGGCACAGGCGCTCAGATCCAGGAAGCTATTCCTAATGGAAGTTAGGAGCCTTAACAGCTTTGTGGATCTGGGCCAAGATTGCCAAGTGATTTACCAAGGTCATACTGTGAGCTGCGGGGATTAGAACTGGGACCCTGTTAGAACTCAGTGATACTCTAACCATGCTACAGGGCTTTTCACTAACATTTGTTAACAAAATCATTAAAACACAAGACCAAGAGTGATTTTATAGAAGACCAGAACAAACAAAGCACCATTACAGCATGATGGCACTAAATGTTATGACAGCACCTGGTGTTTATTAATCGCAGACAAAACAATCTCCTAACCAGTTGCAGAAAGGGAAAGAATCTAAAAGTGATTCTGGGATGGAGGGAGAAGTTAGTGGTGCTGGTTCAGTCGCTGAGCTTACTTGAATGGAGAAGTGCTAGAGCATGAAGATTTCTCTCTAGGCTATTCCCTCAAAGTCTAGCTAGCTAAAAATATCAAACAGCTGTATTAGGATGTCAAAAGTTTTGTGAAGGCTGTTTATTCATCTGCAGTACATGCCATTTGCTTTAGTTAGGCCAGACTGAAATCCATCAGACAAAGCTCATAGCACATTTAATCATTATTTCCCTTTGGGCAGCTCTACTCCATCACACCTCCTTACATTCTTCTGTCCCTGACCTTCCCTTCCATTTTTTCATACTCTGGCAGTGGTTCTGAATGTAGAGATAATATTCCAAGGAGAGTCAAATTAGGCTTTTTCCATCTTCAGGAACTAAGATTTACCTTTATTTTTAATATCAGGTGTTTGGATTTCAGACAATTTCAATACATATGTATATCACATATTTCAGATATGGCTCATTTCTGATATAAGACTGAGCATCTCATCTGTTCAATCAGTCCCCAAACTTTACCTTAACTGATGACCTATTTATTCGATAAAAAAAGTTAAGACAGCTCTCAGAAGTCTATTAGGGAAAAGACGCTAAAGGCTAATGTCCTTATCCCAATATGAAATTTTTGGTGGCACCTTAGTCAGCCTTGTTTATAACAAAATAAAACACATGAACAGAGCACTTTCTTGGCTGTGCTATTGTGTCTACTAACAATAAAAAAAATCTGTTTGCTGAGGGACAGAATACAAGTAACATTAGAAACATATTTAATTGATTTTAATTGATTCATCACATGAAAACATATTTCCTGCTACTGTTTAAGAAGAATTTAGTAGCATAGAGTTAACAACTTTTGACAAATACTTCGCTTAAATCTGTACTTCAGATTATTAATGATCATCCAGATTATTTGGTTAAACAGACTATATTAAGACACCTTATTATATTTTTCTGCTTCACATCTGAATTCTAGAAAAGTAAGAAAAAATGTATCTGTCACTAATATCTGTGTACAGTGCTTTTTAATAGGAAAATGTTGAATAAGATGACAATGCTGTGAGGCATACAAATGTTTTTAGATTATATAACATGTTTTTCTGAATGACGCTGCAGCATATTACCATGTCAATGAAAAAGGAGAATAAAACTATAGCAACTGAGACATAAGCTGCTCTTCCAGGATTACACTCACCAGCCAAAATCAGGATTCTAGGTCCCAATTTAAAAAAAAAAAAAAAAAGATATTCTAATAGGTGGTCTAATCAAGATTTTTCACAAACACTGACAATCTGCAGCATCTCTTCTAAATGCAATCCATTTCAGTTTCTCTTAAGAAGCTGGCTTTCTGTGCTAAACAAAACTAATATCAAAATCAGATCTAAAACTAGAATGTACACAGCACTTGAAAACACATAGTAAACCATGCGCTGGCAAAGAAATGAATTTAAGTGACTTTGTAGGTCTTGTACATCTCTAACTTTTACTGTTTTATTTAGTTTATTGGACATCCGTAGCAAACAACTCACTTTGTCACAGCTGCCAGGGGCATATAGATCACCCACCATCATCTCCAGTGGCACAAGGTTAGCCCACACAAGCAGCAAGAAGGAATAAATTATTGGGAACAGGCTTTAAAAAAAAAAAAAAAAACAACCCTCCCCCCCCCAACTCTAAAAGCAGCATACGCTGTTCTTCCGCCTTCTCCCCCGAAGGCTCCCAACCCTCATTTCTTAACTTTCAGGGCAGCGAGAGAGCCCCACGTAGACGATTTTGGAGTTGCCAGGATGCTACCAGTGTAACAGGGCAGATGATAAAGGTGGCTCAGGAAAGTTAGAGCGGGTGGATGCGGTAATAGCTCTTTCTCGCACTCACTTTGCTGGTGGGAGAGAAGCTCGGCCAGTCACTGCCGGGTGACGGGTTTTAAAGCCCGCTCCACGCGCCCCTGATCCGGACCAGCGCAGGTAGCCAGGGGCAGGCACAAAGACGGGGTGCGCGGGGGCCGGACTTCGCTGCCTTTCGAACGCCGCAGGGCTGCCCTGGGTACGACAGGCTGCCCTGGGTCCGGGGTCGATGGGGGGCGAGTTCCCACCAAGCCCGCCCCGCCCCAGTGTCCGCCCCACGCCCCCTTTCCCCAGCGGCGGAGCGGAGCCCCTTTGAGCTGGGGCCCCGCAGCGCGCCTCACTGAGATGCCGGGGCGCTGGGCAAGGCTTTCTCCTCACCGCTCGGGCTGCGGCGGGGCGCTCTCCTCCTCCTCCTCCTTCTCCATGGCGCTGCGGCTGCTCCTCTCCGCCGGCTGCACCGCGACGCCCCAGCTGCAGCCGTTATGCGGCGGTTGCTGCTGCCTCCGACCTGACCAACCAGCCGCTGTGGGCAGCGCCAAGAGCTCCAGGCAGCAGCTCCACAGCGCCCTGCTCTCCACCATGGTGGCGCCAGCGCCTGCTCAGCGGCGACGCGCCTGCGCCTCCCCCTCCCAGGAACCACCGCTTACCTACGCTACCCCATTCCTCCCCCCGCCCCGTCCAGCCCAGGGAGCTCGTATGACCCACTTTACCGCCCCCCCCCCTCACCCCACATAGAGAATATAGAAGGGCCCCTTTCACTCCCACTTACCTTTACCAAGATGGCTGCGTAAGGCGTTCGGCGCTAACGACCCTCCGGGCGGCCATCTTGGTAAAGGCAAAGGCAGCCAGCCCGCTGTTGATACTGAGGGGTCCGTCAGCGCCGTCCAGTGGACGGGCGGTCTAGTGAGAGATGGGACTAGGCCAGGAGACGTGTCAGGGCTGCTCTATCACCGCCTGCCCCATGAACTCTGAACCAGGAGCCCTGGTCCAGGCTCTGGGAGGCTGGGACAACAAGCCGAGTTTCCATGGAGGAGCCCTTGGGAAGAGGAGCAGCCACAGGCTGACCCCGTGTGGTCCCATGGCAATCCGGTTTGCCAGGGTGTAGGTCAGGTGAGGATGAAAGCAGTCCACCTGGGCTCCAGGTCCTCCACCACCAATGGTGTCCAGTCCCACAGCAACCAGTGAACTAGGCAAAGCCTATTGCTGCTGGGCAGTGACGCATGCAAGCCCCTGGGAAAAGGAGATACACTGTAAAATCACTTCATGATATGGCCTAAGAGATGGCAGCACCCAGACACTGTATGGCTCAAATATGACTAGAGTGCTTGGTGAGGGTTACCACCTTTTGAAATGCAAAAAAGCCGGCACCCACCACCCTATATGGTAAGCCACCACAACCCCAACACAAGGCAACTCTGTAACTGCCCCACCCTTCAACAGCCACCTTTAGTATCTAGAGCAAGAACCTTATATAGATAAGATGGATAACATCATTTTCTTACTTAGTCATGTTTCTCCAAGCTGCTTTGTTTGTGTCCGTCTTCACATTTATTTTTTCCCAAGCTGCATTGATTCTATATTTTAACTATATACTTTAATGTGAACATTTTGGAACTTTATACATAAAATCCATTGAATCTATTTCTTGAATTGTATTTGCCATTTGATTTTGCTGTTTCCAGCAATTTCTTATTTTTAATGGCAAAATCATAGCATCTTTAGCTGGACATAGAAACTTTAACATTAGATATCCCAGTGTATTGTGGTAATAATGTAAATCTTTAGAGTCTAGACCCATTTCAAAAAAACCCAGCAGATTAAATTATTTTTATGGCAACTGACAAATCCATTTAAAAAACAGCCAGGGTGGTCAAATACCAGCCAGGTGGCAACCCTATCTCAGTGCACACTGACAGCTGCCCACTTTATGGGTTTCAGTATTATCTTAGCCAGTCTCAGCTGTAGGAGGAGATATTCCATGTACACTCCATAGAGGCCAATATTTGAAGGCCGTAAATAAAGACAGTTGACATTTATGTAGTTTACAGTTTTTAATTTCCCTGAGGAAACACGTCATAGGTGTAAGAGCTGACAAAGTGATGAGGGGTTGGTTATTCATCATATTAACATGCAGCTAGAAATCTCTGTCCAATACTGCATTCACCATGCAATGTCAGCCTTTATAACAGCAACATAAAAATGGCCATACTGGTTCAAAGTAATGGTCCATCTAGCCCTCTGTCTTTTCTTCTGACAGTGGCTGGTGCCAGATTCTTCAGAGGGAACTAACAGAACAGGACCATTATCAAGTGATCCATCCTATGTTGTCCAGTCCCAGCTTCTGGCATTTGCAGGTTTAGAGACACCCAGTGCAGCCATTGATGGATCTATCATCCATGAATCTAGCTAATTCTTTTTTTATATTAGTTATAATTTTGTCCTTTACAACATCTCTGGCAATGAGTTCCCGAGGTTGACTGTACACTGTGTGAAGATATACTTCTTTATGTTTGTTTCAGACTTGCTGCCTATTAATTTCATTATGTGACCCCTGGTTGTTGTTATGTAAAGAGGTAAATAACACTTCCCTATTCACTTTCTCTACACCGTTTATGATTTTATAGCCCTCTATCATATCCTCCCGTCGTTGTCTCTATTCTAAACTGAGCAATCCCAGTCTTTTTAATCTCTCCTCATATGGAAGCTGTTCCATTCCCTTAATCATTTTTGATGTCCTTCTTTGTACTTTTTCCAATTCTAAAATATCTTTTTGAGATGGGGAGACCAGAACTGCCCAGAGTTTCAAGGTGAGGGTGTGCTATGGATTTATATAGTGACATGATGGCATTTTCTGTCTTATTATCTTTCCCTTTCCTAATGGTTCCTAACGTTGTATTGGCTTTTTTGACTGCTGCATACCGAGCAGATATTTTCACAGTGACTCCGAGATCACTTTCTTGAGTGGTAACAGCTAATTTAAACCCCATCATTTTGTGTGTAAGTATAATTGGGGTTATGTTTTCCAATGTGCATTACTTTGCACTTATCAGTATTGAATTTCACCTGCTATTTTGTTTCCTAGTCAGTCAGTTTTGTGAGATCCCTTTATAACTTTTTGCAGTCAGCTTTGGACTTAACTGTCTTGACTGATTTTGTATTTTTGACTCCCCTAATCAATGGAAACAGAGCTTTAAAGTACTGTTCTATATTTTCTGGAAGGTCTGACCTATTTCAAATGGAGCCTCATATGATCTCAGGCCAGCCCAGCTGTCTTGATCTTAGAATCATCACAGAATCATAGATGATTAGGGTTGGAAGGGACCTCAGGAGGTCATCTAGTCCAACCCCCTGCTCAAAGCAGGTCCCTAACTAAACCATCCCAGCCAGGGCTTTGTCAAGCTGCACCTTAAAAACCTCTGAGGATGGAGATTCCACCACCTCCCTAGGTAACCCATTCCAGTGCTTCACCACCCTCCTAGTGAAAAAGTTTTTTCTAATATCCAACCTAGACCTCCCCCACTGCAACTTGAGACCATTGGTCCTTGTTCTGTCATCTACTACCACTGAGAACAGCCAGCTCCATCCTCCCTGGAACCCCCCTTTCAGGTAGTTAAAGGCTGCTATCAAATCCCCCCTCATTCTTCTCTTCTGCATACTAAACAAGCCTAGTTCTCTCAGCCTCTCCTCATAAGTCATGCTCCAGCCCCCTAAGCATTTTAGTTGTCCTCCTCTGGACTCTTTCCAATCTGTCCACATCCTTTTTGTAGTGGGGGGCCCAAAACTGGACACAGTACTCCAAATGAGGCCTCACCAGTGCTTAATTGAGGGGAATAATTGCTTCTCTTGATCTGCTGGCAATGTTCCTAGTAATGCAGCCCAATATGCCTTTAGCTTTCTTGGCAGTAAGGGCACACTGTTGACTCATATTCAGCTTCTTGTCCACTGTAACCCCCAGGTCCTATTCTGCTGAACAGCTGCCTAGCCAGTTGGTCTCCAGTGTGTAGCAGTGCCTGGGATTCTTCCATCCTAAATGCAGGAGTCTGCACTTGTCCTTGTTGAACCTCATCAGATTTCTTTTGGCCCAAACCTCTAATTTGTCTAAGTCACTCTGTATCCTATCCCTGCCCTCCAGTGTATCTACCACACCCCCCAATTTAGTGTCATCTGCAAACCTGATGAGGGTGTAAACCACCTCATCCTCCAGATCATTAATGAAGATGTTGAACAAAACCGGCCCAAGCACCAACCCCTGGGGCACTCCGCTTGTTACTAGCTGTCAACTACCCATTGAGCCTGATGATCTAGCCAGCTTTCTAGCCATCTTATAGTCCATTCATCCAAACCATACTTCTTTAACTTGCTGATAAGAATACTGTGGGAGACCATATCAGTCAAGGTATCCTGCAAAGTCTTATGCGTATGAGTAAGTTTACACACAGAAACAGTCCAACTGAGTTAAATTAAACTAATTCCATGTGTAAAGTTCCGCATGTGCTTAAATGTTTTTGAAAACCTCTCCCTCTGCTGAGCTTTTGGAGAAAGGATCTGACAGACACTTGGATACCTCACACTACATCTAGCATGTTCCGGTGGACTCCATTCCAGTTGGGTATAAGCAATAACTGTCAGTCAGGGGAAGTCTCCAAACCAGTATGTAAGGTGAAGGTCTTGGTTGACACATGGTTTGAAAAAGGGGGGTTTGTTGTCACTTTGTGACCTCCTTTCCTATTGTGGCCCAAAATGGGTCTAGAATAGATTGTCCCATTGGTAACTGGTAAGATTTGGGAGGTCTTTCTTCCTACAGACAGTCACAAGGACAGAGAAAGAATGGATCTGGGGTTTTCCATGGGGCAATGTATTTGTTTTGTTTTCTCACAGTAGACTCTAATTTAATAACTGAAACATGACAACTTCATTTTCTTTTCTTTAAAGAAACATCTCTTTGAGTTCAATATGTATTATCAATATTTTTATTGAGTTTATTTATCATTTTGGCTCATTTTATTAATCACAGAGGGTTTGGAAGGATTTGCTCCATAACTGAGTCAATAGCTAGTCCGGATAGTGTTTGAACCTAGCAGGTTTGTGCATAACAACCAGCACCTCTATTATATTTGCAAGATCAGAGCCTGAGTAATAATACTGTGTCATGTAATGATATGTCTCCCTTAGAGAAGTGGTGTATTACTGGTGGTGTAACACATCAGCCAACTTGAGTACAAAGTTCACCTGCAGCTTGCCCAGATCAAGGGTTGGCTGTGCTATACAGCAGCCCTTTGCTTAGATCTGCAAACTACAGTATTAATAACTTGTTTATTCTGTGTCACTGAGTGGTTTGTCATAGGCTGTGTCAAGGTGGGGTACATTACCTAGGGCAGCAACTAAGGTTTTATTTAAAACTAGGAAAAAGGTAATTTTTTCAATCAACTTAGTTCAGCTGAGCTATTCTAACTCAATTGAAAATCCTACTTAATGTCAATGTAGACCAGTGGTTCCCAACTGGGGGTCTACGACCCCCTTGGGGGGGCACCAAAGATTACAGAGGGTCCATAAGGCTCCTGTAATATTGAGGTCTGGTCGAGGCCCTCTGAGCTCTGTGCCAGCTGGGCGCAGCAGCCCCCACGAATCCCATGCCTGCCGGGCACCCAGCTGCAGCAAAGAAGCAGCCTCCCCCAGGGAGCCACAGCTCTGAGCGCTGCACCTCTGGAGCAAAGGAGCAGCCCTCCCCACCAGGGAGCAGCAGCCCAAGCCTATTGCGCCAGAGTACCCCCGAATCCCACACCTCTTGGGTGCAGCAGCTCCTCCAAACCCTGCGCCGGCAGGAGAGAAGCAGCTCCACTGACTGAGTCGCAGTCCCAAGCTCCAACCCGCTGGAGCAGCAACCCAAGCCCCCTCACGCCAGAGCACCCCCCGAGCCCCGCACCTTCCAGGATTCTCACTAAGATGGTGCAGTGTGCGTGGAACAGGTAAGAGTAATTTATTATCATTATTATTAATGTAATTTAGTGTTATTGTTATCATAATATATATTTATAGAGGTTATATGTGTTTATGGTTGGTGAGGGGACCGGTTGGGGGGGGAGGGGCGTGTTTTACTTAATGTTAACTAGGGGGGCTTTCACTCCAATGTTGGGAACCACTGATGTAGACACAAATTTAGCAGCTGTTAAGTTATAGCCCAGAGTCTACTAGGCATAGTATACACTAGAAAAAGTTTGCTGGTATAGCTATACCATCCTAATATAGCTTATATCTTCAAAATAGTGCTTTTGCCAGTAGAGCTCATACCAGTTCCCAAAGCAAAATAAATGAAAAACACTTAACTGACATTGCTATACCTGAAAAGTTTCTAATATAGACCTGGTCCTAGTATAGCCAAGGCCAAAAAAGACTATGGTAGCCCTTCCTAATGAAAGTGAAGAGAGGATACTTCCAGGAAGGCATCCACACTGCTTTGCGGGAAACAGAATAAAATAGAAGTTACTTAGCACTTAGTATAAACAGAAACAAGTCACATTTAAAAACATGACAACTTGTGACTGTTAACCCCATTGGGGAGCCCAGGTTTGCTCACAACCAGCTAACACATTTTAAAGGTGTTAAATCCTGTCTATGCTAATCTATTAGCTAAAACATGTTAAAACACAATCTATTTTCATAATTGAGACATGGACACTGAGGCCTTTAGATCATTTTGAGGAAAAACACTTTTCCCAAAGAACACAAAAAAGGAAGTATTATTGCTTAGGAGGGACTTGTAGAGGCAACTCCTGTAGTGTGGTTACTCATTTGTCAGAAGGTCAGGGTCTGAAGAGAGCCCTGAAGAAAGCAAGTCTGCCACTGGAGTTACATCCTGACCAGATCATCCTGAAAAGTCATTGCTGATTAATTTAGGTCTAGCCTTACAATATTTCCTAGTCAATAGAAAGAAAAAGTGGTCAAGAATGATCAAAGAAGGCAGAACTAGCTCTTGGAAAAAGTTGCCATGAACCTGTCTCTATTTCAAATATAGCATCAAGCATCCTGAACAACAAAGCTCATTTATGTGGAAAGCTGTAAACCCGCTGCTTGTCAGTACAAACCACTCTTACAGCCCAGGCATGATGCAACACTATTAAATTTTTGCAAGCTCGATCTGGGACTGTGGGACAGGATATTAATAAACTTACATAGAAAATACATTGTTCCTCTAAAAATAATGTGTAAAACTATACAGACAATCTGGCACCCATTAAACCTCTGATTAGGAGGGATAACAGAGACAAAATAATCGTTCCATCATCTTGGAACGATTCATTCCTCGCTACAAGATTAGGTAGTGTCTGATTTTGATGCGATTTTCCCATGTAGGCTTGGAAAACCATTGATGCATCATGAAAATTGTTTTAGTCTAGTCTAACACCATCACAATGTTGTACTACACGGACAATGCTAAATCATGATATGAGATTGCTACAGTATATTGATGCTATCATGACATTGCCTAACATTCTGCTATTATTTTTTAATTAATTTATTAGTTTATATTACAATAGCGTCTATAAGACTCAGTCAGGTTTAGAGACTATTGTGTACTCTACACCGTACAAAACCCAGATAAGAACAGTCCTTGCTCTTTGTACTTAAGCTTACAAGACAAGATGCAACGATAGATATAACAAACAGTAAGAAGAAGCAGAGGAGGTAGGACATGAGAAACTGCAATAAGTACATGTATTAATGTAGACCAACTATTTGCACAACTAGGTTGTTTGAGGGGAAAAGAAGATGAGAATTAAACTGTTTTCTTTGCTTCTCTCAATGTATTACTGGAAGATGTCTCCCTTAGATTTTCTATAGGCAGAATCTGATGTTAATTATATATAAAATCATCACATTTATTAAAGGGAGTATTTCTTGTGGATTGTGTGAATGCTTGACTGAGAATGTCTGTAACTATTATGACCTTAAATCCATCCTCTAGTTTGATATCCATGTCCCCCCTTAAGGGCAAAAATCCAGACACAGATGGAAGTCAAAACTTTCCCGATTTAGGGTCAGTAACCAGGCACTTGTTCTGCCCCAGCAGAGAGACAAGAGACTGGAGGTCATGTTCACTAACTGCTAGGCAACATGGTCCCCTGAGCACCATAACAAAATCTGATGTTTGACTCTGATTCTGCAAGCACTGAAGGACATGCTTTATGCATTGAGCAATTCCACTGAAGTTCTAGATTATAAGGGTGAAATCCTGGCTCCATTTAAGTCAATGGGAGTTTTGGCATTGACTTCATTGAAGCCAGAATTTCACCCTATAAATAAATGGGACAACTCACCTTTTTAAAGTTAAGCATGTTTGTAATTCTGTGCAGGATCACGGCTATCACAGCTATGGGGCTAATTGCACCTTTGTCCTCTTTCTGATCTCTCTGAGAGACTCCTTCCAGTATAAAGCCTTGTGGTGTTACCTGTCTGGGGTGGATTTTTGCAATTCCATCTCTCTTAGACCAGGATCTGGGTAAAACATGCTATCTATGCCAACCATGTATTACCATGCAGATCCAACTGGACACCTGCTTTTCTTCCTTTCAGGAGCTTGTGACTAGTGCTATACAGAAATAAACAATCTTCTTAAAACAGATACTTTATTTAGCAAATGGAACTGAGCATTAGAGCAAATTATTTTAAAACAAAACACCCCACACCAGTTTAGAGTAATCTGCTCTTATGCTTCGCTACAAGCTAAGTTAGATAGCCTTCTCTTGAGTTACAGGAACAAAACAGACTCAACTTTTAGCAAGTCAAGCAACCCTTGGGACCCAGCCTGAACTAAACAGTTTGCCTTCCAGAGAGAGTGTTTCTGTCTGTTTCCCACTTTCAGGAAAACTCCCCTTTCTCAAAGCACCACCCTCTGTGTGAGTCTAAGCTTTATTTCCATATTGCTCAAAGGCCTTTGTTACAGGTCCTAGGTGTGAAGTCTTACCTTTGGCTCATCAGAATATATCTGCACAGATAACCTGACCCCTGTTGCTTACCCATCTGGGAATGTAGGTTAGAAACCTGATTCCACTTTCACTCAGGATGCAACCTGCCCACTTTGCTGGGCAAAAAATTGCTTGTATGCTGATAACTCCCCAATGCCTTCCCACACTTTGCCCTTAAGAACAGACAAGTTATTCTGCAGTTGACACACTTGACTGGAAAAGAACCAAGAGCATCTCAGCACAAAAATATGGGGTATGCCCCCAGACACACATTGTATGAATACAGAAATAGGACACAGTAACTCAGGTAGGTCTTGGCAGTGGGAATGCTCACACTCAGGTGAAGCTAAGCCAGGTGCTCAATGACAGGTGCCACTCACTTGGGTAACTCACTTGGGTGCAGTGTAGGCACCTCCTCAGACTGTCTTCTTCCAGTTGATCAGCTAGGCCATCTAAAATGATGCCCCTGTAATGGTGGCTCCATTTTTTGGCAGTTAGACACATTCAGCCTGTATGGCTTGTAATCACAAGCCTTGTGAATGGAAGGGTGTACTGAAACTGTGTCTGCTTCCCCTGACATTACAACATACCATCTCAGAAATCTTATACGTAGACCATCTTTTCAGGTACAGATCCATATTCACTACCAAACGTTGTCCTCCCTCCCCCCAGTCCATCACAAGATTAGACTAAGGTCTTTCGGTCAATGTCCTTGGGTCTGATTCTCCTGTGTCTTACACCAGTGTAAATCAAGGGTAATACCTTTGAAGTCATGGGAATTACACCAATGCAAAACCAGTGGAAGTGTGAGTAGAATGGGGTTCTTTGTTTTATATGCTTACAAAGCACCAAGTAAAATCAATAATAAAAACCCCAATGCCTTCGTCTTGCTTTATGATAGGTGGGTACATACCATCACATATAAAAAAAATCAGGTACTGTAAGCAGGATTAAGTGTTAATTTTAATGTTTTTTAAACCCAATAACTTTTGGATTATAGCATAAACAGTATGTTGCTAAAGTAGGAAAAATTAGTGACTGAAAACTTACTGTAGAAGAGCAGTTGTGAAGAAAAAATAGGGTGCAGTGAGCTCAATCATAGTTTCTGTGAGACTATGGGTAAATTATTCAGGTGAATCAAGAACCATCCTTTGCCTCTCCCTCTGCCGCAACTCTGTGAACTAACATTTTTCTGGTTTAATTATATCAAAAGAGACTAATTTAAATTGTGAAGTCAGGAGACTCCTCTGTTTTAATCCTGTCTGAGCTACTGACGTGCTGTATGACCTTTGGTAATTCTCTGAGCTCCGTAGGCCAAATTAATCCATGGTGTAATTCCATTGACAACAGTAGAGTAACTCCAGGGATGAATTTCACACAAAGAGCTTAGTCAACACAGCTGGGGTATTGAGTAAGTGAAAGAAAGAAAGACCGGTCCCTGAAAAACAGATGCTGCATGTTAACTTTTGGGATAATGACATTTCAGAAAAAGTAGAGAAGAACCTACAGTTATTTGAAATGTATGAAAAATCTTAATACAGTTTAATGACATGGTAAATTCTAAAAATATAACTTACTTGCAGAAATTCCTCCAGGATAATTAATCTTCTCCCAAAAAGTTTTACTGCCTTTTTCAAAAGGGAAGCCATTAATTATAACCTTGGAGAGTTGCAATTTCTTTAGAGGTTTTAGGTTACCAATATCAGTTTTTCTTAAATAAAGTCATAAATGACTCCAATACAATACAGTACTATACAACTTTATTTTGTTAAATGTCTTCCATACATACCATATTCCAAAATGCTCTGCAGAGTTAAATAATGAAATGGCAAAGTTAAATAAGAAAAGATAATAGCAGCAGGCAAGAATAATTAAGAGGAATAGGCAAGGGAGAAAGATTTAAATAAAACAGAAATTACAGGGAAGGTTTCTAGACAGAAGTAGCTTTAAAGGAGCTCAGCTATTACACTAATAGCCAGATTGTGCTCATAGACAGAGAAGAATTCAGTGCAGTATAAATTAAGGGAGCAGACTGTGGTGTAGAGATTTGGTACCAGAGATTTTGGTTCATACGGTTTATGAAATAGTCTGGGAACTTTTAGAAACCAGGAAGGCAATTTTAAACTGGATTCTGAAGTGAATGGAGAGCTAGTGACCTGCAAACAAGTTTGTGCCTTTTTTGCTTCTTCCTGATGTGTACGAGTAATAGAGGATGTTCTTTAAAATAAAATAATAATAATTAATTAAAACTGTTTCATCTTGGAAATATCAAGAATTTCAAGAATGATTTCCATTAGTTTTGCTGGAGGACTTATTGGAGGCCCCAGAAATGTAGATTATGAGCTTTCTCAGAGTTTAATTAAAGGAAGTGGGGAATTGAATCTTAAAAAAAATCAAACTTCCTTTCTCACAAGTGTTTCTCAGTTGTTTAAGTTAAATGTGTTAACACAAACATAAATCCAAATAAAAATAACTTCCATCTTCAATTAAGTTTCATTTCCTCTTTACCTGAGATACCATCATATTGTTACTTCTCAAGCCATCACAACTGCTTCTGGGGAAAAGAAGACCTGAATTTCAAAAGTAAAAACAAGCAGAAAAAATAAGTCCCTTAGACTGTTTATACAACATAAAGAAGGCAAAAGGGCACAAATCCCAGTTTTACCCCCTTTGCATGTCACTTTTCAGGATAGGGTATTGTGGTTACATCTCTGTACATATGGGAGGGCAAACAGCAGGATTGTGTTGTGATGTTTCCCTCTGCAGTCTGGACTGGTGTATAGCTATGTCACCCCAATCCCTCACTCCTGGAGCCTGTCTTGCATTTGCTTCACTGTGTGAACCCCCACTCCTGGGTCTGCATAGCCTCCTGCAAGCAAGTGGGCCTTAATTTAGTGAGTGAGTGCTTCTGGCCAGCCACTCATGGGATTATGCCATAGAATGACCCCAGCAAACACCCCTAGGCTCAGATGCAACCCTACGAACTGCCGTCTTACAGGGTTCAGTGCTGCTCACTGTACTCTGCAAACTCATGTGTTCATCAATTTATCAATGAAATTGATATGCACTAGCTCTGTCACTTTAAATGAAGTCTCTAGTACACACTAAACCACATGCACAGCTTTAGATAAAACAAACAAACAAGTTTATTTAAGTACAAAAAGATATTAAGTGATTATAAGAGAGGAATATAAATCAGATTTGATCAGGATGAAATAAAAGAAAATCACATTCTAAACTAAGCTTACACTTTCAGTAACTTCACAGTCTTAGATAATGCTCACCACAGGGTGGCTGACTCCTTCAGCCAGGCCCTCCCCCTGTGGACAGTCCTTCAGTTGCTTGATGTTGATTTGTAGATGAAAGTGGGAGAGAGAGAGAGCTAGCAGCCAAAATGTCCCCCTTTTTCAACATGTCCCTGTGCCCCCTTCTGGGGCCTCATCTCCCCCTTCAGGGTCAGGTGACCAACAGTATTCTTGCACGGTCTTCTCCACATTCTGAGTCAATGAGCATCTCCTTATCAGATGCTTAGGCTAGTCCATTGTTCCAGGAAGAACTGGTTGTTTTATGCATGCCTTAGTGAGGCATGAACTACCTCTCTGCTTTTAGTGTTTGCTTAGATCTACCTCAAGCCATATGAGACACATATTTAAGAATATTACATAGTTTCATAACCATACATATGACATTGCAAGAAACAATACTACTATACAACGTTCAGTATGTCATGAGCATTCCAAAAACACCTTACACGACATACTTTGCATTAAACAATACATAGTTACGCTATATGGGTGAATATGAATGATACCCAATCACATCATAAGAGTGTACGTGGGGTGCAGTGTGTCACACGTGTATAAACTGGAGTCTGCAGAACTAGGATTGGGGAGGCTATAAAAAGGTGAGTGCAGTAGGTAAAGTGAGAGATGAGAGATCATGTGTGACCCGTCCGTGCCCAGGGTAGCCACCTGAGAATGCCAAGATCAGGGCAGGCTGCAAAAGGAGAGCAGATTCTCCCAGCGCTGGTGGGTGACACTGAAGCCCGGCTTCCCAACCAGCCACGAACTGCTTCTGATTTCCCCACAATAGATATTAAGAAGCCAGTCCACAAATGCCCACAGCCCCATTTACTGCATTCTAGTTCCTGGCTCCCAAATCAGCACTAGGTCCAGTGAAGAGACCAGTTACTTAAACTCTATGTTCTTCACTAAAAAAGTTCCCTCTGACCCCACGGGATCAGCCACAGTACCAGTTCAATATAAGTTTGGATCTTACCTAAAATATCATGCTGCCAGCCAATCCTTTAGTAACTAAAACTAAAGGTTTATTGTAAAAGGAAAGAAATAAACCATGAGAGAAATGTTAAAGGGTTAAAGCAAATCACATACGTACAAATGATTAAAAGTCCATATACATCAGGTTTCTGGAAGAAATGTGGAGTTGCAGGCTTGTATAGTTCCCTCTGGTACACATCCAGTATCTGGATGGGTCTAAGTCCTTTGGTTGCAAATGAATAGATCCAGAGGTAGGTGTGTGTCTGCAGCTGGACAGGAACATAGACAAAATGGATTCTGTGGTTTGATCTTATATATCCTCTGTCCCTGGCCATGCGGCCTGTGGAAAGTCACAAGAACTAAAATGGAGTCCAGAGTCATATGGGCCAATCCTGGTGACTCTTCAGGTATGCCTTTAGTTTCTTCCTGGGACCCTTGCATCTGTGAGTGTTTTAATGGGCCATTAAGCAGGCTATTGTCTTGCCGCCTCTCTGTCTGGGGTGTGTCCCAGCCAGCCCAAATTGACATACAGAAATATCAAATACATCCATAACTTTCATTTTACATGTAATACATGAACATAAGTATTATTATCTTACTCAGCACAATACATCCTTTCTAACAGTACCTGACATAGGCATGCGCAGCACATTTCATTAGGGTGTGCACACAGGGTATTTTCATTAGGGTGTGCACCCAGGATCTTTATCGGGGCAGGGGTGGAAACTCAATTCCACCGGTGGGCCACATTTAAATTTCCTGCCGGGTCCTAGTCTCCACCAAGAAATCTTGCGATGAACAGGATTTCGGCGGCAGATTGCGGCGTGCTCCCGTCTGCGGCAACATTGTGTGGATACTTCATTTTTGGCAGCAGCTTGCTTTCTATTGCCATCCACCGAGAAATCATGCGCGCTGGCTACTCTTTCGGCGGCAGCTCTACCGGCCCACATCAAAAAGGTTCGCGGGCCAGATAACAAAGGTTTGACTCCCCTGCATTAGGGTGTGCCTGGGCACATCCGGCACACCCCGTGCGCACGCCTATGGTACCTGACATGATATAACTCACACAAGTTATTATGATTCTGCCATACTGATATTACACAATATACTAAATGCTCCCCTCTCCCCCCACTCAAGCCAGCCCGCGTGACATCATGGATAAGGGTTTCAGCAGAAGTGGAGCTGAGGCATATATGAGAAATGTTGTGAAGATAGTGATAGGCATTTTGCAGATATACAGCAGGAGCTGTAGGAGGGATGGACAAACCAAGAATGTTATTACAGTATTTTTTACATATGAATTGTTAGAGATATTCATGACACTTTTTAAATACTGAAAAAGAGACAGTTCTTGCCTTAAAAAGATAAAATACCCCCCTCCCCTCACTCCCACATCCCCCTCTCCCTGCCCTATTCCATCCCCTTCCTTCCCCACTGCCTCTTCCACCATTTCCCCCACTCCCCTTGCCTTGCCCCACTGTGGCCACTCATCGTTGTACAGAAAATAGGATGGTTTCCCCACACACACATAGAAGGGGAGCACCACCGGCACTAGGACCAGGAGGCAGCATCCAGCTGCAGAGTCTGCTAGCTGGAGCAGCACCCTCACCAGGGCAACTCTGCACTCACTGAAATGGGATGTGTGGAGGGGGGGCAGTGGTATGTGATCCCACACCTCGCCTCTGTTTGGGGGGGGCAAAGCCCCCCCATCTATACCCAGGATGTTCCCCAGCCCCTCACAGTGATTTACCTCTCCGTCAGCTTTTCTGGGTACCGGAAACCATGCGCTGACCGCTCTTGTGGCTTCCCTTTGCTTTCACATCATTTTCGGGGGGGGGGGGAAGGAAGGGCACATGAATTCTGCATGTGCGCAGTGACACAGAATTCCCCCAGGAGTACTAGATGCATCTGGGCCACCATGGGTTTGCAGAGAAAGGGGGACAAGGCCATGATGCTACCTCCCCTTCAACCTTTCCTGCCCCGTTAGATAACATGCATTCTTGGGAAGCATATGGAAAGAGCAGTCCTTGTTCATCATCACTGTAGCTGTCCCTAGCTCTTGCACAGAGCATGCAACTTAATGGGGATGAAGTAGATCTTCCATCACTTGGACTTTTAAAATAAGATTGGGGGTCTCTTTCTAATCGATATGCTCTAGGTCAGTCAGAAGTTATGGGTTTGACACAGGAATTA
The DNA here is from genome assembly GCF_026122565.2 of Emydura macquarii macquarii. Lineage (NCBI taxonomy): Eukaryota > Metazoa > Chordata > Testudines > Chelidae > Emydura > Emydura macquarii. Next base: position 39,212,768 of record NW_027132773.1, on the reverse strand, counting down.
TTGGCCTGTGTTATGCAGGAGGTCAGACTAGATTATCATAGTTGGCTATTCTGGCCTTAAAATCTAAATTAATAATGGAGGAAGTCAGCATGATTTCAGCACTTTCATCAATGACACTAGCTATATGAGAGCAGGAGCTGAAAGCAGATGATGGGGATGAGCCTAGGCTGCTGTTTCTATTAACACATAAGGTAATGGAAAATGCAATGAATTGTAACACTCTAATTAAGTTTACAGGCCATTATGATCCAGTGCATTAAAGAGCTGACTGGGAGTCAAGAAAACTGTGTTCCATTTCTGACTTTGCCCGCCCTCACCTTATGCACATCATTTAGTCTCTCTAGAGGCCTGAGCCGAAGCCATTGAAATAAACAGGAGTTTTTTCCATTGACTTCTGTGGACTTTGGATCAAGCCCTTTGTCTCAATATCCTTGTCTGTAAAATGTGGATAAGAATTCTTACCCACATGTGTAAATCACGTAGTGCCCGGACCCAGAACTGAAAATTGTGTGGGGGAACATCTTCACCCATGCAAACCTCCCTTGATGTGAGTGGGACTTTATGTAGGTGATGAAATCTTCCCATACAATTTTCAGACAAGGATCAGGGCCTTAGAGACGTATAGAGGAAATAACTGGCTGGAAGTGCCAAGTATTATTTTTTTCATTCAGTCAGGAACTGCTGTAATCCAACTGAAAAGAATAGTTTATAAATCTTTTGGGAGTGTAGAGGTTATGAATAAACCCTTGGTGACTAACTATCTACAGTTACAGTATATACTTGCCTCTGGGGCTTGCATTGTAATTGAAAAACAAAAGACAAAGTGTAAATGGTGCGACTGGTAGAAAGCCAAGAAAGGAAACAATGAAATATTTTGCAGAAAAAATTGTGGGAAAGTCACAAAGCAAAACGTACAGCTTTGGCATAGCATACAACTGGCAGGAAGTTCTAAACGTATTCTGTTTATTATCTCTGATTGGGACAAAATGTTGTAAAATAAAAGAAATACATTACATAATATAAAGCAGTGGTTCCCAACCTTTTTGGCTCGAGGGCCACAGATATAATTTTTACAGCCCTGAAGGGCCACCAGTCTCCACCAGCAGCTCCTCCCTCCCCTACTGCAGCGAGACGGAAGGACTTCAGGGAGAAGGGCAGTGAACTGGCTGCAGCAGGGAAACCGCACACGTCCTGTAACCCTGTGCGCTCCACCTGGATCCCTAGGCAGTGGCTCCCTTCTGCAGAGATCAGTGTTCCCCTCCCTCTGGTGCCAGCAGGGACCCTAGCACCTAGGGACCCAGGCGGAGTGCTTTGCGTGCTCCCTGCTACAGCCAGGAGGAGGGGAGCGCTGATCTCCCATCCTCTTGGCCGCAGCAAAGAGCCTGCACTGGTCTTTTAGCCCCATGGAAATGTGCTCTGCCTGGGTCCTTAGGCAGCGGCTCCCTTCTGCAGCCAGCAGGAGGGGAGCCACCGGCCACTTTGAAAGCCCCCATGGACCACTTTTGGCCCCGGGCCACAGGTTGGGAACCACTGATGTAAAGAGTAGACATGGCAAGATAGAGACTATCAGTGTGATTGGTAGCCATATATAGAAATACAGGTGTTAATATAATCACATGCAGCGCTGCAATAATTGTCAGTCAGAAAGTAGGAACCAATATTCTGAATTTGCTGAACCGGTTTAGCAGTCCCATCATTTCCCCATTCCTGGCGTTGCTATCAGTCTCTTCCAGGGTCTCCCTGTTCTTGGACTTTAACAGGTCTCTTAAAAAAAAAAAAAAAAAAAAAAGACAAGATAAGGTGCTAGAAGAGTGGCTCAGCAAGCTGCCTTGGCCACCCTGTCAAAGAGTACCAGGAGTGTCTCCAAGTCATCCTTTGGCCCCATTTTTGTTAGCTTCAGTGGAAGACTCAGGGCTGGGCCAAGGCCAGTACCACCCTCTGCCAAACTCCCTCACATACTTTAGGGCTGAAACAACGTGGCTATTAGCTGCACCAACAGGCCTAGTTGTCAGGCCATGGCGGGGTTGCCAACCCTCCAGAATTGCCCTGGGGTCTCTAGGAATTAAAGATTAATCTTTAATTAAAGAATATGTCCTGTGATGAAACCTCCAGGAATATGTACTACCAAAATTGGCAACCCTAGGCCACAGCCAAGATGTCTCTAAAAGTTTTGGGATGACTCTTCTGGGCAGTATAGGGAGGGCCCAGTGGCCAAGTCACAGTTCACTGCCCTTCAGGTCAGGCAGTAAGGGTGAGGAGGAAAGAGAGGGGTGACCTGGGCCCTCCCTCTTCACCAGGTCCTACCCCAAGACCCAAGAGGGAAAACAGATGAGGGATGGCTCAGTCCCTTCTGGCTACTATTCCAGATCAGCCTGCCCTGAACCACTTCCTACCCTCCCTGTTTTCCCTTCCCTGGCTTGGCCCCAGACCTGTGCTTATGCAGTCTCAGCAATTCAAAGCCTCAGCTCACTCTGAGAGTCCAGTTGTTCCCCTGGATCATGGAAAAGAAGGGGGAAATGGAGGGGGGGTGTGTGTGTGTATGAGAGTGTCAGGCCTCCCAGATGAATCTTACTCATTTAGATTTCTGTCTCAACAGTTGCAGCCAGTCTGCTTTTTTGCACCCAATCTCTCCTTCACTGTCCCCACTACTTGACTTCCAGAGCTCCCTTTTAATCAGGTTCTCCATAGGGAGCATGCCTGGCAGCTGCTGAGGGTGGGGCCTTCTTGGCCCAATACTGCTCCATTACTCCTTTTTAATTTTAGGCCAGGTCTATACTGACGGTGGCAAATTCTCCACCGCCAGATCCATCTTTCTGGATCGATTGAGCGGTCAGTGTAGACCTGCTCAATTGATCAGGAAGTTGACTGAGTAAAACCACCCCCTCAAGCAGCACAGTGTAGACAGTGCGCAGAAGGGAAGCAGAGCAGTCGACATGAGTTACGCAAGCTACTCTGCGTAGTTTGCATAACTTCCATTGACTGCCGCCGAATCGCCAGGTGAGCGTGGACCAGGGCTTAGTGTGGGAGCTGTAAACCCCATCACACCATCTATTATCATAGGATACGGGTAACATTATAAGTAGACTGCCAGGTCTGCTATAGTTAAGGCTTTACATTTAACAATTATTACTAATGTCTGTCAAGTCAAGACATATAAGATAAGTTAATAAATAAAAAAATTCTATTTTGACTATACTCGGTTGATAATTGTTTGTAGGTGATTTTATTCAGGGCACCATGTATTCAGTGGTAAAATAATTTGCCATGGAAACTATCTCGATACAGAATTGTGCAACAAAACTAATCTTTCATTTTCAAATAATATTTCTATTCTTTATTGTTGTGAAGAAAACCTTGAAAACATGAGCACAAGGACTCTGGACTCAGTCTTCAATAAAGACCTTAAGAGATGTGAACTACCAAATTAATTTCAATAGGGTGTAAACTGTGAAACTTAAAGATGACAATTTAAATATCAGCATTAATGATTTCACTGCTGATGATCTGAGCAGAAACATTCAGCTAATGTTGTTATGCCACATTCCAAAACTCCCTCCCATGGCTTCTCAAGTTACAAAAGCCCCAGCTACTAACTAGCCAGCTGTCAACACATCTAGCTATCCTCCGCCCCTTGAAGTTACCCATTTTCAGTCCAAAAAACAAACAAAAAATAAACGTGCAAAATATAAATGTTACGCTATGTTGAAAACTAGTATGTGGGAACATCATAAAATAGGCTGTTATAAAAATTAGTAACAAGGGATACTCTGCTGATTTTATGTTCATATTTAATTCATGAAAAAGCTCCACTTTTTAATTTACATTTAGCTGCTGCAAAGTTTTTCATCCGCTGTACTAGAATACTGTAGAATCCAGGCAGAGATCATTCAGAATTTAAGTCCAGCCTGCTGTGAAATAATACCTGGCCTATAGTTTTTGACTGATGAAAACCTGGAAATTTGGATTACTAGCGGAATATATCAGAGCTATACAAATGATTAAATTAATTCATTACAGGTTGAAACTGATGGTGAGGCCAAAGCCCCTTCATGAGCCTTCATCCACTGGATCTTCTTTGTGCTATTATTTTTGAAGAGGTCTGTAAGAGGGGCCCCAGTGGTCCCTCAGGAATAAGCCATTGGTAGTATCCTGCCTGCCCTAAAAATCGGTTTACCTGTTTCCTTGAGAGGGCCTGGGGCACATCTGGAGGGCCTGGATCTTACTCACCAAGGGTCGCACAGTGCCCTTCTCCCAAGTGTACCTGAGACAAGTTCTCTTGTTCTTGCCCAGGTATTTAGCAAGGTTTGCTTCATTGAGGCAGGTCTTGCCAGTTTCAACTGTAGATTACAAATGTTGTCTAGGTATGCAGTGGCATAACAGTTATGGGGTCAGAGCACCCAGTCCATCAGTTGTTGGAACATGGCTGGGGTTTTGTCCCGAACGGAAGAGATGACATTTTCCCCGCAGGATTCAGATGTGACAGGAACCCGCCAATACCACTCGGTCAGATCCAAGATGGCAATATATTCTGGCTCATCTACCTGATCGAGCAGTTCATCAATGCAGGGCACAGGGTACTCATCAATGCCATATTGAAATGTGACTTTCCTGAAATTTATGCAAAAATGGGTGGTCTCATTGGACTTAGGGACCAATATTACCTCCAGTGGCTAAATGACTATTTGATTTTTTCCCAGCTCTAGCATTGACTGGAGCTCTTGCTTCACTGGTTTCCGTCAATTTCTGGGGAAGAGATAGTGGTTTTCTCTGATCCCAAATCCAGGTTCAGTCTGAGTGTTATGGGTTATTAAATGGGTTCACACAGGTTGGATAGGGAATACTATGGAGAAAGTAGTGATCAATTGCTGGGCCTGGGTCCTGTGTTCTAGGCTGAAATTGCTTCCACTTTCGACCATCCTTGGCTTCAAGGTCCTGGGGACCTTCTGGCCTAACTTGGGTTCCTGCATGTAGGGGCTATAAACAGGCTTTCTTGGGCTTTCCATGGTTTTAAAAGATTCACATAATAGATTTGTTGAAGCTTTGGCTCGTCCAGTTGCCGCATTTTGTAATTCACTGACCTCCACCCATTGCATCACTTCATATGGCCCCCACCGGTAGGCTAACAGCTTTGATTCTGAACTGGTGACTAGTAAGAGAACCACATCACTGGGCTGAAACACCTAGAGGTAGGATTTGTTATTATTGGCTGCTTCCTGGATGTTCTGGTCATATGAGATGTTCTTTCTGGTGAAAGAGCCCAAAGCTTCATGCTCTTCTCACAGGTTAAGGATGTACTGTAACATGTTATTGGCTCATGGGGATTGTTCTTCCCACATTTCTCAGATGAGGTTCAAAACCCCTTGTGGTTGCCTCCCATATAAACAACTCAAGAAGCAGGTGGAGGACTGTGATACCTCTCATATGGCATACAGGAAGAGAGGGAACAATTGGTTCCAGTGTTGGAATCTCCTGAGCATAATTTATAGTATTCTGTTGAATCATTCCACCAGGCCGTCTGTTTGGGGATAGTGGATGGACATTTTGAGAGTCTTAATTTTCAACATCCAACACTGTTGCCTCATCATCAGGGACATACAGTTTGTTCCATGGTCTGCTATAATCTCCCATGGTACCTCAACCCGGGCAAAGCTCTTCCTAAATTTATCAGCTGCTGCTTTGGCATTTATAGAGTGTAGTCGTATAGCTTCAGGGTACTGAGTTGCAAAGTCCACCACTACTAAAATTAACCAGTAGCCAGCCGCACTCTCTTCCAGGGGGCTGATTATGTCCATTCTGATGCACTCAAAGGGTGTGCTTACTAGCAGGAGGGGAACCAAGGGAGCTTTCTCTGTCATCTGAGGGGCCATGAGATGACATTCTGGTACCAGCAGTCTGAGCACACCCTGAGTCCACAAATCCCACCACTTCCATCCCATTCACCCTTACACTAGTGCTCAACTTTGCAGGTTTTTCTTGTCGAGCTTGGGCCCCTGGGATCCAGAGTCTGCCAAAGCTGCTCTTCACACATGGGCAATCTCAGGATCTGTGCCCAGGATGGCCATATGCAAAACGCACATCTTTGTCTTCTCTGCTGTGACTGGGCCCTCCTCAGGGTACGTGGGAGGTTCCTTTTCGGTGGGATCCCCTAGTTTGGGAAATGGTGACATTCCTTTTTAAAAGCTTTGCTGGGTCGGTGCTATCTTGGACTTAGTCCAGACCCGTCAGCTTTGGCTTTTGGTCTGGGGTACCAATGGGCCCCTTGATCCTCAGGCGCTCCTGAGTCTGGGTGAAGGGAGAGTGGGCTGAAGCTCCTCAAGACATCAGCTTCCACCGCCTGCTTTCTCTTTTAGTGGGGCACTTGTTGGGTCCCTGGTAAGGCATCATCGTGGGGGATCTTGGCTACCAGATAATCTTCCATGAGATCAATGGCGTCAGTCATGATTTTGGGTCAGTGCCATAACACCCAGTCTTCTCCCCCAGGGGGCAATATCTGGGTCAATTGTTCAGGAAGGATCAGCTTGACTACTTGAGCTTCTGTCTTCATCTCTGGTCTAAGCCTCTCCAATACGAGTCTTGTAGCTTCTAGACAAACCCATGGGACCTTGCTCCCAGAAGGTACTGCTCTTCATGGAAGTGTTGGTGGATTGTCTCTGTTGAGTTGCTAAGTTTTAACAGTGCTTATGAAGGAGCAAACGCCATTTTGCTTGGCAGAGTGCCAGCACCTCCATCTTGGTGTCCTTTCTTCTTGGGCATTTCCCGCCTTTTTGGGCTGAGAGCAGGAAAACTAAATTGATACGTGAAAATCTGCCTAAAGACAGAACTGTAAGAAGAAAACCAGCAAGCAGCGTGTACAGTCTTCATGGACTATCAAGAAGAGAGGAGCTGAAGAAGAAGAGAGCTGAGGAGCACTCGAAGCTGAACTGAATCACTTGGTGAAATCACTTTGAGCTGATAAAATCACTAGGACACTCCCACCCTGTTCAGGAGGCTGCGCCTTCTCTGGTCATCTGAAGAAGATAGCCCCGCCTGAGACCCGTCATCTGCTGATCCACCTACTTTCCATTGCTCATCAATTCCTCCTGACCTCCTGCCTCCGGTTTCTGTCGTCCTTCGGGTTCCGAGGTCCTTACCTGATCCTGGTCCATCTTCTCCAGTCTTGTTGTAAACCACACCCCATGTAGAGGAGAAGACCCAGTGGTGAAGTACAACTTCCATCCCTAATCCCTAGATTGTGTTATGGTATGGGACCTAGGTTTAATACCTGCTATTGTCGTTAATCCTGAGCTACCCTTTTTATTGTTAGATTCCCCTCAATAAATGTTCAAATGTTTAAATAACCAACCTGTCTGATGATTAGATATGGGGAAGGGATCCGAATCCAAAAATTAGAATTTCTTTTGTAACATCTCTTCCAAGATCTCCAGGGTGTCGTGAATAGCCACCTTGACTTGCGCATACTCTCTGGCCACAATAGGGTCTGAAGCGTGATAAGTGGTTTGCACCACCCTGGTTACGCATGGGACCGTCAAAATAGCCCATTGATCTAGGGGCCACCGGGCTACTGTGGCCATTCACTCAAAGGTTTCAAGAAAGGCCTCAATATTGTTATCAGGCCCCATCTTGGTAAGCTTGCCAGAGGCAGGGGTCAATGCTGGGTTGAGGTTCGCTGGCTCCGCTATGGCAAATGGCCATGGTATCGTGACCACCTGCTGCTGTTGGTTGGCCATTTGTTGAAAGAGGTGTTGATGATGATGTTGCATGTTTTATTCGATCATCCATTTTAGCAACTAATCCATCACCATTAAGTTATGGGAAGGGGGCATTTGCTGGTGGTCTCTCACCTAACTTCCTTATGCAGGGACTACAGTATCTGCCTGCATTCTCCACCACTTCTGTGATAGGGTGCTCGGAGGGCCAAGCAGCCTAGTGATTAGTGCCCCTGACTTTCAGCCCCTTGCTTCTCTGATCAGGCAGCAAAGGTGCCTGGACCTAAAGCAGAGAATTTTCTGGCCTCCACCTCCATCTGGGATTTAGCCCTTAAGGGGGTATGTTAGGGGAACCTAACCAGGCCCTACCTCTTCACTGGGACTCAACCCAGGGCCTGGGGAGACAACTCCAGCAGGGTCCTCTCAGCAGAGAGCCTCAGGCAGCTACCCTGGGCTACTTCCTACCTATGTTCCTTCAGTTTGGGGCATGGCCATAGGTATAGTTAGACTTCTATATTTGAGGGGCAGATCCAGTCAGGCCAATGGGGCCATGTGTGGGGGAACAAATGCCACACCTGCCCCAGGTTTGCAGTTTTCTCCTTCCCCAAACTACAACCTTGGGCATTGCCCCTATAATCCAAAGAGTCTATAGTGGCTCACCTAGAGTAGTGCCCCCTTGTAGATCTTTTGTGGCATTCCGCTGTGGTCGCAGGTCCCTCAGGGCAGGGTGGATGTAAGGTTGGAAGGGGCCTAGCCCAACAATGTCCTTAAAGTCAAATTAGTAAAGCTCACTCATTGCTGGGTGCTCCTCAGTCTCCTCAAGGGTCTCTCTTGGTCATAGATGCAGTGCTTCTCCCCCAAAAGCTGTCGTGATTGTCAGGCTTGTAGTGACATTCCCCTCATGTGGAGAGGAGTAATTCCTGCCTCTTTGCCAGTCAGCCCTGAACTGAGCCAGGTTCTTTCCTTTTCTTTCCCCTCAAGGCCCAGCATTGGCTGCAGGTGTAGCAGGGCAGGGCTAGTTGGATCCATAGGCTCTCTTTAACCTCTTTTCTGATGGTGTGAGGTTTCTCTGCTCCATCACAGGTTCTACGCACCTTTTAAGTCGTCAGCAAGGATTTAAATAGCGCATAGAGCCTTGTGCGAGCCAGTTGATATTGGAGTGTATTTTATCCAGTGCCTCTGAGTGCCGGACATTTATATTCCATATAGTTCCTTTTAGTAGTTGAATAGTTTAATTGCATCTTGTATGTAGATGAGGTCATGGCCACAGGGAAACCTGGAACAAGCAGCCATGTCAAAGCTCAGGTGTGTGAATGAGACACTAAGGTAAAGTTCTATATATGCATCCTGAACCTCATTCTTCTCTAACACTGGTTAGAGTGTGATTCCATTGATTTCCATGCAGTTACTCAGTTTTACACCAGAATAAGACCAGAATCAGGACCCCATGCTCTGTCTACTTCGATGGAACATCTACATTCATGCACTCCTCCACCAGAGTTCTACACTCTTTGTTTAAAAAGAGAGAGAGAGATTTATTTTATAAATAAAGAAAAGTTCAAAAATATAAAGAAGTGCTATTTTGGGAGTTTCTTACAAGCATATATCAATACAGTCTAAATGTAGGCAGTCAGTAGTCCAACATTAGTGAGGATTGATTTACTACCTCAGTGCTCATTTAACTCTTTCAAACTGCCATTAATGAGAGATTCTTCATTAGAACAATGTTATCAAGTGCAGAATTCCATTCTATATGCATCAGTCAAGCAGTCCTTTTCTATGTTGTTGTTATGTCAGTTGGCTGGATGAAATCTTGTTTAAACTAGTAGGTGTAACAGCTGCCTTCTTTCAGGCTAAATTTAAGAAACAATTAAGCTCTTTTATGGAACTGCATCGTGGAAGCAATAGGAGCCACCACCCACAACACAGGCACATGCAAGGCCACTCAGAAACTGAGCTATGTGGGTTGAGAGAGGTTAATGGGTATTGTGTGGTGGAGGTGTGTCTATTTGTGAGCAGAAGGACCCAGAAGCAGCAGTAAGCCAAAGAGACAGCCAGAACAAACATTGGGTGTATGGCTCTGAGAAAAAGTCTAGAGAGCACTTTTGGGGCAGAGTTCTGACTGAAAGAGGTTTGAGACAGTTTCTTTGCTTACAGTATCCTTTTGTTTGATTCCTACTGTTTGGGGAAACAGGGTTTTGTATATTCTTTCAAAATAAACAGGATTATATCAAAGAAATCAAAGAAATACCTGACTCCATCTTCAATTTTCTCCTCCTAACTAAAACAACCTTCAAGACCCTAAGTATGGCTAACCACTTGGATCAAAAAAGGTAATATTATTAACAAAACCCTCTTGGCTACAGTTCACGCTTCAGCAATACACCATAAGGCAAATGGTGGAAAATGGAGATTAGGCTCTTAGACACTGAGAATGCAGAATTTAAGAAACAGGATAAAAGATAAGACTTTAAGAGAACGGAAGAGACCTTTCCAAAATGTCTTAATTGTCTGGATATAGGACTAGTACTGTACTATACATTTACTCTACTGGAGTTATAACTGGCATTAATAGCCTTTACACCCAAGGGAAATTCTGACTTCTTTATATAATCTTTCAAGAAAGGATGCTGACTGCACTGCTGTTGAGCATCCCTTACTGGCTGAACAGAGGAAAATTAATAATGTCTGTCTTGAGGAAGACTGTGGTCCAAATTCTGATCTTACACTAATGTAGATCTTGAGTAACTTGATTGACTTCAGTGAAGATACATTAGGGATGATGTGTTTCTTTTCTGGAGCGAAACATTCCTGTAAAGGGATTAGTGATAGGCTCATAAAAATGCTGTTTTGCATGTGCTTGAAGGGATCATCAACCACTGTCAAAGTCAGAATGACAACACATTATGTACCAGAATGTTACTGTAGATAGAAGTAAGAAGGACGTGTCCCTTGAAGAAAAGAAAGAAAACTCTAATTTATAGTAGGATTGTTTTACAGCAAGCCCCGTAAATGCCACGGGGAAACCTATTTAATTTTATGAAACATATGAACATCCCCATAGTGATTTCTTATTCAACTACTGCATCAAAATGAGTCTTTTTCATTCCCCCCCCCCCCTTTTTTTTTTTCCTTAGGAAAGAAACTACTTCTATTTATAAACCTGATAAAAGCCCTAGCACCTCAGGTACTGAGTTGTTTGATGCTTAAAGTGACAACTCTCTCTCTCTCTCTCTCTCTCTCTTTTTTTTTTTTTTTTATTATGTGGCTTTCTAATATCCATGAGAAAAAGAGGAAGGTGAAGACAGAGCTGTTTAATACTCCCTAAAGGAAATTCCTAATCACCAGCTTAAAAAGAGAGCATTCTGTTAATGAGCAACAGATATGGCATTATAGGCTGAGCCAACAGTCTTTGTCTTTTACTTAACCAGATTTCCGTACAACACAAGAGAACAAAGGATCAATGTCAGTGGCCTGTAGGCCTATTTAGTTGCTGCCCTGTGATTATATATGGGAAAGAAAAACTATTTGCAATTTAATTATCTGGAGGACAACCTATAAATAAAAAATTGAATTCACTGGAGGCTAATGAACAGCTGTGCAAAGAAATGTAAAGTTATACAACACAATTTCCATAAAGCATAAGTGATTTATACATTCAGTAGGCCACTTTATTCACATAAAACTCTTTTGCAAGAAACTCTCATTTGTTTAACCTGTGTTTTTTAGATTCATTTGAACATCGCCTGCTTTGCTCACTCCAAATCAATTTCAGGGAGAAGTATTTCACCATACTCATTAAGTACAATGCTATAGCGTTGCTTTAATAATATATAGCAGATTGCAATGTTGTTGTAGTTGTGTTGGTTCCAGGATAAGAGAGAGACAAGGTGGGGGAAGTAGTATCTTTTACTGGACCAACTTCTATTGGTGAAAGAGTCTCTTTCTTGATTATAAGTAAATATCATGGTGACAGTATGAAAAGCATAGATACAATACTGAACATTAGTTTATCTGAAGGGAATTTAAATCTTTAGTGCATTTACTGGGTGCTGTCTTCAATGCTTTTCTGTTCTTTTTTGGCTGACCAGTGCTGTTTTGATGCAGTGTACTGCTGTTCCCAGCACTCTGGGGTGATATCAACCTGTCACCCCCACAGCAGCACTTCAGGATTAAATCTCTGGTAATCTGTTTACTGCAGGGCTGTATGTCTTACTGATAAGAACTTTATTTTTATATTGGAAGAAACTTCTTTAGGTAGTTACAAAATTTAAAGAAAAATCCTCTTGATTGATCATAATTTGTCAATATCCAGACTCCTATTCTAGTTTACTGTATTTGCAGCAGTTCTAGCACCCAAGTCTGGAGCCAATCCCCAGGTTTGGACGTGTTTGTGTTCTCTGTCACGCTTTGCAAGAGAGATCTGGACTGCTTTACTTTTTCCACTTTTAACCTTTATTTAAACCTTTGTTAAATGGGATTTATAAAAAATGCAAATAATAATCCCTGAATAAAAAACACATAATTTGGGCCGTATTTTACCACTGATTTTTAGGCAGAATTCCTGACTGATTTTAATGGGGATTTCTACTTAAAAAAAAATGAAATTACAATCTGGCCCTTTTCCATCAACCAGTCTAACAGGGATACTAATGTTAAATAGTTGCTACCATACTTAGGGTGAAATCCTGCCTCACTTAATTCACTGGCAGTTTTGTTATTGACTTCAAAAGAGTCTGAATTTCACCCTTAGAATCTCATCTATTTGGGCAATGTATCTAAACAGGCTACATGGCGCAGGGGATTGGCATGGGACTGCTCAGACACTATGCTTATGAATGCAATATAAATGACTAGGGAAGTGTATCTCTTGAACTCCCAAGTGTTAATCACAGTCCTTCCACAGCATTCCTGTCTGACACTGGGTGAGTAAAAACTGCTTTAACTCAGCAAAAACAATGAGAGTTCTGTAGCACTTTAAAGACTAACAAATTTAATTTCAGTAGGCATAAGCTTTCGAGGGTTTATGCCTGCTGAAATTAAATTTGTTAGTCTTTAAAGTGCTACAGAACTCTCGATGTTTTTGCTGTATACAGTCTAACACGGCTACCCCTCTGGAACTGCTTTAACTCAGTTTCCTCATCTGTAAATTGCAGATAATATTATTTACCTATCTTAAAGGGATTATGTGAGCATTCATTGTTTTCATAGTCTTTTAAGACTATAAAGTTTCTGAAATAATCTTTTAGAAAATAGTATTACATAGTAATTACCTATTCACAAGAGAATACTCCATTGTATTATAACTTGTTTGTATTGTTACAGCACAAGTATTCCTTTCATTTTATTGCACTTTTTGCTGGATAACTACATATCTTGACTTGAACTTGCATCCAATTTTTCTGAAGACGTGTGCTGCAAGCTACATCTGAGAATGTACTTACACATGAGACACTATTTTATTAAGTAGGAGACAAGTTATAAGGCTAATCAGTTTATCTTGAGCTTTAACACTGTATCTAGTAAGGATTCACATTTCTGGGGTGGCTTATGGCTTAGTGGAGTCTGGTAATATGCCTTTGGGATAAATCCCAGTATAATGAGATAATTTAGACCTACCAGTACAAAAAGAGAGAGTGGCTTAGTTTTAATTTTAAATTCTACCTTGCACAGATCAGATGTGCTTTTCTACTTTTTGTTTTGTCTGCAGAAATATATTTTAAATCAGACATGCTAGAACTCAAATGGCTCTTTTAAATTTGCTTTCACACACTTTCAAGAAAGAAAAATAGCTTCAAATGAGGCTATATTTGTATTGCATCTATATTATTTTATAGTCATTCATTGGCTTAGCGTATAAAGTTTTTGGAGCAGGACTGTCTGCACACTACCTAGCATGCAGGACGTCTGGCGATCAGAGCAACAATAATTCCATTTTCAACCTAAGAAATCCAGATGTGGCAACAGTTAAAGGGTCATCGACAAACTGCATCAGCCTTTTTCGAGTGTCAGTATCTTAAAAATACAACGTTTGCAGTCCACGTGTACGCAACTGCTCAGGAATGTGCTTATGTTGTTGTTATTTTCACGTGCCCGTGCCCGTGCCCTGGCCCGCGTGAGTCACGCTGCCCCCCGCCCGCTGGGAGTTAGCGGCGCCTGAAGCGCGCCGGTCCCGCGGCCCCGCCTCTTCTCTAAAATGGCGGCAGCGCTGACGGCTGGTCGCTTGGCGGCCCGACAGCTCCTCTGGGCCTGGCCTGGCCGTCGGCTTGTGCGGGGCTCGGCGCCAGTGAACCGGGTGAGTGACGAGGATCGCTGGGGCCTGGGAAGATGCTGAGCGGCTCCCCCCAACCCTCTCCGGCCAGGCTCCAGGCTGCCGGCATTTAACAGGCAGCGCGCTTCCTCGGGCGCGGTGCACGCTGGGAACTGTAGTCTCAGCTCGGTTATATTGCGCGCGGGCCGGATCTTCTGCATGGGCGGGGCCTCCCGCCCCGGGCCCCGCCCCCGCAGCTTTGTCGTCATTGCCGTCACGGGGGCGCCCTGCGGTTTGGGATCTTGGCAAGGCGGGGCTGGGTCCTTCAGTTCTCACGTGGTGGCGCTGCAGGCTGAGCTCTAGATTCCGTGGGCTCCTGTAATAAAAACATGGCTCTGTGCAGATCGAGGCGCTGTAGCTGTTGGCCCTTCTGGGACTAGTTCAGGTATTTATGGGCCCACTGCTGCAGAATCTATGCACCTCATGCTCTTTAAGGCTTTTACTATCATCCCCCTTGTACACATGGGAAACCGAGGCACAACATGATTAAGGGGCTTGGCCAAGACCTCACAGATTGTGTGTAGCCGAGCAAGGAACCCGTGTTTCTCTCAGCCCAGGCTAGTGCTCTGACCATTTAGCCAGCCTTTCTCCCTAACTTTGTTGCATTAAAAAAGGTGTCAACGGCTTCCATTTTATTGCCCCTTTATGCCTCCTTTCTGGGCAGAATTGGTGCATTTCTGAGGTGAAGAGCAGAGACCATCAAATCAATGCTAATTTTAAAAACCAAAAATAAGTAATTCATACTTCTAAGTTCAGGAACATGCTTACCTCACGAGCATCATAGGAGGGTACCTATAACTTGTAATTAATGGCTTTTCTTTACAGTACATACAGTTTGGGACAAGCAGATTCAGAGCCACCAAGGCAGCAACTCAAATAGTCTTGAATGTTCCTGAGACTAGAGTGTCTACTCTGGAAAATGGCTTGAGAGTAGCTTCTGAAGATTCTGGACTCTCGACATGCACAGTAGGTAACTTGTACACAGTTAAGAAAAAAAAAATACATATGTATTTTTGTTACATTGTGAAATTAGATTTATTATTTTCTTTAACAGTATTTAGCAGAAATAGTTAACAATTTGTAAATAACGAACACAAGTTTGTGTGACAGCAGGGCTAAACCTTTCAAAAGTGACTTGATTTTGAATGCCAAATTTGATACACCGTAAAGGGGCCTGATTTTTCAGAGCATGTGCTTGGCACTTTCTGTAAAACTGGGCCCCTTTAAGTGCAAGTTGTTTAACTCAAAAATTAAGGCACTCCAATCACTAATCACTTTTGAAAATCCATATAGAGTCTATTTTATAAAAACTAAAATCTTTGCTTTGGAATGTTTTTGCTCATTCTTAGGCTATTTTCTATTAAATTGTGAGATTAATTTGTTTTTAATAAGGTTGGTCTTTGGATTGATGCTGGAAGCAGATATGAAAATGAGAAGAACAACGGAACAGCTCACTTTCTGGAGCATATGGCTTTCAAGGTAAATATTAAAACTAGTTTTCAAATATTTCTAATATTAAAATTATGTTTATTGATCTTTAAGGATAACTATGGAGCCTCTACAATTGATTTCAGTCTATTTTTATCTAAAATAGAAAACAAAGATGAAATCCTGGCCTCATTGAAGTCAATGACAAAACTGCTGTTGACTTCAGGGGAGCCAGGATTTTATCTCAGATCTATATGGCTTTCTCCTGTACATTTGCATGAGTTGCTAAAGCCCTGCCTGAAGTGAAAGAAGAATTTTATGTTTGATCTGTTTAAAATAAAAACAAACAACAAATAGCTGACAGAAGGAATTCAAGAACGATAGATTTAGTTTAATAAATTAGTTCTGTATGCTATTTCAGTATTTTAAGATTAAGTTTTTGAGTGCTTGCTAAGGTGCAGTTAAAACAACTCTGGTCTGAGTCAGGTGTGGTGCAACCTTCCTTCCATATTTCTGCCAATACATTTAAATCCTGAGCTGATTCAGTCCTGCTGATCCATGGGATTGGTAGAGTTGAGTCATGCTGAATTAACTAATCTTTGTAGGAGACCAATAGGCACTCTGTCCCCAAGTTAATTTTCACTTGGGATCTGTGCAGGCTTTAAACTTAGTTTTCCAGTGGGGAAGACTAGTGTGCCAGCTTCCCTCTCAAACCAATTGCTTTTCTTGTGCTCAAATCAGCTTTAAAAAAAACCCAACTCACAACTCCCCACCCCTCCAAACTCTTACTATTCCCCATTTGTAAAAAAGCTGTTTTGTGAGTAGGTATGTTCCAGAGTGCAAAAAAACATTTTTATCTTTAATTTCAGGGGACAAAAAAGAGGTCTCAGTTAGACCTGGAACTAGAGATTGAAAACATGGGAGCTCATCTTAATGCCTACACATCCAGAGAACAAACTGTGTATTATGCAAAGGCTTTCTCAAAGGATTTGCCAAGAGGTAACTGCTTCTGTTCTGCATAATTTCTGAAGTAGCATCCTTCCTAAAGATTGTGAGGAGGCGAACTACAAGGAATGAAATGGGTTGACAACCCCCTAAAGAAGCAGAAATGGGAGAACAGTGCCTCTACAGTGTGCTTCCCAGCACCCTTCCTTGGCAGCCCCCCACTGGAACTCCATGTGGATGAGGCTTAGCGGGTCTGGAGAGGAGCATGCTTGGCACCTCTCCTGGCCACCGAGTGGATATCCTTTGGAGTTGTGAAAATCTCACCCCCTGCAGATCTCAGAAAGATGCAGGGTTTGCAGGCCATGTTCCCAGCCCCTACTTTGGCTCCTTTCTCCTTCTGAGGGAATGTTTTTCAAACTTCAAAGTGAACCTCCTTGAGTAACCTGGGTGCTCTGTGCCCCTGCAGTATGTTTGACCTTGGGAACCTAAGATATGGCCTTAGATACAGTAGAACCTCAAAGATACAAACACCTCAGGAATGGAGGTTGTTCGTAACTCTGAACAAAATGCGGACCAAGGAGTGCAGTTGTGGGCAAAGCTTGGGCGGCATCAGTGCGCATGCAGTACAGACTGTGGTCCTTTAAAACTTCCAGAGAGCAAGCAGTGAGCTGGCTCGCAGCTCAGGCTCCAGCAGCTCGTGCTCCAGGCTGCAGCTTCCTTGCAGTGCCAGCAGCTCCGGCTGCAGCAGCTGCTTTCCTGGGCTCAGACTGAGCTTGCAAGCTTGTCCCCCTCCTGGCCGAAGGGGAGGGGGTGTGTGTAAAAAGAGCACCCAGTGGCTTACAGGAAAGTGGTGCAGACCCAGTGCTGCTCCTGCTCAGGCTGGCAGTGGGGGCTTGCGGCACTGCGACCCTCAGCATCTTTATCCTGTGTGTAGTGAGGTGGGGATGGGGACAGGCAGCCCAGATGTGCCTACCTTTAAGATGCAATACAGGCACAATACAGTATTTGCTCTTTGGGATTTTTTGGTCTCTGCTGCTGCCTGATTGCTTATTTCCGGTTCCAGAAGGTGTGCGGTTGACCGGTCAGTCCGTAACTCTGGTGTTCATATCTTTGAGATTCTACTGTATTTGTATTGTGGTTAACTTAGGCCATTTATCTCTAAATATACTGGGGAAAAAGAAGCTTTCAAGAAGAGAGAAACAAAGTGCTGCCACTTGAGGAACAAGCTGTATTTTTCCTTGGTTTTCTCCAGTTTGTTTGTTTGTTCCTGATATTTCTTTTTGTTTTTCCCCCTCGTGAATTTTCTTACTCCATAGTGTTAATCTGAAATAAAATAATTCATATTGATAATTCCGTGATGAGAAATTTTAGAAATCCCTGAAGGATGCAAATTCCCTCAAAGAAGGGTGCTAAAATTTTTTCCTCAAACAAATATTACAAAATAAGCTTATGCTATGTAGAAGTTTACTTTCAATTTCCTATTTGATCTTTCTTCCTGTACTTTATGCTAACAATTCTACCGGCTTATAAAATGTGTTTGGTTGTGTATTTGATAGACTATAGTGATCTGAAGGTTGCAGTGTTGCTGAAGCATACTTGTCACACCCATCCCTCTGTGTTTTCAATTAGCTGTGGAGATTCTTGCTGACATCATACAGAACAGTACATTGGGGGAAACAGAGATCGAGCGGGAGCGAGGAGTAATCCTTCGAGAAATGCAGGAAGTTGAAACTAATTTGCAGGAAGTTGTTTTTGATTATCTTCATGCCACGGCCTATCAGAACACCACACTGGGACGGACAATCTTAGGACCCGCAGAAAACATCAAGTAAATCAAACTTCTATTTTTCCTTGGTCTTAATTGCATGGTTACTTTCCTGTATTTGGAAGCCACACTTCAAGATGAGTGGAACAATTTCTGTTCTCTGTTATACCCTGTGAAGTGTTTGGGGTTGCACAGAGTGGAACTGCAAGCAGAATTTCCCCTGAGTGCCTTAAGCGTTCTTGTACCAAGTTCCATTCAGTTTTACTTGTTTGTAATAGTGTCCAAACATTGTGAAACTTTTATGTTTCTTAGGGTTTGTCTACACTTAAAATGTTATACCAGCACAGATGCATCCCTTCATTGTAGACACTACCTACACCAACAGGAGGTGTTCTCCCATCAGCGTAGGTAACCACACTCCCTGAGAAGTGTAGCTAGGTCAATGGAAGAATTCTAGTGCTGTTTACATGGGGATTTAAGTAGGCTTACCTACTCATTAGGGCAGGGGTGTCAAACATTCGGCCTGTGGGCCAGATACAGCCTGCTGACCTTTTTGGTCTGGCCTCTGGCGGCAGCACGCGCTGCCGTGACATCTCGCAGCATTGTACTCTCGGGCAGCGTCGCGCGCTGCCGCCAGGGAGTACAATGCCGCGAGATGGAGTATAACGACGCGAGATCTCGCAGCAGCACTGTGTACTCTGGCGGCAGGGTGTGGAGCGCTGTGTGCATGAGACGCAGTGCTCCAAAAGTGCCTAGTATTTCGATTTATGGTATGTATGGCCCACTTGAAGTACATTTCATTCAAATCTGGCCTGCCATAGCAAATGAGTTTGACACCCCAGCTTTAGGGTGTGGATTTTTCATGCCCCTGAGCGACATTAGTTATGCTAACGTAATTTTCTAGTGTAGACCATGCTTGTGTCTGGTTAACAGGGCATCTTGATAGGACTCACCAGCATGATCTACTTGACCATTTCCATCTCCAGCCTAGAGCCCAAGGCAAAGTTTCACCTCACTGTGGGGTGAAGTTATGTGACTGTTCCTACAGTGTTTGGGAGCACAAACTTGTAACTGTTTCAGGTCCTGTGATCTCCAAAGAACCCTCTGTTATCACAAGAAGTTATTAAACACCAACATTTAGAAAAATATCTATTTTAACGTGTGTATTTGTGTTTTAGGTTTCTGTTTCTTAGTAACAGTATTAAATTAGCAAAAGCAAGAACTCTAGAGTGTGAGGTTGAAATTCCATCCTTACCTCTGCCATCTGAGTCAAAGTGCAGGATTTTAGCACATGGCATCGCTGCACTTACCATTAAATGGGATTTAAAGTGTTATGATTTTGCTTCTGTTTAACCTATAATGTGTTAATACAATGTGATCTGACTCAATGTGCCTTGGATTATAAAGAGAATTACCGTAGAATGGGTGGATTTGCTTCA
This sequence comes from Emydura macquarii macquarii, assembly GCF_026122565.2. Classification (NCBI taxonomy): domain Eukaryota; kingdom Metazoa; phylum Chordata; order Testudines; family Chelidae; genus Emydura; species Emydura macquarii. The sequence goes on along the minus strand of NW_027132773.1, from coordinate 39,193,175 downwards.
CTTGGATGTGGCTTCTAAAGGGTATGGGAATCTTGCCTAGGGAAGATTATTTCTTCAGTCTCCCTTGCTTTCCCCCCTCCCCTTTTTGTTTTTTTTACTGTTACACTTGGCTGTATCATGAAATTGAGGGAAGGAAGGGGACAGAAAAAATCCACCTAATGGTCAGATATTCAGTAGTTTGCTAAATGTAGGAATGTGTACTCTAATTTGTGCCTCTGATTCAGATCTTGTTAAATTGGGAGTAACTCTGTTAAGACAGTGGAGTTATGCAGGTTTAAAACTGGTATGAGACCATAAGCAGGACCCCAATTTCTCTAATTCTACGTTGATTGACTTCAGTGGAAGCAGGATTGGGTCCATGGTCTCTTGAGGGGGATGTGTATTTGAGTTCCTATTCATTTATTTGTAGACTGGCTGTATCCTTGTCCTAGCCCTGTGCCTCCACTCTGCTACTTTAACTAGGAGAGTTTAGAAATACCAATGTGTAAAGGGGCTCTTCCTCCTCCTAGTGACATGAGGAGCTGGTACCCTGAATGTCGTGTTATGCTATTCTACTTGAGCAGCATGTGTTTTTTCATTTTACTTCGTAAACTCTTCCTTCTGTGAGCCATAACACGGCAGTCATTATTATTTTTTTTTTTTCTGTACCACTACAGATCCATAAATCGCAATGACTTGGTGGAGTACATAACCACCCATTATAAAGGACCCAGGATAGTGCTGGCTGCTGCTGGAGGTTAGTATCAGACATGCACCATAGCTAGCTCTTGGAAATAAGTTTAAAAACACAGCACTTTAACTTGATTGAAATAGTACAAAGATCAGACACAGAAATGTGACTTAACCACTACTTAATAGGTCATAGAAGTCTATTGTTAGCCATCAAAGTTCTGGGTATCTTTTCTACAGCTTGTTGCATCTCATCTGTTGTTTTTTTTCCCTCAGTAATTTTCCAGGGACATCCTTAAACGTATCTTTAGAAAAGATTTGGAGGAGAGGACAGTGGTTGGCTTACAACTGAGAGACTGTTCCATGTGTAAGAGGACAGTGTGACAGAAAGCACAAAGCCACAGATATAGCAAGGAGATGGAGTTCAGGGTGGAGGAGGGGATAAGAAAAAAATAGAGAGATGGAGTGAAATTATGCAGAGCCTTGAAGTTGAGAGAAATGAGCTTCTATTTGCTGCTGTATAAAATGGAGGCAAGTGAAGGGGGTTGAAGAAAGTGATGAGGAAGATGATTTTAACAATGGCATTTACTGAAGTGGAAAAGGGAGGGATCAGAAATGTAGAATAATCAAATTGACAGAACCAAGGGTTATGATGGTTTGTTATAACTCTGGCATCTTGGTTGAAGTTTTTTTAACTTCTGTGGAGTCAAATTATCTTTTTAGATGATACCTTTTTAAAAAGACTATCTTAAACTCTCTTGTTCAGGAGTCTGTCATGATGAATTGCTTGATTTAGCAAATTACCATTTTGGTAACTTGCCGTCTACTCAGGAAGGAGGAATGCCATCCCTGCCCCTTTGCAAATTCACAGGTAGTGAGGTAAGCAGTGAGATTGCTTTTTGCTTTTTCAGGTTAAATAGATTAACAAGTAACACAGAGTAATGACTAGTATTAATGAGCTGTCTGGTGTGATCTGAGTTTCTGGCATGACTTTCAAAGCTGCTAAGCACACATTGCTCCCATTGTAGTTAATAGGAGACGTTGGTGCTCACCATCCTTGAAAATCAGCCTCATCACTTGATATATTTTTTGGGAAGGGGTTTTGTTTAAAGGTTACAGCAGAGGACTGGAACTCAGGACTCCTGGGTTCTATTTCCAGCTCTGCCCCGACTGACAAATCGCTTAGCCATCCTGTGTCTTCACTTAGTCATCTGCAAAAGTACTATTATTATGACTTCCTTACATATAGCGTTAACTTTATTCAGACAGAAGTCATAGTTAAGGATATTTGAGTGAAGCTTTTCACATTTTGCGCTAGATTTTATTTAAAATTTCCTAGTTTCCTTAATTTGAATGAATGTACGTACAACAATATGTATGCTGCATTACATTTGCTGGAGTTACAGTTTTGTGATATTTTATCAGATTCGTATAAGAGATGACCGGATGCCCTTGGTACACATCGCAATAGCTGTCGAAGCAGTTGGCTGGTCTCACCCAGATACTATTCCCCTTATGGTAGCAAACACTCTAATAGGCAACTGGGATCGTTCCTTTGGAGGAGGTGTGGTGAGTGAACCTCAAGGCACTTAGATGAGGGTTGATTATATCAGTAAAACTTGTCTAATTTAGTTATTTGCCAGCTTCAGTATACTGCACAAATTCCAATTGTTTGGGATGGAATTGAATTGCCTGAGTGTTTCTATTGCCATTTAAAAAACCCAAAATCTAGATCAACGGTCTGTGAATGTGTTTTGTTGCCATATGAGATGTGAGAATTTGGGCACAGGTGCAGTTGGGTAATGGCACACTGAGTCACCAAAGTGGCTAGCAACTTATAGTGAAAACGAGTGGGGAAAAACTAAACAGGTTCCAAAGGTGTGTGCAGTGAGTATCACAGTGCCTGTCCCCTCTTGGAATCTTACTGGCTATTTTTTAGGACTTAAAAAAAAACAAAAAACCTTTGCGGTTTAAAACTGACTCAAGTTCAGGCTGTCACTGTGGGAGTGAGAGATTATATTCAGGAGAGGAGGCTGCCTACCCTATACAAAAGCATCTGGTGTGTACTGTATGGTTGGTTGTGGAGGATCTGTCACACCTGAAATAGCAATGGGTGAGCCGAGTGGTGGGAAAGAATATTTATAAAAACAAAACTCAAACTCAAACCCTGAAATCCTAAAACATATCTTCTAATGTAAACAGAATTTATCCAGCAAGCTTGCCCAGATCACTTGCCATGGCAACCTGTGTCATAGCTTCCAATCTTTCAACACCTGTTACACTGACACTGGACTGTGGGGGCTCTACATGGTTTGTGAACCATCCACTGTACAGGACATGATGCACTTTGTTCAGAGAGAATGGTAAGAAAATGCATTTTTCTCAAAATAGCTTGTTTTAGGTTGAGAACTGGCTATTTAAAAATAGCAACTCCTCAGAAAATGTTCAGTTTGTGTTTATCACAGTCCAAATTTGCTGGGAAAGAACAAGTAGACTAAATTCTAAATTTAGAAGCTTGTGGTTTTGTTCCCAAAGAGCCAGTTTCTCCCACTCTTGCTTCATACTGACTAGTACCTTACATTGGAAGTAGCTCTAATGAAAATAGTGGGTTTACCTGAAGAGCAAGGTACTACTTGGCAAGAGTAAGAGTGGCAAAATCTGGCCCAAAACATCTGTAATAGCCATTGATGTAAAAATTGAACTTTCTGGCAGGAGAAGAGAGTGGAAGTGTTATGTCAATGGTTCCCAACCATCATTTTTACAACCTTGAAGAGCCACCAGTCTATCGACTCATAAAAAATGTATTGACATATACACGATTAAGGACTTCAACGCACTACATATTTAAAGTAAACATTTGTAATGCTACTGTCATTTTTACATTCTGTTTTACACCTACAAATTACTCACAGTATGTCTCACACTCCCAGACAAAGCACTAGTGTAGATAAGTGACTGTCACTACACACTGAAGCACATGGCTTGGCAGCTAAATCACAGGGGCTGTCCTGCCCCTCCTCAAGCATGGTGGGTCCTGGCTGTTCCACCAGCAGCAGCTGCCCGCCTCTCCCATCCCCCTGGCTGCAGCAGAGAAACTGCACATCCTGTAGCCCCATACACTCCATCTGAGTCCCTAGGGCAGTGGCTCCTTTCTGCAGCTAGGGGGACAGAAGATCAGTGCTCCCCTCTCTCTGGCTCCAGTAGGGACCCTAGCACCTAAGGACCCAGGCGCAGTGCTTTGCTGTGCTCCCTGCTACAGTCAGGGGAGAGGGAGTGCTGATCTCCTGTCCCTTTGGCTGCAAGGAGCTGCACCCTGCTCCACCTGGGTCCTTAGGCAGCGCCTCCCTTCTGCAGCCAGTGGGAGGGTAGTGGTGGGCCACTCTGAAAGACCCCACGGGTTGGGAACCACTGGGTTATGTGATGTTCTGTGGAGTAAGATGGAGTCTAAGAAAGGTCTGTTACATCTTATTTAACTGTATATACTCTCCAGTCAACTGCACATGATTAGACTCAGTTACATTTAGTTTGTTTTCAGAGAAGCACATTCAATTCCTTGCCTAACTTACAAACACAGTAACTGCATGGATGATGGCTAGTTGCACAAGCAAATGACCAATTAGACATTTATCTGGCACTTATGTATAGTTTCAATGACTGCCAGTGAAAATGTAGAGAAACAAGGTGCATGAGGGAATATCTTTTATTGGACCCACTTCTGCTGTTGAAAATGTAGTAATTACATTTTAACTAAATTAAATTGTAGGTGTGCCATTGTGCAAGAAATGCCCTAAGAATTAGGCCAGGGAATGGTGTGATTTAGGGCCTATTTTGAGTCGTTATCTCTACCCCAGACTACCCACCTTCTGAATTGGCTGAGGACAGCTGAATTGCATAAGCCACAGACAAAATTCAAGTCAGATGGGAAAATTCTTAGGACATCTTGCAAGGGGATTCTTGTCCTTTCATAGGATAGGCTACATCTTGGAGAGGTTTTTACAGATAAGCTCCCCTGCTGTTCTTCCCAAACTGACTTACATGATGTCTCTGTGGCAACTAAAGCAGTTGACTAAATGGAACAGTTTTATTTGGAACATAGTGTAGTTTTTGTTTGCTTAATGGAATTGAGCTTGGGCATGGGGAGCTAGCCACATGTGAACAGCCAGCATTGTGCAGCCTGTAGTTTGAAACCTGCTGATTTAATACATCTCCCTGCACTTGAAGTGAGTTGTTCCCTAGTGTAATACTTTGTTGAGTTAGTCTAGGTCTAAACATCTCAGTGATAGGGAAAGCCACATCCTCCTGTGGAGACTTCCACTTTTAAGTAGATTGTACCATAAGGAAGTTTCCTGAGATTCAACCTACCTTTATCCTTTAGTTCTACTACTTTTATCCCTGTATCAAGCTTCTTCCATGCCTCCCTAATCCTCCATTTACATATGATAATACCACCAGCCCTGCTCTCTCTAGAAATGGTATTCTAGTATTGGTGTACTAATGTATGCCTGGTGTCTTAGCACTGCATATGTAATACAACACTCTACTTCAAGTAAATAATCCATTCTTGCAAGTTTAAATTAGTAAAATTTCCTACTACTGTTTCACACTGTCTTTCAGGGTACGACTCTGCACAAGTGTTACTGAAAGTGAGGTAGCTCGAGCCAAGAACCTTCTAAAAACAAATATGCTGTTACAGCTTGATGGTAAGGTTAAAATTAGGATTTGGATTTTTATTCTACCCATATGCTGATAACTAGAGTTTTTTTTTTTGCCTTCACTAGGCTCCACCCCCATTTGCGAGGACATTGGGAGACAGATGTTGTGTTACAATCGCAGAATTCCAATTCCTGAACTTGAAGCAAGAATTGAAGTAAGTAGTGCATCTGTATTTTGTAATGTGGTCGCCAGGAACTTCAAGGATGAAACATTGTCTGAATGTGTTTTTGATAGCTCTCTAGAAAGACATAGTAGCTAAATTACTATTTGAGATTAGCTGTGGAGCCATTTTATTGTAATTCAGCCCCTTCGCTCTTAATATTTTCTTGAAGAAAGTCTGTTATCTTACCTTTTAAAAAACGCTTTTCAGGTTATTGATGCCCAGAGCATAAGAGAGGTTTGCACAAAGTACATTTATGATAAGTCCCCTGCCATCACTGCTCTGGGTAAGTTTATTTTCCTTTCCTATTTCCCCTCTACGTCCACCTGCAAATTAGTGTCTTTTGACTGACTTTTTTAAATTTCCAGGTCCGATTGAACAACTGCCGGATTATAATAAAATCCGTAGTGGCATGTACTGGCTACGTGTTTAAGACATTTATCATGAAGATAACTGTTTTAGAAATTTGATGTCACAAGGCATGTAGAAAAACATTTGATTCCCCCCCTCAAACTTAAATTCAGTACCAAAAGCCATACCATGGAAACCATTAACTCCAAGTGTCCAGACATTACATAAACATCACTGGGGGGGAGTTACATGGAATTATTCTCAGTTTATATAAATAAGCACCAAGGTCTGACAACGGTCCTTACCTTTTGTACTTGAAGAAACTAATTTCAGAATGTTAACAGATTTAGTCATGTGTAACTTGTATTTGTCTAAAGAATAAAAACATGTACAGTATTTGCATTTTTATTATAAAACAAAACACAACAAAGATTGTCATTAAGAGTCTCACTTCTTTGCTTTAGCAGCATTCAACACTTGTTCTTGGGCAGCTTTCTTTGCTTTAACCATTTCAACAAGTTCCTGGAGTGTAAAAGAAAAGAAACAAATGTGTATATGGAACCAATTAAATTGTCAGACAACTAATCCTAGGGCAACTTAACTCTGCTAACCAAAATTAGGACTTTGGAAAATAAAGTATGTATTTGAGTGAATAAAATCCTTGGATAGAAGATTCAGAATATTCAAACCTAAGATGTGACATGCTTCTAGCTGCAGTTGTGTTATTCTTCCTGGCAACTGTACAGCTCATGGGGCTAGCTTCCTCCGCTTATTACTATGTTAATGACACTGACAGTCTTGTTAACCTTAATTGGTGAGATGAGGTAATTATTTTTATTTAGATCAACTTGTGTTGGTAGAAGGGAAACAAGCTTTCGAGCTTCACCAACTTCTTCAGGGGAAAGTAACTGGAGTGTCTAAGGCCAGGGCCCTGGCTACATTGCTCAGGGGAGTGAAAAATCCACATTCCTGACTGGTGTACTTAAGCTGACCTAACCCCTCATGTAGACAGTGCTAGGTCAGTGGAATAGTTCTTCTGTCTACCTCATTACTGTGTTGAAGAGGTGGCTTAACTACAACAACAGGAGAACCCCTCCCTGTGCTGTAGTGAGTGTCTACATTGAAGCTGTAGTGTTTTAAATGTAGACATAATTTAAGATGAATACAAGCTGTAGAAGACCACTTAATGTCCAGTTAAGGGCTAGCAGGCAGTAAGATGTTACAAACTTGTCATAATGGCTCATTACAATAACTTGTAACATACATTAATTGCCCATTTCATTTTAAGTGGTCTCCTTCAGCATAGAATGGTAGGATGGGAAGGGACCTCAAGAGGTCCTCTAATCCAGTCCCTGCACTCAAGCCAGGATTAAGTTATCTAGACCATCCCTGACACATGTTTGATGATTTGTAAGAGCAGGGTAGACAATGCTGGAGATTGCATTGCTTAGGAAAAACTTAACTCAGAGGAGCTAATGTCTAACCTAAACTGTCCTTGCTGTAATTTAAACCCAGTGCTTCTTGTCCTATCCTCAGTTCGTTAATCTCTATTTTTCACCTTCCTCCTTGTAAGAACCTTTTATGTACTTAAACTATTACGTCCCCCCTTCAGTCTTCTCTTCTCCAGACTGTTAGATGTCTTTCTGGTGAAAACTGAAACAAGAAGTGCTTCTGCCTTTTCCACATTTTTTGTTATTGGTCCTCCATCCACAATAGGCCTACCCTGTCAGTCTTCCTCCTCATGTATTTGTAGAATGTTTTCTTTTTACCCTTTGTCTCAAGCATGCGTGAACCTCTTATGTCTCTGACTATTCCAAACTGTATTTAGCATAGACACTCTCGTTATTTTTCCCAGACCCAAAGAGCTCTCAAAAGCTTGTCCCTCCTACCAAAAGAAGTTGGTTCAATAAAAGATGATTACCTCACTTACCTTGTGTCTCATATCCAGGGACCAACCTTAATTTTTACCACTTGTTCTTCCTGAAGGAGCAGCAGCTCTGACAGTTATGGAGACACAGTTACTTATTAACTCAGTGAACCATTGCTACCTTCCCCTACAGTGTGCAACTTAATGAGAATGCTAGATACCAAAAGACAAAATTAGTAGGGCATTTGGTGGCTTTTTAGTGACCAGGTGAGGATAAAAAATTAGCCATAACATTTCCACCAGTTAGTAGAAGCAGGGTATGATTCAGTGGCAAAACCCAGCACCAGCTGCAACGAGGAGACTTCTACTATAAAGGAGGGAAAAATGAAGATTAGATAATTGGTGCTGTTGGGGTGTTGCTCTTTCTTCCTGCCTGAACTGGCATTGGTGGAAGCAGCACTGGCTCTAGATTAAGGGTCTACCCTCTGCTGTTGTCAGGCTTCTTTCCCAGCCTCCTTTCCTTTCAAGTAGGGATGTAACAGGATAAACGTTTAAAGGGTGAGCAGCATTCTCACTGTTTAGCGAATTAATCCTTTAAATGAGACCCTAAACTACTCAGCTGCTGCAGCTCAGAGATTGTGTGCTGGGGGTGGGCCTGGGCTGGGCTGGCTCACCCTCCAGTCCCAGCCGCTCAGCTGCTGCAGCTCAGAGATTGTGTGCTGGGATGGGAGCACTGGGCTGGCTCTCCTGAGCTGCTCAGCTGCTGCAGCTCAGTGTACTAGAGGGAGGAGTTACTCATTCATTAACTGAGTAATTCATTCATTAGCTGAGCAACTCAGTCATTAACTCCCCCTTTCAATAACTGCCCAGTCATCAACTAATTAACTCTAATTCCTGCAGTTATTAACTCATTCACTATTTAAATAAGACTATCAGACTGTTTATGCATTTTTAACCATTCTTAACCATTTTATTTTCACTTTCAAACAAAAAATATTTATAAAGCTGGAATGCAATGTGTGTCATTATTTAAACTTACAAAGGGACCAAGTCATGGCAATAAATCAGCAAACTTAACAGGCTGACCTGCATGACTTTTGGTCTCCCCTCCAAGAACCAAACCCCTAGATTCTGCTTAGCTTCCCTTCCCACAACTGAACGTCACAGTGGAAGACGCACACAGCATTTAACTGTTTAAACATTCTGTGTTTAGAACATTTAAACAATTGCTCATTAACCAAATTTTGACATCCCTACTTTTAAAGCATTACCACTGTTGGACATGAAACAGCAACAGTGCATCTAAAGCTAGTTATGCTGCTGGGATATTGCAGCAGGCTAATCACAATCATAGGATGAAGACACATAGCATTTCCTACCTTATAGCGCTTCATGCAGTCTTTTTTTGACCGGCCTGGGACAGCAGCTGCTATTTTTTCCCACCTTTCAGGAGTATTTACTGGATACGTCTTCAAAGCCTGTTCTAAAAGTTTTTGCTCTTCTGTAGTCCAAGGGGATGAATCTGTGAATAGTCCTATTTTGTAAAAAGCCATTGCTAAACGAGAATAGTGATGAAATATCTAATGTTTAGTCAAAAGTCTCCTAATTATACAAGACTTTGCTTCTCCAGTGGGATGAGCTAGTGAGAATGCAGCTAAGAAATTGATATTCCCAGGAAACCTTCTAAACCACTGGAAAGCCTCTAAATTTCCTTTGCATTTCAGTAAGGAAACGAATCTTCCCCTCCCAAGAAAACCCCATGGGAAAGGCCTCTGGGGCAGGAAGTGTCCAGTGCAGATCTTGGGGTTCTGAGCAAAGCCAAGTTCATCTGTGGGGAGGGCCCATACCTTCTCTGCCCCTGTAGTGGATCTCCTCAACCCCACAGTTCCTGACAGTGGCTCTATTGGCTGTGGTTGCTTCTGGGGAAATGAGAAGGATCTACAGGAGAGACAAGACAGCCCCCCACATCTGCATTAAATCTGACAGCTGCCACAAATGGAGAAGTGTCCTGGGCCAACACATTCTTTGGCCATACTCTGCACTCGCTGAAGTATGGTTCTCATTGCACATGCTGGCAGCCCCTGCAGACATCCAGAGACAGAATCTGGGCCACTATTACTTACCAAGTGTAACTATAGGCATAGAATTGTTTGTGAGGGACTGAAAATAGTTCTCTTCAAGCCTTACCTTCAAACCGCTCTGAAGGTGCAACACTCTCTGACTGAGGCACCACTCCATGCTCTTTTTTAAACTTATCAAAAGCTTTCTTGTTTATGTCATCCTTTTGATGAGGGTCTGAGGACAATACAGATTCATTTAGTTGACAAGACCAGAGCCCACAATGGGAAGTTTAAAAAGCCATAACTAATGCCTAACACATCATATAACTAGTATTCAAATATTTTGAACAAGAATTTAGTGTTTCATTTAAAAAAGTTTAGTGATAAGGGTTGTTCGATGAAAGCTAGCTAGGTGACATTTATATTGGTGCCCAAAAGCTTCACTCCTAATGTTTACACTGTACCACAGAAGATGTTCTCCAGGTCACTTAGGGTCTGATCCTGCAGCCCTTAATTGCATGCTTAGTACCACTGAAGCCAAGTGGGATTATTCCCAGGGGTGATGACTGCAGGATGAGGCTCTAAATCTGTTAAGCGTTATCCAAACTAAATCGCTCTTTGAGCAGGTAATCAGGAATATTGTCCCTCTTTTTAAGTCTCTTTCTTGTCGCAGCAAGTGGCCTGGTATAAAAGTGACTAAGAAACTCCTTTAAATAATACTCTCTCTCTAGTGGAATGCTGAGTTGGAGGAAAGGAATGTCTTGGTCTTAAGAGTTTTTATTTTCAATAATGATTAATACAAATAGAACCATGATGATTCAGTCTTAAACTGAACTGCATCTCAGCAACACTCAGTGTGGTGGTTCAGCACTTGCCCAAGGCCTGTTTGTATCTCATGGTATTAAAATCTCATCATCACAGCAGCAATGCTCTAAAAATTCATCTTGACAAGGGAGATTGCGAACTCAGAATAGCTAAGGCATGTGGGCATGCTAATACTAGCATTTTACTTCTATTATCTGCTTTCACTCACTGAAGACTGAACCTGTTTCCATGAATGGACAATGAATGTTCCGTTTCGTATTTAAAGAAAAATAAACTACATAAATAATATGGAAGCACACAGACCATCTTACAAAGATAATAAAGATACCAAGTTTCTGGAGGCTCTTTGCTTTATTGATGACATCTTTTGCTGTTCGTTTTATTCCAGTTGTAGAATGCAAATTCATGTAATTGGCAATAACTTCCCACCTACACCAAGAATGGAAAACAAACAATGCAGAGTAGCATATGGCAGAATAGCAATGAGAGATGTTAATTTATAAGCTGTTCTGTACCCAAATGATAGTGAAGTCTATGCTTGCAATAGCATGTCTATAATCCTGAGCACAGAGTCGCATATTTAAAATCCAGTCAGATGGAGTGCAGAAATTTTCTATTAAATTGCAATGATCTTGGGTGGACTTCTTACTGACTAAGGTCTTTGCACTGCACTGAGCTCCAAATGGGTGTGCACCTGTTCAGGGACCCACTGACTTGCTTGTGGGATTAAGACATAAGCTTGGAGTACCACTCTCTTCAGAAGGCCTCTCCCTCAACCCTACCCTGAAGCAAAGTGATGCAGCCAGAGAAAAGATAAAATAAAGGAGTTCTCTGCAGCCAACTTGGAGGAACCTTGTAGAGGCCCTACAGAAAAATATGGTTTCAGATGGTCTGAAATCTCATAAGGAATGCCTCCATTTTAAAAATGCTTTGTTTAGCAAAAACAAATTTTGATTTTGTCTTTTACCTTTAAAACATGAAAAAGTACCTTGAGTTAGTCCCCGCAGGGAAGAGGTTCACAGCTTTAATCAATAACTGTAAGTCATCTTCTGACCAGTTTTTACTTCCACCTCCGCCACCACTTGTTGACTTCTCTGAACTCTTCATTGCTTGACGCAAACGAGCTTCTGCTTCTTCTCTTTCTCGCTTGATCTGGTCATTTATTTCTTCTATCTATGTGAATATAATGTGCAATTAATTTTAACATTAACTTTCACAAATCCAAAATTAAAGCCCCTTCTACATTTTCAGCTACTGGAATTGCTTTAAGCCTTGAACTTTCCTTGGTTTTCTTATTCTATACACCACATTTGGGGAAACAGAGCCTACCTACTCCACCTTACTTCCCCAACAGCTGGCAAAGATATAGCTATAAGCTGATATACTCATGGGTGCAGCAAAAAACTGCTGCATAAAAAGAGTGCAAACTCATTCTGAAATTAAACTAGACACTTTTCCAGTATTTGATTAACAACGTTGTACATTATGGGGAAGTCTAGACTGACTGCTGACTCTTGATCTTTGGCACCAGAGGCTAGATTTTGTTTGCATAATGGAGTTAAGCAAAGACTGGAACATTTTCCCCAGAGTATTTCACTATTGCAGAGGAATATGAACTTCCTTATCTAAAATTTTATTGCATAGTGCACCAGTTACTATCATGATTAGGTACTGCACTAATCTAAAATGCATAAACTCTAACTCTGCTGGCACCAGCGTGTTAAACTAACCCTGAACTGTGCTATTTATTGTGGAAGCAGCTGCCAAGTCTCTTTCTTGGTGTTATGAAACACAGGTCTTGGTGGCCATTCATGCCAAGTTAAAAAAGAACCCAATCCAAGATGCATATCTTAAATCAGTATTCACTTATTTAGATGCTGTCAGACAGTCAACTAAGCTTAATTGATCTAAATATTTTCGTTACATTGATTTGACACCATGGGTCATTACCTGTTTTTCTACAGCAGCCTTTCCTCCTTCCCTTGTCGTGGATGTAAGTGCTTCGTTCAAGCATTGCAGACTAAAAATAAATGATTAAGTTATATTGGATTCAAGTAGAAAGATGGATTTCAAAATGTAGAGCAGAGAGGGTCAAGAAAATATACCTTGCTAGTTCAAGACGATCACAAAGCTTTTCCACCTCTTCCATCATTTTAACACACTCTGCCTCATTATCAGAAAAGTAATTCCAGTTCTGAAAGCAGAAATACATGTTTTCCCTTGAAGGTACAGGACAATGAAATTCAAACAGCAGCTCAAAACACATCCATTCCTCTAGTACTACAATAACTGGGCCAAATAGCCATAAATAATGTAGATGTTTTTCATGTAACTGAAATAGAACTATAGGAGTGTACTTCAATAAAATTGCCTTCATAAAGCTACATTGGTTTGGCTTTCCAGAGCAAAGCTGCTCTTCATGTTGTGATTCTCTACTTAAAAAACAAAACAAAACAAAACTACAATGACATTTACTTGTAAACTACAATACAAGTGTTTCTGACAGGCAGAGGAAAAAAACACTTTTACCTATGGAGACAGTTTCCACCTTGAGTTATGAGGACATAAGTGATCTGGCATGAAAGGAAAGATTCTGGTATAACCAACTGTGACAATTTCAATATTCAGCAATAATGACAATACCTATACCTTGCATGTTGTTCTCAATTTTTGCCTTTCCTTCTTAATTGCTTTTTTCTGTATATCTTTTTCTTTTTTTGCCAGCAATGCTTGTTGTCTAACTTCTTCCTCTTCCTTCTCCTTAGCCAACCGTGCTGCTTCTAATTCTGCTAGTCTTTGCTGCAATCAAAGGAAAAAAAATTGTAATTCACATTTTAGTAGGTCTTCTGGTATAAGATGCACAAGATGTGCTACTCTAACAATATGAATAAAACTATTAATACTTAAATGCTTGGAAGATTGACCATTTAAAAAATAAACAAAAGATGAATACGTGCATGTACACACACACACTGCCTTGCATTAATTATACAAATACCTCACTAGCACTGAAGATACCCAGTTTCTAAGTCCCAGGGTTCCTTAACATGTAAACCACACAGATTTAAATTGTGTAAGATTTCTTATTCCTGCTCCAGGACCAGTTATTCAAAAAATCTAATGGTTCTGTAAGTATTTGTTACTCCTGGGGGAATTCTGCACCACTGTGCACGCACAGAATTCATGGGCCCCGCAGATTTTTTTTCTATGCAGAATATAGATTCTGCTGGAGGGGCGCTGCAGTTACATCTTTTGCTGTGACGCCAGAAGAGAGGGCAACCAGCCAGAGAGGCTGCATTCCTCACAGCAGGGCCAGGTGGGGAGGCCTGGGACAGACAGCGGGGCACATGGGGCTCCTGGGGGGAGAGGAGGTGTCAGACTGGGGTTCAGAAGGGCTAGTTTGGGGGTTGGGGATACAGTCTGGGGCACAGGCTCAGGAGCTACTGGCATGACAGCATTGAGCCAGGGGCTGAATGGAAGGGGGGCTGCAAGAACACCTGGGGATGGGGGCAAATGTGCCTGACTGAATGGGAAAGGCTAGCGTCGACATGGAGAAGGAGGCTCCCTAACCATGCCCTCCCTCCCTCAAAATGTGTTTTATATTTCTCCCACCCACACTCAATAACCATCCAGGTTCACTCCCAAGCTCCTTCCCTCTTCCTCAGCTCCTCCGTTACCCCGACTCCCCCAAGCCTTTGCACTGCTTTGAGGGGTGCAGGAAATACATTTCTTTATTGTAGTTTAAATGAATTATTACTCAAAGTTCTGTATTAATATGCCTAGTAAGGAATCAGTTTGTCAAAAGAACATTTCTTTAATCTTTTTTTTGTGTATCTGTGTTGTTACAGACATACTTGTTGACAGGTTACCAAAGTAATTGAAACTGGCATAATATTGTGTTTTTTTGACAAATAAAATGTGCAGAATTTTAAAATAATGTGCATAGACTTTTTAATTTTTTGGCACAGAATTCCCCCAGGAGTAATTTGTGTTGCTCTCTAAAGTGCTATTGCTGGTGGACTGCAAAATGTGATTTTTTAAATCAGACCATTTGGACTAGCATTTTGTACTTCCCAACCTCTTCAATCACGCTAAGATTTTAGCAACTGATATCTCACAGGTTGCTAGCATTAGCAAGTGCATGCTGCTGCTCTTCAAAGGGCTTTACAGATAATAACCGATAGTCCATTGAGCACTCCCGTAAAGTAAGCAATTATTTCAATTTACAGATGGGGAAACTGAGCCACAAATGTTTATGGGACTTGTTTGAGGCAACAAAGACAGACTGCACTTAGCAGGGATTCGATTTGAGAAGTTCCTGGCTGCCAGGACTGTGTTCTGCCCACTAAACCACATCTTGCTTTCTGTATCTTAAAAAGGTCACTGGTTCCTCAATCTAGCAGTGCCTTTTTGGCACTGGAACAAGACTGAAATAGCAAGTCTCAGGCCTCAGTGTAATTTTCAGTTTGTGACTCTATTGGATCTGGAAGCTGAAGCAGGTGATCAAGTACATTTAAGTCTCTTATTCTCAACACATATGAACAATTTACAAACTTACTCTTTCTTTTGCTTCCTGTTCTTTTCGTTTTGCTTCTACCTTTGCTTTCTTTTCTGCTTCTTTCTTTGCCTTTTCTTCTTCCTTGAATTTCTTTATTCTAGGATCACAGCTGTATGCATTGTCTAGCAAAGGAAGGAAAGCATTGTGTCCATGAAAGGGGGACACTGAACATTTCATTGCTAGTTGCTAAACACCTCTTCTTAAAAAGGCTGTATTTATACTCACCAACTAGTGTCCTTATCCTGTTCATTTCTTCTTTTTTCCTCAGTGCTCTGGCTGCTCTGTTCTGTTTTTCAATCCACCTCCTCTCATCTCGACTACAAATTGGAAGGCATGGTGTTAGTTCAGCTCTGCCATTCACCAGCATTGTTAATGGTGTGTCAGGGATTCCATTACAAGAACCAATTTGCAGATGTTTCATATTTCAACTGTAGTAAAAGCAGACTTACAAGCATAAGCTGTTGGCCCACAAAGATCAAGTGCAAACCCCAAACTCTTGCACAACAGTTCAAACACACTATGTAGTCCATAAAGGCAATTTCAGTAATCATAAGGATCATAGATGTGTAGGACTGGAAGGGATCTCAATAGGTCATCTAGTCCAGTCCCCTGCACTCAAGTCAGGACTAAGTAATAACTAGACCATTCCTGACAGGTTTTTGTCTAATCTGTTCTTAAAACCTCCAATGATGGAGATTCCACAGTCTCCCTAGGCAATTTGTTCCAGTGCTTAACTACCCTGAAAGGAAGTTTTTCCTAATGGCCAATTTAAACCTCCCTTGCTGCCATTTAAGCCCATTGTTTCTTATCCTAGCTTCAGAGGTTAACAAGAATAATTTTTCAGTTCCTTGCAACAGCCTTTTATGTACTTGAAAACTCTTATGTCCCCCCCTCAGTCTTCTCTTTTCCAGACTAAACAAGCCCAATTTTTTTCAACCTTTCTTCACACATCATATTTTGTAGATCTTTAATCATTTTTGTTGCTCTTCTCTGGACTTTCTCCAATTTGTCCACATCTTTCCTGAAATATGGCACCCAAAACTGAATATAATACTCCAGTTGAGGCCTAATCAGCACAGAGTAGAGCGAAATAATTACTTCTCATGTCTTGCTTACAATGCTCCTGCTAATACATCCCAGAATGTTATCTTTTTTTGCAAGTGTTACACTGTTTACACATATGTAACTTGTGAATCCACTGTAACCCTCAAATCCCTTTCCACAGTACTCCTTCCTAGGCAGTCATTTCCCATTTTGTACAATTACAATTGATTGTTCCTTCCTAAGTGGAGTACTTTGTATATGTCCTTATTGAATTTCATCCTATTTACTTCAGACCATTTCTCCAGTTTGTCCAGATCATTTAAATTTTAATCCTATCATCCAAAGCACTTGCAACCTCTCCCAGCCTGGTATCATCCACAAACTTTATAAGTGTACCCTCAATGCCATTATCTAAATCAGTTATGAAGATATTGAACAGAACCAGAACCAGGACTGATCCCTGCGGGACCCCACTTGATATGCCCTTCCAACTTAACTGTGAACCTTTGATAACTAGTCTGTGGGAATGGTTTTCCAGCCAGTTATGCACCTACCTTATAGTAGTTCCATCTAGGCTATATTTCTTTAGTTTGTTTATGAGAAGGTCATATGAGACACTATCAAAAGCCTTATTAAAGTCAAGATATACCACATCTATTGCTTCCCCGCATCCCCAAGGCTTGTTACCGTGACAAAGAAAGCTATTTGGTTGGTTTGACATGATTTGTTCTTGACAAAACCATGTTGACTGTTACTTACCATTTTATCATCTTCTAGGCATTTGCAAACTGATTGCTTGATTTGCTCCATTATATTACAGGCACAGGGGGTGAGTTTCTGTGCTGTGGTTCTCTAAGAAGCACACCACAGAATTGGGAAACAATAGGCCAAAGCGGCTCTAAATCACCTTTACACCTTACCAATCACGGGCTATTCTAGGAGCTGGAGAGGCCCTGGCATAATTCAGACAGCTCTGGTGGCCTGTCTAAATTCTGGGAGCTCTCTGGGGCTACCCTATGGGCCACAGTGCTCCTAAAATCTCCGCAGCACTGCATCCTGTGGCCCCACTCCAACACACCCCTCCCACCTTCAGCATGCCCTCATTTCAGACCTTGCAGGATGCAGCCTTAAGGATACCTTCTGCAGTGTCCACACCAGGGGAATCCTCCCCTAGCTGGATACAGGATCTTAGGGCCCCTTTACAACACTAATTTTATGTAACGCAAGGGAGCCAAGCAGGGCTGAGATCTCATCAAGGAAGTTTACCTGTTTTAGCGTAATTAAAAAAATTAGTTCACAATGTGAGCACTGTCTCTGGGCAAACACATACACGCTCAAATGTATGTATCTGAGCTAACATTTGAAAACCAGCTGCTTTGTGTGTGCAGTAACTTTTTTCCCCCATCATCATCTTTGTTACTCAAGTCTTCATAGAAATGGATCCATGACTATCTTCATCTTATAAATTATCATAACCCATAAAGACTTCCTAGTTATTCTCCAAGAAGTAAATAAAGATTTTTTAAAATCTAATTCCCTATGAATATGGGGCTTGTATAGCTCAGATGAGCCAGTAACCATCCAAAGTCTACTAGCTATTTGACCCAAATGTTACAAGATGGCACTGAATAATATATTTCAAAATCTTGTGCCTTTTAAAACTATACATTAAACCTGATCTATAAATGGGTTAAAATAATCAAATATTTACTATAGGTACAAAATGTACCAAATAAACAAATAAGAGAAATTCAGTACAGTTGTAGTTGAGCAATTACAAATTGCATCTCATAGGTAGAGGTACTAATCTTCTCAGTTGGAGACTAGCTGGAACAGCCAGGAGGGCATTAACCTAATAAATACCAGGGGAGCGTGCTAAACACGCAAATATGGTACAAACTCAAACTCAGCGTGTTACAAACAAATTGAACTGATATGACAAAGAATATGAAGAGAAGAAAATTTTCAATTGATTACGTAGTAATGCTAGAAGTCTGGGCAACAAGCAAGAGGACTTTGAAACCCCCATTGATAAGAAGAAATTTGATATAATTGCCATTACAGAAAACTGGTGTGATAATTTGCATGATTGGAAAGTTTAAAAAAAACACTTACTAGCCTTCCATATCTGTTGTTTTTTGAGATACGTTGCTCATGTCGATTCCACATAGGTGTGCGCGCGCGGCGTGCACAGTCACTGGAAGGTTTTTCCCCAGTGGAATCCATAGGGTCAGCTATGGAGCCCCCTGGAGTTGCACCTTCATGACACCATATATAAGGGCCCTGCCGACCACCCGCCTCTTTGGTTCCTTCTTGCCAGTTGGCTCTGACAGAGGGGTAGGCTGGTGGATCTTGGAATGGACATAAGCAACACATCTCAAAGAACAACAGTTACAGAAGGTTAGTAACTGTTTTTTCTTCGAGTGCTTGCTCATGTCAATTCCAAATAGGTGACTCCCAAGCAGATCAATCAGAGGAGGGGTCGGAGTTCAATGACCTGTGGATTGCAGTACCACTCTACCAAATGCAGCATTGTCTCTGGCACGTTATGTAATAGCATTGTGTGCCGTGAAGGTGTGACTAGACAACCATGTTGCAGCTCTACAAATGTCCTGGATTGGGATCTGAGCAAGGAATGCTGGCAAGGATGCCTGTTCCCTTGTGGAGTCAGCTGTCAGCGCTGGAGCAGGTATCTTTGCCAAGTCATAACACATCCTGACACAAGATGTGATCCATGAAGCAGTGGTGTACGGAGGGTCTGCAGTGCCTGGGGACCAGGCCTACATTTGCGCTCCCCCCCACAGGCTTCACGCCCCTTCCCATGCAGGGCAGGAGGGGTCCCAGTGCTACCCCCCCAGCGAGGGGGATTCTGTACCTGCGGAGGGGTGGTGGTGGGGGCGCAAATGCAGGCTTGGCTCCGTCGCTCCCTCCTCTCTGCACTTACCCGGCACCAGCTTGGATGGGGCGGCCTCACCCACCCGGCATGGGCACCCCTCAGAGCCTCCTGCACCCTTTACCCCCCACCCATTGCGAAGGGCCAGCCCGGCATGCTCATCTCACACTTACCCACCGCTTCAGCCCTGCGCTGGTTCAGATGGGGCGGCCTCACTCCCCAGCCTGGGAGGGGCATGCCGGGCAGGCCGTTAACAACGGTTGGAGGGTGCAGGAGGCTGAGGGGCAGCTGCTTCCTCTTCTGCTCCTGCATCCATCCACTACCACCCCCCTCCCAGCCAGGGGGTGAGGCTGCCCGATCTGAGCCAGTGCCAGGCTACAGGGCTGGAGCGGTGGGTAAGTGGACTCTGGGACAGCCCTTCATGACAGGCGGGGGGTGGGGGGTGCAGGAGGCTCTGTGCCCCACAGAGCCTCCTGCATGTCATGAAGGGCTGGCCCAGTACTCCCCTGCAGGCTGGCGCCCGGGGCCCTGGCCCCTCCCCCTGGCGCCCCTTGGTACATCACTGTCATAAAGAGATTCTTTGTGAGGTTACTGGAAGGCCTTTCATCCTGTTTGCTGTTGCTATGAAGAGCTGCATTGTTTTTCTAAAAGGTTTATTCCTTTTGATATAAAAAGTCAAAATCCATCTAATGTCCAGACAATGCAGCCTCTGCTCTCGGCCGTTGGCGTGTGACTTTGGTTAGAAAATCTGAAAGAACATATCCTGGTTTGAGTAGAATGGTGACACCGCCTTCGGTAGGAAAGCTGGGTGAGGGTGTAGCTAAACCTTGTCTTTGTAGAAAACCACATAAGGGGGCTCAGAAATGAGGGACCTGAATTCCGAGACTCTCCTGGCCAAAGTTATGGCTACTAGAAAAGCTACCTTCCAGGATAGGTAGAGAAATGAGCATGTCGCTAGAGGTTTGAACAGAACAACCATCAGTCTTGATAGTACAAGGTTGAGATCCCATTGGGGAACTGGCTGACACATTTGAGGGTATAACCTGTCTAGACGTAAGAAAACGCCCCACCATGGGGTTGGCGAAGACCAAATGGCCTGCAACCCAGGAAATGCTGAGATTGTGGCCACGTGGACCTTGATGGACATCACCAATAGCCCTTGTTGCCTGAGATATAACAGTTTAAGATGAAAGGTATTGATGACAGTATGGGCAGAGTACCCTTCTGCATGGGCCAGATGGAGAATCTCTTCCACTTAGCTAGGCAAGTGGCCCTGATGGAAGGTTTTCTGCTGCCAAGGAGGACCTCTCTAACTGGATCTGACCACACTAGTTCCAGAGGATTCAGCCACGGAACTTCCATGCCGTGAGGTGGAGAGATTTGAGATTGGGATGACAAAGGCAGCCTCGGTCCTAAGTGATCAAGTCTGGAACCAGAGGCAGACAGAGAGATTTCCACTGAGAGGTTGAGGAACGTGGTGTACCAGTGTTGGTGCAGAAAGGCTGGAGCTACTAGAATTACACAGAACCTTTCCTTCCTGACCTTCAGCAGAACTTTGTGAACAAATGGGATAGGAGGAAATGCGTAGAAGAGATGGCCTATCCATGGGATGAAGAATGCATCTGCAATTGATCTAAGACTGTGATTCTAGAAGAAGCAGAACTGCATGCACTTCCCATTGTGTTTCATCACAAACAAGTCTATGTGGGGAATTCCCCAACATTGGAAGATGTCGTTCACCACATCTGGGCAAAGAGACCACTGATGGTTGCAGAAAGACCTGGTCCGCCAACTCATTCTGAGACCTGGGAAGGTAGGATGCCTCAAGGTGTATCGAGTGAGCTATACACAAGTCCCATAGCCTGAGGTCTTCCTGGCGCAGGAGAGAGGAGCGTGCTCCACCCTATCTGTTTATATAGAACATCGCTATTCTATTGTCCGTCATTACCAATACACACATACTGATACCGCTTTCCAGGTGGGCTTGGAAGGTCTGACAGGCCAAGCGTATCGTCCTCAGTTCTCTTACACTGATATGAAGTGAGAGCTCTTGGGTTGGGAGCTCATCTAGTGGGGCTCCCCAGACCATCGTTGAGGCATCAGTGACCAGGAACCGCGAGGGGGAAGGTGTGGGGAAGGGGACTCCACCAGAGGAGGGTTTCTAACACAGAGGGAGGAAGCAAAACTACGCTGTTTATGTGGCCTCGGGATGAGACTAGGCACACCTGGAATGGTCTGAGACGTAGTCCTGCATACTGAATGACATACATGTGTGCTGCTAAGTGCCCCAGCAACTTCAGGTAGTTTTTGGCTGTGGTGGTGTGGTAACATTTTAACTCCTCTATAAGGGAGCATATGATCCTGAACCGAGATTCCAGAAAAAAATCCCTGGCCTGGTTCGAATCTAACACTGCTCCTATGAATTCTATCCTCTGAGTGGGAGTCAGCATTGATTTCTGCATGTTGACCAGGAGATGCAACGTGTCGAAGGCTGATCTTATCAATTTTACGTCTGCTTCCACCTTGGTGCGACCCTTGACCAACCAGTCGTTGAGGTACAGATAAATTTGTACCTTCCGCCTCCTCAGTAATATGGGGACGACTGCCATGCACTTGGTGAACACTCGAGGGGGTGCAGATAGGCCAAACAGAAGAACCGTGAACTGGTAGTGGGTCTGGTTGACTATGAACTGGAGGAACCTTCTGTGGCTTGGAATGATTTGACACATGGAAGTACGCGTCCTTCAAGTCGAAGGTGGCATACCAATCTCCCAGATCCAAGGGGGGAATCATGGAGGCCAAAGAGACTATGTAGAACCTCAGCTTCTTCATGAATCTGTTGAGATTTTGTAGTTCCAGGATAGATCTGAGACCACCTTTGGCTTTCAGGATTAGGAAGTAACGGGAGTAAAACCCATTGCTTCTTAACTCACAAAGAATGTCCTCCACCCATCCTATCTCTAGGAGCGCCTGCGCTTCTTGGATTAGAAGTTGCTCATGAGAAGGGTCTCTGAAGAGGAAGGAGATGGGAAGGAGGAAACTGAATTGGAGGGAGTATCCCAGTTCTACCATGCATAGTACCCAGTGATCCAACATGATCTGGGCCCAATCATGGTAGAAGTGGGAAACCCAGTATAAAAAATATAGGGGTGAAGGATCAGAGTCCTGAATTGGTATGTCATCCTTGGACACATCCTCAAAAGTTCTGTTTGGAACCTGACTGGTCCAGGACCTGGTAGAAGGTTGAGGGCCTCCTCCTGTAGTTCTTGCCCCGCTTGTGATTATACTCTTGCCTGGGCTGGAATTGATAGAACTGAGGTAGGGGTTGAAGTTTGAAATGCCTCCTTGTGGTGCTGGGGTATGAAGGCCTAACGACTTTAAAGCAGCCTGAGAGTCCTTGAGGCTGTGCAATTTTGAGTCTGGTCTGTTCAGAGAACAGTGCTGGACCCTCAAAGAGGAAGTCCTGGATTGTGTGCTGGACCTCGTGCGGGAGGCCTGAGGCTTGTAGCCATGAGTGCCGATGCATCGCCACTGCCAGTGACATGGTGCAAGCTATGGCATCCGCCACATCCAGCGCCACCTGAAGTGCAACCGCTTTGCCCTCTTCTATTAGGGCTGTGAAGTCTGCCCTGGAGTCTGATGGTATAGACTCCAAGAACTTTGAAATAGACCCCACGGGTTAAAACTGAACCTACTCAAAATCACTTGTTGGTCTGCGATACTGAGTTGGAGCCCCCTCAATAGAGCCCCCCCTTCTACTGAAAAGGTCCAATATTTTAGCCTCTTTTGCCTTTGGTGTGGGACCCTGCTGACCTTGTCTCTCATGCTTATTGGCCATTGCCACTACAAGCAACCCTGGCGGGGGGTGAGAGTACAGATACTCTTGATCCTTGGAGGGTACAAAGTATTTTTTCTCTACCTTCTTTGCTGTGGGAGGCAGAGATGCTGGAGTTTGCCATAGTGACCTTGTCTTGTTATGGATGGTCTTTATTAATGGCAGTGCCACCCTGGATGCACCTGCAGGGCCTAGAACGTCCACCATAAGGTCTACACTCTTGGAGACCCTCTCAATCTGGAGCCCCAAATTCTGCACCACCCCCATCAAGAGTTACTGATAAGCCCTGCTGTTGTCCGCAATTGGCGCCACTGAGGAACCAGCTTTGCTTCGTCTAGGGATAAAGAAGATGAAGCTCTGACCGGGACTAGGTATTGCTCTTGACCTTTTGCCCCCAGAGTGTCTGGCGGTACCAGTTCCTCGAACATAGCTTGGAATTATATTCGGTGCCGGGTCCAGTGCCATGTGTTCATCATCCAACTGAGGTGGGTGATGCATGCTTCCGGAGGTGAGCAACAGTGACCATCCTGATGCAACCCCCTGAGCCTGGTAGAACAGCCATAGGGTCCAAA
Organism: Emydura macquarii macquarii; assembly: GCF_026122565.2. Taxonomy (NCBI): domain Eukaryota; kingdom Metazoa; phylum Chordata; order Testudines; family Chelidae; genus Emydura; species Emydura macquarii. The sequence goes on along the minus strand of NW_027132773.1, from coordinate 39,169,628 downwards.
ACGGCCACGGAGCAGCTTCTGACACTGCAGTGGCCAAGGCATGGGAAGGGACTGAGCAGCCTCAATCTTCTGGTGCTGCCTTTCTGATGGGTGCCAACTTCTTCTAGAAGAATAAGATTCAGCTTCAGAATTGGAACCTGACACATCGTTGATGGGGACCAGAGCAGTGCGGTTCCCAATGATGCCGGGGAGCAGGTGCTGGAGAGCAGGGGACTGTGGCATCATAGCCAATTCTTGCTCTGCCTAGATGACACTGGGTGTTTTTTCAGTACCAGTGGTCTGGGGTCCACAGCACGCTCGCGCCTGGAAGAGGATGGCAGCGCCATGCTCTCTATCAGCTCCCAGGCCACTTGGAAGCTCTCTGGCATAGAGGAGATCTGTAAATCCTCCTCATGGCTACCCTTGGGTGGGGAGTCCAAGGGCACCGGACTCAACAGACAGCTTCCTGGGGCCGGAGTTGACGGTACTGCACCCAAGGTTACGGCACTTGCATGGCCTGACGTGGGTCGCACGCTGCTCAAGCCCTTGTGCCCAGTTGTTTTGGGCGTTGGCAAGTGCCCCTATCAGTCTTCTTCTGATTCTTACACGGTACAGGGGATTGCGAGCAGAGCTGTGTCCATGAAGTGTCCCGTGGTGACAGTGATTCATGACAGTGCAGAGGGTCTGTAGCCACTGAGTCCTTCCTCGGTTTCTCTTATGGACGCCGGTGTGTGCCGCACCAAAGCTGATGTACTAGGTGTAGCGGGATCCTAATTACGCTATCTACACTTAAGGATAAACTAACTCAACTATCTTAACTATTTACAGGTAACAAATCAACCTAACCACTAGGAAAGCCTTGCAGAGCAAGAGATCGATGCTCCAGCGATCATCACGGGTGGTAAGAATTAACTGAAGTGGGGGGCTGGCAGGGCTCTATGTATGGCGCCATGAAGGCACAACTCCAAGGGGCTCCAGAGCTGACCCTACAGAAACCATTAGGGGAAAAACCTTCTGGTGGACTGTGCACGCGGCATGCACAAACCTACTTGGAATCGACATGAGTAAGCACTCAAAAATGAATCATGGTTATAACCTGTTTAGGAAGGATAGAGTAGGTGAAAGAGGTAGATGTGGCACTTACATTAAAGACACATTTACCTGTTTTACTGTTATTGATAACTCAGAACTACAGGATCTTCAACGCATATGGATCAACGTGCTAACTAACAAAGCCCAGGATGAGGTGCTGGAGAGGGTCTGAAACTGACCACCGAATCAAACCAGAGAACTGGATGAGTTACTTTTTAAGAACCTATCTATAAAGTGTGGAAGGAAAAACTGTGTTGTTACGGGCAGCTTCCATCAGGGGGAGACATGATTAAGGTCTCATGCAGCCAGTAGTAAACGTTAAGAGTTTCTAAAAATTATAGCTCATGCTTTTCTAACACAAAAATTATTGTATTCAATACAAGGCAACTATTTTGGACCTCATTATGGAGGATAAAGATGAATTAATCACTGAATTGGAAGCTGGTGGTTGCCTAGGGACCAGTGATCATGACTTGATTACATTCCGTATGGGCAAACTGAGGACAGTCACAACTAGTAATATATAAATAAATAAATTGGGACAGAAATTGTTAATGAAAATTGGGGAGTTCTATAAAATGAGTTTACTAGGTGGTAAAAAAGCCACAATTCTACAATCAAGAAAGAGGACAACTTTGGCTAAAACTCCATCCTGGTTCAGTGGCAAAGGGAAGACAGCAATTATGGCAAAACAGGCAAACAGATATCAATCAATATAAATTAAAAATTATGAAGTGCAGAAATTGACAAGAAAAGCTAAAAACATCACGGAAAAATCCAGGGCTGGCAGGGCTCAGAGCAATAAGGCATTTTTAAAGTATATTAGGAACAAAAGAAATTCTAGTAATGATATAGGCCCATAAATAGATGGTAAAATTGTTAATAATGATTCAGAAAAGGCAAAAGTGTTCAATAAATATTTCTGTTCTGTATTGAGAGAAGTAGAATGCTGTACTTGTATCACATGAGAGTGATGAAGTACTTTCCAGCCCATTAGTAAGCAAGCAGGATATTAAAAAACATCTAATTGGGATAAACATTTTTAAATCAGCAAGCTCAGATAACATGTGCTGAAGTGTCCTAAAAGAGTTGGTTGCATAGATCTCTGTCCCACTGATGTTCATTTTTAATAAATCTTGGAATACTGGGAAAATTCCAGCAGCCTGGAAAAATACGAATGTCATGCCAATATTCAAAAAGGGCAAGCAGGATAACTCAGGTAATTACAGGCCTGTTAGCCTGACACCAATCCGAGGCAAAATAATAGAAAAGTTGATACAGGAGTCAACTGATAAAGAACTAAAGGATAGAAATATAATTAAAGACAATCAACATGGTTTTATGGAACCTGATTTCAAACCTGATTTCATTCTTTGACAATATTACAAGTTTGGTTTATAAAGGTGACTTTGTAAATCTAACGGAGACAAGGTGGGTAAGGTAATATACTTAGACTTTTGTAAGGCATTTGACTTAGCACAGTACAGTGTTCTGACTAAAAAATTAGCGCTATACAATATTTAAAAAGCACACTTTAAATGGATAAGTACTGGTTAACTCAGTGATCGCAAACATTAGAAATTAATGAAGAATCATCATTGAATGGGGGTGCTTCTAGTGGGGTTCTGCAGGGATTGGTCCTAGGCCAGATGTTATTCAACATATTCATCAATGATCAGGAAGCAAATATAAAATTAGTGCTGATAAAATTTGTGGATGACACAAAGATTGGCAGAATGGTTATTAATGATGAGGACAGGGCAGTCATACAGAATTATGTGAGTGCCTTCACATCAAGATTGGATGCCTTTCTGGAAGATATGATTTAGCCAAACACAAATTACTGGGCTCAATACAAAGGAAAGTGGGTAAAATTTAATGGTCTGTGATATACAGGAGATCAGACTATATGATTTGATAGTTCCTTCTAGCCTTAAACTCTGTGAATCTATGAATTACAATTACAGGAGGAATAAAGTAGGTAGAATGTAATTACCAATTGGCACTTGGTCAGGACAATTCAGTAATATTATTACTTCTGTGAGTGTCATGGGATCTTTAGTGGCACCAAGACACCAGCAGCTTGCTGTCTAAATCCAAACAGTATCACTTCCATCATCAGAGCAGAGTATCAGTTCAGGGCTGACTCTGAGAGGAGAGTGATACCAACTGAATCATCAATACCACCCTGGCCCAATTCTGTTTTTGAGCTCTGTTGAGATCATAGCTTGAAGTTACATGAATGTACAAGAAATAAACACTTGGCACCTGTACAGTTTTGGCACCTGAGGATCTCAGAATACTTCATAAACATACCTGTGACAAACGCAAGAATTATTCCCATTTTACCAATGGGGAAACAAGGCACAGAGTGTGACTTGTCCAAGGTCACACAGCAACTCAGTGGCAGGTCCTGGAATAAAACTCAGAATTCCTCACTTCCAGTTCCGTACTCTAATAAGGAGACTATTCTTCCTCCCTTACTCTGATTTACAACCTAACTACAAGGTGAAAAGTATCAGTTAGCCCCTTATCAAGGACTTTTTACTTACATACCATTCTGCTTTTTCTTTTTCCTCTTCATCTAAATAAGAAAATTCTCTCCAAGAATCAAAATTATACCTGCAGTAAATGCAAAAGAAGAAGAATGCAGCTAACACACACAATTTTTAATAAAACAAAAATATAGCAAAACTATTTTAAAATGTCTGCATTTTTAATGTTAGGTTTTAGTATGGAGACCATTAGAAATCAGACCAGCATTGTTGCATTCAGTCAACTTGTCAAATTCAAGAAAAGCTATTTGTAATTATTATAGAAATACATGTCAGTCCATTTACGAATCATTGTTTTAAAATTTGTTTAAATGTATTTTAGCTCCATTTATTGAGATGCCACAGACCCTCTGAGTTTACTAGCATTTGTGGTTTTCTTAAGTTGTCTTCCATGTATAGGAACTACATATCCACCCAGTCTTACGCCAGTGTTTTAGCCTTTCAAGTTTTGTAAAGAAAACAGTAATTGTAGCAGTATTAACAACAACTACTTGGTCCCTCTATTGCGCCTTTCATTCAAAGATCTCAATGCGCTTGGTAAGCAGACAATTATCATTATCCTCGTTTTACAGAGGGATAATTAAATGACATACAGGGAGTCTTGGCAAAAGCCAGAAACAGAAGATAGGTCTCTTTCCACTGAGGTCTGTGTTTTAGCAACAAGACATCCCAAAGCCTTGCTAATTGTCTCACACAAACTGACAAAGAGTAAAGATAAAAGCAACCTAAAAATGAAGTATTGGATTTATTTCACCTAGAAGAGAGGACTGAAGAAATCATTGGATGTTCACATGCAAAAATTTAATCACGGTAAAGACACAGAGTTGACTGTGTATAAATTGATTGGTATTGCAATGTTACTTTTTTTTTTAAATGCCAGTCAACTTTAATTCTAACTAGATTACAGTGTGTATGTTGCAAATTGCTGAAAAAAATCTAAAGCTGTTAATCAGTCCCTTCTACAAATCTAACTCAGCATTACCTCTTGAAATTGTTATTACAGAACCAGTATGTGTAAGTGGGGTGGCTCTCCCTTGAAAAGTGCTGGGTAGAGAGGCCTCTAGTAATCCACACATTGGATTCTCTAGGGGTCGGAGAGTAGCCTTGTCTCCATAGCCATTCAATCCCTGACCATTCTGGTCAGATTACCAACAAGGGTATCAACTGAAGTGGTGGTTTTATGTGGAAGAAATGTATTATCTAGGAACTAGAGTGAAACCAGTTCATTTCATATAAAGCACCAAAGAGCCACTGGGTCACTTTAGACCACTACCAGCACAGATGAGACTTCAACCAGTATGACCTAGGGTTGAAAAGCTCTGCAAACCTCTTTACATCCACTATACCCTATTTTTAAAGTGACAGTACCTTATTTATAAACCAAAGTATTAACTTACTTACCAGAATGAATAAAATGCATCCACATCTTCAAATGAAGAATTCATGTCTCCCAGTTTAGGAACATTTTTCTTATTTGACCATCTGTAACAATGGATTAAACCTTGTTTAAAATGGAAGTTTTAAAGGCCATAAAACTGAGACCTATAGAATAAAAGTGAAGTAAACAGTCTAGGTTTCTATTTGCTAGTTAACTTTTACATAGATTTTATTAGAATACACACAGAGACAGTATCCTAATGCAATACCAACCTTGGAGAGAGAAGCAATTGGTTAGTAAGACAACAAAGGAAATCACCAGTTATACTTAAATTCTTGGCAAAAGGGAAGTTACTCTCCTGAGAGAATAAAGAGAAAAAGCATTGTTTACAATCACTAGCACACATGCACTCAAATAACAATATATCATTTTGAGACCTACTTGTTAAAAACACACAAACCAATGTGTTGCAGGTAACATTTGGCAGAGAACTGAACTCTTTACCCAGTATCCTACAAGTAATGAATTCCATTGCATGGGTCTGTCAGTTCAGATTATTTTAAAAGAAGGCAACATCTTCAAGTAATTTTGAATATGCTATATTTAAACTTGTGAGAGAGAGAAGGTGAGTGAAATAATATCTTTTATTGATCCCAATTTCTGTTGGGAAACTCTCTGAAGCTTGAAAGCTTGTCTATTTCACCAATAGAAGTTGGTCCAATCAAAGATATTACCTTATCCACCTTGTCTGACTCATATCCTGAGACCAACATGGCAACACCACCACTTAACTTCTGCCATATATTGCAATCCCATGCAATGTATTTGGGGACCACAGTGTATTAAATTTATTTATCACTATGGGTTTAGAATTGTATGCAATTTCAGGGGAGAAGGTTACCACTACTCCTTCAGGAATCAAAAACAGAAGGTGGTGATTAAGGTGAATCACTTAGGTTTTAAACACTTCAAGAGAGGTACAACCCCCCTGGGAGGTTCAAATTGAGTTTTCCAGAGACCAACAAACAAAGAAAGGGCTCTTGATAGAAAAAGGCTGTGTTTACACTGACTCAGGGCCTTCTTTCTGATCCAAACAGACAGTACCTTCTCTCCAACCTTTTTGGAAGAGTTAGAAAGACTTTTGGCTTACCAGGGCCCCATAAGACTGATGAGTGACTCATGCTATGTTTGGTCTGTGTTTAAATCTGTTTATTGTTTTTATATATTGTCTCCATAATGCTTTTACCATAAGAATGTATGTGCTTACTTAGAAAGAGCTGTGTGGTATCTTGTAACTGCTGGCAATACACTGTTCATAGCCCTCAGAAAGAAGAGAAAAGCAAAGCAAGATGTTGGCCTTTAAGCAGACTGGCTTGCTGGGGATATCAGTGTAAGGCAGGAAGCGGTACAACCTTAAAATCCTGGTCAAGAGGGAGAGAGACGGGGTCTTTGCCCGAGAGGTGGCGGCTGGGAGACAGGTTGGTGGCCTTGACGAAACCACGAAAGGGGAATTTAGGAGCTGTTACCCTGAGACATAAGTCTACTAAATTATTGCTAAATCATTATGCTTTCTAGCTACACTTAAAATCCTGGGAAAAAAGCCACTAGTTACAAACACAATGCCATATGAAACTGTAAATGGTCAATTCCCATGCAATGGTGATGGAAGCCTGAATGACTGACATAGCTCACCTGGCATTCCTTTCAAAAACTGATGAAAAAACTTCAAAGAAATTTTCCTTTGCTTCACTTTTAGAAGGTACCGAGTTATCAAAAGTAGGATCTATGCTGTTAAATGCTCGTCTCTTCACAGGATCAGATAAAATTTCATAAGCTGGAGAAAAAAGTTAAAGGCCATAAAACACCAGGTTGGAGATGAATGTACATACAGGAACTTCTTGGAGGAAATGGTATAGATAAAATTCTAAATACTTAAAAAAATAATCCACCATGTTTTAGACCTCTGGTTTTTTAAACATTTTTGTTGTGACTGCAAAAATTTTGCTGTCAACTCCTGCAAAATGGAGAGTAAATAAAGCACTGAAGAGAAGGGAAAAGCTCATGAAAAACAGCCAATAAATTTAACCTTTAAAATACAGCTATTAAAATGACAAGCCAAATTATATGTTAAATGAATTGTGTAGTGGTAAATTCAGTCCAGTGCACTGGGAGCTTGAGTGCAACTCCTTTAAGCCTTGATTCTGCAATCACATCCATGTAGGCAGGCCCTTGTGCCTGTGTAGCACCCCAAGGACTTCCCTAGGAATTACCTGTGCGATTCTGACTACAGGATCAAGGGCTATAACAGCTATTGACTGGAGTACTTTGTCTTCTGCTCCGAGTGTGTCACTAGGACTTCAAAATGGAGCATTAAGCAGCATTCTAAAATGGCCATTAATAACTAGGGGGTCGTACACTTTGTAGCTTGTGTAGACAGGGGCTTGGTGCATCCTTCCATTCCATCCCACAAGCCACCCTCTCATCCCCCTCCATTTCAGGGACTCCCTGCAACCACCCCATCCCTTTCTTATGCCTGGGGCTATTTGTGCCCCTCACATACCCTTCGTCCCATACCATTATCCCTCATTCCCCACCCTCATGTCTGGGTCTCTGTGTGCTCCATATTTCCCTCATCCCTGGGGTCTGCATTGTAACCCCTCATGCCACAGTCTTTGTGCCCCACCCCCTTTCCTCTGTCCACCCATCTCCATTCCCCAGTCCTCTGCTTTCCTTTCCCCATCTCCACTCCAGGTCCCTGCTTCCCTACCCATCCACCCAGCTCCCGTCTCATGTCCCTGCTTCCCTCATCACCACCTCTCCCCCTCCCCATTCCCTTGTGGGTCCTGCTTTGTCACCCAATCATCCACGTCTCCCTCTCTGGGTCTCTGTTTCCCCCACCACTACCACTCACCCTCACATCCCTGCTTCATCCTCCATTCCCCGCTTTCCCACAGTTCCCTGCTCCCTCCACAACTACTGCCCCATCCCTGTGGGCCCTGCTCCTCACCCACTTAGGTTGTGCTTCCCCTCTACAAACCCTCCCTCTTCGGTTTTCTTATTTCTATTAGACTGCAGAATATGGACAATCACCCCACACACAGCAGCACCAGGCTCTCTGAGTATTTCTCTGAATCAGGCTTTTCCGGTATTCCAATTTGCACCAAAACTGTAGAGCTGGGTGGGAAACAATTTTCCTATCCTGCAAAATTCTGAAATGTCAGAAATTTTTCCCACATCAAACTGGGTTGAGAAGTCAAAATTTCAATACATTTTTAGTAACCGAAAAAATATTCAGTTCAGGTCAATCAAAACATTTTATTAGATAATTTTGAAAGTTTCATTTGAATTCTGACATTTAACAAAAGTTTGTATTATAATTAGCTTAAATTTCAAAATGAAAGTTGATTTGAACTAGAAAAACAAAATTTTTTGTTTTCAAAATGGGATATTCATGAAATTTCAAATCTTTTTTCAAAATTTTCAAGTAGAGAAATTTGTCAGAACTCACTTTCAAGTGAAGTGTTTCAGTTTTAACAAACTGGCATTTTTCAAAAAAACATTTTGAAAAATTCTAGACCAGCCTACAAAATTATGCCCATTAATGCTTAGAACATTCCCTGGAAATTTGGAATTGATCAGATCCCATATTCCAAAGTTATCTGTCATGTTATAGACAGAGAGATGCTACTGAGTTGCTTTGTTTGGCCAACTATGGATAACAGAGAACAGTGTCTGCTGACCTGAGTTAGGGTATCAGCTTCTTTAGCTCAAATGGCAGAGCAACTGCACGAGAAGTCATGTCCTAGTAGCACTACTGACTTTTCTCCTTTAAATTAGTCTACTACCTGGCAGAGTAATATGCCAGTTTATTTTAGGAATTACATGACTATTTATATTGGTTCATGTTAGCATATATAAGAATCTACTTTAATTGCCCTCTCCTAACACTTGAAGTGAAATTGGAAACCGACGCTCAGCAGGGAAATAAAAAGAGCTATTCTAGAATTGCTTCCAACAGAAGGAAACTTATAATAATTTGATTCTACTTCTTAAAACAACTTGATAAAATGGTAAACTACATTTTTTCTGGTTTTACAGCGATTGATAAAACTGTGCAGAGTAAGAACTACAATCCTATTGAAACACTGTAAAAATATTTCTGCATATCAGATTAAATTAGCACTGTTATACTTTCCTCTAAAATCTCTTACCTTTAGTTATGCAGGTAAAATAGTCATTGTCACCTTCACCTATCTGTTCCCCTGCAGCTTTTCGCTTGTCTGGATGATGTTTCAAAACCATGGCTTTATCTAGCAATAAACAAGTTGACTTTAGGCACTTTACATCACCTACGTTTCACTTTATAATTTGGAAAATAAACAAAATAGCACAGTAATCATGATCTGTACTTCTTTATTTAGATTTTTTTTTTTTTTTTAAGTATCAGGATGGAAACAAAAATGAATAAATGGACCCTATTGAATATAATAATATCACTGAAAATTAGAATCCTTTGTTAGCTAAATTTTTTTTAGTATCCATCCTATGCCAGGATACAAAATAATCATAACTACAGACTCTCTTTCCCTCTCTCTTTCCAATCAATTGGAACCAGCATCATCTCCTCAGGGACTTCTAACATTTCAAACCTCTGGCAGCTTCAGAATGACTGCAGCCCTAAACCTGCAATGAGCTCTGTAGGGACACAAGAGTCTGCATGGAATAACTTCTGGGACTAGGCCTTACTGACTACAAAGGAAAAACTATAAAGCAGACTTTGTACAAGTGCTGTCAAATGCATAAATTCAACAAACTGCAAAATAAATACAAAAATTCTTTCATTTACACTAAAGGTGTTACTTGGAACTAGAGTAAGTAAAAAATAATGTAGATAGAATGTGGCTTTTAAATCAACGTTTCCCCTTATAGGGGTTTCATTGCAGAACTTTACAGATTCAGTTTTTAAGGAAAACTAAGGCTGTGATCCTGAAAAGACATATGCATATGCTTAATTTTATTCACAGTGCATAAAGTTAAGCATGTGTGCCAGTCTTTTCAGAATCAAGGCCTAAACTGAGAAACTAAACTGAGAACTTAGCCAAATTCTAAGTTGTATCTTTCACATATAAAATATTTACTGAAGTTGAAAACCATAAGACTGCAGGGGAGACTTCTAGGAGGAAACTGTATTTAAACAAGTGTCTTTAACCACTCTGCTATAAGCTCTAGCTGCAGCCTCTCTTCAGAGGTAGAGCTCTGCAGCATTCACAATAGTACAGGAACCAGCCCAGTGCATTTTACCTCATTTATCAGATATATAAAGCAGTATTGGAGTAATTACATAAATGTACTGCTTGTGAAAGGAATCAGATTAAAGCCCCTAATTCACAGAACAGGAACAATGCAGGAATCAACAGTGAAGGCTCTCTCGTTTCCACACCAGTATGCCCTAACTCTGTACTGACAGGACCACCTCTGAGGAGAAGGTATTACAGGCTCCTTGGACCATTTAGTCCTTGGCCTTTCTGCCAAAACAGTTAACAAATATGGTAATTAGCATAATTAACAAGTATATAATTAACAAATATGGAATGGTGGTTCACATGAAGTGAACATGACCATTGGGAACATAACTAACATTTGCACTCAGAAGTAGCCTATCTTAACTCATTGGAGACAATGGGTTAAATCCTTTAGAGACAATGAGTTTACTCACATGCATAAGTGTTTGCAGGATCAACCCCTACATCCATCAATTTATTTCACAAAGGTCATTAAGTAGCTTTCGGCTAAATATTCAGCTAAATATTTTACTATTTTTCCTACAAATTTCTCTCTTTACTGTATTACATTAAAGCACACAATTTTGGAATATGACAGATTCTGCTGTTTAAATTGCTAAATGTATAAATGCCATAAAATTTCCCAGAATATGTAATTGTACAGATTAATCTTGTGTCATGTCACTAAGCAGTATAACTGCATGGGCTCCCGTGTCTTACTGCTTAATTAACTGGAATATTCAGATGACTATAACATCAGTTTAGCAAGAGAGAACTTTAAAGGTTATTAAATATGTTGCACTATCCCTGAGACCCAGACCTCAGGAACCAAACACTTTTTTAAACAAACCTTTTATGTTCAAAATCAGGGAAAGACAAACTTCTCAGTAATCTAAATTATCACAAAATCAATATATTTTTTAAAACCTTTGATTACATGCAAATTCAGTAGTTATAGCCTCATTCCTATATGTCAGTAATTCACAGGACTGGAATTATAAGAGCAGTAATTAGATGTTTCTGATAACATTCAGTAATTAAATGATTAATCAATGTTACAATGTATGTACTCATAAATAGGCTTCAAAGGCAAAACCCCCATTCAGCTGAATAGGGCCAGATCTTTTGCTAAGTGCTATTCTCTGAGCCAGGCTGGTCGCAGATTCAAGAAGACATAGTGGGCTGGATTATGGTTATCTCCAAAAATCAAGGCTTGATCACAAAGCTGGCTGTCTGAAGATTTCTGTTTGAGCTCTTTGGACTTCACTAAACTTTCAGACCAATAGGTTTCAGATGTCCAAGATGAATGAAAAAGTTGGTAAGTGGAAACACATTCAGCTTTATAGTGAGCACTTTTAAGTGAAACGAATATACTCTTGTTCCATGAAGTGTACATATTTGTATTTACAATATGGAATTGTATACACAAGATAAAAAATACTCTGTTCTACCACCACTAACAGTAAATGCAATTACTTACGTGCTGCTTTGATTTGTTTTTGAGTGGCCCTGTATCTTATATGTCCCAGTCCAAGAACTGCATAGTGATCTTGATTCTGATAAAGAAATACAAACATTAATAGCCATAGCTTCCTGTAATCTAGTAGAATTTGTCTTATGGACTTTAAAAACAAAAGCACATATACAGACCAAAATAATTATTTGAAAAGTTTCTTTTGATAGCTTCCTTTTGGAGGAACTAGAGGGACAGCAGTCTCCTCTCTGTGTATAAGAATTAAAAAAAGGCATTTTGAACAATTCTCCCACAAACTATAAGTAATGTCTATCTATAAATTGAATAGTTACAAAATAAGCCTCGTTATAAAAATGTGTCCAGTGTAACACAAATTCATATAACTAGAGGATCTTACAAAACACAGATGGTACGTACCTCAATTTCTCAAGAAATGTTATATTGAAAAGGTGCCTAAATTTCTCCAGAAGAGGAAAATAAAACACACCATTTTTTTTTTAGTGAGCCCCACTTGATTTTAGTGATTCAGAGCTCAGTCTCTTAGCTCTGCTGGCAGCCTCCCTGGCTGCCCTACAGGCTCCTGGTGGGCTTCTCCCCGCAGGGAACCAGCAGACGCATGAAATTGACAGCCAACAGTGATGTAAGGAACGCTGTGTCTACACTGAGACTGCATTGCCCTAACTACACCAACATAAGCCCTATACCTCTCATTGAGGTGGTTTTATTATGTTGGCATAGCAGGGGAGTTACATCGATGAGAGGAGCACTTCAGTGTGTACACCTCCACTGTTACCTGTGGAATACACAAAGGAAGCTACAGGGCTAAAGAACTTGGAAAATCCAGATGAGATAAGGAACAAGAATTTAGGCCTTGTCTACACTAGCACTTATGCTGGCAAAACTTTTGTTGCTCAGGAGTGTGAAAAAACAACCCCGTGAATGACATAAGTTTTGTCGACATAAGCGCTTGTGTGTACAGCGCTATGTCAGCAGGAGAGCACCTTGCACCAACCTAGCTACTGCCGCTCGTTTAGGTGGTTTTATTAGGTCAGCAGGAGAGCTCTCTCCTGTCCACATAACACTGCTATAGAAGCACTCTTACAGTGACTCAGCTGTGCTGCTGTAAGTTTTAAGTGTGGACTAGCCCCTAGAGAACTTTGTTGTCATGCTTCTAGCAAAAGAATTAACTCAATGTTTACATTAGCTGTATACCTTCCAGTCCTTTGGATCAAGTGTTTTTAACATAGGAAACTCCTCAAGCTGCAATTCTTCATCCCCTGACTCTTCAGAGAGCTCTTTCTCATCCTCCAGTTCCTGGAAAGAGGCCGAAACATTTATGTTTCTCCTCTTAATAAATGCTTCAAACCATCTTCCCACAGGTTCAACTTGACAGAGCACGGAAGCTGTAAACAAAAGCGTAAGAGAAATTTAGCTTCATTTTCTGGTTTAGAATTTTCTAGTTTAGAATTTCTGGACTCAGAAGTATTTCACCAAATATCTAATCAGGTACCACTATCAGGGGACATTTTAATTAACATTTAATAAGACTTTACATCTTGTATCAAAGGTTGTATCCATTTGCAAAAATGTCCATTACTTTGTATATGCCAAGTACACTACAGTATTTTCAAATGCTGAAATGTCATCAAATTAGAGGGACATGCCAAGTTAAATCTTATTTTTAAATAACATCCTTTCCTTTGTTATGAACACTGCAGGGTTGCTAATAATAAAGGTTCTGATCCAGAAAACACTTAAGCATGTGCCTAGTTTTGGATTTCAGTGGGATTATCCGCAGGCGTTAAGTTAAACATGTATAATGGTTTGCTGGATCATGACGTAAGGTCAGCAAGCAAAAACAAAAGCATTCCTCGCCTCATCAAAATTCCTACAGTCGACCCTATACAATAGCTATGAGAAATGTAAGGATTGCCTACTGCACAGCATGCCCCGATTACACAATCAATTTAAATACTTGCTTTGGACTATCTTGAAAACTGCATTAGATGTTCTAGATACAGTGCTTCACTACCCTCAATACCAATGGATTGGCACTAATAGCACATACTAAGTTTAGCAATGTCTGGCTTCCTGTTAAAGGAGTGGCCTGTACAATCATTGCTTAAAATCTAACAGGATTTTGCCAGAAACAAAAGCTTTATTTGGGGAAATCTATGAAACCACACTTGCTTCAAGTTTGTTACCCTTGTAAGAACCCTATAACGCACCCTTCCCCCTTAACGATTCTGCAATCGCTCCCATGGAGTCAAAGGCAGTAAAGTTAAGCACCTGCCTAAGTGTTTGCATGATGGTGACCTAGGTGGCAGTGCCAGAACATCTCCTGCTGCAGGAGTCTGTATGTTTTGGAGGAGGGTGCATGTGTCTTTCCGGCACCCATGGCTGGAGGGCTGGATTGTGCTCGGCGCTGTACGAGGCCACAATCCTGTCCAGAGGATTTCGACCTTTAGCAGAGGCACGGATGACCAGGTTCGGACAAGCGGGACTGAAGGCGCTCTGGGCACAGCGGATGGGTGCGGTGGGTAACCTAGGCAGGCGCCCCGGAAAGTGAGCGCTGGCCCGGGGGGGTGTGAGGCGGGAGCTGCCAGGGAAAGCCAGGTGGGTGCTGCACGGTCACACCCCGGCCCGAGCCCCCTGGCAGCGGGACCCGCCGTTCCTGGCGCGGGATCCCCGCTCTGACCCGGAGACCAGGGAAACCTGAGCGGGGTGACGCGAGGGGCCCAAGCGCAGCCCCGCCCGGCAGCTCCGAGGACGGGGGAGGCAGCGGCGGGGGCGTGGCCGCCTAGCCCGGGGGTGCCTGTGGGGAGCGGGGCGGGGGAGGCACCTACCCGCAGACAGGGCTCTGGTGACCGCGGTGACCTGCCCCTCCTCTGCCCCCTTCAGCATGGTGGCGGCCGGGGGGGCTCGCAGCTGCTCCCGGGCCGCAGGGTCTCGGACCCGGAGGCGCCAGACTCGCGAGTCGCTCCCTGACCCTCCCTCTCGCCAGTTGCCAGGAGCCGGCGCGCATGGGAGAGAGAGAGAGAGAGAGAGAGAGAGACCGACCCACCCGGCAACCACTTCCGGGTCCCAGCGCCTGTGTGTCACGCGCTAACCGTCGACCGCACCCGCCCGCTGGCGTGACGCGGCGCAGCGGCAGAACAGGCCCCGCCGCTCGGCCGTGGCGACGTTCCTCCCGCTCGGCCGGTCCACCCGGTGCGGGGCCGGCCTCCCTCCCCCCGCCCCAGTCACTCACTGACACCTGCTCCAGCTCTCGCCCCATCCCTCCTCCCGTCTTTCTCGCCCCTGGCCCTGTAAGCGTCCTCCCGGGCCCTGCAGGGCAGGGGCTCGCTATGCAGAACTAGCTGCCATGGGCAGCCGGCAGGAACTATCCCAAATCTGGGGCCTTTACGGCCCGAAAACGCTTTCCTTGGTGCTGCCTCCTGTGGCGTGTGGAGTCCTGACGTGAACCAGCGCAGCACGTTGTCAGCCAGATCCTTCCCTGAGCACCGCAGGGTGACAGACGGGGGTTAGGCTCAGCTAGTCCAGGAGGGACTCGAGGACAGAGCCAACAATGGTTCTGGGAGAACCAGGCCCTGCCTTCTCCGGGAGCCCAGTGGGGAAGCAGCTTAGCTGATGCAGAGTGGCTTGGGACAGCGGTGCCCCAAGAAACTGTCCTCTTTGCTCATGCAGTACTGCCAACTTCAAGGGATCAAAAATCATGACTCAGACCCCCGCTTTCCCCCCAAAATCATGAGATTAAAAAAAAAAAGCTGATGTATTTTTAGTTCAGTCTGGTTTTTTTTTAAACTCCCCCTGCACATCCTCAGGGTGTGTCTGACAATTAGTGTTGCTCACTCTCCTACATGTACTGGATAAGGTGATTTTGGCCTTTGCTGCAGGAGTTCTCTGCCCATCTCCTGTCCAACAATTAATCCTGTCCTCCAATCCCCCATAAATTCTATCCCCACCCAATCTTTTTCAGTTCAGTTCCCCTTCAATTCAGCTCCCCATCCCTCATCATCACTACCCTATCGACCCCCATTGGCTGCCCTTAGTTCACCTTCCCTGCACTCACCCCATCTGCTCAGAACCCACCAGCATACAGACCCCCACCATTAGCCCCCCACCCTCCTCATTTCAGCCCCCTGTAACTCCCCGGCCATAGTTCAGCCCTCCCAGCCTCACCTCTGCTCCTCTTTGGGTTCTTCACCCTCCTCAGGCCTAGGAGGGCTGAGAGCAGGAGTCCTGCATGGCTGGGCGGCTGACAGTGGGAACATTGACCAGAGAGCTGGCTAACAGTGGGAGCCTCTCCTCTTGGTGGCCAGGGGTCCCACTGTCAGCCCACCTTGCAAGGAGGGGCTCCTGCTGTCAGCTCATGGTGGCTGTGGCTTCTGTTGTCAGCCCCAGAGTGGACTGATGAGAGCCCCAGCCGCCCGGGGCAGACTGACGGGGACCTCCAACAGAGTGGGATTTCTAAGTCAAATTAATCCTGACTCATGATCTGCAGATACAACTCTCAAATATCAGGATTTTTTTTCAGCACTTAGCAGACTAATTTGGAGCATTTATAGATCATACTGCTTTTCTAACTACATGACCAGGACCCATACCAACTTGGTCATCTGACTGTGCATTAGTTGCAATAACTGTCTCTAGTTGGTTTGGAATCTTGTTCTGCATCTACCATCTGTAGAGTATGCTCTGTTGATTGTTGATTGTTCTTTCTGAGGAACAAACTGTAGATGTCGATGATTTCTGTGGAACTCTTCGCTGTCAGTTTGAATCACATGCAATTTAGGGGATGAAATCTTTTTCACTGTGCCAGCTGGAGTTCTCCATCTTTTTTCTCCATTTAGTTTAACATAAACACAGTCACCAGTTTTTAGTCCTGACAGTTCTCTAAGTGATGTCTGCTGTAAAAGTGTTTGTGAGCTCTTTTTGCCTTTTTATCCAATATGGGTACTCTTTTTGTGTCTGGCCACTTTGGATATGAGTTCTTTTCCAAAGTCAGAACAGTAATTCTGAGTTGTCTTCCCATCAGGAGCTGTTATACGTGTTTGATCTGTAGTTGAGAAGAGCAAGGAATATATCTTCCTGGGCTGTAGGATTTTCTTGGCTGTCTGTACACCTCTCTCAGCCTCTCCACTTGCCTGTAACTTTATCAAAATCTTGTAACTCCACTAGTAACTTTATCAAAATTATATACTGCTACGGTGAACTGTGGCTAAGAAGGTTGTTGGTCTCTGAACCTTTGATCACATGCACACAATGCAAAGCTTTTGTCTTTAAGTTGTTTCTGTGGTGCAGTGGTCCATGCAGTTCAGAATACCTCCAGGGCTAGTCAAAGCAGTGTCAGTTGATTTCAGCTCTGAAAGGGGTATTTATAAGTCTCTTCTGATATGACTGTCCTGTTTGCTCCTGAGTCAATTTTAAAGTCAGTAGTCTTTCCATGAACATTTAGTTTCACTCTCCAGGAAGGCTCTGTATCCTCACACATGATAAATCTGAGAAACAATGAATATTTCATGTCTGCAACAGTTAATTCCCTGATTGCCAACTAAGACAAACAACTGCAAAATGTCCATATTATACTTTTGTTACATATTTTACCTTTAGCTGGACACACATCTCTTAAGTGATGACATTTTCCACATCTTGTGCATTTAGTGTGAAAGCTTTTGTAGGCTTAAGATGATACCTGAATATTTCATTTCCTTATGGAGTTTTATACTAATGCAAAATGTTGCTTCTAAGTCAGACCTTCAGGATGGACAATAAAACCTGAAGTTCTCTGGGGCACTGAAGAATCTTTATTGTTTTCCTTGTTTCTGTTCGCCTATGGCACTAACTTACTGTTGACACCATGTCATGTACACCTTCTTCACAGGCTTAGCAAGCTTTAGCAAGTCAGGCTTCTGCACCAGATATGGATTAGCTATCTTCCTTCCCAAAGAGACACCAGAGATGTCTTCCATGAGTTCCTTTAATATACTGCCAGTTTAATTATAGTGAGCTTAAATAAAGTAAGTTGAACATGGCGCCATCTAGTGGTTGATCGTAATATAGTTTAGCATTCCATTACACAAAGTACTTTGTCAAGCTAGTAAAGGTTATTTAGAAAATATCATGAAATATGTCTTTTAAAAAATCCTCTTACCCCCACAAACACTAAAATGCTGCAGTCAGAAGCTAAAGTTGCATACAATTGAAGCTAACGATAACAGCATTAAACAGAAAGATTGTCAGTCACCGGCAGAGAAACATTAACTCTACCTCTAACAAAATCCAGTAACTGCAAAGCTTAAGTGAACTCAGGTCCCAAATCTTGGTCAGACTACACCTAAATCTCTAGGCTATTGTAGCCCGTTTTTGAAAGGCTTGTTGGAATTTGGCAGTTTGGAGTGGAAAAGTAGTGAACAGAACAGAATTCACTGTAAAGGCATCTCAGTTCTAAGTTGCTGGCAGGTGACCTATATTTGCCTTCATTTTTTTCCAAAATAGGGCATACTTGTCTGCCAGTTCAGTAACATGCTCTATTTCACAATTCTTCTATACCTTATCTAAGTTCTTGCTTCACTCTGGAAAGCAGCAGCATTGGCACCCAACACACTTTGAGTGCAGATTCTTTTGAAACAGCCATATTCTTAGGGTTGCCATCTAAAAGTAAGAGAAAAAACAGCCAATGGGCATTCCTCCTTCCCAAGCCTGACCTTCATCCCCCCTTAGGTACCTCCTGAGCAGCAGTGTAAATCTATTGGCCCATGTACCCTGATGCTCCATGCTGCTAGGGACATCCAAAACTGTGAACCATTGTGTTACATCTCTACCTCAGCAAGAATGAGCATTGCTGGAGATTAGATTGTATGTCAGCTCCCTGCCCCCCCAGTCTGTTTTCCTCACCAGCAAACTCCTAAAGACTTTCCCAGACCAAACACTGCTTAGCAGGTAACAATCAGCGAACTCCAGCCCCCAACCACCTCAAAGCTATTTCTCTGTAATGCACAGTCCCTCTCACTGTGTGGTTACAGAAGATACTAAGTTTCCTGCTCTTTTTGAAGAATCAGTGCATTACAGCTTAATAACTGGGGGTAAACACACCCTTTATTTCAAACACAGCACTGTGTTCCTTTATAACAAAAGGACATAGGTTAAGTGATATCAACTAGAAGGAATAAAGATAGAAATAAACAAAAGTAAAATACACTTTTGAATGGCTAAGACCTAACTTAAGCTACAGTCTGGTCAATGTAATTTCTTCACCAATCTTGCTTTCCAAGCAATAGCTTGCCAACTCTTAAGCCAGGAGCCCCACTGAGTCCAGACCACTGGTTTTCCTTGTCTCCTCAGATGATGGATAATCCAAAGTATTTCTGTACGTCATAATATTTCAAAGTCTGCCCTTGTTTCAAAGGTCAAATTGATCCCTTGGGGTTCAGTCTCATGTCTCTTTCCAAGGGGACCATCTTGATTAAGATGTCCCCTGGTGTGTTACAATGATATACTTACTGCTACAATTTTACTCTGTCAATATTCTCTTCCTGCAACCTCTGATACAAATAAATAGCCAATTGAATACAGTATCTGGTGCTTCATTTCAAACCTCAGTTCCTAGAGTCAAGTGATTACAGGAGAAACTCAAATTTTCACTAAAAAATTAAAAAAACAAACAGTTGAGACGTCCTCCTGGTTGGGGGGGGGGGGAGCCTTGAAAACCCAGAGCTCCCTGCAGCCTGGGGCTCAGAGCAGAAGGCACAGACCCAATGTGTACTTTTAAAAATCTGATGGTTTTTAAGCCAAGCTCCAGCCGTGGAGCCCTGAGGGTGGCACTGGGAGCTGCGCACCAGGAGCCCCGTGCAGGGCTAATGCTGGTGCCTTCTGCCTTGTTTTCCTGCCCCTCTCTCCCACTTCCCCTGAGGTGCCTGGGGTCAGGCGAGGCGAGACGAGGCGAGGGGGGAGAAGGGGCCACGTCCTAGGACTGCCGAGACTTAGGGGAGAGGGGGGAAGCAGGCCCTGTGGCACCACCAACCCCTCCCTACCGGAAGCGATGCTGGGGGAACGCGGATTCCAATGCACGAGTCCTGCTTCCGTCTTCCGGCTTGGTTGCAGCGAACGCTGGCCCCCGCGGGGCTGCTTCCGGTTGGTGGCGGAAGCAGAATCCTGAGCTCGCGGAGCAGGCGTCCCCTCTGCTTGGCGCCGGAGCGGAAGCTGGGGGAGGTGCTGTGTAATGCATCCGGGGCAGTGCAGCAGCAGCGCGACGCCTGCGCACTAGTGTGCGGGGACCGGAGGAGCGAGGAGGGATCCGTGCGGCCGCCGGGATGCCGGACTATCTGGGCGCCGATCAGCGCAAGACCAAGGAGGAGGAGAAGGAGGATAAACCCATCCGCGGTGAGGGGCCGGTCGGGTCGGTCGCGCCTCCTACCCCTCCCCCCCCCCAGGCCGGGGGCTGTGTGCCGCCTCCTCATCCTGCCCCTGCGCGTCCCGCCGGCCGGTGCTCTCTCGCTCCCGCTGGGTTTGCTGCGCTGGTGCCGGCTCCGGGCCTATCTCGGGCTGTCGGTGATGCGGCGCCTGGCCCTTCTCTAGCCCTGCCGATCGCCCCGGGCCTTGCGAGTTGGTCCGGCTGTCTCCGCTCTGCTGAGGGGGAGCCGAGCCCCACAGCGAGCTGGTGATTTTATTGGGCTGGTGCCTTCCTGTGACTTGTCAGTGAGCGTAGAAGATTAGGGGTGGAAGGGCCCTCAGGAGGTATCTAGTCCAGCCCCTGCTCAAAGCAGGACCAACCCCAACTAAACCACCCCAGCCGGGGCTTTGTCGAGCTGCACCTTAAAAACCTCTAAGGATGGAGATTCCACCACCTCCCTAGATAACCCACTCCAGTGCTTCACCACCCTCCTAGTGAAACACGTTTTCCTAATACCCTATTTAGACCCTCCCCCCCCTGCAACTACAGACCATTGCTCCTTGGTCTGTCATCTGCCACCCCTGAGAACAGTCTAGGTCCATCCTCCCTGGAACCCCCTTTTAGATAGTTAAAGGCTGCTTTCAAATCCCTCCTCATTCTTCTCTTACTAAACAAACCCAGTTCCCTCAGCCTTGCCTCATAAGTCCTTTGCTCCAGCCCTCTAATCATTTTTGTTGCCCTCTGCTGGACTCTCTCCAATTTGTCCATATCTTTCCTGTAGTGGGGAGCCCCAATATAGACACAGTACTTCAAATGTGGCCTCAACAGTGCCAAATAGAGGGGAATAATCACTTCCCTCGATCTGCTGGCAATGCTCCTGCTGATGCGCCCAATATGCCGTTAGCCTTCTTGGCAATACGGGCACACTACTGACTCATATCCAGCTTCTTGTACAATGTAACCCCCGGGTTCTTTTCTGCAGAACTGCTGCCTAGCCAGTTGGTCCTCAGCCTGTAGCAAGCATTGCATGGGATTCTTCCATCCTAAGTGCAGGACTCTGCACTTGTACTTGTTGAAACTCATCAGCTTTGTTTTGGCCCAATCCTCCAATTTGTCTAGGTCACTCTGTATTCTATACCTACTTTCCAGGGTATCTACCACGCTCCCCAGCTTCGTGTCATCTGTAAACTTGCTGAGATGAAATCCACCCTATGCTCCAGATCATTAATGAAGATGTTGAACAAAACCAGTCCCAGCACTGACCTCTGGGGCACTCTGCTTATTACCAAACATCGAGCCATTGATCACTACCTGTTGAGTTTGATGATCTAGCCAGCTCCCTATCCATCTTATAGTCCATTCATCCAACCCATACTTTTTTAACTTGATGATAAGAATACTGTGGGAGACAGTATCAAAAGCTTTGCTAAAGTCAAGGTATATCATGTCCACCACTTTCCCCATATCTACAGAGCTAGTCATCTCATCATAGAAGGCAATCAGGTTGGTCAGGCATGACTTGCTCTTGGTGAATTCATGCTGACTGTTCCTGATCACTTTCCTCTCTTCCAAGTGCCTCAAAATGAATTCCTTGAGGACCTGCTCCATGATTTTTCCAGGGACTGAGTTGAGGCTGATTGGTCTGTAGTTCACCAGATCCTCCTCCTTCCCTTTTTTTGAAGATGGGCACTATATTTGCCTTTTTCCAATTGTCTGGGACCTCCCGCAATTGCCACAAGTTTTCAAAGATAATGGTCAATGGCTCTGCAATCACATCAGCCAACTCCCTCAGCACCCTCAGATGCATTGCATCTGGCCCCATGGACTTGTGCATGTCCACCCTTTCTAAATAGTTCTGAACCTGTTCTCTCACCACGGGGGAAGTCACTCAGGGTATGTCTACATAGGGTTAAAACACCTGCAGCTGGCCCAGATCAGCCAACTCGGACTCCAGGGCTGGAAAAATTGCTTTATAGATGTGAAGGTGGAGGGTCCCAAGGTTTGGGCTTTAGTTTGAGCCTGAATGTCTCCATAGCAATTTTTAGCCCCATAGCTTGAGCCCTGGGCGCCTGAGACAGCTGATCTGTGCCAACATGGATCTTCAAAGGGAATCGGGTGTTGCAGCACTGAGCATAACAGTGCCTAGAAAATCATTGGGATCTACAAAGCCTGAATTTGGATCCTAGTCTCGCTATACAATGAGCAGGGAGAGAGAAGTGCCTACAAATGCGATCCACAAAACCCAGCATGCTAGGCAGGGAGCTGCCTATGTCAATGGGAGACACTGAACCAGAGGGTGTATCCTAAACCCCACCACTCTCTGATATAGGTGCTTAAGTCCAGGCTGCCTATCATTGCTTAGTGAATGGGGACCCAGCACCTGACGTTGTGGCCTAGTTGTTTCTTGTGGGAATGAGTTAGGCAACTGCTACCACAAAACAGGGAGCAGGTGGTTGTGCACACCCTATAACTTTAGCCAATGGTTAGAGCAATTTCCTGAAGGGTGGTAGACCTTTGTTCAAATCTTACCTTTCAGGTGGTTGCTCTAACCACTGAGCTACTGGATATTCTCATGTGGGGCTCCATTGGTGTCTCCTGTTGAAGGTGGATAAGGAGTCATTGGAATGAACCCTGGAATTCCCGTTTGTGTGGGTGCCATAACCACTGGACTTTTTCTAACCCAGTGACTATTTAATGATTTATATATGTATCGATAAGGTGGGGTGTAGCACCATCACCTCCTCCTCTGGCTAGATTTTGAGTGGGACCAATCCAGTAGGTGTGCTCAGACTCAAGGCCGCTTGGTGGATTGGGCCCCACATGCAAGATAAGTGGCTGAATGCCTGACATTCATTCCCTAGTTCTTGATTTGGTTTGGTGGGAGTTCCTTAGATCAGAATGGAGCCAAAGCTGGGACTTAGGTGCCTAAGTCTAGGGTTTAGGCACCTAAGTATCTTTTGTGGATCCCACAGTGTGCCTGGGCCTCCATTCCTCTTCCATAAAGGTGGAGTAATAGAACTTCCCTATATGCCAGGGGTGTTGGGAGGATAACTACATTAAAGGTTGCGAAGCACTTTGAGATCTACTGATGGAAAAAGCACTATATAAATAAGCCACCTCATGAGTATCAAGTGCTGAATAAATTGGGAGGGATTTGTGCTTGGGATCTCTGTATCTCGTGCAAAATTTTTGTGTCATGTCCTGTTCTCTAACAATCGAATTACTGGATTGATGTGATGACTCCTGTTTCTTGTTTGTTGGTAACTTCAGCACTGTTCTGGTAATCAATTGCTTGGTGTGCAGGTATGCATTTAGTTATTTACAGTTGTCTAAGCATCTATGAGAGATTAAGATCAGAACAGATGATGTCCGGATTTTGGACAATTGTTGAGACTGTCAAGAAACAGAACTTAATCAATTTGCTTATTTGCTACTCCCTTTTCTCCAGTCCCTAGTTTATATATCAACTCTTTAGCTTGTAAGCTCCTTTGGACAGACTACTTTCATGTTGGTCATCGAGATGCTTAGCTTACTGTGAGTACATGATAAATAACAATATAGTACTTCTTCATCCCTGCAAGCAAGAATGAGTAGCTGGAGAACTAATCAACTCTTGCTTGTCGTTGAACATCTGGTTTTATTGCACAGTACTCTGGTTTAGTGTTAAAAAACAGTGGGGGGCCCTTCCACCCCCAATATCAAAGGGGTAGTGTATGTGAATTTGCATCTTTTAGAAGCAAAATGAGTCCCATTTAATTTTGTTCTTAAAGCTAATTCTTCTGTATTGTTTCAGCATTGGATGAAGGGGATATTGCCTTGCTGAAAACCTATGTAAGTATTTTACTGAACTAGAATGCTAGAAAAAAACACAAAAATCCAATTAACTAACTGAATCAAGGCAAAACTAGTGTCTTCCAAACTGATCTTATTTGGAAATAGCCAGTAAATCTCCCTCTTCCTCCTTAAAGTGTACTCCATCTCTGCAACCTCTCTCCCCTAAAGCATTCTCTCCCCACCCCAAAAACAACACCCCCCTACGGATTTAAATATTACTGGTCTGTGAAGGAGCTATGATAAAATAAGTTTGCAATTTCTTATATTTCTATTTTAAAATATCTGTCTACCAATGGCCTGAATTTTATTTACACTAAGGTCCCTTTACACTTCTATAAAGCGGCCTGAATGTGAGTATAAATATTTGTCTACTTTGGCTTCTGTATGTTGCCAGATTAGTTTAAAGGGAATCTTGGTGTAAATGAGACTCAGGTCCCAAGACTATTTTGGCTCTCTGTATGGTGAAGAGGGGATGGAAAAGGTATGCAAAGTATTAAGTACAAGAACCTGGCTTGTGATTAGCTGGAAAGCCATGTGATGAATCAGTACATTTCTATTGATTGCTGAGAGCAGTGTAAGCCAATAGGATTGTATGCAAATAGAATTCGCTGAGTATATTGGAAATTGTTTACTTTTGTACTGTTCAGATAATATATGCAAATATTTTGTTACTTGTGAGTAACTTTTTTCCTTAGATCTCTACTTTCATTTGCTCTTTAGAAAAATATTTGTCAATGGAAAAACAAATTCTTAAAAGTATGGTAGGAAGGAGAGATTTCCTGATCAGGAGAATGTTCAGAACATATGTAACAATGCATCTTTTGACTCTGTGTTTTAATATCAGTACTGTTTTTCAAGACAGATACTGACTTTAACTTGACCGTGGTCAGTAGTTTTATCTCTGGAGTCAACAAATAACTATATGAAACATCTCAACAGAAGTTAGTAGCTGTCTAGAATACATAAATATGTATACATGTTTTTCTGAAGTACTGAAGTGCACACAATTGTTCTTCTGTTCCAGGGCCAGAGCACGTACTCAAGGCAGATTAAGCAGGTAGAAGATGATATTCAGCAGCTACTGAAGAAAATTAATGAGCTCACTGGTAGGTGCTTTTCTTAAAGTAAAATTCAGTAGAAAGATAATTAAATCCAGTTAGGCAACTATGATTTTTATGTCAGAAGGGCAGACGTTGGGAAGGTAAGGGAATTAGTTAAAGAAGTCACCGGACTGAAGATCTCAAGGATTTAAATGCGGAAGAGGCTTGGAGTTTCTTCAGATCAGCCATACAAAAACTATCTAAAATTTGCATCCCAAGAAGGATTTGTATGGAAAGGTTCCAGACTCAGCTGGATGAATAACTACCTCAAAAAGATTATTAGGAGTAAGTAGAGAGCCTATGGGGAATGGAAAAAGGAGTTGATTAGCAAAAAAGGCTACATCGTGAAGGTTAGAAAATGCAGGAATAAAGTAAGAATTGTTAAAGGCCAAGCTGAATTACTTTTTGCCAAAGAAATTAAAAATAAATAAAAGGTTTGTTAGTTATACACATAAAAAGAGAATAAGGAAGGATAAGAGTGGGCTGCTATGTACTGTGGGATAGGAGATAATCTGGGTCCCAAAAACTAAATGAATACTTTGCCTCGGTTTTCAATAACAATATGGAACATGAATGAAAGTAATATGGCTGATGGAGATGAAGGATGATGATGGAGACATGGTAATTTTCACACATGAGGTGGAAGAAGAATGTAGAGTTTAATGTGCTCAAATTGGGGGGACCAAACAATTTCCATCTCAGAATACTTCAAGAACTGGCACATGTCATTGCTATCTAGTAGCAAGGATTTTAGTAAATCTGTCTACTCAGGGGTAGTCTGCATGACTGGAGAATAACCAGCATCATACCTGTATTTAAAAAAGGGGAACAAAGTGATCCGGGAAATACAGATCCCACCTCAGTAGTATTCAGAGTTTTAGAACAAATTGTGAAGGAAAGAATTATTGAATTCCTAGAGATAAATATTAAAGAGGAGATAATGAAACATGGGTTTACCAAAAGTAGATCATCCCAGACTAAACAGATTTCCTTCTTTGAGAAAATAACTGATTTTTTACATCAGGGAAGTGCATTTGGCACTAGATGGGAGTAGGCAGCAGGTTGTGCTGAAAGGTGAATTATTGAACTGGAGTTATGTTACTAGTGGAGCTCCTCAGGGATTGGTCTTTGGAGAAATCTTATTCAGTATTTTTAGTAATGACGTTGGCTCAAAAAGTAGGAGTGTGATAATGTTATTTGCTGGTATACAAAGTTGGGAGGCAACCATCAGTCCAGACTAGGCTTGGAATATGATACAGGAAGATCTAGATGATTTTGAAGACTAGAAGAAATGGAATGAAATTCAGTAGTACAAAATACAAGGTCATGCACTGAGGGTCTAATAATAAGAATTTCTTCTACCAGCTGAGGACTCATCAGTTGGAAGTGACCGGAGAGGAGGGATACCTGGATTGATCACAGGATGACTGAGCTACCAATGTGGTGAAGCTATGAAAAAGGCAGATGGTATCCTAGGAAGTGTGATTAGGCAAGTCATTTCTGTGTGTGAGAGAGAGAGAGACCCTATGTTCAAGGAAGATGAATTTAAACTGGAACAGGTGCAGAGAACAGCTACTAGGATGATTGGGGAATGGAGGGCCTATTTTATGAGGGAGACTAGAAGAGCTTAGTTTGTGTTGTCTCACAAAAGAAGGCTGAATGGGGTCTGATTGTTCTCTATAAATACATTAGGAGTAAATTCCAGGAAGGGTGGAGAGCTCCAAGAGCAAATGGTATAAACTGGCCATGAGCAAATTCAGGCTGGAAATAAGCAAGTTTCTGACCATCAGAGGGGTGAGGTTCTGGAACAGCCGTCCAATAGGAGTTGTTGGGGCAAACAACTTAATTTGTTTTTTTAAAGGACAGCGGAACAAATTTGAGCGCAATTGTATGACAGGCTTGGTTGTGATGGCAGTGGTCAGGGCTTAACATTCCTGGGGATCACTTCCAGTTTATGTCTTACGGTCCTAAAGCTTGTGCTTCAGGGTTTCAGCTAGCCACAGGCAGGAATCCAACCCTCCTCTCCAGTATGTTCTGGGAAGCCTTTTTTAATCTCCTTCTGAAGCATCAGGGATGGCTATGGCTGGAGATCAGACATTGGAGGGGGAGGGCATGGGGCTCTGAGGTGTCACTAAGCATTCTCTCCGGTGCTTGGCTGGCTGGTTCTTGCTCACATACTCAGGCTCTTACTGATGACCATGTGTGGTGTCAGGAAGGAATTTTCCCCAGGTCAGATTGGCAGTGACCAGAGGTGTTTTTCAGCTTTCTGTGCAGTGTGTGGGTACGTGTCACTTGCCAGGATTATCTGGGTATATTTCATTTAATCAATTCTCTGCCATTGCAACCTTAGGCACTGGTACACCTCGGCCTCTCCTAACCGCTGCCTGTGGCACGACATAGTCTAGTCTCTTGTGGGCAGCAATTCTTTGGTCTAATTTTGGTTGTTGGGTGTAGTGTGCTGGTGCTGGGTGGTGTTAATGACCTCTGATATACAGGCGGTCAGACTAGATGATCTAGTGGTCCCTTCTGGCCTTAAACTCTGTGCATTATAACTGTAAGTTCACTGTGTTAAACTTTCATTGTCACATCTTTTATGAAGCAACAACTAATATTCTGTGTCATGGATCTCTCATATGTTAATTCTGATTTCTTGGTAGAGGTGTCCATCACCTGTAAAACTGGATACTATGCTTGTTTCATATATACTTTGTATCTAAGCTCCACAGTCAATTTTAGACTTTTAAAGGTGATCTGCAAAGGGGGTTAGGAAATCTGGATTTATGCCCTATTCTGCTTCTTTATGGGGTGTAAAAAAGCCAGAAAAGTCACTAAAAACATCACCCCCCCTCCCATGGGCTTGATGGTGGGCTCAGATGTGTGTTTGTGAGCTCTCAGTTCTTACTTGACGGAGTGAGTGTTGAATCTGAAAAAGGTTTCTTTTTCCAAGTACTTATTTAAAAGATACTTGAATTAAAAAGTTTGCAACAGTTTGAATAAAAAACTTTCCCTCTGAATCAGGGATTGACTTCACTGGTATATTTACTGTCATCCAGCTACTTCTCCAATTGTCCATAAAGTCTTCCAAGCAAGAAAAAGATAGAGAAGACTTGAGTTTCTAATTAAAAAAAACAAACAAACATAAGGGGGGGAGAAAAAGTCTTTGAGACTTTGTTTCTGGAACATCATGAAACAAACTGGCATAAATCCAACAGCTTTCCCTTTGCAGGTCACATTTAAAGTACCTGTAAAAACTTCCTCTCAGCATATGCCTTTTTCTCTGATGTGGCTGGTAGGTAATGTTTGTTGAATGCTGAGTGTGAAGTATCGTTGATGTGATCAGTGAACTGGCTCTTTATTCTAACTTTGCTGTCTTCTATGTAGGGATCAAGGAGTCAGACACAGGCCTGGCCCCTCCTGCCCTCTGGGATTTGGCTGCAGATAAGCAAACTCTCCAAAGTGAGCAGCCACTACAGGTAGCCAGGTGTGTATGTTCCGTGGATCCTGTCACAAGAGCTGTGTGGTATTATAAAATACATAGTATTTATAATTCTATTTGCAACCTGCCTCCTTCCTACATGACATCTAGTAAAAATTTAAATTGATTTTTAGGTATTTCTAAGGTGCCACTCACTATGGTATCTAAGTGCTCAGATGTTAACCTCTGTGAAATATGAGAAGTATGTCATAGTTGGAACAGTGATAGGATTGAGTTACTAAACTACTACAACAATAAAATCACAAACATACTAGCTATATGATTTCGTAAAGGCACTTAGAGCACAAACCAACCCTCTTTAACCATTGATTGATGCTTGTGGAAGTCACAAGAACCTTAATTTATCTTCCTCATGGCCTGCATTAGTTAACTGTCTTTTCTGCTAGGTGTACGAAGATAATCAATGCAGATTCTGAGGATCCCAAGTACATTATCAATGTCAAACAATTTGCCAAATTTGTGGTGGATCTCAGTGATCAGGTAGCACCTACTGACATTGAAGAGGGGATGAGAGTTGGGTAAGTAAAGATATAGACTTCTAAGACCATTAAGTCTAACAGTAGACAGAAGCTTCCTTTCCTCTAAAATGTAATGATCTCATCTCACAATTTAGTGTTCCGCAAACAATTGTGTTCACTGATTGTCATCCGATATCACTGAAATGTAGTAGTAGAGCTTTCTGACATTTTCTGTTGGAAAATGTCAATTTGTCAAAATGGAAATGTTCCACATGATGAAATTCTGACAGAAACCAGGCAGGGTTCAGCTGGGACCTTGCCTGACAGGCAGGGTTCAAAACTGTTGGTTTCCTGCCAGCTTGACTGCCCAGCTCCTTGGCAGCCCTGGCTTTCAGGCTTCTAGCACTTCAGCAGGCTGCTAGAAAGCAAAGAACCCCAGGCCTGTGGCTCCTTGGCAGTGAACCTGGGGTTCCAGGCTTGTGGCTTCTCACAGCCTGTAAACCATGGATACCTAGGCTCCCCACCTGGTGGTCTGCTGGGACTCTGGGCAGCTCAGGGGTCTTGGAAATGTTTGTGAAGATCCAAACAAAATACTGTTTCTACTTTTTCAAAACAGACTTTGGAATTCCTTTCCATGAGAAATCGCAAAAATTCATTTATTTTGTTCCATTTTGGATTTTTTTTTTAAATTGGGAATTTCTTGTGGGAACATAATTTGGTTTTCTGGCCAGCTCTAGACAGTAGCTCTTAGGGATGGGCTCAGGCTGATGCTGGAGAAAAGAGAACCAGCAGGGTTTTACACCCTTCATATTACAAACGTTTTTTAAAAAATTATATTACCTCTGTGTTAGCGTGAGTGTATTAAAATGAATGTAATGCTCTTCTTACACTTTCCCACAAGTGTGGACAGAAACAAGTATCAGATCCATATCCCTTTGCCTCCAAAGATTGACCCAACAGTTACTATGATGCAGGTGAGAACCTCCCTTGGCTTATGCTTTTTCAAACTTGCCTAACTTAAAGTGTTGACGTCTTTGGCTGAATTCTGCTGTAGCTCAGTCAGAGAACTAGGCAGACTTGCAATGGCAAGTTCTTCAAATGTGCACGTATCTGTTTGTTATGCAGGTAGAGGAAAAACCTGATGTCACTTACAGCGATGTTGGTGGTTGCAAAGAACAGATTGAAAAGCTGAGAGAGGTGGTTGAAACCCCTTTGCTTCATGTAAGTAACTCATAGAGTGAGACTCAATTTTTTGATATGAAGAAAATCTTGTGACTTGTCATGCCTTTCCAAGTATTGAGGTGTCTGAATGTAAACACCACATCAAATGTAAAAGTAACTTTTCAGTGAAAATGTACTGACTTCTTTTTTTAATTTATTGCAAAACTGATCTGATTTATCACCAATCTGCACATAATGATTCTAACCTCCTGTTTCTTCCTTTCGCAGCCTGAAAGGTTTGTTAACCTTGGGATTGAGCCCCCCAAAGGAGTACTTCTCTTTGGGCCACCTGGTACAGGCAAAACCCTCTGTGCCCGTGCTGTTGCTAACAGGACTGACGCCTGCTTCATCAGAGTGATCGGATCAGAATTGGTGCAGAAATATGTAGGAGAGGTAATACCAAATACTGTGTAAAAGGTGGAGCAAACTGCAGAGGCCAAACATTTAAATAGACATTGCAGCTGAATGTACTAAGTTTCGTAGACTCAAGGAAGCATAGAAACTACCAAACAAATCATTGCAGGTAATAGTCTGACAGCCCTAAAAGAGTGAAATCTCAAAATCTTGGATACTCTACATTGGAAATTTTCAAAAGCATTCACTAGCATTAGGTCAGTGCTGAATGGCTTGAAAATCCCATCTTGAATGATCATTAACTTCTCACAGAAACAACTCAAACCTGTTGTGGCCGCAGACAGTTCTAGTAAATGCAGTAATCTTCAAATTTGTGACACCTCTAGTTTTGATTTTTGTGGTATTGACATAAGCAGGTTGCTGCTCCATATTCTCAAACTCTGCACCAGTTCCTGGCAGCACTGGCTGCATGCCATTATGTAGACTGTGCAAGGGGAAACCAGATAGCTGAGAGGTTTGGCGATGGCATATGATGCCTTTTGCCCCTGGTCATGTTGGCAGCTAAAAGTTAATACCATGTGATAGCTGGTCAGTAGCCTGTATGAAAGAGATGATGGTCTCTGTTCAGTTCTCAGCATGACACTGTCCATCTCAAAAACCACCATGATACCTGGCTCATAGTAGCAGCCAAGAGAGGAGAGAGTTCAAGTTTTATCTATCTGCCCCACCCATAGAGGTGGTCTCTGCAGTTCAGGGTTGACGTGTACGTGGTATAATGGATAGAGCACTGGACTGTGTTCTATTTCTGTTTCTGCCCCTGGTCTGTTGGGTGACCTTGGGGAAGAGGAACCACAGAGAGATGGAATGATTTGCCCATCTGTAAAACTGACATAATGATACTGACCACCTTTGCAAAGCACATTGAAATCTGTGGATGAAAAGCACTATTCAAGAGTGAAGCATTATTGTTGGCAGTTTGTATTAACTGCTGGCTTTAGTTCTAAAATAGCGACCTTCATTTTACAGGGCTGTTTGGTTTGGAAGCTTCCACAAGCGCTAAACTCACAGGAATTTAAAAAAAAAATCATCTGAAATAGCTTTGATTGTTAAATGTTAGTGCTTGTGTGTGAGCCCAGGATAAAGTATCTTCAGGGGCATCTAAACCTGCAAGAGTTCTGCTTGATTTGTGCAAATTAAAAAGTAATTTCATAATTGTAAACTTAGGATCATCACTTGGAAAACTTCACTGTGCTTTAAAATCTTTACTTGAGTCAGCCTGCCTGTAACAAAATCTCATCCTCTCTATTAGGGAGCTCGAATGGTTCGTGAACTCTTTGAAATGGCCAGAACTAAGAAAGCTTGTCTTATATTCTTTGATGAAATTGATGCCATTGGAGGTATGCTTGCAGCATGCACAGTTTTTTATTCTTTATATAGCAAACTTTTAAAAATATTACATGCCATTTCTTTTATTTTATAATTCTCTCTTCACATTATCAGGACTGTTGCAGCCCATAAAGCACAGCTGTGTAAATCACTAAAACTTGGGAAACTGTTATTCCAAGCTCAGTTTAGCGATATTTACTGCAGAGGGAACTATCAAGAAATAGTTAATAAAATCTGAACACATTTAATCCAGAACAGAAGTCATTTATTTCTATAATCAAAATACAAAGTGACTAAATTTAAGGCAGAATTTCTTTCAAATACGGTACAAGCAAGTTGCTGTATAGTTTAATTCCTAAACATTTTTCTTAAATGTTTAACAAAAAATTAAATAATATAAACTTAGCATTTCTTCACTTTTCTGAAATCTGTTTTCCTCAACAAAATCTCTTCCTGTTTATTTGCAAGCTAAAGGGCTATTCACAAAAGCTAATCTTTAATTCTTTAATGATGCTGAACTATTTTGCTTTGGGGAAAATTATATGGATTTTGTAAACCTCAGAAAAGGTTTCTTTATTGAGGATAGCACTACCCATCGCTCTCAAAAAAGGGATACATATATTTTGCCTACTCATCTTCCTCTTAGCTGAAGATGTTGCATTCCAAATAAGGAAGGATAAAACATTTTGTTTTGGTAATTGTCATGAATACATATGCAGCTGTGACAGTTAATATACTATATCCTTCATTTGTCTGAGGGTAAGTGTAGTGGGATTTATCCTCACTAAACAAGTGCCTTTTCTACATCTTGATGTGTAATTGCCTTCTCTCTGCAGGTGCTCGTTTTGATGATGGGGCTGGAGGAGACAATGAAGTGCAGCGTACTATGCTGGAGTTGATCAACCAGCTGGATGGATTTGATCCAAGAGGCAATATTAAAGTGCTGATGGCAACAAACAGACCTGATACTTTAGATCCAGCACTGATGAGGCCCGGGAGACTGGACAGGAAGATTGAATTTAGCTTACCTGATCTTGAGGTTAGAACTGTTTGTTTTCAATGCTAAGCAAAACCGAGAAAAGCAGTAGTTGTTTCAGACTTCAATATTCTGCTACAGTTTAGAGAGAGAGAGAGAGAATACAAGAACCTCTCTAGGAGCTGTACACTTGGAAGTTCATTGAATCAAATGTGGTTTTTTTAAAAGTCCTTCCCTCATACTGCATAAGAGTCCATCCCCATAGGCAAAGCCCTGGAAAGTAGCTATGTTTTGCAGTGTGCTCCTAACTCAACAAATCTAGACTCTTGGACCAAATCAGGAAGTAGGTTGTAAAGTTGTAGCCCTCTTGCACAATGGACCTCTCAATTTTTTTTTTCCTTACAAGGGGAGAGGAGGTTTCTTGTGATGACTTATTGTCAAAGCACTTCTAATTAGTATCTTTACCATGTGCCACCAACTCTTTGCTTTTTATTCCTCAAATATGCCATTCATAAACAGTATTATGGCCTCCTACCAGTAGGTGAAGTAGGAAATAAGTGTCTCCCCCCCTGAAGGGGAGTTCTACTGGCGGAGTACCCTACTTCACATCCTCTCTCCCAGCATGAATTCTTTACTCAGACAGCCTCAAATCTCTGTTTTAGGGACGAACTCACATATTCAAGATTCATGCTCGTTCAATGAGTGTTGAAAGAGACATAAGATTTGAGTTGTTGGCTCGACTGTGTCCTAATAGCACGGGTAAGTTAAGTCCTCTGACTTGTATGCTGTTTCTGTTTTGTGTAAGTGAGTGGTCCCCACACTGTGGGATGTGCCCGCCTGGCAGGTATAGAGGAACATGCGGGAGGTGTGAGGCATGGTCCAGGCCAGTCCCCACCAGGGGTGGGGAGGGAATGTCACATTTCCACTCCGACTCTGCCCCTAGCCCAGGCCCTCGCTCAGCTCTGGTCCCATCGTTTGTTCCCCCCACCAACCCAAGCTCCATGGCTGAGGAAGCCTTAGCTGTGCAATAAAAGTGGGGGGGGGGGCGGCACAACAGGAAAAGTTTGGCATCGCTGGTATAAGTGTTCTGTGTGCAGGTGTTAAATCCATCTGTCCCCTTCTTTGAAAGGTGCTGAAATTCGCAGTGTCTGCACAGAGGCAGGCATGTTTGCCATCAGAGCACGTCGAAAAATCGCTACGGAGAAAGACTTCTTAGAAGCTGTGAACAAAGTCATTAAGTCATATGCAAAATTCAGTGCTACTCCAAGATACATGACTTACAACTAACGTCTTGAAATTGAAGGAAAATACGTTCCTATTGTTAATCTTTCTATGAAACAAAAAGCCTGAGTAACTGTGCAGTGGGTGTTTGCTGTCTTATCTCGGTCTGAGTCTAGAAATAAAATAGAGCAATCCCAAATGACAGGCTGGCAAGTAGTTAATTTTTTCTTTTAACGTGTGTGTTCAGCATTAATGAATTATTGCTGTTGGTAGAAAATGAGGTAAAACTCTGTATGTGACATTCAAACCTGCAAAAACCTGCTACAAACTTAGCAGTGAAATCGATCAGATTAAGTTAAACATGCAATCCAAATTCACTGTTCTAAAACATTTTCTTATCTGTCAAGCTACTGGTTTCTGATGGGGCCATGCCCCCAGTGTGCTAAGCGCTGTACACAAAAAGAAGGCACTCTCCTTGTCCTTACAACTTTAAAAACAAAGTAGCATGGAGGATGCAACATAAAAACATAGTACTATTAAAAGGGAAAACTTTACTTTTCTCTGTATTGTTGGGGTAGCCATTGTTAAATGTGGCGAATGAAAATCAATGAATCTGTTTCTGGTTTACTGTAAGTTCTCAAGTATAGCACTATGGCAGGGTGCAAGCCAAAGCGAACTTTGCTTTTTTTTTTTTCAAAATTTGTTTTATGAAGACACTATTTCACAGAGCTTACATTTTAGCAAGTTTCATCTCAAAATAAACTGACAACTCACTTTTGTTTTTGGACCGTCTTGCTGACAGGGTTAGCAACACAAAGTGGACCAGTGTCCCAGCTTTTAAAGTAAACTCCACTCCAAGGAGCTAGTTTTGGGGCCTACAGCAAAGTCAGAGGTCAACCCTTTCTCAGCAGCTATATTTTTAAAGGGAAAGTCTTAAAACCTGGCTGCTTGCATTAGATGAGGCTGTTTTGAGGGTACTGGAAGAACATCATGTACCCAGACTGCACTTACTCCTCAGCCCTAATGCTGTTGTTGTAGTAATTAGGCTATAGCTGGCCAACTGTGAACTCAATTGTTGAAGGGGGGGTAAAGCCTGAATTAGTTCCAGCCAAAAGGCCTCCTGACATAACTCAAGGACAGAGCTTGCGCTTGACACACAAAAGGAATGTGGGACTAAAAGTCAGTGGACAAAATGAAGAGCTGTAAATGAATTGTTCAGGCCCTTGGTGTAGGATTCTTTACTCTGGGTGACCCACCCCACTTGTGAGCCTCTCCCCTTCCCTTGCTAATTGCATAGCAGTCCTGTGGTGACCTTTTACTGAAAAGTATTAGACAAGGGTTGGATGACTCTCAGTTCATTATTTGGGACAGATGTTTTATAAGCGAAGTATAACCATAACCTAAGCTTACTTTCTAGCCATGCATCTATATTTTCTTAAATTTCTGGTCCAGAATTTCAAAAATTGAGATGTGAGTGCAATCTTGAAAACAGCCCATTTTGCTGACACTAACAACTGAATTTGCAACAAGCTAAAAGTAGAAAAAATATACTGTATGTTGATACAAAAGGACTGTTAGCTAGGTTAAAATTACAAAATTTACTATCACTGGGATAAAAATACTCCCATGCTACATTAATACATTCATTTAAATCTTTTAAACTCCAGCCCTGGTTTCATTGTGATGTATTGCCAGGTGGACCAGAGGCAAGGCACTTATCACCACCTCCTCCTCTGCAAGGAGGAGCATGGCTCATGTACTTCCTCCTCTTCCCTGCAAGTCATTTGTAAGGCCCTAGAGCACAGAACCTTTGTTATGATGGAGCTAAATAAAAGGGTCATTTTATAATTAAGGAACAACTGACACTTGACTATCCTTAAATCAGAAACTCTGTAAGAGTTTTAACAATGCTAGAGTTCAGCTCTAAAAATACTGTAGCAGAGTCAATTCCACTTCAGTTACAGCAATTAAAATTAGAGTGAAATGAGAGTAGGGCATTTTACTTTAAGCAACACCAACATCCTGGTAGGCTTGCATGTGATGTCAGGGAATATTTAAATCTGAACACATTTTCATCTATGTAAGTATATATATTAGGTTTTGCAAAACTTCATGCTACATAGCACTTAAAAGCAGGATCAGGGACAAGCCTGTACGGGCAGCACAATGGTGTAGATGACTGAATAGCTCTCTTCTTCCACAGCTAATGTTTTGGGCCTTGATTACCTGCCTACTGCAGTTTAAGGGACTGCACAGCTGTCTCAAACAGCCTGGTCATACCACACTTAACCAGGTTATCCTCCATCATTTACTAGTTGGTAATAATGTCAAGCCTTCAGGTTACTATTTGCTAGTAGGTTTACTCAATTGTCGCACTGGAATTGGCTAAAAGGAATAGTAACATACTAATTATGAAAAAATAATCCAATATGCTTAAACAATGGGCTCTTGATATGAAATTCAGCCAAAATAGGGACAGAATATTTTGAGAACACAGAGGTCATTGTTGAGACATGTTAGATTTAAAAATAGGACCATGATCTGTATCATACATCTTAAAAAAACAGCAGTTACTAGACACCAGCATGAAATATCACAAATCCAGCTAGCAAATTGGCATAGCTTTGTGCAAGAATCTACTATATATACACCCTGGTATCAGTTTTTGAAAGTGATTAAGAAAACCCATTAATACAGTGGTACACTGCATTGCAGTGGCAATTGCAGAAAATATCTTTTCTGCAAGATCCCACTATGCTGGAAACAGTGTGTGACATATCAATTTGTCCATTTACCTGCACTTCATTTGTTTCAATATTTTATCCAAAGCTAATTAATATGCAGCTTAGTGCAATGCCATCTTTCTAAACTCACCCCCAGCAGGATGCTCTAATATCCCATCCACAGCAAAATACATTATTTTCAATAATGTACATATACATATCTGCATGGTGGTTCAAGTTACAGCTGGATTCAGGTAAGGAAAAGCACAGTTCTAATATTAAGGCGGCAAACTGTTCACTATTCCTGTAGCAAACAAGCTACCCCATCTCTACAGAATATACCTGGAGACGTGACTATAGTCTTAGGCTCTGTTTATACTGTGCAAATTAAGTGTTGGAAGAGGATCTCTTTAGCTGCATAATTCCATGAGTTCAGTTCTCCAAGTGGGACTAGAAGCGACTAACAAGGAAGTCTGAGGCAGTTTGTTGAACAGACCCAACCTTCAGCTGGCAGGAGAGAACAGCATCATGAACACTGTGAAACAGCAAGTCTCTGGTGGTGGATTTTTCAAAAAAATTAAGTCGAGTCAGATCATCCATAACAGGGCCTGTAAAGCAAACATATTAAACTGTAACCATGGCATACACGTCTCACGCCTTGTGTGTTTGGTTAGATTAGGGGGGAGGGAGATAGCTTGTAGCTTTCCCAGCCTCAAGTTCTTCTGTTCAAAAAGGTTGAGACAAAAGATGCAAAGCAAATAATGATATAGCCAAAATATACAAGATTTAAATATACAAGATTTAAACAGTTGAATGTAGTCCTAATTAAAGATGGATTTGTATACTAGCAGTTCTTCATTCAGCCATACTATACTGATGAGCAATCAGAGTGGACAAGGATAAGCTTCCAACTGTCAGAAATTAGAAACATGTACCTGAGTCTCCTCTCACAATAGTGTAACTCCACTGACTATAACAGAGAGTGAGCTAGGCCTGATTCAACAAGGTACTTAAGCATGTGCCTAACTTTAAGCATATCTGAGGTGTCCCATTGACTTCAATGGGACTATTCACATGTTTAGGGCTTGATCCTGCACCATTCAAATCAGTGGGAGCAGGATCAAGCTAAATCAGGATCTTATTCTGTCAACAGTCAAAGACCTAGTGGACTAGGGCCTGACTCTCTTATCAAACCATTTTTAAAAAAAACGTGGAAGGTGCTCAGATCGTACAGTGATGGCTGGCAGTACAAAGTCCATGCATGGATGCCAACCCCCACTTGAATCCCCCCAAAACTCTACAACTTACCACTGCAGCCAGCTATACACACAAAAACACCAATTTCTTCATATTCTTTTAGAACCTGCAAAAGTTTAAATGGAGGTTTAATCTGTAGAAATAGCTTTGTACATATCACAATTTCACTGGTGTGAGAAACTACAAAATGTAGTTTTTAAAAAGGTGTGTTCAGTTGCTAAACTGTTATTTCCCTTTAAAAATGGCTCTTGCACAGCATTATCTTCTGCCTCTTCCACCCCTATAGCTTTTACACACGCACTTTGTAGCTTAACTTGACTTGAGTTGCACAAGATTATTACACATTCCCCAGTATATCAGCAAGAATTTAGCATCAAAGGTGAAAGTTAAAACCTGTCATAATTAGAGTTTGATATAAAATCGTCTTGACTGGCCCTCTTGGTGCCCTAAAAAACCCCATTAAATGTATTGTGGTAGAGAGAACATGAAAGATACCACTTACTGATTTTAACATTTTTGATCCAACTGAATCCATAAAGTTCACTGGTGTAAAGTCCAAAATTATACAGCGAACATCTGTCACTGGCTCCATAAAGTGCTCAAGTTCATCAGGAGTTGTGCCTGGTGCATTAGCATCTGCAGATTTTCCATTTAGGGGTAGCTCATCATTTATTACCTCGTGTTTGACGCTTGTTTCCATGTCATTAGTCTGTGAGAGATGATAAAACCCGGGAGCTTAATGACAAGCAATTTGCAATATCAATTTTTCCACAAGCTTCCTTCAGCCTCTGATGTAGTCTATGGCTTCAAACCACCCACCTACACACACACACACGCACTTTACATTTATACCTGAACTTAGATCTCGCCTCCCACACCCTTCTCTTTATATGCCAATTGTATGTAGTAAGTTCAAGCAGATCTAAGGTGTGACATTGGAGTGAATTACAGTTTTCATTTACATCAGCATTTTCTCATTTCTCTGGCAATGGAAATAGCCACTCTGGCCCAACAATATCATGAACAGCTCACTCTGCTATGACATACGTTTTCAGTAATAAAAATCTCTAGGGCCAAATCTTCAAAAATAAGAGCCTAATCCCATATTTAGGCACCTGACTGATATTCAAAAGCACTCTGCATCTAACAGCTATCACAGAGAATAGGAACGTAAATGTGCATAAGTTTCAGACAGTCTTTGTCAAGACAGTGCTTTTCAGCAGAGCCCGCTTTTTCTGCTAACCAAGTGAATAAGATGGTCTGATGCACAGAAATGGAAATATTTATATTTAACAGGTTATAAATTTGAATTACTTTCAGATTAACCCACATTAGCTCAGATAACCCCAAATATCTCTATTGTGAAATTTCTACACCTTTCTCTAAAGCCTCTGGTCATTGTCAGATGGGATACTGGACTGGCTGGATCTTAGCTCTGATCCAGCACTCCAGTTCCTATGTTCCTAGATCTCACTAAGCCCTATTAGAAAATTCACTAAAACAAGTCATCTGAGTGATACCCCTATTTTGATATAGTTTTCTAACAAAAAACAGTCTGTGCTGCACTCACATTTCTAAGCCTTCCTGTTTCAAGTAACATTCCTGTATGAATGATGCATAAACAGTCAATACAATAAGCTAATTTGCTAGACAAAAAAAATTAGGCAAGTATTTACTGTGGAACTCACAAGCTTCAAGACTGCTTGCTTCTTGCGTTCATTTGTCTGCTTTAGTTCTTTGGCATGCCTTTTCTGGGCTTTTTTCTTTACTGCCAACACAGCACATGGATCAACTCCAGTCTACCACATAAGGAAAGGCATAATCAAATGAAGTTCAGCGTGTTAGGACTATCATTTTACTTAATGAAAAGTCAAATTAATCACCTTAATATAACATGAGCTTACATTAGGCAATTTCCTTAAAGGGGAAATGTACAAAGAAGCAATAATCTTTGGAATCAGCATATTAATACAATGATGCGGTGGAAATTTGAACCACAATCATTTTCTAAATCAGACTGTGACAAGTTTCAACAGAACACTGATTGAGTGTAGAGATTAATAGGGGGAAATGCTTTTGGATATAAATCATCAAGGC
The DNA here is from genome assembly GCF_026122565.2 of Emydura macquarii macquarii. NCBI lineage: Eukaryota > Metazoa > Chordata > Testudines > Chelidae > Emydura > Emydura macquarii. The sequence continues at coordinate 39,129,353 of NW_027132773.1, read as the reverse complement.
CATTTGCTTTGTGAAAACAAGCACCACGCACCTCAACTGTACAAGATTCATCATGGAAGCTACAGAAAAATGTCTGAGATATTCGTATGTGTGTCATTCCCTGCCAATGCAATCGTGTCACCTAAACAGATGTTAATGGTGCTAAACTCCTTCTCACCAACATGATTGCATTCTGGCGGTGAGTGAAGTAACCTGTATATGTAGATAATTTGTATGCAGTGCCCTTCACAGAATCAAACTACAAGTAATTTCATATTCACGCCCTGGGAAAGCCTAGTTCCTATTGGGAGGGAAGAGGCTTTGCCAATGGAGCTGAAAGATGATGCACAAAAGGCTTAACCTTAAAGCATTTCAGAGACCAGTTCACAATTTCAAGAAGGAAGAGGATACTAAGCAATTTGTTTTACTCACCTTTTTCTTCAGTGCACTAGCATACAACTCACTATTGGCAAAATAGAGTGAGGCATTGGCCTGGAATATTTTTATTCCAGGATACTCTTTCACCTAAGGAAGGAAATGTTACAATACATGAAATTAAGTGCTACTTATTCTGGAAGTAAAGCACATATTTATATTTCTGCCACACACATGGTCACAAGGATGATCACAGATATCCATTGCCCACACCAAAGAATACACTTCAAAGCACTATGTATTTCCAGCCACATGTGGACGTCACTGAATGTCACCCATACCAATGGCATTGTTGTTTGTAGAACAGCCACTGAACAGAATGAATGATGGTTAGCATGCTGCAAACAAAGAGAAATATACTCCCACCAGGGCTGCTGGATTGAAAATGAACTAGAACGATCTTCCCATAGTGCTAATTCAATAAAATATTGAGTGAGATCAATATCACATAACATTTACATTTATATTTTTAACCATGAAAGAAAATAATTTAAAACTAAATTACGTATTTGTAGAGTACTCTGATGTTGCTATGAACACGAGGTATTATTTAATATCAGGAAATCATGCAGTTCTAGAAATGCTTATCTTCTCCTTCCTCCCTACAGATTTTATTGATACTTTTTCAATAATTTTTTATTTCTTCCTTTCTTGACCTGCTAGGACATCCTCAGTGACAGAAGTGGAAAACACAGTACCTTGAACTCAGATTTGTAAAGTTTTCAGCACTTTGTTTTTAAATATTCTGACGGATCCCCACGTTTGGTTACTGCTGTGACATTGTTAACAAAATCCCCTTGAAAGAAGATTTACAACTGTTTACATAGGCGCCTGGAAATAAAGGTTACTCACTTGTAATCATTCTTTGAGATGACTCAGCATATTCCCACTTATGGGTAAAGCGCCACCTGGTGCTGCCTAATGGTACAACCCTCTCCAAACAGTGCCCCCTCCTAGATGTTTCCTAATGTTCTGAGGGGAGTCTTTATGAGGGAGTATTTAAAAAACAAACAAACAAACAATGGCATAGCTCAGCAGTTCCCAAACTGTGGGCTGCAACCCAAACAAGGTTGCACCATCAGCATATGGGGTCGCGGGTCCAATGGGCCAGATTCGGTCCACGAGATAATGCTGTCTGCTCCTGAACACATCCAGATCTGCTCCACAAAGGCTGTGCCAGGAGGCCACCACTTTGACCTACAAAATGGCAGATTCCACACAGCGTGACCTCACATGTACGGTGCATGTGATGTCACGCTGTTCGGAGGCCGCCATTTGTGGAGCTGGTCCAGACACACTGGCTGTGTAGACGCCACTTTGTCACTTGCAACATCCAGCTGAAAGACCTGAATCCAGAAGATTGTTGATAAGGCCGTTGCCTTCAGGTAACAGAGCATCCTCTGCTTGAGCTGGTAGGAGCCTGTGCTAGCCTTTTCTGAGATGGGAATCTGCAGTGGCGTGTTAGCTCCTTAAAGCAAGCCCATATCTTCTTTTACGCCACACTGACTACCCTGTTTACATAAAGAATCATTGTGCTGCCCTAGATCACCACACAGGGCCTTCCTAAGTGCTGGGCTCATCTGCTTAACAGTGAGTTCTTCTTTCTCATCTGTGATAAGACTCATTTGTACACAGATTATCTGTTTTGGCCTCCAGCACTGAGTCCAGTGATGCAGTTATTAATGAAAAACAAGAGCGCAAGAAACGTGTTTGCAAATATAACAAGACTTGCTTTGAGTACGGCTTCGCCAGCATTTTTGTCAAGAATAAAGAAAGACCAAAATTAGCTATGTTCTACGATGTTATCTAGTGAAAGCATGAAGCCTAATGAACTTAAACGACATTGGGAGACCCTTCACAAAGAACACACAGGAAAACCAAGGTCATTTTTCCAGCACCGGAAAGAACTTTCACATCAACAAGTGCAACTCAAGAGAGCCATGTCCGTTTGTCACCATGTTCAAAAGGTATCATTCGAGGTGAGTTACCTCGTCGCATAGGCCAAGAAGCCTCACACAACTGGAGAGACTGATTTTGCCAGTTGCAATTGATATGTGTGGGGAAGCCAGGGCAAACTCAAAGCCATATCACTCTCCAACAACAAAGCGAAGGGAAGGATTGAGGTGATAACAGTGGATGAAGAACCCAGATGCTTTTGCTCTTAATGTTGATGTGAGCACCTAGGGTCGTGATGCATATTTCTTGGCTTTTGTGAAATACACATGGGAGGGTGCAATTCTCTAAGACATTCTGTTCTCTCTCTCTTTTCCCAGTGCCAAAATGGCAGAAGGAATGGTTGATATGCTACATCCAAGACAAAAATATCCTATATGATCAGATGGTGGGCTTTTGCGCAGATGGAGCTTTGTCTATGGCAGGTCACAAAGTAGGTCTGCATGCCTTGCTAAAGAAAGTTGCTCCATCCACTGTGTGGACTCACTGCATGATTCACAGAGAACAACTGGCATATAAAGCTCTAAGTCCAGAGCTAGGGGAAGTTTTGCATAGGTCTTATCCATTGTGAACTACATCAAGACTCAGCATCTTTGTACATGTCTGTTGGCAAAACTTTGTGACGTGAATCTCAAAATAGGGTCATGACACATTGTTCCACCCTGAAGCTTGCTAGCTCTCGGGAGAAAAAGTATTGAGATTATTTTTTTAACGGAGAGATGAGCTGCATGCCTATATGCAATGGACTGCAAAAAGAGTGAATTTGTTGATTTTCTATGTGACCAAAGGAAGATGTGCCTTGTTGCCTGGGTCAGACACATTTGGGAAACTGAATGAATTGAATACAGGACTGCAAGGAAAGAACACCCACATCCTTCAGCTGAGTGATCGAATCACATGATTTATGAAGAAAATTGTTTTCTAGAAGAATAATTTATTAAAGACAAACCATGAATCCTTCTTGCAAGTTTGTGAGTTCCTGACTGCCAATGAAATTATTCAGCCTCCAACACAGGTGATAGCTGAACATCTCAGCCAGATGGAGGAATAGCGTGCCTCCATTTCCCTGACTTGAACATGATAAACTATGATTGGGAGCAAAACCCCTTTTACTGCAAGCCTGAGACAGAACCGCAGAGGCCATGTCAGAATTGGATGGATCCAACTAGTCTGATATCTGACACTAACGGTGGCTTCCTTCTCCAAAACCAATACATTTGGAGCCGACATGGCTCTAGGTTCCTTAGTAGGCAGCTGGCCTTTTTTCACCAACAGTGTCTTTGAACCCTTGTTATCTTTGACAGAAGGAACCGGAGCCAACACTGACAAAGATCCCACTGACAAAGATGTCTTGGAACCTTTAGTAGCCTAGAAATACCTGCAGTCTGTTCTCTCTCTCCTTGCATGCTCTGGGCATGACAGAACACTCTGGGAAATAGAACTGCCAGAAGCATGGCCTTACCTTAGACACTGAAGGCACTTAACATGGTTGTCCAATGCCAGGAAGACAGCTGAGCACAAAGCACATTTCTTAAAACCCAGATTCTTCTTTGGCTCCACCATTATGTGGAACCAACCTTACAAGCTATACTGAACTATCTATATTTAAAACTACCTTGTACTAAGAACTATACTAAAGTCAGAACATTCGGAACTGCTCAGGGGAGGAGGAGGAGGAGGAGGAGATGCATATGTGCTCTAACGGGCACTGCTTGAAGAAGGTTCTACTGTTAGGCAGCACTAGATGGCGCGTTACCCGTAAGTGAGAATATGCAGAGCCAATCAAAGAAGAAGCTCCAACACTTTAAAGTGAAATGCTTTGGCGCAAAGCAGAGGTCTCGCATGCCATACCCAGCCAAGCACATGTTTACAACAAAGTTAGAAACCCTGGGGGAGGGAATGCCTAATACATTCACCACTGCAGTGATATGGGGCTGCTCTAGTTTGTCTGGATATAAGCATACCCACAGACACCTTTTTCTTGTCACTTTGTTCAAAGCATAACAATTTCTGGTGGGGACAGTGCTTTAGGATTCCAATATCATTCTTTTCAGTGCAGGTTTGTAGGAGATAGCCACTTAGTGATGCAGGTGTAGGGACCTTTCAAAAGCAGCTTCCCTGATGAGAGCTGGGCAAAGACTGCAAAAAAATCCTGGCCAATGTCTGAATAAAAGACAGTGAATTTGTATCCATAGACTTTGCAACCCCTTTTGCCAACAAAACTATGTTCCTAAGAATGTTTATGAAAAGGAAACAAAAAAAGTGATGCGAGCACTTGTGCAAATACATAAATACTGTACAAGTATTCGCTCCAGGAGTGGTTGTGCAGCCACCATGAAGGTTCTTCGTGAGTTTGGGAGGCATTCAGCAAGAGAAACAGTAATACCATGCAACTTTGGTGACTTCATACAGCATGAACAGCACATTAAGAATAGTAGATATAAAACAGCTTGAGAGTAAGTCAGAGAGTGAAATTATGTTCACAGAAACCATCAATCAAATAATAAATACGTTTATGAAAATAAAGGCCAGTCCTAGATAACTTGAAAACAGAGAGGTGGAGTTCATAGAATATGTTATCTACTGTGACCTACTTGCCCACCTCTACTAAAAAGAGACTAAATTAGATCCTTGGTTTTCATTAATACAGCTAAAGTGACCAGTGTACCTCACCCTGAATGGGTTCATATACAGCTCTGGTATTAGCAATGGTACTTATACAAACCCTAGCATCTTAAACTAAGCAATCAATTAATAGATAAAGTGTTGCATGAATGGAAGATCTCTATTATAGGTGGTCTTTGCTCCAGAACTTTTAATGCAATACAAACCACACCATCCACATGGGAACATGCACATTTATTACAAAGCACTAAAATCTGAAACAAAAGAGTGCGTATTATTAAAGCTAAGTAAGTTTGCTTCCCCACAGTGTAACCTTAGTATTGAAGAATGTAAGAGTGGCGAGTTTCACCGCAGGAGGCTCTCACCACTAAGCATAAAATTAGTATTAAGAACGTTCAGCCATTTCAGGAATCTGACTATCCTCTATACCAGCAATTTAATAATAATAATTTAATACAGGAAAACACATTCCTACCTCTTCATACTCTTTCACGTCACAGTAAATGTCTGTGTTGGGAATTTGACCAAGGATTCTGTACTGTGGACTGGAGAGAAATGGATGCATAAGGTCATAGTATTATAATTCACAGACTAGAGAGGAATGCACATTAAAAAACAGCTTTCAACCTACACCAAATATGGCCACTGTACTTCAGTGCAATATCTGTACAGACTAATCCAAACACACTTTGAGGCAGTTTACAGCAAGAACATAATAAAGGTACCATATGGTGATTAAACCATTAATCAAGCTAAGCCTGTTTTAATAAAAAGGACATTTGGAAAATATCCGTCCTGCCTGATGACTACCAACTGAAGGGCACCATTTGGGTGGGCCAACTGCTGCAACTGGCAAGCAAAAGCTGCAGGGCCAAATTCTCCTCAGGTCTAAGTTGGTGCAGCTTCATTGACTACAAAGGATCTATGCCAGTTCACAACAGCAGAGAATTTGGGCCACAGTTTCAAAGAAGTGTCCCGCTTCGCAGAGGGAAGGGCCTGATTCTGTGAGATGCTGAGCACTCAGCTCACAGGGAATTAACTAACTATATATTACTTGGGTCCAGAATTGACCTACCAACGGGCCAGCATTAACCCAACATTGCCCCCATTGGGACATCTCTCATCAAATGCTAGCACATGACAGTGACTTCTGCTTAATTAGGCCAGTATTAACATAAATTCCACTTCATAGTAACGCACTTGACAAATGGAAGCGATTAAACCAGGCATTAAATAAATGTGAAATTCTGAGCTCTACGGCTTAAATTAAAAATGATCAAATGCAGATTAAAAATGAAACAGAATTTGCATATTCCTGGCATTTTATTTAGAACAGGATTTGTAGACTTTACCTGGTGTCTTTTATGTAAATTCTGTGGTTGAAGCAATGGAATTGCACCCTGAACCAGGATGCTGGGACACCCCCTGGATGACCCAATTAAGCAGATTCTACTGTACTCATGAAATGGGAGTTCTGTTTATTTCTATCCCTTTAATAAAGGAATAAAAACTGTCCCACAAAGCCCTGATTCTGAGAAAGAGAGAGAAAATGTCTGACCTTTGTGTTCTGTAAATAACAGTTACCATTGCAAACGCCACAGCTGTAAGCAAGCCGTAGTCTAGTCCCAGGAAAACAGAGGCCACAAAAGCTACAACCCAGATGGCCTAAACATAAAACAAAAGCTCCACATTAAAGTTAATCAATTGTTTTGTTAACATGACTCAGGCTCACATATATACACCACTACAAGTTCAAGGGGAGGTCAGCTTGTAACATTTCTCCTTGATGTAATGCAATGCAATAACCTCTGAGGCAGACATATTGGAGTGTCTGGGCTGTTTGTTTTATAATTTGACAAGTGAGTTGTAAAAATAGCATTAACTCGTTTTCTCTATAGAACACATTTTACTATGAGCCAGAAATTCAACTTCCTATGAAGCTGGCCCTGTAAAAACAAATAATGCAAGGGGGATTACAAGTAGCTCAATCACATATCAATATTGTATTGAGCAGAAGATGTTGTCATCGGATATTGATTACACAGCAAAATACCAGCAATAATGATGTTTGATATCATCAAACACACCCAAGGAGCAGAATGGCCACAAGAACTCAGCAGAAACATCCCAGTGCAGCCTGCAGGAGGTGATGAACCACGGTGTTCTCCAAGTGGGAGGGAATCACGAAGGGGCAGAAGGACTGAGGAGATTAAACAAAGTGCAGCAGGCTTACAGCTTGTTATGAAAAAAAGGGATCTCCTGCTGCTTGGGGGATGGTAGAGCCTGTGCCTCTCTCTACAGTGACCCAGTGGCATCTCTGAGCCAGCAGGACAAGGGCTCAGCAGTTCCTTGGGTCTCATGTGGCAGTGCAGGTCAGATTGGTTGCACAACTGCTCATCCCTGGTGGTTCCAGGGGGTGAAGGCCGGACCCAGATGACTTCAGGAGTCTCAACCCCAGGGTTACTATGTACATACATGAGTGGTTGCTACCCAGTCTTGTGGCCCCAGCTCCTGCCCAGCTGATAACCAGTGTCTTTGGGTACTTCTATGGTTCAAAATTTTCTCACACACATCTCCACCAGCTCCTTCTACAGATAAGTGAGGCACTACCCCAGCAGCCATGGCTGTAAGCCCCAACAGCGAACCAGGTAACAACATAACCTGCTACCAGAGAATCACAAAGAGTAAATGATGCCTCTTGTGTGTCACTCTTGGCCTTGGCCCACTGTCAGACTAATGATTCCTTGGCAGTAAAGGAGAAGAGAGCAAAGGGATTTGTTTTTCATGTTACTTAAGGACACCTGTAGGATCCAAATGCTTTTTGCATGTTCAGCCAAATCTTTAGCATGTTTTCTGTAACAGTACTGAAAACAGTCCTGCTGCCATGTGGAGCTAAAACTACTTTCAACACCAGCTAAGCGGCTGTTGACAACCATGTCAGCAACAGGTCATTTTCCTAGCATAGCTCGACCCTTATATGGTAACTTTGTCTGATACAACAATACTTTACTTTTGCCTGGAAAGTTTCTACTCTTTTATAGATTCTTGGGGAATGTTGAACTGTAGCTTAAAAAAAAAAGTAGAAAAAACTGAATGTTCATCGTGATGTGCATTATTCACTTACCAGTTCGATCTTACTGGTTCTCCAGAAATGTGTTACATCTCCAAACTGTTTAAACATTCCTTTCAGATTCACCATTACAATCGCAGCTAGCACAGTCTAGAAACAAATTTTATAACATTTTTATTTTACCTTTGAAAACTATGTTGCTCAGAAATAGTTTTCCATTAAAATGATCACATTTATGCACTTGTACCTTTGATGGGAACCAACCAGAAAGCCTATTAAATGCACATTTCCTTAAACAACTACTTTTCAGGTTACCCATTAAAATACTGTGCCTATTAAAACTTTAGGGATTGCACATTATCTTGCATACATTCCACCAAAAATATTTATCTATGAGAATAAAATAAACAAATTCAGTATAAATGTGTGTGCTGAATTATCAGTTCCCTCCCAGTTGATCTATTTCAACAGCCTCTTTCTCCCTTGACATCCCGTTCAAGAATTCTCAGCTCCATACACAGTGCAAGTATTTATTTTAATTTCTCAGGAGAAACAAAATGTCTAACATGGCTAGTATTAAACACAAGATGAGTGTTCTTATTCCTTTGCTATACTCTAATTCCTTTGCTATCTTCTAATTTAACTTATACAAAACCAATGAGCCCACCAACCAAGGGACCAATCCTGCAAGGCTTTGAGTGCCCTCCTCAGTCCCATTGACCTCAGTGGGTGTTAAGGGCAGACAGTGCTTTGCAGGACTGGGCCCTAAGTTGTGTTTACTAATTTAGATACAGATTTTGTGATGGTTAAGCAATGCTAGATGACTTCTGCTCTTACACAAAATATCCATAGGCAAAGTTCTCATACCTGCGGTAGTGGTTCAAAGAGGTAACCAATAGCCACAATGACTAAGAGAACCATGATTGAGGAGAGCGTACCTGCAATCTGAACAAAAAGGTACAAGAAATGACATTTCTGAAGAATAAAAACTGTCCAAGACAACAAGACAAGTGCGAACATTACTGGTTAACCTGCCTTGTGCGTCTTAAAATATTGGAGGTTCAGGTGATTTTCTGATCCCCCTTTCCTGCTCCATTAATTTCATACTGATACATCCTCTGTGCTTCCACTTTGGCCTTGGCCAATACCAATAATCTAAGAATACCATGAGAAATGCTGTTCACTGTCTTTGGACCAAACAGAGGCCAGAAGGCCTGGAAATCTTATAAAGCAATAGGTTCAAATTCTGGAGTCCCAAAAAGTAAATGTTGCCTGGCCTAAGCATTTGGATTGACACACCTGAGTTTTCCCTCCAGTGCTCTCCTGAACAAGACTCCGAGACATTGAGCAGGTTATTGAGAAGGTCTGAAAGAAGGATCCTGTAGAATTACATATTCCCAAGGCAATAAGTTCCTGTTTCATATGAGAAAGCACATCAAAAGAATCATGCAGAACAATTCTACAAACATAGATGGAGGCTACTTCTACATATTACTTTAACAGCTGCTTCTCATTTACATAATTTCCCAAGGCAGCATTATTTCCTGTTCTAGCAGCGCACCAGCTGATTTATATTCAATCATACATTAAATAGAATATTTGGTGGTGTGGAGGAACTGTTTTCCCATCTTTTTACAGCAATGATTCATTGGTTGAATTCTGAAATCTAAAACATATAGAATTATATAAAATTATCCATTTTCAGGCTTAATTTAGGGTTAACTTTATGATTCCAGTATTAAAATTACATGGAACATCATTTTCTGTACTAGTAACTATGCCCATTAACACTAGCCCAGAATTTGGGTCAGGGTCTTTCCGAGTAAAAAGAAAACAAACACAAAACCACAGACTGATGGTCTCAATCCTGCTCCCAACAAAGTCTGTAGTGAAACTCTCATTGTCTTCACTGGGTGCAGGACAGGGCCCATGCTGGTGATTGGTCAAGTCTTTGACTGCTTGCCCAACACAGAAGCCTAGTATTATGCTCTGAAGCTTGCAAAATAGGGGTGGAATCCTGGCCCCAATGAAGTCAGTGGCAAAACTCCCACCAACTTCAACAGGGCCAGAATTTCACTGTAGGATTCTGGGGAACTGTCAGAGGGAGTCAGTTCCACAGGCAGGATGACTGTTCTAAAAGCATCCTCCTACCAGTTCGGAAGATTTTACCATAAGAGCAAGACAGCAAGGGGAAGCAGGCAGATGATAACCCAGGTGAGATTCCATGCAGCATCTCTAAGAGGCTCAGTATTGAAATTTGCAGCCCAGGGGGAGGTGACATAAAGGCCGCTTAAAGCCACCTTTGTGCTCTCCCACCCTGGCTTGCTCTGCAGCTGGAGAGGCCCCCGTATAATTTAGATGGCCCTGGGGGCCTCTCTCAATTACAGAAACCTCCCTGGTCTACTCTATGGGATTCAGCACTGCCCAGAAATTCTGCAGTAGGTGAGGGAGTCCTCAAAGGATGGACTTACACAGCTGTATTTCACAGGGCCTGTGCTAGGGACTGGGGATTTTAGGGTTCCTTTATGCCACTTCAACCCTACTACCAGGTGTACAGAGGCTGGAGTGAGGGTGATGATCTTATCCCCATTGATGAGACACATGATGAGGAATTACAGAACAAACATATGATAGATGTTAGGAACATTGGCAATGCACTACTGGAAAGTGCTTCAGACACTACATTGACAAGCGCGATATAAGAACCTATACAGAATAGAACAGAACATTAGAGGTGATTTTTCAGGTAACTGTGTTATAGATCATTAAGGGCTTGATCCAATGTCCAGTGAAATCAGTGAAAAGACTACCACTGACTTTAGTCGGCATTAGATCAGGTTCTTAAGGTTTACATTTGCAGAGGCCAACATATAAAAAAAAAAAATCCAAAACTAAGTTACCTGATTTCCATCAATAGTGTAGCCATGTTTAAGTGCAAAGATTTTGGCCATTGACACAGCCATGGAAAAGCCAACAATTGCTATTGCTAATGCGTCTATAAACACTGCTGGGATGAGATTTATATCAGGTACTGCTGGTGCAAGTAATCTAGAAGATGAAATGACAAAGAGTTACTATACCAGTACACCCGCCATATTGAAAAAAGTGTAGTCTGAATAAGGATTTGCTTCATTCACTGTCCCTACCCTTTAGGGATATCCCCAACAATATCCACTCCATACGTGTTGGACAGCTTCATTCCAGTTGAAACTCCAGTAGCTATTATTACCTAAAAACAGACACGTAAACTTGTTTAGAAGGCCACAGATTATTTAGGTGCAAGCACACACATTTGAAAAAACAGGCTGAAAAGAGAGAGCGAGCGATCTGAGGGGATAATGTTGGTTAGAACCAATACCAAGAGCGGATATTAAGGGGATGGGATGTAAATGATTAGTCCATTAACTTCCCAACGTCCACAGAACCATGGAGCAAAAGGAAATTATTCCCTCCGCCCCATATCCTCTTCATTAAGCTGCTGTCTTTACACAGAATTGAAGTGGAGCATTGAGAGGCACAGTCTCACATCTCTCAGTCAGATTGCCACTGCTTACCCAAACCCTGGACATTGCTCATGAACCCTAACATGCTGAAGAAAAAAAAAATACCCAAGGAGACACTAACAAGATGAATACTATTACTTCGCACTTACAAAGCACTTGCCATCATACAACTCAGAACACTTTGTAAAGGTAGCTAAGCCTTATTACTCCCATTTTACATCTAAGGGCCTCAACGTTAAACACAGGCTGTCCCTGAAACAACCTAATGAAAGAACGTGGCTGGAATCAATCCCATATGCGATTCTCATCAAGAGGGGGAGGTGCTTTGGTCCTGATGGGAATGATATTTTGAACCATTAATGTAGAATATAGTATTTTTTTGGTAAAACTAGACAGTAAGGGTACCTATATAAATTACATAAATTACTGCAACATTGAAGTCAACGTCAAATCCAAGACTTCATTGCAAATCTGCATGGTCAAAATCACCCTTCTGATGACAGTCTAATGTTTAACTCCTACTAACTCAAGGAAGTTTTTTCTGTACTGTTCATACATTGCTGCCTTTGGAATCTCCAGACATACCTTTATGTAAGAGTCCTAGATGATTTTAATAGGTATTAAATCAGTACGTTTCTATAGAAATTACTCTAAATACCTACAGGATTTAATAGAGAATGAAATCTTTTCTATATGCTTTTGAGAACCATCCTATAGAATCTAAAGCAGGGATATTCTTCACTATTAAATTCTACAGGACTTTTCTATGTATGCTTCACACATGCTAAATATTCTGTGTACATGCACAATATATACAGCTATTCACAACTAACTTACCACAATAATCTCCATAGGAATAGGAACTGGCAGTTTCTTCTTAAATCGGTCATTAATTTCCTTGCCACTCAGCAGCAAAACAATGCATGTTAATCCAACAACCAAGGTTGCAATGTTGGTTTTTGTGATATTTGAAAATACAGCAATTAAACTCTGCAACATAATAAAATGCTGATAATTATTCTATGATGATTTTATTTGTCCAAATATATTTGTATTCAGTTGCTTATTAGTCACTTAATAGTAAGCTGCCTTGGAAAGATGTGTGTTACCCTCTAGGTTTTTGCTAATCATCAGAGTATGAAAGCACCTTACAAACTGCAGAGGAAATATATAGGATCTCCTCTACCTAAGATTATTTTTTACTCTAGCAGTAAATATCTAAGTAAGGGGAGTACGTTATTAGAGTAAGTGCTGGCCCAAATACGGAACATATTAAACTCGTTTTGTAGCATTAGTGTACACCTTTTTATGGCCAAAACATGCAATACCAGAGTTTGTCCAGAACTGAGCAAGAACTTTGAGCAAAGGCTTTATCAGAATGAAAAAATAAATCTAAACACCTAGTTAAACCATACTTCAATAGCCTGAAGTAGTCTCTATCAAGTCAAATCTGTTTAAAGCTGCATAAACAGTTTTAAAGCTGCTGGATAAGGCCAGTGAGGTTACCATGGCAATGGATTCTTTTTGGTTGGCTGATGATAATCTTCCAAAACTGCTGCTGAATTGATCAAAAAACTAAAAGTTATTTTAAGTTAAAAACGTCTTAAAAGGAAGTGTTGCCTTGTAGCATTAATAGAAGTGGTTATAAAGAAAAACCCATAAGGAACACAAATCCCAAGCCTTGCTTCAGGCAGTCACATAATTATAAAAGGGGATACCATGAAGTTACACACTGTGCTTTGAAAATATTATCCTTTTCCTCCTAACTGCTTTAAGTGCTAATCCCCTGGGACTTTTTGATAGGTCACTTAAGCAGTAAAGTTGGGAAGTTATCTGTCACATCCCTGGTTTCTGGAAGGCTGATTACATTTATACAAATAGATGATTAAATCTATCTTAGGTTTTCTATAGCTCATTTTACCATTGTTGTTTTTAAGTGCTGCAACTTTTCTACTGGTGAGCCATCAACCAATCCAAAGGATTGGGTCTCCTCAGAGATCACAGGCCTCCAGCATTCCTCCACTCAGATTTCCTTGCTCTAGTCATAAAAGGAAGATACAGATTTACAACAAAATCTGGTTTTCCAAACTAGTGGGAGAGATGGATTTTAGTATGTTTCAATTATCTCATGTTTCAATTTCATGAGAACAGAAAAGGGCACCATGATGTGCAACATGCACACAGAAATACAGCTGATAAGTCTAAATGAGAATGTCCCTTTAATAAACAATGTATAACTCAGCACACATAATATCTGATTTTTCAAAGCTCAGTGGTGTCAGCTTTTCAGATCCATGCACAATGGCTTAGCATATACTTAAAGTTACAATAATTAAATCAGAGCTTTTGAATATTATCTAACTGGAGTGCTGTGTCTGAGAGACATGTGGAGTCTGGAGAAGATGACCAGGATAAATCATTCATGTGTAGCACACAGGTAGTACAAAGTGGGAAATGATTGCCTAGGAAAGAGTACTGTGGAAAGGGATCTGGGGAGGTCATAGTGGCTCACTAACTAAATATGAATCAACAGTGTCACACGGGGGGGGGGGGGGAGAGGGGGAAGCAATCATAATTCTGGGATGTATTAACAGGAGTGTTGTAAGCAAGACGAGAAGTAATTCTTCTGCTATACTCTGCCCTGATAAGGCCTCAACTGGAGTATTGTGTCCAGGTCTGGGCACCAGACTTCAGTAAAGATGTGGACAAAATTGGAGAAAATCTAGAGAAAAGTACCAAAAATGACTAAAGGTCTAGAGAACATGACCTATGATGAAAGGTTGAAAAAAATTGAGTTTCTTTAGTCTGGAGAAGAGAAGACTTGGTAACAGTTTTCAAGTACATAAAAAACTGTTGTAAGAAAGAGGGAGAAAAATTGTTCTCGTTAACCTCTGAGGATAGGACAAGAAGCAATGGGCTTAAATTGCAGCAAGGGAGGTTTAGGCTAGACATTAGGAAAAACTGTCAGGGTAGTTAAGCACTGGAATAAATTGTCTAGGGAGGTTGTGGAATCTCGGTCACTGGAGATTTTTAAGAGCAGGTTAGACACACACTTGTCAGGGATGGTCTAGATAATACTTAGTCCTGTCTTGAGTGCAGGGGACTGGACTAGAAGCTCTCTCGAGGTCCCTTCCAGACTTACACTTCTATGAATCTATGATAAATGGGTATTCTTAATTACCTCTATTAAGGCATAGCTTCTGTAATAAATAAATACCATTGATGTAGTGCCTTTCACCTCAAAAAGATCTCAAATACCTTCCATTTTCCACTGGTGAAATACAGAGCTCTGTTGTGACACAAAGCAACTGTTAAATAGTGCCCAGAATAGTATACAACAGTTTGGGACAGGAAGTGAAGAACATAGCATTCTCTGGAAACTCTATATGGAATTCAGATAGGCAGTAAGTAATGACCAGAACTGGATCATGGCCAGCATACTGGAGCTAGCATCTCTACTTTTACAAGGATGTGCCATCAGATCTTTAATGATCAGAGATGGTCAAAATCCTAGTTTTACATTTAATCTGAAGGACAGTATCTCCAACAGCACAGTGATCTCTACTTAGCACCATGAGGAAGCATTGGTAGTAGACACACAGCGAAGGGAATAATCTACCGGATCACTAATACCACTTCCTGAAACATCCTGGGATTTCCCTATAGTTCTCACACCCAATTACTGGCTCAAACCCTGATTAGCTATGAAATCTGATTCAAATCACAGCTGGAGATAAGGTAGGACACTGAACAATCAGACATTTCATGCTCATTTCAGAACATTGGATGGTTTAGTTTTTATTTAGTACTTAAACACAGTGTTTTTTAAATTGTTTTTAAAGCCATCCTTGGGAAAAGCCTGATCCCTGGTCCAGCATGCATGCTTTTAAGATAGTTACTTACATATACAACTGAAAGGGCTCCACTGTAACGTTTTGTCTTGATTCCAAGCAGATACTTTAACTGGGAGGTAAAGACATGAACTGCTGCTGCAGTAGTGAACCCTCTTACCAGTGGCTCTGTTAAATAGATGGCTACAAAACCAAACCGAAGGAGACCTAAAGACAACTAATGAACAAAAGAGTCAGATTATGCGATTCACCAGTGCACACAGCTGTAACTTGAAAGTCAGCACTGTAGAGAATATAGAGAAGATCAGACCCCTGCCAACCCCAACATAAAGCAAACCAGAGACAGTCCAAGCAAATCTGGGCTACCCCTCAAAACCGATTCTACTTCCACCTTTCTGCAGGAATAAAGGTTCAGTGAGCAATCTTCTCACTGACCCAGGCCAGTCTGAGGGGTTCAGTGCCACCAAGGCTAGGGTGGAGGGGTTGTATAGGTCATGCATATAGACCTAGTATCCTATGGCTTAGCAAGGGCTTTAGAAGAATTTCCTGTGAGACCAGAGGTGGGAGGTTTCCTGTGAGACCAGAGGTGGGAGTAGTGAAGAAGGAAAAGGCGATCTCTGATGTGCTCCAGCCAAAGCTGAGATGTCAAGAGAAATGCCCTGTTTCCAAGTTCGCCCCCTTAATCTTAGGTACATTATTAGCATGAAGCAGCTCATATCCCAGAGAACGATATTGGAACATGAGCACTAGCGTTTTACTGTGGCGTGAGGGCAGCCTCCATAACCTGGGACCCCCTACCACTGCAAGTTTGAGAGAATTGCCCAATCTTGGCCTGCAGCAAGCCACAAGGAGTTACCTGTATGATCCCTGAAAGCAAGGTGACGGCCACAGCTACTTTTACCCTCATGGCATCTCTGGCTTTATAGTTTTCAAGGAGATCAGTGCTATTGGTGGAATTCGATTCCATAATATTAAACATTTCATCAGGAGCTTCTCTGACAGCAACTCCACCAATCATCAGACTAATCACTGCAAACGTGCCTGAAAGAAAAGACAGAGAAAAATAGGTTCAAATTCTGCATGTCATTTAGGACAAACTTTTACTTTGTTTTTACTAGGGTTCCTTATACAATGGATTATCTCATGTATGTACACTTTTGTGGAATTAAACATTTGTCTCTGAACTATTTTAGAGTTTTCAATCGACAAGTTGCATTTTTAGTAGTGAAATTTGCCCTTGTACTCAGCACCAATACAGTGGTTTATACACTGAATAAACACTCCTGTGGCAGGTAAATATAATTATGTTATAGATGCATAGAAATTAAATAAACGTATCCAAGACTACATAGCTAGTTGGCAGCAAAGCTGGAATTTCTGGTACTCATGCCCGTGCCCACTCCACTAGATGCTGCTGCTTTTATTCCTTCCTAAGAAGATCAGATAAGATGGCAACAAACAGCCTGATAGCACTGAGACTGTGGAAAGCATTTACTAAGAATTTCAAGTTTAATGAAGACGAGAAACACAAAACTTTCTGATTATTATTTATTCGTTTTTACAAAGTAATATTTGAAAAGAAAACACTTCAATTGTTCATTAAGAGAGATACCTATTGATATGTGTCTGGATGTCCCAAAAAAAGTATATAGAAAAACAGGATAAAATGAAGAATACAGGCCAAATACCGGGGGAACAGCTGCCAGCAAAGCATAGGCTAACCCTAGAAAATACAATCAGAGAGACAGGGAGCCATGTTAGGAAAAAACTGAAAGGTCTTGTTTCAAGATAAAAACCATGTCAACACCTTTATGATGTAAGAATTATTCAAATAAATGTAACAAACACTCCTTATCACATGTTCAAATAGACACAAGGAAAGCATGTTCTTCAAATGCACATTTCAATTTAGGGCCAGATCCCACAACCGTGAGTGATTCCCATGGAAGAAACCAAGAAGCCTGTAATTACAGGCTTTGGGGAGTGGTAGGTGTTTTTTAATGGACCATGCCTTCAACCATCACTCCCCCAAGAAGCTTTGTAGATTAATACGACAAAACACTCGGATTTACCAGCTGAAGCACCCCACATTCGCTTTCCTTCCTTTGCCAAATACAATCTGTGTGCCAGTCTTTACTGAGACACTCAGTACTCACTCAGACAACCACACTGAGATCACTGGGGTTGCACCCTGGTGCAAGTCAGCACAAATTTAGCTCAAATGTAAAATACAAGGGAAGGACCAAGATGTAATCCCTTGATCTTATCACTGCCACTAGTAAATCAATCAAGTAAAAGAACAAAAGAGTCTGTTCTGTTGGCAAAGGAAAAGATCAGGAGTGGTTCTCAGGAGCACTTGCAAATGCAAAGGGAAAGAATCATATTTTAAAAAAAGGAAGACACAAAATGAAGGGCAAAGTTCACTGCTGCTCACCTATAAAGCATGTGGCAATAACTATTATGAGATAAGGCTGCTGCAGGTTGTGCTTCCAACACATAACAGACATGTAATGCCTTTGGCTGGAATATCTGAATACTTAGTCCAGCTAGTGTCTAATTTAAAGTATTTTGAACGTTAATTAAATATAAGTAAAGCTTCAGATTTTATTTGATATGCTAAACATAAAAATAAGAAGTCTGCACCCAATATAAAAATCTTTAAGTTAAATTGAGAAATGCATAAAACTAATAGACTGCTCACCTGGAAAAGAAATAAAAGCCTCTCTCACAGGTATCCGTATATAGTATCTGACATACAGATATTACATACCAGTGATGACACCTGTAAAAGCCTAAGACATAGCTGACTCTTTTTACTCAATCTTAGACTTGTCTGTGTTCAAAGAGGAGAGCTAGATCTGGCCGTGTGATCTCAAACCAAAGACAAGGGAACTCACTAATACTTGCTAATAATATTAACAGTAGAAGTAATATTGCAGTAGTGCCCAAAGTGCCGACCAGGGTCCCATTTGGCTGGGCTCTGCACAAGCACACTTACACAAAAGTTTACACTAGACTTTCCTGGGAAGTCTCCCACTGCAGCAATCCTACGGTTGTCAGTAATCATCTGCATACTAGCATAGACAGTGGGTTAGCATTTTTATTTCTAAGCAGGCCTGGAAGACTTGGTGCTAAAATGCTGGTGGTCACCTGCGCCCAGGCTACATGAGTGTTCCCATTGGTGGTGAAGCACCAGTGCTAGTGTAACAATGAGTACGGACTTCCCCACTCCAAAAAATACTTCTAGTGTGGACAAAACATGGTGCCTGCCCCAAAGACTTTATTCCACTTGCAGGGAAGTGGAGTAAGACCTCCAAGTTGTTTCAGTGCATTTCAGTGATTTTCACTCCTATCATCAAGCTTCTCTCCACTAATCTCCATGAAACATAGGAATCACCGCCTATTACTCTAAACTGACTGAGCGGGGTAGAAGAAAAGAAGTCACCATTATGTCATGCAGGGAAAGGTAAGGACCGATCTCTGGCTCCTGATCTTCCTGAAGTTGCTATAAGCAGAGGAGTTAAGCCAATCTTGCACCCTACTGGCACTCCAGAGGTGCTCTAAAGTGCCAGTGACCTGTACAACTGCAGGGAACAAGAGTGGACCTGCCACTGCTCTTGGGATGAATAGGTGAGAAGGGAGTAATAATTGAGATCTTCAATTAATATGGTATTTAAGTACATGTCTACCTTCAAGGCAGGTGAGTCTGGTTGTTCTTCTAAACAGATCCGCTCTAGAAACTATCCTGGGGAAGTTCCATGGCCTGTGTTATACAGGAGATCAGACTAGATGATCACAATGGCCCCTTCTGGCCTTGGAAACTGTGAATCAGGGCCAAGTACTTTGGGCTGCGTGTTCAGAGGAGAGGATTTCTCTGTGTACCACTAGCTAACAAGATGTACAAGAACACTTTAAATGACACCCTTTTCAACATGTTGCACTGAATTATTCATGTGTTATCTCCATGTGGATGTGTGCAAAGCAAAGTCCATTATTGTGAAGCATTAACAAACAATCATTCAGGAAATCACTGCCACAAGAAGGCACATACGACAGACTAGGAAGATAATAAAATTACAGACAGTTCTACTCACCTTGAGGAAGCTGCATAACTCCAGTACTTATACCTGAGACTATGTCTCCTAACAAATACGCCTTCACAGGATAACGGGGTAGCCATTTTAAAATTGGTAAAAAACTGTAGAGATGAGACTTGGCTTTCTTGGAAGAACAACTGCAAATACAAAAAGGAAAAGAAGTGAGATCATAGCAGAGGGAAATTAAAAAGATTATAGAGCCCATTCCCTTGTTATTATGTTTTTGCAGACCACAGCTTTTGGTTTGTTTGTTTTTAGAGTGAGAGAGAGAAAATGAATTACCAGGTATACAGATTAAGTAAAAATTCATAAGGTTCTAGCAGATATAATATACACATAACCCATACCGACAAGAACGTGCTATCTTCTGGCTAAGAGGTTGAGGTGTCTTTTCCTTCTTGTGCAGCTGTCCTTGTAAGAATTCTTGATTATATACTGGTCTCTCCACACAGTACATCTGGGTTTGCACAGGGTACTCTTCATGTTCTTGAACATGTTCCATAGTACATTTCAATTATCAGGAACAGAAGAAGAGCCACTCCAAAGTCTTTACCAAAAATCCTAGACACACACAAATATACAGTTTAGCTTGTTATTGTTATTTCTTGAATATCAAGTTTGGGGTTTCCTTCCAAGATGCTTTAAGGACCTCAGTTTGACTACTCAGATACTACGGTGATGAGTGCTCTAATAAATGCAATGATCAGACAGCTGGCAACTGTAAAAATCACAGTTGTGATTTTTATTTGCATAAGTGAACATTTATACATTTCTCTTTCAGGTAAAAATTTCCTGCATCAATTATTCTGCAAGTAAGAAAACTCAAAATTAAACACAAAGGGTTAAATTCACTTTCATCTATTCTTCCCCTTTCCCTCGCCACAGTCTTTCTAAATAAGATTGCAACATTTTAGGGAGATGGTGTTATTTCTGCATTATTTCCTGCTACCTCTCCTTATAAACTGTTAATAGGACTGAGAGCGGAAACTCAAATACAGACTCCCCTTTTAAATTCAGAAATTCACTTCCCTTTACTCCAGGCAGTCACAGTCACTTTCCTTGCCTGTCCATCTGCCTCCTCCCCCTAAAAATTTACACTATCTTATTTCAGCTAGTCTGACAATACTACCTCTCAGGCAAGTAGGGGATGGAAGTAGGCACAATCCCCATTAATTTCAAAAGGTTAATCTCTCAATGCATGTGCCAGGTATTATTATTATTTATTCCCAGTCTTGTACTCACTAAGATCAATGGGAGCCAATGTTCAACAACAAAAAGTGTCTTCAACAAGCTAAAAAACTATCTGACTGCTGAGCTTCTTAACACCTTACAGGCATACAGTGCTCACCCTGTTTGTTGCTCTGCAAAGCTGTTTGTACGAACATGGGGAAAAAGAAATGCCGTCCCTCTCAATTATGCGCAATAAGACAGGGCCATTAAACTATTAAGTAAATAGGAGCTGGCTAATGTTAACATGTGAGATTGCAGAAAGGGAACTTGGAGGGGCAAGATAAGGCCTAAAAAAGCAGTACATTTTTGACATATTGACTTTTAAAGTAAACAGCATGCATCTGCTTCACCTCAGTAACCTGAAAGTTGAAGAGAAAGGATAGCACCGAGTGCCATGAATGATGAAATGTTACAACCTGTTTAGGCTAGATTGCCTGGTTTGGCCAAGCTGTACCACTAAAGTCAATGAATAATCATCTCATGCTTCAAGTTAAATTGTGCTTAAGTGTTTTGCTGTATCAAAGTGTGCATGCATAGACATTAAACAATTTACCAGCTAGACATGCAGATAAAGCTAACAAGGATTTGATTCACTGGATCAGACCATTGGTCCATCCAGTCCAGCACCAAGCCTCCATCAGTGCAGCTCAACATGGATGCAGGTGTCTTCCACCTGGAGCTCATTTCAGGCTTACTCCATAGTTCTCTACAGTGAAATAACTCTAGTTCTGTGGTTCCCAACCTTTTGGGTAAAGTGCCACAGATATCATTTACACAACCCTGAAAGGCCACCAGTCTCCACCAGCAGGCCCTCCCCCACCCCTGCAGCCAGACAGAAGGAATTCAGCAAGGAGGCTGCCTCCCCGCTCATCTCCTGTCTCCCTCACTACTGCAGGGAAACCGCACACATCCTGCAGCCCTGTGCACTCCACCTGGGTCCCTAGGCAGTGGCTCCCTTCTGCAGCCAGAGGGATGGAAGATCAGTGTTCCCCTCCCTCTGGCTCCAGCAGGGACCCCAGCACCTAGGGACCCAGGCAGAACACCTGTGCTGTGCTCCCTGCTACAGCCAGAGGGAGGGAAGCACAGCAAGGAGCCTGCGCCGGTCTTTTAGCCCTGTGGAAACAAGCTCCACCTGGGTCCTTAGGCAGCAATTCCCTTCTATAGCCAGCAGGAGGGGAACTGCGGGACACTTTGAAAGCTGCCACGGGCTACTTTTGGGCCCCGGGTTACAGGTTGGGAACCACTGCTCTAGTTTAAACTGTAGGAGAGTAAAGAGGTAGAAGCTGAACAAATAGCCATGCCTAAATTACAGGGAAAGGGGCAAGGCAAGGGCAAATCTTGTTTCTGTGAATTTTAGTTAGAGTCTGTTATCTCTCTTCTTCTCCTCCCTTCCTGGCCATCTGCGCAGGAGATAAGTTTATCGGCATTCCTGTGCAAGGTCTTTGGGTGGGAAGAAAGCATTATCTTCCTTCTCCCCCTGGCATGCCTTTACCTCAAAGAATGTTAGTGTAAAATTTATAGGTTTTAAGGTGATGTGCCTGACCTCTGTATGGTAACCCTGTAAACAACAAACAGGGGCGGGTATAATTATATTCATTATGTATCTGTTAATATTCATTTTATAGGTGTCAATGTAACCAAATAAGGGTCTATGGGGAGTCGCTGGAAATGTATATATTTACATACCGTTATGGATAAAAGAATTGTAAAGTAACCCCCTCGTTGCTCACTCGCAGCATTGAGGTGGAACGAGCAGGCAATAAAGGGTTCCGTCTCTCCAATCCACCCCCGGGACAACCTGTTTGATTATTTTTAACATCTGGCGTCACAAACAGGATCCCAGGGTAGAGAAGTGCCTGATTACCATTCCTCGCCATAGATATGGGTATGTTGGATGAGCCCTTTACAGTAACCACGGTTAGGGAATATATTAATAAATTGGTGGGAAAATGGGGGGGACCATACGCAGGGGCCCCCAGGACTGGCCAGCCATCCAGGGGTGGGCGGAAGCCTCCCTCATGTCGAGGTCTTCCCAGGATAAAAGAAAGGCTATTTTGCTGCAAGCCCTTTGTGAGGGTTTGTCTGGGTTATGGGAGGAAAATGTGACTCTTAAGAGCAAGGTTGACACCTTGCAACAAATCATGGAGGATCAGTGAACAATTAATCATCATAGTGTGCTTGCGATTAGAATGGCTGAAAGCCATATGGAAGAGTTTAACCGCCTTACATCAGAGAACCTGGCCCTGAAGTGTCAAGTGGACGCCTTAAAGCAAACTTCTGTTGCCCCATCCTCTGTTTATCCTCCCCTTCCGTCTGGTCCCTCTGCCCCCCCAGCCTA
Organism: Emydura macquarii macquarii; assembly: GCF_026122565.2. Lineage (NCBI taxonomy): Eukaryota > Metazoa > Chordata > Testudines > Chelidae > Emydura > Emydura macquarii. The sequence goes on along the minus strand of NW_027132773.1, from coordinate 39,106,272 downwards.
TGAGGATAAACTCAATCCCAATGACCCTAATGCTATTTGTCCTATTGAGACTTGGACAGTTGTCCGTGTTCCCAATGCCCCTCCTGACGCAGATCTTATCCGTCGGTCTAGTATCCAAATTCCTGCTGGCCCCCGCCAGGAAGGAGAAGAGGGCCCCACTGTGCGTCATGAAGTTACACTCACCTCTTTGACAGACAGTGACCGTGAAAGTTTGTATAGAGAACTGGGTCCCCTGCCACGGGAGTGGAATTTATTTTTGCAATGGTTAGCATGGATAGAGAGTTGGTTGATCAGTTATACTGGGCAAGATTTAGAGCTAGCCTGGGAAACCCTTTTAGGCCCCCTGGCAGCAGCTGTGGGTCTCCAGGGCAAGAATTATCAAAATCTCATGCTGGATATGGCTAGAATTTTATTTGGGGTGTACTCACAATTGGCAGGTCTGGTGAAACTCACCCCACTCCCCGGGGAGTATCCCCAAGTTGCTATACAACGCATTCAAGTATGGATCCGTGCCTTTGAGGATCCTCTCCCAGAGTGGTGGCAAATGCCTCCTGGTGTGGGTTTCAGTATGTCTTTGCTGGACTCTCGGCTTCAGTGCCTAAGCCCACCAGTTCGCGACTGGCTTGAGCTACAGACGGGACCCTTTAGTGCTGACAGCCTAGTTTTGCTGGTGGAAAAGGCTTCCACCGATATGCGCCAGCACAGTAATGCTCAAAACACCCCTGTTGAGCCTGATGGACTCTCCGGCAAGGGCACTGCTGCTCAAATCCATCGGCTGGAGGAGTGCCTTGATGCCCTCCTTAGGGATCGTGGGCCAAAGCCCCAGGGGTCCCAGTCTGGCCCTTCGACCTCCCTGAACCCCAAGGCTGGCCCTGCAATAAACACAGGAGACTGGCCGTGCTCGGGATGCCAAGCTAATAATTTTGCCCACAGGGGTGTGTGCTATAAATGCGGACAGGCCTGGCTCCCAGGGGTGGCTGCTATTGACTAGGGAAGCCGTCAGGCCGGTCCACGGAGCTGGCCCCTGTCCATGGATCAGTTCGGCCACCCGGTAATCCAGGGGCGGGTAAACGGTGGGCCTGAGGGGGAATACCTTTTGGATTCCGGATGAAGTTTAAATTTGGCAAATGGCCCTGCCTCAAAACGGGGACAGCCAATCTCATTTGAGGGAACTATGGGAGGTCAAAATTGGGGAGTCGAACAAACTGGAGTACTCCACCCTGCCCAGGGAGAATCCTTTGATGCTGCCCCGTGGGTCATTGAACCCAATATCCAACTAAACATAATAGGGGTGCCAAGTTTAAAACATGCGATTATTGATTTGTGTAATTGCCAGCTGTGGTCTATCCCTAATGGACAGGGCTAAGTAATCCCCATGGGACTGGTAAGCAGTGTAGCAAAAGGACCTAAGCAAGGGTTTTTTCCCTCTGGCTGGGAGGATTTAACTGCATGGGCAGCTGATAGTCTGGATGCTGGGCAGCCTAGTTTTGCTGGTGGAAAAGGCTTCCACCTATATGCGCCAGCACAGTAATGCTCAAAACACCCCTGTTGAGCCTGATGGACCCTCCGGCAAGGGCACTGCTGCTCAAATCCGTCGGCTGGAGGAGCACCTTGATGCCCTCCTTAGGGATCGCGGGCCAAAGCATAAAAGGTGGGGGTCACCTCCGGCAGTCAAGCAGTATCCCATTCCCCGAGCAGCAATCCCAGCCCTCTCTCTTACTATAAAAACCCTGGAACAGCGAGGACTCATTGAGCCCGCAGCCTCCTGTGCCAATGCCCTGGTCTGGCCCGTATATAAGCCGGATGGCTCCTGGAGATTAACCATTGACTATCAGGAATTAAATTGGGTTACCCCTCTGGTAGCCTGCCTCCCTGAAATGATTGCCCACATCCAACTGGGGGACCGGTGGTTTTCTGTACTAGATGTCTCGAATGGATTTTGGTCCATTCCCCTTGCCCAGGGTAGTCGTTGGAAAAATGCCTTTACCTGGCAGGGTTCTCAATTCCAGTTGTGCATCTTACCCCAGGGTTACTGTAATGCTCCCACCCTGTTTCAAAGGGAGCTCAAGCGAGTTCTGGAGGCACTAGGACCTGTGAGCCAGCAGTGAATTCAGTATGTAGATGATACTGTTATTCGGGGGAGGGAGCGGGAAGAAGTTGCCTCAGACACTCAGGAAATTGTTCAGGGTCTGGGGAAGGCAGGATTAAAACTAAATGGAAGGAAAGTTCAGCTGGCTCAGACTTCAGTAACTTTTCTAGGGGTAACTATTGAACCAGGCAGGCAGTCCATTGACTCAAATAGGGTGGCAGTGATTGCCCAACTGCCCCGAACCACAGATACAAAAGCTCTAGCCTCATTCATTGGGCTAACTGGGTTCTGCCGAGAATTCATCCCTCGCTGCAGTACCCTGCTGCGACCCTTACAAGCCCTGCTCCGAGCCCCAGACTGGGAGTGGACCCCCGAGTGCGAAAAAGCCTTCACGACATTAAAGCAGCACATTGCCTCTGCCCCCAGCTTGGCCAGCCCTGACCCCGAAAAATCTTTTATTCTGTACCCAGAAGTTTTTGGGGAAGAAATTGGGGTGGTGGCATGTCAGCAGTCAGGATCTGATCTGCGACCGGTGGCATTTGCCTGCCGCCGCTTGTAAGCTGTGGAAAGCAAGCATGGTCCCTGTGAAAATAGGGTGTTAGCCTGCTACTGGGCTCTTCAAAAACTAAAATACGTAATCGGGGAGGAAAAGTCATCCTGTGAAGCTTTCACACTCCAGGGCAATTAATATGCTCTGGTGACCTACAAAGGGGCGGGGGTGTAACTGACACACAGATTGGTTGGTGGGCTATTGCTCTGGAAAACAGTCAAATTAAGCAGCAACACTTAAAAAATCCAGAACATCGGGTCACAGGATTATTGATCAAGGGAGTATCCCACATCTGTAAAATTCCAGAAACCCCAAAGGTTACCTGCTGGTTCCAGCCCTGTCCCCTGATCAGGTTAAAAGCAGGGATGAGCTCTGGTTCATTGATGGTAGTTGCCACCTCAGCCCTGCTGGGAAGCGAGTTACTGGAATAGGTATAGTCAGCCCTCGGCAAAGCTGGTCGTATGCCCTACAGGGAGGGAGTGCACAGTGGGCTGAGTTAAACACTCTCTGGGTCCTGCTCCAATTATGGGAGGATTCTCCCTTTGCAGGGCGGAGAATGGCAGTTCTGGACAGTGATTGTGTGTTTCGGGGAGCAATCCAATTGTTGGGGTGGTGGGCTTCCCATGACTGGCAGGATACTTCGGGGAGCCCCATATGTCACCATTACCTGTGGAGGGCAATGCAGGATAAAGTCCATGGTCCAGTTCTAATGGTTAAGGTGAAAGCTCACCAAAGGACTGGATTGAAGCACTGGGAAATGCACAAGCAGATGCAGCTGCCAAAGCAGCAGAACAATCACTCCTGGTCCGGTACCAACTGCCCCCAAAGGATCCTTTACTGGCAGCCATTTGTACCCAAAAACAAATGGAGTGGGCTGCTGCCTTTGAACAAGAGCAACAGGATTGGGAGGGCCCAACCCCCCTAGGTTTACGACAGGAAAAGGGTTTGTGGGTTAAAGAAAACAAGCAGGGCCTCCTCATTCCCTACATACCCTGCTGCAGTGGGTACACGGCTCTAAGGCAGGTGGGCACCCCAAGGAAGAGGAAATTATGGGTACAATGGGAAGTTTGGGTTGGTGGCCCACATGGCAAGGGGATGTTAAGGAGTGGGTGAACAGATGCCTGGAATGTGCCCGGCATCAGCCTGCTCCGGCAGGCCACAAGGGAAAGCTTATGGAACGGCCTTTAACCGGCCCCTGGGAAAGAATACAAATGGATTATGTCGGCCCCCTCCACCGAACTAAGGCTGGGTATCGTTTCATGCTGGTTATAGTGGACGCATTTAGCAAGTGGGTGGAGGCATTCCCGACCCGGGATCAGACCGCCCAAACTACTGCCTCATTGCTTGCTACCCAGGTCTTTAAACGCTGTGTCATCTCTGTAAACTACTGGGCATTGAGCAGCAACTCCACATCTCCTACCACCCCCAGACCGCTGGGCAGGAGGAATGCATGAATCGCACCATCAATGAGGAGCTACGAAGAAGTGCCAATCTGGGAGGCACCAACTGGGCCGAGCTCCTACCCTTTATTCTAATGTGAATTCATGCCCGGCCTGCCAAGGCCACGGGTATTAGTCCCCATGAGTTACTAACAGGAAGGCCAATGGCTCGATGGGAAAATCTGCTTACCCCTCCATCAATGGAGCAGGTTGTACAAGCTGATATGGAGGCTTGGATCTTCCAACTCCAGGAACAAATCCGAGTACTGCAAATGGAGGCAGCACGCTCAGAAGGCAAGGCAAAAGCCGAAACCAAGGCTTGTTATGACCCCCTCCCCCCAGACCTCCCCCCACACAATCCCCTGGATCAAATTCAAACAGGAATGTTAGTAATGTACCGGGCCCATGGCCCCCATCCCTTCCCAGTGCCTCGATAGGAGGGTCCCTATTTGGTCGCTGACATGATCCAGCCATCTCTGGTCTGCTTATCCCATGAGGGCCAGCTTTGGTGGGCTGACCTTTCTCAGGTGAAGCGTTACAGTTCTTTCCAAAAGGAATGAAGTGATTTTGTTTTTTAGAACTGTGGATATTCCTGTGGATACTCCCCACGGCTGTTGGGTGGGGTATGACCGACTTCGCTATCCACCCCTCGATCCAGTAGACCTTGGAGAGCAGCAAAAACCAAAGCAGCAGCCAAAGCCAAAACCAGAGCCGGAACCAAGGCCAGAGATAAAGCAGGAACCAAAATACTATACCCCAGAGGAAGTCCGCCAGTGGCCTTGGTACCAGAGGCGATCCATTCCCTGGTGGCAGGGAGGAACCTCTGGAACTACAGGCTGTGGCGTGGGATATTATCTGGGATTTATTCCCTATTCCTGGGGCTGTAAATTTGAGGAGGCAGCGGGGTGTTTGCCCTTACCCGAACGGCCCGACCCTGAACCCAGGTTCCCGAAGCAGCAAAGTAACCCAGCCTCAGGGTTATCTGCCAATGTCCCCTGCCAAGCTGCACTCCCCTCTTCCTCTCACAACCCACCATTCCCAGACCCCAAAATCCTCGAAAAATGGTGCCAAACCTATCTGTGGAGCAGGTGTGGCCTAACTAGTCAAATAACTGACTGGTTTAATATTGGCTCCTTAAAAATGCATAATGTTTCTCATTATACTTTAGCAAGCAAAGGAGCAATATGGACAGTTCAAGTGGGGGGGAGGGGGGGGGCAAATATTCACTCAGAGCATTTGACACAAACAGTCCAAGCCCTTATTTATGCTGGAGAATGTACCTTTCCCCCAGCTTTAACCAAACAAACAAATGATTCAATGGTCTGGGGTGCTTGGGCATCTGACAGGCATCACCCCCCCTTTTGGATTCCATTAAACTCTTCGGGCAGGGTACCACCCTTTAATTGGATTGGTCATACTACCCACTCCCAGATTGAAAGAAAATGCACCATGATTGGTCCTCTCCCTCCCCCGGCATCTCCCCCTCCTTCCAAAGTATCAATTACCAAACCGTCTGCCTGGTGGCCTACCCCCCTCCAAAAACCTATAGTCCTTAATGCATTGGGACTGCAAATATCCCTTATTTTAACTCTTGGAAACCTCACCAAAAGCCTTATAACAGATTTGTAAAAAGTGTCAAAACTATTTTATGGGGAGAGGCTTGTGACCAGGTCCAGCAAACTCCAGTCTAACGGATCATTTTATAAACCTCTTATGGTTTGGCCTTCTGGACTAGAGGGTACCAATGTAGCAAAACAATTAAAAAGCTATTGGCCTTTCAGAGCCACCTGGCGAAGAACCCTTAGAGACGTACTCTAGCTCAGTGCACTCTCAATATCAAAGGAGTAGCTAGAGGGAGTTGGACCTCTGCCACCCTACTGCAAGCAGGTTTCAGGGGTGGATGCAAATGAGGATGATACCAAGAGCCGGTGTGGCAGGTGCGGGTTGGAACAAACGACACATGGTTTCCGGTTGGGCCAGAGGTATACTATCCACAGATGGGACTAATTTGGGCAGGACAAGGTGACACTTGGGAGGGATGGTCACAAGAACAAGAACACATGTATAGAACCGGTATCCCCTCAGCACTGGGTGAAACAGGGAAATAAAATCTGCTGAGAAGGATCAGCCATGCTAAATGGTCAGGGGCTAAAAGATGGAAGGTGTGTGGAATGGGTGGGGTTTGGACAAGGAAACCTTTCCCTGCAACTAGGAAGCTCCACCTATCAAATCCGCATGCCAGCCATAAAATGGCTTAATATAACAGGACACCCAACAATTCCAATGAACTGGACTAAGGCTGTACCAGACCCTCCTGGATCAACTGGGACCGCCTGACACAGCTTTTAAAACAACTCCAAATTGAGCAACGCAGAACGCAGGTTTTGGAAGCCCAGGCCCTCCGAGGAACCAATGCGTTCCAACTAGCTGCTGAATTGCCTGTTGAGTGTGCTTGGATTGATGTAGCCTGTGCCCTTCAAACAGGCTTAATAGACTCTCATTTGCTCCTTGGTCGTATTACTCATATTGTAGGAATATTAATCCTATTAGTTGTTTTTTTAAATATGTTTATGGGATGTTTAAAATTTTGCACCATCCTAGCCTCTCCCCGAAAGCCATAACTGTAATTTTAGGCATACTGTCCAGTCAGTAATCCGCCTCCCTCATCTCCCCGTAGCATGACCAGTGGATCAAGGCATTGGGCCATTTAGAGCCAGGGCCTGCTGGACCAGTGCCCACCGGCCAGTGTGAGGGAAGGATGGGCGCCTGGGCCTTACTTTGAAAGAAAGTGGGGGGGAGTGTAGGAGAGTAAAGAGTTAATAGCTGAACAAGTAGCCAGGTCTAAATTACAGGGAAAGGGGCAAGGCAAGGGCAAATCTTGTTTCTGTGAATTTTAGTTAGAGTCCGTTGTCTCTCTTCTCCTCCTCCCTTCCTCACCATCTGCACAGGAGATAAGTTTATTGACATTCCTGTGCAAGGTCTTTGGGTGGGAAGAAAGCATTATCTTCCTTCTCCCCCTGGCATGCCTTTACTTCAAAGAATGTTAGTGTAAAATTTATAGGTTTTAAGGTGATGTGCCTGACCTCTGTATGGTAATCCTGTAAAGAACAAACAGGGGCGGGTATAATTCTATTCATTATGTAGTTGTTAATATTCATTTTATAGGTGTCAATGTAACCAGATAAGGGTCTTTGGGGAGTCGCTGGAAATGTATATATTTACATACCGTTATGGATAAAAGAATTGTAAAGTAACCCCCTTGTTGCTCACTCGTGGCGTCGAGGTGGAATGAGCAGGCAATAAAGGGTTCCGTCTCTCCAATCCACCCCGGGACAACCTGTTTGATTATTTCTAACATACAAAATCGTAAGAGCTGGAGACAGTGTAACTAATATTTTACCTGTAAGAAGACAGAACATCTATTCGTATTTACATTTTTCCTGCCACTGTTCAACATTTTAGTTTAGTTCAATCAAATAAACTTCTTATGGGTTTTATTCCTATTTAGATCCATTTTCCCTTATAACTTTTGTGAAATTAGGCAGAACATCTGGCATACTATAAAAACTGGTCAAGTTTAACCCTCAAATGGATCCTAGACAATGCGACATTGGACACAACATTAAATATCACAGTCCCTGACAATACTGAGACTGAGATTTTTACAGTCACCCACTGGATTTACATGCATCATTCCCATTAAAAATCTCAGCCTCAGTTCTCAACATCATGTTATTGAATACATGTTCTAATAGGATATAATTGTCCAGCATACTCAAGCCCCATGACTGCCTCCAGAGTTAACCATTTTGAGTACTAAGCAGTGCTTAACATAATGGGGAGTGGAGTCCCTTAAATGATCTCTTTCACAGAGCTATCCACAGAATTACAAGGACCGAGAACCTTGCCATAATAACACAGACAGACACTTAGCAACTCCCCAATACACCCACAAAACTATCAGCATTTTGTTACCTGTTGAAATTTCTCTATGGTTGAATGGCAGCTCTTTATACTGTCCTGCAGGGGGAAGGAGTTTGGATAGCAAGCTTTCTCTCTCACTCCCAGTATCCATGGGCCTGGGGGAAAGGGAATGACCTACATCACATTCTGGTGATTCCCTTGCAGTTGTGCGTTCATAGGGAATCAGCGGCCCCATTTCAGAGGAAAGATCGCTATGGGGATGGGCAATCATCTTTGGGATTTTATGAGTCCAAACTATACACAATGAAAGGCTGCTCTCAGATAATCTCTGCTCAACAATTATTAAAATGGAATTATTAAGCAATAAGAGCAACAGCAGTATTTCTTATCAGCCAGATAAGCTGGGGTAATTAATAGGCTACATGCAGGAGACTGAAGTCTTTATCTGACTGATAAAGGCCTGCCATGGACACTAATATTAACCTGAAGGTGTTAGAAAAAGTGGGAAGCATGCCACATTAACACCATGTGGTGAGAATGCTCAAATCTCACATGCTTCAACAGGGACTTCTGGAAACTGCACTACAGACTAAACCTGGTCTGGTTGAAGTCAATGAGAAAACTCCCACTGATTTCACTGGACCAGGATTTGGCCCTGTGTGTATGTTTTTAACTGTATGACTAGATTGGATGGACACGAGTGGTGGAGCAACTCATCCCTCATATCCAAAACATACCACACAATGAAGAGGAACAAAAGCAGAAGTGTGAAATTATGTAGATTTCAGATCCTTAATAGGTACAGCTTTTTTTTTAAAAACAGTCTCACAATAGAATCATAGAATATTAGAGTTGGAAGGGACCTCAGGAGGTCATCTAGTCCAACCCCCTGCTCAAAGCAGGATTAACCTTAGCTATATCATCCCAGCCAGGGCTTTGTCAAGCCTCAGCTTAAAAACCTCTAAAGATGGAGATTCCACCACATCTCTAGGTAACCCATTCCAGTGCTTCACCACTCTTCTAGTGAAAAACTTTTTCCTAATGTCCAACCTAGACCTCCCCCCCTGCAACTTGAGACCATTGCTCCTCGTTGTCATCTGCCACCACCGAGAAGAGCCTAGCCCCATCCTTCCTGGAACCGCCTTTCAGGTAGTTAAAGGCCACTATCAAATCCCCCCTCATTCTTCTCTTTTGCAGACTAAACAAGCCCAGTTCCCTCAGCCTTGCCTCATAAGTCCTGTGCTCCAGCCCCCTAATCATTTTGGTTGCCCTCCGCTGCACTCTCTCCAACTTGTCCACATCCTTTTTGTAGTGGGGGGCCCAAAACTGGACACAATATTCTAAATGCGGCCTCACCAATGCCGAATACAGGGGAATAATCACTTCCCGCGACCTGCTGGCAATGCCCCTCCTAATGCAGCCCAATATGCTATTAGCCTTCTTGACAACCAGGGCACACTGCTGACTCATATCCAGCTTTTTATCCACTGTTACCCCCAGGTCCTTTTCTGCAGAGCTGCTGCCTAGCTCGTCGGTCCCCAGTCTATAGCTGTGCATGGGACTCTTCCTTCCTAAGTGGAGGACTCTGCACTTTTCTTTGTTGAACCTCATAGGACAGGTTTGTTTCTTTAAACTACACATTTGGTCACTATCCATTGTCATTGCTGGATTAGCCAACCTAAGAGGCACAGATGCAGCTCCTCTACAAGTCTTCACAAGCCTTTTGACTGCATTAAAACACAGCAAACATATTAATTCTACCAACACAAAATTCCTGCTTATCGCCAAACAGCCTTACAATACAGGTAGGATTAATATGTTACATTAAATACACAGGAATGCTTCTCTGTGGACAAACCCAAGTTAAACTTGGGCTGCAACCCTTTGAAGTGTTATCTTCTAGTTTACAGGGGTGAAGGTCATGGCCATTAACCTATGGACTAGAACAGTGGTTCCCAAATTTCTCGAGTGCACGGACCCCTTTTCAACCTCCAAACATTTCACGGAACACCACATGCTACTGGTTTTATTTGAAATTGTACATGTCCTTGGTGAGAATGTTATTTTTCTTTTTTGTGGACCCCCTGTAGTCGCCTCTCGTACCACCAGGGGGTCCGCGGACCACAGATTGGGAACCGCTGGACTAAAGGAAACATGCTGTAGCTCAAGACAACAAATGCCCCATGCATCCACAATTCAAACCATTTAGGGTTGATAGGACATTGCAGAGGCTGTAAATCCCACATCTATTTAGAAAACAACATAAAAGTCATTTAAAGAAGTACCTTAACTCTGTTACTATTTACTCTTTCTTTGTTCAATCCTCTTCTCTTCTCTCCTCAGGCCTGATTCCCTTGCCCTACACCTTGTGCAGTCATCACACCTGCACAGGACTATAAAATGCTAAAAATAGGAATTGCAATGTTTTACACCAGTGCAAAACGGGTGAAAATGATCAGACAAGGTGGAGGGCCAGAGAGAATCAGGTCCCTTGTGTTCCTCAGGGTTCTTTCTGTGGTTCCTTCCTTAACTTGCTCTGCACTTTAACCTGGGTGAGACTCATGTCCCGAATGGCTTCATTTACTCTGTGTGGATGACTCTCAAATCTCTCTTTAACCTCTCACATCTCATCCTGGATGTCCTGCAGCCAACTACAATACAGCAAGGCAAAAACCCTTCCTATCTCCCAGGTTTGGTGTCATGTTTGACTCCTCTCCCAAAGTCTACATTTTAGGAACTTGTTGGTTCTTCCTTGGTTTCAAAATTCCATTTATTCACTTACAGCCCCTGCACTAAATTACCCAGCTACATCTTTATCTCCCCCACTTGCCTCTCTGCTCCGCACACCGCTTCACCCAAAGTTACATTCCTCATGCATTGCCCAGATCATATCACTCCCTTCTTTGAAATGCTTTGTGGTTTCTTAACCTCCATATATAGTTCAAGCTTCTCACCCTCATCTTTAAGGTTCTGCATAAATATGCTCCTGCCTATAGCTTTGCCCTCATTTCATTCTACTCCTACACTCATTCCCTCTGTTCCACCAAGCCTACTGACTAAACATGGTTTCCTTTTCCCCACTATCTTCTCTGTACTTCTACCATGCTGCTCCTCCTGTCAGAAACCCCTCCCCTTCCAGCTACAAACCAGCCGCTTCTCTTCATTCCAATCTCACCTTAACACACACCTTCCGCACTGCCTGCCCATGACAAATCCACCAATGAGTGACAGTGGCGTACCTTGGGTCTCCGGGAGACTCTGGCACCCGGGGACCAACACTTGCACCCTGCGGGGGGGGAGGTGTCTGCAGGCCCATTTCCTGCTCTCCCCTATTCCCTCCCCTGCTCTGGGTGCAGCAGGGAGCAGCAGTGACAGGGGCATAGGCTCCCAGGCTGCACGGCGGCGTGGGATGTGATGGGCTCTGCCCCAGAGTTCCGCCTTTGGCTGCCTGGCCCCTGCGCGGCTGGGGTCCCCATGGTTCCCTCCTTGCACCCAGAGCGGGGGCGGAAGGGCTGGGAGAACACTTGCTCCCCTTGCAGCGAGAGCCCTCAGCCACCGGCAGGCCTGAGCTGGGGTCGGCGCAGCCATCAGGGATGTTAAAGACCAGCAGCCCTGGCCCCCTTCAACAGTGGGGGGTGGCTCCTCAAAGTACGGTCTGGCCGGCACCCCTCCCAGGCCGGCACCCGGCGGCATGGCCCCCCTCCCAACCCCTGCTCAGTACAACACTGATGAGTGACCAGTGCTAAGAGGTGTGAAAAAAGTGGTGGTGATGGTAGTCTATCACACCCACATCTGCCCATCCCCCACCCAGCAATTAATTCTGCCCGAAGCCAATCCTTTGAACTCTCTACAAGCTGTCCATGTGTTTCTTAAAGTGTGGTACCCAAAACTGGACACAATACTCCAGCTGAGGCCTCACCAATGCTGACTAAAGTGGAACAATGAACTCAGTAGATGAGCTCTGCAATGAACCAATGGGATCTGACTATGCAGAATTACTGCAAGACAAGGGCCCTGTATTTCAACTTAGCCCTTATTTAGATAAAACTCCCACTGAAGGAACCCTGTAAGGACCTCAGGATTTGACCCTACATGTTTGCATTTCATCTCTGAGGTCCAGATTGTGATACAACTCAGTCAGGGTAAGGGCATCTTACACCACAGGCAGTGTCAGTGAATCCATTGGGACTTCCTAGCGATACTTAGTGTAAGTAATGGTATCACAACTTGACGATTTGAGCGATGCCCTAATTATTTTGCTACACGTGTTGCAGCCAGTGTACATCAGAAACTGAAACTGCATGAAGAAAACACACAAGAAAATACCTAGAGTGATTCAGCATAAAATTCATGGAAATACAGGATTGATTTCTCTGTATAATTTTAATCTATGATCTCCTGGATGAAGCACAATAGCAATATTTACCTCAGAAAATACAACCAACTTTGAACCTTCTGGAGTCACTGTACTTTACTGGGTTTTTCTAAATACCTCAGACCATACAATTGATGATGAATGTTTCATACGTCATTTCCCATGTCAAAGATTAAAATAGCATTCCATAGCACTCAATGAATTAGCCCTTTAATACACTGTTTTGCAGTCAATAGCTGCTGTTTGTTTTCTCCATGGCAACGCATTATAGGTGACTAATACCCATTTTTGGAACATGTAATACTTATACCACATTGATTAGATCAACAGTTCCCAACCTGGGGTGCGAGACCCCCTGGGGGGGGAGGGTGCCAAAGAATATAGGGGGTCCATGAGGCTTCAGTACTATCAAGGTATTTAGCTCCCCAAAATCCAAGTTCCACACGGGCCAGAGCGGAAGAAAAGCCCCCCACGAGTCCCAACTGGAGCAGCCCCGGCCAGCCCACCAGTGCCCAGCACCTCCATTACCCTCCATCCACAAGGGATGGGAAGAGGTGAAGCGTGCAGTGGTGGCTGCGCCAGGGAAAGTTTGGCTTCTTACCCAGGTAAGATTAATTTATTATTATGAATAATGTAATTTAGAGTTATTATTATCATCATGTTTATAGGGGTTATATTTGTTTATGGCTGGTGAGGGGCATGTGTTTTACCCAGTGTAAACTAGTGGGGCTTTCACTCAAAAAGGTTGGGAACCACTGGATTAGACAGCTCAAATCACTGCTCACTTTAAACAGCAAAGTACCAGGCCCTCCCCTCCAAATTCAGATAAGGGGCTCTTGTTTTCAACATAACCAATCTGTTCACAACAAAAAAAGAAGGAGATCTGGTCATTTGTATTCCCCCCTTTTGCAGATTTGGTGACTCTGATCATGCCACTCTTACTTCATCACTGCCCTCTCGGCTAAACTCAGCAACAGCTTCGTTTCAGTAAGGAATGTAGGATCAGGCAATCTAAGAAAAATAGTTTAAAATGTTCAATCAAATCTCATAATATTGGGGTGGGGAAAATCAAGGTCATAGCTTGACTCATGTCCACTTCATCATGCTGAAATGCGTTGGTCAGGATTTGGCAGGGGCATGAAACTACAGGCCAAATTCATCTCCCCAGAGACAATAATACCTGAGTTGATTGCATCAGTGACCCAAACTCTAGGCTACTGATGGAATCATTCTGAAGTCAGACTCCTTGTCACTGACTTGGAGGGAGAGAATACAAATCTAGGTCTCACACTCCACAAACAAACCCAAAATACTTCCACCTGATATACAGACAAGTGAATTTAAAATGTAAAGGGGCTGGAATTCAGAAGTTTTAGGTGGATCTCAGAATAGCTAGCCCCTAGCACTTTTTATACACTTTTTGCAAGAAAGGCGGAAAAACAAACCAGGGGCATGTCTGTGTGTATGAGGTTTTGTTTTAACATGCTCTGACATTAAGAACTATTATCAAGCAAAGTGTGAGAGAGACTTGTCAGTCTTTTTATGCACCGTGGATGGATTAAAAAAAAGTTACAGCTGAACTTCCTAAAATCATGCTTTATTCTTGTGTCCATTTAAGCATTTCCTTAATCAATCAGAGCAACAAGTGAGCAAGCCAGATAAGGTGTCCTCCCTTCATGGTAAAACCTGGGAGAGGGGGAAATCTCTCCAAGGATTCCTTAGCAGAGTTTCTCCCTAATTGTTCCACTGGGGAGGTACACTTTGCAATGCAGCAGAACAGGCTGCATAGACTGCCCCAAACCGCAGGTGTGAGGGATTCCTGAAAGACTCAGATTCTTTCTGGAAGAAGTAGTGGCAACTGGGGAGAGAGCGTGTGAACGGATTTTATTATGTATCCAATGAAGCCTCACTCTCACTTCAAAATTATTCAACTCTTCTGCCAGGAAAATAATCTACATTTACAATGAAAATAGAAGACATGGGCAATATTCAGTTCTTGCTTACTGCTTTTTTTTACTTTTAATGTCAATTTGACAGATATGCATTTTTGTGCAATACGCCTTGGACTAAACTCCAATTGTCTTACTCATGTGAGCAAAGTCATCAACCATGAGCAGGATTTAGTCCATGACAGGTTCTGCCCTCATTTATGCACTTGCTATTTATCTAAGATTACATTATCTAACTGATAGCAACTTCCCCTCTCCTGTTTGCTCAGGAGTGGACCCTTGCGTGTTCCTCGCATTCCTCAGTTGGGAAAATCATCCAATGGAAATAAGCTTCCTCAACACTGCATTCATTTCTCTAGAAGCATTGAGGACTCCTCCTTAAAGGAACAAAGAAACAGACTGAAGCTCCCCAGATAAAGCAAGGAAGCTGATGTAAAATGTACTTAATTGCAGACTCACATTCAGGGCTTGGCATTTCCCCTCTTACAGCTGATTACATCACTAACAAGGAAAGCAGTGCAAGGGTTGACTTTCCTGGATGAACTTTACGTGTCAACTGTTGCAGGATAGACACAGTGGGTGAGATTCTTCCCTCAGTTACACCAGAAGTAACTTTCAAGATTTGCAAAAATGAAACCATAATCGAGCAACAGTGCAACTACACCAGAGGATGCTGTAGAGTGGACAACACTCAAGAGTTGCTTTGGATTTACACCAGTTATTGGTTTAAACTGAAACCCAGAAACCCTAGAAATATGCTAGGGTAAAACAGATTGCTGAAGCAACTTGCCAATTTCCTGCCCTGTCAATTTGTGTTTCAACTTGACTGCAGTTTTTTAAATGTAGCATTGGAAAGTGGGAGTCTCAGAAGCTACTTAGGTGCCTTTGAAAATTCCATAGTCTTTAATTTCACCAATTACAACAAAAGCAAGATAGTATACAATCCAATATATAAGCATAGCTAATAATGTTTGTGTCAGCTATGCCCAAAGAGTTTTACACTTCCCAAATTAAACTGTCAGTATATCTTCTCGACATATGCTAGAAACAATGAGAGTTGTAGTAATTGGGTCCTTGACAATTAAAGGCATGATCCTGAAAAATACTCAATACCTGAAGGATGTGCCATGCCCTTGCAGGATCTGAGTAAGCCTATGTCTACACTTGCTGCCAAATTCGGTGGCAGTCGACAGGAGATACGCAAACTACATAGAGAGCTCCCGTCGACTTACTAACTCCTACTTACCACAATGTCTTCAGTTTGCTGCGCCTGTGGGGAGTGCAGTCCCGTCAACGCAGCATTACTTCACCTGGCGGAGGTGGATTAATAGTGTCGATTTCTGGGTCGATTGAGCGGGTCTCCACTTCCACTCAATCGATCTGGATAAATCGATCTAGACAAAGCCTACATCTAACTTCTGAGGTCCATCAACTTCTTTGAGTTCCAGGCACATCAGCATCTGAGTGAAATTGTTACCGTCATATAGTTGTATCTGATTGCAACACACACTCCCAAAAAAACACAGCCTCTCAAACTTGTTACTTTGGGAGAGGAAGGATAATTAGCAATTAGAGCCCAAGACTGGGAAGCAGTAGAGCCATTCCTACCTCTTGCAAGGATCATCATCACTGCGCAGTTAGCTTAGGATATAAGTCAAATGTCGCTCTTAATTCCACTCCTATCCACACACAAAAAATGTTAATTTGAACACAGTGGTGCTTTTAACCTGAGCTGCCTGGCCAGAGTAGAGATGTAAGATACAGCTCAAGCAAGTGCAATCTGTTAGCTATGACACTCTGCAGTGTGGAACTCCAATGCCTTCCCACAATTCCCCGAAAAGGACCAGGCAAATTCTCCCACAATACACTGAGAAAGAATTCATAGTGGGGCTCAGCTTACCGCAGTGCTAAGAACTAATGGATGTGCCTCCAGAAGTCTTAGCACTAGGGAGGAGAAAGTGGAGCACCATTGTGGACACAGGAATGCAAGTGTTATTTAGCATGGCTACTCTCACTCAAGCTAGGCTAACTCAAATGTAGATAACTCGAGTTAACTGCAGCAAAGACATACCCTCACAGACTTGCTGTGTGAAGCTGGGCAAGTGAGTACCTTACTTTCTCATCTGCAAAATAGAGTTAGTAATAGAGCAGAAATTTGCTTAGCCAAATCCCACTGTTTACATAAAACAGAACCCTGTTCCCTGGGGATTTCAGATAAGCAAGCCTTAGATACACTGATAGCAGACTATATTCCTACACACAATTAGTTAAAGGGACCTTCTGACAATTTTTTTCTTCCTCTTGTTGAAAACTACAAAAAATCCAGTGGCTGAAACACCCTTCTTAAGAAAGCCACTCAGCTTTCCCAGTGCAAGCCAGTTCACTCTACATGTGCAATCAAGCATCAGTACACATAGGTGTGAATACCTTTATATAATGGGTGTGAAGAGTTATGATCAGAGGCCCTGCAGAATCAGAGCTGTATTACAGTGGACATGACCAGGAAAATGTTTCCCTCACCAGTGGGTTACATAAATGCGAACATCAAGGCCTGCTGAGATGGCTCCTTTTACTACCTAAAGGTTTTATATATTCCCCCAAGACCTGGGATAGCCAGGGTCCTAATGTAGGGACCCACCACGCAGGAGCGTTAGGAAACTTAATTCCTGAACGTTTTTAAAGAGCTGGGGATCCCTGGCTGGAAGTCCCCTTTGGTATTTCCCCCCATCCGTGCAGCAATACTGCGCTCTTCCAATGTGTAAAGTCACTAGGTCCCCCCGCCAGGAAACGACTGATCCTGTGCCACACCAGCCTCCCACCCCTCTTCTCCTGCCAGCCACCAACGGGGGGCTTTTTAAAACACAGCGAAGGGTAGATGTGTCTGAGCAGCTAGCGGTCGCAGAGGGCTCTTCTAGCGTCGTGGCACACACCAACCCGGTCAGGAACTAACGGGCACCACCGAGCAGCAGGTGCAGCCCGGGTCCAGGTGCGACCCCCGGCACAACACAGCCCGGCTGGAGCCCAGCAGCTCGGACAGCTCCGGGGCTGAGTGAAGAGGCCGGGCCCGGAGAGGCGAAAGCCGGTCAAGGAGCGAAGGCTGGACCGCCGTGATCGCCAGGACCGGGCGGTGCGGCGCGGCAAGGCCGGGGGAG
The DNA here is from genome assembly GCF_026122565.2 of Emydura macquarii macquarii. Classification (NCBI taxonomy): domain Eukaryota; kingdom Metazoa; phylum Chordata; order Testudines; family Chelidae; genus Emydura; species Emydura macquarii. The sequence goes on along the minus strand of NW_027132773.1, from coordinate 39,088,794 downwards.
CCGGGAGCCGTCACCCGCCGCCTGCGGAGCCGGGTCGCTTTCAGCAGCTCAGGAGACCCCCGGCACCTCCCTCGCCAGCCGCGTGCGTCCCCGCAGGCTTCTCGCTGCCACGAGGCGCGGCTCCCAGCCGCCTGGCCCCGCAGCGGAGCCCAGGGGACGCGACCCCCCGCTCGGGACACCCGGAAGCCGCCGGCCGCCCCGCTCAGGGAAACGAAGCAAAGCCGGGCTGCACTCACCTCCCGCCACCTTTCCCGGCCAGGCTCAGCTCAGTTTCCATCCAACCCCGGCCGGAGCCGTGACAGCGTCACCCCGCCCCTCGCCCGCGCGGGCTGCGCCCTCCCCTGGGAGCCGGCAGCAACAGCACGCGGCCGGCGCTGTCCCCCCCACAGCGCACACGCAGCCCGGCGGCAGCCGAGGGCCAGGGCGCGAGCGTGGCTGGGAGTCGTAGTCCCCCCTTCCCATTGGCCCCCACTTCTCCCTGCACCAATGGGCCGCTAGCCGCGGAACGCCCGGGCTGGCGCGTTCCAGGTGAGAGCGGCGTCAGCGGAGGCCGCCCGGCAGCAGCGCGGTGTCTAAGGGCGGGTGTCGGCGCCCAGCCTCTTGCTGGCCCCAGAGTCTGCGTTCGGCGGCGCCGGGCTCTGTGGCTGATCCCAGCCGCGCAAACAAGCGAACGGCAGCCTGCGTGATGTTGGCACGTGGCCAGTCACTCCTTGGGAGATGCCCGAGCACGGTTCTGCCGTTTAAATTGCTGGTTGCAATGTGCTTTGAACAGCAAAGCGCGGTGTAAATGCGCAGCGTGGGTCTCCGCTTTATTTTATGGGTTTTTTTGCAGTGATTAATAGTAAAAATCTGCCACAATAAATATTGGTGTGAATGAAAAAGGGTGAGCCATAGAAGATTAGGGTTGGAAGGGAGGTCAGGAGGTCATCTAGTCCAGTCCTCTGATCAAAGCAGGGCCAACCTCCACTAAATCATCCCAGCCAGGGCTTTGTAAAGCCAGGCCTTAAAAGCCTCTAAGTCACCTCTTGGCCCACCAGAAAGCAAACCCTGTCTTCCTTTCTGTTCTTTGCCTCACCTACTGCTGAACCAAAAATGTAGGATGCTATTGAAATGATCAAGGCTTTCAGGCTAGTTTCCCAGGCCTGAAGCAGAGCTTGGTATAGCTTGAAAACTCCACTATCTGACTAACAGAAGTTGGGCCAATAAAAGATATTACCTCACCCACCTTGTCTCTCTAATATCCTGGGATGGACACAGGTACAACAACACTGCAGAGGCTAGTCTGTGGTCAGCTAGGATCACAAGGGAGGCAGGGGATGGGTTCACAGGCTGTTGGTCTTCATACAACTATGACAGTAAAACACTTGAGATTGCACACTTTTTACAAGTAATGCATCTGCTAGTTCCAGGACAAAGTCACCATGGGCATTGTCCAAGCTTAGTGAAGTTAATTGCTGCCTCTCCCTTCCCTTCAGTGGGTTTTGTATCAGGTCCTAAAGGCCTCCATTGGCTGTTTCATTACTTATCTGCTAATGTTATAATTGTGTCAAATGACTAATTTTCAGTTACAAAATGTGTATTTTTTGTGGATATGATGCTCACACGTTGTGTTCCAAAAGTAATTACATTAACACTGAAGTTAAAAAAATACTCAAAAGTTCCTGAATTGGTTCATGTACCCCCACTGTGAGTAACCACAGTCACAAAGCCGCTTATCAGACTGCTGTTGTATGTGCCAGAGAAGGGCACCAGAAAAGGGCGTAAACAGAAAATGAGTGAACTGTAGTGTAGTGTGTTAGAAATAACCAAACAGGTTGTCCCGGTGGTGGATTGGGGAGACAGAACCCTTTATTGTTTACAGGATTACCATACAGAGGTCAGGCACATCACCTTAAAACCTGTAAATTTGACACTAACTTTCTTTTAAGTAAAGGCATGCCAGGGGGAGAAGGAAGATAATGCTTTCTTCCCACCCAAAGACCTTGCACAGAAATAGCGATAAATTTATCCCCTGTGCAGATGGCCAGGAAGGTAGGAGAAGAAGAGAGATAACAGACTAACTAAAATTCACACCAATTAGCAGAAACAAAGTTTGCCCTTGCTTTGACCCCGTTCCCTGTAATTTAGGCCTGGCCACTTGTCCAGCTTTTAACTCTTTACTCTCCTACATACCACAGAATGCATGAATGGCAGATGAATTCTATTGCTTTCCTGCTGCCCTGATGCAAATGAGGGGCCAATATTAGGTGGCCATTAAGAGAAGCAATTCTTTGGGGGAAATGTAACGGTCTTAGCCCAAAATGTCTATCATTCCTCCACCCCCAGGTTCATTATCTACCTGATCCTTCCCTGAGTCTCACCTATTATTTGCTCACCCCCTCTTATCCCATACCTGGCTGTAGCTGTCTCCAGAGATGTCTGCCCTTTCATACTTGCTACCTCCCTCTGTGGTCCTCAGATCCCTTCTCACTCTAAGCCCCTCTCACTTCTCCTGTCCCATAACTTGCTGCAGTCCTCCTCTGCTCCCACGCAACTGACAGTGCATCGGATTACAGACTCCTACATAATCCCCATCCAAACACAGGCCTGCTTAAAGCTTTCTTGCCAGGAATTCCAATTCCTGATAGCTATAACGTTTGCTTTGTAATGAATTATAATCTACCATATAAGAATTAGTTAAAAAACATTGGAAATTGCATCAGCTGCTACACTGAATATATAGGATCTGAAACCGGGTTTAATTTTAATGATAAATGTTAGTTTGGGCCAGTGAGTTAATGTTGCTTTTTCATTACTTCTTTCCAGCATTGTCTAAAGAGGCAAGGGATGCTGCAATAGTTCAGTGGAGGGAAGGGCAGTGGCACTGTACAGGGAGATTTTGATAGACCAGTAAAAGGGCCAGGGACCACTTGATAATGTAATATTGCTTATTACAGTTGTTGCTAACAGCAGCAAAACTTGGTAGGCTTTTCTGCTGGCCTGTTCAGCCTTGGCATGACTAAGCCAGGAAGGGAGGGGAGCCTCTTGCTCAACCTTTGTCTGACCCTGCACCCTCTCCCTGATGCTCTCGTGCATGTGCTGGGAATCTGTGTTTCAGGAAAAGACCAATACGCTTATTTATGCATGCCCTGGGGGAGATGTTTGTCCGGGCCTCAAGATATGCAGATTCTGTAGAAACACATCTAGTTAATTAAGTACTCTGGCAACCTTCAGTCTAGTTTTTGAAACTTTTTTTTCCTTCTTCCTTGATCTGTTATTGTCTACTAACTAGGATAAAGGAGGGGAGGAGAGGCTTGAAGTCTTTGGGATCTCTTCTTGGACACAGAGTCTGGACCTTCCAACAACAGCTGAAAGATCAGGCCAATCGGAAAGCTGTTTCCACTCGAAAGCTGCCCCAGACTTTGGTAATTATTAAGGGTTGAGGTGTTTTACTAACTTGTTGCGGACGTGTGTAAGTGCTTGAGCCTAAGTAAGAGTATAGCTTTAAAGTAGGAACACTCTCACATTGTGTTTGAGCCTAAGTAAAGTGTAACTTTGTAGTAGGAGCACTTTTGTTTTATACTGTTTTTACCAGTCTATATGTTGGCTGGACGGCCGTGTCTTTCTTTACTTTATGCGAGATGGTGTCAGGAAATAAGCCAAAGTTACCAAGAGCTTTGGGTTGGCAGAACCCCAGGTAACAGTGTTGTGCTATTAATGCAGGGCAGCACACTGCAGGAGCTTGGATTTAAAGAAATCTGTTTGGTAAAAATAAAAACTGGGAGCAGATGACGAATAAACAATGTGGACAATGGGAAAAGACTGCAAAACATACATCGAGGCAAGCTATGGGAAGCCAGTTAATGACACACAACATGTGTACTTGCATGATAACAATGGGCCCACTATAAATCTCAAGGGCCTCCTCTGGTGCACATAGGAATGACACAGGGGGAGCCATTGTTTCCCAAGACAGCAAGGAAATCTATGAGACAAGTTCAAACAAAGGGGTAGCTTCATTGCTGCTGCACGGACTAGCAGTTGAATAGTCATCCCATCCAGTTGTCAATTTATTTTAACTTTTCAGCCTAACCCCCCAAAAAAGTACATATGACCATTGGAACTGCCTGCGTTTGAAAGGCTGAGAAGACTGCAGATTTCTGACATTTCTCATTGTTCCTTATTGGGATACTATTTGTGTGGTTTGGGCAGAATGCCTGTCCCAAATTCACATGCTGGGTAGAATTAGTCCTTTTGACTGTGTCATTCCCACACACTACATTTCACACCATTTACCAGGCCACCTCCTTCACTATATTCAGATCCCTTCTAAAAACTCACTTCCACCATTTCAGTGAGGGGCAAATAACCACTCAGGAATTGAACCATCCAGATATGTACATGCTGTAGCAAATAACCATGCTCATCTTATTGCCAATATATTTTTCCCTCTCCCATTCCTTGTCTGTTTATGGCCCTCACTGGTTGTGTCATGTCACATTTAAATAGTACACTTGCTTTTCTGGGTAGGAGGCTTGTATTTACTTCTTTTTTAGGTACCTAGGTACAGCTGTAGGTGCTAAGACCACAAACAATGGGATTCTCCCCAAAATTCAAACACCTGCCCTTCCCTACTATGGCTAGCACAATTCTCCAGTCAAATTATGTAGGGCCAGTTTTCCCTAGCCTTTGTAGTGAGAGAGAAGGTCAGGAAGCACTAATCCATTAATTCCCATCATTATGTGTCTTTCAACTATAGTCATTTCCATACTGTGAGACTAAATGGTCTTTTTGGTTTCTTTAAACCCTTGTGTCACCTATTTAGTGTCTTAAATCAAACATGATATTTTAAATCAGGATCTAATATTGGAACATTTATATTATATTCAATATTTAACACGTCTGTTTCCCTGAGAGGAAAGTTGTTGAGTTCCTGGCACTTAGCCCTGGCCAGTGAAATCTCATCTCTGAGGTTTTTCTGAGAAAAAAAAATAAAAATAAAAGGTTTGATTTTTTTTTTTTAAAGCAGCTCTAGGTGAGCCCGTCTGTACTCTAATGGAATAGTAGCAGGATGCCAGTCTATGTCATGCTCTTAGTGTGAACAAACAGAAGTGCAAATTTCTGGACAGTAGTTTTGTGGGAATAAGCAAACCTGAATGTGTGTGCTCTGGGCCTAGCAAGTGGTTCAGATTTTCATTCAGTATGACTTTCTCTTTTACAAAGGAAATCTAAAGTCTGGTCTAATCAGCCTCTGAATGGATGCAAGGGCAGATGCCAGAAACACAAAAGCTCTAGCCGCTGACCCTGAAATATTTTGTAAATCCTAGTGTATGTCATAACAACAACTATGTTTTATATAGTCATTTAGAGCCTGATCAAAAGACCTTAGAAGTCAATGTAGTTTTTTCCATCAATTTCAATGATTTTTGGCTTTAATGTTTCCTGCTGACTGGTTGCCATCCGTATGTTTCCAAAGTATATTATTCTCAGTAAGCCTTGAAAAGACCCCATAACAATACTGTAAGAATTCTTGTAGTAAAAGACCAAGCATTATAAAGTGGCCCATCTCATTGCAAACAGTTCCTTGGAAACAGATGTACCTTTAAATCCTTTAAGTTGTCCGTTAGGGGGGATTTCATTTCTGTAAGCTGTTTTAATTTGAATGCTTATAGGAATTATACCATATTGGCAAACCCCCTGAAATAGTCTCAGAGTATATCATACCTTGAGCATTTCTCTGGATCATAAGGGTGAACTACATGCACTTCTGACGAAGTGGGTTTCTGCCCACAAAAGCTTATGCCCAAATAAATTTGTTAGTCTTTAAGGTGCCACAGAACTCTTGTTGTTTTGCTGAAAACAAACTAACATGGCTACCCCTCTGGAACTCATCTACATGCATGTTGTCACTCATTTCTAATGTATACAGAAAGCTGTACTTTCTTAAGGTCTCCTCCATTAAATGCTATTGGCTTACATGGAACTGCACCCACTGATACTAACTCTGAATGTGGCCTTCTCCTTCCAATGCAGTCCTGTGCCAATCCCTGATGAAGAGGCAACAGGGTCAGTGGATATCGTCTCTCTAATGCAGTGTTTCTCAATTAAATTTGGCCATGGAACCCTTTTGAACTCCATAAATAATTGCGGAACCCCCCAAACTCTTAACAGTCTTAAAATGTCAAAATAAGCAAACATCAGCATTTCTCAATTAAATTACACTTACACTCGATACCCTCTGCCGAAAAATACAGAACATCTTCCCTTTTTTGACAGCGCGGAGAACAGCTGCTCTCGGAACCCTAACAGTGTTCCGCGGAACCCCAGGGTTCTGCGGAACACCAATTGAGAAACACTGCTCTAATGAATGCTCTTGCTATAGGAGTCTTTCCCAGCTGGCATGTCAGCCCCAAAAGGGGAGCCCTGGGTACAAGGAGATGTGTTGAGGGCAGCTGTATTGCATTCCAGCCATTCTTGGTTGCTGCAACCACCACTTAGGGCCATAATCAGTTGAGCTTAAGTTAAGGCAGCCCTCAGGCTGGTCTACCTTACAAATGAGGCCAGAGAGCCCCAAGCTGGCCCAGGACAGGAGAAATACAAGGTTGCATATAGCCACCTTTGTCCCCACCTTGAGTACTATTCTGAGTTCAGCTCTGATACAGGGATGAATTGGACCCTGTGACAGTCCTTGCTCAGGGTGGTTGGTAGGGGAGCATTGCCTACTGGTCAGGGTTTAGGCTCATGACATGCAGGGGGGCTGTTGGTAGGGGAGCCCAGGCCCTCCCAGTCCACCAGGCTCCTACCCAGGGCCCTTTGAGGGCTATCAGTGGTCCGACAGCTGGGGCTGCTTACGGCTGCCTTCCCTGGGCCATTTCCTATCCCCCTTCCCTCAAGGTTGCCATGTGGCTTAAGGCAGTGTGAAGGTTGTCTGCTCACCACAAGGCACCTGCTGGCAGTTGGGAGGTCGCTGTCTTTCTCTCTCAGGTGGCAACTGCCTCCTCCTGCAGTAAGGTCCACCCTCCTGGGCTAGCTCAGTCCTAGGGCTTCCCCCTGCTGGGGTAGTCCAAACAAAATAAAGAGGATTCACCAAGTCTGGAAGTCAAAGGAGAGGAGAATGCTTCCCCTCAGTGAGCATCCTTTAGGGAGAGATTCTGCCTCCTCACAGCTATTCTTTGCTAGCGCAGTAGGGTGCAGGTTTGCTCTCTTCCCTGATCTGCCTCTATATGAGCTGTTCCCCTGCCTTTTAACTCCTCCTCCAGTTGGCGCATTTGCTACAAGTGTGGTAGGGGGCTGGGCCCAGAGTAGTTCCTTAACCCCTTGTTGCCCATGGTGGGGTTTGTCTATCCCATCACAGACCTAGTTTCTCTAACACCATTTCTGTCACCTCCTGAATTCGAACCATTATGTTGATTAGCAGCAGCTCCGGTGTTACAGTGAGTTATTTTAGTGAGTCACATATTGCTCAGTCGTGTGGATAGTTACTAGCCTAATGTGGTGGTTCTTTCAGAACGTCATTACAGTTTCCTTCTTGCGCCAAGATCAATGGAACAGAAAATGGTATCAGAATATGAGTCACGCACTAATGGATAAATAATGAGTTGAAACTGTGACAGCCTCGTAATTCAGTGATTTTATCTGTGTTATTCTAAAGGATTAACAAGCAAATAAAATATAGTCAGTAAATAGATATACATTTTTTCCTATAGCTATATTGAGTGATAACTCACTGTGGCACTGTCCTGAGTGAGGAATGGTCCCCACTGTTGTGGGGAACTTCCCTGGCTTCTATACTTACCCAGTGGAATTGGATGGCAAAAAGATCTGAGTCCTTGCCCCAACTCCCTTTACCTGGATGCCTGCCTGACCTCGAGGATGCCAGTCTCCCATGCGGCAGAGTCCTTGCAACCCCGATAAGGCTGGGCCTAGAATCACTGGGGTGGTGCGGGGCTTAACTCCCAATATCGCAGTGGGTCACTCAGGACAGGGGCTAGGGTGTCCTCATTCTGGGGTATTCTCCCCTCACCGGCCAATTTCCTGACTCTCTGATCACTACATTGAGTTTAAACCAAATACAATTTATTAAACAGCAAGTGTAAGCGAATAAGGGAAAAACTGAAAAGTTAAATTCTCCAGAAACCCCGCACCCTGGGCAGGGGACACCATCAACCGTGTGTCTCTGGCACAACTGAGGCCTTCTGCCCCAGGTCCTGGCTGTGCTGTGGTGATACCATGGGTAAGACACGTGCTCTGCTGGCAGCTACATGCCCTCAAGCTAGGTGACAGGACCCTTCTCCCCAACATCAGCCCTCTCATTGCGGGTCATATATATCCTCTGAGGCCGGCCTTCAAGGCAATGCCTTCCTCTGCTCAGCTGCTTTGCCCAGGGACCCCTTTGCTCTCCATGGCTGCTCGCTGTGCTCAGCTCCAGTACTACGTGGAATGTGGCCAGCCTGCCGCTATCCCCATTTCTGGCCCTACAGCTCCCACCGTAGCTCAGACCCAGGTCCCACCAGCTCTGGGCTGCTGCTCTGCCTCCAACTCTGCTCCACCTTCTCTGGCAGCCCCAGCTCACATGGAGGACAGGCTCCCTCACTGGGCTGCCTGCCCCATCAATCGGGCTGACTTGGAGCATTGGCCCTGGGGACTATCAGGTTCAGGATCCTGATTTTTCGTTGGCCCTTTCCCTTTCTCCTGATATTGGGAGAAGGCCAACCAAAAATACCCCACTAAGTTTCAGTAAGGGGCCAACAGCTACCTCACAAGAGCATGACCTGCTCTCTGGAACAATACTGGAGAGCTGCAGTGCAGTGGCTTCAAGATCAATGTATGTGCTTCAGCCAGTTGTAATCACTTCAGTGTTCAAACTTTCAGTGCCTCTATGCATAAAATGGCTCCTGATGGGGTAGTTTTATTCATTCACTAAATAAGGGTCATCCAGTCAGCAATCTGATTTTTGCAGAGAGCAAACCATAGGCAGAGTCTGTTACTGCTAAGGGATAATGCTGTAAAATATACCAAATTCTTTTGGTATTTTTAAAAAAAGTGACGGAGGGAGGAATATGAGAGGCAAAATCATCAGGCACAGAGGAGGATTGAAAAACAGTGATTCCAGTAAAGATTTAACAGATCATAAGAGAAGCAAAGAGGTAGGATAAATAATGCTATAAAAGAGTTCGGAGGCATTTAGGATGCCAGTGACAATGATGTAGCTTCCAAAAGATGGGATTGATCATATGTGACAAAATTGGTAGAGACAGTAAATGGGATGTCAGCCTATAGTTCATAAAATGACTGAGATCAGCTGCAAGAAACCAATATACATTTTGGGCTAAATACTGCTTGCCTCACAGATATAAGAAGTTATGCAATGAACATTGGAGTATGTAGTTAAAGTCAGTAGGACTGTCCCCATCAGTAAGGCAAGCAGGATTTGACCCATTGTTGGGAAGGAAGAAAAACTTCTGAAGCTCAGAGCCATCGCAGAACAGATATTCAGTAAATCAGAACATCTGAAGAAAGTCAAGTAACTGGAGAGGATCCAATAAAGAATTATCTGAGGAAAAAAGGAGGTCTTATGGTTAAAACACAGGACTGGCGGTCAGGTAACCTGATTTCTCATTCTAACTCAACAACAGATTTTCTTTTACCTGAGTTCTTTCACCTCCATCTTGCTTTCTTTGTTCCTTATGAGTCAAGGATAAGACTACTCTGACTTCTGCTAAGGACTTGCCTAGTCTTGGCAGCACCTACAGAACTGCAAAAGTGGTACAGTATGGTAGGACCAGGTGCTGTAGGCCTATAACTGAACCGTGGAAGACAGAGGTGTAAATGGTAGAGATCTCAGCAAATCTCATTTCCATGGGACATTTGATAACTGCAATGCCAGTTGTATCTCAGCAGTGTACTTCTGAGCATATTAGAGACTGATCCTCAGTTTGAATGGGTTGTCTGTTTGTTAGCACTTGAATCAGAGGTCTGTGATGACAAAGGAGGGGAGAGATTGGGTCTCCAAATCTCAGCTAAAATCTGGTAATTTTTACTAGGAAGAGAAGCAACAGTTTAATTTTCCACACAAGGCTCTGGGCTGCATAATAAGTAATAATAATAATAATAATAATTAATAAAAACATAGCTCAAAAGTTCATGTGTATTGCCAAGTACCTAAATGAGGCCATGCAGTCACAATCCAAGCAATCATACCCTTCATGGACCAACGCATTGCACTGCAAATTAGGACTGCCCTAGGAAACTGCCATTTTGACATGAATAGGCTGGCATGGAAGATAATGTTACACTATTCTTGAATAATGCTATCTGCTCTTTCCTATTCAGGGATACCTGAGTAGGTTTAATCATGGAGTATACTGATCGCTAGTTTTCAGCGTAATATAAGGTTGAGCTCTCTTTTCCTACAGAAGAGCCTCTTATAAAGGCAACATGACTTTAATTATCAATACTGTATTGTATTATTTCATGGTTGCAGATGTGGGTTGCTGACTCTAAATAGTTGCTGCTTAAAAGATAAAGCAAATTGGGGAGCAAGCATATATGCAAACTACAGTAACAGATTTTACTTGGATTCTTCCTGGAACTCTAGCAGGCTAGAGTTTTGCTTATTTTAATATTTTTAAATTCATATGTTGTTGGACTTACCTTCTCCTTATTCCATTGCAATGTGGGTTAATGGAGAAATGGGAAAGACCAGCAGGAACAATAAATGCTGCTAACTTCAGAGCTATCCCTGCCAAGGTGTAATATCAATAGATAAGATTAGCACCTTCTAGCATTGCTGCTATAATACTGTAGTTGATAATGTGCTATTTCATTCTTGCTACACCAGTGGTCATTAGTGTCAGTGATACCAGTGTTTCATCAGTCATGTGGGAGAGAAAAAAGTCAGTAAATACACTGAGGATACAGTGCATGCAAGCTTCTTTGTGTGTTATATTAATAAAAAAAATAAGCTTAATAAGGAGCTTCCTGGAACCTGGAAAGGGCAAAAGGGCAGAATTCACTGTAGAGTCCCCTGTGGACGTTGGCGTGCAGAAATGGTTTTCCAATACAAGGCTTAGATATTACAGTGCTGGGCTCTACATATATAACTCTACTGAACCAATTTGTCACACACAAATATTTATTGAAGACACGTCTATGATTTTGAAAAGCATCTGATCTGACTGTATTGGTCTCACTTATCTGGAGCGTCATTAATTCTAACTTACCTTTCTCATCCCCTTCATCACTGTTGTACTCGATAGAAAGTTGTTTTTTTCACTATGTAATAGCTACACATGCTCTGTATGTTGAAGTGTGGGCCATCTGTTGACACACTATGCCAAATAAAATTATCTTAAAGAAAAAAGTTTTATTATCTTGGATCTTTGTTTAGAAGGAGGGAGTTGGGACTTTGTATTATAATATTTTCAATCTTACATTAAAACATTAAATTATTATACTATTTAATAATATTTTGGTTCATTTGTCAACACTCTTTCCTTTGAATAGATTTTTTTTAACAGATTGATAAGATTGAGAGTAAAATAATTGTCTTAAAAAGGTATGGTCCAGTCCATAGTGAAGGACACTGGAAGTTCCCAGTTCTGCCATTGACACATTGTGTAACTTTGGCTAAGTCAAAGTTTTCAGTTTTAGGTCCTAGAGTTAGCTCCTAATGGCCTGATTTTCAGAAGTGTTCAACACCCACATTTTCCATGAAATTGTATGGAATCAGCATAAATATGGATTTAGATGCTGTACTTTAGGTTTCCACACTTGAAAACATTTGTTCTTACTCATCCTCTCATGTTTGCCACTTGTAAAATACCTATATACCTCAGAGGTGTTATGAAGCTTCCTCAGTTAATGTCTGTAAAGCACTTCGAGATTCCCGAAGGAAAGACACTACTGAAGCACAACGTACTAAATATTAAAAAATATACAGTGCTCATGTGTGTGCTATTGTTAGAATCTGAGTAAGCAAACCAAATCCCAAATAATTTCTTTTAGGACCCAAATGGCCTGAAAAATTTAACATCAAACTTGTTATCAACTTTACTTTATTGAAGCATGGATCTTTAGCTTGGTTCACCATATAGTGAAACATTTTATATATGATAATAGACAGCTTAGGGCTATAGGGCCATTATAATGTTGCTGGTGTAGGTACAACTTTATCAGAAGATACAAACATGACCCGCAATAGAAACAAACACCAAATAGAACACGATGAAACGTTCACTTTACAAATCACTCCATTACTACGGACATCAAATGGCAGTTATTGTAAGTAAATCAGCCACAGAGAACTGTTTTACCTTTAGATAAGGAAATGGGAACGTCTTTTTGGGGTTTTATCCACAGCTGCTTAGTAAAAAAGTTTAAATGTCAAGCATTCTTCTTATCCACAAAACAATGCTAACCAACAGACATATCAAAGAGTAAGACTGAAGGAGCTCAATGTCTTTACAACTACTTTTGCAATTATCGTCTTGAGTAGGTATTGCAATTTGCTTTATACATGTTATCAGAGTGTAAATAGCCCAAAAAATCAGCAGCAAAATATTACAACAACATAACAAGTAAATACAGTGCCAATGTGTCATGTTGTAGAAGAGAATACGAAGAAGACAATGATAACTTAATCATATAAAATATGATACAGAGCTGAAATACAAGTGCATTTAAATAGCTATGTGACAAAGAATGTTAAATACTGTTCTTAATATGTAATTTTTTAAACATAAAATCTGAAAAGTCTTTGTGCTTAAACTTGTTTCCTGTTAAACAGATTAGTTGCCTACTTCCCATACTGCCACTGTAACTGATATTACAACAGATCACAATTTTCACAGACACATCAACATTAAAACATTTACCTATGAGAAAATAAGTCACTTCTCATTAGTTCACAGTGCGAAAAAGTGGTGTACACTCTGTCTTGAGAAAGGCTTTCAGTTATTTACCAAGCCAATTGCAGAAAAGTCCTGATACCAGATGCAGTGCTAAGATTTAAAGAATGGAAAGCAACACATCACATGTTGGGAGGAAAATATAAATTTCTCGTTTCTTCATGGGTATCGTCTAAGTGACCTTCGTCTTCTGTTGTAGAAATGCCTGAGCCCATGTTGCCGTGAAAAATTCATCATGTAATTTTGTTTGCGAGTGCTGTTAAAATCAAAGGGTAGAGAGGAAAAAAAGAATGTCAATATCTTTGCATCCATTTTGAAAATAGCTTCTGAGACCTAAGATATGGGAGCAGATTCTCCACCCGCTTGTGCCTTGCCCAGTCTTTTCTACCCCTTCAAAGTAATGTAAAATATTACCATTTGGATCTGATAACATTTTAGCACAATGACAATGACTGTAGAAGGTGCAAGGCAGTGGAGACTTGGGCCCACTTTGTTTTTCCTTACAATTCAGTATTTCAGAACTAGAGCAAGGAGTTTAAATTAATTACCATTGAGGGGGAGTTAAGGCCAAATTCACTCAAGCTGTATGCACTCTATCCCTTCCCAATATATGGCATTTCTCCAAACCTGATATATACTCCAAAAATCATTGTCTCTCTCATTCACAGATTCCTAAATGGGAGATATGCTGTTAACTACCTTCCTCTTGAGTGTAGAAGAAAAATACTGCTCCACCTCCCTAACTTCTGGATTTGCTCTTGTGACAATCTGGGGAATCAGTTTGGGGAATTCTGGCTGATGTTACTATAAAGATTTCTGTATCATTAAATACCTTTATATGTATGTGGATTTCACCCCTTCTGACAAGGACTGTGTCACATCCCTCCCTCACCAGGTACAATGGGCGGGGAGGGAGTCATTAGATCTCAACAACCATCTATTCAAGCAGAAGTGCCATGGGACAATGGTTTAACTCAAGCCTAGAAGAATTAATTTTATCCTACTTCTTTGCATGGGGCTGGTGAAGGGGAGGGAGTGGAAAATCCTCAGGCAGAATAAAGGGACAGAGATGACAAAGCAGGGTTTTGAAAAGGGCTCACAGGTGAGAACCACATAAAAAGTTTTGGGCAGGCAAAGGGGACAGCTGTATTTTCATAGCAGGTAGGGCTCAGTTTATCTACAAGACCAACCAAGGACAAAGCAAACTGACCTAGGGAGGGAGAGAGAGGAGCTCCATGGTTGAGAAGACAATCCATGTGGGCAGAAGAAAGACCCTGGGCACCCCCAGAGGATTCTAACCCCAACCCAAAGAATGCTCTGGAGTGGTGTGGAAACTGAGGCAGGGAAATGCATGTAGGGTTTATTATTTTTTATCTTGGTATTTCTAGTGCTATTTAAAAAAGAGGAATGGTGTTTTAGAACTGTGTGCAAAGTACATGTGTGTGAGAGAGACACAGAGAGAGAGAGAGAGAGAGAGAGACCTATCATGTGCCCTTGAAGAGTTAACCTGTGATCCCAGAGTGCATACCCAGCTGGAGTGCTGGGAGAGGGTATGTTTAAGCTATGGGAGAGTAAGGGGTTAGCACTAGTCCCAGAGCTAGGCAGTTGGACTACGGGTCTAAGTTCTCAGAAGCAGGAGCTAAATAGAAGATCTGCACCCCGAGAGTGTGCCTAGGGACCTCAAACCAGGGGTAGTGCCTGAACTCTTCAGATTTTAGAGGCTTAAAGCACATGGGATCCACAAGTGGGATCTCCTACAGTGGTCTGGTGAGTAACCACTTCCTTTTTAGAGTAAAATAAAAATACTGCTCCACCTCCAAAACATTAAAATTTGCTGTACAACAAACCCTGGAACTAAGAGATTTTGGCGAGTGAGATTTTCTTAACCCTCCCCCCCAAAAAAAGAAAAACCTTTAAAAAAGGATCAAAGAAACACACTGAATAGAGTGACCAGATTTTAAATGATAACTTTCCCATTTCCAAGTTGGGCACTTTCTTTAAAGATGGTAAGGTTAAATAAAATGAAACAAAACAAAGGGAAATCCTGGGGCACATGGGAAACAAATGGAAAATCATGGAAACTAACTCTTTTGTAACCACCATGAAAAGTAAATTATTTCCTTACTGGCTGGATAGAATTGGGGTATTTGGGGATCTAATATACATTACAACTGAATAGGTGGAGACTGTTGTATATAATCACTAGAGACTAGCACCAGCATCTAGACTTCAACTTCCTTTAAGGGAGGGGGGCATGGCAGTTGCTATTTTTGGCCCTTTGCCTACACCAGCCCTAGCATATGGAACAGCCAGAGGGTGGTGCAAAAATTTTGATGCGTATTATGTATAAACTTCCATAAAAAGGCTGAGCTGTATTTAAATATAAACATAGTTAAAATGATCTACATTGAAACAGGTTTAATACAAACAAACAGCTAATATTGGCTGAAGAAGCCTTTTTCCTTATGCTCAAACCCTCACCTAGGTTGGGTGTCAGGTGTGGCCACTTTCAGAGCTACCAGTCTGGAAACAACGGGGAAAAAAAAAGGTCTCTCCAGTGTTTCCTGCTGAAAGGCTGGTTTACGAACAGTGTACCTTTTAGTATCTTCATTTGGGCAAAAGTTATAAGACCAAGCCAATATATACCTGCTGTGGCTCCACTGATTTAATACAGTTGCACCAGAGACAGATTTGTCTCTCTTTGTTTCTCATGGTAGCTGAATTTCTAACTGCTGGGAATGCCACACACTCTGGAGGAGAAACTTATAACTTTCAGGAGGATTCAATATAGTTCTGCTCCTAAATGCAAACTTGTACATAACCCTGAAGAGACACTTTTGAGGCTACATGGCAATTCTAAGCTCCACCATCTATGCTGGTGGAGTGGAACTCTGAACAGTTACAAAGATCACATTTGGTTTAATTTTGTTTGCTTGTAATTCTTGTTAGCATCATTGGTGTAATACAAGTCTCATTTAAAGCTACAAGCAAAATCCATTCAGAGTTATCAGAATGGAAAAATACATATAGCACTGATTATGAATATTTGACATTACTATAGCACCTTTCATGCCTATTGATCACAAACCACTTCTCCATCCATATACACACAACATTGCTTTAAAGCAACCAGTTCTGGGAGACAGCATGGCAACCACTGTGGCACCACACTGGGAAGAGAGGGGACAGATACTTTGGTCAGAACACTGGAGGGCAACCCCTACTTTTAAAAATGAAGAGAAGGTATCATGGGGAATTTAATGTCCATACACTGCAGCAAGGGCCTCATTTTTAAAGTCTCATCTGAGTGCTCCCACACAAGAAACTGCACAGAATGAATTAATCTCGGAATAATAAAGGGCAGTGTTGACCCTGTCAGACTTTGATGCTGTTGTTCTAGGAAGTCCAAGTATTAAAGTCCTGATGCTTAAGGGCACTGCACTATTCCTCCTGGACACTATTTGCCAAAAAAAAAAAAAAAAAAAAATTCTCTCTAAGCTACCCTGACAACAATGTCAGGCCAACATCCACAATCAGACCTTGTGTGCTGTGCAATAGTGTGTCCACAGCAATACCACCGGTTTCCAGCATGACAAAACTCAATGATTCAGCAGAACAACCGCTACCCACCACAGGATGAACTGTTATAGGACCTGATCCTATCTTCTCTGGTTTCAATGGATGCAGGATCAGGCCTTTAAAGATCAAGACTAAAGGTCAGATTCACCCTTGTGGATGCAAGGGGGTGCAATTTTCAGCCCTATGCACCCAGGAATGGAACACTGCACCAGAGAGAGGGAGATTCAATCCAAGGAATGCCACCATAATTCCCTTGGGTGATTCCATGGGAAGACAGTAATAAGTTCTAGTGGAGTCCGTGCAGCTTCTGGTTGGTTTGGCTCTGTCCTTCCAGGGCTGACCTGCCTGCTTCAGAGATTGTGGAAGTTGGTTTTGATCCCCCAGTGATGAGAAGGATGCAGGCAGCTTGGCCTATTCACTTCTGCTCCAGGTGGACTTATTGTTGCTGGATGCCCACAACCCAGGGAGTGCATCAAATTCTAAGTTTTGTTATAATGGTGATGTATGAAATAAAAAGTTGGCAGCAGGTGTCACAGACAATTAACTCTCTTTGGGGAGGCAGGGCAGGATGGTGAGTTTTCATTGTGAATGAAAAGTAAATGCTCAGCTTGCAATCAATTATCCTCTCCCTTCTGAGTGCATAAGCTTATTTTTTTTAGTGAATATGGTCCCTAAGGAAAAAGATTAAATACATATTTCTCAAAATAAGGATGAACATCAATAGGCAAGAACAGCTTTTACTGTTGTATAAAGAAACCCCCAGTATAAAATTGACTTCAAAATTATCTCCTTTCCAACAACTGAGAACTTTATTTGCAAGACTAGGCTAAAATCATTTGCGCGAAAACCCTGGGTAGAAAAAACAATTCCAAGCTGTTTCCCACCTAGTTTTTCAAGCCAATCAGCATCTGGTGGGAATGGATACAATACAAATTCTTGCATTGTTACAGTAGCCATTATGCCAGAGCACTTTCATTTAAAAGGTGGGTTTTGTTTAACATCTGAGCTTGATTTCACCTGGCTTTTCCCAGAAAGGGAAGTTCTGTACTACAATGATTTATTATAGTTTTGTGTGAGACTGACAGTGATTGGCAAAGCTAATGTTTCCTGTGCACCTTTGTTTTCCTGCCACCTTATAATCTAAGGCAAATCAAATATGTTTTTAAAAAGAACAAATAGCTCAAATGTTCTTTAACAATTCTTATTACACCATCATTTCTGTCTAACATTGCTTACCGCCCTAAATGTAATGACACTAACAAGACTAAAGCAATAATAATTATGCAGCAGACATTTTAAGGAAATAAATAAACAAATTTAGACAAGGTTACCACGTAAATTATAGGCCAAAGGCAGCTGCTTAATCTCTGTTTAAATTCTGTCTGTTAGTGGTATTTTTCAATGTATATGTTTTACAATGTAAATGTATATGTTGTATGCACCAAAGAGAGAGTTCACGTATTTTACTACATTAAATCAAACTGTGCAGTACAAGAACAAAAAAAAGAAGGGTCTGAAAACAAAACCATATCTAACCAAAAACCAACAACAATAATTAAGCTAATGCTCAGTCCTTCAGTTGTGCTGACAGGGCCCAATCTCACTCTCACTAAAGTCTGTGGTAGTCTTTCCACTGGCTTTGGTAGGAGTTCGTTAGGGCTTTAAGGTCTGATTCAATGCCCAATGATGTCAATGGAAAATTTTTCA
The DNA here is from genome assembly GCF_026122565.2 of Emydura macquarii macquarii. NCBI lineage: Eukaryota > Metazoa > Chordata > Testudines > Chelidae > Emydura > Emydura macquarii. The sequence goes on along the minus strand of NW_027132773.1, from coordinate 39,070,621 downwards.
TCACCTTCATTGAAGTTGGATCTAACCTTTAGTGTAGCATATAAGAGTATATTCTGCTATCTACGGACTGGGGTGGAGGTATATACATATATTTCTAATAATTATAATGGAAGCTAATGTCATACACTGATAAGAGAACAAAATTCAATAGTACTTTACAAGATCACCTTAATAGCTACATCATAAATTCATTGCAGAAAAGGTAATTCTGCATTTCTTTGATTTAGTGTCTGTAAAGAAGACCTTTAATATTGTTTTTAGACAGCAATACTAAACTTTATTTCTATTTTTGGTATAAATAGATAAAAGGATTTGTCATTAAGACTGTATGAAAATGCTTTTGCTATCTATATTGTAATAGCATCCAAAATGTGGTAGGCACAGTAAAAATCTATAGGCAGAAACAATCCCTACCTCAAATACTATGGGACCTGAATGGAACTGTATAGATTGCAGAGGGAACTTTGATACCATTACAATTTCAGTGAAGGGGCACAATAGACTTTTCAAGGCTCGTCAGCATGCATTGAGCCTTTGGTGCACTTACCAGATAATTGGATGAAAGGTATAGATGAAAAAAAATCTCCTAAAGACTAGTTATCTGTGGATCATTTGTCAGAATGAACAGTAATAAAACCTATGAAGCAATTAATGCACAATCTAATCTGTCGCCTTTCAAGGACAATCTGCTTGTATTTGAAAGATGGGGTCTGATATTGCTCCAGTTTACTATATTAAATTCTGAGTAACTCCACTGAAGTAACTGGAGTTATACCAGTGTGAATGAAAGCAGATCAGGTGGGTATAGTATAATGAAAAGTCATGTTGGGCATGCTCGGTAGCATGAACAATAAAGCAATTCATGAGGAGTTATTCTGTATGTGTTTTTTAAGCTTCAGTATTTTAACATGATATTTTTAAATACAAATTTCTTAAGATACATTTTTTGGACTACTCTCCTGCATTTTTTGTTTTTGTTTTTTTGTTTTAAATAAAATATGGCCAAGTGAATAAGAAAAATCTGGTAAATAATATATACCTAATCTAAGACCTTTAATTATTTTTACTTGTCATTCATATTTTTAATTGACATGGCACACCAGAAACAAAAGCTTCTGGGTGCCAAACCAAACTTTAACCGAAATCAAGCCTTTGCAAAAATTGAAGGCAACATGATCTGATAAATAAATGTATCAATGTTTGGCATGGTGTGAATTTTGTGCCTGAATTAAAGAGGGTGGATAATAAGAATGGTGACAGACTTCATATGAAATCCTGACCACTCTGAAGTCAATGGCAAAACTCCCATTGCCTTCAATAAGATCAATATTAAAACTTATGTCTCTTGCTATGATGGTGATTAGAAATGTCTAGCTGTTTAACTATGGCAGTGCAAAGTGATGCTGTTATAATAAACAAAAAACCCATCCAAAATAAATACTTATTGCTGTTCTTAATTATATGGGCATGCATCACTGCGTATATTTATTGTACATATTTATGGACACATAGTCTGTAAGTAGATGATTTTGGCCTTAGTTCTGTAGTTCTTATTTACTGAAAACAGTGGGAATTTTACCTTAGGTCTAAAGACCAAATCCTGCAAGGTGTTGAGCACCCTCAGTTCCCACCTGCTTCAAAGATTATTGGGAACACTCAGAAACTCTCGGGTAGGACTCAGCAGCTACCATGATCAGGGCTCTCAAACTTTAGTTACAACTCCCCTTGTCTTAATTGAAAGTTTGTTTGGGTGAGGTGCTGAACATATCCTGCAAACTTTAACTCCTAATGGCCCTCAGAACCAGCAGAATCAGTCTGGGAGGAACAGCTGCAAGGTTTGGTTCTTTATGAGACAGCAATGCATGCTCACTTCTTTGAGAGTACAAATGAGGCCTCTCCCTTTTCCACAATATCATCCCTGACAAAATACAAGGTTAGAGTTTTTTAAAGTACCATAGCTGTATTAACAATACATATTTGGTATTAATTCAGGGAAATTACTTACCTTACTCTAGTGTAAAACCAGTGACAGCAAATAATGAAATACAACACAAATTAGAAAATGCCTTTCAATGCATGCAGCACTGTGATTAGTCATAAAAGCCTGATGAGGTTTAGAGGCAATATAGGACTTTTCATCTCTTTTGAAAATAAAAATTGAACAAATTATTTTCTGATTTTTTAAATCAACATTTATATTTTTATTTTCTATAAAATTCATCATGCAATATTTTTTAGAAACATAACAAAAGACAGTCTTAAAAGCACAGTCTGTACCATACTAAATTTGGCATAAATCTTGTGACTATTAAGATAATGCCCTAACGTTTTAACTGTTCCTTTTCTTTATTAGAAATATTTTTAATAATCTTTAGTGAAATATGTTTCAAAGCATTGCCTTCTACTAAAGAAATGAAGCAAATGAAAATGTTTTTTCATATGAATATGTTTTGTTACGGCTTAGAAGATATAATTTGTATTTGAATATTGCAAAAAAGTATAAAAGTATAAAAGTTCTTTGCAATAAATGCAACACAAAATCCTCAACAAATCATTTGTGCCACAAATGGAAGATTATCTCGCTAATGAATAGCATGAAGTGATGTTTATTATTGCAAAATTAACCACAAAAAATAAAAAGAATTTTGAGGCCATATCCTACATTTCTTGGACAATTAAAATTCCCAAAGATGTCACTGGGAGTTTTGGGTACATAAAGAATACAAGAATAGACCCTTAGTTTGCAGTTTATTCCCCTTCAGTTCCGAATGCATTCGATCAGAGCTCACTATTTCTTTATAGGTTAATAAGGGCCCACCCTGTTCACAAAGAAATGGCTTTTCAAGAAGCACATGCAAAAAAGGTGTGTGGTTTTATTGTGCAGCAGACAAGCTGTGAATTATATGAAGAGAAAAACTGAAGTGCAAATGCAATGCAGAGGTGGATGCAGGCAGTTCTTAGAGTAGAAATACTTGGGCGTAGAATAAGCATTCTTTTGTAGGAATGGAAGGTGGAAGGGGGGGGATGTTTTTTTTATCCTAAGAAGGGCCACATTCATTGATCACGTGATTCATTGATCTGCCCAAAACTTTATTCAAAAGTGCAGAGAGCAAGTATGTCGAATTACAAATGAATCAAAAGAAAACTTGATTTAAATGGAAAGGACAACTTGATAGCCATTTTACCCTCACCTTATAGGTCCACCACTATTAAAATAGTTTGACAAATGATTAGCTGGCAAGAACAATTCAATGTATACTATATTCAAAATAGCTTCTATATTCACTCTGAGCACTTTTCAGCTGCATTACAGGATTAGCAATACTTCTGTTGTATTAATGAATGATTCAATGAAGTATTACAGATAGGACCTTGTTTCCAGCGTTCCTTATTGCACACACAGGTTTTGCATATGCAAATTAACTGCAGGTCTGAATACTGGCATGTTTATTTGTGCAATATATCTTGGGAGCAAAAAAATTGCCTCCACAAAAGGGGAGGCTAGGCTTCTAAAAATGTAGCCCATAAATTGTCTGCTAGTCACAGTATAGTGTTCTCAGGATCAGGAGTCAATCAGAATGAATAATATATGATAATCCTATTCATTATAACTCAGCTATAAACTAGGTTCTGGACTATAAATTGGCATGGAGACTCAAGGAAAAGTTAATTTTAAATTTTTGGAGGGTTAAGAAGAGCCAAAAGCATCAACATAGAAATTTTAAGGTCACATAAGTGTAAAAATATTAATAAGTGTAACTCTGGAAACTGCCTTATTTCTAAGGGATTAGGTGGAGACTGATTAGGTGGGGGATTAAAGGGTACTGTAGGAGGGAGGAGGGAATATCTGTAGTTGCTGGAAAGCAGAATCAGACCACCAGTCTTCCTTGCAGTGAGTCACTACTGACCACAACTTCCCTGCAGGGTGTGTCTGCTCCCAGCCTGCCCTCCCCCTATGTTCTCTCACTCCTCCTGAAGCTGGGAAGCTACAGGAGACAGGGAGTGCATACTAGCAGGCAGCAGCAGATGCTGGGGGTAAGTGAAAGTTGGCATGGAACCTACAGTCACTCAGTGCATGCAGACCAACTGGCAGTGATTAGAGGTGGGCTGGGAGGATCTGGCTGTCTGCTTGTTCAGGGAGGAAAAATGGTAAAAGTAAGGGGGAGTTAGAGAGAGGAGGGCATGGGGAGTTGTAGTAAGAAGGGGGCATCTCACTTCAGAATGCTGAGGAGAAATGTAGAGACAAGGTGGTTGAGGTAATATCTTTTATTGGACCAACTTCTGTTGGCAAGAGAGACAAGCTGACCTGAAGAACCCGAAGAAGAGCTCTGCGTGGCTGAAAAGCTTGTCTCTCTCACCAACAGAAGTTGGTCTAATAACAGATATTACCTCACTCACCTTGTCTCTCTGGTATCCTGCAACCAACATGGCTACAACTGCACTGCATACGACAAGAGGAGAAGTATAGTCATCCGTAGCAGCATAAGGTTTCAGATGCTTATTAAGATACTTTTATAGCTTTAAAACAGTTTGAATTTAACAATTTAAGAGCCAGATACTCAGGTCTCGCTGAGCCACATCCAGTGCAGAACATGGGGCAGGAGTCAGAGGTTGCCTGATACTTTCTTTGTATTCCTCTAGTCCTGTGGAAAGAGAGGTGCTGTTTCTGTCCCTGCCATCAAGTAGAGCAGACTCACAACTGTTCTAACCCATGCTGGCTACAATGCCCCTCCTATGGCCATTCAACTAGCACAGGATTGCCAGAGTTCAAGGGGCTCTGGCCATGCCTCTCAAATCTCCAATATGCCTCCTATGCTGGACCAGGAATATGGTGCACGCTGCTTAAATAACCTGCTCTACACCAGCGAGGGATTACCCTATGCAAGAGGAATCCCCACCTGCTTCTGGGTAGCTTTCCAGCCCCTTTGTGTGACAGCAGAACATAGGGGTTGGACTAAGCGGTGAAGAGCTGATCCTAAATTTGCAGCCCTCAACACCCTGCTGGAAGAAAAGGAATACAAAGTATGATCGTACTATGGTTTAATAATATGGCTGGAATAGTAAGGTTTACAATCAGATTGTGTGTATGGTGTTTATACCATCTCCACCTGGGATGTTTGAGATATACACAAGAACCCCTCAATACACATTGACAACATGGATAACTAGATTTTTCAAATGAAAAACCAGGACATCTGTCACAGCGGGTGGAGCAAAGAAGGATGGAGGGGATGATTTTGGTGGGGGGTAGGTTGGTATACACAGGACAGGGAGAGAGAAGAGTGTGCCCACTCCTTGCTCTGTATCCCAGCCATGCAATGCCTCTCCCTCTCCTTCACCACACTGTGGCTCTAGCTCTGTGTATTGAGGAGAGGTAGTTTGAGGACCTGGGCAAGAGGGACTCCTTGGGAGGCCTCCTTGGGGGCAGTACAAGATGTCAGCATATGAGAGGCCTGGTGAGGTGCACTCAACTGGCCTGTGAACACTGTCATCAGCTCAGCTAACTGGTGTCTCCCTCAGGTGGCCAATCTGCAGGGGTTACAAAAATGGGATCATCAGACAGGCCCTGAAAACAGGGACATTCCTGGTTTTCTGAGACACATAGTCACCCTACATATGAATCATTAGTTATTTGGTGACTCTTCAGGAAACACTAGTGCAAGAGGACTGGGTGAATCCATTGTGGAGATAGAGATTTTGCTCCTTTGCAGAGTAAGCAGGGATTCTGTGTCCATAATCCGTGGATCAATCCAGGATCCAACTCTGCCACTCCTTGTTGTTTCCTGGCAGCTAAGCTCCAATGGCGGCCCCCGCATGGAGTGTATTTGAGTGCAGAATTTAGTTTGTAAGGCCAATTTGAGAGATGACAAGATGGTGGTATAAATGACAAATTGAGAAGATGGAAAGGCAGGACTGTAGCAGGACAAGCAGCCAACAGAGAGGTGGAAGAAGGTTTAGGGTAAAGCAGCTCCTCCATTACTTTTAATTAAAATATTTTATTTAACCCTTTTCAGGAATAAAATAAAATACAGCACAAAATCCCATTTGTTGGTTGGTACAGCGCTGCCCCTCCACCTCCTTGGCATATGCTACAGTTAATGCTTACACTGACAAAGAACTTATACCATCATGTTCTAGGGCTTTTAATTTGATTCATTATGTCAACTCTCCTATACTTCCAGGACCCATTTTCTTCCTTATCCTCTCTCTTTTTCTCTGTTATTGAAAATCCCAAGGAAACTCAGATATTCCAAAATATTTATGTCTAGAATATCAAGGAGAATTAAGACAAAGATAAACTGTATCCATAATATAAATTGTGATGCTTAATGTTGCAACACAAATGCATGTAAGGCCATCCAGTGGTAATAGTAATAATGGTAATAATTAATGCTTATACTTATATAAAGCTTTTCATCTATACTTCTTGAAGCACTTTACAAAAGTGGTTATGTATCATTATCCTAATTTTAGAAATGGGGAACTGAGATGCAGAGGGAAAGTGACCAGCCCAAGATTACACAATGAGGTACCAGCAGAGCTATGAAGAGAACCCAGGTCTCCCTCCACCTACTCCTGTATCTTGCTCCTGTATCTTGCCTCCCCTTGGCAATGCCTGAGCAAGAGTTGGGGTTTTGAGTGTTCTGAGTTTGTGCTATAGCTGAATGCTATTTAAAAGAAATGTTTATTATCTAATATGGAGAATATTCAGATTAACTACAGGTTCCAACCAGTGCAGTTACAGGGAGATACAAAGGGGTCAGAGATAATTAACCACTAATTAGTACCTGCCATATATGCTATTGTGCATAGTTCAATTCCTGAGAGCAGTGTATCTTACAGTATTGTGATTAGCAGGGTTTTTGATTCTACATCTCGCCTTTTAGTAACATGCCGCTAATAACCAAAACAGGGAACAAAGGTTGTTCTCTCTATTCCGGTTTTGCCCAAAACTCGGAGAGAGCCCTCAATAAGTCCTCAACAGGAGCAATGGAGGATGAAGAGGGAGGAGGCATGGTCTGCATTTCTAGTTCCTCTTCTGGACAAAGCAGATATTCTATTTCTATAGTATATTTTCTATTGCTTTTTCCAGTCTAGTTTTAAAGTACCTCAAATGATGGGGCTTCCACTATTTCCCTTGGGTGGCTCTCTTGCAGCATGATAATTGCACTGTCATAGAGGTTCTCCTAGTATTCAGCCTAAATTTTCCTTTTCCAAATTTCATTTTTCCTAATCAATGTTCAGTATAATCAACGTTCAAATTGCGCTAATTTTTTTCAACTGATTTTCTACTTTTTTTCAACTTAAAAAAAAATACTTTAAAGCAGAGAGAAGTGGGAATGTTGCATAAGCATCTGTACCCTTTTCCAGTTCAAATACTGCCCTAAATAATTAGTCTTCTCTTGGGTGCTTACATCTATAGTTATTGAGAGATGCATATCATAAAGCTGTAAATTAACCAAGAATCATGTCCATCTCTCTGTTCCTTCAAATTTAAGGTTAATGTTATGAAGGCTGAGCCCAGCAGGGTGTGTAAAAGCAGCAGAGCGCATACAGCTACTTAGTGTTGGGACCAGTTTGGTCTTTGGTTTGGGGTTGAGATGAATGCCATGCAAGCTGGTACTTCTCAGTGGTAAGTTGAACAGGGCTAACTAGAGCTCAAGTAATCCAATTTGTTACTGTTACAAAACAATACTTGCAGTGCCTCTATTAGTTCGAATTTAAAGACAGAAACCTCATTCTTATAATTACTAAATCTGGGTGTTATCCACATCTAATTTCTACGTTGTTTTTTTTTTTTTTTTAGTTTTTCAATAAAAATGAACATTTGAACCTATCGATTGGGAAGATACGCCTCTCTCTGCCAAACACTATCAGCGATGAGTTCCAGCCAGTCAAGGCATTAGCATTTCAGCTCTACTGGAACTAAATTCTTAAAGAAAAAGCAGATCATCTCTTTGTGATGTAATACGGTAAAAATGGGTTAATTGAGAGCGAGACCCATTTTATTAATGGGGAAATTAATATGGTGAAGACACTTTACTTGGTAAAATCTTGACGGGGGATGAATATAGAGCTCGGATCATAGGAACCTGATATAGTGAACCCTGTTTCTGAACAGTATCCTTCTTACTAAAAAAAGGAAATGAATATGACATTAGTTGCTAATGCAATTTTTCAGAGCCTGATTCAACAACATTACTGTGTACAAAGAGCAACACAATAGATTATTCTGAATCTTTGAAAGCATGTAAATCAACATAGTTGCTGAACACACACATCCTTTCAGATGTCACATCATAAAATATTTCAAAGACACTGATGATTTATATGAGTACCCCAATATTTAAAGATGTTAAAAGCCCACACATTCCCTCCTGCATTTCTCCATGATGCACAGTATGCTCCCCTGGTCTGTTACTTTATTTCAGGGTTGTCTTAAATGCTGACCTTTGCAGTCAGTGGCGAACATAAGCAAAAATGATTTCAGAGAACAGTTCTTACTGAGTTTAACATTCATGCTATGCTGAAGGAATTTAAATGCTTTTTGGGATGGAGATGATATGAAGTGAATCTGATACTCACAGGACGACTTCTACATGGTCCAAAGCCCACTGATCATGACCTGTTCCATTGTGACGGGGTTGCCACCAGCGCAGTAAGACTCCTTTCATTCGTGCCTCCCTATGGTTACAAACAGAAGTACCAGCTAGACTTCCATACTAAGAAGGACCCTTTCCAGACTACCTATCTAACCCCAAAAATAAGAACTAAAAGCAAAAGCAAAATATTATACATGCACTTCTACACATCAACATATGATATTAATGAAAAACTTAAGGGGAAACAATATAAATACTTTTCACTTAAACCAAATTGATTCAGAAAACAAAAACAAGGTCTTGGTGGTTTATTCTTTTATAATTTAAATTTAGAGAGAAGATTTTTTACCTATTTTAATTATACCAAAGGACTGCAGGCAATTTTGAATTACAGCTATAATTATCATCCTTTTTCCCCATATCCCCTTGTCTCCTCTATTTTCCTGAACCTATTCTATTCCTTTCTGCAGGAAATTCATAGCATGCATTTAGCAGTAATATAGTGTGTTTGGATACTTACAGCGGAACATTGTAAGACACTCTTTGGGCTTGTATAAAGTCCTTTGGCTGGTGCTGTGCTATTACTTGCCATGTAATTCCATTATTTACACTGTACTGTAGTAGAACTGCCTTGTCTACAGTATTAGGGTCACTCAGGTTGGTATTGCAACTCTCTGTTTGTGAAATGCTTCCAATTTGCAAAACAAACATTATTTTGCTGCAAAACACAAGGAAAATTACTTTTAATGCATATAAAGTGTTAAAGTAGGAGTGAAAACATTGCCAACTTGTAATTATCCTTTTTAAAAATACAGAACTTCAAGAATAATTACTATTAGCAAACAGACTGCTTTAATATACATAAAATACAACCCCCTTTCTCAGTAACAATACACTTGGTTAACACTTTTATGTTCAATTATAATTTTAACATCTTTCTGTGTAATTGGAGGCAATCAATCCATGATTACAATGTAACTGCTCAAAACTGAGGTGTATCAATAATGCCAAAAAGGCAAATAGGAATATGTATAAAAATTAAAAAGGAGAAAATATAAAAGCTGAACAAAAATAAGTGTATTACAAATCCTTCTTTAGGTACCTAAATAAGAAGTTAAGAGCCTAACTTTAGGGATAATATTTTGGCAAATTTGTGGAAAGGTCCTAGTCCTAGTGCTCGCTTAGATGCACTATAAACATCTGACCTTTCAGCCAACAGTCACTTCCCATACACTCACAAACTCCAGTTGACAGTTGCTAAACATTTTATTTTGCTGCCCCTAATTTTTTGCTGCCCAGAGGTGTCTGCAGCCTGATAGAGCCGTCCCTGTTCATCCTCATCATTAGGACCCCACAGGCCATTTCATTTTTATAAATAGTTAGGTCTGTCATGAGCTGTTAGATAGTATTTCACATTAATAGTAAAGTGTTATTACCTTGCTCGGGTGAGATCCAGAGGTTTAGTAACAGCTTGCCTTATTTGACATCCGTTAAAGTACAGTGAATCTCCATGGGCATATGGTGCCAGCTGTCCACATCCATTCCCTATAACTCCACCCTGAATAGTTTCCCAGTTTATTTCAGTGACTCTTTCAGATTCAAAGTTATCTTTAATATAACTGGGAAGATCATGGCTGAAAACAGAGCAGTCATCACCTAAACATGACAAGACAAAGTTATAATGCAGACAAGGATTAAAACATTGAGAAAAAAATGACTGAATTCAATTGCTGATTCAACTTGTTACTGCCACAGGCAGGGCCCTGTGTATATGTGACTGCATAGTTGCATACATTGCTTCCTAATGGCAGATTATGTTTAAACTGTTGTATGACTCTTCATGAGAATCTAAGCTTTGATTTTAAAAAATTAAGGGCTTGATTCTCTTCTCATTTACAACAGTGTAACTTCATTGACTCCAAAAGGGTTTACACAGTAACAGGGAGAGAAAAATCAGGATCTAAGTGTCTAGCCTTCCTGTTTGCAAAGAAAACCTTCAACATGTGAACTTAGTAAACCAATGCAGTGATGTCTGCCTAAGTCTGCAAGAAGCCTGAAACAATTGCTTTAATGGCACTTTCTCTAAGATCACCAGGAGCCAAAGTTCTGGGGCTCAATCCTGCAAGATGCTGAGCAATCTGGCCCTGCTCCAACACAGCATTTAAGCAGTTCAGTGGACAACTCATGTACTTATAAGCACACGCTTGATTGATCTGATGGATCAGGACCCAAATGCTATATTTGCAGGACTGAGTCCTTATCGGTCAAAATAAAACACTTGAATTCCTCCTGGAAACAAACTGGAAGCCTGTGCACTCTGTGAAATGAACACAGGCGTAATATGGTCTGTGTGTTGAGTAGTGGAGTAAGCAGCCAGCCACATTCTACACTTGGTGAGGTCTTAGTGGCCTTTAAGTATAGCTCCATGTAGAACAAGTTACAGTAACTCAATCTGGAGATAACAAAGGGCAGAGATAACTGTTATTTGAAGGTGAAAAGTCTTTCTATTTATGAATTTATATTTTGTCACTGGTTACTCAGGCATTCTATTGCTGAGTTAGTATATTTGGCTGTGTCTCCACACACACACACACACACACACACACACACACACACACACACACACACACACACACACACACACACACACACACACACACACACACACACACACACACACACACACACACACACACAGGAATTTAAGAAATAAAACCTTGGTATCTTTCATCACAAATGCAAATGGCTCCAGTAGTGCAATATCCATGACCACTGCAGAGTTTAGGGCAGGCTTCTCCAATGTACACATGATCTATTGCCCAGCTTTGCTTCTCTGTTTCCTCTCCTTTTTGAATCCATCTGAACTGAGTTGCACTACAAATACCAAACAACACAATATCCTATTATGTTACACACAGCACTTAAATATTTCTGCATAGAAAATTCAACCACATGGACACAAATTTAAACAAAAAAATATGTGTGGTAAGAACACTAGATTTGCATTTTGGGGTGAGGTACAGAGGAGGTTGAAGTGACTTGCTCAATGTCACACACCGAGTCAGCGAAAGCGCTCAGAATAGTACCCAGAAGCCCAGGGTCCCAGTTTCCAGCTTCCACTAGAGGGCCACACCACACTAAAGAATACCAGCACACATTATTCCACTGAAATGGAATTTTATATTGATGGGCCTCATCCTGCAAACATTTACTACCCATTGTAGGGCACACTTCTGTGAGTAGTGCCACTGCCTTCAGTTAAACAGCTGTAAGGTTAAATAGATAGCAGACTCTGGCTACATCTACACTACGAAATAGGGCTGTGATTCCCCTGCTTGTGTACACATACTTGTGCTAGCTCACATCGAGGAGTGTGAGTATTTATAGCAATGTAGCTGCAGTAGCACAGGTACTGACAGTGAAGGTATGGCTTAGCTGTGCCGAGTACATATCTACTGGTTTCAATGAGGTTTGTACTCAACTGTGCCTTGGCTGCTGCTACCCTTTCTACTGCTATTTATATTTGTGCTAGCTCAATGAGTGCTGGTGCAAACATGTGTACATGAACAGGGGAGTCACACTCCTAGCTTGTGCCGTAGACATAGCCTCTGACTAAGTTTTTCAAAAATAGAAGTCTAAAATTACGCTCCTAAATGCACATTTAGACACTTTTGTGATTTTCAAAAGCTTTGTGAACCCAACAGTTCCTAGGGAGATAAACTGGAGCTGTTGAGTGCTCAGCACTTTCAAAAATCATTTTCCAGGACATGGATTTGAAAACCTAATTTCAGGTTTCTATTTTTGAAAATACTGTCCTGAGTCTAAAGATTTACATTGGTCTACATTATAAATCCCAATCCTGAAAGCACTTGTTACCAATCATAGTGCTTGCTAACATGACTACCCTAACTGGCTTCAATGGGACTACTCACGGTAATAAGTATTTGCAGGATGAGGCCTTATGATTTGTCACAATGGCAATCTTTAGTCTGCATGTCATGGCTATTTAATCCTTGGCAGTAGCAGTTTTTATTAAAGAAAAGCAATTCCAAAAGTGTTCATTACGTATCATTTCCAAATCCAGACAAAGGAGAGAGACTGAAAATTCACCAGTTGTTCCAAACTAACAGTGCCAGCTAGACAGATGAAGTTTGATATCCCCAAAGTGAGCTGACCTTTTGGTAACCTACCTGGAGGAGATATGATCAGGCAGCTGGATAGTTATTCTTTTCCATGCGGAGCTGTTGACTGAGTTATAGATGGTAGCTTCATGGAATTGAAATGGGGAGCAGCCAATGCTATTAGATGAGGAAGGAAGACACTGTGTCTGGACAAGTTGCCATGAATCTGTCCTGTGGGAAGCAAAGAAAACATGTTGTTAGAACAACTGAAAATAATAACAAAAGGGAAGTTAGCAACCTGCTGAAGGTCATGGCAATATTAAAAAAAAAAGTTTTTCAGCAATAATTTTCATACACTGTAGTCACATATAGAGTGTGAAATCCAGCAACCCTTACGTAGCCATGATAACCCCTCCACAGGGGGAAATGCTGTGACACACCTGTGCAGGTAAGGGGATGTGGGAAGCAGAGACCAGAGAGGAGCCCTGTGAGCTGATATTACACTTGAGAATTCTATTCCCTAGTCCTTCCCTTAGAGGTCAGAGAAGAGCCCTTTTATACTGTCTTAGCTCCATGGTGTTGTTTCCACCCAAAGGCAGCACAAAATACATCCTCACTTTTATGAAGTAATTCACACATCCTATTATACTACACTACAGGAGACAACAACATAATTAACTGGTCACCAGTTAAATCACAAATTAACATCAAACAGCTTCTAGTACAGCATCGCTTTAGCTCAAAATGTATAGTCCTTTATCAAAGGGCACAGAGGTACTTTGAAGACATTTGTGTGTGTGTGTTTACCAGCAATATGCTCATTAGATGTAACTCCAGGCACATTGTCATAGGTCTGGCAATGTCCTGGGGTAAATTATTGAGAGAGCATACCTGGTATCCTTAGTGTATTCCAGCATTACGGAGTGGAGGTCACCACAAGAAGTTGCCTCACAGCCAACCACAATCTGAAACACAAATAAAATGTGTCAGGTGTTGCTAGATCAGGGAGATCAAAAGGACATTTAATGTAATACATAATAAACTGTTGCTTGTCTTTTCTTTCTAAAGCTATAGAATTAGAATGACTGAACTGAAAAAGAGCAAACAGCTAGTAAACTTCCTTTTGTCTTTAGAAAAATTTTTAATACACTCATTTTTCATGGGAAAACAACACAGCCACATTCAACGCTGACCAAATATCTATTGTAAGTGTGTCTTGATATTTTGGTCTGAATTTTCAGAATTGCACACATAAGCTTGCAGTAATAACATATAAAAATAGCCAGTTTGACATTCAGGTTGTAATTTTCCAAACTGGGCTTCCAAATTAGTCATTCTGTTAGATATAGAATTAGAAGACTGTAAACTTAGATCTAGAAAATCCCCCACCACAACAAAAGCAAACTAAAAACCAAAGTGTGCACCACTTCAGACATTGCTGCTTGTGTGGATCTTTGCATAAGACTGGAAATATTAATAATTGATGACTTCTGGGCATTTTTATACTATGTAACCTGAGATTAATGTCCATCTTTTTTATTCTAGTGTACAATAATAGAAAGGGAAGAGCCATTCTAGATACTTGAGCTTAGAATACATTTGGAACAAGGGGCAAAGATTTTAAAAAACAGGCCTAACATAAGGCTCCCAAATCACCTAAATTAGTAGCTAGATTTTCAAAGTGCTGGGCACCCAGAATCTCCTATGAAAGTCAATGTAAACTGTTGGGTGCACAGCACTCTTAAAGTCAGGCCAGTTATTTACGTGCCTAAATATCGATTTAAGAACCCAGCTTTAGGTAACTGTTTATGAAAATCTTGGCTTGTATAATTTGGGGTGTGCTCAGGTTCATCAGGTTAATTCATTTTAAAAGGCTTTGTAAACAGAAATATGTATGTCTGAGGGATAAACAGAGGACTTATCTTAACATTATGTTAATGTTCAAGTTCAGATACTTCAGTACATTTGACATATTACTGAATGGCTAACACATAGAAACAGCTGAATTTGAGCAGCTTCAAAACCTGTGCCCCGGCTGCAGCTATACAGAAGAACTGAATCCTTAGTTTATAAATAAAATCTGTAGCAGTAAGGAAGGCAGAGAAAATATAGGAAAGTCAGGAGCAAAATTTAGTCAAGGGAAGATGTATGGGACATCATCCCCACACTGGCATGCAAGGGGTTAATGGAGCCCAAGGAAGGCTGCGCAGAAAGCAGCCAATAGGAGAGGGGCAGTGAGGAGTGGCCAATCAGGCCCCAGTAGGCCCTTATAAAAAGAACTGCAGGGCAACACAGGGTCAATCACTGCCTGGAGCTCAACGAGTGAAGATTGTATCTCTAGCAGGCTGAGAGACCTGCAGCACCTTGGACAGAGCAACTGCTGGTAGAGACTAGAGCCTAGTCTACACTTCCGGTGGCATTGACGGGAGCTACTGAAACTTGTGTATCTCCCATCGATTTACTAACATTCCCTTACCATGGTGTTTCCACCATGCTGCGTCGACAGGAAACACCCTCCAGTTGACTCAGCGTTACTCTTTTTGGGCAGGGTGGATTTACTGCGTCAGCCGGAGACCACTTCCGGGATTGATTGAACGGGTCGTCACTGCCTGCTCAATTGATCCCGCTGCATCGATCTATAGAGCCCGACGCAGCCCCAGCAGTGTAGACATATCCCAGGGGAGCGAGAAGCTCTCTTAGCTGGTTGCTGAGACTGAGTAGTTACAGACCCTGAGGAAGGGCAAAGAAGGTGCTGGGGCCAGGGGGAAGTGGCCCAGGGAGACATAACAGTGGTGAAAGGAATTCGAGGTACAGCAGGAGGCTGCTAGCTACCAGGTCCCTAGACCAGGACCCAGAGTAGTGGGCGGGCCTGGGTTCCCCATACTCACCACTGGAGAAATGTTTGGACTAGGAGCTAAACTCCCTCAGAAGGAGGAAACACAGACGACAACCTAGATGGAGGGATGAGTCAAAAAGAGGATGCAGCAGTTCTAGGAGCTGAGAGAGGAGCTGTAGGTGGGAGCAGAGATAGAGTGCCAGTGTGCAGATGTGGATGTGGGTGTTGACCTTGAGCTAATCCCCAGCATGAGATGTCAGACTGGCAATGAGAGCTGCACCCCAACACAGAAAGAACTTAGTATCTCCATCTCCTCTGGATCAACTGAACTTTCCATCTCTTCTGGATCAACAGAGATAACGCCCATTAAAATCTAAGTAAAAGATGGCTGGTTAAATAAGATGACCACCTGTGAAGGTGATATCCAAGGCTTTCTACATCCCTTGTATACAATAGTAACAATAGGTGAAATTCATCCCAGGGGTAACTTCAAAGATGGGGGGAGGGCCAAATGCTGCAAGGGAATGGATTACAGACATTGAATCTAAAATTGGCCACAGCTGTGAGGGAAGATGAAAGTGTTAATTTGTGGCAGAAAAGAAATGGAAGATATTTAACTTAAAAATAAGCAAATAAAACTGGGAAGATACATGTGCCTATCACTTTGCTCGGATGTTATACCCTGTTTTTGTTTTTTAAGCCTGTGTGTTCATTGGGTCAGTGTCTTCCTTTTGTTTGGAAACTGCCTAGCAGATTTTTAAGCACTAATGCAATGCCAATAAATAATAGAGAGACTAATTTAATAGCTACATTGCATTGATTCTAAAATGTGTTGGCCTCATTCAAAAGTCCATCTTAAAATCAAGAGTAACATCAAGAGGTAATTTCCTGATTATCTGGGACATTTTTCCACAATAGGTGATCACGTAACAAAAAAATTATCACCTTCCCATTTTCAATATATCACATTAGTTATTTTTCTGCCCAGCTCTGACTTTGTCTCTCCTTTTCTGCCTGTTCCTTGGTAGAAATTGTTTCTTTCTTCTAAGTGCTCATTTTGACAGGTCATGGCATGCATATATCCTAGATCTCCATCTAACTGGATTTACTAATCTTGACTTAAATGTCAGTCTTAGTCAGTCTTTGTCTCCCTGTCCTCACCATCCACAGCTGCTTTCATAATAGTTGTTCTGCATAAGACCTGGTTGCCACTCAGTTCAGTAGAAAGCAATCAAACAGTCAGTAGCTCTAGCATCTACTAAAGCATAGGGACATTCATTCCATCCTGGCTTGAAATAACATGCATGCAGAGACAAGGTGGGTGAAGTAACATCGGACCAACTTCTGTTGGTGAGTGAGACAAGCTTTTGAGCTTACACAGAGCTCTTCAGGTGTGCTTAAACTCTAAAGTGTGTCTTTCTTAACAATAGAAGTTGGTCCAACAAAAATGACACCTGACTCATCTTGTCTCTTTAATATCTGGAACCAACATGGCTACAACACTGTATACATTTATGCAATCATTCTGACTCCATGTTATAGTTTCTATTACTGTTCTTTCCTTACATTACAACAAACAAGCCATTATTAAATATTTAACAGACTACTGAATTTTATATGTTACCTGTAATAGCAGGTAATAAATTCCAGAGACAAATAAGGTGAATTTTTATTGTATGCTTTACTTCAGATAAAAAGAAGCTTTTCCTTACTTTAAATTGCATCATGTATCCTGGTTGTATAATGAGCTCCCGGGAGGACAGGATATTGTGTGTGTTGTCCTTTTTCTTATTTGGCCAGTAGAGGTGAAATGAGGGGTTGCCACAGAACCCAGCAGTCCTGACTGCATTAGGGTAAAAACTCCAGTTTTCTTCATGGGAAGTGCCTTCTATTAACATGAGTGAGATACAATTACTGGACTGTCTCAGCAAACATGCAGACTTAGCATTGAATCCACAGAGTCATTATATACAACATTTTAATGATATATGCTAAATAAGTGATCAAGAAGCTTAGTTAAAGTGTCAGCCCTAGTCAGATAGTTTAAATTGGTTTAAATACTAGTATTTTAAAAACATATGGCGTAGTGGGAATTTCCAAATCCAGGCAGTTAGATGAAATAAACTGAATATAACTGGTTTTGGATTTAAAAAAAAATCATAGTGAAATAAAAAAATCCTTAAAACTAATGTAAGCAATAAATTATCAACATTGTAATTGTTTATAAAAAGAAAACGTTGTACAGTTGAAAATAAATTAAAAGGTGCATGTGAAAGACCTTCAGTTAACAATTGTTTAGTTCAATAAATAGATTGACACAGGCGTCTTAAATCAGATAATAGAATGCTTGCCACATCCTCCCTTACCATCATCAAATGTATCTACTAGTTGACTGGGATTGATCTCAGCACCTCCAATTAGTATGTCATCTAGTGCCCACTGAGCACGATCAGAGCCTGAAACCACAATTCCATTGTTAATCACAAAAGGCTGCCACCAGCGCAGGCGAGTTGTATTGGTCAGAGCGTGTTCTGGGAGAAGTATGTAGTCATGTCTGACTGAGATGTATTTCTGATAATCCATCTCATGAAGCAAAGTCCAAGATATGCCTATAATGAAAGGATTCAGGTTTATAAAGCAACATGAGGAAGGTAGAAACTATCAAAAGATTAAAGGAAGGTAATAGAAAAGCATAAGATAATATCTATATTTTCTGATATTAAAACCTTAACTCCTAATACTATTGCTACTCATGTGATTAGCCTAACTAAAGTCAATGGGATTATATATATGAGTATAAATAACAGAATTGGGTCCAGTTTCTTTTGAAACAGAGGACAATTTTATATGAGGGGAAAAACACAAGGCATAAACATATCTTTCATAACTGGAGATTACAGCTCTGAATAATTAATCCTAAAATATTTAATAGTTTAGATCTAATTCTGCACATTATTCAAACATTACGGTGTTTGAATATACACAAAGTTTATTCAGATGCAACTAAAATGTTAACTTGCCTCCATCAATTGAATAATCTAACAGAACTCCCTCCTTCCTGCATGTTGGTCTGTGGCATGTTGTCATATTGTTTTCACTTCCAATTCTTCCCCAATACTGTAGAAATCTGAAGGAAAACATGTTGGTGGTTACTCATAGAATACAGTGTATTTTAACAATATGGAAGATTTGTTGCCAAACACAATTAAAGAGATATGTTTTCTGACAACGAACAGATTGAAAATGCTCAATATATTAAAATATTCTATTAAGGAAAACTGATGTTCACTTAGGGCAACATTTTCAAAAATAAATGTCTGAATGAATCCTGCAAATGTGCATCTGTATTTGCAAACAGGCAACTCTGTGCATAAAATATTCATTTGTGTATGCAGTTAAACAGGGAACCTAGGGAACTGAATGAAAATAAGAAGTGATTTCAGTAAAACACAAGGAAAGGAAGTGAAGAGCTGCATACAAAAATTAAAAAAAAAAAAAAGGTAATTCAGTAGAAGGAGTGAGTCCTTATTTAAAATGGTTGAGTGAGGGGGTCAGATGACAGTAACATGCATTGTCTCCTTCTATATTTTATGGGCCATATTCTTAGCTGCCATAAACTGGCAGAGGTCCACCTACTTTAATGGAGATATGCTGCTTTACACCAGCTGAAGTTCTGGACCTATACATGTACACAATCTGCACATCTGATATATCTAGCTTGTGTATGTTAAACAAATACGGTAAATTTTTTTTAGCTAGTGAACAAGAGGTTATATTTCACAGCTATTTTGCCACTGGATAACTCAATGTTATCACAATAAATATACTGCTGAGAAATACGAATTGTTTAAAGCCAACCCTCCCTGTAATATTTTAAACATCCAATCCTGCAAGCACTTCAAGCACATTATTTTCTCTATGTCTCCATATTTCAATGGGACTACTTATACACATGAATGGCTTTTATTGGCTTAGTGTTGCCAGGAAAGGGCTCTTTGTTACTGATTATCAATGATAATTGTTCCTTTAAATATCTGGCAAACCCAATGCTTTCCCATACTCCCCTGATTTTGGGTCAGTAGAGACCTCAAGAGGAGGTCCCCTGGGACATTTTGAAGTGTTAAATGCTTCATATTCATTTACAAAAGCCTTATAATAGGCTCAAATTGGCTGCTGAGTATTACACCTTGATACAAAGGAGGAAGTCTCCAGAGTTATTTTTTAATATTTGTCTTCCTTCAAGAAAATGCATACCTCTTCCAGCTACAACACTGTATGGGATTACATCCAGTTCCCCTTCCCAGCATTACTAAACACAATTTATATTTTTGAGGTAAACAACTTTTCTTGGTTATTTTTAAGTGCTTTTTAGTCCTTGTGAAATGTGCCAGTGATATCCTCCTGGAGGCTAACATCTTCTGCTGGTTCTATTTTCCCCCATGCCCATTAGTTCTTAGCCTTTTTGTTCAGACTAGCAACCAATGTGCTGTTACACAAATAACATATTAACAACATAACTCATTGCACACAGTCAGTGAATAATCACCTGTGGATGATAAAAATAAGAACTATTTGTCACTGCCTACCTGAGCTGACTCTGCTCTGGTGGTGGCCTAAGCATAAAAGGCTCTTGTTCCTTTTATCAAGTCCCTGAACTGTCTCATCTCCTAATCTGTTATTATTTAATGAAACCCTCCATTACAATTTATTAGTTATGTCAAATTCTACTAGGTAACATGACATACTTGGCACCCCTCAAGTCCAGGTCTTGAGTGACAGCTTGCCTCACGGTATCACCTCCAAAATACAGAGCTGTGTCCTCTGCTAGAATCCCACATTCAGTACAAGTGTTTCCGCCTTCCAAGGACATCCATAAATCTGGTTTAATTTCTTCATTGTCAAAGCGCTCCTTCAGGAAAGTCTGCAGGAAGGAATGTGACATTTGAGGAACAACCATAAATAGGCATCACGCTCTTTAGCTTTTCTAATGAATCCAGCTAAATCAGACTCTAAGTATGTTTAAGAGAGACAAGGTGGGTGAGGTAATATCTTTTATTGGACCAACTTCTGTTGGTGAAAGAGACAAGTTTTCGAGCTACACAGGGCACTTCTTCATGTTCATGTAGCTCAAAAGCTTGTCTCTTTCACCAACAGAAGTTGGTCTAGTAAAAGATATTACCTCACCCATCTTGTCTCTCTTAAACACGACTACAACAACACTGCAAACATAAGTATGTTTAAAGTACTCATGTAAACTGTAAGGTGTTTTTGCTTCTTTGTGTGTGAGTTAAGATTGCCAGCCTTTTACAGACACAATAGCTTTTGTTTGAACGTTATCACTTGAATCACATCCAACAGACACAAATATAAAGACTTAGAGCTAGAATTTAAAAAATTTGCTTGTTTTTTTTTGCACCTGCAATTTGCATGCACAAATAACTGCAAGTCCATTTACCAACTGTGGGTATCGTGGGTACAAATAACATCATTTAGATGTTCAAATGCCTGATATATGGGAGCAATTACTATTTGCAATGATTTGCATTATGGCAGTGCCCAGACACACAATTAAGATCAGAGCTCCACTGTGCTAGATGCTGTACAAATGTACAGTGACACACATTCCCAGCCTTGCAGAGCATCGAAGCATGTAGTCAGACATCTAAAGTGACACTGATTGTATCAGTACATAATCAGGCCTGCGAATGGAGGGGGGAGGGGGGGGCAAATGGAGTAGTTTCCCAGAAGCCTGGCAATTTAAAAGGGCCTGGGCCACTTCTGCCCATGGTTCCACCCACACTCCACCCCTGCTGCTCACAGCATCATTCCTTCCCTCCCTGTTGCTTGCTGCTTGCATCCCTCCTCTTCTCCCCCGCTTGCCCCCCACCACTGCTCATCATGTCCCTCCTCCCTTCTGCTCAGCCCACCTGGCTATCTCTTGTCACTTGGGGGGAAGGGGAAATGTGGACAAGAGGAGGGGGACGAAGTGGGGGGAGGAAGAGATGCGATGGGAAGCAGGCTGAGTGGGAGAGGGGGTGGGGCCTGGAGAGGAGTGGGGGCAGAGCCTGAGGCAGAGCGAAAGTGGACTGTGGACGGGGGCATGGGCAGAAGAGGTGGGATGGAACTGATCTGCCCTGAGACCTGGAGTTGCCATCAGTGGGCCTGTACATAATTGTAAGCCCAAAACTATGCTTGAAATTATTACCACCTGTAGCAACTGAAGTAGGCCAGGTTGAGGCTCTAAATATTTAAAATTAGGTAGATGCTGATAAGTGCTGTGCAGCTACTAAAAAACAAATATATTCACAAACATTACTTTGAATAAAAGATTATTTATTTTGATGGCTTTCTTGACCTTTTTTACATTTTTTCCTCACAAGTACTTCTACAAGTGATGTGTTGGCCACAAGAGTGAATGTGGAAAGTGAAAGTCTTGGACTTCTTGTGAATATATGTTTATGTAATGGTTTGTGCCACAGGTGTTTGTGCAGAGTCCTGTTTGGAATCTCTCTAACTTCCATTGCCTTATTTATAAAAGCTTTAGGCTACAGCTACACTGATGGCATCAGATCGATTTCTCTGGATCGACTGAGCGGTCAGTGCAGACCCGCTCAGTCGATCCAGAAATCGACATACTAAGACCAGCTACAAAAATAGTGTAGCACTGCATCGACTGGAACAGGCGCAGCGCAGTGCAGATGGAGTGCAGAAGAGAAGCTCAGCAGTCAACGGGAGTTACGCAAGTTTTTTGCATACTTTGCATAACTCCTGTCGACTGCTGCCGAATCTCACAGGTAAGTGTAGACAGGGCCAGAGTCAGCTAATCAGGTACTGTAGTTGAAGTAATACCAGGGATGAAATCCTGGCGCCAGTGAAGTTTATGGCAAAACTCCCATTGAATTCAGTGGGAGGTCAGGATTTCACACTATATTAAATACCAGTCACACACTATCAATAAAAAAAACAAATACATGGAGATGAAGGAATTAGTTCACAAGCCATCCTTATATGATCTAAAGCTGCCACTCTCTCTACATTCCACCATATTAACTGGATGTGTTGTCAGACTCATCTCTTCTGGTAGGATAATAAAAGTTATGGCCTGTAAAATGGCCATACCATAATGCTCTGCAAGTAAATTCTTAAATTGATTGTATAAGAAGGAAATCATAGTGGAGAGGAGGGAAATTGATCCATTTCCTATAAGGATGTATTACCTTTTTACGTTTATGTAATTGGTATCTTAAAAATGCTATTAATAAATAATAATAATTCTAATAACAGTTAAATTCAAATCTTGTATAGTTTGCATTTCTTTTGGAAAAAATGTGGTTCAACCAACATATCTTTTCTGTAGATTATGTACACCATTGTTATCATATATAAATACGGTTCAGAAAGCCGGAACAAGGTGAATATTATAATTTTAATACAATTTGGGAGTTCTTAAATTTTTTTCCTCAAAGTATAAACAATATTTTAAATTGGAGACATCTGCAAAAGTCCTAAAAGTATATTTTTTGCCAAACTGTACTCTTTTGCTGTATGTCTGTGCATGTCACACAGCATCATCTCAAATCTAAATATCTTCAGCCACACAAATACCATTTCAATTTTTGTTGCAGTAATTTATTAACCTGGGATGTACAGGACTACTGTAGAAAATTAAAACTATAAGAAGCTTCATGATAAATTTCTTAAATTCATTTAATATCATCTGGAAAATATAATGTAATTATTGGTGTTAGTAATAAGGTGATATTTCCTTAGGTACTAATACAGAAATGATATATTTTTAAATAGATGATCCAGAGCTGAACAATTCAGATCTGAATGTAGATTCCAGGATCTCCAAAGTCTGAGAGGAGTCAGACCAAACGTTCCAGTTTGGGCCCATCTCTGTTTTTTTAAAAGCTCCATTGAATCAATTTCTCTATAACAAACTTTGCAGTACTACCAAATGCATTTAAATTACCTTTAAAGTTTGGGTCAAGTAGCAGTTTGGACCAGAGTATCCGGGATCACAGATGCACTGTTTTTTCAGGCAGTCTCCATGGCCTCTACAGTTGTCCAAGCAACCAGGTCCCAGATAGAAATTATCAATGGCCCACTGAATATCTGAGTACTTCTGATAGAACCTAAACCTCACTGCACTATACATACAAGAATGAAGAAAAACAAATAAAAGTAAAAAGATAATGTAATTGAAATGAAAAATGTACACTATATACATACGCTTAAAGTAAAAAGTAAAAAGATAACTTTACACAAAAGAAAAATGTACACTATATACATATGCTTATGAACAGCACTACATGGGGAAAAATCATAAGACTTTTGTAACAGGAGATATATTAATTAAAAATGTTTCTATATGGCATATTAGTCATTCCTTAATTGACACTGATCATGCCATTTTAACACGTTATTTAAACGATACAAGATTATATCTAAATAAAATACACGTTTCTTGTTTTCAGTTTAAAGACACTTTATTTTCTTTTAAAACAGAAAGAGATGGTTCATATGAACTCCAGTATAAATCTTCTCTTTTAGGTCCTAATCCTGTGAGTAGCTCCACTGAACACAATAGGACTGCTCATGGCATAAAATCAGGCAAATTTAGGATCAGAACCTTTAAAAATGATGTCTAGTATTCTTCAAAGGAATCCATTTTATGTCCTGTATAGGAGATCACATAGAATATGTGGGCTGGATCTGTGAGAGCCACTGTCAACAGGATGACAGGAAAAATATTCTACTCTAGTTTCTTCTGAGATAATTTAATTTTAAAATGATTATTCAAATAATGCAATGAATAGATCCTAATATTAGAAAAAAGACATATTGTTGCAATATGCAGAGATAATTTGGGTAGCATTTTTCACTGTCTAAGGTCAAAATTCTCCTTTCTAATTGAGTGTGAGTCTCTGGACAGATTGGAATATGCAGTACAGCTCTGGACTGCAGACAAGAAAGGATAATTTTGCAATTTGTTCAGACCATGAATCATTCTCAAGTTTGCTAGAAAAAACCCCAGGTGATTATCATTATCACTCTGTTGCCCTATGTTTCTATAGGAAGCCAAATCTCTTCTATCTTTCCTTTGAAGATATGGAATTGCCATTTGAAAGTGTGGAACTGCATCATCCAGCAAAACTGGATTAAGGAGAAGAGAAGCCACAAAGAAACATGAAATCTGATCTGGATCTCTGGTTTCTAAAGTGGCATGGGTTGGAGTGCTACAAAAGCAGATTATTCAGTTGCTGGGAAGAAAGAATTTTGCAGTGCTTTCCAGCAAATTTGTCTGGAATTAAGCTTTGAAGACAACCTCATCCACAGAGAAGAGAGAAAAGTTGCTGTGACATGGGCACATTGAAAAAAACAACAGGAAAAAAAGAGGGGGAATTCTTGAACTTAAGAAGACATCCTAAGAAAAAAATGATGTCTGTAGGAACATAAATACCCAGTCAATCTGAAGGGTGGTTTAACCTTGAAAAGTGACTGTAAATGTTGCATCATAAGAGTCCATGTTCATTCTGTCTCCATGTAACGTTTACTCATCTTACAAGTAAATAAAATGCTTTTCCCCCCAATTGCCAGCTCTGTAAACGCAACCTGGGATTTTAAATCAAAACTGTGTTCTTTCTGGCTCATTATAAAGATTCAGTGTGCCAAACTCTGCCCTTAGTTACAGCTGTGCAGCTCTATTGCGTAAACACATATGCAAATAGAGTCTAGTTAAATTTTCCATTGGTGTTACACAAGCCAGAATAGTATCTAGCCCATTCTCACAGAGCTATGTTGGCCCTGCAAAGCAAACAGGAGCATAAATGAATAAACCCCTTTTTTAAATCAGTCAGCAGTTAGGACTCTGAATAGACAAACGTGCCCAATTCAGCAAGATTCTTAAGTACATGCTTTACTTTAAGCACATGAATAGTGCTGTTGACATTAATAGGGCTACTCAGGTGCTTAAAATTAGGTGTATACTTAAGTACTTTTCTGAACTGAGACTAGGGAGCAGATCTTTTGCATAAGAGTATGTATACATAGCCACGGTTTTCAGACTATTTAATTTCCCTTTAAGTCTGCACTGAACCCAAGGAAATGTGAGTACTGTAGCTGTTTCATACTTACTTGCCCACTAGGTTTTCAGGCAGAGAGTAAGTTATCCTTTTCCATCCTTTTGTTGGAAAGAAGACAGAGGGCTGTGAAATACTCCCAGAGCATTTTGGATCCGCAGGTAAGCACTGAGGAACTAAATAGCTCCAACTTACACCAAAGTCAGTGGAATATTGCACATGGACTTGATTCTGTGCAATTTTTTCTGAAGTTTTACATCCAACAGAAATCTAATACAGATAAAAGCGTATGTAAGTTGGTATGATAAGAGTTCTTTCTGTCAAAATAAAGAAAGTGGCTATTCCAACCCATGCTGGAACAGTGACCACAAAGGAGGTGTAACTATATTCTAGCCCCATAGCCTACTGGTGGGCTCATCCAACCCCCAAGGAGCATAAAACATGATGTTCAATTACTCAGACTTTTTGCAGCAAAAAGTGAGTTATGCTGATGTGTAAATTTTGGTTAATTGTTACTTCACTAATCATATATGACACAACATGCATAGCTGCATCATGTGCTCGAGCCTACCCCATAAGAAACAGAACTCAGGATTATCTCTGTAAACAGTCAGTAGCATTAAGACCGACAGCCTGCTTGTAGGCCACCATAATAACATAATAACACATGAGCAGTGACACTCCTTTCAGCAGGAGGCCGTGTGCAAACACCATGGCCTACGCAACACATATGCTGTTTCCTGGAAATTTGTCCTGCTCTGAGAAAAACAGGCTGTTTTAGAATAATTATGCAGAACATTTCAATTATAAAGATTTTACCTTGAACTGCATAATCCAGCCTTCTGTAGGAGTTAGGTCATGGGTGACTGCGTAAACTTCTCTGCCATCATGGCTACCACAGATCATAACACCATCGGGAGAGTCACAGAATCTTTCAATTGAGCAATCATCATGGAACAGCCAATGTTCATTCACTTGAAAACAAATATGAAAGTCAATATTGTATAACTGCAACACTATATAAAGAAAACAGTAAACGGTGTTAACCACTATGGATCAAGCAATGGATTAAGTCTTTAACTATGTACAAACTACTTAGTATTGTTCTTTGAAAAATTCCAGAGTATTTTAGTATCCATCATTCCTCTATGTCAATACTTATCATTCAGAACAACACTTACTATTCTCTGACCATAAACCCGTTAACCTAATTTTTAATGCATAAGAATTAAGGACCTGAGTATTGCTCACAATGTTTTACAGTTATATGGCATACATGCCACTGCTGTGTTATTATCTAATAATAATATTATTTTTTTAAAACACAGTGAAGAAACAAGGAGTAATGATGTTGCAATGGATTCAATCCTGCAGTTGACCTCTATGAGTTGAATCGGGAACTGTGAACGCAAAAGTCTGCAAATGTGGAGTCAATTGCAGGATGAGTGCACGTGTGACCAAAAATAATACTACAATATCTTCAACTAATTAGTCCCACTAGCATGCACAAATATTTCCTTATTTATATTTTACTAGCTATAAATCATAACAACTTAATCCCCAGGGTAACTCTTTTAAAAATCTTTTCTAGCAAATGTCTGCAAAATAGGAAACAAATATCCAGGGTAGGAAATCCTTTTAGAATAATATGGCATTCAGTCAAATAACATTTGTTTGGGGAAACAATAACAGAAAATTCTGATGTGCTACATGGTGCAGAAACAAGAAAAAATATCTAGACAATTCTTTTTCTTTGCAGATAAATGTCTCATAAGTGAATTCACCAGTAAAAAACCATTTTGTATAAATTATTGGTGACTGGAAACACTGACTGCAAGATTTATTTAAAATCTGTATTTCCTTTTTTTTTTCCCTTTCCATATTTCCATATTCTTTCCCCCTCTCCCTCCACGCACATTTTGTAGATTGAAAAGAACTTTGGTGTTGTTGGTTACAACCTCCCTCCGCCCAAAAAGTACAGTACAGGGACTGGCTCTGGCATCCATTGTGGTGAGATCAACAAGATCAGATTTAGAATCATAGAATCATAGAATATTAGAGTTGGAAGAGACCTCAGGAGGTCATCTAGTCCAACCCTCTGCTCAAAGCAGGACTAACCTCAATTATATCATCCCAGCCAGGGCTTTGTCAAGCCTCAGCTTAAAAACCTCTAAAGATGGAGATTCCACCACCTCCCTAGGTAACCCATTCCAGTGCTTCACCACCCTCCTAGTGAAAAGCTTTTTCCTAATGTCCAACCTAGACCTCCCCCCCTGCAACTTGAGACCATTGCTCCTTGTTCTGTCATCTGCCACCACCGAGAACAGCCTAGCCCCATCCTCCCTGGAACCCTCTTTCAGGTAGTTAAAGGCTGCTATCAGATCTCCCCTCTTTCTTCTCTTTTGCAGACTAAACAAGCCCAGTTTCCTTAGCCTCTCATAAGTCCTGTGCTCCAGCCCCCTAATCATTTTTGTTGCCCTCCACTGTACTCTCTCCAACTTGTCTACATCCTTTTTGTAGTGGGGGGCCCAAAACTGGACACAATACTCCAAATGCAGCCTCACCAATGCCGAATAGAGGGGAACAATTACTTCCCGCGACCTGCTGGCAATGCTCCTCCTAATGCAGCCCAATATGCTATTAGCCTTCTTGACAACCAGGGCACACTGCTGATTCATATCCAGCTTTTTATCCACTGTTACCCCCTGGTCCTTTTCTGCAGAACTGCTGCCTAGCTCATTGGTCCCCAGTCTATAGCTGTGCATGGGATTCTTCCTTCCTAAGTGGAGGACTCTGCACTTTTCTTTGTTGAACCTCATCTTTGGCTCTGATCGATATCAAACTTTACCTGTAGTTTTGTCTTCCATAAACATATCAAAAGCGATCCCAGTGGGTCCTGCATCTGCAGGAGAGCGTTCGTGTTGTGGGAGTGGAGCACTGCTAAAAGTATCTAACATAACTATCCTTTGATCAGCAGAGCCAGATATCAGCACATTGTCAACAGCCCAGTCATTCTGATCCAAACCATCATGTTTAGGTTGCCACCAGCGGAAACGAGCTCCAAGAGCTTTGGCCTCATGGGGGAGAAGAATGTTCACGAAGCTAAAATGTAATAATGGAGATAAGTCATGTGACAATCACATCTTCATCTCTTGAAATTTTGAAAAAAAAAGTAAAGTTTTAAATAAGCAGCTGAATGGAGCTTTTAAACAACATTGGGTCAGATTCTTTGACTAAGTCCATCCCATTTGCCAAATGGTGCAAAGGGGCAGAACCTAACCTTAGCTCTCCCTACTGGGGATTTCCTCCCCATAGGAGACTCCCCAATGGACACAGAGCCTTTAAGACTGGTTCCTATGTCATCAGCCCAGCAGCATCTGGCACAGGGAGTATATTAGCAATGGAGAGGGATAGGGAGGAAGTGTAGTGTGTGCTGGGTATGCACAGATGGTGGACAGTCCCTTTGGGGAACACTGCCTGTGATGCAGGTTTAGAGGAGCCTTAAGGCTCCTCTAACTTGCTTCAAAGCCAGACAGAAATTCAGGGAGCCATAACTATTTAAAGAAATTATATGTTGAAGTGAATCAAGATGTTTATTTTCAAAGCTGGAGACATTGATTGTATAACAATATTTTACTGCAATTACCTTATTTCCTTTATAGCAAATGACTAATGTAAACATGGGTTAAAATGGCATTGATTCCTTATAATATTAGAAAGAAATACATCCGTGTACAGAGGGCCAGTCCAAGGCCAGTGCACCACTTAAGTTCCACTTCAGCCTTAAAATAAGACTTAAATGTGGTCGAGACCTTCTGCTGGCCTTCTGCACAGCAGTGAATTTCATCCTCAATGACCAAGTGCTTTCTGACTGATTTAGACAACAGATCTGCTTTGTGCTTTAGCCAATCAGAAACCAGATTATAAATAAAAGTATGTTAAAAATAGGATGGACTTTCATAAATCAAAGTAACTCTTCTGAATAGCTATAGTTTTACTTTAACATTCACTAGTGAATAATGGTCAACCATTCACCAGTGTAACTGTATGTCACGGACTCCACCTGATTAAACTGATGTGATATTACTCTCTCTATATTATATTACACTAATGTTTAATGCCAACATACATGCTTATTTTTATATGTAAATGTATGCAAGATTGAGGCCTTAAAGATCTTACTTACACACAACACTATTAGCAATCAGACAGATTCTTTATGAAAAATCCAAAAGAACTAATTAGTAGAAGTATATATTTACAAACCCAGGTTTGCTAAACTGATCATAGAAAATTTCCATTAAGAGGTTCCAAGTAATGCCACCATTCACAGAGTACTCCAGGAGAACTCCTTGGTTCCGATTGTTAGGAGTTATTAGACATCCATACATGAAATAAAACTGGATGAATTCTGCATTAGTGAGGTTTAAATCCACTGTCACTAACAAACGACTGCATCCCTAAAAAACAGAAAAGAAAACATTTTTGTCGGTGTGGTTGTTCAGTTAAGATAATCACCAAGGCTGTGATGCTTTTAATGAATGTATTCCTGAAAAATTCACTTAAGTATTTCATTACTCAGTTGTTTTATGGGAATTAAATGATATTTTAAAAGGCCAATCCTCTTAATGGGAATGCTTCATAAGACTGAACCAAAATAATCACTAAATCATAGGGTCATAGAAATGTAAGATTGGAAGGGACCTCGAAAGGACATCCAGTCCCCTGTAGCGAGGCAGACTAAGTATTATCCAGACAGTGGTTCTCAAACTTTCCAGGAGTCTGATTTGTCACGCATACCCCAAGTTTCACCTCACTTAAAACTACTTGCTTACAAAATCAGCCATAAAAAGATGTCACAGCACACTATTACTGAAAAATTGCTTAATTTCTCATTTTTACCATATAAATACCATATGCTCTTTATGCAGCCTCTTGTAAAACTAGGCAAATATTTAGATGGGTTGATGTACCCCCCTGGAAGATGTCCATGTACCCCATGGATACACATAACCCTGGTTAAGAACCACTGATCTGACAGGTGTTTATCTAACCTGTTCTTACCAGGTTGAAGATTCTACAGCCTTCCTAGGTAATTTGCTCCAGTGTTTAATTACCCTTGTAGTTACAGAGTTTTTCCTAACGTCTAACCTAAATCTCCCTTGCTGCAATTTAAGTCTATTACTTCTTGTCCTGTCCTCACTGGATAAGGAGAACAATTTATCCTCCTCCTCTTTATAACAATAATTTATGTATTTGAAGACATTATCATGTCCCGCCCCTTCTTCCCCTCAGTCTTCTCTTCTCCAGACTAAACAAATCCAATTTTTTCAATCTTTCCTTGATGTCATGTTTTCTAGACCTTTAATCATTTTTGTTGCTCTCCTCTGGACTTTCTCCAATTTGTGTCTCTTTTAAAATGTAAATGATTATTTACAATTTAACAATTTTGCCACCGGAATGGAACATACTATATCCTTTTCTTTTTCTATCACAAGTGGCATATGTCAGATTTATTTAACCTGTGAAAGAGATCTGATTTTCTGTACGTACACATAGAGCAAAATTTTTAAATATGGGATCTAATTTTGCATCTGCAGGTTTGCAACTGCAAACAATTTTGATACGGTCTCTCACGGTATTCTTATCGGCAAGTTAAAGAAATATGGGTTGGATGAATGGACTATAAAATGGATAGAGAACTGGCTAGGGCATAGGGCTCAACGAGTAGTGATCAACGGCTCCATGTCTAGCTGGCAGCCGGTCACAAGCGGAGTTCCCCAGGGGTCGGTCCTGGGGCCGGTTTTGTTCAACATCTTTATTAATGATCTGGAGGATGGGGTAGATTGCACCCTCAGTAAGTTTGCGGACGACACTAAGCTGGGGGGAGTGGTAGATACCCTGCAAGGTAGGGATAGGATACAGAGTGACCTAAACAAACTGGAGGATTGGGCCAAAAGAAATCTAATGAGGTTCAACAAAGATAAGTGCAGAGTCCTCCACTTAGGAAGGAAGAATCCCATGCACAGCTATAGACTGGGGACAGACGAACTGGGCAGCAGCTCTGCAGAAAGGGACCTGGGGGTAATGGTGGATAAAAAGCTGGATATGAGTCAGCAGTGTGCCCTGGTTGTCAAGAAGGCTAATGGCATATTGGGCTGCATTAGGAGGGGCATTGCCAGCAGGTCATGGGAAGTGATTATTCCCCTCTATTCGGCATTGGTGAGGCCGCATTTAGAATATTGTGTCCAGTTTTGGGCCCCCCACTACAAAAAGGATGTGGACAAGTTGGAGAGAGTGCAGCAGAGGGCAACAAAAATGATTAGGGGGCTGGAGCACAGGACTTATGAGGAGAGGCTGAGGGAACTGGGCTTGTTTAGTCTGCAGAAGAGAAGAGTGAGGGGGGATTTGATAGCGGCCTTTAACTACCTGAAAGGGGGTTCCAGGGAGGATGGGGCTAGGCTGTTCTCGGTGGTGGCAGATGACAGAACAAGGAGCAACGGTTTCAAGTTGCAGGGCGGGAGGTCTAGGTTGGACATTAGGAAAACGTTTTTTACTAGGAGGGTGGTGAAGCACTGGAATGGGTTACCTAGGGAGGTGGTGGAATCTCCATCCTTAGAGGTTTTTAAGCTGAGGCTTGACAAAGCCCTAGTTGGGATGATATAGCTGAGGTTAGTCCTGCTTTGAGCAGGGGGTTGGACTAGATGACCTCCTGAGGTCCCTTCCAACTCTAATATTCTATGATTCTATGATTCTATGAATTATGGATGTAAAATTGTTGTTGCAATCAGTTGCAGGTGCAGACATTCAGATCTTCAGTAGGAATAATCCAAATAGCTCCATTGATTTCTGTGGTGACCCTACATGTCTAATTACCTGAACTTCAGGCTGAAAAGGTTGTTAGATGCCATCACTCTATTACTTATGACCACAACTGACTGTAGCTGAAAAATTTCAGGCAAGAAAATTAGAGACCAATTTGAGGCTCTTAGAAAATCAGGACCATAATGTCATTCATTGCTCTTTTAAAACAAAAAAGGTTTTGCTTTACAACAGTAATCCTATGCTCTATGGACATCAAAAGGACTAGACTACATAGTGGTAAGTAGGATAATTCTGTCTTGTAAAGTAGATAAGTAGGATAATTGTAAAGTAGATAAACAGGATAATTCTACCTTGTAAAAAGCTTTAAAATATGACACACGTCTACAAATTCAATCTGAAATCCCCTGTAACAACACAATAATTAATGCTAAAACAGAATAATTATGACCTGATTTGCAAATATAATTTCAATCAATTTCCATCTTGAGAGATATACACTGTGGATTTACTGTCACAAATTAATATCTATATTTATGTGTTTACAATATTCAGGATCCACTCTATCTTTCTTTTTTAAAATCTAGATGACAAAAATCCCCATCTCCATATTGCAAAAGATAAATTTTTCAACACTAGCTGGAACAAAACACTTCAATTAACAAGTAAGTCAACAGTCTCATGTGTGTAGACTCTCAGGTGACAGAAAAATTTTAATAGATTATTTTTACACCTTCTATAATAGTACAAAGTGTATTGCATGAGTCACTCATGTTGCTCAGTGCATTCATATGGTGTCTACTGAATCTTAATGGGAAAGGTCAGTGAAAAGTTAATGCTTTTTGTTTTTAGAAAATAATATAGGTCTGGGACGCAGTTCTAAATATGCATTAAATAGCCCCCAAAACAAGTATGTTTAGACTTTTTAAAATTAATATATACATGCAGTCTAGATAGCAGCAGCACCAGATCCTGTACAAATTATTCTTGCCAAGAGTACAAATAATCTTATGAGCAGGCCACTGATGAATGAGTGGGTATAAACATTTCAATACCACAGACTGTGCCTTGATCTATAGGCTCCACTTTGGAGGCCCCTTCCAAGGCTTGTTTCAGAGAGCCTGTACACTGACTTTTCCTTTCGGGGTGAGGATGAGATGAGCTGGAATAGAGGTATCCAATTCTCTGTAGTGTTTCTGGCAGGCACCAATGCAGAGGCTACCAGAATGTGACCCCCATCCAGGAAGTAAATATAAGTTTGCCATTTATTTCTAATACTTTGTTAAGGTTACTTATTTATTCAATTTTTTAAATCAACCACACTGGTACAGTCCATAGGCAAGAGTTAACCATAGAGTTAAACACTGACCCCGCTGAAATGAAGAGCCATTCCAGAAGCCACAGCTCCACAGACTGTGCTCAGTTTCCCTCCATTTACTGTTAGCCAGTTCTGATTAGATGGCGCTCGATTGAAGTTGTCTTTAAGTTGTGTTGGAAGGGACGCCTCGGACTCATCACAGTAAAGCCCACCCCAGTGTTCATCGCAGCTGCAGAGGAAAACAAATACAGAGTAAACTCAATTGGTAAAGTTTTCTACATCAAGACTTAAAATCATTTTATTCTAGCCCAGGGGAGCAAGAGGCCATTTGTCTCACATACAAGCACATGCTTGGAGGAGTCACACTATTGCCTCTTTCTGAAGCTCTTACTATTAAACAGAATACATTAATTGTGTAAAATCTGCAAATGCATGGTTTTAATTCAAGCTGGTACATAAAACACATCTAAAACTGAGTTTTATCATTAAAAGAAATGGTATTTCGGTAGACTAATCCAATCAAAATAACACGCCAAGCCCAAGCAAATACATTTAACCATCTTTCAATGCTAGAACTGTGTATCATGTCCTATAGTCAAATTTATAGTGGACAGATACATTTACTGTAGCTTGTTTCACAATCCAAGATTCTTACTTTTCTGAAACACCTTTCCACAAAATTGCCTTTAGTCAGTGTGTCAAAAATGTAGATAAACATAATAGCCTGCCATTATGCAAACATATCTCAACAGAGAGCTGTGCTTTGGTTCTTTAGTGTTTTAACGAGGGAGGAAGATACAGAAAATGTCTATGTTGCACTTGGCTCAATAGATTTTCCTTCTAGTCAACATGGGGACAGTAAAATTATGCAACAAGGGGCAATTTCTGCTGCCATTTGTGGCTGGAAAGAGTCCCAAATTCAGCAGAATGGAGAGAATTCTTCTAGGAGAAGAATTGTGGGAGCTTGTGTAGCTGTGTGTCTAGCTCTGTGGGGTTTGATGCGGACTGTCACACTAGGAATTTTTTAGGGTAGGGACAGCATGGTTCCATTGGATATTGCCACTATGTAGCTTGGCATTAGGCCATTGAGCTGACACCAATCCTAAGACTGGAATAGCAGCTGCAAACTGTCCTAGTGAAGAGATATCCAGCAACCAGGCAGTTGCTGGAGCTGGTGCTAGAAATAGGATTTGGGGCATAGAGAACTGGAGTGAAAGCCCCATGTAAGGGCCAGGGATAATCTTTGTCCCTGTGTTCAGGGGAGTCCAGGGACTGCTCTCTGTGCACCACTGAGGATGCAAATCATCTCAAAGAGGACTGTGCCCCAGCCAAGCAGTGTCCCATTTATCTAGTTAAGTGCTGAGAGAGAAGGAAGTTACATCAACCTAGAGAATAGAGCAGCTTGTACACTGCCTTTAGGAGCCAGGGAGTTGGGGGAAGGATTGGCACCATCTCCGTCTAAATTCTCCTTGGTGCAGTGACAGTCCACATTGTCCTGAGCATGGGCATGTATCTCAAAAGAAAATTTGGCTCTCAGGAAGTCAGAGGAGATTTGCTCACATACTCCAATGTGCCCAACCATCCCTCCTCTTAGAATTTTATTTCCCTAGTGAGCCTGGTGCCTCACTCTCTCCGTTTCAAAGAAGAAATTCTGCTTTTCTTTAAAAATAACACCCCTTCCATGCAATTGCCTTGAAATCACACATGAAAATGGCAATAAAAACCTACCACACTACCTACAAGAGGGAAACAGCTATACTTACACACAGTTCCCTTGTGTGCACCTCCCATGGCCACTGCACATATCTATGCAGCCATCTCCAATATAGACATTGTCTATAGCCCATGTTTGCTGCTTGTCAAATGGAGCGGGCTGGTGCCAGCGGAAACGAGTTGCTTGAGACCTTTGGGAAAGAAAAAAAACCCCCTAAAGGTAACACTTCAAGCTGTGCTGAGTCCTATTTTGACCGAAAAGAAACACAACTGTGTATGTTCACCCAAACCTGGGCCACATTAGTAAAGACGATTTATTTATTAACTGAACAAACAAGGGCTGGCTCAAGTGAATTACAGGGCTACTTAATAGGGCCCTCTGCTTGTAAGGCCAAATGTTCCCTATGGGGCTTCTCTCCCCACCCTCCCAAAAGCTGCTCTGCCATTGTTCTGCCATGCCTGGAGGAAAAAAAGGGAGTCGGTCCCAAGGAAACAGTGAGATGATACAGGTCATCATAATGAGCCATGGTCTCATGACACCAGCTGCCTGATCATT
Source organism: Emydura macquarii macquarii (assembly GCF_026122565.2). Taxonomy (NCBI): domain Eukaryota; kingdom Metazoa; phylum Chordata; order Testudines; family Chelidae; genus Emydura; species Emydura macquarii. The sequence goes on along the minus strand of NW_027132773.1, from coordinate 39,034,567 downwards.
ATCAAGTTTTAGTATGCATCATGGCTGAGGGGAGTTTTAAGGACAGACTGAAGGAGAAAAATGAAGAAGTCTTGTGGATGTTTACAGGGAGCTCGTCCCAAGCATAAGGGCTAGCATGACAGCACTTGCTGAAAAATTTTAAAATGAGCAATCAAGACTGGCATCATTTGTGGAATAAAGGGGGGGGGGGGCAACATCTTGAGAGCATCTTAGAGACAAAAGGTACAGCAGAGCCATAAAGGGCCTTAAAAATGAAGACAAGTATTTTGTATTTGATTCAATGGAGAAGGAGAAGAAAATGGAGGTATGCAGATGGATTTCACACTGTATCTGTAACTAGTTCCTGGTGGAGTGGGTCCCATATGCTGTAGGTTTAGCAGCATTGTCTGAACTGTCCAAACCAAAATGCCAAATACAAATAATCTTGAATCTGTGAGAAGTCTGGATCTAGATCCACATTTATGGGAAAATTGTGGCCCCACTGAAAGCAATGAGAATTTTGCCATTGACTCTAATGGGGCTAGGATGTCATCCTTAGTATAGATGCAGCCTGCTTGAAAGTAACTTGAACACAACAGGCATGATACAAAATAAAGACATTTCTTGTGACTTCTCAATAATGCAGTTTCCAATCTGATTTAGTATATGTTTTGCTGTACTTAAGCACTAGATGGCAGCATCAAACTTCAGGTTGCTTTACTTGGCACACAAAAATAAATCACCTATTAATAAGTAACAGAAGAAGGTTTGTGCAGAAGAAAAACAACTCTTTTTTGGCTGGATCAGTGTTTGATATTAGTTTTATCCTGACTTTATTAAGAAAATAATTAAACATTTTACTGGGGACTGGGTATAATTTTTGAGATGGATGATGGATTTATCAATAACACTGAGAATTTCACAGCTGAGAAATTAAACATATTTAGTTTCATAGTTTCTGAATTCAGCAATATCAGGCTGGAGATTGTGGAGGATGAGCTCAATGTGGAGTTATCAAGGTCTCACAAATAATAATCAATATACTCTTGAAATCATCCACAATTTCAGAAAAAAACAAGTCTATTTCATTTCCAATCTACAGTTCTGTCTGATATTCATTAAATATAAGATAAAGGCTCTCCTTACCTATGAAGGAATGCACTGTTTATATATGCAAGATGATGTTTTATTTTTTTAAATCTCTACTATTTTAACTTTTTATGTTAGTTATTTAAGAACTTGTGAGACTGGACAGGAATTTGATAATCCGAAACAACAGTTACTTTCTCATGAGTAAAATCACAATAGTTCAGAGGTCTTATCTACTCCTATGATCTCTAATTTACATCCAACACTGGCTTTTTCAGAGAAACCTCACAGATTAGCTCACCCATGTAGAATGTTTGAGGGTCTTTTTTTAAAATCATGTGGAAGATCTTGTGAAAGAAACATGAACCCTGAATCTCAGGTTTGGCAACTTCAATTACTTTTTATAGAGTCTAGTAAAATTAATGGTTCTTCTGGGAGAAGCTTTATATTCTGATTTGCATTTTAAAATGAAATCTGAGATTGAGGTATAAGAACTAACTGTTCACATTCTTATACAGGCCACAAATTAAGTAGCACTCTGGAGTACACAAGGCCCAGAAGGCCATTTATGGATAGTGTGCTCTAGGACAAATTATTGGATAGACTGATGGGCAAGTTGCATAAAACTCACACAAAAAATGTGCCATTAAACCACTGACAGGAGCAAAGCAGCTCAAAGAGCAGACTGCCTTTGTAAATGAGATGCCTCACTCTCGTAGCAGTGCTAGTTCCTATTCTAAATCCCGGCCCCTCTCCCTGCCAGGATTCTTGGCTGTAGTAAACCTCCTCTCACCCAATCCTTGTCTTAAATAATAAAGATAACTTTGTGGTGTGTGATTGTGGTGGAAGGTCTCCTATCATGGACTGTGGCATAGGGTAAGAGGCAAAGCTATTGGTCTAAGGCGAGCAATTTTAGCTCCAATGGGATCTCATTTCCCCCTTTCCTGGTAGACAAATGCCAGTCAAAGAGAGTCTGACTTAATCCTAGGATTCTTAGAGGTTTCTTTCAGATCCATATTAAATATGGAATGTCCATGGAACCAATTATCTTGATTCAACTCCAGAGAACCCCTTTCTCAAGAAAGAGTTGTGGATTTTAAACAATTAACAAAGTGGCCAATTGATTTTGCAGAAAATATATGTAAAGCAATAGAAAAGGGTAGGCAGACTAGAAGAAGCCAACAGACAATGAGGTATATTGCCTTATGAATATACTTAAAGGGACTGGATGCCTTAGATGGTTAATAATGGGACATGGAGTTTTTCAGTACTAGTTTGCTAGTTCTAATCCACATTAGGGTAATGGAAAATGAGTGTGCGCTCCCTATGTAATTCCTGTTAAACAGAGGTCCACATCACAGAAACCACAAATGGCACTAATTGTCAACCTTCATAGCAATATTATCAGAGACTAAAAATGGAATAAAATCAGAGCCTAAACTACCCCCTTGTCCCTAGGTGGATCTTTCAGGTCAAAGTTCAAGCATGTTGGCATGGCATTATGAGGAAGCTTGTTCTGACATTACCCTGCTTTACCTTTTTGGTGAACAGAAAGAGAGCTTCAGTCTCTAGCATTATCAGTACAGAACAGCTTCTTTCACACACAAAATTCAACCGAAAAGTGAAAAACAAGATTTAAAAAAAAAAAAAAAAGTCCTGAAAGGAAGTGAAGGTGATAATGGGACTTTTAAAAAACAATGAACAGTATATGAAAGTGGAGTCAGATATGATCAGTAAAACAGAAAAACAAGAAGCATCAAAATGTTACTTAAAAACACAAATTTACAGCCAATAACAGCAAGTACAGGAAGCAGGTGGGGATTTAGACAATAGAATTAACCAACAACCTCCAAAACCAGCCAGAATGTAATGAGAGTAACCATAACATTGCAGTTGTTATAAAAGTCCAAACTGAGACAGGCTCTTCTTAAATTCTGAGTACATATTATCTACTAAAAATTACATTATCCCTAGCTGCCCATTGGGTGTGCTGAGGGGCACAAGTAGCCTGCTGATCTCTTGCATCCCTCAAACTGGGCATAAGTGGTATAGGAATTACTTCAATCCAGCACCCTAGGGGGCACAAGACACCACAGAGAAGACAGGAAGAAATCAGTGTCAGAGCTTCACCTTACCCTCAACACTGGCCAGTGGAGGTGTCTGGGCCTGTAAGGGGGAGAATAGTGCAACACCCACCCAAAGGATGTAACCCAGGGCATGAGGGCCAGAGAACTCAGAGTGATTCTGCCTCACTGAGGAGATGTGTATTGCTCTCCTTCTCAAGCTGGACTTTTGCTCACACTAAAGGGACAAATGGATGGAGACTGAGGAGAGGATAGATATGTGAGAGTCAATTGTCTTCTGTCTCCTCCCATCAATCATAGCTATTTAAAATATGCTAAGCAGAAAACCAAACCTCCCCATTTCTAAATTATTGGTAAATGCACAAAGTAATTCTGTGCTTCTTACTCAGAATATAATGGCATTTTCATTTGCTCATCTGTATAACTGCTTTACACACAATCAGCACAAAAATGGCAATACATTTTAGTTCAAAATTGTATTACATTAGGGCTTATCGTATATTTGTGCACTAAGATCTTCTTTATTCAAAATGTATCTACCTAGTATAGGGAGGCAGGGGCAAAGTAATCCTGGTCCATTTGTTGAATGTGTCTGATACCAGAATCCTTTGGAGATGGTACTTGTTGCAGTCTATGTTAGTGGGCAGGCAGTCTCTCAGTATCGGGTGCCATGTCAATCCAAGATCCACTGAATACTCCAGCTCAATAGCTAAAGATTGAAAGATAATAAACTAATTAATACAGAAACTTTTATGCTTAAGTGACTATGTTGTACCAACTTGGTGACCACAGAGGACTTCACTGTTGTCCATATACATATCTTGACCACTCAGAAGTTTACAGTTGGAGCAGGGTAGTTTCCAGATCCTTTGGCACCAAAAACACAGGCTTGCTCTTGAGCTAAAGAGGAACCTCTATTAGCTGATAGCATTACAGGACCTATGACACACAGTTGACCAGTTCTGATTCTACCAAGTAGAAGGCAGTAGAGCATCTCCACATCAGCCACTACATTAAAATATCTTATATAAAAAACTCTTTTCAACTTAGCTTTTCACCTAGAGAACTTGTTTTCATTTATATATTTCATTATCTAGCCATATTAAATTGACGAATACATCCAAACGCAGCAAAAGTGAGCAATTAAACTTATTTGAAGGTTATTTGTTATAAACTTTAATAATAAACAATAATGTAGAGTCAAACTGGCTAAAAACTTCAACTTATTTCCTCATAACGTCTGCAAAAAAGTTTAAGTAACAATAAATACAGACCATAAACTTTAAATAAATGGTCCAGCTGCCAGGCATTCTGGCTGTACGGAACACAGAATGATGCGTGGTTACAGTTACATTAGTGGTAACTCTGCTTATCTTTTTGAATCTGCTACCCTTACTTATGCTGAATAATCCTCAATCACACATTCAGTCCCACTCTATGTCTGAGCTTAGAACTGAGCATTGTAGAAATACAAGGATAAGTGGGTACAAGTGTTTTTAACAATAAATTTTCATCACCAAAATGAAGTCCTTCCTCTGTCAGGACTGGAAGCACATGATTAGCTGGTGTCCTGCCTAACTGGATATTCAATTAAAATAATGTTAAGGGTAAAACAACAAAACGAAGGAAATTCTTACCTGCCAAGACATAACTAAACTGACAAAACACTCTTAACCTTAACAGGGATGACCTGAGGGATGGTGTAGTGGCTTTAACACCAAATGCATGGGGCAGTAGCTAATTTCCAGGTTTAGATATCTTAGTTACTTCCATAGATATCAGAATAACAATATCAGCTAATCTACTTTAGGGATTTACTGGAAATCCAATTTCCATTCTTATGCAGAATCCCAAAGGAATTGCCGGAAGCTCAATGAAATTATATATATCATATTAAAAAAAAACTATATGAAAAGAACGTTATGTAAACTACATTAAAAGAACGTTATGTAAACTACATTAAAAGAACGTTATGCAAAGTCAAGCACACAAACGTTATGAAATGCCATTATTTAATTCTTTGTTATGCGTATGCATTATGACACAGTTTTTAATTATGTAGTCGTGCTATTTTTTCCATAGGACCCCTATCTCATTCATTGCATGGAATTATATAGGTATACAAGCTCAAAACATTTTAAGATTTCAAGTACATAATGATAATAAAAAACCCTTTGTGCCTGATTATGATCTAATTTAAATCAGGTTTACATCAGTATACATTATTCCTGATTTACATTGGTGCAAGTGAGATCAGAATTACAACTTTGTTCTCTGGATTTGCACTAAGCACATCAGTTTTAAGCATTATATATTGTGGAGGATGTGAAGCTACAAAACAAAATTTATGCTGGAAACTTCAAGTTACTTGGCATTAGACATGTACTATCTAGACTTTAGAGCAACCACGAGGAATGGATGTGTCAAACTATTAGACTGTATCTACATTTGGGATCTATTAACCTGAATTAAACTGAAATTTGAATTCTTATAAACTACATCTTAAATGCTTGTAAAGCACACAAGGAAAAAACTCAGTGTATACATTCATGCACATTCTAAATCTTTTGGTTTGCCTCAGCCTTCAGACACCAATGCTGAAATTACAATTTCCTGATAGAAACAAATTACTTTCCCTGTTTCGTTTCTGAGTTGTTAGTATAGCAGACAGCTGAAACAGAAATTAAGTATCAATACTTTGCTATATAAAAGGAGAACAGAAAGTATATGGTTTACGAAGAAGTCCTCACCATAACAGGAGTCAGTGACAGAGCAGGATGCTGCAAAGTCTATTTGTATGAAAGAGTCCTCATTAACCACAACGTCAGTGGTTACAACATAACGGGTGCTAGCTTTCTCGATGAAAACCAGTGCATCCCCAGTAGAACCACAGACTGGCATCTTTGTTCCACCTGGGTGGAGCAGCCACTTCCTGCTATCCAGTGTAGTGAAATCATCTTCTAAGACTGTATTACCTGAGATATTTCCACCAATAAGAATCTGAAACATGAAAATAAGAGTTTGCTTATTTTATGTAAGGAAAATATGAAGTTCAGAGATTTTCACAGACTCGTAGGAATTTCACAGAATCCTAGAGATGGAATATAAGAATGACCATAGTGAGTCAAACCAAAGGGTTATCTAGCCCAGTATCCTTTCTTCTGACAGTGGACAATGCTTTAGAGGGACTAAACAAAACAGGCCATCATTGAGTGATCCATCCCATCGTTCTCTCCCAGCTTCTGGCAAACAGAGGCTAGGGACACCCAGAGCACAGAGTTGCATCCCTGACCATCTTGGCTAATAGCCATTCATGGAACTCCTCCAGGAACTTATCTAATTCTCTTTTTGAACTCAGCTATAGTTTGGCCTTCAAAACATCCCCTGGCAATGAGTTCCAGAGGTTGACTGTGCATTGTGTGAAGAAATATTTCCTTTTGTTTGTTTTTAACCTACTGCCTACTAATTTCCTTTTTGTGACCCCGGGTTCTTGTGTTATGTGAAGGAGTTAATAACATTTCCTTATTCACTTTCTCCACACCATTCATGATTTTATAGACCTTTACCATATCCCTCTTAGTCATCTCTTTTCCAAGCTGAAAAGTCCCTGTCTTTTTAATCTCTCTTCATACAGAAGCTGTTCTATACCTTTAATCATGTTTGTTGACCTTCTTTGTACCTATTCCCATTCTAATATATCTTTTTAGAGATGGGGCAACCAGAAATGCATGCAGTATTCAAGGTCTGGGTCTAAAATGGATTTGTATAGTGGCATTATGATATTTTTTGTCTTATTATCTATCCCTTTCCTAATAGTTCCCAACATTCTGTTAGCTTTTCTGACTGCTGCTGCACATTGAGCAGATGTTTTCAGAAAACTATCCACAATGACTCCAGCATCTCTTTCCTGAGTAGGATCTGCTGATTTAGAACCCACCATTTTGTATGTATAGTTGGGATTATATTTTGCAATGTGCATTACTTTACATTGATCAACACTGAATTTCATCTGCTGTTTTGTTGCCCAGTCACCCAGTTTTGTGAAATCCTTTTGTAACTCTTCGCAATCTACTTTGGACTTAACTATCTTGAAGGTATCTTAACTATCTTGATGGTATAGTCTATGCCGTGGTAGTACAGGATTGTTCCATGTTCCCCAGTGCTTGATTTTATCTGAATTTCAAAAAAGGGATCAAAAGTTACATTGTATAGACAAGTTATGAGAAAAAGGAGTAACTCAAAGGAGTTCCTGTTGGAAATGTAGCCACACAAAAGGAGGAGAGGAAAAAATAAATGCACATACAGGGCTTGATTTTGTAAACAGTTGCACCCATGGGTAACTATATTCACATGAATAGTCCATGGAACTTCTGACTCATGAAGTAAAATTACTCACATGCATACGTGTCTGCAGGATTAGGCCCACAATTATCATTTTTTTGTTGACTCTTTAAGTACAGTATGACTTTATGTATTTTGGTTGGAATCCTGGCTCTGCTGAAGTCAGTGGGAATTTTGCCATTGATTTCAGTAGGGTCAGGCTTTCACCTTGGCTCCCAGTCAGCATGAGATTAATTATTTATCTGTTTTTCTGAATTCAGTTTAATATTGTGTGTTCTGACAATGGTTAAATAATAACAAACACTGAAGAATTAAAAGTTTTTTTCTCCTTTAAACAAAGGAAAGGAAAGAAGTTTTGCAATATTGGTATTTGACAAGGTTACAAATTCAATATTTGGGCATTTCAGAGCTAACAATTATAAAAAAAATATACAAATATCTTACAATATTGCCCCCAAACAATGTAAGAACACTGTTAGACACTGAGCCAGAATCTCCTCCACTTACACTTGTTTTACACGACTGTAACTCCAGTGACTGTAGGAGAGTTACTCCAGATTTATACCAATGTACATGTAAAAAGCGTTTTTCATAATTACTGTAGAATAATGTAGTGTTTTTATAGAGGGAAACTCCAAACATGAATATGCCCAAACTTTCAATATGTTCAAAATTGGAAGATGGATCCAGATCTAGGTTATGCAAAGAGCTCCTCTCTTTATAATGTGCCAAATGAAATTCCAGATCTGCACCCTTTGAATTTCTGAGTTGCCCAGATTTAGATCCAGATATATATTTTCCACATTAAGCCCATCTCTAATCTTCACCTGTTTTTTTTATTTTTTTAAATAAATTGATGTTATCCATGTGTCAAAGCCCTCTCTAGCTCTAATATGGACATCCTGCACCCAAGAAGAGAACCACTTATTAGAAACACAAAAACTTTTTAATATTAGCTTTGATCAACAATTTTGCTGTCATTCTGTCTTTCTGAAATATCATGCTGAAGGTTTTTTAGGTACAGCTGGTAAAGGAACAGACATAAAACAGAGTGGAAATATTAAGATTGATGGCAATGTGAGGTAATACTGTGAAGCACAAAAATTTAATTACCTGATCAATTACCCATGGGCTGTAAAAATGCCCATTCTCAGATGGTTGCCACCAGCGGAGACGAGTAGAGGTGGAACGGGCCTTCAAGGGAATTTCCAGAGCAATGTATCGGCCTATGTTGCTTGAATTACTGAAGAGGAATTCCTGCAGAAGGCTCCACGTGAGGCCCCCATTGAGTGAATACTGTAAAAGCACTGGTTGGCTTCTGGGGTCTGGAATCCCCTTACCGCATCCCAGTCTCATGAAGAACTGCACAAATCTAACATCGATAACAATTACTGTTAAACATTTCATCACAGAAAACCTTGTTAATCAGCTAAGGACTACGGGGGACTCAGAGCTCTTCCAAGTCAATTTTGGTTTTTATTGCAGGGGATAATATTTAACAAATATTCTAACTACAGCAACAGAGTCTGTAGCTATAAAAATATCTACCAGCTCCTCCTTAAAGCAAATAGTTACATTTTTGTTTCTTTTCTAGGTAGAAGGAAGACTCTACTTTAGGAGAGATTTTGTGCCTCCCTCTTGATAGGCCACTGAGGCTAAAGCAGACAGTAATGGTGGTGATACATTTGGTCTGTGTGTGGAGAGGTGCTAGGTATAGGGAGCTGACCAGCGCTATTCAGGTACCCTTCAAGCATTTGTGTGCAAAACTGATATTTTTGCAAATAGCAGCAAATTTGACCTTAAGTAAAATTTTACCCTCTCAGCCTCTGAGCATAGAGTTTAACTGTCAAAATACAGCAACACTGTGCCCTATGGACAGATCACGATTGTTTTATGAATTTGCTCTAGGGCAAAAATTCACTGTGTCAATAACCTTCCAGGGTGAACTGACAATTTTTGTCTGAAAAAACAGCCTTTCTACTTTGACAAAAATAAAGCAAAACTGGAAATGAGAACAAAAAATGTTTAACTTTTGAGCTCATGAAAAAAAAGATATTTTTGTCCATTTAATCAGGTTTGAAAATGTAGTCAAAAGACAGACTGCTTTAAATATACTGGGTGAAATCCTGGCCCCTTTGAAGTCAATGGCAAAACTCCCATTGACCTCAATGGGTGCAGTATTTCACACACCTTCTAATGACCCATTCCAAAGACACAATAGACTTATATGAAATTAGGGAATCCTTTCTTTTGGCTGATGGTTATAGAATAGTAGAACTGTGTACTTGGGGAGCAGGAGAAAAATGGATATTATAATAATATTTACTTACCTACCTGACAGGAGAGTTGTGAGTATTAATTAATGTTTGTTCAGTGCATTGGAAAATGTAAATGCTACAACAATGCTAATTATTATTACATTAGTGCTGAATGCCTCATAATACAATGAAACACAGAGTAACAAGAATTGTCCTGTATCAGAGATCTTGTTTTGTTTTGTTCTGCAGGTAAATCTGATGGGAAGAGAGATTTCTGAGGAGAGCTACTGAGGAGGGAAAGTTTTTACAAAATACCAATCTAATGAGTCAATTAATTCAAGTGCTCACCCATACTGTCAGTACCAATGGTTACCATATAGAGTTTCTTTCGACATAGAGCATGTCATACTCTGAATCCCAATGAAACATACCGCTAGTGCTTTAAGACAACACTGGGGACCTGTATGTATCAACATAACAACTGTAATGTGTTAGATTTACTGCTGACAAGACTTTGTACTTATACAGATTCTCATCTTTGATACTTACAAAGTAATTCAAAGGAAAAAAAAGCAAATGACTCTCTCTGTTGAAATCAAGCCTGTGTATTAGCTTGTTATTCTTTTCTGTTTGTATTTTAATATATATTAATAAACTTTTCAAAATAATCATCAACAAGCTAAAAATGCATGCTGATGGTATTTTTATAGTAGAGTAAATTTTAACTTTCCTTCTTCCACTCCACAAAGTATCTTTGAAATGAAAATATCTATTTCTGACTGCAAACCACAAACAGGCATCTAGAAGCAATGCCAAGAGGTACCATAGCAACATCTGAAAAGGTACATCAACTACAAATATTGTTGTAGCATACAAAGAATTGTTGAGGACTGATTCAGTTATGATTCTATAATATTTTATATTCATTAATCCACACCATCATCCTCCATCTTCTACTGTTTTGTTTAGCAGAGTTTCAGTTTGGTATGCACATAAAATGGAATATATGCACATGAACTTTTTTAGCATATGGAATTTAACTTCTGGAAATAGGATACTGGATTAGATGGATCACTCGTTTGATCTTGTATGGCAATATCTACATTCCTAACTGTTGGGTATCATAGGGTAGCACAGACAGAATTACCAGACTATTTTTTTCAGGGAATCCCCTCATGAGAAAGTACATGGCTTTTAGCATGGTTACTGACCTCATTGCTCCTACATACCCTCGATAGTTCCTTTTATAAGATCTATAAAGCTAATTTGGAAATTAATTAACTACAATAATTATCGAATGCTAGAGAACAGTCACCCAAAATGACTTTGTAGTCTGCATTGTCGTTTTATCCACAGAGGAGAGGAAAAGATTGTTACTTGCTGATTTTTCCTACTGCAGACACACAAGAAATGAAACATGAGGCCCTGATTTTCTTTTTTTAGCATGGCGTTCATTTATCTTCAGTTTTTGAGAAAATTGGGATTTTACATATAACACCTCGAGGTCAATGTATGCAAATCCAGCTACAGCTTACCACAGAGAGGAGATAAATGACAATTCTTTGAACACAAGAGAGAAGGAAAACACATTGTGGTTTAGTCTAATGGGGCATCATACAATAACTATTGTATCTTTTGTTAAATAATGTTGTTAATTTTAGAACAGTCGAGAAATTCAAATTACTGAAAAAAGTACTGATGTCTTTGGATACCAAGCTGTAAAACCCCATTTGTCTTGCTCTGAGGAACCTTGGAAAAGAAATATAAATGGCTGTGATTACACTTTAGTGATGGTTCATCTACAGGCCTGGGTTATTGTTTCTCTGAAAAATGTATTAGTTATAAATTAAGCTTCATTGCAGACTATGAAGATGGGCAATGAAATCATCATTTTAAGCCTTTATGTTAATGATGACTACAAGCCAAAAAGAGATAAAGGGCATGTTAAAATGTGCTTTATGTAGTGTTAAATAAGTCTTTCATTAGGAGTTGTGTGTGTAAGGGTCAGTGAACAAATCAGGGGAAATATGCAACATTTGAGGTAAAATAGTGTTAAACATAATAAGCTAAGATATTGGATAAATAAAAAAACGACTGTTCAATGGTTTGCAAACAATTAGGACACAGCTTCATTTTGCATTGGTTTAACTTTTTTCCCCCAGTTGTTTAATATTTTAGACATGTCCTTTCATCAAATATGTCCTCTGCAGGCCATAATGACAAGACTTAATCTCTAAATACATTAAAAATGTTTGTTCTTAAATAACTGTACTCAGTATAGCTAGTGACAAGCTTGATTGGAATTTGTCAGTGAATTACTGGAAACAAACGTGTGCAATAAGAAGAAATTAAGCTTCAGAAAATTAAGGAATTATATGATGATGAATACAACAGCTATAATGGCAGCAATACTCCTACTTCAACAATGATTCATGATGCAACAAAACTGTAAGAAAAGCTGAGTGTCTGATATACAACCAATTTCACATATTATGCATTTGAGGAATGAACACATTATTTTCCACATGAATAAACTACACATGATGTTGTGTCAGATCCTACAGTTCTCACTCAGGGAAAATGACCCCTGACTTAAATGGGAATTCCCATTGACTTAAATACGAGTTTTGCCTGAGTAAGGACTGCAGGAATTGCCCTGGCATAGTTATAAAAATTTGCCTGCACCACAGAAGTATAACATAAAGAATAGTTTAGCTATTCTCTCAGTGCAATCTTGAAAGCATTTGAAAACTCTATTACCTTGCCTGTGACAAATCCAGGTCTTGAGTCATCAGCATACGCAAGCCTTCTTCATTAAAGAAGAGGTTGTTTCCTCCGGACAGGATACCGCATTTCCTAGATGGTTTTCCACCACTCACTAGCAAGAATCTATCAGACTCTAGCTGACCTGAGTGCACAGTACATATATTTTTAGGATTTACCCTGAAGCACTTTGGCTACAACAGTATTATTTCCAAAAGAAGTAAGCTATATAAATCATTAAGTGCAGAGTGAACAAATATTTGTACCAGAACTTTTTTGGCCCCTGCAACATGTTTCCTAGAAAACTGCTACAGAACAAAACTTACAAAAATATAAAAACATAACTCTGAAGCTTAAGGTTTTCGTCTCCATTCATTCAACGGAGGGTCTGATTGCTTTCCTATGCTTTTATTTAGATTACATACAAATATCCAACTACGTAAGGAAACAGCTCAGCATCACGTACCAAGTTGCAGTTAGCTGAGTTTGAAATAAATAGCTACAAACATCATGGGAGGAAGACTTATAGACCCTATTCTGTCCAAAATTAGTACTTTCTGTTACTTTTGTTTACAGAATAGCTGATACTTTATTTTTTGTTGTGGGAGTAGGGGATTTGAGGTATGCATGTGACATGAACTTCCTTCTCCTGCTTCTCTGTCCACCATGGCTCCTTAGTCTGCTGTGTTTGCTGGGCTGGAATCCTCATTCACCACGATTTGTGTGACAGAGGAAGGCAGCATACAAGACAGTGCAGTGACTTGGGCGAAAATGGAAGTAGTACAGGTAGTAATGGAGGGTTACAATGTATTGAAAGTGTTGCTTTGTGCCCCTCATTTCAGGGGTTGGAGTCTCCCATTTGGAAGTTTTGTGCCTCTCCTATCAGTTTCAGGAAGTTGAAGGGTATGGTCTGGTTTTCAAAGACTGAGGAACTTTGAAATACTTAGGACTTTATCTCAGATTCCTTGTGTGGCAGCACAATCTTCTGCCACTAGGCAAACTGTTCATTCCAGTCTCAATTATTCTATTTATCTGAGAGTACGAACTAAAAGTAAAATTACTTCAAAACCAGACAATATTCATTTAAATTATGTATTCACAACTTTCAGTGATTTAACTTAAGAGCTATTCCTTGCCAGAAATTCTGTATGCTCATTACTATGAAAAAATGAAGTGACTCTCTAGATGTAGAGTTTCAGAATGGCTGTTCTGGTGTAGAATGTATGTTGCTGTTGTCATAGGTTGGTAAACAGCAAAACGTGTCAAGATAAATACTGTAGGAATCATCAAATGATCACAAATATTGTTTAAGGCTCAAATCCTGATCACTTTACTCATGTGAACAGTGATACTGACATAAATGGGACTAACATGCATGAGGAAGGTCAACAGGATTTGGCTTTAAGGAGTCTGATCTCTTTTAACCATAGGTTCTATGAAGGATGGTAGCTAAAAATCATTATGATGAGTTCATATAAAAAAGAGATACCTTCAAAATCGTCCTTGAGAAAGTCTGAATTCTTGGTGCTTATTTTACAGGTTGGCCCAGAGTACCCCGGATCACAGATACACTTGGTTCCATTGATACAGCTGCCATGCCCATTACACATCTCCTCACACTGTGGGCCAATGTATACATTATCAATGGCCCAAGTCACTGGTTGGGACCCAGCTGGATAAAATCCCTGGTACCATCTGAATCTTACTGATCTGAAAAAGGTACAGGTCAAACAATAATTAGTTGCATATGAAAGTGCAAATTGCTTTTTGCTATTCTTATTAAATTTGTGCTAGAAATGGAAAGATATATCCACTACCTTTAATATCCAATACATCCTGCTACTCATTGAACACAGATATATGTACAGGAAAACAGAAGGGCTTGATTCACCAGTTATATTATTTTAAAAATTAGTTATGGATTTAAACCATCCCTCAGACCACCTATTTTTGGGGGTTAAGGGGCTGGACTTGGGTGGCTTTCCTTTGGCTTTAATTTACAGTCTCAGGGCCAGATTGTACCATCCTTGCTCATGTTACATGGTATCTTACTTCACAATTAACCTCATTGATTTCAATGAGACTGGTTATGGGATAAGGGTGGCACAATCTTGCCCTAAATAAGATGGAAAGGAGAAATGATATGACATGTCAACAGATAGTCAATTTGCCTTCATTCTATTTAATCCTAAAAAAAAATAATTCATGTTGCATGATGTTAATTTAAATGGTAAACTCCTTGGGGGTGTGGACCTGTCATATTTAATTTGTCTCCTAAGTGCTATGCACATCTGTGCTGCATATAAATAATACCAGACCAAGGGAAGGAGGGGAAACAAATTAAACAAGCAGAAAGCTGCTCTTGAGAGAATAATTTAAAATCACTCTCTGCCCCTTCCCTCAAAAATGAGAAAAACTTGAAAAGGAGAGAGAAAACAGAAACAGCATGATAAGGAAGAAGCATTTACCTGTGTTGTGGACTTTCTCTAATATATACCCTTCTAACTAATGTAAATTCAGCTGCTGAATCAGCTGCATAAGAGGTAGTACGTGTCTGGTGCACAGGTTCTTTGGCTTTTATTTGCCATTGAATAGCAGTTGTGAGGAATGATTCAGGGAATGGGAGATGGCTGGTTGATAGTGAAATTACCAACAACTGTTTCATAGAAAGGGACCCAATAAATTATTCCTCCTGTTTCAGTAAAATGAATTGACTTTATTGCTGCCAGTTATCCTCTGAGATACAATCACAAAGTCTCCAGAGAGTGTTCTAGACTAACTTTAAAAAAAATTTAAACTCCACCTGTTGTGCTCATCCCACCAACCCGAAAATTCAAAAAGGCCAGAAGTACTTCTTACTATGAATAAAGTGTGACATATATTTGAAACGGAAGGTGAAATTCTGGCCCTACTGAAGTCAATGGGAGTTTTGCCATTCACTGTGGTGGGGCCAGGATTTCACCCACAGTGTGCAGCTGCAACTGGCTATTCTTAGTTTGCTGCTAGAGGTGTCCATCTGCTGAGGTAGCACATTAATTTCTGATAGATGGAGCCTAATGTAAGAAATAAAAATGTCTTCAACCTGCTTTAATATTGGTTTAACCTCTAGAAAGCGCTGGTGGATGAGAGAATGTCTGTTTTTAGAATAAAACAGGTGGGTCAGTCATGGGAAGCTAGTCCTGGGCTTTAGGAAGGTTTCTGGATGCTGGCAGGTTGGGATTCTGCCTGGAGCAAATCCCATCTCCCCTCCTTGGTGACAGAAATTCACAACATGCACTACTCCCCATGAAATCCATTTTCTTGCTGCTGTTTTCTGACCCAACTATTTGAGGTGGCATGCATGCCTACTGGATTGGGAAAGGGACTGGCAGGAAACTGAACTGGACATCAGACCAAGAAAAGGAGGGGTCAGGTGGAATCCATTTGGCACGTTTGGCACGTTTGTGGGAGGGTAAATGGCCTGGGAATGTGTATGTTCAGATCTCTGGTTGGAAGGAAGGGATCAGAGCTTGGGAAAAGGGTCAGGCAACTCTGGGAGGGGTAAGAGTAGTGGGACAGATGAGCTAGTGAGGACTTTTCTGTGCTTCATATGTTAGTCATAAAACCAGAATGCTTATGTTTAAATTTAAATATTTTGTTTAGTTATTAAACATCAATGTTTTTACAAATCAATTCTAATTTATTATATAGGATAGGACTCTCCTAATTCCAGCGCCACAATGAGATCATTTGTTCAATGGGAAGGCCATAACCCACAACAGATCCATAAATCTCGCCTGCAGTTATACAGTTTATTTTCATTCATAAACAGGTCACAATTTAATTCGTTGTGGGAACTGAGAGGCTTTCCTTTTGATAAACTGGGTTGAGAATAAGTTGGAGGTTTCTCTGACAAAGGAGAAAGGAGTCAAAGGAGACCACACTGTTTTACATTTAAAATAATATGTATTAAACATCTATGAACAGAAAAAGATGATTACTAACCTTTTGTAACTATTGTTATTCAAGATGTGTTTCTCATGTCCATTCCAAGTAGGTGTGCATGTGCCATGTGCACAGTCACCAGAAGGTCTGTCCCCTAGTGGTATCCGTAGGGTCAGATATGGGGCCCCCTGGAGTTGTGCCTTCATGGCACCCTATATAGGGCCCTGCCAACCTCCTGCCTCCTTACTTCCTTCTTGTCAGCAGAGTCTGACAGGGGGTAGGAATGGATATGAGCAACACATCTCGAAGAATAACAGATACAGAAGATTAGTAACCGTCTTTTCTTCTTCGAGTGATCGCTCATGTCAATTCCAAGTAGGTGACTCCCAAGCAGCCCTGTAGGAGGAGGGATTGGAGTTCAATTCACTGTGGATTGTAGCACCCTTCTACCAACAGCTGCATTGTCTCTGACTTCCTGAGTAATGGTGTAGTGTCATGAAGATGTGGATGGATGACCATATTGCAGATGTCCTGGATCGGGACCTGAGCTAGGAATGCTGCTGAGGATGCCTGTGCCCTTGTAGAGTGAGCTGGCAGTGCTTGAGCTGGTATCTTCACCAAATCATATCAGGCACTGATGCACAACATGATCCATGAAGAAATTCTTTGAGATGAAACCAGAAGGCCATTCATCCTGTCTGCCACCACTATGAAGAGTTGAGTCGTTTTCCTAAATGGTTTAGTCCTTTCGATATAGAAGGCCAAAGACTGTCTAACATCCAGTGAATGAAGTCTCTGCTCTTGGTTATAGCATTAGGTTAAGATTCCATTGGGGAATTGGCTGACTCATCTAAGGGTATAACCTGTTGAGACCCTTGAGGAAACACCCCACTGTGTGACTGGCAAAGATTGAGCGGCCTGCCGCCCAAAGATGAAAGGACGAGATTACAGCCAAGTGGACCTTAATTGATGATACCAAAAGCCTCTGATACTTGAGATGGAACAGGTAGTCCAAGATAAGGGGTATGGATGATAGTTTGGGTGGAGTACCTTTCTGCGTGGACCAGATGGAGAATCTTTTCCATTTGGCCAGGTAGGTGGTCCTGGTGGAAGGTTCCTTGCTGCCAAGGAGGACCTCTCTGACTTGTTCCAAACATTCCAGCTCCAGAGGGTTCAGCTAGGAAGCTTCTATGCTGTGAGGTGTAGAGATTTTAGGTTGGGTGGGGTGTAGCCAGGATGTGTGGCCTCCCTCAGAGATTAACATCGAGGGAGAGCCAAACCCGCCCTGGGGGTTGGCACACAGGACTATAGCACCTGACCGGAAGCAGGTACGTGGGGCTAGGCCTATAAAACTCAGACCTGCCCGCTCAGTCAGAGGCCAATGGCCGAGGGAGAAGGACACCTCTCCCTTGGTGCTTGAGCGTATGGCCGCACCTGCCTGCTATCCGGAGGAAAGGCTGCTGGATCTACTCACAAGGTGGGGCCCTGAGGACCTGGAGGGGCTCCCTGAACTGGATGAGCTGAAGGGGACCCCCTGGATCCTACAACCCGGAGGAGAGGCTCCAGAGCTGCCTACTGCCTGGGACCCTAAGGACCTAGAAGAGCTACCTGAGCTGCCAACCCCTAGTGAGCCAGAAGGGACACACAGACCCTGGGACCTAGAGGAACTGCCCTCTGCAGAGGACCCCAAACAGTTCCTGGACTTGCTGTCAAGCGACGAGGAAGCGGGGTACGGCTCAGGAGACCAGGCACTCTAGGGAATGGGTGGGAGGAAGAAGCCCAGGGAAGCCGGCTACAGTCTGGCTGAACTTGCACTCGCTCTGAGTCAGTGTGTTTCGGCTGGAGCCCCACGGACAGGGCCCTGGGTTGGGACGCAGTGGAGACGGGTGGGCCTGTGTCCCCCTCCCATTCCTACCCCAACCTAGGGCGTGAACACCCATTGAGGGCCAGAGCCTGTCCCTTGCTGCCTGCCACGTCTTGCCAAAGGGCTGGGTGTGGACTAGCGGGTTGTCCTGACAAGGGCTAGAGACTGCTGCCCTTCTGCTCTGCCCTGCCTAAGGGACAGTGCCTGGGCTCAGGACCCAAGACCTTTGGTCCTGGGAAGAGCTATCAACCCACATGTGGAGAACTAATATATTTAACCTAGCTGTAATCACGTCATAGCTAGACTGCAACAAGTCCTTTGATGGGTCTCCCCTAGTCACTTAAGGCAGATGGTATGGGGATTGCTCCTGGGCATGGGCTTTTTACAAGCCTGGCACTGTTTAAAGTCAGGGGATCAAGGCATGCCTCATCACTAGGAAGGCAGAATCCTGACCCCGATAAGCGGGGTCTTATTTAAGAATACTAATAAAACTATACTATAAAAACTACAATTAATTTAGACTATTAACTATTTACAGGTACTATCTAGAGAAGAAAACCGCTAAAGAAAAGTGCTTGCAAAGCAAGATCGAATGAACGTTCCAGCAACCGTCACAGGAAGAAAGAAGGAACTGCGGAGGCGGGGGGTCAGCAGGGCCCTCTAGAGAGTGCCATGAAGGTGCAACTCCAGGGAGTTTCAGAGCTGACCCTACAGATACCAGTAGGGGAAAAAATCTTCCGGCGCCTGTGCACACAGCATGCAAACATCTATTTGGAATCAACATGCGCAAGCACTCTTTCTTTGTTAGATATGTATGACTATTTCACTTTTCCTGAAAACTACAATGGGAACTACAAGGTCATTGCTTACCTGATTGTAAAGTTTAGTTTCACTATAGTCTGTGTTTTCTGAGGAAATGCTTGTTTCAAACTTTATGCAAGAATGATCTTGGTGAATTACAGTAGACCTCCCTTTGCCCTAGAAATCCACAGTAGGAGCATTTTAGAAAGCCCGGCACTTAAAAAGACCTAGGCCATTTAACACTGACTTCACTATGCAGGCTCCTTTTATCTGTAGCAATGTTCCCAGTAGAAGTGAATCACAAATACCTTAGTAAGCTTTAAAATAGAATCAGATGTGTAGATGAATAAGAAAAGTATCTGCAGGTATACTACAGTAACTAGGCTATAATTCCAGGGATTATTGATCTTCATGTTTCCAGGCATAAACTGACAACTAACTGGGAGCAAAAGGACACTTCCTTTACGGGTGCAGTAATGTATAATTAGTTGTATTATTGAGCATTTGCATACTCCTGTGAAGTATCCAAGCATTAGCCACTGTTCAAGACAAGATATGGGACTCAGTCGATTATCTGGACTATTCTGGTATGGCAATTATTATGAACTGATGTGTTACTCGATGAATACACTGGATGGTGGGTGAACTGAGGTTGTAAGGTCCCTATCCCCTGGCACGAGCTATGTGGATTGATGGTTTGTGCACAGGAGACAGAGTAGGCTTCACAAGGATGCTACTTTCCTCACCCCACATTGCACAGGTGGGCAGAGAATGGCAGGTAGCAGCTATAGTGAAAGCTTTGCTTCCCCTGCAACACACCAGCCATGAGATCTGAAGCAGCATAGTAGGAGAAGTAATCTGCACCAGATGAAGAGCTGGCACAGTTTATGTTCCCCTTGGAGAAAAAGGTGAGCTAGGGAAAGAACCGTGACTCAGGGTGAGACATAATGTTTCCATTTCCTAGAAGATGGTTACTATTTCAATAAAACAAATTCAAATATAGAAAAAATCTTAGTAGAGCAAGAAGCCAGACACTTACCCACACAGGTGCAGTTTTCCAAAGTGGATGACCTCTCTTCTCCAGCCCTGAGCTGTACCAGCATAGTAAGTGCTGCTTAGATGATGCTCAGTGGAGCATAAGGAGCTGAGATAGCTGCTACTACTGTAGCACAGTGGAAGAAGCAGGTGCCAGGTTGCCCCTAGATCTCGTGAGAATTCAAGTTTCACTGGGTCTGCAGATGAGCTATCCGTGGTGCATCCAATATTGATCTGGAGCAGAAAAAATAAAATCACAAAAATTACATAGGGCCAAATGTGGCATTTAGCTACTGACCCACATTTTGTGTGGTACAGGGCTTCATTGCCCCTGCAGGAGCTCAGGGAAGGATTGCATCTCAGGGAGACATTATCCTTCCTAGCCTGCCCAGGGTGCTGGGGCACTTTGCAGGCTGTACAATGTTTTAAGATACCGTAGCTTGCTCCTTCTCTTGATACTTTTATGTGTGTGTGTGAGAGAGTAACAGGGCTGTGGTCCCAACTCCTCAGGGCAGTAATTGCCTCTGAACCTCCTCAAAAGACTGCAGTTGTATGTGGCCCTTGTGTGGGGTGTACAAAAGGTGAAAGCTTCTTGTGCACTCGCCTACCATCCAATTATCTGAAGGCATGTCACCGTCCAGGCTATATTAATAAAATTCAACTGTTAATACGAATAAAAAATTAATTAGATGCATTAAATATTTCTATAAGGGCGAAAACACATTTCTAAGTAATCAAAAGCAGAAAGCAATAGACCTCCTGCCCCTAGCACTATGTCTATTGTAATTGCAACATCTCTGGCAGTACTCAGAGAACACCCTAAACACAATGACAGAGAAATATGAATTTAAAAAAAATAGAAATGATAATAAAATAAACAAAATATGCAAACATTCATTGTTCATTAAATTATCCTTAACCTGATTGTGGTTCTCTTTGCTGTCATACTCCCAAGACAATAGACTTATACTATAGGAATTATCCTTAAAGGCATGTACTATATCATTCCAGTTTTTTGTTCAGAATTGGTATTCTCTTTTTTGCTTACATAAAACAGTGGGGCCTACGAGGAAGTGTCCAAAACACCTATGGCTAGAGTAGGGTTTGGATTTGAGGCCAAACTAGAAATGTAGTTTGAGTCTGGCAGTGCCAGAATCTCTCATGCTGTTCTTGTGAGATCCCTGACATAGTGAACAGTACAAATCTTACATAATCAGCAGTACTACTAATATCCTGAAAATTTTTATTTTATAGTTTTGTGAAGCAGCTGAAATCTTAAAGGCTTGTCTATATAGGAACACTCAGGAAAATTAATCTGAATTAACTAAAGGTGTGACTTTAAAGTGGATTAGTTCAATTGCATTAAACTCTTCTGTGGATGCTCGCATTCAGAATTAAAGTGGCCTTAATATGGTTTATCTTAAGTCACATTTTGGGAGTGAATTTTAATTCAGATTAATCTTCTTAAGTGTCCCTGTGTAGACAAGCCCTAAAACATATTTGGCATGCCTCTAATGTAAAATAATCTGATTTCCTCCCTGCAACACGTTTGTATAAAAATATGCTTGCAGTTTAAAACCTTTTATGCCATGGTGACAGTTATAAAGACATAATAGACTGGATGCAACCAGGATTGTTAATACACTTGTACGATGAGAAGGCCCTAAGAATAAAATATATTGTGCTGTATTTACCATATTGTAAGTAAAAACTCACATTACAAACAAAATACTAAGCACAGATGAAAACCATTTAAAAGCTTTGATTCCACATATCTTTTTAGTGATAGTAGTTTTATTTCTAATGTACTGATCCTTAACTTACAACAAATTATTTCTGAAAGCCAGTGACATACAGCACTATGTATAAATGTTGAAAGCACACTCTACATAAAGCTTCCCTTATTGCTCCACAGTGCACATGAGACTTGTCGACCTACTATAACTACAGACTCCATCCATCTGGAAATTAAGAGAGATGCTTGACCAGATCTAGTTCTCGGACTCTTGAGAGAGAGCCTGAAACTCCACTGCATTATGTATAATAGCTTCATTTACACGAATATCCTCAAAAATCTTAGATGAAGGCATTTAACTTTTTTCATACAATGCCTATACCAGGTACAAAAATATGCATGTAGGTCTTTTGGAGGTTAGATTTCTGAAGACTTAGCATTATCTTAATGGGAACTCCTTTTATTGTTGTACAGGCTTTTAATCCATTTTTGAAAACAGAAAACAATTTGTGTTCTATATTTTATTAATTAGTTGCACGACAAATTGAAATGTGCATTAGTATACAGCCAAATCTAATTTTCTTAGAATACTCTAATTATCATTTCAGCAACAGCTTATAAGCCAAAATAATTTGTTGTTTAATGCTGAAATGCGCTATGACTTTGCTAAATGCTATATACATACTAAATATACATAGAAGTTTTTTTATAGTATCTTAAATACAATGTTAGGACCCAATCTCACGAAACACATATTACTGGGCATAATGGTTACTCCCAGGAGTAGCCCCATTGACTTTATGGAAGGAAGTATTAGTTTAGCAGCAAAAACTGGCTCCTTTCTAGCTACCTACATGCCTGTGAGGACACCATTTCTGTGACAGAGTTTCAATAAACCTTTCCAAATCACTACTTTTTAAACAACACAATTTCAGTATATGGTTATTTAGGGCAAGATCATTGCTTGCCCTATACTGCTGTGCCTTGGCTCCACTCCTTAAATGCTACAGCCAGTGCAACTAAGCCAGTGTGGAGAAGAAAATAAATTGTTACTGGTTTAGACTAAAGTCTATACCCTATTCCCTGCCAAGTCTGCTTGTGGAGGCAGTGCAGCTACAAAATTAATCAGAGCAAATGTTAAAGTTACAATCTATTTTCATTTTATTTTGATATTCATTTTCTTATGCTCAGAGTTTGTCTGTCAGTGGACAAGGACAAGAACATTAATACTATTCAGCATAAATATATGCATAAAAAGATATACTGGAATTAGAAAATGTACAGAAAAGGGCTACTAAAATGCTTAGGGATATGGAAAAGCTTCCATATGAGGAGAGATTAATAAGACCGGGACTTTTCAGCTTGCAGGAGAGATGACTAAGGGGGGATATGATAGAGGTCTATAAAATCATGACTGGTGTGGAGAGAGTAAATAAGGAAGTGTTATTTACTTCCTCTTATAGGAGTCACCAAATTAAATTAATAAGCAGCAGTTTTAAAACAGACAAAAAGAAGTATTTCTTCACACAACACACAGTAAACCTGTGGAACTCCTTGCTGGGGATGTTGTGAAGGCAAAGACTATAACGGGGCTCAAAAAAGAACTAGATAAGTTCATGGAGGACAGGTCCATCAATGGCTATTAGCCACAATAGGTGGGATTGCTGTTTGCTAGAGGCTGGGAATGGCTGACGGGGTGGATCACTTGATGATTACTTGTTCTATTCATTTCCTCTGAGGCATCTGGCATTGGTCACTGTTGGAAGACAGGATACTGGGCTAGATGGAACATTGGTCTGACCCAGTATTTCCGTTCTTATGTTATATATGTAGAAGCAGTTAAAAAGAATTGCAAGAAAACAGGAAAAATTGGAGAGATAAATTTTCCATAATTGTATGATAATAACCTGCGAGCCACACTCACAAGAATGGCTAACAGCTGTTAAACTATATAAAACAGTTTACAATTATGGGAAACTATATAGATCTCTATACTTGGGCAAACACCAAAGAGGAAAGAAAATACCAAAATGAGATCAAGAAAGATTAAAACTCCTCATGTAAGAAAACAGGAAGGTTACATTTTGGGGATAAGTACCTCAAATTGGATTATGGTGTTCTCATTCACATTCAAATCCCTTGTTGTAATGGAATGTTCTCCAACTTCATTTGAAACAAAAACCATAGCAGAATCTTCCTCCCTACCACAAAAAGAAAAGGGGTATTTTAGGTCTAGTTTATTTGATGGCCATTTATTTCCAGTGTATTGCAGAGAGGTGGATTCTTTAATACGTACGGTGCTCCCTTTGATGAATATGGACAATAAAGCCCAATATTACCACCAGGATAGAAAAGCCAGTTATCTTCTTTAGGTCCAAAGTCAAATGTATCCAGAAGTATAACAGGATTCTTTAGGTTGTTTCCATCAATAATAAAGTCATCTATAATCCAGATTTCTTCTTTCTTGCCTAAGAAGAAAGGGAGAATATATTGAGTTAACTGTTAGAGAAGATAGCAGGAACAAATAAATATGGGCCAGAGTGTAAAAGTGTCACTGCACTGGTGAACAGCTACTTTCATGAGTAGTCTGTCCCACTGACTTCACTGGCACCATATACATGATAAACTACTCATCAGGGTGCTTCAGGGCACCACAATCTGGCCCTTTCTGCCCTAAGCATAGAATATTCTTCCAAAATAAGAAACATGCACAAAAATAATGACCAACTGAAGTGTGAAAAACTGTTTTGCAAGTATCTTTCAATAAAGTCACAGTTACTTTGCAAAGTCTAGCATCACTGTCTTCAGTAAGTTGTAATAAAACATCCATTGAGATAATTGTCCAAAAAGTCAAACCTGATGATTTAACTGTATAATTTGTGGATGGGTCACAAGTGACTTGAATTGAATAATCTCCCTTGTCCAACTAAGAGCTCTTCAGTTCTAGTGTGATAAACACATATCTGAGAGAAAGAAACCTTTGGTGGCATTCTCCAGACTCCCAAATAGGCGGTAGATTTTAGGTGTGTCACGTTGGTTATGATTAATAGATTTTTAGATTCCAAGACTAGAAGATATCATTGTGATCATCTAGTCTGACCTCCTGTACAACACAGACCAGAGAACTTCCCCAAAACTATTCTTAGAGCATTTTTTTTTTTACAAAAAATATCCAATATTGATTTAAAATTTGTCAGTGGTGGAAAATCCACCACAACCTTTGGTAAATTGTTCCACTGGTTAATTACTCTCACCATTAAAAATGTATGCCTTATTTCCAGTCTAAATTTGTCTAGCTTTAATTTTCAGCCACTGGATTGTGTCATACCTTTCTCTGATAGATTGAAGAGCCCATTATTAAATATTTGTTCCCCATGCACGTACTTATAGACTATAATCAAGTCACCTCTTAACCTTCTCTTTGTTAAGCTAAATAGATTGAGCTCCTTGACAATGTTGTTATAAGGCATGTTTTCTAATCTAATAGTTCTTTTCTTTTCTTTTCTTTTCTTTTCTTTTCTTTTCTTAACCCCCTCCAATTTATCAGCATCCTTCTTGAACCATGGACAGCACAACTGAACACAGTATTCCAGCATCAGTTACAGTGGGAAATACAGAGGACAAATAACATCTCTACTCCAACTTGGGATTCTCCTGTTTATGCATCTAAGGATCTCATTAGCCTTATAGCCATAGTGTTGCACTCGGAGCTAATGTTCAACTGATTATCCACCATGACCCCCAAATCTTTTTCAGAGTCACTGCTTCCCAGGAAAGAATTCCCCATCCTGTAAGTGTGGCCTACATTCTCTGTTACTTGTTGTATACATTTCATGCTTTTGAGCTGGGGAGGATAGCTCTTCTGTATAACTGCCTTTCTAGATGATCCACAAAATGACCTTGATGTTGATCAAGAGGAGGCTGCAGGGCCTTCTTTCTAGGATGTTTCCTATTTAAGGATACCATCTGAAAGGGAGGATGTAGTTAAACATTTGCAGGAAGTCCATCAGAAAAATGAACTGGGGGAGGATTATTAGGACTGGGTCTGAATTGGCTTTTAGATAGTTAAATCAACCAATGGTGAGCTAACTTGCCTGAAAAGTTATCGCTATATACATACACCCAAAAATTAAATAACAACAAAAAGCCAAGTATACAAACAAGAAACCAAACCACTTGAGATAAAACAAATATTGTTGTATTGTGTTCAAATTATCACTGGAATTTTTCAATGCTGTTGATGTCAACATCATGCTATAAAATCTTTGTGGGGGTCACAGGTATTTCTTCTTCATTAGACGTACATCCTGAACTCAGTAGGAACAGACAACGTCCCTTTGGATTTCTATATTGCTTTGAAGCTTACCTTTCCACTTTAACTAGCAGATTAAGCACTAAGTATATTTTTGTCTGCTTTTAATGCCTTCTTGATTCTAGGGCATATTGGACCTGATTCTCATTTACACTAATGACCCCATCTACACAGTCAGAGCAGTATAAAGGGTGCTTAGTGTAAATGACAATCAGGCCCATTAAGAGTAATGAGACAGACTTTAGCAAATTTAATTTTATAGATTACATTTCTAAACTCTCTCTAAGGACCAAATCCTGCTCATTTTATGCAAGTAGTCCCAGTGATATTAAATTATGTACTTTTATTTTAAAACATCCCCCAGTACTATGAAAACAGCATGCATAAAGAGTGCAAATGTAATGGTATTGTAACATCTAGCAAATCAAGTCCAAAAAACTTGAAATTTGAGCATTAAACATCCTGTACATAATTACAACAGAACACTGTACAAGATTCAGAGTCCTGATTATTATTTAGCCAAAGTAAACAACTTCAGAAACAAAATTATGTAAGTATGTAGTTGGAGTAACATGTGTTTATCATCATTACCATTGTTGTAAGGTTGCCATAGCCTGAAACGCGTGGAATTGGTTTGCGCAGTGTATGGTAGTGGAACATTAATGAAGAGAACATCAGTAGTTTGAGTAAAGTAAAACTCATCTATCAGATGCCAAGTGATGCCACCGTTGATGGAGTATTGTAGCAGAATGGAATGAGACCTGTCTGGGGTACCTACAACAATGTGGATACATTTAAGTTCATTATAATCTGATTTTCAAGCAACACTACTTTATAAACATATATGCATATTTAAATGTAATTAGGCTACTCTTACTTTTTATTACAGATTTTTACGCTATGCATCACTGGTTTTTTTTATAACAACTTTAACTGTTAGCAAACAATACACATACTGAACATCTTCCTAAGCATTCACCTGGATGGAACTCTGGAAAATGCTACCGATGTAAGGGTTAAATATTCATGGACATTAATGATATACTTCATTACAGTTAATTTACTTAGACCCAACGCAATCTCAGCATTATCACTTTTTATTTCAGCTCAAACCATTTCCTTCCCCACAAAACAACAACCATTTTTAAAAAATCAATATTTGTTTTCTTATTGGCTCATAGTATCACATATTATTATTATTCATCATCATCCTCATCTATGTTACAGTAGCATCCACAACATCTACACATATAGAGCAGAGTCCTCGTCCTCAAGAATTTGCAGTCCATGACTCTAATACTACAAGCACTTATGTGAGCAACTTTATTCATGTGAGTTGTTTTATTGATTGAATGATCTGTAGATGTTTACTTATAAGTTTTCATGAAAAAATAATGCTTTGCATCTTCAATCTAGGCCAGGAATTCTGTGGCTGAACTAACAGACTACCAGACCTGAGCCTTAAACACAAGACCATCCTTCTTTCTTAAGAACATAAGAATGACCATAATGGGTCAGACCAAGTATCCTGTCTTCTGTCTTCTTACAGTGGACAGTGCCAGATGCTCAGAGGTAGTGAACAGACCTGGGCAATTTATCGAGTGATCCACCCCATCTCTTCTAGTCCCAGCTTCTGGCAGTCAGAGGTTTAGGGATACCCACAGCATGGTGTTGCTTACACGATCATCTTGGCTAATAGCCATTGATGGACCTGTTCTTCCAATTGGAACTTATCCAATTCTTTTTTGAACCCAGTTATATTTTTGGCTTGCACAACATCCCCAGGCAACCAGTTCCACAGGCTGACTGTGTGTTGTACAAAGAAGTACTTTCTTATGTTCGTTTGAAACCTGCTGCCTGTTAATTTCATCGGGTGACCCCTAGTGCCTGTGTTACGTTAAGGGGTAAATAATACTTCCCTATTCACTTTCTCCACATCGTTCATTATTTTATAGATCTCTGTCATTTCTCTCCTCAGTCATCTATTTTCCAAGCTGAAGAGTTCCAATCTTTTTAATCTTTCCTTGCATGGAGCAGTTATATATCCCTAATAATTTTGTTGCTCTTCTCTGTACTTTTTTCCAATTTCAATTTTTTGAGATGGGGAGACTAGAACTGCATGCAGTATACAAGGTGTGGGCCTACCCAGGATTTATGTTGCTGTATTATGATATATTCTCTGTCTTATTATCTAGACCTTTCCTTATGGTTCCTAACATTGTGTTAACTTTTTTGACTGCCACTGCACATTGAGTGGATGTTGTCAGAGAAGTATCCAGGATGACTCCAAGCTCCCTTTCTTGACCAGTAACAACTAATTTACACCCCATCCTTTTGTATGTATAGTTGGGATTATGTTTTACAATATGCATTACTTTGCATTTATCAACACTGAATTTCATCTGCCATTTTCTTGCTCTGTCAGCCAGTTTTGTGAGATCGTTCCGTAACTCTTCACAGTCTGCTTTGGACTTACCTATCTTATATACTTTTGAATCTTCTGCAGACTATGCCACCTCACTGTTTACCCCCTTTTCTAGATGGTTTATGAATAGTACAGATTGTTGGGGGATCCCGCTATTTACCTGTCACGACAGTGCAAGCCGATAATTTATTCCTACCCTTTATTTACTATATTTTAATCAGTTATTGATCTATGAGAGAACCTTCCCTCTTATCCCATGACTCCTTACTTTGCTTAAGAGCCTTTGGTAAGGGACCTTGTCAAAGGCTTTCTGAAAGAGCAAGTACATTATATCCACTGGATCACCCTTGTCCACATATTTGTTGATCCCCCTCAAAGAATTCTAATAGATTGATGATACATGATTTTCATGTTGACTTTTCCCCAGCATATCATGTTAATTTATGTGTCTGACAATTCCGTTCTTTACTATAGTTTCAACCAATTTGCCTGGTACTGAAGTTAGGCTTAACAGCTTGAACTTGCCAGGATCGTCTCTGGAGCCCTTTTTAAAAGTTGGCGTCACATTAGATATCAGAAGTCATCTGGCACAGATGTTACATACCATTATAGGTTATAGACCACAGATAATTCTGCAGTTTCATATTTGAGTTCCTTCAAAACTCTTGGGTGAATACCATCTGGTCTGGGGACTAATTACTGTTTAATTTATCAGTTTCTTCCCAAACCTGCTCTATTGACAAACTGGGACAATTCCTCAGATCTGTCACCTAAAAACAATGGTTCAAATGTGGGAATCTCCCTCTCATCCTTTGCAATGAAGACTGATGCAAAGAATTAATTTAGCTTCTCTGCAAAGGCCTTGTCTACCTTGTGTGCTCCTTTGGCACCTCGATCATCCAGTGGCCCCACTGATTGTGTGGCAGGCTTCCTGCTTCTGATGTGCTTACAAAAATTTTTGCTGTTAGTTCCTGAATCTTTTGCTAGTTGCTCTTCAAATCCTTTTTTGGTCTGTCTAATCATACTTTTACACTTGAGTTGCCAGACTTTATGTTTCTTTTTACTTTCCTCACTAGGATTTGACTGCCAATTTTAAAATAATTTTTTTTTTGTCTCTAACTGCCTCTTTTACTCTGTTGTTTAGCCATGGTGGTGGTGTGTTTGGTCCTCTCACTGTGTTTTTTTGGGGGAGGGGATAAGACACATAGGTGTAGTTTGACTTCTATATTTGGAGGATAGCTCCAGCCAGGCCAGTGGGGCTGCGCATGGGGGGCAAATTTCGCACTTGTTTGAGGTTTGTAGGGCTGGGCTTGCCGTGGGGTCACCATTGGCCAGTGTTCTGGGGCTGGGTGCTTGCCCTGGTGTTTGTTTAGGTCTTGCACAGAGGTCCGGGGGGGATTTAACCAAAGACATGGGGTGGCTTATATGCAGGAGGCCCCATCCCCCCAGCTAGGGAGAGGACTTTGAAAGCCATGGCTGGAAACCACCCAACCCCCAGGTGCTCAGGACAGGGCCGGGCTTTCCCACTCCCACGCATGGGTTCCCTGTTGACTCCCTGTGTACTGCAGAGCAGAACTGAAGAGGAGATCATTGTGCTGAGGAATGGGTGGTGTATAGGTAGCAGGGGCGTAGCGTGAGAGTTAGGACTGATGAGGGGCCAGGAAAAAGCTATCTGGATCCACCAGCCATTGCCTGCTGTAGGTTGGCCAGGGAAGTCTCAAATGCTGTTCATCTATACTGCAGCCTACTGAGTGGTTTGGGTACTAAGCTCAGCTATTCAATCATGGAGTGAGGGATGGAGTTTGCCATCACATTTCAGCAACATCCTTAAAACTCTCCTGATGCTCAGCAGTGTCTGTTTTAAATAGAGACACATGTAGCACCGTGTCACATTGAGTGGTGGCGGCAGCCCCACTGGGGAAGCAGAGACAGCAGGGGTGCCAATGCATTAACTTTACCATATAGTTACACATATTGTCCTGTTACACACGTGCCCAAGTGTTTGCAGGGTCTGGGCCCTGGAATGTAAGTACGGTGGGGCAGGGAATGTTTCTCTAAGAAGTGTTTTTACAAGCCTAGTGCAGTGAGGCTGGGATCACTGATTGGATCTCTCAGCTACTATTGCAATATAAAGAACTATTTTAGATTAACTTGCCCCTCTGGTTTTTTTTTTTACAGGGCGACTCCCACTGCAGCTGCGTTTGCAAACCTGCTTTTGCTTCTCGCCTCCTCTCTCCCTCCTATCTTCTCCTTTCTCCATTTCCTGTCACCCCTCACCCCTTTGTTTAGCAAGGCTCAGCAACCAGCATGTGAAATCTCCACAATTGGTTATCAATCCCCTAAATCATACAGTATAGGGACCATTTTATTAATTAATCAATTGCTAAAAATATTTCAAATATTTTTGACCTATGAAATTCCAAAAATCTTTAAATTATAATGTTTCTTTTATGCCTATAGAGAGTACTCTAAAATGGCAATTTTCTGGGCAGCACAAGTCTCTGGGTTGAGACTGTGTATGACATAAGCTAGAGCTTGGATTTCATTTTAAGGCTGAGTTATAAACCCCTGGATAATGGAAGTAGGAACAGAAGGAGTGATAGTTTAACAAGAGTAAAGATAACAGCATGACTAGAATTAGTTTGATGTTTCTTCTTAATGAGAATCAGTATGGTGAACCTATCTGGTATTGAGGTAAGCATGATACAAAATCCCATAGAAATTTCAATATTATTTAGCATTAACTAATGGCCATTTAAATTAATTTTGCAAATTTAAACCCACATATTTCTCTGTAGTGATATAATATATGAGCAAAGCTACTGAAAAGACAACAAATAAAGAGGAAACCTACCTTTTGCTAAAAATTTAAATGAAAACTGGATGTATATAGTATTTGTACAATCTAGATCTCTTGAAACAAGCATTCTCAGTCCTTCCTGTAAATATAGAACGTAGACAGAAAATTACTATTTCCCATATATTACATTCACGTTTCTGTAATTCAGTCTTGCTAAATAGTTCCAAATAAGTACTCTAAAGGCTTATTTAAAAATCCAGTAACAGAACTGAAATAGAAAACTATTTTTTCCAGAATTCAGACATATATACTTTTTATAGAAATACCTAACGCCTGACAGTAACGCCTGCTTTATGTAATCTGCATTATTATAGCTGGTTTATGAGTATTCTTGAACTTTTTTTTCTAGTAGCATCTTTTAATATGATCTTTAAATAATAATCACTTTAAATAATCACTTTAAACAACACTATGTGAGAAAAATAACATAGGATGGATAATTATGATCCTAATATTTAAAAAAAACCCTTGAAATTACTATGCTATATTTTATTGTGAGAGGTAGGGTAAGAGATGCATGGAGGGAAGAATGCCAGAAAAAAACAGAAATAGAGAAAGAACTGACAATTTCCTAATGATAATTTCCTTTCTGCTAGCACCATCATCCACAATTCTGGATGTGTGGGCTGCTCGCCTATCTCTGCAGCTCACAGAGGCAGAGCAGCCTTTTGATGCTGCATGATCTGGCTACACTGTCCCTGCTGCCACTTGCTGCCAGATGAATTATTCCCAAACTGTAAACCTTGTATAACATCATTAACAACACATAAACCAGAGATAACAAAATGACTATGTAGATTAGACCAAGGAACATGGTTGTATGGTAATGAGTCCATTTAATATCTGACCCTTGACTCTTAAGCCATCCAGCATATGTCAAATTATGGGAGATGTTGCTAGCAAAAAGGAAATTAACAGCAAGAAATTTCCCATTCTGCAGCCCAGCTTCTCCTGCAGTTCTAGATATCCGGGAAGTAGTGAGCAGCAAACAGATGTTGGGTGGGTTATGAAACAAGTTTGATAGGAAAGAAGTACCTCAAAGGTCTATATTATTTCTGAAGCACCTTCCTGGCAAAAGTGGCTTCTCCAGAAAACAGAAGTTCCACCTTGTAGTGCTTAATGAAGATGTTAGCTGTAGACCAGTGGGCACTTAGCAAATTTCTGAAGTGGATGCACTTGCTTGTTCTACCCATAAGCTTAGGGTCTCGTGGAGTGCGCCTTCAAGCCCTTTTGGGTCAGGAACTCTGATGATTTGTAGGCTTCTACAACACGCTGTCTAATCCACCTTGTGAGGGAGGACTTGGAAGTTCTGAGTCCCTGGCATTTTGGGTAGAAGGACACGAATTGAGAGCCTGATCTTCTTGTGGAGTCTGTATGCTTGAGATAGATTTTCAATGTTCTTCTGACATCAAAGGTGTGCCACCTGAAGTTGTCTGTTGTGGTTTTGGACAGAACAAAGGAAGCACAACCTCTTGGCAAGTGTGCAAGGAGGAATTTACCTTAGAAAGAAAGAATTCGAGTGTCTTGAACATCACCTTGTCCTCGTGTAACACACAGTAATTTTCCTGTACAGCTAAGGCTGCCGGCTCTGACACTTTCCTGGCAAACATGACTGCTACTAAGAAACAAATCTTAATGGATAAATAAAAGGCTGACACTGATGTCAGTGGCTTGAAGGCATGGCTTGCCAGGGCCCTCAAAACTACAGGGAGTCCCATTTTTGGAAGAGTGGCCTGACCACTGGTCTGGCTAATCAAACTGCTTGAAGGAGTCTGGCTAGCTATGGATTGTCTGCCAGGGAGCTGCAGGACCCTGTGAATAGCACACTACTAAGAGCAGACACCTAATGTGCAACAACACTGGGATGAAGACCTTGGTTTATGCCTTCTTGGAGGAAGTCCAGAATAGTTGGAATTCCTGGATTTCTGGGATTTGCACTGTGCTTTTGGCACCAGTTGTTGAATATGGGCCAGAGAGAGGTGTATGCTTTTAGTGCTGCTACTCTCATAGCGGGAAGCAACATCTTAATGACTCTGGAGGACAGGTCAAGACCTTCTAGTGCTTCCCTCTCAATAGCCAGGCTGTTGAAGTTGTTTTGGGTCTGTATGAAGAAGAGTACCTTGTGAGAGGATGTCTGGTTTCCATGGAAGGTAGACTGGGGGCTACATTAGGTCTGAGAGTCAAGGTCTCCTCAGTCAGTGAGGAGTTATCAGTATTTACTGTTGCCTGTTCCTTTTTATTTTCTGGACCATCTTCCCCAGTAGTGGAAAGGGTAGAAATGCTTAGATTAGGCCTTGCAGACAGCCGTGTGATAAAGCATCTGTCCCTAAGCACATGGGGTCTGCCTCCCTTGTGAAGTATTTTGGCCTCTTTGCGTTTGTACAATCCGTGAACAGATCGGTGGAAGGGAGGCTGACAGACTGAACGATGAGATCAAAAACCTCCTGATTCAGGCACCACTTGGAGTTGTTGACCCTGCACCTACTGATCCAGTCTGCCTTTTGGTTCAGGTCCCCTTTGATGTGGATCTCTCTAAGGGAAAGGAGGAACTGTTCCACCCACCTCAATATTTCCATGGCTTCTTCATGTAGTGCTGAACTCCTGGGTTGTTTAAATATGCCATTGCAGTTGTACTTTCTGATTGAAACAGGACACTCATCCCCTTCAGGGTAGTCTGGAACCTTCGCAGAACTAGCTTGACCGCTTTCAGCTCCAGATGGTTTATTCTGTGAGCCTTTTCCTCCTGACTCCAGAAGTCCTGGGCTGTTTGGGTCTACAAGTGAGTGTTGATTGTGAGGATTAAAGGATCTGGAAGACAGATGGGCATTCTTTGCGGACATGTCTTTGTCGTGGACTGACCACCAACATAAGGAGTGGAACACCATTGGAACCTGTCCTTGATCTTTGATGTGTTATAGGGAGTGGTCTCACACCTTCAGAACGAAGGCTTGAAGATGTTTGATGTGTGACTGTGCCCATGGAGTCATCCCTATCCACGACACCAGGAGTCCTAGGAGTTGGAGGCATAGTACTATGGTGAGCCTTCTGTGGCTCTGGAGCAAGAAAATAAATTCCTGGCTGGAACCAGGGAAGTTTTCTTGGCACTGATGATGAAGCCATGCTCCTGAAGGAGAATTAAAGTCTGTGGTGTGGTCCAGTGACCTGCTGACTGTGATGGAGCTCTGTTCACGATGTCATCCAGACAGGGTTACTGGAAAGTTCCCTGCAATCTTAGTCTGGCTATTATCACCACCACCTTCTTTGTACAAACTGTAGGGGCCAAGGACAGGTCAAATGGGAATGTTTGGTACAGGTAATGTTTCCTGGTGTAGGCGAGTGTCAGAAGTCTGTGGTGGCATTATCTGATGGGGATATGGAAATATATTCATTAGAATTACTGAAGTCGAGAACTCTCCCGGGACAGGAATGAAACTATAGAGGGCAGAGCCTCCATCCAAAACTTTGTTTTCTTCATCCATGTGTTGATCCTTTTGAGTTCATGAACAGCTCTGATACATGTGTTTCTGTGCAATGAAGAAGATGGAGTAGACCACAGATAACCTTTCTTCTAAGGGAACACTTACTCTGACTCCTATATCCAGGAGATGAAATATTTTGTTCTGGATCAGATTGTGTTTTATGGGTTCATAGGAGCTGGGTGACTGGATAAAGAATGGAAGGAGTGGAGCCTGCAGCTCGAGGGAGTATCTCTGTCTTACTATTTCGCTGACCCAATTGTCTGTGGTTGATGCAACCCATTCCTCTAGAAAATGGAAAATCCTGTCCCCTAGCTTCAACTCTGGGGAGAGGCCTATGTGATCTTTGTCATAAAGTGGATTTTGGGAGGGGGCAGAGGTCCATTTAGACTTTCCCCCCGTAGACTTCAAATCCACTGTTTTTCACTGGGGAATCTATTGTCTCTTTATTGCTACCTCTGTGAAGATGAGGAGTGAAAGAACCACCTCTTTCCAAAGGCTGGTCTATATTATCTCCTGAAGGCACTTAGAGGTGAAAGGAGAGACAGCTTAGATTTGCTGCACTGTCAGCCATCACTTTATCCAACTTTTCTCCAACAAAGAGGATCATGTAACTTGGCTGAGCATAGAACTTGCTTACAGTGGTTGTAAGGGTTGGAGCCATAGGTGGTGCCTGGCTACTGAGCTGGAAGCCATGGCTTGGGCTGAGGATCTTATTGCATCCACTGAGGAGTCAGCTACAAACATTGTTGCTAGGGAGAATTTCTTTGAAGTGGAGCCAAAGTCAGGGTGATCTCTCTCCTTAATGGCATTGAGATCTTTCAGCCAGGAAAGAGTTGCTCTTTCAAAGCAGGTAGCTGACAGGGATGCTCAGATGGTGGCAGAAGAGGCTTCAAAGCCCTTTTTGAGAGTGGCCTCCATCTTCCTATATGTGAGTTCCTTAGGAGAGAATTCCCCCTCTTAAGGAATAAACATATTCCTGGCGAGGGACGCTACAGCATGTCATCTTTCGGTATCTCAGCAATAGAGCCCTTTAGGTCTTGAATGTTATAGAACCTGAGGTTGCTCTTGCTAACATGGTTGCGCTTATC
Source organism: Emydura macquarii macquarii (assembly GCF_026122565.2). Lineage (NCBI taxonomy): Eukaryota > Metazoa > Chordata > Testudines > Chelidae > Emydura > Emydura macquarii. The sequence goes on along the minus strand of NW_027132773.1, from coordinate 38,998,530 downwards.
AGACTTGTTCCATTAATCACTCATCACTTCCTTGAAGGAGGAGTAAAGGGGTATTGCAGCCTCCGGGGCGGATTTTGAGAGGAGAAATTTACTCTGACGTTTACTCTCAGAAGCATGCTCAGGTTTCAGAGCCAGACAGCTCACCTTCCTCAGTGGGGGAGAGGAAGGAGGAGGAGAAGGAGGAGTCAGAGGACTCTTCTGCATTTTTTGTGCGTTTTCTTTCCCTTTTTAGCCTTTTTAGATCTTTTAACGTGCTTTGGGAATGTAGTTCTGCTGCAGCAAAGCTTTCTGTGGCTTGCTTCCCTTAGAGCCTGGAGCCCTCTTGAGATGTCTGTCCCACTTCCTCTGGGAGGGGGAACTCGTTGTCAGAGCCCTCCCAGCTGGTTGGCTAGGGAGGGAGGGGGCTGATTACAAGCCCTGCTTCTTTCCCCAGGGCACTCAGAAAACGCTTTATGATTGGAGAGGGTTTGTGGCCCTGCAAGCCTCCCCAATTTGTTCTGCAGGGGTCCCCTAAGACTTATCTCTTGAATCAAGTAGTCAGGGTCCTCCTTGCTTTTGCAGCCTCTCCCTGATTTGCACTGGGGTTCCCAGTCCATTTCCCCCCCCATGCAGTCATGGCTGCCTCACTGGGTAGTGGACCCCACTGCCTGGCCAAGTGTGGATCTAACAGAGTTAGGGATGGAAGGCTGGGTGCAGGCTGGGCACAACTTGCCATCTGCCGAGCCTGGGAAGGCAGCCTCACATGGAGGACCACCAGGATTTGACATGGTGCTTTCTTGACTGCTCTGCCGTGCCTGTAAGGGGCAGAGGAGCCAGCAGGGAGATACTGTAGCAGAGGCTCAGAGAGGTTTAAACCCCCAAAAGGTTAACAGACCCAGGGAGGGAGAGGAAAGCCAAGGAATGAGAATGCTGCTCCCCATTGCCCAAACAACTGGGCAGAAAAGTTAAAATAGAAGGAGGACAAGCGGGAATGAAAGAAACCACCACTGTCTGCTGCTGCCGAGTCAGAGAGTCTAGCAGCAAGCAGGAGTGTAACCAGACCAGGCAGCACCAAAACTCTGCCTTCGTGACCTGCAGAGAGAGGACAGCAGCCCAGATATCCAGAACTGTGAGAGATAGAGGGCTGCAGAAACTAGAAAGCAAACAATTGAATTCTTAATAACACTGTCAAGTTTTGCTAAAAGATGCTTGTACTGGTGATAGAGTGTACAATGCAATGAGATTGTTACATCTTTGAATCCATAGGAACATAGGATACAGGTCTGGAAAGGACCTCCTTAGTCATCAAATCCAGTCTCCTATTGCAGGCAACCCCATCATATAATCCCATTCTTAAATTTATCAAGCTCCATTTTAGGTGACTTGCCTTCACTACTCTTATTGGAACGCTGTTCCAGAACCTCATTCCTCTGGTGGTTGTTCTAATTTTCAGCCTAAATTTATTCATGGCCATTTGTTTATAACCATTTGTTCTTGTGCCAATATTCTCCTTTAGCTTAAATAGCTCTTCTCCCCCTACTGACCCTAATACTTCCCTGATGTATTTATAGAGAGGAATCATAACCCTGCTCAGCCTTTGATTTGCAAGGTTAAACAACCCATGCTCTTCTAGTCTCCACATCCCCTCATAAAACAGGCTATCCATTTCCCTCAGTCTGGTAGCCTTTCTCTGCACCTCTTCTAATTTGAATCCATATTCTCTCAAGTTTTTTTGTTCAACTGCTATAGCACTCAGCTATGACTATTTGCTGGAGCTTTGTTGGAACACTGGCATATTAACAACAACATCAACATATATAATCCACTTCATGCAAAATTTGCAAAAATAAACATGGGTTGAGATTTATAAAACTAGCTAGGGCATTTAGACACACAATGCCCATTAATGGATTTGGAAATAACTCCCTACTTGGCTTGGAAAAATCTCAATCATGGAGTTTTATTCCCATCTTTCAGTGACTATGGGGGGCTTTGTTAGAAATGACAGCAGAAGCAAAAGTAGTAATCAGAAAAATAATACGTGAAATGTGCTGAACACAGTGAATATAACACAGGCCAGAAAATAATATCAAAGGTGAAAAATAATCATTTGCTATATTAAGAGTATTGATATTTTATTAACTGTTTGAATTTAAATAGTATCTGACCCCTTTAAAAATGAGAGTGGTTCCAGATTTGATTGTGTCACTGTTCAGGTTTCCCCTCTCAGCACCATAGACTTCTGGCCAAAGATCAGGATGCAAGTTACCATTGAAGTCATCTTTCAGAACTGAAGGCAGAGGAGCAACAGGGACACAGTATGGACCTCCAAAGCCTCTGTCACACCTGATAACACATTAGGGGGAAAAGGGATTATCTATCTGGGACAATTCAAATACAACTTTATTACGAAAACAGCACATGATATCAGGTTTTTCTACTTACACACAGTGACCTGAGTCACAGATTCCATGGCCTGAGCACATCCAGGGACATCCAGTAGCCAAGACTACATTATCAATAGCCCAAGAATCTGCACCAGGAGTGTAATCATACTGAATCCATCTGAATCGTGTTCTGGGAGAGCTAGCAAAATAGAACAAACATAACTCAGTCTGAAAAACGGCATTCTAATCTGTATTTGGGAAAGGCTGTAGAAAGGCTGTAGAAATGTCTTAAACGTATTAAACATATTCCAGTTGAAATTGAACCCTATCCTGGAGTCCTTCATGGGTAAAATTCTAACTGATTCTAAAAGGAGTATATTTTAAATGAAACCAGATTGAGGATTTTAGGATTATTGTGTTGATAGCTCTTTAGTATATAACTTTCTGAGTCTCAGTTTTTAAGTACTGTACACATAGTACTTTGTCTGCAATTAGACATGTATGATGCTGAATTCATTGCTGAGATTTATGGTTCAGATCTGTCCACTCTTTAACACGATATAGTTGAGCAGGAAGCATTAAATACATTAATATTCAATAGCTTGTTGCACACACAAATGACTTTTCAGTGCAGCTAGCAGTTACTCTGTATGAATCAGTTTGTTATAAACTACAGTATGTCAGACTACAATTCAAAAGCAGAGTGCCCAGTCTTGTACCCATTGATACAGAAGCAGGACTGGGTCCTGTGTATTGTTAGTAGGGTTTTAAAAAATTATAATTTCATTAGAATAAGAAGGCAGATGAAAGATTTTGTCAAGTATCATGTAAGAAAGAAGGAATGAAAATATATATATATATATTGACAACTTTTGCTCATTATGCAGTATATTATGTTTAGCTGGTGGAAAAAAGTTGAAAAATCTAAACAAAAAGATGCTATAGGTTAGATGATCTGAGCAGGTAGATGTTCAGGCAGGTAACAGGAAGTGGACTGGAATGCATTGCATACCATACCATCCCATCTATACTACCGAATGCAAAAATCCCATTAACTTCAACAGTATCAGGAGGAGGGGCCCCATGTATGAAGAAGACTATTTGGGGGAGGTGGCATGGTGTAGTGGACTTCACAATAGGATTAGGAGCCATGAGCTGAGTTCTAGCCTCAGTTCTGATGCTGACTTGCTATGTGATCTTGGATAAGTCACACTAATTTTGGTGTACCTGTTTTTCTGTCTGTAAAAGGGAGGTAACATCATTTAACTTATAGGGTGCAAGTCTTAATTAGTTACTACTTGTCGAGGGTTTTGGAGAGGTAAAGCACTAAACTGTGCAATGCTAAGTATTACTATCACAATAATGATAATAATACTTAGCATTACATAGTTTAGTGCTATTCCTAAACTTGGAGAACAAGTTCATTCAGAAAGGCAAATCTCAGCACATCTGCCATGTTTGGTTGGAACTGTACCATGTTCATATTAGGGAGCAGGGTTTATTTCTTCCTAAAAATGGAATTTTCTTCTCCATCAGAGAGGCTGAGGTTGGCAAGTTCAGCAGCAGCAGCACATTCTGATGTGCTATAATGTCATGATTAATTCCACCTTATTGGGTGTTACATTGTTGTGCTATGTAACTTACAGCTTTTATCATTCCTATACTGATCTGAATATGGCTTAATTAAATGTGAGAAAGGAGGGAGATGTGAGGACCTATCATTGTCAGCGTTTAAGTGCATAAATCTTGGTCTGAAACCGCATTGTACCTATCTGTGCACATGGCAAAATGTCTTTATTTTAGGGTGCTTTTCTTCTGAAATGTGTGAATGCATTAATTTCTGACACTTCATTTGGTGCATTTTTAAACCCTCTAGTAGATTTACAGCCCGAGTTATGGTTAGGTCGTAGGCAAGGCTCAAGAGTTCAGTCAACTAAATTTGATACTTTCTCAGACTCTTGCATGTTGTATTACATCTGTTGAAATATTTTAAAGTGCAGTTTAAAGGGATGATGTATTTATTTTCTTGCATATTCCATATTTAATTATTAAGAAGTAGTCAGAAAATTCCCAAACTGAGGCATAGATTTCAGATTAGTTCAAAAAAGCCTATATTTTGATATATAGCCAACACAACAATTCTCACATGGTTGCGAGTGGCAGGGAGACAGTAATTCGCTTCCAGTTCTGGAATCTTTCTGATCTGTAAATTGAACTCTCGGTGTAATGCTGACAACCTATGCTTGGAGGAACACACTCTTCAGTCACCAGGTGCCAGTCTCTCCCGTTGTTTAAGGAATACTGCAAGTGAACGCCATGGGAGTTGCTGAATGGCTTGCTGCAACCCATGCTTAGCTCAAACTGCATAAAAGTGGAGGCTGACACATGGAAATCCCAAGTCTCAGCATAACGAGTTTTTCCTAAAAAAGAGAACAAAAATGTTTTCAACAGTAAGTTATGTTTGCATTTTCCTTGTACTCAGCATTTTCAGCTCTATAGAGTGAAAGCATTTCTCCCCTTCCCAACAGACTATTATACAGATACCCCATCTTTTAAAATGGATCTCATAAAGACATAAACCAGCTGTAGCCTATAAAATAGGCCCATTGAGACCTTCCTTTGGTGGCACATACCAATATCTTCACTGAACATCAGAGCTGTATCCATAGAGAGACAGTCAATATCTACTTGACCCCCTTGGATCCTGTACCAACTTGCTTGTAAATCCACAGATCCATCAAATTTATCTTGAAAACCAGTCTGAGAGCTGTCATTCATTCCTATAAGGACATCATCCAAGGCCCACTGTGCTGAATGTTTCCCTACAAACAGAAAAACAGGAAGGTTAGTGGAGCCCCAGAAAGGTATTTATTATGTCTGTACTATGCATGCAACAAAGCTAGATAGTTTGATGATCCCAGTACCATCTTCTGGTGAGGATAGAGTTCAATCAATTAAAATCTCCTTGCTAACCACACCTGACAAGTTGCTCAAGTCATAATACACCACCCAGAGTAGAGCTATATTTCTGGCCTTTTATTTCTCAAGGTGAAATACTAGTGTCATCATGATCTTTTCCTATTTTTAAATGAAGTACTCCTATGTAGATTGCGCTTCTCAACAACTTGCCCTTTCTATTGCTAAATGGAAAGGGAGTCCTGACTAGATAAGATGGGGGTCTGAGTCTGGAAAGGGGAGTTGTGGAAAGGAAAAGGTTGAAAACCTCTGGTGCAGATGATATTCACCTTCTCCCTACCCCACCTCTTTTCCTCTTCTTGCTGCCCACAGCCCAACAATCCGATTTTCCTCCACACTTTCATACTGAATATTCTCCTACTGTATCCCCCTTTAATGCTATCAACTGAGAAGCAGGAGGAGAGGAAGAGAAGAATGACAACTAACTTCAGCTTATAAATTGTAGGCAAAGTGTACAATCAAAAAGAGTGATCAGGATGGTAAATAGAACACCTAAGTAACCATATAAACTTACTTGGACTGCCTTCCTTTTCTCATTCCCTTTTGTCTGTTATCAATCATAAAGTTTGATTTAAACTTAGACTGTGAACAGTTTGGTGCAGGAACTGTGTAGTTATTTGCTCCGTAAAGCACCATGCACATTTATGGTGCTGTATAAACAATAACAACAACAACAATATTATGATGACCGAGAAAAGCTTTATTTAGCAGTAAGCTATGACTAGTCCAAGAGCCAAGACTGTCCTGTAGTGGCTGTCTAGGCATAATACATTTTTAGTTTGTTTTTCCTAAATTAAAATTTCCATAGCCCTTAACCTTATTTCCAAACACTGGAAGGTTGGATGTTTGTTCTATTGGAAAGCTGCATATTCAGTTTTTAGTAAAGCATTGCATACCATGTTGGGGTTGCCACCATCGGAAAGCAGTTGCAGTTGTTTTAGCTTCATGAGGCAGTTCTATTGAAACAATCTGTGGTTCTAAGTAAGACATGAAATCCAGCTCTCGCAGCAAATGCCAGGTTATTCCATTGTTATCTGTGTATTGAACTACAAGCCCTGTATTTAAAATGAACAAAGTCATTTACTTAAACAGAAAAAATAAGGCCAATCCTTCAGCCCTTATTCAGCCAAATCCCTATATCGGTTTGGTGTATGCGACATGACATAGGCAAATGGTTTGTTTTTTCATGTAGCACATACCTTTTTGTGAAGAGAGCCCTTTGTTGGTAGGATATTACTGTTGGCAGGATTACAGATTGTCATATGTTGCTTGCATTAGCAGTAAGCTTGCAGGGCCAGATTCTCCCTTTAGTTTACATTGGTGCAGCCCAACTGAAGCTAGAGAGATTGCACCACTGAAACTGTGGGAAGAATTTGACTCACGGTCTTTTAATACATTTAATATTTATTTAATATAATGAATCCTGGTGGTTTGTTTGGATCACTAAGAGGATGTGTTTTTGCAGGCTGGGAACCCAGTCCTTTCTGAAGATGGTTCCTGACTATCACTGCGTACTTACATCCTTAAAAGTTACATTATCTCCATTATCTTATATCTAATATGGTATATATGAGAACACAGTAGAGCTCCGGTGGACACAAGTAATTTGTTGGCACTGCCCATCACAGAGGATAATGAAAGAAACACCACTAATATATTGAGGGTTTGATTCTTCTCTGACAGCAGTTTTACACTGATGTTATTGAGGTCAGTGGATTTACTTTTGAGTTACACCATTGTAAGTGAGAGGAGACTCAAGCCCTGTATATGTAATGTATGAAATGAGACTCTGGCCCTGATTCCTGATCTCATTTATGCTGGTATAAATCAGGAAGTCCACTGATGTAAATGGTTTAAAACTGCAGTGAGAGGAGAAAGAGGCTCTCTTGGGTAGAAGGTAATGAACTTCTTTGTCTTGCTTCTCCATTCACTTACCCTCAATTTAAACAGGGAAAACTCCATTTAATCCAATGGATTTAATCTTGATTTAGACCAATGTACATAAGGGGAGAATCAGGCCCTCTATATTCCTATTTGCTTCTAATTTTCTCACCCTCTTTAACTGCTTAGCTGAATAAATTATACAGTGTAAATGGATCTGAATCAAGCTCTAATGTTAACAAACACTTTTTGCTTGACTTTCAGCTGGGGTCACACTTTTTAAGCATTCTTATATGATAATAAATAATAATGGATCTTTTTATCATTAGATCTCAGAGTAATTCACAATCTCTAATTTATTTATCCATTTAACATCCCTGCGAGGTAGCATTATTAGCCCCATTTTACAGATGGGGAATTGAGGCACAGAGAGGCTAAGTTACTTGCCCAAGGTCATACAGGAAGTCCATAGAAATGGGACTTGAAGTTGGATCTCCCACAACCTAACCCAGTGCCTTAACCACTGGTTTTCTGCCCAAATGAAAATTGTATATTTCTGATTATAAAACCAAATATGAAAATTAAGACATCACCTTGACTATGCCAGAATCTTTAATTTATTGCTTTAAGAACTTTGTGCAAGGATTTAGAGAGATTTACATCTAAACTGCTAGTATTATACTAAGCCTGAGAAGTATCTGTGGGATGCAAATCACATGGGGAGTAAGATCTTTTATACATCAAGTTTTTTGAATAGTGTGGAAAAATGCTATTTGTCTGCACCTGTCCTGTCAAGCAGTATCCCTATGGTGCTGACAGCATTCCTATATGAGTTGAGGTTAGTCCTGGTCTTGCGTACAGAACCATGCAGAGGTAATTTGCTACAATGCATATTATTTGAGCTCATACACAATTACACTTGGAATCAGTACACAGTAGAATACATAAGCTTAGATATATTTTCAAACGGCTGTACAACCAACTGACAAATCAGGGGGTGGTCCTGTTAGACTCTGGGAGGAAAATTGGAAAGCGTTCAGGAAATACACAAAAAATTAATTTTGATTCACTTTCAATGTTTTTTTATAATCAGTATTCCCATAGTACAGCAGTCATCACTCCCCCCTGCTTCATACCCAGTTCAACTGGCAGAACATGGCCATAACAATGCAGGACAAGCTAGCTTTAAAAAACAATTCTGATTATCACTGTATCTTACATTTCCATAGAATGTTGAGTTCATTTGCATGTAACGTCAATAAAATAATTATGTAATGTTCCCAGCTCCCCTTACACAATTATAACATATAGGGCCAGATGCTCAGCTAAGAACATAAGAACCACCATACTGGGTCATACCAATGGTCCATCTAGCCCGGTATCCTGTCTTCTGACAGTGGCCAATGCCAGGTGCTTCAGAGAGAATGAACAGAACAGGTAATCATCCAGTGATCCATCCCCTGTTGCCCATTCGCAGCTGGCATAAATTGTCATAGCTCTACTGTCTCCAATGGAACTATATCATAGAATCATAGAAGATTAGGGTTGGAATGGACCTCAGGAAGTCATCTAGTCCAACCCCCTGCTCAAAGTTTCCAGTTCACAGGGCCTGATTCTCATGGGAGACTTCAATCACCCTGACATCTGCTGGAAGAGCAATACAGCAGAGCACAAACAATCCAGGAAGTTTTTGGAGAATGTCGCTGACAATTTCCTGGTGCAAGTGCTGGAGCAACCAACTAGGGGCCGTGCTTCTCTTGACCTGCTGCTCACAAACAGGGAAGATTTGGTAGGGGAAGTAGAAGTGGGTGGCAACCTAGGCAGCAGTGACCATGAGATGGTCGAGTTCAGGATCCTGATGAAAGGAAGAAAGGGGAACAGCAGGATACGGACCATGGACTTCAGAAAAGCGGACTTTGATTCCCTCAGGGAACTGATGGGCAGGATTCCCTGGGAGGCTAATATGAGGGGGAAAGGAACCCAAGAGAGCTGGCTGTATTTTAAGGAGACCTTATTGAGGGCACAAGAGCAAACCATCCCGATGTGCAGAAAGAATAGCAAATATGGTAGGCGTCCAGCTTGGCTTAACAAAGAAGTCTTTGGCGAACTTAAACGCAAAAAAGAAGCTTACAAGAAGTGGAAGCTTGGTCAGATGACTAGGGAGGATTATATAAACACTGCTCGAACGTGCAGGAATGAAATGAGGAAGGCCAAAGCACAATTGGAGTTGCAGCTAGCAAGGGACGTGAAGGGGAACAAAAAGGGTTTCTACAGGCATGTTGCCAACAAGAGGAAGATTCGGGAAAGTGTAGGCCCCTTAAAGAAAGAGGGAGGCGACCTAGTGACGGAGGATGTGGAGAAAGCTGAGGTATCAATGCCTTTTTTGCCTCTGTCTTCACAGACAAGATCAGCTCCCAGACTGCTGTACTGGGTGGCACAGAATGGGAAGGAGGCAAACATCCCGCAGTGCTGAAGGAACAGGTTCAAGACTATTTAGAAGGATTGGACATTCACAAGTCCATGGGGCCGGATGCAATGCACCCGAGGGTGCTGAGGGAGTTGGCTGAGGTGATTTCAGAGCCATTGGCTATTATCTTTGAAAGCTCGTGGCAACAGGGGGAGGTCCCTGAGGACTGGAAAAAAAAGCAAATATAGTGCCCATCTTCAAAAAAGGGAGGAAAGAGGATCCGGGGAACTACAGACCGGTCAGCCTCACCTCAATCCCTGGAAAGATCATGGAGCAGGTCCTTAAGGAATCCATTTTAAGGCACTTGGAAGAGAGGAAGGTGATCAGGAACAGTCAACACGGATTCACCAAGGGAAAGTCATGCCTGACCAACCTGATTGCTTTCTATGATGAGGTGACTGGCTCTGTGGATGTGGGGAAGGCGGTGGATGTGATATACCTTGACTTTAGCAAAGCTTTTGATACGGTTTCTCACAGTATTCTTATCAGCAAGTTAAAGAAGTATGGGTTGGATGAATGGACTATAAAATGGATAGTGAACTGGCTAGAGCATAGGGCTCAACGAGTAGTGATCAATGGCTCCATGTCTAGCTGGCAACCGGTCACAAGCGGAGTTCCCCAGGGGTCGGTCCTGGGGCCGGTTTTGTTCAACATCTTTATTAATGATCTGGAGGATGGGGTAGATTGCACCCTCAGCAAGTTTGCGGACGACACTAAGCTGGGGGGAGTGGTAGATACCCTGCAAGGTAGGGATAGGATACAGAGTGACCTAAACAAACTGGAGGATTGGGCCAAAAGAAATCTAATGAGGTTCAACAAGGACAAGTGCAGAGTCCTCCACTTAGGAAGGAAGAATCCCATGCACAGCTATAGACTGGGGACCGACAGCTGGGCAGCAGCTCTGCAGAAAAGGACCTGGGGGTAACGGTGGATAAAAAGCTGGATATGAGTCAGCAGTGTGCCCTGGTTGTCAAGAAGGCTAATGGAATATTGGGCTGCATTAGGAGGGGCATTGCCAGCAGGTCACGGGAAGTGATTATTCCCCTCTATTCGGCATTGGTGAGGCCGCATTTAGAATACTGTGTCCAGTTTTGGGCCCCCCACTACAAAAAAGATGTGGACAATTTGGAGAGAGTGCAGCGGAGGGCAACCAAAATGATTAGGGGGCTGGAGCACAGGACTTAGGAGGAGAGGCTGAGGGAACTGGGCTTGTTTAGTCTGCAAAAGAGAAGAGTGAGGGGGGATTTGATAGCGGCTTTTAACTACCTGAAAGGGGGTTCTAGGGAGGATGGGGCTAGGCTGTTCTCGGTGGTGGCAGATGACAGAACAAGGAGCAACGGTCTCAAGTTGCAGGGGGAGGTCTAGGTTGGACATTAGGAAAAAGTTTTTTACTAGGAGGGTGGTGAAGCATTGGAATGGGTTACCTAGGGAGGTGGTGGAATCTCCATCCTTACAGGTTTTTAAGCTGAGGCTTGACAAAGCCCTGGTTGGGATGATATAGCTGAGGTTAGTCCTGCTTTGAGCAGGGGGTTGGACTAGATGACCTCCTGAGGTCCCTTCCAACTCTAATATTCTATGATTCTATGATTCTATGATTCTATAAGCAGGACCAATCCCAACTAAATCATCTCAGCTGGAGCTTTGATGGAGATTCCACCACCTCCTCAGTTTATACAGCTGAGGATCTGCCCCTGAGTAACTTCCTTATTCTTACAAAGCACAAATTTCAGAACACCCCTCAAACTTCCCCTCTCAAAAAAGCAACAACCTAGGGACATGAGAAAAATAAGAGGGCAAACAGATGGGAAAGATTAATTTTTTTGGCCTAAATAATATTTCCTTCAGCTTCAGTTTCATAATTCTGCATTCATGAGGTGAATAATGTATAATAAGATTAACAGCTTATTTGTGTGGCTTGGAGGTAAATAGGAATTCAAAATATGAAACAATAATTAGAAGTAGATTATTTGTTTTTTATTAAAAAATTACTTTTATAGCCTTCATAAAAGGGGGACAGCTAGTTGATTTGTATTAACTATGTAATGATTTTATTCTGTAAAATTGGACCAATGAACAAAAACACTGCTAAAAACTGGTTTCAAATGAAAAGGGACATTACCTTCATTCCTGGCCCTTGGTTTGTTGCAGAGAGTACCAGTTGTTTTGCTTCCAATTTGTAAATAAAACTGAACCAGTCTGTTTAAAAAAAAAAAAAAATCTTCTTACAAGAGCAATATAACATCGTTAGATTTTTGTTGAAATATCACAGCACATATGCAGTATAAACAACTCTATTTTCCCTAACTCATGAGGATTTTTTATTTAAGTCACTATTCAGTGATCCTTAATTTAGGTAAAGTTTCCACCAAAATCAAGCAACCTATTATGTCCATGGAAGTTTTTCCCAAGTAGGTAGTGGGGTGGGGTAGAGCACACAGGGTTCGTGTGGATGGTTGATACCATGCTTAATAAATGCACGGTTATACAGTGAAGTGTATCTATGTAGTAACATTGAAAAAAACTTCAACGGAACTTGAGAAAATGATTCTGAAGCAGTTTAATGTGGTTTCATTAGTGAGACAATAAAACCACCTGAACTTCTGTCCTTGTGAAATTACTGTCTAAATAGCTCAATATTGGGCTTGCTTGGAGGATGGGTTAGGGTTAGAGATCTGGTAGCTCTTGTGAGAATAATATGGGGGAAAGTCAAAGACACATTAATTAATTAATTTATTAATTATTATTATTATTATTATTTTAGCAATAAAACTAAAACCCCAGTAATCCTAGTTCACAGTGTTTATGTGTACATTGGAACATAGGAATTGCCATACTAGTTTAGAGCCAAGGTCCAGCTACTACAGTATCCTTTCCCTGACAGTAGCTGGTCCCTGATGCTTCAGATGAACGTGTAAGAATCTGATAATTGGCAGTTGTGGGAAAATCTGCTCCTCACATTGGGTCTGATCTTGATCCCTAATAGTTAGAGATTGGCTTAACCTGAAGTATGAGGTTAATATCCCTTCTAAAGTTTTTGTTATTATTTATGATGATCACTCTGGATACTCCTGGTATCCATATAAATGTCCAGTCCCTTTTTGAAACTTAAGCATTTGGCCTCAACAACTTCCTGTGGCAACATGTTCTCCAGGTATATTACATGTTTTGTGAAAAAGTATTTCCTTTGATCAACTTTGAATTTCCCACCTTGTAATTTAATTGAATATTATGAGGCAGGGAGAACAGAAGTTCCCGATTGACTTTCTCTAGACCATACATTATTTTATATACTTTTATCATGTCCCCTTTTAATTGTGTCCTTTCTAAAGTAAACAATCCCAATCTTTTCAATCCCTCTTCACATTAGAGTTTTTCCATGTCCTTGATCATTCTCATCACCCTTCTCTGCACCGCCTCTAATTCTACAATATCCTTTTTGAAATCAGGTGACCAGTGTTGCACACAGTATTCCAGGTTAGGCCACACCACTGAGGTATAAGATGGCATTATAATATTTTCAGTATTATTCCCCATCCCATTCCTTATTCACCCAACTATTTTGTTAGCTTTTCTGACTGCAACTGCATATTGAGCCGAGGTTTTCACTGAGCTGTCTATACTGATGCCAGGGTCCCTTTCACGAGTTAAAACAGTTGATTTGAATCCTGTAGGGTGAAAGAGGAGTTTAACTTATCCCCTCCAATGTGCTTTGTTTGGCAGTTATCAGTATTGAATTCATTTTGGCGTCATGTGCCCATCTGGATAGCCTGTTTAGGTCTCTGAAATTCTTCATAGTCCTCTCTGGCCATGACCAACCTAAATAACTTTGTGCCATCTGCAAATGTTGTTGCCTCACTACTCATCCCTCCCCTGCTCTGCTTTTCAGATAATTAATACATATATTAAGCAACAGTGGGACCTAGTAAAAAAACATGAGGTACCCTACTGTTCACCTTTTGTCATGATGAAAATTGACTTTTTAATCCTACACTTTGCTTTCTGTCTCCTAACCAGTTTTGATCCATGACAATACTTTGCCTCTCCCTCCAAGACTATTTAACTTGTGTGGGATCTTGTCAAAGCCCTCACATAATCTATTTGAACATTTTCCTTTGTTATTTTAAATATACTTATTTTTGTGGGTGAATTTGAGGTTTATGAAAGTGAAAGACCAAGGGTTTGATCCTCACTAACGCTGGTTTCATACCAGTGTAACTCCATTTCCTTCACTGGAGGCACACCTGATTTGCACTGCTATGAGGTGAGCTCAATATCAAGCTGTCGGACATTTGCTAAGCATAGTGCAGAGCAGGTGCTGCACAAATGTCACTGGCACAGCTGTGCATGAATATTATCATATTCCTCTGCCTCTGTTTCTTGGCTTCTCTAGAGCATACTTTGTACCCATGCTCACTTGTCTAAAACTGTGTGTTATGTTTGTTATGTACTGCAAGTCTACAGGAACTAGAATGAGACTAGCAAGGTCATGTCCATCAGAGGCTTAGTCAGTATCTAATCCCATATCTCAAGAACTGAGCCAATGTAGACCCACACACCCCCCCTTGCTTGGTTTTGAAAATCACTATCAGACCTGTATATGTCTGTATAAAATAGCACTCAGGTAGTTAAACACTAGCTGGTGACAGCTTTGAAAAGATTTACAGTTCTATTATGAAATCCCTTTTTTATGACTAGTAGTGTCTCACAAATAGAAAGACTAGTAAGATGAAATTGTTCTGCAGGAGAACTAGCCTGCTCAACCAGTTTTTAAGGGTCTGGCCCCAAACAAATCTCCGAGACTATTCCACAGCCATTAACAACAGACTCTGCAACACAGATGGGCGCCAGATGTCATTACTTGGAAATATATTCCACAGTTTTTATCTAGCTTCTGCAGCTGCCAGGCAAGCCCCATGAGTGACTACATTCACTGAGCTGATAGTGAAGCAAGCCACAGGGAACAACCATTAAGAACAGGAGTCAGTGACTAATCAGTGATAAAACTGCATCCAGGTATCATACTGGCAGCCTAAACGATGTAAATACTGCTGGTGAAACAGTGCTCTTGCTATAGTGGGTCATGTTTTGAGAATAGGGCTCCATACTAGTTTACCAGTAGGTGTCACTACAGGCATTTAAAATTACTGGGGCAATTTTGAGAAGCATGACAGCTTTCTCATGGAAACCAGGAATGATAATAGTTTAAAAGGTTCAAGAAGGAGCTTTAACTCCAAGTCTGTAAAGTTTGAAACATTACAAAAAATTAAAACTGTTTCAAATTTTATAAAACCATAAAGGTATCCATGTGAACATCTGGCATTTAAAGCGGCTAAGTACAAATGTGAAGAAACTCCCTGTGTTTTACAATAGGTTCGCTGTGTGGCTGGAGAAGTACAATTTGCATATGAACTTTACTGTGATGTGTTTACTTCAGATATTATACTATTTGTTATTTATTACATAAGATTCCAAAAATCTTAAGTGACCTTTGAGGACACAGCACTAGGTGCTCCCCCCGTCACACGGTTCACGGAGTAGCAAATGCACACAAATATCTGCCAAATATGAGCGGAACACACAAAAAAGGCAGCTGTTTTTATGTTGCATGCTGCCCCCTCTCCGAGATGCCAGCAATCTTGCTGAGGCCCTTGCACACACATTAAATATATAGGGTTATTCTGAGGAGTAAATGGGCTGAAAAATGGGGGTGTTAGGGAGTGCCTACTCAATGTAATACGATCCCATAGAAATCACCATAAATGATGTGGCAAGTTGTTGCATTATTTATTACTGACCCTACAGAATTAACTCCTACTCCAATTTCTACACCCCTTATAGATGGAGATAGTGCACAGAAGCAGGCAGGCAGACAATGGCCATGTTGTCAGGATGTACAGGGTTCAGGACAGAATGTGAAGAAGGAGGCTTTCTGCAGGTTTGAGGCATAGATTCTTCATGGATTCTCTGGTTCTGTATAATTTCAAAGCCATGCATCCTGCTTGTCCCATTTAGAACCTGCTGCTAAGCCATCCTTCCAGAGGGGTGTATGGATCACATTTTCTAAGGCTGCCATTCCCTTGCATATCTTAACTTTTCCCCTTCCGAGTTTTTTTTTTTTCAAGGAAGGGAAGGATTTTGCCCAAAAAAGTCATTTTTGCTGAAGTATGCTGCATTTTCTCTCTAAGATGCTCCTTAACAGTATATTGGTTGCAGTAAAAAAAAAAAAAAAAAAGAATGGTTCATACCTTCTCTCGCTTATTGCTGTAGCAACACAGGGGACACAATACTAATATACATACATTTTCTGAGACGCCGTATTTGCTATTGACCTGATATTTGTGGTGTCCAGAGGGACAGTTCTTGCTTCCCTTTTTCCAGGCCCATCGAAGTAAAGAGACTTTCCATCACTGAGTGTTCCACAGCCTGTTCCAACCTGACCTCCAGTTATCTTGTACCAGAGAGGGCTCAGCTTCCTCTCAAACCTGTCGAACATCTCACTGTGATTAGGTACATTAGACACACAGGTTCCATGTGCGGCTTCAGAAGAAAAAAATATATAGGAGATGCTTTGTTGAAATAGTGCTGAACAGTAAAGATCAGATGCAGTAAATTGGTAAACGGTATTATTACTTCCACATATTAGACTCTTATGAGACAGCTCCATGATGAAACGATTGCACCTCCATTAAATCCTCTTTACAAAGACCCTTTCTAGGCAGAATAAGCCTCTCTCCCTTAATCTCCCTTCTTAGAGGAGCAGCATGTTTAATTTAAAAGGTGAATGTTGCCACATTTTATGATCATCAAACACATTTTTTTTGCAAACAGAAAATGTATTATCCTATTGCTTCTGTTTAAGTGCAAAACATATTAGTTTGTTGCTTTGCTATTGTAGAGGTTGAGAAAAGTTGAATATGCAACTGGTTGTGTCAATCACCATTTTTTTTCTTTGTAAAAACACTTGAAA
This sequence comes from Emydura macquarii macquarii, assembly GCF_026122565.2. Taxonomy (NCBI): domain Eukaryota; kingdom Metazoa; phylum Chordata; order Testudines; family Chelidae; genus Emydura; species Emydura macquarii. The sequence goes on along the minus strand of NW_027132773.1, from coordinate 38,981,873 downwards.
CCACAAGTGAACAGAATTTTCCACAGAAGGCCTGTCATAACATATGTTCATTTCTGGTCACATGCCATCTCAAAGCCAGGGGACTGAAAACAGAAGGAATTCTTTTGAAGATGGTCCAAAAAAATTCTAAGCAGACTTTTTAGTTTACAATATTTTCTCCAGTTTTCTCTTTTATCTCTCTCTCTCTTCCCATTTATATGTACGGCAACATTCAAAGGTCGTAATGGTCAGAAAACATCACTAGTGTATGTGCTCTTGTAAAGTTCCATTTTGGCAGTGTTGGATTTACTAGCTTATGAAATGTGCTTTTACTGAATTTAAAAAATAAAAAGATTTTCACTGCAGGCTTGTGAAATTTATGATACCATGTTTTCCCTCTACAGCAGAGAAAAATAATTGAGATAATACGTTTTAAATATTATTTCATCACAAAGATGCTTACAGAAGTCACATATAAGTAATGTAGCCTTACCTGTATAGCCCAAGTCACAGAAACAGACTCCAGAAACACAGTCCCCATGACCACTGCAGTAATTGGGACAAGGCTCTGAGATGTAAACCCCATCTAACCCAAAAGGGGGCACATTCTTGTGAGAACTGCTCTCCTGTATCCAGCGGAATCTAGTCTTACTGTGAAGAAATGATAACCAAGGACACAGCATTACTGCTGATTGCTTTAATATCCCTTCTATATTTCATCTGCTGTCTCATACTGAAAATTATAATAAGCTTTTCTGGAATAGCCCTTATAAATGAGATACAAATGTGTGCTTGGAAAACACTGACAGTTTTCTTTACATCCTTATATTTTTGTGAAATTTCCCTTATGGATTTTCCTTCCAGACTATTTCTTCTATTTATTGTGTCCTCCTTCATTTCTTTGGCAGCACAACCCCCAATGTGGTGCACCATGCCTGATGTGGCTTATCAGTAAGCAGGAGTGAACTGAATAGATGCTGTCTTTGTGATTTGTCTCCTTTTTGCTCTGAAAATAACTTTAGCCACTTAGTCACTGCTGAGCTGCTAGTTAAGTTTTGAAATTCCTGAAACCAATTTGTTACAGTACTTACTAAAAGAATGCAGCAATGACAAGGAAGCAGAATTTAACTGATGGTACAGTGTATTTAGGTGTAAAATGTTAAAGAAATGAAGACTCAGGTATTACAAGAATTGGCCGATATCTGCAAATAACCGTAGGTAAAGTATCCTATAGTACTTTGGGCATCTGAACCGAAGTGTAAGTGTCTTAGTCCTGGGATCATATGATGGCCAAAAAGCTCTTCATTAAAACAATGGGCCAGACCCTCAACTAGTGTAAATTGAGATACTTCCATTAACTTCAGCGGACCTATGCTAATTTTACATCAGTTCAGGATCTGGCCCATTTCTTAAGAAATTTGTCAATGAAAAAGGTGTCTATATAAAAAAAGAAATTTTCTTTTAATCCTGATAATAATGATCAATTTGTAGGAGGATGACATATCTGGTAATTTGACTTGTCAATTGTTTTACAATTGTTAGTTAAGGAATCGGGAAGGTTTCCAGATTGGTTTGTCTGCTGTCTGATGCTGGCCCCAGCTAATTCTAACATCCAAAATATACCCACCATGTGAGCCATTCCAAGTTCCCGACTCACCTATGGGATTGGAAGCTGGCTTGGAAGGAATAGGTAAACTGGAAGTAATGTCCATAGGGATCAGAGGTTAATTGATTTACACAAGGTCACACAGAAAGTCTGTGGCAGAGCTAGGAACTGAAACAAGATCTTCTGATTCCCATTCCAATGCATTAACAACATGACCATGCTTTTACCCTTTCTAATGTATCTATTGTTTTTTCTACTATCTACCATGGTATCTAAGCGATGAACAAGAGGCATATTTCAATTTAATTGTCAGCTCTCCAGCACATTCTACCAACTACCCACAGAGGATCTTCCAGAAATAACCCCAGAAGCATGAATTCCCAATTGGTACATAATCACTGCAGTGTTGACACATTAGGAGCCACATAGCACTGTCCCATATCTAATGCTAATCTGCTGAATTTATGATACTGCTGCTAACTTTTCTGTTTCAGTTGTGCTGTATTTTTCTGATCCTGCTACTGAACATAATGCCAAACAGATTGCTGCTATTGATTCTGTACTGCTTGTTTTGGGTAAATCAGATCAGCTAGTGTCAGATTTGTGTGACTTGGCACCTGCTTTTATTGGCTGATTGCTGAAAAAACTTGTTATGGTACACACTGACAATTCGACTCCTCACAGTAAAGACACAGACTACCCCTGCTACACAACATACCATATACAGTAAATCTTTGCAGTGGGAGAAGCATAAGGAGTGACTGGCAGTCTGACAAGGCAAAAAACTGCAGATAGCAATAGCATAGCTGAATCGAGAGAGAGTTAGACAAGAGAGCAAGCAATCTCAATGGGTGGGTGGTATATGGACAGATAGGTGTATATAAATCGCATGGCTAGCTTTGGAGAGAAACAGGAGAGATATTTCTATGTGGGGACATAAGAGTATACCAGACTTTGGAATTTTTTTATGAGGATGTGGGAAGGCTGGAAATGGAAATGAGAAAATTCAAATAAGTTCATGCAGGATTCAGACAAGGCTCTCCCTTTTGAGGCTTGTTAGAATCTTTCTAAGTCTTTGAGGTTTTCTCATAAATATATATCACTCATCAAGTTTACATGTGAGTAGTGTGACAGTGCTCAGATGGGAGCTACAGAAAAATCTAAGAGCACTGATTTTCACTTGTGTTTACAATGGACTATAAACTTAGACATAAAGCCATCTGATAAACTTACCCCTTTTGTTTTGGGGTTTTCTGGCTGTGAATAGAATTTGACTGCTTGGCTCTACTCCACAGTGGAGTCTTTATAATGCTCATCATTATTCAATGACATGGCACATTACATAGCAGCTCATATACCTTCTGTTTTTTTCTTCATCCAGTAGCAACTGTTCATAAAACTAATCCTGTCGAGACAGCTTATTTGATTCATATGACCTATCATTCTCTTGCTGGTCTTTCTGACTTAACTGATAAGGCTAAGGAAAGGCATCACTACGATGAAGAGATTTATGTCAAATTAAAATGTGTTTTTTATTAAGGTTCCTTGTTGCCTTGTAATTTAATTTTATAGACTGTTCTGACACCTTTAAAATGAAAAGCTTTGTCCTGTTTTGCATGTGAAATGAATATATTCTTTCTGGATCATGTGGTTTGATTTGGTAGCTTGCTAAATCTTACTATTGTGGGCTCAAAGTACAGAAGTCAAATTCACAAGTGCAATATGTCACAGAATTAAAGACCTACAGTACCTGGATGCAAGAGATCTTGGAATGATGATAGTAATTCTTATCCACTCTTCAAAGTCTCCTGTGTAATACATGGATGGCTCCCTCAGCTCTCGGGAATTTCCTTCACATCCTTTGGTTCCAGGAGATGCAGGATAACAGCCCTCTTTCACAAGTGACCAGAACAGGCCAGCATCATGGGAATACTGAAGGAGAACTGGAGCAGAACTACTGTACTGATTAGTGCAACCGATGTTCAGCTGTAAGAAACATGATAAAAAAGCAGAGTACAGTTGATGAGGTGTAGTGACTTGCTGTTTTATTTTTGGTTATCAATTGTACTAAATTTATCATTTTAAAATTTGTAAGGAAGAGTTCTAATCAAATATGGAAACCCAAAGGCAATTTTAGACCATTATGTTTGGGGATATATTTAACAAATGTGGCCAACATCCTTGCTGTATCTTTATTGAGGTTGCTGAGCACGTAAAACGTGATGTTTTAAATTGGATTTTCTGCACATAAAACATATCAGGTATATAACACTGTATACTTGTATTTCTGCAGTAAAGGACACAGACCCCAGATATTATTGGGCTAGTATTTTATTGCTTTTGCTCTATTCCTTTCTCTTCACCAATGAAAGTAAAGATGCACAGAAGCCCTTAAACAAGTTGTAGTACTGAGTCAGGCTGAAGAGTATTATGGAGAAAAATATTACAGATTCTATGATGATGAAGGCAATACAACAATATTGCCAATCCCAAAAGCTTAAAAAAATATGAGATTTGTTTAAAAATCACAAGATTTTTACATAAATACATGACTCCAGTTGCTGTGGGGTAATGTAGCCTACATATTCCACCTGCACTCCCGGAAGCACTAGGTGGATTTGTGTCCCTGAGACACAATCCCTCCCAATGTTCCAAATACCACCCACTGCTCAGGGATGTGGCCACATGCCACAGTCTTGTCCACTGATTACAGTTGGATTATGTCTGTGAGCAAGAGGTACAGGATCAGTCCCCAAAATACAGGCCTTTAAGACTCAAACAGTGACACCAGTTCAAGTGAAATAAGAATGTACATTAGACAAACTTCAACTACCAGCTTCATTTTTCAAATTATTACATCTATAACATTTGAAAAACTGATATTAGCTTTCATTATTGACTTGTAGAAATTCTCCATGAACATGAAATATTTGTAAAACAATGCCAAAACATGGATGACAGATTCCGATAAACATGACTGTACTTGGGTGTACCTAGACAAAATTGTCCCTTACAGGTACTGACAATGGAAACGCCACAAGTTCTGCAGGCACCACGGTTATAAAGAACACTCCCTGTTTTATGAAGTACTTTCTCTGTAAAGGCTGTGCAATACAATGGAAATAGGGATGTTGGGGAATTAATGGAGAAGAGTTTCATTCTGGAGGTCAGATGGGAACAGGAAGGAAGGTGTTGTATGAACCTCACTTCTCCTTCTAAAGTAATAATTGGAGGGTGGGAGATCTCTACAGCATGCCAGAGAAGGAGCAGATGGCCCTTGCACAACAAAATGGTTTTCAAGAAGAGGAGTTCCCAGTTATAGCCAGTCGAATTATTCATTGCAAGAAAATGTTTCTGCTAAATGTTGGCATTTTTGTCAAATAAGTCCTTATAGAAAAGGCCTATAAAATTTAACAGGGTTCTGTAGAAATTACTCTATAACCTATCAAATAGAAAATGCTATCCCTTCTGTAGATTTGTGAACCATCCTATAAAGAATTCTACAGATGGGATATAATTCTCTGTTATATTCTATAAGCCTACGCAATAAGGGAATTATGCCCAAGTGAGATGTTTCATCTCACCAGTTCTATCCCCAGCATTCATAGGTGATTGCAAATGGAAAGAACGTGTTTCTAATTTTTGCTAGAGCAAAACATACCAAACCCATAAGGAAAGAAAGGCTCAATTATGCTAAGCAGAAATCATTCAACTAGTTCACAAGGATGCGTAATTATTATGCACAAAGGGAAGACACATAGTTTTATCTATATAGCAATAACTTTTGGACTGCAAGTGATCCCAGACACATAGAATCACTGGGCCCAGTCTAAGCAAAGTCTATGATGAAGTGCTCACCTTACTTGTAATACTCCACTGCAAATGTCTGACAATCTACTGCTAGATAGGCTGTAATCTAGACTGTTATTGTTACTGTCTCTGTTTCTTTTATAACACAAAGAGCATGAGTGACTTCTATGGTTAATTTTAATACTGTGTAAAACACAACATTTAGGCCCTGATTCAGGAAAGCACTTAAACACATGATTAAAGTTAAGCATGTCAATGGAACTTCAGCAGGTTGAAGTTAAGCACGTGTTTAAGTGATTTGCTGAACAGGGATGAATTTAAACACCTGCTAAAGTACTGTCCTAATTTGAGGCTCTAATCCAGTGGTTCTTAACCTTGTTGGAGGTACTGAACCCCGCAAGTTTCATACGTGCATTCACCGAACCCTTCATAGTTGGAAAAATAAAATGTTTTTTTTTTCAAATTCAAAACATAGATATATATATTTTATTAGTGCACAAAATGAACCAAGCATCAGTTGCACATAAAATCACTGTGTTCAAAGAACAAAATCAACAAAACATGAATGTCACACAAAAACAAAAACATAACTCAATGAATATTTACTGCAAATCAATGTGACTTTTGCTGTTGCCTTTCAGAGACAAGTTCAGAAATGCGCGGCTTCACCTTGGCAAGTGCCACTCTCATATCATTTTCGCAACAAAGTCTGTTCCTTTTCTTTGTTTTTATGTCTACCATCCTCGAAAAGGATTGCTCGCAAAGATATGTTGTAACAAACGGTATGAGTATCTCAAGGGCTTTCTTAGCAATAAGAGGGTACGGTACGATTTGGTGACACCAAAACGTTGAGAGCGTTGTTGTTCTGAAGAGCTGCTGTTGAACCTGGCTCTGCTGAAGTTCAATGATTTCATCGAGGTACTCATCTTTGACATCTGCTGTCGCAACACTAAACGTGAACGGCTGTCTCACCCATGCTGGATATGACTCTCTGGTGGGGAAGTATCCGTCGAGAGACTTTGCGAGCTCATCTAAGTGCATGGCAATTGCTTGCTTCAGTTCCCCGGGTACAGAAATGTCTCCGATTCCAGACACGTCTTCGATCTTACTTACACAGTCGTCCAGCAGGGGAAAGTTTGCGAAGTTATCATTCTCTGTTCGTCGTTTCCATAACGGTAGCTTTTTTTGAAAAGCCTTCAGGTTTTCTTCTGCTTCGATGATGTTGACTCCACCCCCTGCATCTGTTGATTGAGATGATTGAGAGCATCGAAGATATCGGCCATGTACGCCAAAATGAGAATGAACTCAGAATTTTCGAAGCAATCTGCATGACAGTGTTGGTGCTCTCGCAAAAACAGAGCTAATTCCACACGCGTGGCAAAAACACGATTCAGCACCTCGAATTCAGAGCCCATTTCATTACACAGCTCTTTGAAGATGCGGTGCTTCAGAGCACTATTTCGCAAATAGTTCACACATTCCACTACAATTTTTAATACTTCTGCCAGTTTTGGAGGCAAGGTTTTTGTTGCCAACGCATGCCTGTGCAGAACACAATGCGTAACAATGATGTGTGGAGCATCGACTTTCACCAACGCACCAAAACCAGAGTTTCGTCCCAGCATGGCTGGAGCTCCGTCCGAACAAATTGCAGAAACCATATCCCACGAAAGATCATTGTCTTTGAAGAAGTCATCCACAAGTTTCTTCACGTCGGCTGCCTTAGTTGTTGTTGTAAGAGGCTTACAAAATAAAAAATCTTCCTTTACCATGTCGTCTTTCACATAGCGCACAAATACAACAAGCTGGCTTAGATTGGAAACATCGGTGGTCTCATCGAGTTGGAGGCTGAATTTTGCTGGGCTTGATATCAGATCTGCAACTACTTGAGCCAAGATGTCATTGCTCATGTCATCTATTCTGCTGCTGATGGTGTCATTTGAAAGAGGAATTTGGGACAACTTATTTTCAGCAGCTTTTCCCAGCATGATATTCGCCATCTTCAACGCAGCTGGTTTTACGAGTATTTCACCAATGGTGTGTGGTTTTCCCTGCTTTGCGATCAGGTACGCAACTTCGTATGATGCTGTTAAGATCGGTTTGTCGATGGGTACAAAGCCGAGAACAGGCAGAGTAGCCCTTTCATCGAATCTGGCTCTCTTCACCTTGAATTCAGCAAGCATTGTGTTCTTGTATTTCCCATCTCCATGCAGCTTTAGGAAGTGTTCCCTTAGTTTTGCCAGTGCTAGACTAGAATTGCTCAACTTGGCATTGCAAATCATGCATTGAGGACGCTGACTCCCATCACATTCCGTTATACACATGAATCCATATTGTACGTATTTGTCCGACCACTTTCTTTTTTTGCTCGACATAGTACGAAGGGATTGGAATATTAAAAAGGAAATCACAAATGACGTACAATCACGACAGTCACAAGTCGACTACTGAGCGACCAAGTTCTCTGCAGCACAGATATCAAGGCCAAGCGAGCAGCCAATGATGGCCGTGCGGAGCGTGACGTCATGAATCATACGAGTGGGGTGAACGGCAGGGCTGCCAGGTCGTGCCATGTATGGCATTTTTTGCCATAAATTACGCAACAAATTTTAGAATTTGCCATAAATATTCGTCAATATCCTTCAGTTTCTTATGGTGAAACGTTGAAAATGCCATAAAAGTATTGTGTGAATGCCAAAAGTATATTAATGCACCTGGCAACCCTGGTGAACGGAATGGACACACACACACCTCCGCCGAACCCCTGAGACTGACTCACCGAACCCCTGGGGTTCTATCGAACTCAGGTTAAGAACCACTGCTCTAATCAATACACACAAAAAAGGAAGAGGTATTATTGCTTCTATAGATACTTTTTTGTTTGTTAGCTTATGTTACTTTGCTAAAAGTTTCAGAGCTGGAAAGCATTTTAAATAGTAAGCCTGCTTTATTTAGACTACGCATCATGCTTGGATCCCTGCTGAGTATAACACCTAAAGAACCATGATTTTGTCACTCAAGTAGAAAAAGTGTCAAAATGTGATTAGCGTAGTTTTCTAGCGAAATGGTATTTACATATTTAAGTGCTTTTTGTTTTGCAAAACAGACTTAGGCACAACACAATGAACACTGATTTATGTACTGTACTGTGGTCCTCAGATTGTGTAGCATTTTATCAGCATAACTTTTAAATGGAATGAGATTATTTTACAAATTCCCTTATTCTAGCCAACTTTCCTATTTATAGAACTGTGGGAATTATATTGAAAAGCTTCCTGTAAACATCTGATCTCTTTAATAATTCTGTTTGTAAATTATTCAGTGTCTGTATCCACCAATTATATAAGGAGCATGTATTTGTGGCTAGCTCATTAAAATTGCATTGCAACCGACCCCCAGTATTCACCAATGGGATTTCATTATAAACTCAATAAAATTTTGATTAGGGTTCAGAAACAACAGCTTGTCAAAGCAAATACTCTTTCTTTTGAGTGTATATTCTGATGTATTGTCACAGCAAAGAAAATTTTGTAAGCCCTTTAAAGAAGAGAATGCTAATTAGAACCTATATTCACTACCACAATAAAAGAAAATTATTTGAAAAATGAACATTGGAGTATAGAAAAGCTTGTAAATTCTTAAATAGTTTTAAGTATAAAAAAATGTACTCATGCCACATGGAAGCTTTGTAGTAACTGGATCCCAAATGGGATAAAGTCTCTCCCCCTCTATTGCAGTAGCATTTCCTGCATATAGAATGGACTATAATGACAGTCAGTTCAAGTCACCACTTCAGAAGAGGCTTATTAAAATACAACGAGCTTTTACATTTATTTTGGTGGAACAAACAAAGCCTTCCTGCTCTATGGTTGTTATCGTTTCTTTCGGAAAGCAGGATTTTATTTAATAGAATATGACAACATATTTATGTCCTCTGCATCTTTTACACAGATAGAAATGGAGAGGATGTTTTGCAACCTTTAATCTCACAAGTAGTTCTTACTGATATGAACAGTCCTGTTGTGATCACTATGATTGCTTGGATGAGTAAGAAATATGTACATGAGAAAGGATTGCAGGTTCAGTCCTCTACACCTCAATCTGAACTGGAGATATTTGAAATAAAAGAATACCTTGAACTGCAGGACATATCCAGGTTTCAATGTTAAATCCCGAGTCACAGCAAATCGATCTCCATCTGATTTACCAAATATCATAGCTGATGGGGTGGCAGAACAGAAACTTTCATTTTTGGTCATCCCTTCATTAGCCAACATCAGCCACACACTGAGCTGGTTCAGAGGGTAATCAAATGCTGGCTTCTCATAAAAGTTCTGGTAGAAATGAAAAAGATATCAAACACCACCGCCACACAGTATGGCAACATGATGAAGTAACTTTCAAGCATTCTTTTCTATCTTTATGCATAGGAAGTTATGAATGTAAAGCACTTATCACCAGGATTAGGTGATCCAATTCTATTATGATAAGGACCATATAAGTACCTAGACAAATATACCTGCAAATATTTCAGTTTTCTTTAAAAGCAGTCTGTACATTCAAAGAAAACTTTACTAAAGCCCAGTACAGCTCCTGCTTCATTAAGTATCTATTTACCAGCATTGCTTATTACCTGTGGTAAAGTTGGGTTAATGACAGGAATGATCTGCTTCTGCTTTTCTGACAAAATGATGATATCATCAATGGCCCACTGGTCATAGCCTTCTCCCGAAAATATTGGCTGCCACCAGCGGAATCTAGTACAAAGAGTCTTTGCAGCAGCAGGAAGTTCAAGATAGACAAATCTAAAAGACAAGATTTTAGCAGAACTTTATAGAACACTCAGTTCCTAGAGAGACATACGAAACATTGTAAAACAGAGGATGGAGGCCAGAAAAGGTCAAATCTGTTTTAGAAATCTTCCAAATCCTTGGAAATCAGCTCCCCATCAGTAAAACAGGGATAATGATACATCCTTTGTCTGTCTTGTCTATTTAGACTTGGAAGCTCTTTCAGGCAGGGATGTCTCTTGCTAGGTAGAATGGAGCCTTGATCTCAGAAGGGCTTATAAAAAGCTAAAGCTATCATTGAAAGCAGGATTCTGTTTTATAACAATTCTCCATAGCAATATCAAAAGACGACTCAAGAAAATCAGGCATTCCTTTTTGGGTGACTTCCTTAAGCCACAGTACCTTTCTGATAAGTATAGGAATAAGAATAACAATAACACAAAGAGTTACTTTATGTCCTATTTGAATAACCTTCATTAAGTATCATTGACTTGGACATATCAGAAGTATGTCTTATGGGTAAAAAAAGACTAGTTTTAGTCCAAACAATGTCATATTTTGAACTAATTAATTAGAATACACATTTTGGCTGGTTCATCATTGAATGAAACAGGATTTTCGTATGTTCTCTGTTTAGCACATATTAAAGGAATGCATCCTAAGTTGTGAGTTATTTTTTAACACATTCATTGTAATCTAAATTAGAAATACATACATGTTAATGGTCTCTTTTGACAACTCAGGAAATACTCCCATACATTACCCACCGTGGGTATTTTGTAATTTATTGTGGGTTTTTTTTATTAGTAAGCCCCTAACTTCTTTGGTGATAGCAGTTCTAAATGTCAATAATACTTGATGTCATATGACCTAACTAGAGATGTACATACTGATGTAAATGGCATTTCATCTATCCTTCCCATATTAACTATTCGTTACATTAAAGGTGGAGCTGGCTGTGACACCTATAGTTAAGGTTGACATTTTCCATGATAAGATCCAATTTTCAGTTGCATATAACGTTGCTAAACTTTAACCATTCTAAAATTTTCCATACTGGGTGACTTCCCCAAACTGAACTTTTTTGGGGAAATTTCAGAAAAAAATGATTCAGACATTTTTGAGAATGAGGTTAGGGAAATAAATTTTTGCATATGTTAAAAATCCTTATAACTATTTCAATGATCAGCTCATGTACCTCCAGGCTTTGGAGCAGGGACTTGAAATTTGGCAGCAGGCCAGAAAGACCAAGGATCAGAGAGATGCTTGAAAATCCAACTAAATTTTGCTGACTTATAACATTTTGAAAGTCACCATTCAAATGCACTCAGCAGAGGTTTGTAAGGGGCTGGCAGCTAAATTCTCTGTACATTCCCTCTGCACTGAGCATGTGCCAGCCATGACTGCAAGGTCTTAGCAGGACTTTCTCTGCAACTGCTCCTCCTGCTTGCAATGGGCTGTTGTGGTACTGGGCACCAGATCTGACATCGGTGGGACTCAGTGCTCCCTTTGCTGTTGTCCAGGCAGCATGGAGGAGAAGGAAGAAGCAGCCTGACTTGAATGTAAAAGTTCAGGGGGTGGGGGACAGGGACAGAATGAGGGTGGGAGAGTGGAGCAGAGAGTGACAGGAGTAGGAGATGACTGGGCCAGAAAGGGCCAGATGGGCTAGGGGAGAGAGAATACAGGAGCAGAATATGTGTAACCACTAGAGCACATTACCCTCCAGAACCTGAAACCTAAGCAGAGTGGGCTGGGAAATGGAAGTCTCTTCCTGTGAAAAATTTTGCATTTTTAAAAAATATTTTTATCCTGAATCACGACAAAAAGTCAAAACTATGACATTTTTGGTGGGAAAGGATTTCAAGAAAAACTCTGTTTTGAGGATCCAAAACAGATATTTTTAACTTCCTTGCTGATGGCTCTTGTTCTCTATGTAGTGAAATTGACAAGAGTCTTCAGGCCCAGCTGCCAGAATGGCAGACAGCCAGGGTGCTCAGCCTCTCAAGGGCCAGAAAAGCAGAGCGTGTGAAGCATTCAGCCTTTCTGCCTCCCCCACCAGCCCTGGAAGGCAGAGAGGCAGAGTCAGGGCACTGAGCCTCGCAGCTGGGGAGCTGTCATTTCACCATTTTCTATGGAAAATGAATATTTTTCAGCAAAATTGAAATTTTCCCACAGAAATTTTCAATTTTGCAAAAAGGGCATTTTTCTATTGAAAAATGATTCTGACAAAAAATTCTTGACAAGCTCTAGCCCTAAATTACTTAGGCACTTTTGAAAATTTTACCTCAGTCCTTCTGTGCCTCATTTTCCCTTCTGGCGATAATTGTATTTACCTTCCTAGGTGCTGCAAGGCTAAATACATTAAAGACTGAGAAGTGTTGAAATATTACAGTAATAGAAGCCATATAAGCACCTAAGGTAGATAGATGTAAACAAAGCAACCTTAATGGCAACCTTAATTCTGCATTTCCTAAGTTTTGAGTGTTTAACTTTGTACCTTAATGTTCTTTTAATGTAATTTTTTGTATGTAATATCAATACATATTAATCAGAGCTGAAACTAGAGATAAAAGGAAACAACAAATTTCTGCACCTCATTTTGGGAAAGTACTATTATTTTCATGTTAATTTTGTATATATATTAGTGATTTGGTCATGTTGCACATTGGATTGACTGATTGGAAACTTTTATTTTTCTCTACAGTTTTTATTTAAAGTTCAGCTTCATTAGATTTTTTCCATTCCTAGTCATAGTATTTTACTACTGCAGCCTGGAAGAGTTTCCTTGTAATGATGGACTTAAGCATTTTGCCCTGTAATGTTTTGGTTTTGCCTTTCAATAAATGGAAACACAGATTTTTTAAAAGGTCTGATATGATACGGCTTCAATTTGAACTAATACCTTACCTAGGTTTGCTGAAGTCAGAGAAATACATTTCTGCTAGTGGGTGCCAGTTGATACCTCCATTGTTGCTGTACTGCAATAGCACACCTTCTTCTCTGCTGTCTGGTTTATTGCATGAAGAACTCTCTCCACCTATCTGAATGTAAAACTGGACGAAATCTGCCCAGGTGGTGTCCAAATCCCAGCTCACCAATTGCCTTTTTCCAGCCTGTAGTACAGAAGTATACAGGGAAAAAATATACATGGATTGTTAACCATTGTGCTAAGACATTTCCACTGCAGATGAAACACAGTTGTATGTGGAAAATTATGTACAATATAGTGCAATGCAAAGGAGTTCCATTTTGTGCATGTGTGAGTCTCTCCTTATTTGGCTTTAAGATACAGCCCCTACTTTGGCCATTCTTTACACTCTTGACTGTATCACTACTTCTATCCTGCACACATTTTTACCATCATAAACCCAGCATTCCATTTTTTATTATTTATCTAGCACTAGGTATACGAGGCCTTATACACAAATTTGTAAATTTTGAAAATGACCCTCTCTCTTCCCTGCTGCTCCCCTTCCTTTTGGGTCTCTTGCACCCTCAGAGGAGCCAGGTGGGAACAGACCTTGTACACCCTAAAACATTTAGGGCCAGATTTTCAAGGGTCCAGTACCTAGCAGCTCCCATTGTGACACATATGGAACCATACTGAGCTGTTTTGAAAATCTGGCCCCTAAAGTCTAATTTTCCCCGTCAAACCATGTATTGTCACTTTGTCTGAGGGCTAGATCCTGCTAATTGCTTAGCACTGTGTATATGGGGTATACAAATCCCACACTGGCCAACAAATGGTTAAGGAGCTGCTCTGGGCTCAGGTAGATCTACCCCCCACACCAACATGTATGAGAAGGCTGGAGGAGGAGCTTAAAAGGTAGCAGAGCAGCTCACTTTTTGACAGACCAGGCCAAGGCCCTCAGCTCCTGAGGAAAGGGCTGCCTGAAGGCAGGAGCATCTCAGGTGACCACTGCCGAAGGTCCCTCCCTGAGGGAAGGGTGGCCTAGATTCTGAGGCACCTTGAGAGGAAATCATTCCCCTCCATTTCCTATTAACTCAGTTTATTTGCCTTAATTCCCATTGCTTTTTGTTCATGGACTACCCCTGAAGAGGACAGACTTTAAAGTGACCTGGCTGGAGGGCCAAGTCATAGGAAGAGGCAGGTCACCACAGAGGCGGAGTGGCCATTGGCAGGAGACACTCAAAGAGGAGAGAACTGCTATGCCACATCCAGTCAACAGGAGGTGCCAGCAGTGGAAGAACCCCTTCACATACTATTAATTCCCATTGACTTTAAGGGAAGATGAGGATGCTTAGCATATTGCAGGGTCTGGGCTGCCACACACTAACGCCCTGACTATCATAGTATCCATGTCGATTCCCTGCATTTGCCTTGCATATTGCATCTTAAAAAAAACTAGTACCAATTTTGTCAAGGAGCTACTCTCACAGAACAGCACTGACTGAACACTTGCCTTATTTGCTCTCTTTTTCACCTACCTATGAAATATCTTTTCTCTTTCGGGTTGGTTCCATGGTCCAAGATAAATTCTTACCATAAATGGATATATTCACCTCATACTTACAAACTTTTTTCCATTCATAGCACTCAACATAGCCATAGCCATCTGCCCCTCTCCACTGTTGTTTTTCATTCATTTTCCTAGTTGCAAGCCTAATTTTTAAAAAAAAATCTGAATGGAAGGCTTCACATTTTTCTGAGTCACCTAGCTACCTAAATCACCATCATCATGGCAGCTATCAAGGATCTAGCGATCAGAGCAGCAGAGTCAAACTCCAGGTCCTTCTCTACATTTTTGAATCAATGTTTGATATCTCTGCTTCCTATTCCTCCTTATGGAGACAGTCCATGGTAGCATTCACTGAAGTGGATAAAGTCGACCTTTGCACAGGGTAAAAAAGAAGCATTTTACCTTCAGTTCTCATGTAAGTATGTTTCACTCGCACATATGGATATGTTCTGCTCCCAGTTACACTGGTGTAAATCAGGGGTCAATCAAATCAAGTCAGTGAAATTATTCTGTGGCATCACTGTCAGAGCCAAATCCTGTGCATAAAGTGGTTTTGAACCCCTAGCTTCCAAGGCGATTTCACGAGCTCAGGCAATCTAATAAGGATGTGCATCAGGGGAGGATTTGGTACTACTATAATTATATGCTATAAAATATGGAGGGATTTCTAATGTGTTTCAGCCATGTTGACGGAAATGAAGAGCAGAATTACACATCCAGAGATACACAGGGAAATTGAACTAGAGACCTAGAGAGGAAAAGGGCGGAAGAGGTCGGGATAATGGAGCAACTATGAGGAATCATCAGAAAAAACCAAAAAATCTTAGAGGAAGATTTAAAGAAGCAAAAAGGAGGTGAAGTTTAGCTCATCACCTGATATCAGGCATGACCTCGAGAACTGACCAATGCTGCACTGTCATATATTGCTATAGGTAAGATAGTGATAGGAAAAACCATAAACCAAGAGTACCTGTGCAGGTGGAGAGACAACACTGATTTCAGCATTTTTGTGCTCTTTAAAAATACCCATAACTTGGCATATTTTGGCAGTGAGAGTCACTGACATTATGGTAAGCAACTGAATAAACTTTATTGAGAGCTGTAACCTGATGTATTGACTCTGCCCAACACTTGGAAGAAAGGTGACTAAAGCTCTTTCTTGGGGCAGAGCATCTTCAATAGAAGTCAACTAAAGTCAATGCCAAAACCCCCGGCATTTCCCCTTAGGGATCTGCCTTCACCAAAGAATCCAGCCAGGAGAGAAGAGAGCTGGGCTCAGTTTAGGTTAATTGCTCTTCTCTATAAAAAGAGTGTTATGAGAGTCACTGTCTCACTGGATTGATGCAAACTGGGAACCAAATCCATCAAGACAAGGCTCTGGCTATTAAGAGTCTTCTCTTTTTGAACTATGGCTACAAAATGGATCAACCTTCTGAACCTGAATTTATGGATTGTTTGTATCACACCAAACATCATATTACCTGATCTGCCACAAGAGCAACAAAGTTGAACTCTGGGTTCCATGATAGGCTAAACAAACATAAGACTTAGGGACACAGTGGAGCAGGATAGTGGACACTCATGTTATCTTTAATTCTCTACGGAATCATGGATTCTCCTCCATCTCCAACTACAAAGTAGGATTAAAAATGGGAAGCTTGGTTGAGTTGACAACGGTGGTTTGGATGTTTCAAAACATATGTATAATTTTTTACATTTTTATCAGGCCTCCCTTTATAACCATCTTCAAACTTCCAGTCCAGATGATAGGCAACTGATGTGATCTAAATGGACATAACTGACAAGGGTTCAGTGTCAGGGTTTAAAGTGCCAGCTACACTTTATAAGCAAAGAGTGCGACAGATTTAAACCTTTCCTTCAGGTCATGGAAAAATCAAATGTCTACAGAATTCTAGCCCAAACCTTGCTGCATCCTGCCATTTTGTTTTGGAATTACATGCATAAAATTATATTCCAGTTCCATAGTTAGACTGTACAATACACTGCATATGCAGTATATCAAAGTATCAATCCATTTACACGTCTAGAGTAATGATATTTTGTAAATGGATTTATGAACCAAACTATATTCTTGAAATTCTGCAACCAACTGCAGATTTTATCAGCTTAAAACTTATTTCTTTGTTAAATGTGCAAAGAATCCCTTGATTCTGATGAAATTAAATTAAAACACAGTGACATTGATTCAACCTTGAGTTATATTAGCTTTGCTAGTGTAATACAGGGACCCACATGAGGAAAGTCTATCTTGTATGAGGAGGTGGTGAGGGAAGATGACTGCGACAGCAACTCTTCTGTGGGGTCCAATGATAGATAGCATGGTACCAAAAATAGCTGACACTAGCCAGGGAAGGAGCATGGCCAAAGTACACGGGGGACTGATATTCTCCTGGGAGCCACCATTTGCAACTTTCTTTGAGACTGGGCTGGAATTTAAAGCTGACCTGATCAAGCTAAACCTCTGAGGAGGGCAGACATGTAAACACACTTAACCTTCTGAGGGTCTCCCAGTCTTTGCTGACCCAGGATGCCTGTGTGCAGTTTACTTCATCCCCTGAATTAGCAGGGGCAAATCAAGCTTCATGTGAAGACTGAGATAGTATTTCAGATCAGTTTTCTGTACCTATCATACATATAATACAAAATCCACTCTACCAATAGAATAGTCAGCTACAGAATTAGGTTAATTAAAACAGGCCTCCAGTTATGCAAAGACACAAAGGCAATGCAGGGGGCTAATTGAAAGAGTACCATACTGCAAACACTCCTACAGCTGATTAAAATGAGATATAAAAGATAAAAAATAAATCAGCGTAACAAAGCCAAAATTAATCCTGAAATGACAGACTGATAATGGGAGTAAACATTAGAAGTTCACATATAAAGTGGCTATTTGAACAAATATAGAGAAATAGCAACACATGTGTACATGCTCCCAAAACAACACGCAAATGTCAGCCAATGATTACAAATAATTTATTATAACATCTATCACCATGGCAGCGAGGTGCATTGAACACAGAGCATCTAAACACAAATTAAATAAGCCACCTTCAATTATGGCACTCAGACTGCTGCTACTGAAGAAATAAATGTTAACCTAACCCTTAGAGATCAATAGAAAGAAGTCAAGAATTTCTAAATGAGATTTTCACTCTTCCTAAGCAGAAATAAGAAGAAAGATCATAAAAGAGAACCCCAGATCATAGCAGGTTAATTCTAATTTAGCAAATTACTTTGAGAAACTTGGCTTGAGAAAATGAGCCAGAAGGAGAAACATCTAACAGAGAAGACAATTATAAAAAAAAATCCAATTATCACAATTAGCTAGTTAGAGTGATTCGTCAATTATGAAACTTGCAGTACAGCATTGCATGTCCAGGGGACTTGGATGTACATGTATATAGAAGTTTTGAAAATTATTTGATGGGATAAATTTTTATAAATGAGATGAACAACATACAATTACACAGCTTAACATATTAGTTTATTCCTCTGGGCCTGATCCAACTTCTAATGACAGCAATGGTAGTTGGATCAGGCTCATAAAAGGAAACCACATATTTATGTGAATAGTTTTCCTTTCTATAATGAAAGTCAGATATTATAGGTGAGGGAATGTAAGAAGAAAAGTAAATCTTTGACCACAAAACCATTCTCATAAACTTACATTTGGCTGTAAAAATACCTTTTTGCTTTCATCTGATTATATATTATTGATCTGCAGATTTCCTAATTTTCTCTTTGTTTCATGTTATTTTTGTGTTTGAGCCAACTAAGTCATGCAAACAAAGTAGTTTGAGAAGAGCTAACCAGGCCTTTTTTTCCAGGCTGGAGGAGTAACATATCTATGTTTTCACCAGCTCTGGTTCTTTGACTTCACAAGAAGTTGCATGCTTTCAGGGTGTAGTGAAATAACTATAATATGAAAGGCTACTGCACTTGCTTAGGAGGAATGAAAGAACAGTCACTAGTGGGAGTTGTGAGTTACTGGAAAGAAAATACAGTATATACACAAATCCTATAATAAACAATGGCAGGATTAATATGCACGTTTCTCAGGTACATCACTGATCCTTCACTTCCTCCCGTTACGTGTGGTATTTCTCAGGTACACAATCAACTTCTACATTCCCATCCTTTTTGTC
Organism: Emydura macquarii macquarii; assembly: GCF_026122565.2. Lineage (NCBI taxonomy): Eukaryota > Metazoa > Chordata > Testudines > Chelidae > Emydura > Emydura macquarii. The sequence goes on along the minus strand of NW_027132773.1, from coordinate 38,963,038 downwards.
TGTAAAAAGACTAACTTGGCTTTGCTCTGCACATGCATCCATATTTTTGTGCCAGTTTTGCATTTACATACTGCATGTCATCTAGTCTTGTATCTCTTCCTAACACACACTGCCAATCTCCTTCTCTATTGCCGTATGACCACATTATGTTCCACTTAAACATATATGTGAAGTGTTTCTAATTTATCTAACTCTAGAATGTACCTTGTTGAAATAGAGGGATGATCCAGAAGAAATGACCCCACAGCCTTGTTCAGGTTTTACAATTTCTCCTCCAATAACTTCCTGCCATTCAGTCTTCAAACCATTTGGATTCTCAAAATCAGACATTACAGTTGAAGGGAGGGAAGTGTCAGGGTGACACTCAGTGCCCTGGTACCCTGGATCACACCTGGAAAGAAGCATAAAGACACCAGGCTCCTAAAGATACATACATATTGTACTTGGTGTTATCCACAATTACTTTAAAGCAATGCAGCAGCCCTTCTAAGTTAGGTGTGAAATAATCAGACTCCCTGAAATCACAAGTTCAGGTCCTGGCATGGTCAGTTCAGCCCGTCACCCTTCTGAAACAGATACAGAGAAGCTACTAGGTATGTAGATCTTTTGGATGAGACTGCACACTTCTTCACATCTTTTACCTCTGTATTGCACTATCCTTGATTTGTCTGGGCACACTCCTATATATATGTGTGCAAACTACAGGGTGTATTTGCAAACTGTAATTAGAGCATATACAAGTTGTACACATACAAAAGGAGCTATGAACTGTTAAAAATCTGTCCTTACAAAAATTTTCATGGGATATTTAAGAATAAGGGCTTGTCTTAGTGACCATGATCAAAACTTCCCCTCCGGTCACAGTTATATAGTGTGGCTGTCTCCATCCACCCAAAGATGGTTACATTTTAGTGGTTAGATATACCTGACTGGATGTAATCAAAATACTGTGTGAATGGAAGGTAAATGCATGATATTGTTGGGAGAGAAAGTCAATGGTATTTGGGTTACTAACTTCCATTTGTGACTTTGAAAATCTCTCCTGTAAAGATCTATCTTGTGTGGACAGGTACCACAGCTCAAGTCTGAAACTTAGGTTCTAGAATATTAACAATTGTCAGAGATTCTCCTCCTGCCCAAATGGCAGAGGTATTTTCTTTTGGTGCAGATGGATCTTCATTCTATCCCATGGTGCGCAGTGCCCAAGTGGTCTTGAAATTTGTTAATCTAGTATACTTTTCCAAGTTTTTACAATGTGGATAAACATTAATTGGTTATGTTTTTTCTATATCCACTACCTACGTATTTTTTAAAAATACGATCATATCTGTTTTTCTCTCTGGCTATTTAAAAACATGCCAATCACTGTGGTATCTAGATGATCTTGAGGCCAGTAGGCACTAGCCAAATCCCTGGTGTAAGATACAGAAGCCTGTTTGAAACTGACTGCCAAGTAGCCCCCACTCATGGGTTCACTCTGACAACATGGGATCAGCTGATCACAGCAGTGCCCTGCTCTTATCCCCTATACCTAGGGCAGGATGGCGAGGCTGGAATAGATGCAGTTATGGTAGCTTTACACCACTGAAGGAACACTCCACAGCTTGTATCTACCAGGTATATGGCTGCTTTGCTTTTGGGGACTAGAGCAATGGTTGGCTTTTATTCTGACCATAAAGTCTAACCCATGCACTATTTCATTTATTTATTTAGAGTTTAAATGATCGAAAGATATGTATCCAAAGCTTTAGGTGCCCTAACATCATTATAGCACAATAAGTGAAATCCCAGCAGCATTCAAAGTCATCATTTCAGGAGGAACTGGCAAACATGCTGTACCTGCATACTCCATGGTCGCACCAGCCATGTCCATTACACATATTTAGACATTGCTGTCCAATGTAGATGTTGTCTAAAGCCCATTCATCTTGGACTGTGTAGTAACATTGACTCCAACGGAAACGTGTAGCACTGGACCTTAAAATTAATAACAAAATTGTTTTAAATGTTGTTTTACACAACATTATGCAAGAGGTTTTATTTGTTGTTTTACACATCACTATGCAAGAGGCTAAAATACAACAAAGCAGAAATATAGAGTGAACTAGTGTCACAGTTCTACTTATAAGAGATTGATACAACTGAAGATAGATTTTTATAAACTAATTTTGTAGACAGAATCACCTTTATGTGTAGGTGAAAATGAGGGATAATCCAATTATTCATGACATTTCTGAGGAATGTTACAGAGGTGCTTCAAACAGAGAAACATGATGTTTAAAAACTTCATGAAGAGGAGCAAACTTCTATTCAGTAACATTTGGTGAGGATAAGACAACAGATAAAACAAGAAAAGAATGGCTGCACATTGAATTTAAGAGATTTTATGTCACGCTTCTTACCCACCGTTAGCTAGGTACTCCAATGAAATCCTAACCCTGTAATTTCATGCCATATGTTAAGGGTGTAACATTCCCCACCCCCAGTCCAGGTTTTGTGGTTGTTATAGTTGATGTCCTGGTGGTAATTTGATTTCTCCACTTCAGCCATTTCTGAGAATAAGGCTAGGGAAAAATACATAGCTTTGACCATGTAAAAAAAAAAAAAAAGAAACAAAACAGAACCAAAAAAAACCGTTAAAAGAATGTTATTAAGGTTGCAAAGTCAAGCACTAAAAAGCATAAATGCCAGAATTAAGTATGTATGCATTATGACACCTTCTTTAATGATATGATCGTGTATTATTTTTCCTCAGCACCCCTGCCTCATTTAATGTACAGGACGGACCTGCCCTAGGGATGGATCACGATTGTGTTAAACCAAGTTGTTCTATGTAGAACTCTACCTCATTTGTTGCAGAAGCTGGAAGGTGTGGAAAGGAGACAGGAGACTGTAGGGAGAAAAAGGAGGATCTCATGGCTGAATGCTGCTCTGGAGAAATGGATTCTACCCCTACTTCTGCCAAAGAACTCCTGTGTAATGTTAAGCAAGTCATTTATACCAAACTTTTCCCATGTGGTCACTAATTGTGAGCTCCTCATTTTGTAGGTGATCACCAGAGACCCTGGGCCTGATTTATAGAAGTGCTGAACAAGGAGCGGTGCTTGAATACAAGAAGTACTATATAATGCTAAGTACTTTGAAAAGTCACATCTCAGGCATCACAAATTGGACACTCAAAATTAATGGATATATTTTACCTTAATCTCTCTGTTCCTGAGCTCCCAATCTGTAAAATGGGGATAATGCCCTCCACCTCAAAGGAGGGTTTTGTGAAAATAAATTAATGAATTTCTGTGAAGCCCTTGGATTCTATAGTGATGAGCTACACAGCAAAGGAGGAAATGAATAATTCTGTCTACACAGTAGAGTCTGAATAGTGTGCCATAACTAAGGCAGAGGGCACATATTGAATAATGAGGATAAAACAAAATTTGAATAGCTACTTATTAACTGAGCATCATGCTTCTTGTGCACTGAATGAAGCAGGGGCCCTGTGAAAAAATAATATGTGATTATGTAATTAATGACTTTCTCTTAATGTATACGCATAAGGGAGCTAAAGTGAGATTGCTCAGGCATCTTTAATTTTGACATTTCTTAACTTCTGAGTGCTTGGTTTCACAACCTGAATAATGTTCTTTTAACATATTTTTATTTCTCATTTGACATATAATAACGAGAACCACAGAAATCCACCCACTACTGCACAAAAGTTAACTTCTTTTGCATAGGAAGACCTCACTGTCTTAATGATGTTTAAATGTGATCAAGATATAACCAACTCGCTACATACCAAGATGACTAAGCACTTGTGGGAAGTATATGTATCCCGACATATACCCAAAAAAGAACAAAGCAACAAGGTTAAACAATTCACAATTGGGAATTTTAGTACATTTTTGGAGTTTATTTGAGCATTTAACTGATGACTGGAATTTCTTTAAAAACTATTAACTAAAGGTTTCTGTTCACCTTTCATGCCGTAGGTAGTGCTTTTTCACCCAAATGAACTATTTTTGCCCATCCTTAGTAACTACTTTTCATCTAAAATATAGTAAGAGTTTAATAATAATATATAGAGTTAATGTGCCTGGGCAGGTCTGCAGATTTAAATATTCCATCAGGATATAATGTATTGACAAACTAGATCATAATAGCTATGAATGATCCATTAATGCCTATCACATCTATGATCCACAGAATACAGACCCCCCCCCAAGTACACACAGACACAACTGACTGTAAACATTCAGAGTTAGCTTTTACTGTTAATTTTGTCAATGACCTGAAGATAATGTGCCATTGATTCCCTCCATGCCTGAAAAAAAAATCCTTTAAGTTCTTAGAATTGTGTTTCTAAAATTCATTGAAGTATATTGGGGAACACTAAAGCTCACTGAACAATGGTGCTTCTCAAGGCACCTTAGTCATTTGCACTTAATTGAGATCACAATGTATAATCCCAGAAGAAGAACCATAACAATTGGTATTAGTTCATATTGCATTTGAGGAAATAACAAAGCCACTGACCACAATGAGAAATATTTTTGTAACAGACTGTTTTTAAAAAACAATGCACTGATAGATTACTCAGTGTTGTTCCAAGTACTGTAGTGGGAGCATTATCTCTGCATTCCCTTGCTTTTAAATAATGATCATAGATTCACAAAACTCAATTATGCAGGACTAGAACCAGTGGGGAATATTTTCAAAGGCACAAAGGACAACTAGGCTCCTAACTTCCACTGAATGTCTTCTATTGTATAAGTAGTAGGTATGAGTTTTTTCCTGTAGCAAAAAAAATCTAGAAGGTATTGTATAAAAGGTATTTCCCCGATTTCACCCAATTGCCCCAATTAGTTGCCCATAGTGCACAGCCCATGGGGAAACCATGTCACAAAGGGCTCTTAGGTGGAAGCAATACAGATTTTACACGATCAGGCACTCAACTGCTCTGCACAAGTGACAGGACCAGCAGACCCATTGGTAACAATTTACATCTCTTTTTGTGCAGAAAGTTGTGCAACATATGGGATGTGGAATTTAAAAGTTCCTCCACCTTTTGTGCAGCGGCACTTTAGACATGTTATATCTGGCCATGCACTACACAGCACTATAGCTAGGATCAATGGATGGTGCAGGATATGCTTCACAACTTGCCAACAGTGACAGATCAAAAAGGCCACTGCACTGCCTGCAAACAGAGGTGACAGCTCCTATAAGAAGCTTCTCCTCCAGACAGCTCATACCCCTTTTCCTCGATATGAAACTGCTTCAATGACCTAGTCTGTGATTCGGCATGGAGTAGGATTTATGCCAACTGCAATGTGGAGTTTGAGTACTGAGTAAGAGTAATGGAAATGAGTACATATTCTCTATTCTTAACTTGGTGTGCTGGGCTATAACTGCAACGCCAATGACTATCAAAAAACATTGTGGCTAAAACTTGGTGCACTGACTTGAAAGGAAATCCTTTAATTTAGCAATAGCATGAAATTTGTTTCTCATATTTACAGGGGTAAGTGTATTGAGTTGAACTTTTTTAGAACATGAGAAATGTGGCCAAAATTTTATTATAAAGAGCTTATGTGAAAAGAGCTTGATCACTATGTCAGAAACTAAGAAGTGGATGGTCAGGCTTCGTGGTCAGGTTGCAGATCAGAGCCAGAGCAAGAATCAAGAATGGGGTTGGAACAAGGCTGGAGCAGGAGCAGGAACAGGAGCACCTTGTCGGAACCACCAAGTGGAAGGGATTACTCCCAGCAAGACACTGACCCTAAGCAGACCAGGGGCGCAGAACAGTTTGTATAATGGGGGTGCTGAGAGGCATTGAACCAAACTGTAAGCCCTGCGTATAATGGACATCACTTCAAGCCAGGGGATGCGCAAGCACCCTCTGCACCTCTAGTTCCAACATCTATAGAGAAGATTGGAGTGGCTGCTCTCATTGGGAGCCTATACCCGGGGCCTTCAGATCACCTGGTAAAACCTGCGCCTGTGGATTGGCTGATCCCTGGTTGATTGACATGGAGCTCTCAGGTGATCAGGCTAAGGGATGACTCATCAGCTCAGCAGCACTTACTGGGTTCAGGCTCAGAGATGACTCATTACATAACCTCTCCCCTTCAAAAGATGCCTACCAGGGGTCTTTGGACCAGGCTTATTGGAGTTTAATTGATGGAATTCTCGAAGTGGATTGGGTGAAAGTATGTTTTCAGCAGGTTCCCACAAACGATCAGCTGGACCATAACCCTCCCAATCAACAAGGTATATGAGCTTTCCTCAGAGAATTTTGGAATCTAAGATCTGCTTCAGCCAGTATTCCTTATGCCCTTGGACTATGATGGGTGGAGGTGGTGGTTGTACTCAACTGGGGAAGAATTGTTGATGTGCTTTTTCAGCAAGGAGATGTAGAATACTAGGTGCATTTTCATCACCCTAGTCAATTGGAATTTGAAGGCCACGGGGTTGATCTACTGGATCATAGTTTCTCAACCTGTGGTACATGTTTAGTATCTTCCATAAGATGTGTGGATCATGCATTGAGAGCCAGTGAATATCAAGCTTGATTGGAGCATGTGGTGACTTAATTAAATTAAAATGCAGAGTCTCTAGGTGATCTTGGATTTCAGCCTGGAGGGGCATGGTTTCAAGGATACCTGGACAATGACAGTCAATCATTTCCACTAGATGCAGGGTGAGCTTCCTTTGCACCATAAGCTGATTAGCCTTAGTGAATCCAGCATCCATGAAATTGCTAGAGGCACCAGAATTCACTAGCACAAACTGGGTTCATTCACCTAAGCTGTAGTTGAAACCCAGAGATGGAGCAAGATCTGCAGGTGCAAAGGATGACAGTTCATGGCTGCCAAGGTACATGTGAGCAGAAGAGGGGATTTCTTTGGAGGACTCAACTCTGAGGTTACATCCAGCTGCAAACCCTCTAATGGGGCTGGACATGATTGTTTCCCCAGGTCCGCTGAAAGTCTGGATTTAAGGGAGCACTCAGTAGCCCTGCCCCCCTCATCATCCCCAATATAGGCAAAGGCCATTCTGATGCCGATACTCCTTCTGATCCGTGAGACATCTTCACTTCACATCAGTCTGCATAGGCTCCAGCTCTGGGATAGCTCAAAGGGATGGCTGGAATGAAACAGGATGAGGCTGGAATTGTGTGCACAGCCTCTTTTTTCAGTGTTGTTCTAACAAACAACTGTCCGTCTGGAGGCACAGTCCACTATATAAGTCTAAACTAATGGGAGGTTCGACCTGTGCCAGTTCATCTTTCATGTCGTCATTCAGATCCTGGAGAAAATGATGAATCTGTGCCACCTTGCTCCACTCTTTATTGGCAATCAGATGCTGAAAATGGATAGCATAGGCTGAGATAGGCCAACAGCTTTCCTGGGGAAACTGCAGTGTGGCTTGGATGGTATGGGTGCAATGCGGTTCATTAACCATTACAGAGAAGGTGTGGATGAACTCATCAAAGTTATTGAGAATCAGGCTGGCCTGTTCCAGGAGTGTCAAGCCCAGTCAAGGGTTTCAGTAAACTGATAATAAGCCTCGCCTTGGTCTGCTCATTAGGATACATTGCAGGACTCATCAGGAATAAAAAGCAGGCCTGATTAAAAAAACCACAGAACATCTGGTGGTTCCCATCAAATCTTTCTAGCAGTGGAAACTTTGGGCTGAGTGCTAAAGGCACGATGGCTGGTTGTACTGAGATTACCCATGCCTGTGGGGATCTGTGAGTGGAGGAAGGCATTCTCCAGATGCAACTGAGCAACTTGATCCTGAAAGTTTTGGACCATCTCTGTCACCTCAGTGATAGACATTCCAGGGGTCTCCATCTCAGCTGCTGGAGCTGGACACATAAGGAGGCAGTCTGCTCAAACTGTCAGAAACGGATGGATTGTCAGGCCTCATGGTTGAAGCAGCAGCAGTCATGACTAGTGGTTAGAGCTGCAGCAGTCAGGATTAGTGGTCAGGCTGGAGACTGGAACCAGGGGTCAGAGCAGGAATCAAGAATGCGGTTTGAACAAGGCAGAAGCAGGAGCAGGCTGGGACTGGGGCAGTCTGTCAGAACCATCAAGCAGCGGGGAATACTCCCAGCGTGGTAGTGACATTGAACAGATTGGAATGGATGCTCTTATTGGAAGCCTACATCCCTGGCCTTGGAGTCACCTAGTTAGACCTGCACTTGTGGATTGGCTGATTGATTTGGAGCCCTCAGGTAATCAGACTCCAGGATGACTCATCAGGCTAAGGCTGAGGGATGTCATCAGCTCAGCAGCACTCATCAAGCTCTGGTATAACTCATTCTACAACTAGAACAGAATGGGGTTTTTTGTGTCTTTTTGTTATAAAAGAAAACAGAAAAAAATTTTTAAAAACTTCTCAGCCATTATGCTGGTATCTCAAGATGCTAGTTACACGATCGTAATGCAAATGTGATCTGTGTCAAGGCAAACCGCTCAGATTGGTTTTTCACCACAGCACAGTGGTAAATTGGATGGCAGTAACTGGAAAGAACCTCATGAAAATGAACATGACTGTCACTTGGCTCTAAATAATAAGAGCTGTTACATATCTAGGTGTTTGCCTGGATTAAACAAAATGTATTTAGACTAAACTATTGGTTGCAAGAGCAATGTTACAGAAAAGCCAGTTCCTCCCATACTTTTTGAAAGCTGTCCAAAGCTACACTGCAGCTCAAGGTAACAGCAGGCTTCAGAGGATTACTCTATTAAAAATGGTAATCAAGATTTTAAAAAGGCCATGTTAATTAAGAAAAAAAGAATAAAAGGCTGAGTGTCAGCTGCATTCTCAGTGATAAAAAATTGGTTGTCTGGACAATCACCATTTGGCCACCTATTAAAACAAAAAGTGTAATATCAAAGATTTATATTAAAAAATAATTACTGGGGGAACAACACCCTCAAGTTGTCACATTTTTCCCCAAATTTTATACTTTTTGTATGGCTAGAAATCTGTTTTTGGCTTCCTGATGATATTACATTTGACTCAGGTTGATGTCAAATGTAAGTTATTGTATGGCATTACAGTCACAAAAATGAAAGAGAATCATATTGATTCCCAAATGCAGAAAAAGGTACTGCAAGCAAAACACTCTCCTTCTTCTTACTGAATGTTTGTGATATGTGATTTAAAATAATGCTTCATTCTCTCCTGGTATTAAGGAAACTTGAGGAGCCAATGCAAATTTGACACTAAGAAAAATTATATTTGCTACCTTCTGAGATACTGTAATTACATTTACCCAATTATCCTGAAACTCTCATTCAGTCATTAGGTGTTGATTTGTTTATGAAGTCAGCAAACTGACAGCTGTTTGTTTCTCATTAAGGCCTGTTCTTATGTAAAATGTCTTTCATAAAACTGAAATAAATTTTCATCAGTGTTAGAAATGTTCAATTCATGTACAATACAATTTCAAAGAGCAGGTGCATACATTTGATTTTTTTCAATGCAATTTGATCCCTTGTAACAGATTTTTCTAACATAACAGATTGCAGATAACGCAGGGACCTTGTAAAACCGTGATTGCTTGGATGCACTGCATTTACAGATGCATATGTCAGTATAAAAATACCAGAAGATTAAAAAAGGTTTATGCCAAGGAGAGACATTATTTGAATGACTCCTTTGAAAAGGAAAATCATCCAGTCCCATGCGAACATGCACCAAGTTTAGTTCCTTGTTCAAAGCCTGAGCAAAGGAACTAAGACTCCTCTCCCAGAAACAACTGGAGGCAGGACACAGAGCATCTCTGTACACCAGTGGTGGGCAAAATATGGCCTGCAGGCCGGATCTGGCCGGTCTAACATTTCTGTCTGACCTGCCATGACTCCCGGAAATTGAGGAAACTTCTAGAAACTTTCTCCATGCAGGGGCATAGCTATGGGTGGGCCTGGGTGAGCCACCCACTTTGAAAGCAGGCCTCCACAAGCTCCACTTAAGTGACCTTCAACTGGAGCTTTCTTGGCTGGCGGCTTCCCGAACTTCCTGCTTCCGGTCATGTGGCTGGAAGCAGGAAGTTTGGGAAGCACTTGAACATAAGTTGTAAGTAAAAGTGTAGCGTTAGTGTTATTATTACAAATTTTACAAGTGTTCACAAAACGGTTTGCAATATGAATTGCCTCCTAAAATAAGCTTTGGATAAGCTGTGTATTCAGTTAATTGTTATTAAGTGTAATGTACTTTGTTGTGGAAAGAACATAATGGAGTCTTTATACACTAGATGGTGAGGTAATTTCCTTAATATAGTAGAAATGTGTGGCCTGCGATGACTTACCAAAATTTCTGGAGTGGCCCCTCTGCAAAAATTATTGCCCACCCCTGCTGTATACTCTGGCCACAGCTTTTGCTATCACCTTTGGGCCTTTGTAGAGGTTGTGGCTCCTATCTACACAAGGCTGTGATTCAGAGGATCCAGGCAGTTCACTGAGCCAATGGCCAACTCCAGTGGAATTGTGCTTTTGTGGCCTCACTGCTGTTTTAAGGGTTTGGTCTCAATTGAATGATAGGTTGACTGCCTGGACTTACTGCTACATTTTCATCTCAGAAAACCTACGAACTTAACAGTTACAAGAGTAAAAATCTATGAACAGGAGGTCAAATGGTTTTTAAATGAATAAGAAAAACAATTACTAATTTATTTAAAATTTGGATTTATTAAGGGCTAAATTGTGCTCTCAAATAATGTGGCCATATGGGGGGGTAAGGGTACCGCCCCAGCTGGCTGCACTAGGGCTACCCAGAGCTTGGGTCCAGGTCCTCAGTGCTGCCAGTGGGTGAACAAGTGGTTGGGGAAGGATCAGAGGAGCATGGAGGAGGTGGTTCCATGGCTCTGCTACCCCTTGTATGCTGCATCTTAGAAAGAGCTGACACAGCATACTCTCTGATCCTCTAGGAGAAGAGGGGCCTAGTACAGTTCCTCCCAGGACTCCTCCCTGGGCTGTTCAGCTTATATAGGGCCTAGGGGCACAGTAAAGCCAGAGGGGGGAAAGATAAATGCTAGACTATCCTTTTCACAGCTCTCTTAATTGCTGCCTGCAGATGAATGTTTTCCCTCTGCTCTTTTTAAAAAAGAAATTAGGAAAATGAATCCAATTATTTATATAATTTTGATTTGAGGTATGTAAGGGGTCTAAACCTTTACTGCTTACTCAGGCAACTCCCGCTCCTTGATTTCTCCAAGAAAGGAGTACGGGTCAGGTCACTGTTTTGAGCAAAATTCTGGTCTGTGTGATGTGGGTGTGCTAGAGGGGAAGAAGAGTGCACAAAGCCTCTTTCCCTCCAGGGTGAGCCTGCGCACAAGCAGGGCAAAATATAGATCTAGCATTCCCTTGTGCACTAGGCTGAGGCCCAGCTAACATGCCTAGCAGCTTCCATTACTTCGGTCTGATTAATCTTTTGCCTTCATGTGCATGTTGCTGCTAACATTAGACTCTGGAGGGGAAGAAGGAGTGCGCAATTGTAGAGAGCACTGCAGAGCATATTCCTCACCCATCCTCCTGAGCCATCCTATTCTGTACAGTCCAGATGGCTCAGAGGTCCTTTGTACAGCTAGTACCCACCCACAGCACACCTCACACTTGCAAGGGCAGACATTTCCCTTGTACTAGCAGTTGCACAAACAAACAAACAAAAAACCCCTACTAATCTCATCAATGTTAGAAGTGAGAGAGAGAAGATGTGTCCTATCGCCACTCCTGAGTGATCAAAATAAAGGAAAGAAATAATTATATCAGCTGAAAATAGCATGGAGTATCACCTTACTTTCAAGTGGATGGCATGCCATCATGTCTCCCTTTCCCCTCAACCGGAATACTCAATATCATGTCAGAGTTATACTGAATTTTTTTTTTTTTTATGAACAGGAAATAATACATAGTGATAATTTGTACCTTAATTACGCATAAAACTTTACTAACAGAGGGAAATCCCTTCAGACAAAAGATAAAATGTGATATATTAATGATTTGTGCATGGCATAAATGAGTAACTTGACTATTATTTCACCACAATTCTTCCCTTTAGACAAGTCTCCTAAATTAAAAATGGAATAATTTTCTTCTGTCATCACATATGTCTAGAAAACCTGCAAAGCCCAAATGAAAAAATGCTTGTATTAACACCACTTGCACATTTTAGGTAGCATATGTCTTACTAGCGAATTTAAAAACAACTTAATTTTCAGCTGAATCCTGCAATGTGCTGAAAGCCTCTTGCAAGCTGCTGAATGCCCTTGGGCCTCCCAAATTTGACATCTGAGCCCACTCAGCACCTTTCAGGATTGGGATTATTATAATCTAATTATTTGGTCATTGGTCTTTGAATTGTGACATTTGGTATTTTCTGACCAATACTTTACACAAAATATGTGGAAATGTGCAAATGAAATGACTTGTAGCCAGTCTATGGAGAGTACAGAAAAATGACAAAGGACAGGAAAAACAATGAAAAATTGATCTATATTGGCTTTCATTCCAGCTGCAATGATGCATTGGGTCTGAAGATAAGCAAGGTGTAAATTTAACTGGAGTGATGGAGTAATTTAATTCTTAAATGAAGGAATCAGTGAAGATGAATCAGACATATGACAATCTATTATTTGAATGTTATAATAAAGTCTTTATAATAAATAATGTATGACATCCTCTAGTTAAGAAAATACAAATATGAAGGAAGGCAAAACAATTATGATTACAAGAAAAAGTAATAGGGTAGGACTTTCTGGTAATTTTTCTTTTTGCAAGAGGGAGTGCTATTCTTGAAAACCCCTAGAGTAAAAGAGGAATAGGGGTTGAAAATTCTTGGAAACGAATGCTTAGTTAATGTTTTTACAGCACTTCAAAGGCGTAAACTGCTATAAAAGTGCAAATAATCATTATGAATCACTCTCTGGGTTGACCCTTCAAAATAATTTGGGTGTTGTTCCTGCAGTGAGCTCCATGCAGGCAAATCCCTGTGCTGATGCAAGAGCTCAATAAAGGGTCAGAGTTTTAATGTGTATTGTGTCCTTTGTTGGTGTTCTTCCCAATTCTTTACTATCTAATCATGTTCGGAAGATAGCCCATGGTAAAGTATGGTATCTGGGCCAAACCCAGCAGACATTATTCAGGCAACACATTCCCTAGCTTGAGCAAGGGCTGCAGAATTTGACTTTTGTTGTGATATAAATACAAGGTTAGATGAATAATTACATCAAAATACGCAGTTTCTTACCAAGTTTTCTGTGGTAACAGGGCTGTAATTCTTCTCCACTGTGTGAATTCACTGGAATGGTAGATACTTGCCGACGTAAACTCCTGACAGCTAGGCATACTTGGAAGGCATTCCTTAAAGCAAAGCATTTCAATATCAGGTTTAATCTGGAGGCAATATTAGGAACTGAATTCTTTCTCGAAGTGAAGGTGAATCACATTCAGTGAATCGGGAAGTTGTGTGGTCCAGATGTCAGGGCAAAGAACTGAGAGCCAGAAGGATTCTAGGATGAGCCAAAGGCTGTTCTTGGTAAACTAATAATACTATCAGTTCAGGATAGGAGAGACCATATGTCCCATTTACAGCAGGTCTGTCTAGCATCAGTACCTTGTGGTGTTTTCTCCTCCATGTGGATGTCTAATTATATTTTTCAGTATGTTCAGAGATGCTTTTGGTATAATTTTACAAAAACTCCTTAGTGCCCTTTTGCTGTCCTCCTGTATGTGATTCTTTCACATTAACAGGCAGTTTGGTCACAACCACCTTTCCTCTCCTTTTTAGAATGTTATGCCCCTCTATCATCTCACCTCTTTTTTATAGTGAAAATAAATGCAAGTTTGTTAACTTTTCCAGTGTTTTCATATCATTCCTGTAGTTGTTGACCAGACCAGTCTCCAGTACTCTGGGATGTGGTTTTGGTGTCACTATTAATATAGCACTCAAACAATATCTTCTAAATTGTTTATTTCCCCTTTTATACATGCAAGTATTCAGTTTCCACATTCTACTGCTGCTGAAAATTTACCCAATTGTTTTCACTTCCTGTCCATTATCATCTCTTCAAGAATCTTTTACTGTTCACTTTTTTTCAGCATAATCCCTCTTCTTATTTTCCCGGCCCAACCTCACTACTCTATGCCACATTTCCTAATGGAAAGAGCTGGAAACTGGGAGTCAGGACTTCTCAGTTCTTTTCCCAGCGTTGCTTCTGACTTACTGCGTAAGTTGGCCAAATTAGTCAATGTTGCTGTGCCTCAGTTAATTCATATTTAATATGGGTATAATACATTTTGACTTTAAAAGTAGGTCATAGGCTTTTAGAATATTTTATGTAAATAACACTGATGTTTACTTGTAAGTCTGTAGTGGAAGTGAAAACTTGGTTTGTTTTTGGTAATTATATTTATGTTTAAAAGCTAAATTAAGAAATAATTAATAATATTTTGTCTGTATTTCATTTGTATGCTCTTCTTGTAGATCCCAGTCCAACAATGAGCTCTGCACAGGTGAAGGGGTCCACTTGCCTGGAGCTCATTACAGTATGGACTCTCAGACTGTGAGTTCTTTGACGCAGGAACCTGACTTGAATGTAAAGGACCTAGCACATCTTGAGTGCTATATAACTAATAACAAAATTGTAACTAGAAAGTACTCTAAGTGACTGAGAATATTTGTATTTAAAGTTTAAAGACGCTCAATATATATTCATGTTTTTCTTCAGAGAAATAGAGGAAGCTAATGTCACCTATCCATCCCTTAAAATATTAAAATACTGACCAAAGCTCTCATAGCTCTGTTATGTGATTTTGAATTCCTCTTCTGAAGAAAAAGGTTTCTTTCTAGCAATTTTATGAACATTTTCTCTGATTCATCTCTCAATAAAAGGTCTGATAAACACAGTCTGATCATTTAGTGTGAAGCAAACAGAACTTTCAGACATTTTAATTAATTAGTGCTTTGTTTACTGGCTAGATTACCTCCTTGCAGCATACTACAAATAACCTCCACTCTTATCCTTTCATCATGGTAACACCTGGTGGTATGGGAAAAATGATTCAGCTGCAGGCTCTTCCTTCTGTACTTCACTCAACTGAGATAGGACAAGGACACTGAAAACTAAAGGGAATTGATCTCTCCTTAATGACAAGGACAAGCTCCAAACACCTGCCAGTAGGTTCTATTTGTAGAGACTATTACAGCGCTTTCCAAGTAGAAGTGACATGAGCACAATTTAAGTACTGTATTTATTTCTTTGTTCTGAATACTATTTCAACCAATTAAGCATTACTAAGAGGGAGAATAATGCAATGTTTACACCTTAGGCAACTGCCATTTATCTACTCTGTCCACCAAAATAAAGTACCAAGACACACCATGGCATAGAAAAACTCTTTTATTGCTCATGAAAGGTGCTGGTTTGGACTCTTGGACACTGAAATCCTCCATACATATCTGCAGGACAGGAACTGCACAGTGCATACTTCTCTACAATTCCATTAAACCTGCCATTTAGAGAACTCATGAATAAGAGGTTAGTTTACTCTCTTGACTAGTCAGAGTTTGGCCTCTCTGTTGAGCTGGATAATAAGGATGCAGATTAAGGCCAAATGTAATAATCACACTTTTGTAATAGGAAAAGGATTGACACCATCAATTTACATAGGCAAATAACAGATGCTAATTGTTGGTCACTATTGCCCTGGGCTGGATTTGAATCAGTGACTTGAAGTAAAAGGCTTCATATATCATTATTAGTCCCCAGAAAGTATGTGCTTCTGGTCTACAGAATGATTGAGAATGAGGGCAGAAAGAATTTATGCACAACTATATTCTAGCAAATAGCAGATTTATCTTACTACAATAATAGCATGGGAAAGATCTGAACCATTATACTTCAGTGGTCCTTAGCATTCCCATTTTTTTCCTCTATAAATTAATCCCTTTCTTCCCCAATTTTGTATTTCAGACCTCCAGACAATGTTCTTGAAAATGTTATGAAAAGCAGTTTGAACAATCCTTGAACTATTCTGAACTTCCAGTTCAGGACTTTCATAAAATGTAGCTTCAGTCGTTAGATAGCCACAAATGCATGAACTCTGTGTGAGCAGATGTCATTAAACACAAAAGTTACTAACCAATCTATCTTACCTCCTGAACAAGGTGCCAAGTAAGACCATGGTTGGTGGAGTATTCCAATTTCACTTGATTGTCTATGTGAGGAGTAAACTGCTGGCCACAGCCCATCACCAAGTTGAACTGTATCATATATGAAGCTCCAATTTGCATGGACTGTGTTTCCACATAACGCATGCTAGAGGCTAATTTAGAATCTCCTGTAAAACTGAGAGATAAGGTAGAGAATAGGAATTTAATTTCTGAAATTCAAAAGGTAACATTCTGAAATATTATGGTATTAACTACAGCTTTACTTCTGCATACCTTTCATTCTGCACACTACCGCATATGAAAGAGATCCAGACGTGGACCCATCTTCCAAAAGGTGGCCTTCACAGACCACTTCCTGTGGCCTTCACAGACCAATAGGAGACCCCAGTTTGAGAACCACTCAACTAAAAGTTATTATGATGTTATTTATGTTACAGTGGTGTTTGCAAACCCCAATCAAGGATCAGGTATGGTACAAAAGCAACAAAGAAGAAAGTCCCTGCTTCGGAGTGCTTACCATCTAGGTAAAGTTGTAATTTCAGATGAATACTGGGCAATGAAGATAAAACATTAATTTAGTTATAATGTCTTTCTTACATATATTTGTAGTTAGTCCATTTGAATGAATGCCATCACCTTGTGACAAAAGCACAGTTTTTTTCTCCACTATACATTCCAGAACTAAAATCCACAATGCATATTCCTATTGAATATACTGCACTTGTTTTGAAAGTTGAAGTCCTATTCAAATGGAATGTCTGGTCATGGAAGAGGTCCAGAAAATACTGATATTACTGTTATAACAGATTAGCACAGTGACTGGAGAGGAGAATTTTGCTCATAAAGATCCTTGGAATACACCAAATGCTTTTATCTGATCTGAATCCCATAATATACCTAAATACACAGTAATACAATATATATAGGCTTGGAAGGATTAGATTTTTATCAGTAAATGCTGATAAAAGTCGATTTTACCATACACGTGCAAACCGATGAAAAATATTTCCATCGATGATAATCAAAAGTAACAGATAGGCAAAGAAAGAAAAACGTTACTTGAGAATTTATCAGAGGCTGTTTTAAAGTTATTTACTTTGCATATTTTGACATGTGATTTTAACAATTTGTGTTTTAACTGTTACAAAGCTTTAACTTTTTGAATCTCAATGTCTACTGTAATTAAATAATTAGTCTGGTCTCCCCATAAATTCCTGCAACTGTGAAAATGCACATGGATAAAAATCTAAAGATCTCCTAGAAGACATACTTTTGTGCAACTGTGAAAATTTAAATAAATAAAAACAGAAAAAATGCTTAAACATAAACATCAACATGAGCCATCAAAATTCGAATTCTGCCAATCCTATGTATATACTTCAAAATTACAGTACGTCTCTTCTTCAGTGTAGATTTTCTGTTTGCATTTTTTACAGAAAAAAAATGAACTGAGTGTAACCAAAGTACAAGAAGAGACTAGCTTCTTTTCAAATTTTGACCTCAGCTCATGGCCCTTGTAAATATCATGACCTTCTGATTGGGAAAGCTTATGCAGAATCTGAATAATCTACTCCCTACTTCACAAGTGACATGGCCCTTTTAGCCTCAAAATTTTGCAAGACTGGATCCTTAAAACATAAACTCTTTGGGACAGGGATCATGTCTTAAAAAACAAAATCTCTGAAAAGCACCATGCGAAGTTATGAAAGTGAATTCATATTTTATATTAATAACAGTGATGAAGACAGCAATCTAATTAATTGACAGCCACTAGAAAAAAATGCCCCAATTTGGAGGGCTCATGAGCTTGTCCTATTTGGGCTAAATGTGGAGACATAATGGTGTTTTGGTTGACAGTACACGTTATTGGCAAGCACAAACATAGGCTTGCAGGTTAGAAAGCCATGAAATGCAATACAAAAGCTATGACAGGAAAAAGACAACTGCATCTGATCTACTGGTGAAACAGTACAACGGGAAGGGTGGGACAACTCTACAAACAATAGGGAGCCAAAGGAGAGAAAGAAACATGCTCCTGATGCCCATGTTTTTATTTATATAATAATATTCAGCACTTGTATTTCCTTTTTACATAAAGTCAAAGGCTGCAAAGGGAGTTAATGGCAAAACTGGGTTTAGAACTCAGGATTGTTGGCTCAAATTCAATTAACTAATCCAGCCTGTCTTTAGTTACCTGAAGGTCCCTTTTCCCAGATATTGTCATATCAAATGCTAACATGTACCTTAGAGCTTCAGAAGAAATAAAAAGCTGACATTAGTTTTATTAGTATCAAATTTGTTGCTATCTGGCACAAGCTTAAGCTTCAGGCTGTTGTTTACTCTTTGACCTTTCTCTTCTGTAGCTTCATTTCTAAAGCAAGATCCTTTTCATCCTGCCATATAAAATCCTATATATCAGCATCCATTAACTGACAGGAGGTCTTGCTTAACTGGGTATTCAATGCTGGGGCATTTTCCTGGAAGATTGATCTACGAAGTCAGATGTCATGAACTTGAGAAACTGACTCATCAACTTCTCAGTCTACTGATGTTTGTTTGTTTTTTCTTAACAGGACAAGCTGGTTCTTAGCTGGGGTCTGTTTTTTTCAGAGTAAATGTCTGTAGAGAGCCTGCTTACCTGCTAGCTAAGCCCCAAGGCTGTCTAAGAAGTACAGATGGGCAGTACCTGAGTGGCCTGATTGGCCAAACAGTCTGACGGGCTGAGGGGATCACCAGATTTGCTCTTAAGATCACGAGCAGAAACAGGATGCTGGATGCTCAAAGCATTAGCCTATTGCTGTTTAGCTTCTGTGCCTTGTCTCATTCCAGGTAACCCAGCTCTGATCCCTGATTCTACTTCTTTGGCACGTGGCTCTGGCACGTGGCCTCTGACACTGGCCTTTGAATCCTGGCTACTGACTTCTGTTCTAACAACTAGGAATGCCTCCTGCTCTGACCATTGGACTTGACTCTTGCTCCATGACTGAGCACATCCCGGTCGGGTGACAGGTTTATTAGACACACACAATAAGTATAAGCCATTGCTCCTCTTGGGTAGCAAAGGGCTCACAAATACATCCATCCCTTTTGTCCTTTTGAGTTTAGTTCTCTTTTTCTCTCTCCCCTTGCAATACCGTCTCATTAGCCCTGTGATATTTGGGTAGTGATATACTGTTCATTGTTCAGTAGTCTGCAGTTTTTGGGTTCATATTTAGAATGTCATGTATCTCATAAGAACTTCCTTGGATAACATCTGAGTTTCTTTTTTCTTCCAGACTTCCCCTTAAATTTTTCAAAATGACACATACCACTCTGAGAATTTTAAAATTACAGTTGTGTGCATGATGGATTGATTTGACATGGTTCTAATTTCTATTATGCAACTTGAAGAGTCATGGCTGCTATGGAAAATCAAAGCTTTAAACATCTCATCTTGGAAATTTGTGACAGTACACCATGCTATTCAACTAT
The DNA here is from genome assembly GCF_026122565.2 of Emydura macquarii macquarii. NCBI lineage: Eukaryota > Metazoa > Chordata > Testudines > Chelidae > Emydura > Emydura macquarii. Next base: position 38,943,385 of record NW_027132773.1, on the reverse strand, counting down.
CAATCAGTGCTCTTAAGTTCTAATTACCTGAGGGTAATATGTATTTATGGTTTGACAAATAATTTTTTGCCTCAAATCAGAAAATTTGAGATCAATAAGCATAGTCACAATAGTTCAATAGAACAAAATAAAGAAGTTTGAAAGTAATCTGTCTCATTAAGTATCTGAAGATCCCCTATCCATGTTAGCTGAGAAATCCTCCCTCCTGAAACTGATGAGTGTATGCACCCCATTCCTAGAATTTAAAATGAAGGCCTTTTCCCGCAACCAAAGTGTGAAACTTGACTGTGTGAACTACTGCAGGACTCAATTTTAAAACCTTTAAGTTGACCTCTAATATTAGAGAAAACTTCACCCCTTCATTAATGCTGGTACATAGACCAGAAAAAATTCTTACAAGAAAATCCTGGTTTTTCAAACTGGCTAGTCCTTACTAAAATCAAATTTCAAACGAAGTCTCCTATAGAAAAGGAGGATAGTCTATGTCTATGATATTCCAAGCAAAGCTTTTTTTACTTGAAGGAAGTTGTAATATGGATTTATGGATTCCTTTATCACAGACAAATTGCCTCCAGCTAAACAACAGTAGCATTAAAGGTATGATTTCTATCTCCTTTCCCACTATTTCCCCCTACAATTCTCCAGTGTACCTGTTTACTGCTAAACTCTACTCCTAGTGTACTGAATGCTTTCTTTGTGTGGGGAAATATGCAGGTGGAATACATATGAAGATGTTATAGAAAGACTAATGTACCTACTATAAAAATAAATAGAAAGAAACATATATGAAGTGTGTTAAAAACACTGTTTTATAAATATTAGTTGTGAACTGATTTCTAGTTGTGTATATAATTACAGATGAGCAGGCAGAGAAATAACAAACACCCACAGGTACCCTCAAAATAATGATTCTACCTGCAAGCGCTCTGAACTAATTGGTACTTCTGGGAATGATATCAAAGTGAATGTCAGCCAATCGTTGTCTTTGTAAACTGTGATGGGATTTGCAGATTTACTACACTTTCAAGGCCAGTACTTCAAGGAATAATAGAAAGCCACATGGATATAACTGAGTGGTAAGGCTAAACTGACCTAGAATATTAGCATAACAGCCAGAGTCCAAACTCTCATATTGGGCCCAATCTTGCTCCCACAGAAGATAGCAGAAGTGTTATCATTTTACATCACCTTGTCTGATACACATAGATATTCCCTAACTGTATCATCATATTATATTTTAGTTATGTGTATTGCATGAAAACAATATACTTTATGTTGCAAGTTGATGTTTAAAATAAAAGGAATAGTCTCCAATTAAATACATGCAAAATCTCAATCCTGTGTAGTTCACTCACATTGTAAGGATTTGTCCAGTCAGTTTTACACCTTACTGATTGTGAATCTGGCCAATTCTGAACAATCTCCCTCCCAGCACAGCACAACCATATGCTCCCCATATGGGCTAAAACATAATGTCATGATCTGGCCCAATGTGGTTTATTCATATGTAGCCAGTTTAATTTACATCTATGGGAGTATCCCAAAGGAAAGTCTTTAAGTTAAGTTTGATAACTAACTCCAGTTAAATTGTGGTAAATGAATATTTCAGTTCATATTATGCTTCCACAATGATCCAAAAAATATGGGGCTATTCATGCCTGTACATGACCAGTCTCAAAAGAGAAGTGTGCTACTTGTTTTTGAACATGAAACTCTCTGCACTCAGAAGGTCCTGGATCCCTTCCATATGTTGAGTCCACCTACTATTATAAAGTATATGACTCAGATGTCAAACAGATTATACACAGCAAACTATTAGACTGCTTGTTGAATATAATAATAAAAAACTCAAACAATAAAACCAAATATTCCTAAAATAAAATTGGGGATTATTGGGCAAATTTTCCCAACACTGCAAGCAGAAATAGTTTCTGATTTACAGATTCTGAGCCAGAAATGAAGGCTTCACTGAGAATTAGAAGCAATCTTTTCTCCACTGAAAATGTGCTTTAGGATGACATGATGTAAAATGATTTATTTCATATTGACTATAGTTGTTCTAATGAAAAAGCAATTGTCAGAGTATTCTCAGGAGAGCACTCTCAGTGCTACAGCAACCAATGCTCATGGAAAGTCATGAGTTAGAAAATGAGAACCAAATGGACTCACAGCTGGGAAAAGCCAACAATAATTAATTTAACTACCAGCCATTTGTACAGACCTGTTGTAAGTTTAAAAATTTCCCTTGAGAGAAACAAGGTCAGTGGAGGGCACAGTTCATGTCTTATAATAAGCCTGAAGAACACTTATCCAGAAATGCAATGTAAGTATTCCAAAAGCTTTACTTATTTATTTGGTACAAGAAAAGACCAACATTTTTATTACTACAGAAGACTACTGACATGTCTGTAAATAAGATAATGAATTCAGTACGGCATTCGTTTTTAAAATTTTGATGTGGGCTTAGAGGAAAACAAAGTAGAAATTTTGCTTTGCCATCTAATTTTGAAAAACCATGTATGTTACATATGTCTAATGATAACAGAGGGAGAACAATGTCAGTAAAGGGTTTTCATTCTAACTCTTTGATTAAGAACATGCAAACAATTTGAGTCCTGCCATGTTGTTTCATTTTAATGAGCAGTGAGTACCTTCCTTGTCCTTATTAAAGTAGTTAATGCTGTTTCTACAGTCTCATTATCACTGTCAGAACACATTGTATGTTGTTCCCACAGCCAAGTCAACTCCTTATAGTTTGAGAGATGATCAGAAAGTCAAATCAGATTGCTCAAATGTACTTGTTAATAAAACTCCTATGGTGCTGTTCTAGGTGTCCACGGGGATTCCACAATTATTTATATTTCCTTGAGGAGTTCTTATAATTACTATGATTGTACTTACTCAGAGTAAATGTATCTATACCAATTAAAGCCATAGTAGGTTAAAAATGTTGTTTAGACAAAGATGAAACTACGTTGCTTTTGGTTTGATCAAAGCACAGAAATTAAAGTGCTGGTATCTGACATTAAGCCCAGGTATTAAATTAAGATACTCCACAACTTTATTTGAACAAATATTAACTAGTTACAAAAAAACCCTTATTTTTGTGCAATACCAAACAATGTATTATGAAATTAAACTTGAAAGGGTATTTAAAAAGCTATCTAATAAAAATAAAATGATACTATTCAAGTCACATTGCTGTTAACTAGGCATGTTTCACTGGTTTATCTAGGCAATAACATACCAGCAGAGATGACAAGACCATACTAGGCTACTGGATCTGAAAATTACTCAGAGATGGAAACAATAGCTCAAAAGTCAATTTTAAACTCTTTCATGCCTTCCCCTTTGCATTAATCCCTTCCCTGAGTTCGTCTGAAAGGGTGCTACAATACCTTCTGCTCATTCAAATCTCTCCCTAAAATTAACTTCTGCTATGGTGACAAGAAATTAATGGCTAGATAGTAGAGGGATGAGTGGGAATGAGTCATATACAGTATTTTATAAAAACCCACATGATGTTTCTCCTTCCCTACTCTTCATGTGTTTCTTTTGCCTTTTGCAAATTATATTAACCACTCTGTGGGCAAAAGCTGTTTTTGTTTGGTGTTTGAAAAGTACATGACACATTTCAAGTAGGGCCAGCCTTATGGATGGGCAAACAGGGCGCTCACCCCGGGCACCAACTTTCTGGTGGTGTGACAAATCAGTTTTTAAAAAAATGTTGTGGGACTTTTTGCTCAGCCATTTGGGGGTGCTGAAAACTTTTTCTTCGCTGGGTGACAGTGTCATCCATGGCCACATGCACATTGTCCATAACATGGGCAAGGGCACCAAGTCATCAGTGTTGGGTCCTCCCAACAGCAGTGGTGCAGAGGAGTGGTGCCCACTCAGGTTTGATCCCGCGGTCATGCTGTCATGAAGGGAGCTGTGGGGCCAAAACTGAGTGAGTGGCATTGTCAGCACAGGAGTTGCAGTGCCACTCTGGTTTGGCCCCACTGCGCCCCCTTACCTCCCTTGTCATGATGGCTGACAGCAGACAGTGTTCCCTCTGCTCTATCCACAGGATTCACTCAGTGAGAGTCTAGCGAAGGGCTGGGCAAACTATGGGCTGTGGGCCACATACAGCCCATCTGAGCTTTTCATCAGACCCTCCAGCTCAACCAGTGGTCTGCGAGCTCCATTCAGGTGGTTCGTCCAAAGGTCGTGGAACAATGGCGTGCAATGGCGGCTGCTCCCACTCCCAGCCCCGCCCCTTCCCCACACCCTTTTCCCACCACATGAGCCCAGCAGTGCCCTGGCTGGAGCACGGCAGCCGCTCCCCCCTCCCAGCCTCACACCTTCCCCTCTACTCTTCTCCCACTATGTGGGCCCAGTGGTGCCCTGACTGGAGCCGCTCCCGGAGCATTAATGGCCCACCATACAATTTCTATACCCAGATGTGGCCCTCAGACCAAAATGTTTGCCCACCCCTGGTCTCGGGGTAGCTGTGGTGAGCGCCTACATGGGGGAGCCGACTGGGAGAGGAGTGGCAGAGAGCCCTGGGCATATCACATGAAACATTTCTGAAGGCACCCTTGGTGACAAAGCACCTAGGGCTATCTCCAATTGCAATACGTATAACAATATTGAGGACAGTATAAGATGCCTGGATAAAAAGTAATGTCAGACAAAATTATTTTCTACATTGCACACCTTTTTCCTGTTCTAGAGAATAAATATAATGTCCAGGCAAACAAAATGTAGAAATATAATGACTTGCAAAATATTAATTATTTGTCCTTTAGTGATTATTCTGTAGCTTGGATCCCTGTATTATGGAATTAAAGTGATAACAGAAGTTTTCAGATGTGTTTGTATTATCATTTGTAGTAATTTTGGGATCAACTTTCAACAGATTGCACAGGAAGTATATTGTATGTGCACAGTTCTCATCAAATATAAATCTCTGTGCAATGCAGTGTAAAATGTACTCCTTATTATGAATAGGTCATTGGTTCTATTGTTCTTGGTGATGTGTACATGGGGGACAATTACTATGATACCAGAAAGATTAATCTGCAGAAATCAATTAGCTCTTACAAGTAAAAGGAAAACAATCATTTTGTACATTACTCACTTATTATATTAACATTAAATACTCAAATACAACAAAAATGATCTATGTTCTCACCAAAGAGTCCAGTCATGGCCACAGCATGGTTGGACATTTCCCAGGTAGAATCCCAGAGACTGAGTGACTTCTACGAGGTTGGTGAAGTCTAGACTAATGCTGTTGAAAAGCACGGAGGTCATGATGATCTCATCGATAGCCCATACATCTTCTCCCTGAGAAGAATGATATGGTTGCCACCATCTGAACTGAATACCAAATTGTCTTGCATCTTCTGGTAGCTCCACAGAAATTATTCTGAAAAACAAACCCAAGTTCTTATTCAAACTGTCATTTATGCATCATTCTGTGGAAATCCAAAATGGTTCATTTTTATTTTAAAGTGTATACAGAATCTAAAGAATCTAAAGATTATGGGCTAAATTCAGCCTAAGGTCTACACTGGTTTATACTGGTGTAGATACGGCAGGCGGAGAGGGACTCAAAGGCATAAAAAGTCAGGGGTGTGGAGTTGGAAAAACAGCCATAACATCTACTCTGCCTTGAGCCTGCAGGAGACTCACACATCTCTAACACTGGATGCAGCAGATGCAGAAAAGGAGACCAAAGGTTCCATTGATTCAGCACATCCCCACAGTAGCTTCTGCTATGCTGCTACTAAGGTGCCCCAGGCAGATTTTAAAGTTTCCCTGACATGTGAGAAACCAGAAGGCAGGGCAAGTGAATGCAACAGCTTTTCTTTTCCTAGAACTGAAATTTGAGCTACAACACAATAGCCCATATTGGCACAGGAAGGAGTAAAATACATCTCCCACCATCAGCTTCAATGTCTCAAACCCTATGTATTTAATTTGATCTGATAAGACATGTGGTTTGTGTGCTCTACTCTGTAGTTAGGAATACTTTTAATTTCAGATTTATTTTCATTGCCATATACAGGGAAGTTGTGCATTCACCTAGAAGAACGAACCCTCGCAAGTTCTCAGTTCGAGGACCAATCAAGATTAATCTTGTCAAGCAGAGAGATTATGTGTAGTCTTGTGTGGCATTCACATTTCTTTTATTGCTGTGTAGAAATTTTATCATAGGTCAATCCCATGAGCTTATGATGGTGTGCAAGGTCACTTGATTTGTTATGGCAGCTATGACAACAAACCTGTACTTGACAAACTGTGAAGAAAATTAAGAATAATATCTAATTTCCAAGAGCAATTATCGTATACAGCAGCATGGAGCATACATTAATTGCCACGGCAATGACACCTTCTTGAAAGTTCCATAAATCACTAGTACCATGCTGCCCAAATACTACACACAAGGTGAGATGTGAAACAGAATGGCAAAACAGACATTTGTCTCCATCAGTGTACAATTAATTGCTGGCAAAATTGCTGGCAAAGGGGCTTTCAGTAAATGTATATTGAGGCTCATGGATTTTTTTTTCTTTTTTAAAGAGGAAATTTAAATACAACAACAAGCCAGATAAAGTGGAAACATCATTTTATACTCTTACCACTAATTTTTTTTCCAGATTTTATGATTATTCAAGGTGTTTGGTGTAATTTTTTGTTCCCTGTGATGTGTGAAATTGTCTTGTACCTTTAGTTATTTTTGCACAAAACAACACAGTTAAAACCACTTGCTAAATTGCCTTTGTGAAATGTAATTTATGCATTAAAACTGCTGTGCAGTTTCACATTTATTTTAAAGAAATAACATGTTAACTGATTAGCAGGAAAAATCAAATTGTGTGACTAAACAAGTGACTTTGGGAAGCAATGGGAAATAAATGCATACCACAAAGACTCAGGATAAACGTTTGCAAGAAAAGTTTTGTTGAGGTTTTAGGCTCATGGGATGGCACAATTTGTGAAATACGTACCATGAAAAAATAGCTGAGCTATAAACATTGATGGATATTTAAATAAGACAGCAACATCAACTGGGTTGCTATTACATCAACAGTGATGTTGCACGATCTGCTCAAAGACTGATTAAACAGATTCTGCACGTGTTCTTTTATGATGTGACATAGGAGAATGAAACAGTCTTCTCAGGCTTTATGAGCACCAGTGGAACCAAGCCACAGCTACTACTTATTTTAATCGTGTTCGTGAAAACTGCATTCCTTCTCTGAAAGGACATCTTTGCTAAGGGATCTGTGTAGTGGATTTAAGAACTTAGCCACTTCATAGCTCTTGAATATGCAGGGGGAATGACATCTCTCTGTGTGGCCTCTTTGCTAGGACTTTCTCTAACTCCTTTCAACAGAACCATGTTGGTTCTACCCCTTCAATGGCTGAAATGGGCATCCTATTCCAAACCCGTTTTCTGTTTGTAACTTTCTAAATAAGGGTGGAGAGGCACTAAAGGGATCCTAGTAAACAAGTGATTAGCTTCAGCTCACTTTCTTCTCCTTGGTTTCAAACCAAAGATACATTTTGAGAAAGTTTACTAAAAATCTATTCAATCATTTTGAAGTTAGGGGTGCAAAAAATGTATTTTCTACTTTAAAAACAATGTTCAACCTAAACAATTATCTTCATTTTTCAGATGAGGAAATGGAGGCACAAGGAGATTAAGTGACTTGCCCAAGGTCACACAGGAAGTCTGTGGCACGAATAAGACCCAGGTCTCCCACCTCCCGTGAACATTAACCACAAAACCAACCTTTTCCCCACCAAAGAAATCCTTGATAACAAGGAGCATAAAACCTACAACCTTTGGTGTAGATTGTCCAAGGCACAGATGGTCGTTAAGTGCTGAACTTTCACTGAAATCCAAAGGAGTTATTGAGTATGGTGCTTTGTTTCTCATGAGCCAATAAAATGCAATAAGCTGAAGAGAGATGGCACTGGTGGGCCATTAAAGAACACTCTGCTCAGCACACAACATGAAGCACTGCACAGCTACCTGCATGAAGTAGGACCTTCTGAGAACCCTGGACACATTTCTGTTTTAATGGCTGACTTTGATGCCTTCTATTTAATTCTTTTTGCATCTCTTAAACCCACATAAGTAGCTGCTATTCCTAGAGGGCTGTAGCAGTAATTTAAAATCCTAAAAGTAGTCACTACACTCATCACTAATATAGTGATGATAATGGAAAAATTAACTAATTACTTGTCTGTTAAAATAAACTACTCACCCCCATGGCAGGGGGCAAACAGAATATTGAAAGGGTGGTATGAATTACACTATGTAGTGCATATGTTAATATACAGACCCTAAGTGTATTTACAGTTACAACAGCTACAACAGACTTTGAATTGCAAGAGATAGATAAAAAAGGAGGGGGATTCTTGCTGATACTTTTCCACCACAGAGAAGAAAAGTGTTCTTAGTACCATTACCAAATACCATTACGTTTTTTTAAAACCAACTGAGAGACCTTTGCTCTCATATCATTCTTTCAAGCTATTCACATACCTAATTTTGAAAAGCCACCACTGTTCTGCTTAGAAGAAAAATGTTGCTGTCAAATGGCAGTAGATTAATGCACTTTTCAGCAGAACATTAAATATATAATTTTTTCATATGACTGAAGATTAATTAAATTTCTGGATATAGCTTGACTGCCAAACTTTACAGCATCTGTGTTACAAAAAAGGTTGATGTTTTTAGACAACTTAACATACAAAAGTGAAGCTTTCTTCATGTTCTTAATCGTAATCATTGCCGCATTACCTTCAGGTTTGCATTTTTTCCATCTTCCCATAACCTAGTAAACAGATCCCATGGGAAAACCTTTATAACCTGCAAATTTTGATCATATACTGGATATATGTTGAGCTTAGTCTTACTGCCACCAGAACAATGGAAACTAAACTGCTTATAAAGATGCTCAAAAAGAAAAAAGGTCTACAGCACTAGTGTAAATTACTACATTTGTATATGAAACTTTATTAAAATCAATTACTGGAAGGTGCAATTTGCTTTTTATTGTAAAAAAATTAATATCACTGTATAAAACCTTTAAGAAATATAAATCCTACAGTTGTAATTTTGGATCTAAAAATTTGGAAACAGCACCATATAAAATATATATGTGATCATAATAAAGGAAACGAATGAAAATTTTGAAGGAGGATTATTAATATTAAAGTTTATACAATCACTATCTAGGAAATATTTAAAACTTCAGAAATTAAAGACTACACAAAAGAGATCCAATCAAAGATGGTCATTGCCCTCATTTTATGGTATATGATTTATTACTCCCAATAAATATTCTTAATGTTATAGAACAGTTTCCATTGTAATGTTCTTAATAATCTTTTCTATTGTCTGGGTACTACATTTGTGAGAAGAGGTAATCAAATCTTTCCTTGACATAGGTTCATTGTGTTTGATAAATGTACATTTTAATTACAATTTAACAATAGACAGCAACTAAGGAAAAACATAGAGATATCTAAGAATCCAATGTAGCAATTTTTATTTAGTGCTTAGTTATGATGCAGGGTGGAAAGGCACACAAGTTCCTGATTCTGCAAAGCACTCAGGCACGTGCTTAACTAAGTTCAGTGAGGCTTCTCATGAGCTTAATGTTAAGCATGTGCTTAAGAGCTTTCCTGAACTGCAGTCAAACATGAATTGTCAGTCAGTGGCAGCATGGGTCTACAATAAACTGGGCTGGAAAAGAAGAAGTGGTTTTCTGTTTGAAAGGCCCAAGATTTGTAGGATTTCCCTGAAGATCATGAGACATCCTCATGGTTAGACCATATCCTCGCCTCCTTCTTGGGCCCACAAACTCCTAGCCCAGACCGATGATGAGGTAGGATGTCTATGGCTTTAACACTGTGCATATTTTATCTTAACTTTTCCCTTCCCATGATTGTTTCCATGGGAGGGGATAGGGCTGGTTCAAGCAAATCCGATGTCTTCTTTGAGGCCATTATTCCCCTTCTCCTTCAATCTACTGCAAGATCTTAGATTCACCATGACACTTTCTTCCCTTTCTTCACAACTGCTCCATTTTGGTCTGCCATTTAAACTGGAGGGTTGTTCTCAAATATCTATTTTTTATATGAACGGGAAAAACAGGAATGTATTCAGAATTGGCGCATATGTTTGTGGAGGGAGATGAAGGCTCTTTTTCTTAGCCAATGCTAGAATAAAAAGGGGGCATCCTGATTCATCCTGGGGTTCAAGCTGTCACCACAGACTGCTCAGTTAGCAAAAAGTAACTCACATTTCAAACCATACCTGGACCCCCTGCCAGCACAGTTTGAACTGCTTCAAGAAGGGGATGATATAGAATTCAATATTTTATTGTATTAACAAGAGAAACATAGCTAGTGCTGATTGTATGAAGGAAAAATCACTGATGGTCATCTTTCCTTAGCTCAGCTTTACAATATACTGGAAACAACTTCAGTTCTGTTCGGGATAAGCCATCTTGGGTTAAACTGAAACCTGGTGTAAGCAGATGCAACCGCACTGAAGCCAACTTGCTTACACCAAGGCTGAATTTCCCGGCCAACGTCCAGGACTCAGATCCACAGAGTTCTCAGAATATTCTGATTTTCAGAACACAATAAATTGGTCAGTGTAGCGAGTATAAATTAGCTCCCCTACATATCAGTGCAAATGTGTTTACTCTCTATGCTGCTGCAAATTAATGCATATTAGCTGTCTTTAGATATCACTTTTCATGATCATTATCCACATACCTAGGCTCATGATAGTTGAGATAAGAATAATGTTCCAGTAGTTTCCATGTAATCCCATTGTCGTATGAATAGTGTAGTAAAACTCCTTCTCCTGGCTGATCAGGTGCTTTGCATGTACTCAACACAGACTTGCTTCCCAGGCGCAGAGTGAACTGGAGGAACCTAGACCAGAATTATATAGATATTGGTTGGGTATCACTTATACAGCATTTTTTCCTAATCACATTTTCTGATATTAAAAATCTAGACTAATTTTGATAAACACCAGTTATGAGTTGTTTGTAGCTGAAATGGCTTTTACAACCAAGTAATGGAATGTGGCATATATATTTTTAAAATGCCAATCATTATAGCATTTAATTATTTATTAGGCACTGGAGGGAAGGAGGAGATACTGAATGGATCTAATCAGCTGCCACAAGCTGTCAAATAAATACAACCTTATACATAATTAATTAGCATTTGGCTCTGACACTCGGTTTTGATATTAACATTTCATATTTTCCAGCCTGGCTATGCAATAACTGCCCTCACATCTGTTTAATACTCATGCTATTTACAAAACAGGGGAAATTAAAATACTATTATTTCACACAGCCAAAATTAAAATATGAAACAAAATGTTCTATGATTTTTCTCATACTATTACAAGAGAGGTTAAATGAAACAAAAACTGAATATGAAAGGAGCAGGAAATTCTATTACAAATATAGTCTCTAGATTTGTTTATATCACATTACCATTCTTTTTTAATCACCTGGACTGTGAGCTGTCAAGAAAAGAAGTGATCAGTTGACGTCTTCCATCCTTGTTGAAAACCAAGGCTTTGCCACTTGCTAGGACTCCACAGCCAAAGCTGATTTCAGCACCACGGATAGAGTAAAAATTGTGATAGGATGAGAGCCTGGAGCTGGCAAAGCTTTCTGAAATAAACATGGGGAAGGTCTGGGAGGCCATTTCACATGCTGGTCCTGAGTATCCAGGGTCACACCTATAAGAAAAATCAATTAAAAATATAATTAATCCCAAATAAATGTTATAAACCCTTTTCTCCCCTGTGGAAGATCAAGATACAGTTTTGCAACCAAACATAACACCTGTAAACTTTTAAAACCTTAAAAATAAAGCCCATTGGCTCTCTCAAACAAACTGAGAGACTCTTCAAAGTAAGTCATACTGTGTGCAAAATATTCTTATGGGTGATGTATTTGATTTGGTTACCATTTACCCTTTGGATTAAAAAAGCTTGATATTCATCTAAATAGAAGTCAATATCTACATATTGTAAAATAAAAATATAGAGATAGTCTACTTCTTTTTTTGTGGTACTAAGATTCCATTGCCACTGCCACGTCAAATCATTAGTTTTCCACTATCTACCTGTAACAGATCAAATCTGATTACAACTAATAACACACAATACAACGGAACCCAGAAAATATTTTGAACAACATTTTCAAAAGTGGCTAATGATTTTGAGTGCTTTGAGTTTTAGCAAGAGACATCTTGAAGGATTGTGACTTTCAAAAAGCACTGCCCCTTTTTAAATCAGGTCATTTTTGGTCTTAATATAGAAATTCTAGTCTGTTCATAAGTGACACACTTTAATGGAAAATGGCAAAGTCACAATTTACCAGTAAAAAGAAGATATACATGATGCATCATTGTAATTTGTAGCATGTAATACATGACTTTTCAAAATGAACAGGTGGTCCAAATCTCTCCAGATTTAATATACAAGAAAATTATTAGATAAAGTTATTTAGAAATTTAATATTACACTTATACTCTATTAATAGTTTGATGCATTTCAGATGCTACATTAACTGATTTTACATTTAGCCTTTTTAGAATTACAAGGGTTGAAATGAAAATAATTTCAATTTTCAGATTACAAAGTGGATTGCATGACCACAAGTGAACATATCAACTCCTATATTATTATAGCCCTTACTTGCAGCCATTTCTAGTACATTGTCCTCTCCCGGAGCAGAATCTGAGGCAAGATGGACCAATATAAACTGCAGAGAAAAGAAATTGATTACAACAAAGACTATATTATGTGACAAAGAAAGATAACCAACACATTGTTGAGCGTATGGGTCTGATCTTGCAAACAGATATTAGTATTTATCTGTAGTACCATTGATGGGAATGGGACTACTTGCAGGAGTAAAGATGCACTCTGTTGTACCTCTCTGAAAAGAGGTCTGGAGAGCTAAATGATCTTGTATTGAATCTTTAAAAATTTTCTCTCTCTCCATCCTACATTTTTTTAACTGGCAGACTGTGCTGTGAATGTGGGTGATTTGTCAACATATATGAGTCCAATCCTAATAAGTGATGAATGCCTTCAGTTCCACTGACATCTATTCAAGTTTAAAGCACTCAGTGCCCTGGAAGACCAGGCTCTTTGGACCTGATCCAAAGTCCATTGATGCCAAAGGAAAGACTTCAATTGGCTTCAACAGGTTTTGGATTGGATACTTACAGGATAGCTGGCTGATAAACTTGTTTATATGCTACACTGTTTGTGTTTAAAATCCTTTGACAGAACGACATTTACTGCATAACTATTAATTCAGCATATTTTGTTCTAAAAATATAGTTTAATGGATTTATGGTGAAATCCTGACACTACCAAAGTCAATGGAAGTTTTACCATTGACCTTAATAAGGGCAGGACTTCACCCTTAATTATTGTATGTTTTTTTATTCCTGGTCTTACAAAACAGAAAAATGCAGAGATTTAGGGGAACATGATGAAAAGTTGAAAAATGTGCTGAAAACATTGGCATCATCTGCACTCTTTTTTAAATTCCTAGCCCCATAGGCTAAAAGGCAAATATTAAGTAGTATCTTTATACTTAACATGGTCTTGATACTGTAGTCCTTACACAGGCAAAACTCTCAGTGGAAGTCTGGCCTGCATAAGATCTGCACTACTGAGTCCTAGAGATACAAAATATTATTATTATTATTTTATTATATAATTAATAATGTGTTACAGAGAACTGTCCTCATACAAAAAAGAGAGAAAGCCACAGCAATCCTCTGAATTATAGATGGATCATATGTTTAAGAACTATGCGGAAACTTCTAACAGCTATTCTGGCAAAGAAGATCCAGACGGTGCTGGCTCACAATGGCATGCTGCCTCCTGAGCAAAAAGGCTGCACAGTAAATATGAAATAGACAAAAGACCACCTCAGGCTGAACAGGAGGATCACAGAATGTGCAAAAAAAGCATAGCTTGTTTAAAATAAAAATAAAAATGCACTCTTGGGTATTGTGGAGCCCCACAATTTAACCGGAAGTTTCAGACCAAAACATGGATTCATAATATAAGGCAGTTTTATCTACATATCCAGAAAACCAAATTCCTGTGCTCCACAAACATATTTGCACCTTGGTTTGTAGTAGAACTTCTCTTTCTTCTCATGAGCTGTGGCCATCTCAGTATCATCCTTATATATTGTTATCCTTATATATGAGGTATAAATCCAGAGATATACAAATCTTGCATACACACAGCACTTGTTTGTGTTTTAAATATTCCTATCCTGATTGAGCCTGCCTTTCCGTGATTGTAAGATTTATAACCACGTGACTCAGTGCAAGACTTCTATTGTTGTTTTGCTTTTTTCATAACAAATGCACTATTTTTAAAAAAAAAAAGATATATTAATAGGTATTAGAAAATAATTTAGGTAAAAATAAGTCTCTAAAAATGGAAATAGAGAAATGTATTATCACAGAAGATACTTCTCCCTTATATAAATTGGACACAGTGCAAAAGTTCTCATCTGAGTGCTGGTGACATTAAGGTCTTTATTAAGGTCTTCTGTGTCTAATATATCCCAGGTGTTGCAGTCGTTACTTTGGGAAGTATAGTATGCATCCTTAATAGCACAATGTAGTACCTGCTTATGTTAATTGGATCTAAGACATCAGAGAAAATGTTCTATTAGCTCCTCATGAATATTCTACTTTTGGAAAGCTTTCAATTAAAAAAAAAATCTATATTTTGTCCACTGTAACTCAATACATCATTTTATCTTCTGATTCCACCGGCCTTTCAGATTACATAATTCCCCTCTAGCTTCATAAAAGACTGGTGACCAAATGTACAGAAGAAGGATATTTAACAAATCCCAGTCTTATGATATTGGGAAATATGTTTCTACTGGGAACCGTGTATGGAAATTGTACCCAAATGGTACATGATGATGACAGGTATGAATACTAACTATTATCAATCGCCCACATATTTCCAAGGATTGGTCCTGTTTGTCTCCATCGAATCCTGGTGTTTCTGGTTAATGCTGCACTTGACAGGGGAATAGTTATTCGGCTCCACCTGAAATACATTTCGCACATAAATTTCCACATTTTAAAATGTTTTTAATATTTGTATACATTGCTGACACATTTATTTTACATTGAAGAATTTTAATTCATATCTATATGCACCTAAATTCTGCTCTCACAAGTTAATGCAATTACTACAGATTTTTACATGATGTAAATGAAAGATTCATAGATTCCAAGGCCAGAAGAGACTATTGTGATCATCTAGTCTGCTCCTGTATAACACAGGTCATAGAACTTCACCAAGATCATTCCTAGAGCAGATCTTTTTAGAAAAACATCTTGATTTAAAAATTGTCAGTGATGGAGAATCCACCATGACCATAGTTAATTGTTCCAATGGTTAATTACTTTCACCATGGACAATTTACATCTTATTTCCAGTCTGAGTTTCTCTAGTTTCAACTTTCAGCGATTGGATTGTATTTTACCTGTCTCAGCTAGATTGAAGAGACAATTATTAAATATTTGTTCCTCAAGAAAAAATATCTTTAATCTGGGCCTGGTCACACGGGAAGGCTGTGGTAGAATAGGGAACTGAACCTGGGTCTTCCGAGTCTCAGGCTAGTGCCCAATCACCTCCACACCCACAGCTATCCAAAGGAGAATTTGGCCTATGGGATTTTAGTACATTGCAGTACATGTTATTTAAAGTATTTAAATTGCAGTTGTTTCTATTTAAATGGCCAAAGTTAACACTGTCCTTGAACTGCTTGGTATAATGGACTTTTCCCTGACAGCGGACCTCTCCAAAGCTACACACAGAGTTAAGCCTTTGAATCTGGCTGAGCTCCAGTTGGTGTAGGATCTGAAAAGGGGATATAAAGGCTGTTATTTACCACCTTTACAGCCACCCAATCCTAGTTCGGGCAAGCAGGGGATGGCTCTGGCCACCAGTGCAACTTCTACCTGTCTGAGTGGTTGTATGGCCCTCATCCTCATATGTATCTAAGCACCTCATGTCGGCTGTAAGTTATGGTCAATTGTAATGGCTCTCAAGGCACTGCTACACCTCTTGGGGATCGCCGGAGGGTAGCAATACTCCAACTGTGTTCCCTTCCCCTTGTCATACCTGTGACTTGCCCTCTATTCTGAGGGCTGCAAGAGAGGTGAGATACAGGCAGTTATGTCAGCTCTGTGCCATCATGGGATTGCCCTATGCAAGAGGAATCCACAGATGGTCACTTAAGTCCACTCTGCACTTCCAGAGTAACATCAAGCATACTTAATCGGGGATCAGTTCTGGCCCTTTATTCTTCCTCTGTTAGATTAATGCATGATTATCACCATGCACCCATTCAATGGCTATTTTTTCTTGCTGAACATCTATGTGTTGTTCTACACAACAAAGTACTTAAAATCACAATTTTTAGCTAATGAAATCCAGAGATATTCCACTGTATTCCAAATGTTGTAATTCCAGATCAGTAAAGATATGTGATCATATAAAACATGGCCAAGAGTGGGAGAGTCCTTTGTTACTATAATTTAATAGATTAATCAAAACAAAAACTCAAGTAAATATTCCCTCATGTAATTTAATTAATTTATTTATGTATTTTTTGCCTGTAGCATCAGAAAAAGAATATTGTTACACAACAGAAACAATCTGAGATACATAACTTTTTATTTCTGGGCAGTCAGAGAAACCAGCTCCTTTGTTTGCTGTCCCCAGTTAATCAGAAATGAAAGGTTGCATGGGGACAATTTTTTTTGCTGCTTTTAAGTGTCACAAAGGATTTACTTCATTTTGTTGTCTTGAATCTCATCTATTTTTGTACAGAACTCTCTTACCCACTGTAGTTTTCAGAGGCATAGATGGTGCTGTGAGGAAGATGAGACCCAGCACATATCTCAGGCAAGCACTCGGTGTGAAGTAAGGACCAAGAACGGCCATGATTGGTTGAAAACTCCAAGTAGACACTGACAGCGCAAACAAACAAACCAGATGTAATACATCAGCATTCTTAGCACCATCATATAAAAGTTTTAAAACTCATGGGTTGCTAAATAATTGATATCTCTGAGGTTGAAGTATGAAAAGCCTTTGAGGACAAAACACTGAAAATGCAAACATAAAACAAGCTCAATATTTTAAAGACAACAAAATGTAACCCATATAAGAAAACCTTTAACTGCTGTCTTTATTTGGCCAAATACACATGTTTATTTTTATGTTGTATTTAGATGGGATTTAAAGAAAGATACTGGGAGGAAGAGTCTGATTGATTTCACTGCTAATAGATTTTATGAATTATTTTCTTGGGGGAGTCACTAGATTGAGAAGGCAAATGAGTTACATTATTTATATTACCTTCACGCAGAGCCATCTGGAATAAAAGGCCAAGTGATTGACTGCCCAAGCATGTAGCACAGCACAGAACTACTGAAATATTTTTGGCATACAATAGCTACTATGATTAGAAAACTATATAAAACCCTATCTAGCTCAAAATATCCAGGACTCTCCAATTCGGGCATACTGCATAAGGATGTGGATACTAGCTCTATAGCAGGATAACCTGTCGGGGGAAAGAATGTCTTCATATGCCTTTGGAAGACCCTTCCTCCCTATGTATGGGATATTTCAGTTGTGCTTCTGTTGAGGAAACTCCTTGTCTTTGGTTTGTCCATCCATCCCCACTTGAGGCTACACTGCTCATGGGAGTAGCACACTGGCAGTAGCCTTAAGGTTGGAGTAACTCCAATGGGTTGTTTCACTGTTGGAGAGACTGACTGTTTTTCCTTCTTTCTATTTTTTTTTAAATATCAAGTGTGGGTAATGCCTCTGCTACTGTCCTTTGCCAGATAAATATTTAGAAGACGAGAGAGACAATATTAGTCATCCAGCTCATGCTCCCTTTTTCTTCAGATCCAGTTGTCTTTCCCCAATGACTGAATGCCAGTCAGAATGGAATAACCAATACCTTGCATTAGGGAATGGGGGGACTTCTCAGTGCATCTACCCAGGAGGGCATCTGTCTATCTACATAGCAGATGGATGGAGAGGCAACACGACATCCATCCCTGGGAACAGCATTATCCTATTGGTTTCACATGACTGTGACAGAGCAGGTAATGCTCACCTGGAATCAGCACTAGATGTTTTATGTTGCTCTAATGACACAATAGACGTAGAGTCATAAATTGTGTATCTCTAAAGCCACACATAGCAGCCAAAATGTACCAGTGAATATAGACAAGAAGACCTGTTAGATCAGTGATACTCAGACCTCATAAGAACATAAGAATGACCACAGTGCATCAGACCAATGGTCCATCTAGTCCAGTATCCTGTCTTATGACAGTGGCCAATGGCAGGTGCTTCAGAGGGAACGAACATAACAGTAATCATCAAGTGATGCATCCTGTCTCCCATTCCCAGTTTCTGGCAAACGGAGGCTAAGACACTTCAGAGCATGGTTTTAAATCCCTGGCAATCCTCGCTAATAGTCTTTAATGAACCTATCCTCCATGAACTTATCTAGTTCTTTTTTGAACCCTGATGTGGTCTTGGCCTTCACAACATCATCTGGCAAAGAGTTCCAGAGGTTGACTGAGCGCTGTGTGAATACTTCCTTTTGTTTGTTTTAAACCTGCTGCCTATTAATTTTAATTGATGACCCCTAGTTCTTGTGTTATGAGAAGGTGTAAATAACACTTCCTTATTTACTTTCTCCACAACAGTCATGATTGTATTGACCTCTATCATATCCCCTCTTAGTTGTCTCTTTTCCAAGCTGAAAAGTCCCAGTCTTATTAATCTCTCCTCATACAGAAACTCTTATATACCCCATATCATCTAAATTGCTCTTTTCTGTACCTTATTTCAATTCCAATATATCTTTTTTGAGATGGGGCAACCAGATCTGCATACAGTATTCAAGATGTGAACCTACCAGGGATTTATAAAGAGGCAATATGATATTTTCTGTCTTATTATCTATTCCTTTCCTAATGAGTCCCAACAATCTGTTAGCTTTTTTGACTGTTGCTGAACATTAAGTGGATATTTTCAGAGAACTATCCACAATGACTCCAAGATCTCTTTCTTGAATGGTAACAGCTAATTTAGACTCCATCTTTTTATATGTATAGTTGGGATTACGTTTTCCAATGTGCATTACTTTGCATTTACCAATTTTGAATTTCATCTGCCATTTTGTTGCCCAGTCACCCGGTTTTGGGAGCTCTCTTTGTAACTTTTTGCAGTCTGCTTTGGACTTAACTACCTTGAGTAGTTTTGTATCATCTTCAAATTTTGTCACCACACTGTTTACCCCTTTTTCCTGATCATTTATGAATATGTTGAACAGTCCTGGTCCCAGTAGAGATCTCTGTGGGACACCACTATTTACCTCTCTCCATTCTGAGAACTGAGCATTTACTCCTACCCTTTGTTTCCTATCTTTTAACCAGTTACTGATCCAGGAAGGGATCTTCCTTATTATTCCATGACTCCTTAGTTTGCTGAATAGTATTTGGTGAGAGATCTTGTCAAAGGCTTTCTGAAAATCTAAGTATCCACTGGGTCACCCTGGTCTACATGCTTGTTGACCCCCCTCAAATAATTCTAATAGATTGGTGAGACATGATTTCCCTTTACAAATCCATGTTGACTCTTCTCAAACAAATTGTGTACAACTATGTATCTGATAATTCTGTTCTTTACTATAGTTTCAATCAATTTGCTTGTTACTGAAGTTAGGTTTACCAGCATATAATTGCCGGGATTGCCTCTGGAGCCTTTTAAAAAATTGGTGTCACATTAGCTATCCTCCAGTCATCTGGTACAGAAGCTGATTTAAATGAGAGATTACATTCCATTGTAGTTCTTCAATTTCACATTTGAGTTCCTTCAGAACTCTTGGGTGAATACCATCTGGTTCTTGTGACTTATTACTGTTTAATTTATCAATTTGTTCCAAAACCTCCTCTAAGGACACCTCAATCTGGGACAGTTCCACAGATTTGTCACCTAAAAAGAATGGTTCAAGTTTGGGAATCTCCCTCTGATCCTCAGTCATGAAAACCAATGCAAATAATTCATTTAGTTTCTCCACAAATAGCCTTATCTTCCTTGAGTGCTCCTTTAGCATCTTGATTATTCATTGGGCCCACTGCTTGTTTAGAAGGCTTTCTGCTTCTGATGTAGGTAAAAAAAATGTTGCTGTTACTTTCTGAGTCTTTGGCTAGTTGTTCTTCAAATTCTTTTTGGCCTTTCTAATTAGTGGTTCAGGAGCCCAATTAGAGATCACCATTAACCAGAAGAGCCACAGTAGTGTGAATTCAGTGTTTCATTTACTATTTTTATGCATAGTATAAAATAATATAAATATTTTTCTCATAGCAAAATGTCTGACCAAGTATTCTACAATTGGTTAATAACATAATAAAAGCATCCTGATTGGTTAATAACTTAGATGGTTAATAATTAAATCACACCATGTTTTAATATCATGTGCTGCAAAGAGCCGCAGGAGAGCTACAAAGATACATCTTCTTGTCAATCCCCTGGCAATGCAGTGTCATTCCCTGTGGTATATCCACAAGCGTTCATTGAGGACTTCAGCTCCCATGAAGCTCCTGACAGAATGCATTTTACTGCAGCTTATTTTTAAAATAAAGTGTTTGTAATGTATGACTCCGAGAATAGCCTTAGATTACTAACATTCTGCGAACCTTCAACAAGTAATGTAGAAAGCATTTAATTTATTAAAGATTTGCTGTTTTATTGAAATATTCATGTAGAGTAATTTAAATATAATTTGCTTCCAACACTTTATTTTCAATAACGCAAATGAAGCATTAAAAAAGTCACAGTTCATCATCCTGACACCACATTATTGTGCTATGACTTTTCTATTTCAGTATAATTTACTGAGAAAATGACTTTATTTAAAGTGTGTGTTACTATACAACTATTGCCATGATATTATAAACGTATATTAAAATAATTTCAGATTTATCCATACTGATATTTTGGAAGGTTGTATTCATTGAATATATTTTCTTGCAGTCCCGGTAATGAAATCATTATGAATAATATTGTAGGCCAGGAGATCTGCACTTCCACATTATTAGTGAAATGCAAATCAAGCTTATGGGGACCTAGTGTTTCTTTTGTTATGAAGGAGTTCACTCCTGTCTTAGAAATGCTATGTGAGTGGGAAGAAAATTAATCTGAAACTATATCTAAAACACTACAAAAAACTCCTCTAGAAAATTTGTGATACAGATGATATGATAAATATGTTTTTAAAAGAAAACTTTCTTTTAAAGGATTATTTCAAATTTACTCTCAAATTGCTTGGTACATATGGCTAAAACACT
Source organism: Emydura macquarii macquarii (assembly GCF_026122565.2). NCBI lineage: Eukaryota > Metazoa > Chordata > Testudines > Chelidae > Emydura > Emydura macquarii. Next base: position 38,921,890 of record NW_027132773.1, on the reverse strand, counting down.
TACAGTTGCTAATATACCCCATTAAATATGATAGGACAAATTCTAGCAGTCATTGCATGTAGATGACCACCACCAGAAAATCCACCCAAAGCAGTGGAAACTTAGAGCAGCTGTTGGCCTCCTTCCTCTATCTAAGTTCCTCCCCTGATTCCATGAGAAACCTCATTCTGCATCCCTAGAAAAGCCACGGAGGATGCTCTAGAGTTGGGCTTAGATGTGAGGGCCTCATGTTTATAACCACACGGCCCTGACCTAACAATGGATACTTTGCACTATACCTATGTGGATTATTCATGCTATTGGCAGCAATAATCTATGGAAGGTCAGTAAGTGGGGCTGCCACTAGCGCACTCATAGGCATACATTATTGCTCCTTCTTCAGCATGCACTGAGTGCAAGCCTATTTCGGAAACTATTCTCTTCCACACCTTGATGTCTTGAGAAATCCATGATGTATTGGCATTTCTTGTTATAAGATATAAGAAGGTTCTTGCCTGTACCAAATACCTTCACCCAACAAAGCATGAAGAGCCAAATCCTGTAGTCCTCAATGCTTTGTTCAGCAAATGTCCCTTTAATTTCACTCTGGGAGTTGTGTCAGACTATGGCCTGAGTAAGAACTGCATGATCTGACCAGTGAGGTAGGGAGATGTTAATATCTCCATTGTACAGAGTAGAAACTGAGTCCTGACCCTGTGACTCATGAAATCAATAAGCATTTGCCATTGACTTTCAACTGGTACAGGATCAGGCCATAAGCGGTTTGCCCCAAGTTACACAAGGCATCTACTGCAGAGCCAAGATTTGACCACACATCTCCTGAGAACCAATCTAGTGCTTTAACCATATGGTTGTCCTTCCTCCTCATGTCAATAGCCACCCTTCCACTGGCTTCAGTGAGAACATGACTGAATTGGGGGGTAGGTAAGATGCTGCATGCAAGCCTCAAACCAGTTTACATTTGTTGTTTTTAACTGTTTTCTTTCTTTCTGTGAAAAATATCCAAATAATTGTATAGATGCTATAATATAAAAAGTGTAAGAAACCAGATTAATCACAAGATAAATCTATCCCATTGTACCTGTTACCAGGTTGATGAGTTCCACAACCCAGATTAATGGAAAACTGGATCATGTGAGTTATGGTGGATGGGAGTACAGGCAGGACATGGAAATAATCAACAGCCCAGACATTCCTGTTATGCCCTTGATGATTCTTTTGCTTGAGACAGAATTTGGTTGTAGGAGTCTGCAGCTCCGGACTAATGACAACAGACACCAAAGATGGAACCTTCAACAGAAATTAAACTAATTAGGTTTATATAAAAAATTACATTGAAAAGTACTGGTTAACAAATAACAGCAATAATTTCAAAGGGGCTGAACAATACTAACCCATTATCCACCTTGCTTCTTTCATGTTGACTATTAAATTAACCATCTCCCCACAAAAGAACCCAGACAAAAACTCATTTAACTCACTGCATGGCCATCACTACATTGGGAATCAGGGGTGCTCAGCACCTATCATGATCAGGCTATTTGTCTGTAAACATCTTGAAGGGACCATGTCTTCTGTGTTTTGAAAAATACTAATTAAGCTGTCGATGCTTAACAGTGATGGTGCCTTAGAAAAGGGTATTGCCTTTCAACTCTTCCAGTTAACATTAGCAAATGCAATGGACGTGCATCTCTGGTTTAAATAGAATGGAATAACAGTATGAGTATATTGGCAAATTTGGAGAGGTGATCATGTTTGAAATACAAGGAAATGTTTTTTTGATGAAATTTAGGTCTTGTGTCTGGAGCTATATGACTAGTTTTTTAATATATTAAAAGTATACTATCAGCTTTAAATGTAGTCAATTTGGAAAAAAAATGTCGAATGTAGTGTAGCTATTACCCCTGCCTCTGTTTCCCACTGTTAATTTCTACTCTTTTACACTATTAATTTCTACTCTTCTTGTTTGTTTTTTTTAAAAGTTGTGCTTTCCTGTTACCATGCAAAAAACAGGAGAAATTTGACTGCAGAGAAACAACAAAACTGACTCAGCACAAAGTGCTGTCAAATACATAAAACAAACTGAAAAAACAGAAATATTTTTTCTCTAAATTTTACAGTTATAGTAATCTTAAGTGTTAACAAAAGAAAGCGAAAAAAGTTTAGAAGTAGTTTTTAAGTAGACTGTACCTTTAATACAATATTCTCTATGTACCGGAAGGTATAAACATGTTATAGTTTGGGCTGTAACAATGTTGTGTGCATATATATATATATGTAACTCCATCTTGCTGTCTTTTCTTCCTCCTTTTAGACAGCACAATAAAAATATTGTACCAGTTACTATGCTGGCTGGGGCTCAATAGCACATCCACAGACACCCCCTAAAGGATATGGCTCTTCATAGCAGGAAGGACAGCTAATTCAGGAAGCAACACTGAGAAGAAATTGAGGGGTGAATTTGCCTCTCCCAGGCAGCAAGCATAAGTGTCTTCCAGCAACATGAATGGAGCTGTCTCTGTATCCTTTTCTAGTAATAAATACATTGTCTGTTGTTTACTGAGCTCATGTCTGTGTCATCATTTCAGGGAATCTGTCTGTTTGTGCTAAGCCACCAAAAAGAAGACTGCAAGGTCACACAATTGCCAGCGACCCAAAAAATCCATTATTCGCTCAGCTCTAATTTTAACTTTCATCTAGACTTCTCGTATTTTGATTGGTGTTTTATAAGCTTGACAAAACCCAGTGTGAACTTTGCTCTGGTGTTCCTTTCACAATCTCTGGGAATAGAGAACTCTTTGGAAATTGCATATGAAAGCCCCATATTTTCTGCAACAAATACAGCACACTCTTTTTAAACGATACATCTGCTATCACAGTAGGACTGCAAAATTATTCCCAAGTGCTAGCTTCACAAACCTACCATGACTACTGCTTACCTGACCACATGGGCAGCACAAATAGCTACTCTCCTTTATTGACATCCTGCTCCCCCAGTCTAGCTCCTGCATGCTCTCATGCTCAAAAATAGCTATAATAATTATAAGTTTTCAACCTCCTCATCTGCTAGGTTCTTTTTAGTCTATTTTCCTGACACTAAATGAGCTCTCACTACGGCTCACGTGGCTAAGTAAGCAGTAGGCATTGCAGAATTTTGATGCTCAGATGCTTTCTAATCGCATGTTCTGTATATATTAGTTGCTTGAAAAGTTCTTGTTGGACTACCCCAGTGGAATTCCACACTCACCATGGTCAAATTAGCTTTAAAATATAGTTGTCTGCTATCTTTGTCTACAACACCTACCTTATAAGAAGCATAGGTCAGTGTATCAAGAGCTATGTGCTCTTTCCTTCCTTCTATCTTTGCATAGAGTAGGACATCATTTTCATGGGCTTCTCCAGAATCACAAGTTCCCCCTTTACAATACACATTTGAGAAACAAAATAATTCAAGCACAAGTTATTTAAAAATACATCACATTTAATTCTCATAATTATGAAAATAAGTACACCCAGAGGTTATTAAACTAAGATATAAAAGAAAAGAACACAAGCCCCAATGGAATAATGCATAAGAACCATTTGGCCAGACAGGCCACGCTGGAGATCAAGGTCTTGACAGAAAAGCTGTCAAAAAATAGTTAAGTAACTATTTTTATCAGTTTATTTAAATAAATTTTACAACATTATGCTACAAGCGGTGTTTATATCTGTGCATCTTACATCCTGTTTACATGGAAGTATTCTGCTTTTTTCAGTGTTTGATTTCTCATGTTCAGGGCTCCATCATGTTTGGTGTTGTGCAAACACAGAGGCCATATAGCAAGACTGTACTTGGCCCTGGGCACAACAGTAATCCTTGCAATCAGGCAGTGGAAGGACTGTTCAGGGCTAGCCTCTTCAAAAGATACAGGGAGTTCAGGGAGCTAGTGGGACCATAGATTCTACCTCTTCTCCCCTCGCCCTACTAGCCAATAAGGCTAACTAGGTACATGCCAGTCTTTATGGGCGTGGTTGCGGCCATATTTTCTTGGCCTCTGAGCTTTGACTGGGGTGGTGCTACATTGTTCTGGATTCATGTTGGCACAATAGAGCCATTAGTGCATATTGTGGAGAAAAAAATGCCATTTGTAAGTGTGATTTACAGTACTTTCCATAGGGAACAAGAGAGATAATGGGCCCAGTCTTCACTTAGCCAAACTCCTATTGCTCAATGGAAGGGAGCATGGTTTAGTGGTTAAAGAATGGAACTAGGAGTCAGGAGGATTTCTGGGTTATTTTCCTGACTCTTTCACAGACTTGGTGTACGACATTGGCCAAGTTCAGCAAGGCTTCCTGTGCCATCTGTATAATGAGAATAACTTTTATATAATCCATAGGGCTATTGGGAAGTTTAGTTAGAATTTGCTAAGTGCTTTGAGATCTCTGAATGAAAGGTGCTATATAAATTCAAAGTACTAATATTAACAAAGCAGCCTTAGTGCTGGCTCTCCTGATATACTTGGGATTCATGGATGTGAAGAAGACATTAGTCTTGTGTCCCAAAGCCTTGTTATAGCTGTGAGGTCCTAAGCAGTTCTGCATCAGGAAGTGCACCCCTTGGTTGGGTTTGGAAAGGTTCCCTCATCCCCTTCTTCCTCTCCTTCCCATTTTATCCATAGTTGTGGAGCTTCCTGGATACTTGGGAAGCCCAGTTAGCCAAGCATGAGTTACTTCAGTCAAACACAAGTTATTGGGCTCAGTATAGGGGAACAGTGAAACTTAATGGCATGGGATACATAGAAAGTCAGATGAGATGATATCTAGCCTTCCACTCCATGAATCTATTTATCTACTTCCTCTCTGGCTAACATTCAGGCAGGCAGGCAAGAACTTGCTTTGAGGAAATGCATTGTGCATCTTGCTCACTGTGCCCCTGTTCCCTAATGTCATTAACAGGGCTCAAAGGGAGTTGGACAGGATGGGGTTTATGACTTGTTTTCACCCCAGCAAAGGGGCAGGGTTTCAGCTGGAGCAGAATCTCCATATCTGTAGAGCCCAAGGAACTTATAAAGCTTTCATGTAGTAACAGCCGTGGAGGCAAATTTGAGCTGGATATATTCTTTAAATTCTGCAATAGAATTAGAATAACTTCAAACAATGTGGACACTAATGGTAGTATATTTTGTTGGCATAGCTCCATTTGGTATCCTGGATAATGAATATTAAAACAAGGTATCTGTAATTGAAAAAGGAACTTGCGTGCTTTCCTGTGTCAGGCTGACATTGCACGTTGGGTTAAAAAACAGGATGAGGAAGCTCTTTTAAATAGTCTGTGAGACAGTAAAGTGTCAGATACGAAACACTTCAATTGCTTTGTCAGGCAAAGATGGTCTATTATAGGGGTGAAGTAAGCAAAGGGTATTCTGAAAAGCCTTATAAGGCTTACATCTTTGATGTGAATTACATTGGACTATGAAAGCTCTACTTGCTTCTTAAAGCATCCCTGAATATTTACGCTATTATGTGCTTAACTACAAACAGGCTCAGCCTTTGTTTTCAATGCAGTCACCCAATTTCTCCACCACTCTTGCTGAGCTGACAGCTTCACCCATAAGTTCAGAAGGTTGACAGAGTTTCTTTCCTGTTTCTCTTGCAGGTGTTGTAATGCCTGGAAGACCTGGAAATAAGGCAACCTCCCTTTCCTGTGCTTTATTGGTAAATCATGGAACACAGGGGAGATGTGTGACAATTCAGAGTAACTTCCAATCTATTAATTAAGGGTTCTTTTTTTCTTGTTGACTCAGAAGGTGGCTTTGGAAGGTCACTTATTCAATCTCTGCTTCCACCTTTATCATCCCATTATTTTCTACACTATTTTTTAAAAACCTAATAAATACTGTGTTGAGAGAATAAATTTCACATAGAATTTCCCGTATTTATACATGTGCAAATTAAATTCCTGGAAAAATACTACAAAATATTGCATGATTTCCCCGCACATGACAAATATTTGTGAGAGTGAATGCCTATTACAGTTGTACTAACAACAGCCTTCTTATTTGGAGAGGAAATTTCTTGCTTTTACTTCATCTTTTATTCTTGCTAGTTTACCACTGCTGCTCAAGAAAACCATTCAGGGTGAAATTCATCCCAGTAGGGAAGGCTTGCACACAATTCTCAGCTCTACTTAAGCATTTAATACAGTATTTCAGTATTGTGGAGTTCTCATGTGGACTTTTTGCACTGGGTTGAATTTCACCCTCAGGAAGACATTACTGTGGTAGCTATTTATGTTTATGATGATGGCATAGTAGCTCCAGAGCAGAAACCATTTTGTGGTGCTCTGTTGTAATAACTGAGGCCTAGAAGGCCTTCCTCAGCTGTGAGCTGAACTGTGGAAAGTGGATGGAAGTTTGTAACATCATTTAGTCATCTGTAATAACAAATGTTTGCAAACTTTGATGTGAAAAAGGTAGCAGAAGTCCATCTCAGACTGTTACATAAGGTTGTTTGTAAAAATTATTAAAAGTGAAAAAGAGAATGATTGAGTTAGTCTAAACAAAAATGGTGTTACCGATATAACTCAAACACTGTGTTGAGACAAGGCAGGTATGGAACCAGATGTCAATGGACTAAATGCGGCATGTCGGAAGTTAGGCATGATTGGAGAACGCTCCCTTTTGGGTTCCTTAAAGAAAGAGACTTGGGTCTTTGTCATCCTGATCCTGTGAAATGTTCCGATGAGACTGAGACAGAGAGAGGGACCCAGATGGTATTGTCACCTCCATCAGCTCTGACTGAAACCCAAATGCCACCTAGGATGTGAGACTGTGTCCTCCCTATTCCGTGTGTCATTTTCCTTCCCCACCTTATTTCTTCTCTTTCTTATCCCTCTTGTTTTGCCTTCTGTCTAATAAGAGTCTGCCACAGCTGGCCAGGATTTTATTTTTTGCAACGCTGCTGTAAAGCCTGTGACCAAAAAGAGGCAGCTTAAAGCAATGCCCTAAACAATCTGATGCATGTTTGCCAGGTCTCAGAGTGGCTGATAAGGCCATGTCTTGGGTCTGTAATTTTCCAGCAGTGAGGTTGCAAGTGAAAGTCAACATAAGAGACAAAAGTTGCATTTTCTATCTTTGCTGTTCTTTCCTTTCCCCTTCATGTGTGTTTGACTTGTTTTGTCCTCTACAAAATGAGATTGGATTTTAATAACAACAGCAACAACAACAGCTTCAGACTATCTCAACTCATTTATTCATTTTTTCCCAAAAGGACAGTTATTATCTTCTAAAAGACTGTCAAACATGGGTTTTTTTCCTTCTAAAGGCTCTTTCCGGGGACAGGAAAAGAGAACAAGGGATGTTGTTAAAATGAAAGCCTTATTTAATACTTTACATTTCAAACAGATTAATTGTTTTTCTTCTTTTCTATATCTTTAATAAAAGGTTAACAGGATTTTTAATGGAGTGTTTGCCATGATACTAAGCAGGCTGAGGTCTCGGTATACCAAACCCTGAGCCTTGTTTAAAACTGTTTAATGTTGGACAGTGATTAGGTTATGTTAACACCTATAAGTCTATGGCCCTCTTCCCCCCCTCTAAATTAGCACAACAGCTCCCACCTCAGTCAAACAAATCAAGCCTGATTCACCACTGTGTTACTCCCTTCTTACACTGGTGCGACTCTATTGAAATACATGACTTCACATTGGTGTAGAGGTGGAGTAACACAACAGTGACTCAAAGCTATTATCTTTAGAAGATATTTAGTGTCTTTTGGTTCCAGGTTGTAGGATTTCCAAATTTATTTAATATGATTTGCGTGTCCCAAATATGTTAAAAGTACATACTCACCCATGCTGAAGTAAAATCTCAGGTTCCCATAACCTGTAGTGTCCATATATGGAGTACATATTTTTCTCTCTCCATCTCTGAGGAATACCATAGATGAACCTGATTCCAATGTTCCACATTCAGTACCAATGACAGCTCCAGATATGTCCCATCTAAAGACATCAACAATGTGCTGAGAGTCAGATGCCTGATAGGGGTAAGTCTGTATGTTTCTAATAGTTTTTTTTATGAAGAAAAACGTCTTCAAATCTCATGTGGTATAATGAAAAGCAGTTTGTTCAAACTGTGTCTGTTAGTCACCACAGAATAACAGTTCCTTAAATTCAGTCAACTTAAATACTACACAATTAATGTATACGTCAGCAAAGTTGTAGATGATGTTATTTTACAAACAGTAATGGGCAGAATTGTACAAAGTTATTTAAGTTGTTAAGGTTATTTATTTTGGCTATTGAATATTATCCTCTCAGTACTTTGGTGCTATATAAATAAATAAAATGTAATATAAATGCAAACTCCATTGTATTTTCATTTTGGTTAATTTAGAAGAAGTTTACACATCACTGAAACCTTAAAAGGAATATTGCCTTGGCCATATCTACTATGCAGTCATTAAATATGTAGGTCATAACTGGGGATGTTCTCAATTTGACTTTTTGAGTAGCATTTGAACATTTTAGAGTAATAGTTTTCATCCAGTGCTTGAATAGAAGAAAAAAAGAGATACTATGTTTCTCAAAAATTATAATTTGATCCATCTTCTTCTCACATTTCATAGAAAACATTTTTTTGTTTCTCTGGCGAGTGACAATGAATATAGTTGGCCCTGAATTTTTGAAGGAAATATTTTATCCTCAGAAAATGGTGATTTGTTGAAACTGAAACTGTTCACAGGCAAGGATTGGTTTCCAAATCTCCTAATTCAAAAACAGGCTAGAAAAGAAAGTTTAGAAATTGTCTAAATGTCGTGTTTTGACATTTTAGAAATGAAAAGTTTTGCTTTTCAGTTTGAAATGACTTTTAATTTCAAAGTTTTAGTTATTTTAGACTAAAAATGTTTTAAACATTACAAATATCAAGATGAAATGGAATGTTTGAAAATGATCAAAATGAAATGTTTGATTGATCCTATCTGAAATGGTCTTTGAATTATAGGTTTGTGAAAATTTTCATTGTGATTTGCGATGGGAAAAAATTCAGAATCTCAAAAACACTCACAGGATAGAAAAACCATTTCCTGTCCAACACTAGCAGTGAGAAGTGAGTGTATAGAATTTAACCTATCTACCTAAGGTCCCCCTTTCTTATTTCTAAATACTGGTTTCGTTCCAGTAGTGAACAATTTTCAGTAGCCACCACCACAATTGTTAAATAGTCTGTGATCTTGTTTATATTTTATACTTTTTGTTTTAACTGCTCAAACTATTTCAGAACATATGGGTGTGATTTTTTTTAATTGCTCAGTGCTGACCTAATTCTTCTACCACTTAAAACAATTGTAGTTCTACCACTTACTTTAATGGCAGCACAGTTAGGCCTATACTGAGTGCATTTGAAAATCCTACTTTATATCTTTTAGTAGATTGCAAAGAAATATTTGAAAATCCACCAAATTCACAGTTACTGAAATGCTTTTATGGTACAAACATAAATGTGTCATCTAAAGAAAAAAGAGTTGTGTAAGAATTTAAGTTGTTTGGCTGAAAAAATATGGTTAGACTACATTTTAATAAATTTAAGCATTCTGCAGCAAAGCATTTTTGTTTGAATGTACATCTAATTCTGATAAAAGAACTTATGTGGTTCAGACATTTTAAAATATAACGTGATATGATGAAAAATACAGCTACTGGTTTTGAAGATGGGTCTTGGGGATCAAGACAATTGCAGAATTAAACAGTTGAGCCTGTTTTGACTTATACAAAGAAATCTCACAATGGTTCATTGATCTTTTATATGCTCCATTTAGCCCAATTAAAACATACTCTTTACTGACCCACAAAACAACTTGGGGTCATGAATGATGCAGATCATGACTGTTTCTAGGGATAACTCCCTTTTCAGGAACATTCAAAATGAAAAATAGAAAGCTCAACAACATAGAATGACACTGGCATTTTTATAAAAATAAATTCAAACTCTCTCTGTAATGATAGATAGAGAAGGAATGGGATAAACAGCATCTATCATCACATTATAAACATGTAAAAATCTTTGTTAAACATAACTTTTGGATGCAATTGTCCCCCAAATCATTCTAGAGTCATTCTTCTTTCACTGATGAATAATAAATAATATGTAAAAGTGGCATGATGGTTTATCAATCTAAATGTTTACATTTTATGTCAGATGGAAACATAAGACCCAATCCTGCAAGTAGATCTGTGTGGAAAATCAACGGGGCTCTGCTATAGTCTGCTCACAGCGATCCAGTTGCAAGACTGAGTCCCTAATCTGTGTAATGAAAACAAAACGGGCTGGCAATCCTTTGTGCATGAGAAGATTCATTCTGCTATAAACATAGGTTATTGTAAATACACTTTGAGAAATTTTCAAAGTATTGAGCATTGGCTTAACTCTACTCCCATTAAAGACAACAGTAAAACTACACCCTGCCTCATTGACTGCACAGCTTGGATGCACAAGGAAGCATAATTAAAGTTTTGCATGAAATCATAAATCTGGCATTTCTCAACTTTTCAGTGCTTGATTTTATAATCTAATGCAATCCTTGGATGTGTAAAGAAGGGAATTTTGAGTAGGAGTAGAGATATTATTTTACTGCTGTATTTGTCAGTTGTGCAACAAGTACTGCAGTTCTGTGTCCAGTTCTGGTGCCCATAATTTGAGAAGGATGTTGATAAACTGGAGAGGGTTCAAAGAAGAGCCATGAGACTGATTAAAAGATAAGAAAACATTCCTTTTAGGGAAAAGTTCCAGAGAGGTAGCTGTGTTAGTCTGTATACAGCAAAAACAATGAAAGTCCTGTAGCACTTTAAAGACTAACAAATTTAATTTCTGCAGGCATAAGCTTTCATGGGCTGTAACCCACTTCGTCAGATGTCAGACCAAGTGGGTTACAGCCCACAAAAGCTTATGCCTGCAGAAATTAAATTTGTTAGTCTTTAAAGTGCTACAGGACTCTTGTTGTTTTTTTTAATTCCTTATAGTGATAGTGTCAAGTCACTCAATCTATTCAGCTTAAAAAAAGAGAGGTCATGGAATGACTTGACCATAGTTTGTAAGTGCCTACATGGGGAACAAATATTTGATAGTGGATTTGTCAGTCTAGCAGGGAAAAGTATAACACAATCCAATGACTGGAAGTTGAAGCTAAACAAATTCTAAATTCTAAAGCTAGAAATAAGGAGTAAATTTTTAACAGTGAGGGTAGTTAACCATTGAAACAATTTACCAAGAGTCCTGGTGTGTTCTCCATCACCAGCAAAAAATATGCTCTAGTAATTCTTTAGGGGAAGTTCTATTGCATGTGTTATACAGAAGGTCAGGCTAGATTATCACAGTTGTCCCTTCAGGGCTTGGAAAATAAGAATCCAAGGGCTTTATACAAGGTGGAGTAAATTTCAACCTATATTTTGTTTTTATTTCTTCTTTTAATATTTGTATGGCAGCTTACTTATTAAAAGGCTGGCGCTTAAAATTATATACAACTTGGTACCCGATTAAACATCCTTAATGCCTTGACACTGCAAAATCCCCATTAAGCAAAATTCTTACTAATACTGTTCCCATTAAACGTCAGTCATTACCATTCATTGTCATTCAAGTTAAATTTGTTTCATGGGAGGCATTGTAATAAAATAGCTATCCTGATTAAATAGACTGTATATAGTATATCTCTAGGACTTTGCATTTGGAAATATGGAAAATTATGCATATATGAGCCCTTTTATTCCACCTTGAATAATTAGTTTTGAACATATTCAGAATGTGTCTGTAAATCAAGGTAATTTGTGGGTAAATTATGCAGTTAATATGTCATCAGTGATATGTATGGCATTTCTTTTCCCAAGGACCTGCAAAATTGATACTTAATACTTTTACTGACTACATAATGAAAGAAGCCTTAAAATCCTGTATATTAAAGATTATGAATCCCTTAATAAAACTTCCTACCAAAATGAACACTTTTCTGAATTTCACTAGAAATAGAAAACTAATAGGAAGTTAATGGGTCATATTCTACCTTGTGTAACTTCAGTGACTTTTGTGGATGAATTTTTAACTAAAGTATTTTTAAGGAATCAGAAGACACAATCTTCCAAAGTAGCAGCACTAAGAAAAATCTTAATATTAAAAAGGGTGCAAAATGCCCAAGTCATTAATAACAGGATTTTATTTTAAACTTATGCAGCTATTTGGAGTTTTTTATAGGAAATTAGATTGTTGAGTTACATATATAGAGACATAAAGGCTTGATTTAGTACCTAATTACAAACAAATATAACTGCAACCACAGAAAAGCAAGATAAGTATAGAAAAATGACCTTTAGCATTGCATATACAATTTTGGGGAGAACATCAGAAGTGAAAATGGAAAGAACAGGAAGTTGAGAAGCACTGTAAGTGGCAGTGACGACAAGATTTCCACCATCCTGTCATCCCAATGTCCCAAGTAGGGGTTGATCTGACAAACTTTTATAACCCTTTTTCCTTACGTTCCCCCACACCCAGCACCATATTGGATTAGGCCTCCGCACTTTGCCCATGATTGTTATTTTGGGGGACAATAATTAGGGGTCAAACAGCTACCGTAAACTACTTGCATCAATACATTTCTCTATAGTTTTGACATGTAAAAGATGGTTACTAACCTTCTGTAACTGTTGTTCTGCGAGATGTATTGCTTATATCCATTCCAAGTAGGTGTATGCATGCTGCATGCACAGTTGCCAGAAGGCTTTTCCTCTAGTGGTATCCGTCAGGTCAGCTTTGGTGCCCCCTGGAGTTGCGTCCTCCTGGCGATGTATATAGGGCCCTGCCAGCCCCCTGCCTCTTCAGTTCCTTCTTGCTGGCTGACTCTGACAGAGGGGTAGGCAGGTGGGTCTTGGAATGGACATGAGCAACATATCTTGAAGAACAACAGTGATGGAAGGTTTTAAGTAACCATCATTCCTTCTTTGAGTGCTTGCTCATGTCCATTCCAAGTAGGTGACTCCTAAGCAGATTCGTAGGAGGAGGGGTTGGAGTTCATTGACTTGTGGATTGCAGCACCGCTCTGCCAAATGCAGCATTGTCCCTGGCCTACTGTGCATAGTGTGCAGCAAAGGTGTGAATAGACGACCATGTTGCAGCTCTACAAATGCTCTGGATTGGGACCTGAGCCATGAAAGCTGCTGACAATGCCTGTGTCCTTGTGGAGTGAGCTTTCAGCGCTGGGGCAGGTATCTTTGCCAAGTCATAATACGCCCGGATACAGGTGATCCATGACAAGATTCTTTGTGATGATATTGGAAGGTCTTTCATCCAGTCTATTATTGCTGTAAAGAGCTGACTTGTTTTCCTAAATGGTTTTGTCCTTTTGATATAAAATAACAAAGCCTGTCTGATGTCCTGAGAAAGGAGCCTATCGTTCTGGGGCAGAATCCCCTGCAAATTTTACAGCAATCCCTCTGATAGGTCTCTTCCAGACACTTCAGGAAGGTTGTATGGGGATCGCTCCTGGGCATATGTTTTGCAGGCCCCTCAAGGTTTAAAGCCAGGGGATTGAGGCATGCCCTAGTCTGGGAAGGGGGACTAGAAAGAGGTGGTGACTTTGATAAGCAGGGTCCTAAATACTCCTACTAATATAAACAACACTAATTTTCTTAACTATTTACAGGTAGCAGTTTGAAAGTCCACTGGGAAAGGGCTTGCTGAAGAAAGAGAAGACCAATGTTCCAGTGACTGTCACAGATGGTAACAAGGAACTGAAGAGGTGGAGGGTCAGCAGGGTCTTATATACGGTGCTATTAGGGCACGATGGATACCATTAGGGGAAAAGCCTTCTGGCGACTGTGCATGTGGCACGCTCACACCTACTTGAAATTGACATGAGCAACCACTTGAAGAAGAAACGTAGTTGCTCCATGGTTACACTGACCAGAAAGCCCCTAAACTAAATCAGCTAATTTAAGCTCAAAACTGTTATTTTACTATTTGTGTTTATTACAAGACAAAAACTGCTAAATCATATATACACAAGCAGCAGGGAACCAATCAGGACCCATACAGTTCAACCAATCAGATCCCAGGACTGGAATCCTTTGTTGGAGTTGAGTTTCTTGTTCTGTACCTGTTGGCAGGTTGGCACTTACAGGTTCCTCTGAGCCCTGTAGATAAGGATTCAAGGCCCATGGTTCCTGGCTCAGAGCAGATTGTGTAGTCACATTCTAGTACGTAGGGAATAGCATTTTATTTCTATATTTTTACTCTCTGCCAAATTTTTTTATTGTAAGTCACTTCTGAATATGTTTGAAAATTAGCCTCTTTTCTTACTTAGGAGGGCATCCATATCAGAACAATTGGCTTCAATGTCCTTATGCTGAAGCTTACACCAGCTAAGGATGTGGCCTAGTACATATCCTATCTACAGAGAAAAACAGATGTGCACTACAAGCCATCATTTTCCTATTCTCTGACAGAAGAAGAAAATAAAGGCCAAAAGGGCATCTGACATATGGCTCACTTAGCAACCTTTCCCACACATATTCAATTTTTGTTGTTGTATAAAATGTTTTCTGAAATGAAAAGATAACAGCAAAGAGCACAATGCAAAACAGATCCAGAGTTAGTTATTTAAACTGGGAATAAGTTTACAAATTTTTTCCCTAAGCTCAAAAGTAAGTTCAAGAATTCACATGACATATTAGCATGTATTTCTTACATAGTGATCTTTATCTCAGACACAGCATAAGCAGCATATGATTCGATAGCTGCTAATGAAATAATGTGTTTTTATAAGTTGAAACCAGTGTTCAGAAAAAAAGACATAAATTATCAGTGTATGTTTTACAACCCCTAGGGCTGCAGTAACTAATGTACTCTTTTTTTTTTTTTAAACAGAAAAAGTCATTTTACAAAACACATCCAGTTTGTTGCTGTTGTTCTGTTCTGTTTTCTTTTGTTTTTTACCCAAAATGTATCTTCTTTGTCCGCTTCATAGCTTCACTCTGAAAAGTGAAATTGGAAATGGCTGCATAGTATCCACTTTTGCAAATGATACAAATGCAGGAAGTGGTGAACACAGGATTTAGCAAGATTACGGAATTATTTGAATTGGTGGAAAAAATGGCCAGATGTTGGGAAACTGATGTTCATTATTAAAAAAATGCATTTGGAGAGGCCCAACAAGAAGGACAAATGCTCAGTAAAAGGATTCAAGTTATAAGAGACACACTGAGGGAGATACAACACAGAGCTGAAGTGAAGAGAGCCACAATGGTCTTGGGAACATTTACTACAGTGGCCAAAGTTACCTCCTTTTCCAAGAATTAGGAAAAACTATGGTAACCAAAGATACCACTTAACTGTTACTGTTTGAAAGATGTTGATTTTTAATATACCCATAGGTTCTGTATAAGGACAGATTACATAAAATGATCTACACACAGACGCACATAATGCTTGCTTATAAAAGATACTAAGATAAAGCTGCTTGGCAAATAATAAAAAAA
The DNA here is from genome assembly GCF_026122565.2 of Emydura macquarii macquarii. Classification (NCBI taxonomy): domain Eukaryota; kingdom Metazoa; phylum Chordata; order Testudines; family Chelidae; genus Emydura; species Emydura macquarii. Next base: position 38,906,382 of record NW_027132773.1, on the reverse strand, counting down.
GGTAGATATATGGGACAGAAAATCATAGCTTCCTATATTTACCAAGGATCAAGAGGGATAAGTTGAGATGAATCTTTTTGGCTTTCTATTTAAACTTCTCTTTTATTTTTTATATTCTGTATAATGTAAAACCATTCTTTCCTCCAGTTAGTTAAAGTAAATTTCACCCAAGCTGGGGCTAAATTATGATGCAGGTTTACTGGGAGTGGTGGGAAGAAGTGATCATGCTAGTTGCTAACATTGGCAACATTGACTTAGGAATGTGCAAGTGTATGCAGACAACTGCATGTGCCCGTTATGCACTGGAATATGCAACGTACATATACACATCAGATATTTGTACCTACACACATCTAACATGCGCATGCACATAGACCAGAATGTTCAAAGAAGTGGGTCTAAAATCAGGCACCCAAAGACATTTTTAGACACGTACCATAAATAAATGGCTGATTTTAATGGCTGAATGATGGGACCGGAGAAGTTAATGGGATCTGCGGGTGCTCAGTACTGAAAATAAGGTAATTTATTAATGGCAAAGACCCAAAAATGGATTTGCGTGCCTGACTTTAGATCTCTTTCTTTTAAACATTTTTGACATACGATATTTCATGAGTAACTTGGTTGTATACACTTGTATGTAAGTATCCATGCCAAAATCTAACTGTGTATGTTAGTTTCCAGCTCCCAGTCTGTATCCACTGCTCTTCACTTTTTACAAAACCAAGGGCTTGATCCAAAGACCACTGACATCAATGAAAAGACTCCTGTTGACTTCAGTGGGCACTGGATCCTGTGGTCCCCCTACGGGTTCTGTTTCATGTTCGTTCGTTCGCGCGCTCTAAATTTAAAGTACAAATACTGGGCAAGATCCTCATTGATGGTTATAGAACAATCAGTGCAGCTGAGGAGGCGTGCAAAAGTACCCTTTACACTCTCCCAATCGAGGAACTGCTCTTCACCAGGTTAATCTCCCTAAAACTGTGGTTGCTGTAACCTCCACTAGCTACCAACAGCTGCAAGGTAACATTACAGTTGCCAGTGTTTGCTAGGGCTGGGCAAAGCCCTGGCCATGGCTCCTATGGTGGCAGCTAAGAGGAGCAGTGGCAGAGAAGCAACTACTGATGCTCTGTAACACTTCCTCCCATGCAGAAGTGATCCTCCCTGTTTCCCCCAAGATTTAGGATGGGTTTGTGCTAGAGCAGCCAAAAGTTTTGTCCAAAAGTAACAGTAACAAGATTATGTTTTGCTCCAGGGAAAGGTTGAGTTTTTCTAGGGATTTGGTTTTGTCCAACTGTGTATTTTTAACACCGCTAATTTGTAGCAGAAGTGGAAAACATTGCAACACTGAAATTTTCTAATGTACACCACTATAAAGTTCATATGCATGACTTTTGTCAATTTAGATCTCTAGAGACAAAATAGTCTGGAATCAGACAGGACTTACTGACCCTCCTTGACTTCTTCATCCCTCAAACCTCTAATTATCAACATTTACTTTTTTTTAACTGCTTTTTATTTTAGTAACAGATATATTACAAATGCATTGCAGAGAGGAAATGCAATTATCAACTGAAGTTTCCTTATGTCCTGGAGTAATGTTGCATGCATAACTCACCCTTTAGGCTGGCTCTCAAACTCTTCTGCCCACTGCTCTTGGGTATCCTCAGTGGAAAGATCCACATCTCGGGTTGTGGCAAAATTGAATTCACTGCCTTCCGTTCCATGGAAATAAATGGAGTTTCCATCTGACTGACAGCTATGCTATAGATAAAAGGAACACACAGGAGGTGGTTGTTAAATGTTTTTTTTAATGGCAGCTGTCTTGCTCATGTACAATCAGAGCTCAGAGAAAGCCATTAAATTATTTAGCACGGATACCTGAAACAAAAAAAAAGAAATAGTCTGTTCATTCTTTTTTACCTTTCTTGAACAACTCCTAGTTATTACTGCCTCTCAATATCATACTTTCTATTTTCTTTAATTTCAGATCTCTAAAAGTGTATAATTTTATTTGAACAACAAAAAAACGTCCATATGTGCATGGTTTACAGTACGGCTGTGTTACAATTTTACAGCATTACATTATATCTATCTCACACCAAAAATCACATTTATATGTTCAAATAACTTAGTATATTAAATCTAGGATGGATGTTTTGCCTGTCTAGAGGCTCAGAGACATGTTTTGAGACAAATGCCAGGTCTTCTTTGCCTGAATATTTGCCAATGGAGTGTTGGGATTTGTTGTTATTACTAGTATAAATTATATTAAATAAATAAATTAGATTTAAATAACATCATAACTTTTGGACTTTTGAAGTTTATGAGTGAAAAGACTATTGCATATATTTAATTCAAATATATTATTTTCTGTCGGCATCATGTTCCTGAGATTCTATTATTATTAAATTATATTACAGTAAGACATACAAGTTGAACTGAGATGGGGTCCCCTCTGGGCTGAACCCTACAAATACAAAGCAGGAAGCAGTCTCTGCCCTGAAGAGCTTGCAGTTTAAAGAGACAAAACAGATGACTGGGGGGGAGGAGAGGGTGGGGAGAGAAAGAAAGCATTATTATTCCCAGATGGGAACTAAGGCACAGAGAGATTAAGTGAGTTGCCCAAGCTGACACATGAAATTGGTAGCAAAGCTATGAACAGCACAGAGATCTCCTGAATCCCAGTCCGGAAGACCATCCTTTCATCAATCTTTTTAATATTCCTTTCCTGCGAAATACTTTTGGTCTGTGAAAGTTGTCTTTCATCTGAATTAAAAATATAACTTTTCTTTTTTCTGAAATCCGACTTTTGCTGGTGGCTAAAATTTCCCTCTCATGCACTTCTAGTGACTGGTTGAAAGAGAGTAAATCTCTAAAATGTGAATGTTTGAAATATGTAGTGGTTGCTTCTGAAAAGGTCCATGAGGACTAAAATTGATCAAGGAATTTAGTAGCTTACAATTCCTGTTATTAAAATAATTAGTTTAAAACACTTTTCAAGGAGTCTTGGCCACATTAAAAACTGAAGAATGAAACAAGAATTGGTTAATTAGAAGAATTTTCCATTTTTATCAAAGTTCAAGCCATAAGAATGAGATACAATAATTAGATTTCATACTCAAGGAATTATCACTGGATGTGAAATCACATTGACCTTTTCAGTATAACCTATGCTGGTTCTCTCTCTGAAACCCTTCATAACTGGTGACTATGTCCATAAAAGGAGAAAACTATTATGCCCAACTAAACTAATAAGAATGAAAAAAGGTCAGGGTAGTGCCAGAGTAATTCCACAACTTATATAAGAGATAGGATGTGGACAGATATGAAAATTGCACAATATGTCTTTTAATAATTTCATAAGAACAAAGTAAAAACGATGATACTCTGTAGCATTCTAAAGCCCACCTTCAATTTAATACTGGAATAGCACATTTAAATTGAAGAGAATTTGCCAATAATTTTCAAACTTGGGTAACTAAAGTTAGGTTGTTTATGTCATATTTAGGCTTGTAAATAGGTGGCCCAATATTCAGAGGTGTTGAGTACCTACAGCTTTCATTACTAGAGAAATAACCATGCCTGAGTGCTGAATTTAGCCCATAGACTTTTTGGTGTAAGGGCATGCAGATTCTTGCTATTTTTATGTTGGAATGAAATAAGTAAAGTAAGCCCCAAATAGCGGTCAAAGCAATTATGAGATTTAGAAATACTGATAAGCCATAGGCTATGTGTATCCTAGAAATAACAAGAATTCTACCACAAATACACAGTAATGCTTGAAAGACTCAAGAAAATACCATGACACATTAAATATAGGACAATCCAATATACCTACAATTGAAAGAACAAAATAATTTTCACTGGATTATGACACAACATATGAATTGATAGCAACTATTATCTGAACACAGTTTTCTATTTCATATCTCTCTGAAAAGCATCCCTTGTATTACATTGTTATTAACTACATATGAAATGTATTTTGCTCACTTATCATTACTTTTTGTTTGCATATATTGCTCACTTGAGACTTGAGAATCAAATTAATTTATTTTGTTACTTGATTTTCAGTTTATCCTTCATTTTCAGAATGGGAAGGAAGCTGACCATTTATCTGTCATTCAATATGCCACAAAACTCCCTTTTTATTATCAGAAATAGTAAAAATGAATATACAGAATGAAAACTAATCCTTAGGTTTTAGCATCCAACTTTTTAAGTTTGTATAGAATTGTTTTATCTTTTATTAAACAGAACTTAAAGTAGTAAGATTTATGTATTATAGTTGCATATAGACATTGGAGCATAATTTATAGATCTAGTATATTTCTCATTTGGCAAGTTACAACCAAGCATACATTTGACAGTTGACTATACCATCTAGGGTATAGGGGGGTATTAGGAAGGGGTAGTACCTCTGCTGGAGGAACACACTGTGCTCTTTAGGGAGTAGTTCACCCACTTTGGTCCCCACCCACACCCAGCTCTTCCAGTGACTCCAAGTAGCTGTTTGCATGTGACAGCAGCCACACACTGGTAAACCACTTCAACGAGTGGACTAAACCAGGTGAGGGTAGCTGATGGGTCTTTTATCCTCAGCAAATTAGTGAAAGTGTCTTTCTCTAATATGTGAAGGCTGTTCCTGCAGATTGGGCGGATGAAATCAATTTGTGATTCAGCGGCCATGAAGGCGGCTCAGTAGCATGGAGCATGGGGCATGGAGAGCATGACAGGGTACTGAAGATGTCCTTGTCACCTCCGGCAGCCAAGGAAGTCCCCAGTTGTAATGATTCTTTGTGTTGCTGGAATCAGGCTTTCATGGCCAAGAGAGTGGGACTGCCCCTGTACAACGGCTTTCACACTTAAAATTTTTCCCGCATAGGTTTACTCACAAATCTCAATCCAAATCCTGTGGCGATGGGGGTGTGGTGAAGTGAAAGGTGGAGATTACCACTAGCAATTATAGCTTCAATTCTGCACATCGGCAGCCTTGGGACTAGTGCTCGTTCAGCTCTGTCCCCGGGGCAGTGGAGAAGATTGGCAGCATCCTAGGTGACTGAGCAGTCCTTTTTAAGATAGCACAGCTCACCCTTTTTAAGGGTGGGTATTAGAAAAGATGCCCTAAACATTGCCTGCTCAATAACATCTGGCCAGATTACCACGGCTGGCAGATCATCCTATAATGGTTGAAAAACAATGAAAAAGAAAAAACTCATTCTAGGAGCATAGAAAGTCCACACCCCTGTGCATGGAGGCGATGCATGAAGGCCTGAGAGAAGAACAGCTCTTGTCTCCAGAGAACTCACCCACTACAATATTGATATTGAATAAGACTAAACTGGCCGGAGAAGGTTCCATCCGTGAGCTCAGAGGTGGCTAGACTTTCTTTTGGAAAGGAAAAGCAGAGGTTGAAGACAGGATCCATGGAATTGGATTTGCAATTAGAACATCTTTCCTGAAACAACTTCCTGATCTCCCTGTTGGCCTGAATGAATGGCTCAAAAAACTTCAATTCCTCCTGAATCCAAATTGAACATCTACAGTGCAATGGTTTTAGCATCTCTCCTGTGTGGATCTGTTACAGGGACTCCTTATAGACCACACATTAAACTGCTTGAGCAATTTCACATGCACTCCCTCCATTCAATAATGAGCATTCACTGTCAGGACAGAATGACCAATATTAAGATTCTTGAGATAGCAAACACAACCAGCATTGAGGAAATGCTACTGAGGGCACAACTTACGCGGACTGGACATGTCATCAGAATGGAAAACCACTGTCTCCCAAAACAGATCTTGTATGGGGAGATGAGGCAGGGAAAAAGAAAGAAGGATCATCTGTATAAGCTTTTCAAAGATAATCTGAAAAGGGGCTGGCATCAATTTCAAAGAACTTGAGCAAGTGGCTCAGAACAGGACTCACTGTTGGCTCTGACAAGATCAGCATGCAACAGGTTTCAGTGGTATCGACGAAATCATCTCCAAGCTGCATGTGAAAGGTACCACAGAGCTGCATCATCAAACATCACAGATACAGACTTCCCATGCCCTCAGTGCAGCCGAGTCTATGCATCAGGGTTCGGACTTCAGAGTCATATACGCAGCCATAAATGAGAATTGCGACAATACTGTCATCATCGTCAGCGATGGACGACCAACAACAACACCATTATTTGTAATTACTTACTTGATGAAAACCAGCAATTAAAATCTACCTCGAACAGACTTAACCACATTAGCATTTAATAGCTAGTGTCCTCCTGCTGTCTACAGTAATATTTATTATGGTAAGTGTGATGGAGTTTCTACTAAAGTAGTCTGGATAAGTAAACAGTCAGTTTGACTACATGGTCAATAAATAGTTGTAGATGGCAGCAGTGTGTTGAGCTTTGCAAAATTCAACAGGATACAGAGATTATAACTTCTCTAATTACGTCTATAAAACTGTATTTATACAGTTAGATAAAGCTATATTGTGTGTGTGCTTTGTTGCATTGTGTGTATTTCATACTTATTTTAGGTGCATAATGAAAGCAGTGAATACTCATCAGGACATTTGAAAATCCACTCAACGTGTGTTTATTCTGTTCAGAGAAAGGTGGGAACTCCATCGATTTACAGATTTTTGGTCTTGATCTCAGCCTTCAAGAGCCTCACTCTGACCAGGCATGTTATCTGTGAGATTTGTTTTCCTTATATAACCATCCTCAGTTTGTGCTTCATTTCTGATTTACATTTAAAGTTTTTCATGTGTCTAGGCTACATTTGAATAATTTCTTTTAGGATTAATGGTCAATTTTTGTTTTTCTTCATAACTGAAAGATTTTCTTCAGGAGAGGCTGACAATTAATGTTCTTCTACAGAAAATTCCATGAAGAATCACCTCTTTTAATACAGCTGCCACTTCCTGTTGTTCTCAATGGGAGTGAGGCTACAGGGCTGCCATTAGCAAAATGGTGGATTTCAAAATGGCCTCTGCCTCCCCTTGCTGCCAATGAGAGTGAAGCCAGGCTGTTCTCAAGGAAGATGGCAGCCCCAAGAAAAAGAAAAATGAAAAAAATCTAATATATGTTTAAAAATCAATTAAATCTAAACTGGTACCACATATACCATTATATACTAACTGTAACTGTATGGCTATTGCATATCATTAAGGAAAAATTAAGGTTGCTTGGGTATTTTAACTGTGCATTCTCATACCTCAACATGCATGGATTCTTTTTCAGTTTAACCTGACCTCTGAATTTCCTGAGTTTCTACTGTAGGTTTTTAGGTTAATTGCAACATCCCTGTAATGCTTTAGTGCTTAAGGTACTAGTATATACTCAATATTAATGCTAGGTTAGCCTATGTTTTATCAGGGAAATCTTTTGACATACATAAGTTGCTCCATTAAATCAGTCCTTGTTAAGTTGTATCACATAGCAATGCAATATGGATATGCACTGGCTAAAATCTAAATGAACGATACATTTTTAGAGTGGATACAATTATCAGTTTGTCTAGCAAATACTGGTCCACATTTTGGCATATTATTAATAGACTAGGCATCCCTCTAAAAAGCATATAACTTGAATTATTCATGGATGTTTCAAATTCAGGAATAAAATTCTTATCCAAAAATTTTCTCATTCATTTGAATCTTCCACAGCACAATAGGAGGATGTTAGATAATCATTTAAAGATAGTGACTAGGGGAAAGAGCACAGAATGGTTTCAGAATCCAGCTTTTGAGAAGAGTTTGATCAATCCTGCATTACTCTATAATTTACCGTTTTTAGAAATGATATCAATGTCTTGCACATAACTGAAGAAGATGTCTCTAGGAAAACCTACGGATTTCCTGAGGTTCAGAAGAGTTTCAATTAGGACTGTTCAAATCTACTGGGTTTCTGAGGCAAACGACTAAAAAATATGCAGTTATCCTCCTAATTGTCTTTGTATAACTATGGATTGCAACCTAATTTAAGAAATATCTCCAGATTTTTGCTATCACTGTGCCCTTCTTCCTAACCCTACTGCGACACTATATGACATATACATATTTGCATAAAGAGATACTGGGTAAAATTGTCAAAAGAATTAAAGTGTTCAGGTCCCATTTTCAAAAGTGATTTAGCCTCCTAAATGACTGAAGCCCTTTTGAAAAATGTACCCATTACTAATGATTTGTATTACAGTAACACCTAGCGGCTTCAACAGAAATCAGGGCCCCACTGTGCTAGGCACAATGCCTAGCTCCTGCCCTGAATAGCTTACTGTCTAAATAGACATGGGGTGGGAGAGGAAACAGAAGCAGAGATCTTCACCAGATCATCTAAATCCCAGTCCAGTGGCCAAGCTACTGGACCCTGCTGCCTCTCAAGATAAAAATACTTGATGGCAGTTTTATAAGTGTGGTACAGTAACCCTCATGTTTACATAGGTCTGCAGGGTCATACAAAACATTCATAAAGTAAGAGATCAATAAAACCAGGGGAATACACAGTAACCCTCTATAAAATAAGGGAGACACAAATCTGGATTAAAAAGGAGACTAACAAATTTGGGGTTCATAAAAATCAGGCTTCTTTCCTATTTGTGAAAAATTGTGAATCAACAAATATTTTCCTACTTCCCTGATTGTATGGATTTCCTTTGCTTGAAAAGCAGAACACAGTGTAACTAAGTGATACCATTTTGCCATTCTGAAAAAGCAGCAACAGGAAACATCAGTGTGACATTCCTCAGAGTAACAGATTTTGGCTTCAGTTCTGGAGGTTGATCTCCGTACTCCATTGTAAATGCTAGTGGCTTCACCTCTGTGCTTTTAAAGTATCCTCAGTCACCTTTACCATCATTGAATTAGGTTTTTATCAACGATGAGCACTGATGCACCTCTTCGTAGTATCTCTCTGGGGTCTAATAGCCCTGATGAGTCTTTCGGACAGCTGTAGCCTCACAATTTAATTTTTGGCAACATTGCTTACATCGGAATGAATATACTGGGCATTTGGGCAATGCCAGCTTTCAAAGGGCTGGTGGCAGATGGAAAGAAATCTGCCCAGTATGCCTCACCTTTCCATGAGCAGAGTCATCAATTTCCTCCATTAAGGAGTTGTCACTCAGCCCACCCAGCTGGAAGAGCATTCTTGATAGCCAGGCTATCAAATACAAATACAAAGTGCACTTTAAAAGGAAACTAAAATATCGTTTGTAGGCAAATTGAAAATGCATTACTTTGACCGCAGCCAATTTTTTAATGACTGTAATATTTTAAGTGATTATTTTTGCCACTTTAGATTGCTCCTTAGAGAGGAGAGGTTTTTTTTAATTAAAATCTAGGCAGTGGAAACAGATGAGATGTGAGAAGCAGAGGAAAGAGAAATAGAATGTAGAAAATTAATTAAAACAGCATTATTGGCAGAGTCATAAATTAGACATTGTGTCTTGCTGGGCATGAGTTATGTTGGTATTTGGAACTTCAAGATTTTAAATGTGGTAGCAGGTAGGTGGATTGATCTGATATTATTACAATAGTTAAATTGGTAGAATTATTATTACAATTCTAAGTCACATACATTTCTTACCCTGCTAACATATTTAAAAGTATAATTGCCAACATTCAGAACCAAGCAGTTATGTGATTCTGATTATGAGGACTTCTGGGTTGAAGTCCTTCCTATAATTAAAAGAAAAATCACAATAGGATTATACAGATTTCCCCTTTAAGTAAATAGAGTTTCTAACATTTTCCACACGTTAGACTTTAGATAATTTACAGCAGGTTACAAAACTGAAAACTTGGCTAAGAAAGCAGACCAGGTGCAAGAAGGGTTATGGCGCACCTTCTCCTTTCAAAACAATAGGTTGAAACTTGCTCTGTAATATGGTGAGAGGCAGTTTATAAGGTGTGATTTTGCTATTCCTTGTTAGAGATTATCATCCAAATGATAGCACTAGAAACACTTAGCCTTTTTATGAATCACTCAACATTAATTCTTGATTTGGACTATTTTATGATGCATGTATAAATCGATTATACAACTAATACACTGCAAATTTGGGATTAAAACTATTTTCAGCAATGGTTTGAATGGCCATTTAATTGGTATGTGTGTAGATCTGTTAAAACTATTTATGTTTTAGTATTCCAAAAGTGTTATTCTGCAGTAGTGAGCCTGATTCTGATCTCACTTACCCTGGTAAAAATCAGGAGTAACTTCACTGAAGCTAGAATAAAACCAGTGTGAAAGGATAATCAGTTAAAATAGTTTGATCTCTTTTACATTTCTCCAGTGTTACTTCACATTGCTTAAACTATACTGTATCATATAGTGGACTGTGAAGGCCAGATCCTTTGTTGCTTACAGTAGCTTTTAGGGGTCATAAAGCTAATGGATCCAGCCACTGAGGATAACCCCAGTGAAAGGATATTCCCTGATTGCCAGAGAGCTGAAATATAAGGACTATGCCACCCACCCTCACAGTTCTGGTGTACAGGATGTGGGCAAGGAGACACTGGCGAGGCTGGAGTACACTGCACTCTATCTATTCTCAGCGGTCAGAATGGCCCAAGGAGCCATAGACAGCCAACGGTAAGGCCTGGTTTACACATAGTTATTGTACCAATTTAACGGTTTTGGTTAAGGTTTTGATTTGTTTTACCCAAATAGTTAAATTGGTAGAACCCCTCATGTGGACACAGTTATACAGGTATTATGGTGCCTTATACAGATACAGCTTATTCACATAAATTTAGAGGAATAAGATATACAGATATTAGCAGCTTAACACCTGTGTAACAACATCCACATTAGGGACTCTCACCACTTTCAAACTGACAGCCAAAGCAATACAAAAACTGTGTGCAGACAAGCCCTTAAAGCAGTCCTGAGGCTGCTCTGATTTCTGCTGCAGGCTGAGACTACAGGAGGCACAAAGGTAGTTTCAGTCAACCTTGTCCCTTTTGCTTTCTTCTGGAAAAGAAACACAGCTCATCCAGAACAGAGACTTGGTGCCTCAACCTATTGTTTTATATCATTATTTAAAACTACAAAGGAAATCTACAGTGTTGTTCCTTTGAAACAGGATGTCTGTGGTGAAAAAGAACACACAGGTCACCCACACTGCTTAATTGAGGGCTCAATAAAGATTTGGAATTCCGATCTGGATTCGCTGTTGTGGAGTAGTTTACCCCGTCTTTTTGCCAGTGTTTTGTGAGTTCGCACGCATGGCTTCTGCACTTGCTGATACACAGCAATGCACATTCAGGAAAAAGACGTGGAAAACTTCCCAGATGTAGGATTGTGCAAGTCACTTAAGCACTGAGAGAAGTGGGAGATGATGTGAGTTTACCCTGTCAGTGGATGAAACCTCCATATGTGGCACAGTAACTGGCATATCTTTGTCATAAATGGCAAATGCTTGCCAATTAAGGAAGATATTGTGATTTACAGATGTACTTCCAAGGCATTTTTCTTAGTGCAAACTTTGACTCAACTCCCCCTTCCCCCTCCTGAAACTGGCACACTTTAAAAAAGTTTAGATTGGAGTGAATGAAGTCAATCTTTAATCTACACATCATGCCTGGGCGCATATGGCAGAAATATGCAGAAAAGCCTGCAATATATGTACAAAGCTGATTCATAATTAACCAAACTAGGAACATGCACACTTGGAGTGTATCAAACACCAGGCTGCTCACACTACCCTCAAGAGGATAACATACTGAGAAACATTTAATAAACAATTTGTAGTGCTCAGCACATCTCTTACAGCATGACCCCATTTGATCTGGACAGTGTGTCTGAGTTTGGTAGATCCTCACTTTGGCACTTCAGTGATTTTAGTAACGTTTATTAAGAGTGGCCAGATACTTGTCTTTTTCTCTCCTTTTTTATCAGAAAGAAAAATGAATGATTTCCTGTTCTTCCAATGTTGGATGATAGCTGGTTAAGAGCAAGTACACGGCAAAGCACCTGTCAGACAGAAATGCACAGGTGTAGGTTTGCAACTGCTGATCCATTTGAAAAACACGCCATATACCAGCTGCTTTGTTTAGGATAGATCACAGCGTGGGAGTGAATATGTGAAATGCCCACAGTACATATAAAAACTTTTTATTTTTTTAAAATATTCTCTCTTTTATCTGTTTCTATTGGGGTTTCTTTCCCTTTGTCCTATGAAATTAGTCAGCTGTATGGTGTAATTTTTCAAGTAGCTTTAGAGAGGTATAGAACACCTGTCCTACACTTTCTATATGCATAACATAGACTGAATTAATTACTCAAAGTGTTTATGACAAATGATAGGAAATCTGACTGATGTTTGGAAGTGTCAAATAATTTGATGGGGGAAAGCCACTGATGGACTGGAGTGGACTTCAAGAAAGATTTTAATGTCAAACTACATAAAATGCTCATTGACCGGGACAGAGAGGACATAAAAATAGTAGGGAGTGATATTTGTATGGCCATAGCAGGCTTAGATATCAGACAAGGCTCTTAATGGTCTGAAATGGAGAATATTGGAGCGCTGCAAAGATCTGATTTTGGGGACTGATTAAGACTGATTTTGTGAACTGCATATATCCATCTAAAAGAGAGTGATGAAAAGTAGTGAATGTAATCTGATGATGAAATTTGCTGATACTGTAAGAAAAAAAATTGGAGGCAGTCTGAGAATCAATGGAAAGGACCGTACAATGCTTTTGAACAAGAAGTATCAGAAATACGTTAACAGATTTTGATGTTAGGGAAGTAAATGGAAGTTGTAAAGTGAGGGTAGGAACAAGAATCAGGTGCTATGCAAGCTTATCCTTGCAGTACTACCAATGTTTCTCCCACAACTTATAACAACCTGGGAGCCCTATTGCAGACCTGCCACCAACTGCTGACACCGTTTCTGCATCATATTGATTAAATCTGATCTGAGCAGAATTATATGTAATGCTTAAAACAGTGGCAGTAGCAAGGAGCCTGTGCAGAAAGCAGATCTGCATGTTATTAACACTAGAGGAGCTGAAGTGGTACTAGCAATGGAGGGAAATGTTTAAAAAATATGTGTAGTGTTGAGAGCACCATAGAGTACCTCTGAGGAGCATATCTGTTTGCAACAAATAAGGTGTGTGTGAAGAGCTGAGATTGGAGCTGTGTTAAGGATTTTTATTAAAATCTAAAGCTACATGAATTTCACTAACATTTTTGTTTTGTTCCAGATTTGAAACTCACAGCAGATTTGTCAAAGTTTTCGTTAAAGTTCACAAAACTTCAGAGGGAATCTATACCCACTCCATATAGACCTGACCAGTTTATGGCTTTACCAATGAGTATTTTTAGTGCAAAATCAGCTGAAACGAAGTAATATCTGGCAAGAATTTTACACTGAATTTTTGAGTTAGCTTGAACCAAAACCTCAGAAGTGAAATTTGCGGGTGAGGGCAGAGTATTGCTAACACACATGAGCTAAAATTGATAAATACATCTGCACAAAGCTCGTTGAAGCTCTGTGAAGTGGAATAGCTGAGTTTCACACAGCACCTCGTGTGAGGGGGTATACTAACCCCACATTCGGCCCAAGCAGCCCTGCCCCTACAAGCCTGCCAGGCCTGCTCCAGTTGGAGCAGTGGATTAAAAGGAGCCTGGGCCAGGGGTGGTGCACAGACTGCAGGAGAGATGAATCCTTCTTCAGAGAAGCCAGATTGAAAATGGAGCCTGAGAGGGAACCACGTAATGGGTAAGGCCTCCAGCAGCGCCTTCTCCAACCACCCCCCACTTCAAGAAGAAGCTCAATTGGGACTTTATTTGGGAAGCTATTGACTGCTTGCACTATAGGAGTCATGCCCCAAACAGAATAGGGATGTAGATAGGAAGTAGCCCAGGATGGCAGAATTAGGTTCCCTATGGGGGGAACCTGAGAGTGTTACATCTCACTGGGACCTGACGGGGAAGGAAGGCCCGGGTTCCCCTACCATGCTCCACTTAAGGACAAAGGCCCCGGAGGTGGTGGGGAGGCCCAAACACTCCTGTCCTTGGACAGATGAGACAAGGAGATGCAGAGCAGCTCTATCACACCAGGACTCAGGGTTTGAGATAGAGGGGTGTGATGGGGCCAGATAGCCCGGCTCCTACAAGCTGGCTGAGCATGCTTCAGTTGGAGAACAAGGTTACTTACCAGTAACTGTTGTTCTTCGAGATGTGTTGCTCATATCCATTCCAATATAGGTGAGTGCGCGCCCCGTGCACGAGCCTCCGGAAGCTTTTCTGCCCCTAGCAACCCCCTGCGGGTCGGCTCCTGCGCCCCCTGGAGTGCCGCGCTCATGTCGCGGTATATAGGGACCCTGCCGACCCCGTGGCCTCCAGTCCCTTCTTTCTGCCGACTCCGACAGCGGGGCCGGGGGTGGGTTTGGAATGGATATGAGCAACACATCTCGAAGAACAACAGTTACTGGTAAGAAACCTTGTTTTCTCTCTTCGAGTGATTGCTCATATGCATTCCAATATAGGTGATTATGTAGCCATACCATGGAGGCGGGTAGGAGTCACTGTCGAGTAGCCCTTCTTAGGACGGCTCTGCCTAAAGCCGCGTCGTCTCTTGCCTGTTGTACGATGGCGTAATGGGATGAGAAGGTATGGACAGATGACCAGGTCGCTGCCCTGCAAATGTCCGTCAGGGGCACCCGCTCCAGGAAGGCCGCTGACGAGGCCTGGGCTCTGGTCGAGTGTGCCGTCACTGTACTGGGAAGCGGCACCTTTGCCTGATCGTAACAGGTGCGGATACAGGCGGTAATCCATGCAGAGATGCGTTGAGAAGAGACAGGTAAGCCTTTCATTCTCTCGGCAACCGCGACGAACAGTTGGGTTGTCCTTCTGAATGGCTTTGTACGATCGATGTAAAAGGCCAGAGCCCTCCTGACATCTAGGGAGTGCCATCTCTGCTCTGCCTTGATCCGTGCGGTTTGGGAAAGAACACGGGGAGGAAAATGTCTTGGTTACAGTGAAACTGAGACACCACCTTGGGTAAGAATGCTGGGTGGGGTCTCAGCCTCACTTTGTCTTTATAGAAGACAGTATAAGGGGGCACCGAGGTCAAAGCTCTCAACTCGGAGACCCGTCTGGCCGAAGTAATGGCTACTAGGAAGGCTACCTTCCAGGACAGGACTAGCAAAGGGCATGTAGCCATGGGCTCAAATGGGTGTCCCGTTAACATGGAGAGAACCAAGTTCAGGTCCCAGAGAGGTACCGGGTCACAAACCTGCGGATATAATCTCTCTATCCCCTTCAGGAATCTACAGGACATAGGATGAGAGAAGATAGACCTCCCTTCCATCGGCCGGTGGAAGGCCGAGATGGCCGCCAGGTGTACCCTCAGGGAGGCAAGCGCGAGGCCCTGCATCTTTAAGTGTAGGAGGTACTCTAGGATTGCCTGTATAGGCGATGAGCTAGGTAAGATCCCCCGGGACTCTGCCCAAAAGGTAAAGCGCTTCCACTTAGCCTTATACAGCACCTGAGTGGAAGGCTTCCTGCTCCTTAGGAGAACCTGCTGTACTTGTGTTGAGCAGGCTCTCTCCCCCTCAGTCAACCACAGAGCCTCCATGCTGTCAAGTGGAGAGAGTCCAGGTCCGGGTGTAGAAGACGGCCCCGGTCCTGGGAGAGGAGGTCGTATTGTGTCGGGAGCGGTATCGGCTCGGCAATGGACATGTCCAGTAGCATACTGAACCAGTGTTGCCGGGGCCAGGCTGGTGCAATGAGAATAACATTCGCTTTGTCCCTCTTGATTTTTAGGAGCACTCTGGGGAGTAATGGGACGGGGGGAAACGCATACATCAGGGGCCCCGTCCAATCTATTAGAAAGGCGTCCGAGAGGGAGCCCTGCTCTCGTCCCCGGAGTGAGCAGAACCTCTGGCACTTCTTGTTCCACGCAGAGGCGAACAGGTCCAGTTGGGGAGTGCCCCACTTGTGGAAGAGAAAAGACACCACCTCCTTGTGGAGTGACCAGTCGTGGCGGGGTAAGAATGACCTGCTGAGGCGGTCCGCCTTGTCGTTCCTGACCCCGGGGAGGTGAGAGGCAGAGAGGTGAAAATCGTGCCTCACCGCAAGGTCCCATAGCTGTATGGCTTCCTGGCACAGAGTGGAGGAGCGTGCCCCCCTTGCCTGTTTATATAAAACATGGCTGCTGTATTGTCCGTGAGGACATGCACTACTCTGCCCGTTAGGAACCTGAGGAAGACCTTGCAGGCGAGACGAACTGCACATAGCTCCCTGACATTGATGTGAAGGTGCAGCTCGTGGGGCGACCATAGACCCTGCGTGCTGAGGTCGCGGCTCATGTGGGCTCCCCAGCCCACGTCGGAAGCGTCCGTTATCAACGTCACAGATGGGGTTAATTCTGCAAAGGGAACCCCCTGAAGTACCTCCCTCGGGTCTGTCCACCAGTTGAGGGATGTTAGGAACTGGGCTGGGATGGTGACCACCTTGGAGAGTGAATGTCTGGACGGGGTGTACACCGAAGTCAGCCAACCTTGGAGGGGCCTGAGTTTGAGGCGAGCTAGTCTCACCACATATGTACATGCCTCCATGTGACCCAACAGCTGAAGGCAGCGCCTGGCTGTCGTCGTGGGAAATCTGAATAACTCCTGAATGATGGCGGTCATGGTCTGGAATCGGGCCGGGGGAGGAAAGCCCTGGCTTGGACTGCATCTAGGGTGGCCCCGATGAAGTCTATCCTCTGCACTGGGGTGAGTGTGGACTTCTGCTCGTTGATGAGCAGGCCCAGCCTGGTGCACGTTGCGCAGGTCAGGGCTAGACTGTTCTGTACGTGAACCCTGGATCTTCCTCGTATTAACCAATCGTTGAGGTAGGGGAAGATCTGGACGCCTCTGCGCCGGAGGTGGGCAGCTACCACCGCCATGCACTTTGTGAAAACCCTGGGTGCTGAGGAGAGGCCAAAAGGTAGGGCCGAAAACTGGTAGTGGACACCCGCTACCATAAAACGAAGAAAACGTCTGTGCCCAGGGAGGATGGAAATATGGAAGTAGGCGTCCTTTAAATCCAGGGCAGCATACCAATCCCCTGGATCCAGAGTGGGTATGATGGAGGCTAGGGAGAGCATGCGAAACTTGAGGCGTCTGATAAATCTGTTCAGACGACGAAGGTCTAAAATAGGCCTGAGGCCTCCCTTTGCCTTGGGGATAAGGAAATAACGGGAATAGAACCCCCTGCCCCTCTCCGAGGGAGGAACCTCCTCTACCGCCCCGAGGCGGAGAAGAGAGTGAACCTCTTGGACGAGAAGTAGCTCGTGAGATGGGTCCCTGAAGAGGGACGGGGTAGGGGGAGAGTCCGGTGGGAATGCCGAGAGTTGGAGAGCATAGCCTCGTCTCACTACGCTGAGCACCCAGCGGTCCGAGGTTATCCCCTGCCACTCTCGGAGGAAGGGATGCAGCCTGTCTGTAAAGGGTAGAGTGGAATCCAGTGGGATGGAGAGTGTTAAGGAGCTGCCCTCGAGCGTCCCGTCAAAAGGACCGCTTGTTGTTCTTTTGCTGGCCCTGCTGGGAGCCCCCTGCAGGGCCTTGGCGGTCTCGGCGGTTTGACTGCCTAAAACGGTCTCGACCTCGCCTAGGTGGAGGGGGTCGGGGAGGCAGTCTAGAGGCAGGCTGTTGTTGCTGCTGCCGTTGGGGTTGCTGTCTGCCCTGGCGCCTTGTGGCCTGTGGCACGTAGAGGCCTAATGATTTAAGGGTGGCCCGAGAATCCTTAAGGGCGTGTAATTTACTGTCTGTTCTGTCCGAAAACAGGCCAACGCCATCAAAGGGCAGATCTTGGATGGCCTGTTGCACCTCCAACGACAGGCCAGAAGATTGCAGCCACGCTGACCGGCGCATCAGAATGCCCGATGCCATGGCCCTTCCTGCCGCGTCGGTGGCATCGCTCGAGGATTGGAGGGCTGCTCCCGCGACTGTCGCTCCCTCCTGCAGGATGGTGTTATAGTCCTCCGCCATGTCTGATGGTAATGCGCGGAGGAACCTTTGGAGGGAAGCCCACAGGTTCAGATTATACCTGCCCAGGAGCGCTTGGTGATTCGCGATGCGTAGCTGTAATGCCGCAGTCGAATAAATTTTTCTCCCAAATAAGTCAAGTTTTTTGTTTTCCTTATTCTTTGGAGTACTCGACTGGGCCCCTTGTCTGTCCCGTTGATTGACAGCATCTACAACCAACGACCCGGGGGAGGTGGTTGTAGAGGTATTCGAACCCTTGGGAGGGAACGTAATATTTGCGCTCCGCCGTCTTAGAGGTGGCAGACACTGATGCTGGAGTCTCCCACAGGGGCTTGACCACCTTTAACACCCTGTCATGGACGGGGAGCGCGACGCGGGAGGGGCCTCCTGAGCTCAAGGTCCCGAAGAGAGGATCCTCCTCCTCCGAAAGCTCTTTCAGGTCAAGCTGAAGGTTATCAGCCAACCTTTTGAGGAGTTCCTGATGGGTCTTGAAGTCAGGAAGGGGAGTCCTCTGGTCCCTAGAGGTAGTGTGCGGAGGAGAGGAGGAGGAGGACTGGTGAAGGGGAACCGGAGAAGGACCCTCCAGAGGGTCAGACCCCTCGTCCGAGGAGTCCGGTCTGTCCTGACTAGGAGGTGGGGGCGGGGACTGGACGGCCACTGAGGGAACCGACGCCGTGCCCTGGGTCGGTTGTTGAGGCCATGGCCCCCAGTAGGGCCATTGCCAGGGCCCCTGCATCCACGCCGGCACCGGTCCCGGTGCCGCGGACGTTGCAGGCCCGCAAGGTGCCGGGCTGCGCGATTTCGGGCGCTTCCCCTTGTCCTTGCCACGATCTGGCAGTGATCTGCTCCTGGAGGAGCGGGAGCGGCTGCGGCGGTATTTACGATGACGGTGAGGGGGGGAACGGCTGGAGCTAGATGAGTTCCCCCGGGACCTCCTGGCTCTGCGGCGGTCAGCTACCGACGACCTGGAGCGGTCTCTCCCGCGGCTGTGTCTTCTCCGGTGCCCCGGAGAGTCCCTGCGTGCCGAAGCATGCGGTGCCGGGGACCGCCTCGGGCTGAGTCTGGGGCCCCTCGCTGACGGTGAGCGGTGGTAAGGCTCCGGATCAGCGGGACCCCGACGGCTACCAGCAGATCGGGAGCGGTGACTGTCCCGGGAATGCGCGCGGGCCCGGACCGGGGATCTTGATCGGTGCCGAGAGCCGGAGCGGTGCCGCGAGCCGGAGCGGCGCCGCGAGCCAGAGCGGCGCCGTGGAGCTCGGTGCCGAGAGTCCGACCGGTGCCGAGAGCGGGATCGGTGCCGGTCATTTCTGGGCGAGGGAGTTCGGTGCCGGGAGCTGCGCACCGAGGAGCGAGAGCGGCGCCCGCGTGGATGTTCTACGCGTCTCGGCTCCGCAGGCGAGCCGGGTCGGTGCCGAGAGTCCTTGCCTGGAGATCGGTGCCGAGAGCTGCGCACCGAAGTGCAAGGATGGTCAGCGTCTCTCGGTGCCGGCTGGCTGTCCAGACGGTGGCGGGACACCGAGGATCTGGTGGCCGATGGAGAGCGGCTGCTCTCGGAACCTCTAGACCGCTCCCGTTGCTGCGGTACCGAGGTGCTCGACGACCTAAGGTCGGAGCGAGGAGGGAGTTCCCGCTTACCCCGTCCTCGACCGTCTGGGGGGAGACGATGGTTCCTGTCTCCGCTGCCCACCGGGGTAACCCAGCACGGATCTACCCCGAGACGCCAACCCTGACTCCGTCGGCCGAGGGGGGGATGGAGGCGTCGGCATGGCCATGAGAGCCCGTGCCGCTACAAACGCCTCCGGCGTCGACGGCCCTTGCAGGAGAGGTCCCCCACCCCCCAGGGTCGGGGGAGGCTCCCTGCGTGGAGACGCCTGTGTCGGCTTTTGTTGTACCCCCTGCTGTACCGGTCGCAGGGGGGAGTCCATAGACACGGTCTCCAGCCGCTTCTTTTTCTTCGGCACCTTGTGCGCCGGTGCCGCTGCCGGTGCTGGGGGCGCGCTGTGCGCTGATGAGATGCTCGGTGCCGACGGAGACCCCGAGGGCTCGGAGACTGGACGAAGCGCCGACTCCATTAGGATCGTCCGCAGGCGGGCATCCCGCTCCTTCTGAGTCCTGGGCTTGAAGGACTTGCAGATGCGGCATTTGTCCTTCCTGTGAAGTTCGCCCAGGCAGCGAAGACAGCGATCGTGCGGGTCGCTGATCGGGAAAGCCTTAGAGCACTCAGCGCAGGCTTTGAACCCCGAAGTGCCCGGCATGGCGCCGGGTGACTACGTTAAACTACGAAAAAACTTTTTTTTTTTTAACTATTAAAGTTAAACAACTAACTAACTAACAATAACTATAAAACTAGAACAGGTAGTAGGAGATTGCTACTTGCGGTAAAGCAAGGGGCAGCATTCCAAAAGACCGTCACGGGCGGAAAGAAGGAACTGGAGGCCACGGGGTCGGCAGGGTCCCTATATACCGCGACATGAGCGCGGCACTCCAGGGGGCGCAGGAGCCGACCCGCAGGGGATTGCTAGGGGCAGAAAAGCTTCCGGAGGCTCGTGCACGGGGCGCGCACTCACCTATATTGGAATGCATATGAGCAATCACTCGAAGAGAGAAGACTGGGTTAAAAGGACTCAGAAGCCCAGGCAAGTGGTGGTGGGCAGACGGCAGGAGAGAAGAATTCTTTTCCAAGGAGGCCAGACAGGTAAAGCACGAGAGGGGACCACATAGGAGGTAAGGCCCACCACAGTGCCTTCCCCAACCACCATCCATTTTTTAGAAGCAGCAAGTGTTGCAGGGCCCTGCTCACTTGGAACTTTGTTTGTGAAGCTATTGACTGTTTGAACTATAGAAGCCACGCCCCAAACACAAGGGACATGTAGGTAAGAAGTAACCCAGGGTGGCAGATCTAGGCTCTCTACAGTTAGGAATCTGCTAATGTTATTTCCCCCCGGGCTCTGGGCTGGGTCCAGTGGAGAGGAAAGGCCCAGGTCTCCCTACCACATCCCACTAACCACTACACCACCTGGCCCTTCAAGGCCCTAATCACATGGGAACAAATGTCAGCTGGGGATTAGATTGACAAACTCTTTTAATTTATCGCCTAAAACAGAATACAGGTTTAGAGAAATGGAACGTTAGTGAACTAATCCACTCTCTTCTCTGACATGCAATGTTGGTTTTGAAAGGGATTTTTGACAAGAAGCATTATATGATACATAACTTTTCATCTGGTAAATCGCCCAGTTTTTGCAGATGAGGTTTAACCATAGTTGTGTGCTGGTGCTATGCAAGTGTAATTTAAAAAGACAACATATAGTTCTGCTTGCTAAACATGTATGTGCTGGTTATGTGTCTTTCAGGTATAGTAAGTGATGAGTTTTTGCAACAAAAATGACCAGTGTGCATCCAACTGTTTGGGGTTTTTTTGCTCTTTCCCCCCTTTTAAAATCCTAAACCTATGGGCAATATTGTCTCTGTATGCAATTCCTTTAAATAGAAACTTTATAAGTGCTTAAATTGATATGTGAAAAGAAATCTTTTAAGCTATATTCCTAAGTAGAAATATTGTTGCCTGATTGTGATACCCTTACCCCTGAGCAGTTGTCTTCAGTGACACTCCTTGTGGATTAAGGTACTATTCAACATCAGTGAGGGTATTACAATCTGGTCACTGGACTTTAAAAACACTGGCCTCTGTCAGCTGATAGGAGCAGTGTCTGGCACACATCAGTCCTAGCTTTACTTCAACACCTTCTTAATTTGTGAACTGGGGTTATGTATTCTTAAACATCAGAGATGAGATTGAAAGCACAGTAAAGATAAATACCATCATAGGAAATGACTTGACTAAATACACTAAACAAGCAAGACAGGATTACATTCCAAAATCTCATATGCAGAATTTTTCAATTTAATGTAAATTACTTTACTGAAGCAAAAAAAGATGATTGCACTTTATCATGTACTATGAGTAGATTGCAATGTGTAGTAGAAACAGCATTTATTTCTACAAAGGCTTATCAGAGGCCATACAAGTCTTATTATGGGGGAAAGAATGAAGCCATAAACACTGCCTCACTGCCCTGAATTCCACATCTGTTTCCTGTGCACTTGCAAAAACACTACCAATATCATTAATGAACTTTGACGACACAACTTTTTTTGTGAATGAGCAATAAGATGCAAAGAGCAAGTCATCTGCTATTCAAGTTTTGATACATTTTGTGACACAAAGGGGAAGATTATATATCAGCTTTCCACACAAAGAGATCCCATTGAAGTCAATAGGAGTTCTGTGCATGGAGGGGTTGTAGAATCATGCCAGTAGAGGGCATGCTCATGTACCTACAAAAAGACTGAAGCCTTTCTATCAGGTGCTCTGATTTTGCCAGATCCCATACACTAAGCAGGGTCATGATGGGAACAGAAGACTTCTGAGAAGCTATTTGGTGCTGCAGGACATATTGATGATAATTCAGTAGATAGCACTCTAGCTGTATATCACAAATATTTCTATAAATATGATGAGATTTCAGGATTTTTGTAACCAGTGCCCTCTTCTGGATGGCATCAGACCTACTGAAGTCCTTGTAATTATGTTACCCTCTAAGGGCTTGTTTACAGAGAGGCTAAAACTATTGCCAGCTAACAGACATTTTCCTTTAATTTCAGTGGCAGAAGTCAGTATTTTTAGTGCAGAAGGTATAGACATTTATTCTTTATGCCACAGAATAGCTTTATGGAGTAGCCTGCAGCTATTCCCTCTGTATGTATACTGCAAGGGATACATTATGCTCACCTAAGTCATATTTAGGAAAATAGTTAGAAAAAACCCTATACATTTGTGTAAATTTGAGTATTTTTGTTACAAGTTCACCAACTTTAAGAAATATTGTTTACAGTGATTCTATGAGAGATAATCTATGAGATCTATGAGATACGTTATTCCTCACTATCATCAATACTGTCGTCATAGTGATATAAAACTGACGAAAATTGGGTGATGAAGCAGGTATAATTGGCCACAATACTACACTTTGGCTGACAAATACAATGAGTGAAAAACACTTAGTGGAGAGACTTGTATTCATTTAAACAGTTCTGTACTGTTTTGCTAAAAGGAAACAGTTATACATTTTCTGCTACATGAACTTTGACATGACAACTGTTACAAACCTCTGTTAATTTTGGTAAATTGCAGAGAAGTTTGAGTTAGATGTGATAGGAAGAGGTCAAATTCTACTTCAAAGAGGGTTAAAGAAAAAAGGACCAAATTCTGCAAAGAAAAAAGAGGTGGTGGCTCAACATGCACTTCTACATTCAGAATTTGGCGGAAAGTGATTTTTCTATTACTATATGTATTGATTTTTTAAAGAAATATGAAACAAAATTAAGCAAACCTTAACTGTGGCCCCAGGGAAGAAAAGCCAGTTGCCAGTGTCCACAGGATCAAGATTATCTTCTAAGACAATTTGTCTGTGAGCAGCATTTATGATCAGAATGTTGTCCAGGGCCCAGCAGGCTTCATACACTTCACCAGCATGTACATACTCCTGTTTCCATTGAAATTGAACAACCTCTCCTTTGGCATCTTCAGGAAGGTAGAGGATGTGGATGACGGTGCTGACATTGGAAGGGGCTCTGTAGAACACCAAGAAAGAATCAGATTGAGACCTAGCCAGTGATCAAAGTGATTTACCAGATGTAATATAGCTACACCCATGTCCTAACATGTCCATGGATTCTCTGTGCACAACAGAAAATAGTTTTTATGAGCATGGATTTGAAGCATAAATCAAGATAATCCTCCAAAATTCGTCAGAAAATGAAGAGAAATAAATATTAAAATCTAATGGTGCTTTACTGGAATATTACACAATGTTCTAAGGAAACCAAGTTGATTTTATTACGAATTATTTACAATGGATACCATTAAAGTTAAAATTTGCCAAAAGATTTTACATGGTGGGATCTGACATTTTATAGTTTCAGCCTCTGCTTGGAATAGAAAATAATTGTGGTACCCATAGAATCATAGAGTTGGAAGGGACCTCACGAGGTCATCTAGTCCAACCCCCTGCTCAAAGCAGGACTAACCTCAGTTAAATAATCCCAGCCAGGGTTTTGTCTAGCCACAGCTTAAAAACCTCTAAAGATGGAGATTCCACCACCTCCCTAGGTAACCCATTCCAGTGCTTCACCACCATCCTACTGAAAAACTTTTTCCTAATGTCCAACCTATACCTCCCCCCCACAACTTGATACCGTTGCTCCTTGTTCTGTCATCTGCCACTGCTGAGAACAGACTAGCTCCATCCTCCCTGGAACCCCCTTTCAGGTAGTTAAAGGCTGCTATCAAATCCCCCCTCATTCTTCTCTTCTGTAGGCTAAACAAGCCTAGTTCCCTCAGCCTCTCCTCATACGTCTTGTGTTCCAGCCCCCTAATCATTTTTGTTGCCCTCCGCTGGACTCTCTCCAACTTCTCCACATCCTTTTTGTAGTGGGGGGCCCAAAACTGGACACAATACTCCAAATGCGGCTTCACCAATGCCGAATAGAGGGGAATAATCACTTCCCACAATCTTCCCGCATGTGGTACCTCGTACAAATTTTGACATTTTAACATCAACCGTGAATATCTGACTATAAAAGAACATGGTGCTTTATAAGCCACAGTATAAGACACAGGCCCTGCACCAGAATTTACAATTAGCTCAGACAAACAAACACAGAGCAATAGATGCAAGAGGACCACAGAAAAAGGGACTCATGGATGAAATGGGAGATGAGAGATACCTGATGAACTAGAAAAGAGAGGCTGTTTCAGGTGCAGGAGGAAGCTAAAAGAAGGCACAAAGCTATTTTTTTCTATTAATTTTTGTTACATTTTTAAAATATATATACAGAAAAAACAAACTATAAGTAAATTGTCATAATACATAAACCTCTCAATATATTAACCATTTGCCACCTACACTTAGCTACACTTCAAACATTTAATTACATATAATATGAATTGTTAAAATATAAAAAATATAAATCAATTATTTGTATTACACAATTTACAAATACAATTTTTATATAAAAATTAAGATAGTTAAATTACTAAAAAAAGACAGAAAATAGAAGGGAAATTCAGAGGAGGGGATAGAGATGGGGGAGGGAAGGATGTGGGTAGAGAGGAGAAGGCAGCAAGAGTCAGGGGACCCATGCATTTAATAGGATCATTCAGATACTTCCAGAAAGGCAGCCCATATCTCTGAGAATTTTTCTTGTTTTTTCCTGTTACAGTATAGAATTCTTTCCTTGGTGGCCAAACTTACAATGTCTATACTCCAGTCTTCAATTGTTGATCATTTTTTGGATTTCCAATTTTGCAATATTAGTCTTTTAGCAATTATTAGTGCTGTGCTCTGCTAAGACAAAGGTTTTCAGATTGACTCAGCTTCCAATTAACACCCATTATGTTTAAAAATACATTTAGTTTGTAGCACCATTTTATTTGACTGGAAAACATTAATTCTGCAATTATCTTCTTTCCAAAACATGATGGTACAGGAGCATTCCCAAACCATCTAGGTTAAGTCAGTCCCTGCTGAATCACAGTGCCAACATTTGTTTGACTTAGCAGCTGTTTTGAAGAGTTGAAGATGGGTCCAATGTATCTTCCATATGATTTTCTCCTGGTTTATTCTGAAACAGAGTTCCAAGGAATGGTTTGGTGCACCAGCTAAAATCTGTTTCCATTGGTTAGCAGAGAATAATTGGCCTAGTTCCTGCTCCCATTTTTAGGGAATCTGTGTTTAAATTTGCTTGCCAAGTTTGCATATAATGTTGTCATAGATTTTGGCAATCTGAGTAATATTTTGGAGAAATGAGATCAGTTCAGATGGATCACACCATGGCAGTCATTGGGCCATGGCATGTTTAAGATGGATATATTGCCACTCCTTAGTTTCTAGATTGAACCTTTCTTTTAATATTTGTAAAAGGGAGGAAGTTATTTTCAATAAATTGATTGATGGTTAAAATCCTTTTCCTAATGCAATCTGGCCAGATGATGGGGTTGCCTGCTACATAGAGTTTCAAATTACTCTAGATAGAGGCCTCAAAATGTAGACGGGGGTGTTGGTTTCAATTTAGTAGACAAAGCACGCCAAGTATTTCTGGCTGCCACAATAGCTGGCAATTGTCCTTTAGGGAATCGGTAGTAATCTGACTGCAGCGCATTTGAAAGGGCTAAAGGAGCAACCAATCCAGATTCCCTCTGGAGCCACTCTTGGGCTATACAGCATGAGGGAATGAGCTACTGTGCTGGTTGGCTAGGAATTTCTGCCTGATGCTAAAGTTTAAAGTTGGGAAATGTAAAACTACCTGTTTTGACAGGGCGCTGTAATCTTTGTAAGGAGATTCTGGGTTTATTACCCCACAAGAAGGACCTGAATGTCAATTTTGGTAAAATAAAAAGGAGTAATATGGATAGGGACGGATTTGGGAATAAAAAGGATCCTAGGAAGAACATTAATTTTGATTATGTCTAACTGCATAATTAATGGTTAACTGTGACTATGTTTTTAAATTTCTTTATGGAACAGGATGACAAGATATCTGAGTTATGTCTGTTGTCATCTAAATGTCCCTATAGGAGACCCACTTCCAACTAAACCCAATGAGATCTTCATTGTTTTCAATTTATCCCAATTTATCTTGTAGCCAGAGAAGTTACCAAAGTTATCTATTGTTTGTAAGGATATAAGAGTTGGGATTGGACCATAACAGCTTTATCCATGAAATTAAGGCTTTCCCCAACCCAAATTTATTCAGGGTAAGAAAGAAATATTGCCAGTTCACTCTGTCAAAAGTTTTTACTGAATCAATTGAAATGATTGCATGGGAATTGCTGGAGTTTTGATGAAATGACATAACATTAATCAGCTGATGTGTGTTATTTGCACCATATCTTTTTAAAAATAAATTCCATCTGATTGGGGTGAACCATATCACATTACTTTTTCAAGCTTCTTAGCTAATATTTTGGAGAGTATTTTTATATCAGTATTGATTAAAGCAATGAGGCTATATCTGTTATACTTTTGTACATCCTTACCTGGTCAAATTGTACAGGGCTTCCATCAGAGTAGGAGGTAATGCACCTTTCTTAAAGGCATCTTTGTAAATGTGTAACAGGTTAGGGGCCAGAATTTCTTTCAAACTTTGATAGAATTCTATCAGTAGGCCATCAGGACCGGAGGTCTTCCTGGACTCATTTCTTGCATGGTCTTGATTATTTCCTCTGATTGCAAGGAAGAGGGCATCTTGGCCTCCTGCTCTTCTGAGATTTGTGGGAAATTAAGTTTTTACAAAAGTATTCAGATCTTCTGAGTTGGATGGTGAATCATTATTGTAAAGACCTCGGTAGAATTTCAAAAAATGATAATTGATTTCTTTTTGACTAGTAATAAACTGCCCTTGTTCTGATTTGGGTGATTTGGGATCTTTGACCTCTCACTTTTAATCTGTATGTATTAATTTTAAAAGAGGGGAGTGCTGTCTCCACCTTTTACAGGTCCAATTTGTCTCAGGGGCGAAAATTGTAGTATCACTGGTGCATTGTCAGAGATCATGACAGACAATTTCATTATTAAGCACTGAGTCCACCAGATTTGTAAAAAATCAGGAAGAAATTTATTAACCAATAGGAATGTGCAGAGGGAAAAAAAAAGTACAATCCTTCATTGTAGGGTTCTACAACCACCATATATCTTTCAACCCCAATTCTTCTAGCATGTGATTGTGTACACTGAGTTAACCTGACTTATCTAAAAAAGAACATCTCATTAAAATCTCCTGCTATGATGACTGATTCTAATAGGATATTAATTTGGAAAAAAAAAGTTGTTAAAAACAACTTGGATCATCTTTGTTGGGTCCATATACATTTAATTAGGGTATATATAAAGATTTTAGATTCTCCAGTAAAAATCTACCTTCCTCATCTTTATTTCATTATTAAGTATTGAGTCCACCAGATTTGTAAGAAATCAGGAAGAAATCTATTAATCAATAGGAATGTGCAGAGGAGGAAAAAAGAAGTAAAATTCTTCATTGTAGGGTTCTGCAATTTACGTCTAGAATTTGTGAATTGAGTCTTTTGTGAAACATTATTGCTACACCTTTGGTGTGGAGGAGAAATTGTTAAACACACCTTGCCCCATCCATCCCTTCCTAAATTTCTCTGCCTCCAAGTCATTAAAGTGAGTTTCTTGTAGGAAGAGAACAGTGTTTCAGTGTTTTTACATGAGTGATAATACTTTGTCTTTTTCTTTGTTGATTCACCCCTTTGATGTTCCAGGACACAATTTATAATATTAGCCATAAGGAGTGCTAAGGTGAAAATATCTCTTTATCAGGTGATTGAATAGTATCATTGCTTGGACATTTGTTAGTTCCAGATCTAGGAAAGGTATATCTGGGTTCCCCCTCATCACACTGGGTTATGAAGGGGAGTAGAAAGGGACAGAGTAAGGCAGACCAGGAAGGGTAGAAGACAGATATAACATGAGAAACAGATAGAAAAACTTAAAAAAAAAGAAATGATTGAAATTGACCACGGATTACTTAAAATATTCATAACTTTTACCCAAACTGAAATCGGATCTAAGTCCAGGAAACTTACAAAGGGGGTGGCTTCATCACTCACTCCTCCCAAAACACCCACCTGGGATATAACTAGATTCCCTTTAAGTTTATAAAGAGAAAATAATCTCATGTCAAGGGAGGGCATAGCATCTACACTATTCACAACAAAAAAGGAGGAAGATGGCTAGCGTCTCAACTTAAGACCAAGTCTACAGTGGATATATAAGAAAGGTATACAAATTGTTTAAATAACCTTATTCAAACATAACTGGATTATTTGCAGATAAAGGTTCACTAGCAGAACAATTCTGCCTAAATTTCACTCCCTAGAGCCTTGCCCATACTGGATTATAGGATGAGTGTCATTGCCCCATAGTTAGATCAGCAATGTAAATCAGCATAACATTTTTTGCAATTCATTTAACAAAAATAAAAACTAAACAACTTGAACTAATACTATTGGAAAAAACAACTGACAGTCTCACAACAACACAATCTCAAGTAATTTGGTGACTCATAAACAGCAATAATAATTATTCTTGGTTATGATTTTAGGGGATAAGATTTCTTTACAATAGGGGAATTGAAAGATTTTTCATTACATTGTCTAGATCTGGTATCTCTTATAAGTGTACATTTAGGGCAAATGGACTGAATATTTCTGGATAAATCCAAAATCTAGGAAATTAGATGGGGATGAAACAAAGTAAAATCATTGGGGGAGATTTAAAAAAAGGCAGGGGAGGAAATGAAGTAGTCCAAGTGCAACCCTTAGGTAGGGCTCTTGATCTATTGAATTTAGCCATCTTGTCCATGATGTCCTTGGTGAAATATGCAAAAATCATCAGCCTCATCCCTTCCATATTAGGTTTTTAAATTCACTGGCTTTTTTAAGAATGAGTTTCTTAATGTTGTATTTTTTAAATCTTACAATTATGGCTCAGGATACAATTTTATCATGGAAATCACAGATACTGTAACTTTACCAGACCTCCACGACTTCTTTGGCTTCAGCTGTCAGCAGCTGCAGCTGAGGCCAGGGCCAGAGACAGGGCTGTGCGTTCACTGCCGTATTGGTGGGGCTCGGGCTGTCAGTCCCCCCACCAGGGGACTCCAGCTGTCATTCCTTCCACGCCTTCCTCCCTGACCAGTTATTTTTAGTAAAAATCACAGACAAGTCACTTATATAAATACATTTACATTTATAAAATAAATTTCTGTTTATTGTCTGTGACTTTTACTAAAAATAACCATGACAAAAATCTTAACTTTAATTATAGCTGAGGCAAAGCCTTTGGAGATTCTTTTGGTGAAAGGGAGAAGTGGGCTCTCTCAATATCTAAGTTCCGATTAGCAGGGAGAAACAAAACCACTGACAGCATGATGGATAAAAATTCTACAGGCCTCCCTTTTTTCCAACCCCGCCGGGAGACCTACAATTCTCAGATTGTTTCTCCTTGATCTTCCCTGAAGATCATTAACCTTCTCCCGCAGTGCTTTAATAGTTATTTTCTGTTGCTCTTAGGTTATATTCATAGTAATCACTGTGTTTTCTAGCGAGAAGATTCTATTCTCAGCTTCCTCTAGTCCTGATGCTAAGCCTTGCAAATTAGCTTGGTGTGTGCTAGTAATATTTTAGATCTCAGTTTCATCTTCAAATATTTTTCTGACGATCCCAGTCTCAAGTAAACAGATTGTTTTAGCCAGTCCATAATTTCATCTAGTCTCAGAGGGGCAGACTTTCCCTGGTCAGCCATCCTGGCTGAAAAAGGGCTGTTTGACAGCTTCTGCTTTTTAGGATTTTGTAGAAAGTCTGGAGATGAAGTAGCATCCATAATGGCATTAAATTAAAAGAACAGCATTGTAGAAAAATATGTGATGAATATAAGATGGGAAAAAAAGCGATTCAGTTCCTGATGGTTATGGATTTTAGGAGGTGGGTAATGGAGCTGTAAAGCTATGCAGTCACCATCCTGCTAGCGACTCCTGGAAGTCTGCAGCTCAAAGCTATTCTTTTCTATTCTTACACTGTGCTCATCACCATAGTATGTGAGCACCTGGGTGCAAATAGGAAATAAAAGGATAGATTTTGATATCAGTTACACCAGTACAGATTGTGAAGATTCAGGGAATCTGTTTGTACAACTTATGAACTATTTGATATTAGAGGCTCTTTATAGGTATCTCTGTCAGACTGTAATTACATTTTGGATGTGGGGTTCTTTACCTTCTCTGTTACTTCTTTATTTCCATGTTGGACTGTAGGGTAGTGGTATAGGGCTGACCATAGGGAGTCATTAAATCTGGATTGTCCGCCACTGAAATCTTTCTAGACAAAAGGCTGGCAGGGGACAGATCACCTAGCAATGAAGTCACTTGGTAGGACTCTGTGGTAGGACTCCCTGGTCACCCGTGGAGGCTGATCAAGGAGGCACCAGACGGAGCGACTGGTATTTTATAAAAGAGCAGAAACTGCTCCATTTGTGCTCTCTTTTTGGCCATTTTTCATCAGCTTGAGATGAGGGAAACTTCTGAAGGAGCTAGATGAGGCAAAGTGGATGGAGGGACACTACCTACGTGAACACTGATGGTCCCTCAAGGACTCCCAAAGGAAGAATGGGCTAGTGTGAGTCACAATGTATGTAAGGTTTATTATTTTTGTATGCATCAGTGGATTTTTTGTGTAACTAAATAAAGCGTGATAATGGGGTAGATTCGGAGCAGTGTCTCTGTATCAAATACTACACCTCCTGCATGCCTCCTGAGAGAGTTAAACGGTAACCCAGAAGGCTCATATCTTCATTGGGATTCTGGGAGAAAGCATGTTTATACTACTGGGGTATATTGGGGGTCAGCACTGGACCTGAGGGCCTAGGCAGGTGACCTGAGAGGCTCACTTTTGTGAAAGAGTAACAGACTGAAGGAGCTCCCCATAAACATCGGCAAAACTACCTGATTATATACCTTCAAATCCCTCCTCAAAACTCTCCTTTGCCATGATGCTTATATAAAAAACGCTGACAATGTTAGACTGTTGTTGTATTGTGACTAGGGATGTAAACGTCTAAGCATTTAAACGGTAATCAGCTGTTTAAACATTTTAAACAGCTGATTATCGTTTAAACTGGAGGGAGCGGCAGGTGCCCTTGGCTTGGCTCCCCACAAGTGAGAGCAGCTGGGAAGCTCTTCTAGTTCAGTCCCCTGCACTCATGGACTAAGTATTATCCCACCCATCCCTGACATGTGATTGCCTAACCTGCTCTTAAAAAACTTCCAATGAGGGAGATTCCACATCTCCCTATGCAATTTATTCCAGTGCTTAACAACCCTGACAGTTAGGAAGTTTTTCCTAATGTCCAACCTAAACCTCCCCTGTTGCAATTTAAGCCTATTGCTTCCTGTCCAATCCTCAGGGGTTAATGAGAACAATTTTTCTTCCTCCTCCTTGTAACAACCTTTTATGTACTTGAAAACTGTTATCATGTCCCCCCACAGTCTTCTCTTCTCCAGACTAAACACACCGAATTTTTTCAGTCTTTCCTCATAGGCCTTGTTTTTTAGACTTTTAATTATTTTTGTTGCTCTCCTCTATACTTTCTCCAATTTGTCCACATCTTTCCTGAAATGTAGCACCCAGAACTGGACATAATACTCCAGTTTAGGCCATATCAGCACAGAGTAGAGCATTTTCCTCCTGCTTACAACACTCCTGTGTATACATCCCAGACTGATGTTTGCTTTTTTTGCAACAGTGTTACACTGTTGACTCATATTTAGCTTGTGACCCACTATGACCCCCAGATCCTTTTCTGCAGTACTAATTATTCCTAGGCAGTCATTTCCCCTTTTGTATGTGTGCAACTGATTGTTCCTTCCTAAGTGAAGTACTCTGCATATGCCCTTCCAGCTTGACTGTGAACCACTAACTACTCTCTGGGAATGGTTTTCCAACCAGTTATGCACTTACCTTATAGTAACTCCATCTAGGTTGTATTTCTCTAATTTGTTTATGAGGGCATGTGAAACAGTATCAAAAGCCTTACTAAAATCAAGATTACTACATATACCGCTTACTCCCATCCACAAGACTTGTTGCCCTGGTCAAAGAAAGCTATTAGTTTGGTTTGACATGATTTGTTCTTGACAAATCCATGCTGACTGTTACTTATCACCTTATTATCTTCTAGGTGTTTGCAAATTGATTGCTTAATTATTTGTTCCATTATCTTTCTGGGTAGTGAAATTAAGATGACTGGTCTGTAATTCCCCACGTTGTCCTTATTCCCCTTTTTATAGATTGGCACTATATTTGCCCTTTTCCAATCCTCTGGAATCTCTCCCATCTTTCATGACTTTTCAAAGATAATCAGTAATGGATCAGATATCTACTCAGTCAGCTCCTTGAGTATTCTAGGATGTATTTCATCAGGCTCTGACAACCTGAAGACATCCAACTTGTCTAGGTAATTTTGAACTTGTTCTTTCCCTATTTTAGCCTCTGATCCTATCTTATTTTCCCTGGCGTTCATTAAGTGAGATGTCCAATTGTTACTAAACATTTTGGTGAAAACTGAGACCAAAATGTCGTTTAGCACTTCTGCCATTTCCACATTTTCTGTTATTGTTTTTTCCCTTTGTGGAGTAATGGGCCTACCCTATCTTTGGTCTTCCTCTTGCTTCTAATGTAGTTGTAGAATATTTTCTTGTTACCCTTTATGTCTCTAGCTAGCTTAATCTTGTTTTGTGCTTTAGCCTTTTGAATTTTATCCCTACATACTTGCACTGTTTGTTTATATTCATCCTTTGTAATTTGACATAGCTTCCACTTTTTGTAGGACTCTCTCTTCTGAGTTTCAGATCATTGTAGATCTTCTGGTTAAGCCAGGGTTGTCTCTTGCCATACTTACTATCTTTCCTATGCAGTAGGATAGTTTGCTCTTGTGCCCTTAATAATATCTCTTTGAAAAACTGCCAACTCTCTTGAACTGTTTTTCCCCTGAGATTTGTTTCCCATGAGAATCTTACCTACCAAATCCCTGAGTTTGCTAAAGTCTGCCTTCTTGAAACCCATTATCTTTATTGTGCTGTTTTCCCTCCTATCACTCTTTAGGATCATGAACTCTATCATTTCATGATCATTTTCACCCAAGCTGCCTTCCCACTTTCAAATCCTCAAACAGTTCCTCCCTATTTGTCAAAATCAAATCTAGAATAGCCTCCCCTAGTAGCTTTCTCCATCTTCTGAAATAAAAACTGTCTCCAATATTTTCCAATAACTTGTTAGATAATCTGTGTCCTGCTGTGTTATTTTCCCAACACATACTTGGAGAGGAAGGGAAGTGGAATCATGTGTGCCCGGCTCAGCTTCTGTCCCAGTTTCCTACAAATTTCTCCCATATCTCAATAATTCCTCCCCATAGTTGCGCCATCATTCAAAGGAGGGGGCTTTGTGACTCCCCTTCCTTTACTGCTCCCAGTTCAAGGGAAGGAACCCAGAATTACTCTCCCTCCCCATGCTGCCTCCAGGCTCATGCTTTTCCTTGATGCTGCTGCTTCTATGGCAAAAGAAAAGTTAGAGGAGTGTGTGAAGAGGAAGTCAGAGGCATGCAGTGGGAAGTGTAGGGAGCTTCAGTTCTGCCTCCAACATCCATACCCTCCATTTCTTTCCTTCTTACAAAACATGCCTCCACTGATTCCATGTCAATCCCTGCACACTGTTCCTCAACCATCTGCTTAGCTCCTCAACCTGTGGGGTTTCCATCAAGACTGGGGGAAGAAGAGACAGTGTGGGAGGACCAGGCTGTACTGCAGGGGTAGTCATTTTTTGTCAAGGTCCAAATTTCTTGGTCAAGATATAGTCAAAGTCCAGACTCCTGAGAAAATTATAATAAAAAACAATGATAATAAGCAAATAAAAAGGTTTTTGTGTTCTATTCAAAAGCATTTGGCAGTCCAGATTTGGCCTGCAGTCTGCCTGTTGACTACCTGTGCTGTATTGGCTAGGCTGAGAGAGAGGAGGTAAGGCAATGCTGCAGGGACAGTGAAGAGACTGGCATGCCTCCAATGCCCTCTGCAGCTGGCTTAATCATTGCCAAGGATCCAGAGGCAATTGCCAGGGAGAGCTAAGCTGTGGAACACAGGAGTTTCCTACACCAGACCTACACTCAAACACTGCTCCT
This sequence comes from Emydura macquarii macquarii, assembly GCF_026122565.2. NCBI lineage: Eukaryota > Metazoa > Chordata > Testudines > Chelidae > Emydura > Emydura macquarii. The sequence continues at coordinate 38,871,591 of NW_027132773.1, read as the reverse complement.
GCTCCACACATGCCACCTCAAAATTGCAAAATGTTGCCACCACTTCATCCTTCTCTGAGGATTTCTTCTGAGACACTGCCTTCACTGAGCCCTGGAGACCATTGTCATGTGTTCCACTAGACTGCTGACAATACCCAGGGCAAGAAGACACTTTTATGCACCTCCACTGAGACAACCTACAGAATTCAATGCTGAAATGAGGCATACTTAATCCCTTAAGTTACACATGTGCCTCTTCTGAATCACAATAAGAACTCTGCCAACCTACCCCAACTGATCCCTCCACCTTTAACACAGGTGCACCTACCATAGTGAAGGCAGTTGGAGTGCACGCAGATAAATGCTGCAATTCAAATCTGAAACACAACACAAACATTGTCACCTTCTCATAACCCTTCCTCATGTCTACTTATTATGGTACTAGCCTTCCTGAACTATTCCCAGTAGCTATTGTAGCTATTCCCAGTAGCTACAGTTAAGGTAGCAAGGCCAGAGTGGTGTATACCATAATTTTGTATTTGCTGGTTTTCAGAGGTTTGAGTGTAGTTGAACTTGACATTTTGAAGGGCATTAGTAAAGTTTGGAGCAGTTAATCCAGAGTAATTCAAGTGACTTCAATGAATGATTCACACCAATGTTAGATGGGAATCAGGCCTACTGATCTCATTGGAGTTATTCTGTTGGTAATGAGAAGAATTTTGCCCATCTTGAGCAGGAGAGAGAGAGAGAGAGAGAGCGCCGATGTCAGATATCTTAGGACCAGTTTCTGGTACACTGACGAATGATGAATAGCACCTTACTCTGAGTAATCACAAGGGACTGAAATTTTGCCCAAGCGGACTACTTGTGTAGTTAAGGGAACTAGGCTTGTTTAGTCTGCAGAAGAGAAGAATGGGGGGGGGGATTTGATAGTAGCCTTTAACTACCTGAAAGGGTGTTCCAGGGAGGATGGAGCTAGGCTGTTCTCAGCGGTGGCAGATGACAGAATAAGGAGCAATGGTCTCAAGTTGCAGTGTGGGAGGTATAGGTTGGATGTTAAGAAAAACTTTTTCACTAGGAGGTTGGTGAAGCACTGGAATGGGTTACCTAGGGAAGTGATGGAATCTCTATCCTTAGAGGTTTTTAAGGTGCGGCTTGACAAAGCCCTGGCTGGGATGATTTAGTTGGGGTTAGTCCTGCTTTGAGCAGGAGATTAGACTAGAGGATCTCCTGAGGTCTCTTCCAACCCTAATCTATGATTCTATGAAAGGTACTACTTAAGATAGATAAGGTGGCAGATTCTGGCCCTAGAGAGGACACAATAGATGAGTTGCAAAATCTTTTATCCTGTTTTCCCAGCAGTGTTATTGAAATGAGCAAGGCCTGTGTACTGTGCTATATACAGTACATTTCACAATACTACTTTATAAAGTGCTTGCTCTGCTTTTGCATAAATTCGTGTCTAATATTGATTCTCAATTTAAAGGTATGGATATTACAATAAAAAGTTTTAAAATCCTCATTCAAAACCCTTTATGCTTTAGTGTAAACCTATTTGTTATAATATCAAAATTATGGTAAATTATGCCATGTTTTTTTAAACAATGTTAGAAGCCAAGTCTTCATAGCAAACCATAAAATATTTTTATTGAACATTTTATCTTACTGAAATACTAACCTGCCATGCTGAAAATTATTGTTCCTGCTGAGATTAAAAGTGGTGCTAAAATGCAAACCAGCACTAGTTTTGGCTTGTAATAAAACAGCCATGAAAAGATCACAGTAGACTCATATTTCTCATCCTTTGGTAAATTGGTAAAAGTGTCAGTGAATGTAACAGAGAATCTATTTCATTTTTGCTTTCATCAATTTATACTTTGTTTTAAATATTTCATTATGTTCACTAACTTCTGAATGAATGCATTAACACAGATAAAACACTGATAAGAATGGAACATATTGGTTTTTAACATTAAAGAAGAAATATCTATGGGAATTTCTATGGCATTCATCACTGTAGTATTTAGACACCTCACAAATAGTAATGTTTTAAGCCTCACATCACACCTGTGCATGAAGGAAGTGTTACTCACATTCTAGGGCCTGATCCAAAGCATGCTAATTTTGGCTACCCATTCAGCCAGCTTTGAATGATCTTCCGGAGGAACAGAGAAGTTAAATGATTGAGGCAGGGGCACACAGGAAGTCTTCAACAGAACCGGGAATAGAACTCAGATTTTCTGATTCTCAGGTCTGTACTGTAACCACAAGTTAATCCTTTCTCCCTCATGAAGAAACCCCTTTTAAAAAAAGGCCTTGGGTGAAATCCTGCCCCACTCAGGTCAATGGAGGTTTGCCCTTGATTTCAGTGGGGCCAGGATTGCAACCCTTGTTTTCAACACATTTAAAATATGTAAGAACTGATTTGTTAACAACCAAAATTGATTGATAAAAACAAGTAAAAATTTGAGAAAACAAAATGGTGAGTAATGAAAATGGAGAAAATGTCTGCTAGGTCAAAATGCATGAAGTTTTTTTAAAAAAAATATTACATACCTAATTTTTTCCAGCTGAATCCAATCTGCAGAATTATTCTTGGTATAGGACACAATGATGCTGGGATCTGTGTAACTAAAGCGACATGAACCTGACCCTGTGAAGAGCAATACAATTATATGTGTTATAACACAATGAAGCAATACATTATTCTTTAATAACAGCAGCTTCAGACTAAGCCCTTGTCGCCATTATCACTTTTCCATATTTTAAATGCTTTGATTGATGATGAAATTTCCTGTGCTCTGTTGCTGAAGGTAAACACAAAATAATGCATACTTTGAGTCAAAAATAACACAGAAATGATAAAGCACAGCACTGCAATGTAATCTGCTGTAAATTTCCCATGGGAACCCAGAATAAATCACCTAACAGCCCCCCTGCAAAAAAAAGTGCTTGTGTTATATTGAAACAAAACCTAAATATTAGAGAGTAATCCACACATCACTTTTTAAAAGGGGAACTTTAGAAGACTGCTTTAGACCCAAAGAACAATACCTGAAACAAAGTATGCCAAATGTTGGAAAAATGTATGTAAAATTCCTTGAGATCTCTAAGAGGAAAATGTTCTAACACCTACAAAGAATAAAAATGCTGCAGAATATCAAGAAAAACTAAAAACCAATGCTAAAAGCAATTTCATAGTATTGTTATATTAAAAATAGATTTTTAAAATCTACACAAGGAAAATTAAAATAAGAAATCATAGTGTATGCTCACTAAAGCTTACAAATAATAAATTTTTGTCACTGATCTGGGAATGAGAAAGTATTTTACCTTAAAAATATGAATTAATTAAACCCTATGACACTCTTGCAAGGGATGTTAATATATGTATTTATTTTTGATTTCTCAAAGGGCATCTCTAGATGCTATTAGAAAAATAAATATAACAATTTATTATAGGAACAATCAAAATAACAAAAACCAAATCCAACAACTCAACACACATAATGCAATAAACAGCCAGCCGGGTAATCAAATTCAACAAAAACATGCCCTTTCCTCAAGAACACAATTATGATGTACAGCTTAACTATCTCCAATCACTCAAGTAAACAGATGAACCTTGCTGTGTGCTCTGAAGGCCAAAGTTTTAGCTGTTTTGTACCTAGGATAAAGAGTAAGTTACAAAAGAGGAGGACCACCGCCTATGGAAAATGCTTTAGACATCAGCTCCCTCCATTTTAAAGAGAAGGGACTCCCTGTTGAGCACTTCCTCTGATCACAGCTGTGATAGAATCACATGAAGACAGACATTCAGGGCTTTATAGGTAAGCATATGGGTAATTATATACAGATCGGTAAACTGCTGCACAGAGAATGCCAACATTTTCAAACATGGCTGCTTAACATTAAAACACCTGAAACAATAATTAGGCACCTAAATAAATGGCCTGATTTTAAAAGGTGCTGAGCACTCTGACTCAAATAAACAGGAACTGCAAGTATTTTGAAAATCAGGCCTCAAATTTAAATTTGAAAATATGCCATTAAGTCCCTGTAATTCAGTGGTAGAACTGGGAACATAGAACCCATATCCTGATTTTCAATTCTGTACTATATCGTAAAACCTAGATCACACTCCATTCCAGAAGGGAAATCAGAGGGTGAAGTCCTAGCTCCACTGAAATCAATGAGAACTTTGCCATCAACTTCAAGGGTGAGAGGATTTCATCCAGATTCTTGTGAGTCTCTTTGAAATTACCCAGAATGTTTCTTTCCCATTCCAATATATTTTTTAAAAAATTGTTTAATCATTACTATGAAAACTATAATAACATTTTAAACCACTACAGCTATGTTCAATATGTTCAGCCAGCTTGGTATGGGTACTGCTGCAACAAGGCTCAAAATAATTAATATTACAAAGCCAAGAATACTTTGAGTTGCCAACCAGGCACCCCAAATGACTATAAAGCAATTGTCTGTTGTTTATTTTGACTGACATAACAGTTTTTTTCTACTGTATTAAAAACAAATGAAGTAAACAAAATGTTTAATTTGTACCCATCTGCTGGGATAGTCTGCTTTAGTGAATGGGCATCTGTTGTTGGCTTCTACATTTGTAACACTTATGGGTTCCAAACTTTAATCATACTCATTTATTTTATTTCAGAGGAATTCAGTTCAAAAACCAATGAACTTCAGCTAGTTTATAACCATTAAAGCTGGCAAGAGGCTGACAGGCCAAACAGCAACATTACTGAGTTTAATGTGGCAGAAAAATAAGGAAGAAGTGCATACATGATATAAATATCGAGTAGGATAGGCCTAAGGAAGGAATATTGGTGTAATTTCAACTGTTGTTAAAGTCTGCATTATGTGTTGGACATTTAAAAAACAAAAACAAATCAAACTATGCTGCTGAAAAAATGCAAGTGGAAAAGATTCTGATTTATAAATGTAAAGCAAAAAGGGAAGGCTCACTGCAGGAAATGTAGATTGTCAAACAATTTTGCAAAAATGAAAAATGTTACCTGACAAACATGCATATCTCATGTAACTGTCTGATGATATGCAAAAATAACAAATGAATTACTTAACTCCCAAAAGGAATGGAAGCACTGGGAAGGGTCTGTGCAAGGCAGATAGGGGGTTTCACTTGTATTATTGAATCAAGAGAGCCATGGAAAAGGGGTGATAAGGGAAAAAGAAGGGTTTTTCTGTTCTAATAAACAGGACAGGAAAAATTAAGACTGAGACATTTTATACAGATTGGGAAAGTCAACAAGACCAGCATATGCAGCAAAGATATCTTGACGGCCAATAATTACCCTTTCATTAATGTTGAACGTCTTTTTATCTACATTCTCTTCTCAAACCTACAAATAAGAAGACCAAATCTTTTATAACCTAAGGACCTAATTCTGTAAACCCTTACTCACAAAGAGTATGTTTACACAGTAAAAAAATCCCAACAACAATAAACCTATGGCAGCAAGTTTCAAGGTATGACTACACTGCAATAAAATACCCACAGCAGGTCTGGGTCAGCTGACTCAGGATCAAAGGTCTCTGGCTGTGGGGCTATAAATTGCAGTGTAGCTCTTCCAGCTTGGGCTGGAGCCTGGGCTCTGAGACTCCATGAAGGAGAGGATCCCAGAGCCTGGGCTCCAGCCTGAGCCCAAACAGCAACACTGCAGTTGTATAGACGTGCAGCCTGAGTCCCATAACCCCAAGTCAGCTGGATCAGCCACAGCCCAACTTGGGTCAGCCACAGGTGTATTACTGCAGTATAGACATACCTGCAGAATGTGGGTCAACTGACTTGGGCACACAGGGCTTGTGCTGCAGGTGAAAAATAGTAGTATAGGTGTTTTGGCTCAGGCTGGAGCCCATGCTCTAAGATTGCTATTTATCACCCCTCAGAGCCCAGACTCCAGCTTTAGCTGGAATGGGTACACTGCTATTTTTAGCCTCACAGCATGAGCCCTAGTCAGTTGACCTGGGCTCTGACACTCGCTGCTGCAAGGTTTTTTGTGGGGTTTTTTGTGTTTTTTTCTTTTTTTGCTGTGTCGATGTGCCAAAAGACAGAGTGAAATTCATCCCTGTGAAGAAGGTCAGCACAATGCCCATGCGTTATTCAGTGCTACCAGAGCCCTATTTATTGTGTACTGAATGGTCTTGTGCTCACCCTTGCTTTATATTAATAATTTGTTGGTATGAATGGGAGCGGAGGGTGCTCAACATTTTGAAGGGTTAGGTTTTAAATCCTATTAAATTAACCCCAACAATTACCATACGGTATATCTAAAATACTAGTTATTTGCTATTCTTGGCATAGTCTTGAAGTGTTGACTACATTAGGAGTACAATTGCACACAACTGTTTGTTTAAATATTATTAAAAATCAGTTGGTGAAGCAAGCTATTCAGGATTACTGAAGATATTTTTGGTAACCTGCAAATTTGATATCTGCATTTATTTATCTGGTCACACAAAAGTATATTTTGACTTTGTTTAAAAATATATGAGAATTTTTATTCAAGTAATAGAGAAACTGAGATTGAGGGCAGAATCTCTGGAGGAAGGGCGAGTGAAAATGTCCTTCCAGAGACTGCTTCCAGAGATGGTAATAAACAGTTTGTCAGCTTCAAGCAGAGCAGAAGGGGCAGGATATAACACTATAAATCTTCAGTCCCACTGCCCTCCATAGTAGAGAATCTAGAGGACAATGTAAAATCCACTGAATGATGTCATTTACTTAAATGACTCTGGAAATTGTACAATTTAATTTAAGAATACTCTGGTTCTGTATAAGCCATGCAAACAGGTAACAAACGATGTACAGTGGTTGTTTTAAATAAGCCAACATAACCAAATTACCACACTACAGGATGTAAGACACCAGTTATTTCTTATACCAAGTAGAGTTTTGCAGAATCTCTGATACTGTGGTGTGGTTACTGATAGCAAAAACTGACTTTCTAATATGAGTATTTTATTTTTCAATTCCAAAGTTTGATATCTTACTCTGTCAACTGGAAATAATTATCTGTTTGTCCACAAATGAATAGTAGCCTGTCAATTCCCTTCACCTACACAATCAACCTTTCCCCCAGCCTTTCCTTATACTATATTTTAATTTCTTTGCAACAATGTACTTACCAGGTGTCTTTATCTGAAATTTGCAGATTTGTAAAATGAATAAATAAACTGCAATGAAGAGAGACAGTCCTCACAGAGATATTTTCAAAATGGTGCAACTATCACTGGCTATAATGGAGGTCAAGCTTCATGTGTAAATAAGCAAAACCCAGATTGAAAACTACACTTCAGAGTTTTAAAGAATTTCTTTTTTATTTATATTTCCTTCTTAAAAAATAACAAATGTCTGATGTCAGGTTTGGTTTTAAGAGGGTCACTGCTTTGTTTTAGGTATCGTTTTTTAAATTTGCCTTAAAACCATTCCCCTGTCCTGCAAATATGTTTAATCAGTTATTATTGATTGATGCTGAAATTGCTCATTCTACACAATATTTAAGATTATAATATTATAGTGATCACTGATAGTGGCTGGTTGCAAAAGACATACACACACACAAGCTGCAATTTTCCATGCTCAATTTCTCCCCAAAGGTAAATTCTTGGAAAGAAGGGCTGCTGTATGTTGAGTCCAGCTGCAATGGCTACCAAGAAGTCATTCTGGCAGCTGGAGGTCATGGAAGTTCAGCCATATTCCTGCCAGGCTTCCTTTCCTTTGAGCATGCCTTCAACATGCCTCCCGCTCTGCAGGCAGGCAAAGAGCTGGCACTGAGCCACCTATGTTAGCATCATGCCTCTTAAAGCAAGGGAATCCCCACACAGCTATTTACATCAGCCTTCAAGCAGCTCTGTGCTATAGAGCGGCACAAAAACAAGTGGGGGTTGGAGAGAGGCTCTAATCCATTGGCTTCAAAGGTGTATTTAAATTCTTTCTTCCGTTGATTATTTTAAGAGGAATTTTAATATCTCAAGGTTCTGGGCATAGAATTTAGGGTATACACTTGCAAATATTCATCATCTAAGAAGTTGCACAGCAGAGATATGTATTTAATTAAATTAGGATACAATTTGTTTCTTCTAATTGGTTTTTCCTCAGTTGTGGAGTTTTTCTTTTTGTAACAGTGTATAGGAAATATATAAAAATATAGGTACATACAGAAAATCTGAGAAGGTAGATTAAATTTAATTCTGAGCTGTTCGAAGTTCAGCAGTCATAGAATCTTATAAATGTAAAGCTTGAAAGGAACTTGAGAAGTCATTAAGTCCAGCCCCCTGCATTGAGGCAGAACCAAATATACCTAGGCCATCACTTGTCTAATCTATTCTTAAAAACCTCCAATGACAGGGATTCCACCACCTCCCTTGGAAGTCTATTCCAGTACATAACTATCCATGTAGTTAAAAAGTTCTTCCCAATGTTATGTCCTTGAAAAAATATCCTGTGATGGACACTCCTTTGGCATCCTTCCTGTCCTAGAGGAAAACCTGCATGTCCGGGAGACAATGAAAATGTTACATTACCTCAACTACCCAGTTCCCTATTTATAGACAGATTCTTAGGAGAGGATGTTGTTTGATCTCCTGAGGGAGCAAAGAAGCAACATGTGTTCTCCCTAAATCAGACTGGAAAGAATGAAAAAAGGGGGAGAGAACAATCTGCTTCAATGTTTTGTCATGTCGGGCTGTTTTTGTAAAATGTAACTGGTACCAAACATATCAAACTAGAGCTGTCCAGTTATAGAGGTTCCAACTGGGGGTGGGGGAGGTTAAATACCACTTTTTGTCTTTGTGTCTGGAGCTTGAATAATGTGATTTTGGTTTCTTTCAATAGCCATATGAAATTGCTGTACATTCTACCTACCTCTTCATATACCAAGTAGATAAAGTACTGGGAGGACTTGAAGGAAGTACAGCACTCAGGGAACAATGTTAATTGTTATCAAGGTGACTCAGTCAAACACAGGTGATGGTAAATTATGCCATTTTTGAAGATCTTTAAAAATTGCAGATTTAGTGTTATTAATTTAGTTAAACTGTGTGAGATTTTCACCTCCAGCTCTTTGACTCCCTCAGGGATAATTAGCAGAGAAAATTAATTAAATCTTGCTAGGCCATTGCTTTGGAGAGTGTCAAATTTATACTAAAACCAGACACAGTACTGTTGACCTCTAAGATTTCTTTATAGCATTGACTGGAAGCTTGTGTTTCAAAGAGATAAAGCAAGATTTCAACTGTGAGGAGAGCAATGTTTTGTGCTTTATCATGGACTGTGGTGTCCTGAACCTCTAGAGCAGTGTTTCTCAATCAGGGACACGTACCCCTGGGGTACCCAGAGGTCTTCCAGGGGGTACATCAACTCACCTAGATATTTGCCTGGATTTACAACAGGCTACATAAAAAGCACTATCAAGCTCAATACAAACTAAAATTTCATACAGGCAGTGACTTGTTTGTACTGCTCTATATATTATAAATTTAAATGTAAGTACAATATTTATGTTCCAATTGATTTATTTTATAATTATATCATAAAAATGAGAAGGTAAGCAATTTTTCAGTAATAATTTCTTATGATTCTTTTTGTATTTTTATGTGTGATTTTGTAAGCAAGTAGTTTTAAAATGAGGTGAAACTTGGGAGGTACGCAAGACAAATCAGCCTCCTGAAAAGGGTACAGTAGTCTGGAAAGGTTGAGAGCCACTGCTCTAGAGAATCTCGTGATAGCCACTTGCAAGTGGTCCAACAGAACAGGTGTTTTGTGCTGGTCTTTAAGGTGAAAATTTCTAATGGGGAGCTGTTCAACTAAAGGAATGCACATGGAAAATTGTAGAGTAGTTTAATGGAGGTTAAAAATTGATACCTGAAAGTGAAGGTCCAAAAGAACCCTTCACATGTCTTCTCTGTATCTAAAGCTAGGCTGCTTTTATTCATTTGGTTTATGTGATGAATGATTATTGTTCGCTGAGTATTATGGCTTGTGGCTTTCCTTGGAATAAAGCCAGACTGGGTAATGTGAATTAATATTAGTCAGAATAATAATAGCTAGTTTGGTAATACTTCTGCTTGTTTTTTATTCTCCGAATTGATGAATGATATTAGCTGCTATGACATCCAATTTTTGGATTTTTTACCCTTTTTCAGATGTATGGTTACACTAGCTTTCAAGAGATAAATAGGCAATTTTACTTGGTTATAAGAGTAATGGAATATTGTGTATTAAGCACTAGAAGCTCCTGGAAAAAAATTGTAGAACTCACTACTAAAGATGTCCTGCTCTGAAGAATTGCCATATGGAAGATCCCAAAGCATTGTAACCTTTGCATCTTATCTTCTCTTCAAGTTGTGATTTTTATTAGTAACTGGCAAGATTGTGAGGTTGTTCAAAAAATTATGTATTTACGTTTCTAGCAGGAGTTGTTGAGTAGGAATAAGGGTTTTGTAGAACTTAAAAATTTGTCTTTCATTGTTTTGTTATAAATTCTTTCATTGTCTTATCTGTAGTTATAAAGATTGGGCATTAGTAGGATGACTTATCTTAAACATATGGCTGGTGTTATGTTTTTGGGCATATGAGATACCTTCTTGTACCCTCAGTGTGATAATGTGTTCAAGTTGCAACTGACCTCTTAAACATAAGCTTTTCCCTCTTGGGAGCACCAATCATCAGTTATTGAAGAAATTTTCTTTTTTTTTCCAAGACCAATTTCTCTGCTACAGAGCTCTTTTGGCTCCCACAAAAACCTGTGACTAGCCTGTCCAATTGTCATTTATTTCAAAATATTGTTGTATATGTTCATTGATAAACTGAAGAATTGCTTTTTGTTTTAGCACTCAAGAAGGGACTCTTTCACATGAATGTCTGGTCTTTGATATCCCATGCTTCTAGCCAGACATATTCTGGTGTGTGATCTGAGTATTAGACCTATTCTAGAAGCTGAGCATTTTAAGGATGTTTCAACTTTAGTGAGATTCCAAACTGTTCTAGATGAGCATCATGAACTTTGGAATGGAAAATAAAGTCTTTACCATATGGTTTTATGTTTCTCCATATAGTAACTAAGTCTTGTTCCATAAAAAAAGAACTGAAAATTTTAGAATTTTGTTTTAGTCTGGAAATTGAGGATAATTGTATCTAATTTGGCTTTTCGTACAACATTAAATCTCCTATAGAAAAAAATTGTTTGGAAGATAAGTAATTGGTAAATACATCTGACAGAAATTGAGAGATTAATTGGGGGTAGGAGGAGAGCTTGTATACCCCCATTATTCATGTTATTGCCAGCAAATGTGTGAGAAAGCCAGAATGTAATATCCCCTCTGTTCTGTAATGGCTGAAGTAAGAATAAGAGTTAAGTTTATATGTACTAATATAGCTACATCCCTTTGAGGTGCTTAGGATGCAGCAAATTGTCCCATCCAATCTCTTTTCAGCCTATTGTGTTCAGAGATATGTAGATGGATTTCCTGAATTCCAATAATACCACTTTATCTTTCTTAATAAAAGAGAGAACTTTGTGACAAGTTACCAAGTGCTTAATGACCTTAGCATTTAATGTCTAGAATTTTAAAGAATGCAAAAGAGATGAGCTTGAAGGTTGCATTTTGCCTCCTGTCTGTAGCCAATGAATTCTTGTCTAAACAGGCTCACCTATGTATAATGTTACTTCTTCCAATAGGTCAGCTATTGGGCATAATGTGTCTGTTGCCAGATGAATAATTAAATGATACTTTTAAATTTAACCAGGTTCTTAAATACACTAAGACTGTATATAATATACTTCTGAGGGCGAAGTGAGGTAGATTGGTTAGTAAATAGTCACAGCTAAAGACAGAGCATAAATCTAGTCATTAAAATGATCAAAGGAGCAGTATTAAATATTCAGTAATATTCTTATAGTGGTTCCCAACAAATTGACAATAAACAATAATATAGCAAGGTTACAGCCCTTTCTCTCCTCTCTTTGTATATCCTTATTATGGGCCTGAATCCCACAGATGTCAATAAGTTTTCGATCAGGCCCTGTATTTCTAGGTGAGGGAGCTTTTCCAGAGGTATGGAATTTTATATTTAATAACATGAAGTAGGGCAAAATTCAAATTATGCTATTTGAACCTGTTAAACAGATTATGCTAATAATCAGTACAGTCAGATGTACTCTTGAGTGGGGTTAGGTACCTAATTCTATCTCTGTGTATGTAGTAGTCTTGCTCAGATAGAAAGATGGATAGTTGGGAATATGAGGAGTTTTAGGGTTTGCCGGATATAAGGCAATATAACTAATGCCTTTATCTCTGAGTAGTTTCCTTCCTGGCCTGAATAAAGCTCTCTGCCTCTGTAAAAGGGGAGAAAGATCCTGGAAAATGAGTTTTTCCCTTTTTAAGTCAGTAAGATTTCTCTCACATATAGTAGTCTGTGAAATGGGTTCCCTGTCTTTAATATTATGTAGACCAATAATGACAGGTCAAGGTGAAAGCCACTTCTTGCAGCACCCGATGGGCTCTCTCTATTTTTATCTTATTTCATTTATCTGTAACTCTTGTAGTTTTAAGATTCATTCAGGAAAAAAGCTCATTGGATTGAGATTTTCCATTCCTTTATGTAGACCCAAGAGTTTTATACTGAGTTGGCAGCTTTTATTTTGTTTTCCAGGAGCTGCAGACATATGTTGTTTGAGCTAATTGAGATGCTTTCTGCTCTTTGTTCTACTGCAGTAGGTGGATTTTGAAATCCATGTGAACTTTCAGTTTGCTGGTCAAAGGAAGATTCAGGAGACATTTACATTCTGAAAACTTACTATGGCCAAGTTTAAGGTAATTTCTTGTATTATCTTTGTGGCTTGATTACTGGGTTTTGCTTACTGCATAGCTCCACTATCTGGATTGTCTGATTTGCACCCATTCTTTTACAGTTGTGTGAATATGGATATCAAACGTAGTAAGGTGGCCTCTCTTAGTGCTCAGAAAAGAATCCAAAGAATATTGGAAAGTTACTTCTATTCTTAATTAGTCAAGGAATTACAATATAAGCTTAAAATGGAAATATTAAAGGGATCCAGCTGGAGGCTCTTGGAGACACACACACATTAAAAATGAAATTCCACTCTATTTTTTGACACACACATATGCACAGTCAATAGAATACCATGAAATCACATACTGAGTGAGAATTTTCAGTCAACTTACACACGCACGTGAAATTCAAATGGAACCCTTGGCAGGTTATGAGTTTAGGATAAAGAAACCCCAATGTTTATGAATGTTGTACATTTTTAAAACACTTATATCTCTGACAAATTAAAAACAATTTTTACCAGCCTACTGAAAGGCAACTCTGTCAAATTTCAGGTTTCTATCACATCCTGCTGAGGTGCTACAACTGTACAAGGATAAAAAGTTGCAACTTTTTTTTATATTGGCAAAAGTGATTTGTTTTTTTTTAAACTTTGTTTTTTAAAATAGCTGAATTGTTTTTTCTCACACTTTTTTTTAAAAGATCCAGTTGTAAACTGAGAACATATGAGCAAAATTTCAGTCCAAAAGGTAAATATTTGACAAAGCATGTGAAAATGGCCCTTTAGAATAGAAACACTTGTGCAACTTTACAGTAGGTGTCACTGTGTGCTCCACATATCCTAAAGGCTGGAGCTATCCTCCTGGTCTAATGAAAATGAAACACATTGTCATGTGTGGGATCCACATTTGGGTAATGAGTTTTCACCTGAGTCCTGTTTCTGGATTGAATGGAAAAGGCTTTCTTACTCCAGCACATTTTTAAACTGCAGTTTTCTATAATATTTGTTTGTAAAATCTACATTACACTATTCAGAAGTGGAAACTTTTTTTAAAGTTATATTGACCAAAGCAGTTATGGTCTAATAAAATGGACAATTTTAATCATACAAAAGTATTATTTTAATACAATGCTGCAAGCGGGATTAAGTTTAAAGTCTGCCTATAATCCAGCATTTATTATTTCGAACAACTAATTCCATAATGGCATGTGCTTCTGCTTCCAGAAGATACTTTTTACCACAAGGAAGAGATTCAGATTCAATGCCCTAAAAGAAAATGCTAAGGGTTTGTCCCTATTTATATTTTCTGCTTTTCTCCTTCTGCTAAATTTCCAATAATTACGATTTATTTCTGAACAATGGCTGAGAAGCACTGGCATAAAAGTAGTATTTGGACTTGTATTTGAACTAGTAATATCTGGATTAGTATTTGGACTAACCAACAAGCCATACAAATAATTTATTACAGCCCCATTAAAATGTCTTTTAAATAAGGCATTTATTTTTAACCTTCATATTTTTTAACCCTAGGTATCTGAGCAAGCTTTCCTCGTATAATTCAGCAAAATGAATAAACAACATTTACATTTATGTAATGTTAAATGTGTCAGATGATATTACTTACCTTTATTCTTTCACATTACATGTAATTTACAACCTATATATTTTCACTAAGGACTTTTTTGGTAAAAAGGTCAGATTTCTCAAATTCCCTTCAGCAGAGGTTGATTTTTCATTTTAGCTACGGTGAACATTGTATGGTGGCTGTTTGGTAATATATCTAAAACAAATTGCTTGTCTGAGTCCAGCTGCACATGGACATGTCCAGTGTCCCCATAAAACCACCATAATGGGCTATAGTTGGCATCCTTTGTTCACAGTCAAAAAAGTGAACAAAACCAAATGGAGAGGGAGACTGAATGATCTAAGCACTGAAGGTGGCTTCTCCAGGTGAAAGCTGGAAAATGTATGGAAGTTTTCCCTCCCACTAACTGGTCTGTCCCTGACTAGTAGATAAAAAGATAATTTCAGTGCAGTACAGTCAATGTGACACCTGTCAACAGAACTATATTACACAAACAAACAATACAGAATAACCACAAAAAAGTCTACAAATTCTTACAAATAAGGGCCAAATTCACTCATAAGACTCCAAGAAGTTGAGCAAGATACTATGGGGATGCACAGATTAGGAAAAAGGAGGAATCCTTTTCTCACACAGCTGCTCCATGGAACCATTCCAGGTGCTACTCCTCAGTGGCTGGAGAAATTTTCACAGCCCTAAGATCATCCTTTCTGCTAAAGAAATACATGGAGCAAGTTCTTTCAGCAGAGTTCAGTGAAAAAGGTAATTATTACAGCAGCACTGATTACGCAACAAGATGAAATGGTTACTTATTGTCACTGTGGTTCTTTGAGATATGATGCATATGTTTATTCCACTTAGGTGCATGCATGCCCAGAGTGCTGGAGCTGAAGAAGGGGCAGCGCTCATGCCTCATGGCTGTAGCCCTTTCCTTGGCTGTATGAGGCAGCACCGTCCTGATGCTCCTTCAGTTCCTTTGCACTGAATATCCATGAGATGAGACTCTGATACAGAGGGGATGGAGGGTGGTTGTGGAATATACATCTCTATCACATCTTGAAGAACTACAGTTACAGTAAGTAACCGTTTCTTCTTCTTCAAGTAGATGCAGCTGTGTATTCCATTTAGGTGACTCACAATCAGTACCCCTGCCAGCAGGCATGTCTTAGAGTCTACCTAAATAAGGATTGCAGGACCATCCTTCTAAAACTTGCATCCATCCTCGAAGATGCAGTGATCGCATAATGGTTCATAAATCTATGCATGGATGACCATGTAGCAGTCCTGCAAGTGTCCAATATGGACATGTCACTGAGTAATAGTATTGACATTGCTTGTACTCTCATCAAATGAGCTTGCACCTGAGTGGCGCGTAGCTGAAGCGATCTCATATGTAGGATGGATGTTATCCATTTAGAGATGATCTGCAAAGAGACTGTTTGCCCCATTATGTGATCTGCATAGGACACAAACAGGCAAGGTGAAGCATGAAATGGTTTAGTCCTATCCAGATAGAAGATTAGACATCACCTGACATCTAATGTAGGGAGATGCTGCTCCTGTGGAGATGAATGCAGCTTATAAAAGAATACAGGTAAGTATACTACCTGGTTCAAATGAAACTGAGAGACCCCTTTAGACAAAAATGTTGGGTGTGGTTGTAAAGAAACCTTGTCTTTGGAGAATTGTGTATAAGGAGGATTTGCCAGAGTCTGCAAATCACACACTCTCCTTGTGGCTGTCATCGCTACAAGGAATGCAGTTTTCTGACAAGAGTGGAAAGGGACAAGATGCTAAGGCCTCAAATGGGCGACCCATCATTGCTGCTAGGACTGTGTTAAGATCCCACAGAGGAACCAGCTCTCGGACCGGGGGGGATGTAGGCAAAGAAGTTATTTTAAGAACTTTGCTACCATGGGATTGGAAAAGACTGATCTTCCCTGGAGAGGGGATGAAATGCTGATATTGCTGCGAGATGCACTTTCAATGAACTAAGCACTGACGCACAAGAATGTCAAAGAACCAGTAATGCCTCAGCCACACCAGGGCAATGAGGATGAGCTTGGCCTGATCCACCTTCATAAGAACATAAGAATGGCCATACTGGATCAGACCATCTAGCCCATTATTGTGTCTTCTGACACTGGCCAATGCCAGGTGCTTCAGGAGGGTTGGGACGGTGCTGCCCCATATAGCTTTGGGAGGGGCTACAGCAACAAGGTGCAAGACCACCTCTATACGGGTACTCCTAGGCAAAATTCTCTGGGTCCAGTGCACTGGGTGCACACACACCTAAGTAGAATACGTGGCTGCATCTACTTGAAGAAGAACATCTAGCTTGTTTCTTTCCCTTTAAGATCACAATTATCCATTGTGATTTCTCATGTACTGAAGTTAATAGAAGAGCCAAGTATAAAATATTGGCATATAAGGCCTCATCCCTAGGCACATTTGAGGATTTTGTTAAAAAAAAACCCCAAAATCATTTGGATAATGTAAATTTATGACAATCAAAAAAGTATTTTGATCACTTATTTAATAACAAGTTATGTTTTAAAATACAATTCTGCAGGACTCATGATGGTAATAAAACAAATTACCACTGCAAAAATGCAATAATAAATAAAACAAGTGAATTGCTTGGCTTTACTACAGATATTAGACAAGCTCAGTGCATTCTCGCCTGAGAAATGTCACGTGGATTCTTGGTATGTGGACTTACTGAGCCAGAGGTGTCCTCACATTGACCCTATCGATCTCAATGGTTCAGGAAGAGTAATAGAGACTATTAGGTCAGTGATTCATTAACTCAACATCTCTGAGCAGGGCATGACGTGAGAGCCTTTTGGAGTCATTACAGTCTATCATTCAAGGATCCACATACGAATTAATGATTCCTACTTATGTGCTAATGAAAGGCATATTAAAATTGTCCTCTACACATATTTATGCAGTAGACTGAGAAACAAACAGGCATTGTGGAAGATAGAGTAAATGTTCATAGAGTAATCAAGAATATTTCATTACCTATAGCTTCTTTCTTTTTCTTTCTTTCTTTCTTAACGTACACTTTTTTCCCCTTTTTTAAAAATGCTACTGTAAAAATAAAAGCTATCTAGCTCAAAATAATTACATTACTATAGTTAAGGAAAGTCAAAGGTCTGATAAATTTACAAAAGTGAGGAAATTCAAACTGAAGGCTGAGATGATTTTGCCTTGACTCATCTCACCATGCAGAAAAAAAAGTTGCAATAGTGGAAGGTAAAAATTGAGAATGATCAAACTGTTAGCTTAATTTTTTTTGCAGTTACACTTTATATTAAATATATTTAATTATATATGTATAAATGTAAAATGTGACCTTTTAAATTTTATTTTAATACTGCATCCTCAGCCTTCTTTGAAGGGAGAGGACAATCAGGTGGGTGGCAATGGGAAGAAAGCAGAGGGAGTTCGTAAGTGGGGAGGGGCCAGTGGCAGTTGAAAAAAGAGAGTGAGGTCCTGTTCTGATGACAATTCCAATAGAGTTTTATAGAAATTGATAACCTTTCTTTAGTTTTTTTTCAAGCCATCCTATTTAATTTAATAGATAATTTTATAGGAAGGCTAAAAATAATCTGTAGAATAAATTTAATAGAGAATGATAATAGATAGGGGTTTATAGAGTCATTTCTATACAATCTATTACATTTCTATAGAACACTACAGTTTTCATTCCTATTTAATTCTACAGAGCTTTTACATAAGGGTGATCATCTGAGGGAGGTTTGGGCAGGGTAAGATAGAGGTTTGGGCAGGGTAAAATGGAACAACTTAGGGAGAAACACAGCATGTGATAAAGAGCAGCTCAACAATGTGAGAAAGGGATAAAGCAGTAGAGAACCAGGAAGGCAGACAGGGAAAGAAGTACCAGCAGTAAAAAGGTCATTTTCCAACCTTTGATTAGAAACCAAGAGTTCCCGGCTATGAACTAGCATGTAGACACTAAACCACACACCTCTTATATAATGTGCCAACAGTACAGGTGGGAAGGGCCAAAAAGCCTCGTGAGAATATTCCCATGGGTGTAAGTACTTAGTCACTATAAGAAGGGGAAAAATATCAACAAGAACATTTAGAAGTACATGAAAGGCACAAGTATATTATAAAATAGGTGTAGGTGGCAAAAAAGCAATTGCATTTCCTTATCTATCCAGACAGAACTTTCACAAGTACTTCCATCCACATACCTAGACTCTTATAGGACATTAATAAGTATATAAATAAATAGTTATATCTATTCTAATTGGTTTTATTTATTTATTTGAATTGAGTAATTTATATAATCTGAAAGAGAGCCAAATAGGCTCAAATGAACATTTATATATAAAAATTATAAAATTCAAACCGGCTATTAAACAATTACCCTAAACAAATTAAACTCTAATTGGTTGAATGCATATTCAGTTCTACTGCACACCGGAGATTCAGCAACCTCCGTGTTTTAATTTTCAGCTTCCTCTTCCTTGGCTACCTATCCCTTTCACAGTTTCTTCAAAAGTGAAGTGGTGGACTTTTTCTGGAGTAAGAAAATATAAACCCTTCCAATGCCCCGCACACTGCAGATATAGTTTTGCCAGGCAAATTAAAACAAAAGTCAAGCCTGCTCCCCAAATTGTTGTTTCACTGATGCGACATTTTTCTATCTTTATATTTTTAAGCAGGGCAAGCAGCAACACTTCTGATAAAAACAAATAGGATTGTTCTGAAATAGCACCTGGCCCTGAAGTCATCCACTTCCAAAATTGCATTCTTCAGGATCATAGGTAAGTGGCATGTTTTGGGTCAGATTAAGTCCGCTTTCCTGCATTAGTAGGGATTGGCTTTCATCCAGCAAAAACATTTTCAGAGTTTCCAACCTTCAAGCCCTTAGAACTACAAAAGCCTAAACACCATACATTTTCAGTTTAATCTCTGTCTCATCCATCCTATATAGGGTGACCATCGAGTCTTTCATAATCACAGTGAATAATGCTTCCAGATAGTAGTACTTTATTCTCCATATCAGTAGTATTCACAGCTCATGCCAGAACTCTTATGCACATGGTCTAACTATTTTATTGATTTGCAGACAAAGTTCCCCGCATCACATCCAGTAGCCTGTAAAAGTTTCATTTGTCATAGTGAGCATATGTTTCAATTCTTTAAAATAATTTAGGGGTGTGCTTCTTCAATTTGGAGACTGAAAAACTTCGATAAATCCTGGACCTGTATCTGACTGACAGCATCTCCACGTATGTTCTTTAGAGACAGTTTTTGTCCCACCCAGGAATTGTGGTGTCATCACTTCACCAGGTTAACATAGTTAAGGTTGATTTAAACTGATTGCATTAAATGTAAAACAAAAAAGAAATTATATGGGACAAAGTGAATATCTTTTCCCAAATTCCATGCGCATGGGCACTGATGAATTTTGAGCTTTAACTCTACATTTCTTTTCTTTGGTGACTTTTTAATAAGACTACATTTTTTAAATAAGCTGTGCATTTCTTTTTACAGTAGCCATCTTTTAAATTCACTGCACAGCCTCTATAGAATAATGAAATGTGCTTCTACAATAACCTTTGTAGTAATGCTGACAACATAGGTTACATAGATCCCAATGAACATGAAAACAGATTATCTTTGTGAACATTTGCTATTAGTATTTATCAGAAATTCTGTACAATACACAGAACAGTGAGCAGCTCAGAGGTTTCAGTTTGCAGGTGTTCATGCAATTTGTCTTTCTGGTTAAACTTCACATGAGCTTGCACCTTCTGAGTTTCACTTTGATTTTTGTTTTGAATTAAATCAAAACAAATTTAACTCAGAAAAAATGGCCACTATTCTACATGAAACCATAGATCAGCCAAAGTAATTTAGGCTAGAACTGGAATAATGACAGAGGATCTGCTTAATCACAGCATAGAGACTTAAGACAAAAGAAAATTATTATATTAGAATCCTGCAATCAGCAAACATTCCTAGTTAGCCAGTATTTGGCTTGTTGGTTGCCCACAGTCATGTTAGTCACATAGCAAGTTACAGGTGTTCAAAAGTTTTGTATAAGCAAAAGTGAAGAGAGTATACTTTGCATATCAAGTTACCCATCTTTAAAATAATTAGCTGCACAACATATGATCCAGCATTAATAATAAATTATGGGGGTAACAGATTTTTTCAAAATAATATAATGTGTTTATGTTAACTGTTTGCATGTTGAGATTTACATATAGTTGATGAGTCCCAGTAGCATCCATCTCCAGTACAGAGTGGCGGAAGTGTGTGTGTTTGGACTCACCACAGAGTCTTACGCTGTTGCTTTATACTTGTTGCATGAACATCATAAAGAAAAAGAAAATTAAATATTCTGCTAATGCTTAATGCATTGTTACATGATGCAAAACACACATGCAGTGAAGCTCTGGAGCACACACCTTTCAAAGAGAACAAGCACACAGCAATCTACAACTGTCATGAATGAAGCAATGCTGGTTTACAAAACTCATGCCTCAGTGCTGCTCCACCTAAAAACATTTCCCTCATCTTTCCTCCTTCTTACAGCTATCTCACAGGCCTCTGTGTATGCTCAGTTCAGTCATCAGTCTATCATTAATACGAGTCACCTTCCTAATACTGCCCTTTGGGGATGGCAAATCATGTTCTGTGGAAGTTCAGAGATGTAGCTAAGGGGGAAGTCTGAGTTTGTGAGTGAGATGCAGGGAATATTTCAGCTAATAAATCATACTAATGCTTTATGGCGGCTGGGTTTGGAAGCTTGCGTGTGTGATCCTCCATGGCCCCAAACTGTGGAATTAGAAATTCTGGTTTGAAAGAGCCCAAAGGTATTATTTTAAATATCTTAATTAAGAGTAATCCCACTGTACATTAAAGTAAATGTTAGAATTTGTCTTTCATGTATCAGAAAAAGAAGCATTTGGTCTTAGAGAAATACAGTCAAAGATGATGAGGAAATTTGAAGTACATGTTTGGGCAGACAGTAGGCTAATGTAAACACCATCCTAACATTTAAGTCAAAACCAATGCTAATGGTCCTGAACAGTTCAAAAACAACTTAGCACGGTAGGGAAGTCATTCACATTTGAAAAGGTTGTAAACCGTGGGAGGATGTCACGGGGTGGTGTATCAATAAGCGCAAGTCTTACTAAGTAACTCTTGAAAGTAATTATTCACCATCTCAATAAGAAGGTAAAACAAACCTTCTGCAGTTTGACATTGTTGCCTTTAAAAAAGCCCCAGGGCTATTGAATGTGTGGCACTTTAAGGAAGCTCAGTTAATGAAAATGTCACTTGAAAATTATCTTTCCTGTACACATGATTTAAGAAGCTTTGGGATTTATGATGAAATCTGGGCCATTTTGTGCTTAATTCGTTTGTCATTATCTGTTTCTCTAACTCAAATTATTAAAACCCACCAGATTAACACCTGGTGGCTGGCAGTGGAAGAGGACTGGTTAAAAGACTACACTTAATTGTTGCTTCCAGGTTTGAATGTACATAGTACTAATCTAATATAACAAGCTTTAGGATCCTTTTGGATGAAAGATGTTAAATAAACAGTCAGTAATTATCATTAATTCAGTAATCTGAGCCCAAGATGTGGTGTGACATCCAACTATTATAAATGTCTCTCTCCTCTTGAACATTTTTCCCTTTTCCATTTCCAATATGAAAACTGCCAGGGCCAGTTAATCTCACTGAGTCCACAAGTTAAAGTGCCTTCTTCCATCTCTCCATCTACGGCCCCCCCCCCCCCCCCCCAGTTTATAAATTGAGCCAAGGAGAGGATTTTAAAATTTCTCTTTACATTCTTTTTCCACCTGTATTATTATTTATCATAGTTCCCAACAGTAGACTAAATGCTTCACAGATGACATGGTCTTTCTCCCAAAATATACAATTTAAGGCCTTAATCCTGCAACTGATAGTGTGTGAGCAGACTGCTATGCTCATTTTAAAAAATGTAATTCTCCTAGACGAATATCTCAGTGGGGTTATGACTAAACTATGAAAACTTCTCATGGCAATAAGAACAATCAGCTGGAGAAGAAAACATCTAGTAGGCTGGGTTGCAAACAGTTCTAAAACAAAATTTTATTGACTTCAGCAGCAGTCTGCACAGGTGCACAGGCATACCTCACATTTTATCAATGGATAAGAGTGATAGACACCAGAAGGTCTGTGGTGAGGAAGGATTAGGGGTATAGCCATATGATCACACAGTCACTCAGTTTATTCATGTGCACATCTGCCTGGTTTTGTAAAATCAATAGTTTAAAAATAAAATAAACTCCAAATAGTAATCGTGAATCCCTCACAAAAGATTAACTACAGTAGAGTTACTTACATTGTGGTAAGTAGTTATGAGATCAAATAAAACCCAAATGAGCAACTTAAAATAAAACAAAAATGAATCTCACTGATAGATAGGTTAGAACCCATTGCAGTTTGGTCTTGGAATTGTTTTAAATCCAACCACTCGAGGTTCTCATTTCCAGGAGAGATTTTCACAGTTTAATTGCAACCCCTCTGACGTACACTCAGCCAGGAGAATTACTTTTTAAAAAATGGGAATATAATTTGGAAAAATGTTTCTAGGAGTCCACAGAAGAAATAGTCAACATTCCTTGCCTGTTTAGTCTTACTGAATTATCTTTACTGTAAGAACATTTTCCCTCCACATTTTGTAATGAATCATATCTCAAGAAATTAAGTTTCTTCCAAATCAGTCTCGCAGCAGAAGAATATGCTGCCCATACTCTACAGTGCAAAACTTCAGTCATTTATAACAGGTAGTACAACTAATATAGCACACAATTTTACTGCTGATGCAAGAGTCAAACTAGAACCCAGCTTGCTTTTCCATAGTTGTATTATTGACACAGCAGTATTAATAGGAACAAAAACTTCCTTTTGGCACTAAAGGAAGTAGATATGACTTGAAGACACACAGAGTTTTAATATGTTGAGTGAGAGAGATGGATCCATTTTTACCTAGTCATTTTTTTTAAACAATCATCACATTTTAAAGAATGGGAAATCATTGTCATAATGCTGACTATCTACTAGATAATAAAATAAGCATGAAAGGATAAACCAATAATTATATAAGGTTAGATAAACTGCTAAAATTGTTTCTTTCTGTTGTTTTGATTAGTAGTTCAAAATATCATCAGAGATCAATAAATGTGCTGCAATTTTTTAAAGATTGATTTAATCATTCATGGCAGGTGGAAATGCTGGCCAAAAATTAAATTTAAAATGTAAGGTTTTCAATTTTCACAATGACCTTTTTATACTTTTTAAAATGAAATTGCGATATGAACTTACCAATGGAAAACTGAAGGACAGAAGCTGTAGTTGTGTTAAGGCTAGTGGTGATCTAGAAAAGGAAAAACATGAAAAATAGAAGAAACATTGCATTAAACCAGCAAAACAACATATTTGTAACTTTTTTTTTTTTAAATAGGGGAGTCCTGTGGATGCCCAGATCTTCCATGTATAAATCATTCATTTCTAACTGTTTCAGATTGACAGATCATGGACATTTCAGTTATGTCACTGTGATTATTGATATCTCATCATATGTGACAATGAGAAACTCTTCCTGGCAGTTCAAATTTTCTACATAGCCAGTACATTCTTCCATGTATTAGTGCTTAATCAGTGAACAGAAAGATTTTAAAAAATGAATCCCTAGCTTCAGTGAGACTCTGCATAGGCTCAAGCATTTGCACTAGCAGATCCTAAAGCAGAACCTAGGGCCTAAAATTTTAAGATGGAATAATAAAATCTAAGTCCTTATCAGTTAAATTAAAAACTTCATGTATATAGTATAATATAAACCACCTAGGTTTTGTACTTCTAGCTAAATACTGTTAGGATATGAAGTATACATAATCAGGGATTGAAGTGGGAAGAATAAGTTCAGAAACTTTACTCATGCCCCACTCAACATGGCCTCTCCTCTCATGGGTCCCACACAACACCTCAACAGTTCTTAGTGGGAAGGTTTTTTTGAAAACCATTAGGAGTTAAAACGTTGACATTTGCTGAAAGTGATAGTATCACCCAAAAAGTGCCAGAATGAAGATCCAGTCCATTCTGGCTCATTTGAAGCCTGTAATTATTTATACTGGTACATAGCAAGTAAAACTATTGCTTAAAAAGTCTCCTTGGCTGGCACAATGGGGAGGGGAAAAAACAGCCAACTTAGGATGGTGACTGTTTACAGAGATCAACATGAAACAAGATGAGAGTTAACTCCAACCCTGTTTTTCATGGAAGGGCAATGGCTCTATGCAGTGTAATGGTCACAAATTTATTATTTTATTATAATTATTTATTTGAATTACCACAGTGTCTGGGAGCCCTAATCATGGACCAGGATCCCATTATGCTGGGCTCTGTACAAACACAAAACAAACAAAAGATGGTCCCTGTGCACCATAAAACACTCAAGAACCAAGACTCTTCCATTAAAATTCACAGGAATTGAAATTCCACAGGGCAATCCATGCCATGTGACAAGAAACTCTTTTCATATTAATGGGGATAGGGGAAATCAAATAGGCGGCATGAACGAAGGAAGAGTAGAAATCAACAATGGAAACAAGAATGGCAGTTTATAAACACATTTACTGAAAAAGTCAAGTACACAAGTAAAAGCCAGCTTTGCTGAGCAATCTGAATTTGTTTCACCATCACTTAAGTGGCTTTGGCAATATTACAAAGATAGTCTTAAGGATAGTTTGTAATGATGAACAGTGCAATTTCTGTACAATTTCCTTGAGGAATGAGGTGTACACGTGATCTCTTTCATTATCCGGCATACCAGCCTTCTTTTATTAACTAATGTTTCTTCAAAAATAAATATCAGTGTGGACAATATAAGGTAAATCCTCTTTTCTCATTTATGTCTGAGTTCCCACATTTCCTGTTGACAGCATTTTAAGGCAAAGTTGCGGAAGAAAAGCTTGTTCTAAACTTAGATGCTTTCTGATTCCTTTTTAGGACTTCCATGCCACAGAACAACTGGTAGTGCTTAGTGATATGCACTGGTATTTCTGTCTTTTGGGAATTTCAGCATATTTCCTTATCTTAGCAAGTGGATATACCAAGAGTGCTCTCTGCCCTATAACCCTATTGCAAGGGTACCAGCAGATGAAAATGAAGACAACAGATTTGGAGGTATTAAAGGTGAAAGAATGTCCTGAGGGATTTCTCTTTGCATACCTTGAAACCAAAATAAATCCTACTGTCTCTTTGTTGATGAATTCCACAACATGTTTGGGGTTTTTTAATTCTAAAAGGCTGAGAGTTTTAAAAGTTTGATTCTGGGCATCTATTCTGGACAAATAACAGGAATATGATTTGATACGGAAGATAGATCAGAGTTTTTGGTACAGTTTTGGCCACACAACTTATCCATATTTGAGACCATCTGCTATATGAAATGCAATTAATGTCAGTATCAAATAAGATCACGTTAGGCCTGTCGAAACAGGGAAGTGTTACAGTAATGATTAGCAATATGATCCCAGGGAGACTAAGAAACAACAGAGATTGAAGTTTGAGAATTGGCTTTTGAACATGCACATACATGCATGCTACATTCAGACGGGAAATTTCTTATAGATAGTTATGTGATCTTAGTCAAAAGAGCCAGGGAAATTTCTTATGGTTGGTAATGATCTGTGAACTAAGAAGGATTTAATAGGATATATTTTGAAGACTTTTCACATCATGTCAAGTATCCACTTTTTAAAAGTGTATCTGGAAACCTGGCCGTATGTGTACATGCCCTATACTGAAACTATACCTCACTCTCTGTAAGATAATAAAGGTTCTTCCTAATGAACAATTTAAGTCTATCAACAGATATAAAGAAACTGTGCTTACATAATTAAAACACCCTTTAAATAAACATTTAACTCTTTATTCATCTCCTTTTAGTTAGGATAGATTCAATCTTTGGTATTACATTTATCCTGCCAAATAATAAAGTGCTTTCTGACTTGAGTTATGAGCAACTATTACTTTTATTTACATTCAATTAATTCTGTTGTGTGGGTTCTAATTTCAACAAGAAAGCCTTCAATTTATCAATGTCCTGTGGCTCATATCTTCAGTAGATTAAATATATCAATTACCATGGAAGAGGTATTTATGTGGAATTAAATGAAACTGTGTTACTAAAAATTAATTGGCCAGTACTTTTGATAATTAAATCTTATAATTGCTTTATTCCTTTAGAAAATGATATAAATACAGATTGTTAGAAATTCTTTATATTAATTATATTAATCAAGACACTTGGGATTGGGGGCTGCAGGTAGGGAGGAAGTTGCATTTTCCAGAATGGTGAGAAATTTTAAATGAACATATATATTTTTGATTGCAGCATATCAGCAGCTATAGGTCTTCCTATTCCTCTAGCAGTGATGTCCTGACCAAACAACATGTGTGGTTTGGCATTAACAACCTCTAAATCAGGAGTACTAGATTGCTGCTCTCAATTGCTGCACAGAGGAGTCATTGGGAGTTTGAGAAGGTCAAAGAAACAAACCAGCTAATTAATTTAATTTTGCAAATTCAACTCATTTTGACTGAGTATTTCAAAGCAAAAATAA
Organism: Emydura macquarii macquarii; assembly: GCF_026122565.2. NCBI lineage: Eukaryota > Metazoa > Chordata > Testudines > Chelidae > Emydura > Emydura macquarii. Next base: position 38,844,517 of record NW_027132773.1, on the reverse strand, counting down.
AATTAACAAGCACTCTAAGCCTGAGATGTGAGCAGGGATTTCAGCAGCCATGTTTAAGAATAACAAGATAAAGGAATGGCTTGGGATGGAGAGAGGAAATTTGATTATTTAGGAAGGAAGAGACCTGAACAGCAGGGATGAGAAACAGAGCCCTGAACTGCTAGAGAGGTAAATGAAAGTCAGGTAATAGGGGATGGAATAAAATAAGAAACATAGAAAAGAGTTAGATGAAAAATATTAAATAATGAGTTTTAAAATTCATCGTCTGTGAGACAGAGATGCACTGTTCAATGACCTAGACACCGGACTAGGAACCAGTAACAAATTGGTTCTAATCTGGCTCTGGCACAAATTTCTCAGAGATCTTGGAAAAGTCATTTAACCTCTTAGTATATGTAAAATGGGATAACATTTATCTATCTCACAGGGGTGTTAAGGTATATAAATGCTTTGATTATAAAGCGCACTAATTATTATATTAGGATGATGACTTGTAAGATTTGATTTATTCACGTTCGGCATAATGATCAATATTTTCAAGTTTCAAAGGCTTTGGTAATGCTAGTTAACCACAAGGTCATGTCTACTTTAGCCAATCACAGTTCAGGATTTTAAAACCAGTTTTATAATTGCTGAACATAGTTTAAATTACACATATTTAGTGGAGCACAATAAATTAACTATAATGTAAAAGCATAGCATCTAGGTATTTAGATTAGTTCAATATCTGTAATGTGAGCTGCATTTCAAGTGAACTGGCATCCTAAAATGAGTAACAAATGAGTAACAAAGTGTGGAAACACAGTACATTCAAATAATTCAAATAATATTTAAAACAGCAGTCAGAGGCAGTTCAGCATCAATGTCAAGATTCTCCCACACGATTTGGGTATAAGTGAAATGAAAAACAGTGAGGTTCTTACTATAGCCATGAAATTTGTGATTTATTTTTAAATGAGTTCTCTATCACTTGCTGTTATCACAATACATGCATTTGTATTGTGTTTGTCAAACCCACAAGACAATGCAAACGTTAAAAGAACATATTTGTGATACACTGTATCCCAAAAGCAGCACATTTTAAATCACTTATTCATCATTTTTGTCCAGTTTAAGCATGCCAAGTAAAATATCTAATGGAAGGTCATAATCTGCTAAAACCCACCGTGCTGTCAAAATATGCATATCCCTAGAATGTATCAAGTTATAAGATTTTGCTGTTATTACAATATGTTATAAGCTTGCTAGTAACAGCAGAGGAGGCACTCCCTCCCAGGAGGGACTCAGCAGTCATCAGCCAACAAGGGAGTTGTAAACAAAGGATTTGCAATACAATGACAGTTGCACAAGACTATGCAATGGAGATTGCTCAACTCTATGACTCATTTGCATGGGAGGGATTGAACAATCTTGTGGTTCAGTAGGACCCACCTGGACATGCCTGAACTAGTGTTTAGTGGCCAGAGAATACAAAGGAAGGAACAGAGGCTACAGGCCTTTTCCTTTCTCCTCCCCCATCCATGCTGAAAGCAACAGGAATGCTAGAACAATAAGAGACTGGACCCAGGGGTGAGAAAACTGTCAAATCTAAATGCTGCTTAACGTTAGATGTAAGATGTAGACTGTAAGAGAATGTAAGATTTAGATTACATGTTTATTTTTATTTTCTTTGGTACCTAGGTCTAATCTCTTATGCCTGCCACTTATACTCACTTAAAATCCACCTTTCTGTAGTTAATGAACCTGTTTTATATTCTTAACTAAACAATGTGTTTCAGTGAAGTGTTTGACCCTCGTCTACTCCCCACTCAGTTAACAAAAACTGGTGTGTCTTCTCCATGCTGATGGAGGAGGAAACTGGATGATAAATTTACTGGTCAGACTTCTGACCAGGCAGGACAGGGTAACTTTGGGGTGCAGGGCAAGGAGCTGGGGTGACTGGACTGATGCCTTTCTCTGTGAAATTTGTGAGTGGCTCTGGGAGCGTTCATACAATCTAGCTGGGCGTAGGGCTCCACCTACTGTTGGGGTGAGTTATAAGAGCACCTGACGGGGTTTGCTGCTTGTCACTAGCAAAATAGTGTGGGAGACAACCCTGTTTAGGGAGTTAAGGGATGCAGCGGTACTCTGGTCCCAGATGGCATCCTGGGGGAACCCGGCACAATATTAAGATGATGAAATTTATCATGGACATAAATGGTGAAGATATATATTATTTAAATGTGTGCATAGTTAGCAAGATTGTATTACTTTCACCAAGTATGTCATTTAGTGGTTTTGCAAAATGAATGTAATTTACACCATTTTGGTATTTTGTCAGAACCGTGGCATAAATGTCCACAACTCATTCATGGGGAGTTGTGCCTGCTTAGGCCAGGTCTAACTTTGGTCTCAGGAGTGTTATGTAAGATACAATATTACCAAAACTCCCTGTCTTCAAAAGTCACGAGGCAATCTTTCCTCCCCCCCTAAACAAAACGAAACAAAAACAAGAGAGTCTTAAAAATCATTAAGATTGTTTAAAAATTGCCTACATTTTGGATTGGACTTCTGACTACCAAACTCTTTACAGAAAGCATCCTGCCCCCTTTGCAAATGTGTGTGTTTAAGGAGCCACGCTGCTCAGATCCATTTGTAGGATTGCCGTATAACTTATATTTTGTTTTCCATACCCACTGGATCCCAAATTAATGCAAATCACACTACTTTGCTACTTACATCTATTTTACACCCAATGTGTAATTTTTACAATGACAAATACTGCAATCTTATGCAGTATCTTTGGGGACCACTGTATTAAATTTATGAATGGTTTACATATGATTACTTTCTAATCCATGGGGGAGGGTTACCATAGCTCCTACCAGAATTAAAAACAGTGTGGGGGCAGGGAATTAAGGTGAGTCACTAAGACTAAACAACTCCAGAGATGTTACACCCTCTGGGGTTGTTTGCATATATTGGTTCTGGTTAAAACTGGATTTTCCAGAGACTAGGGAACAAAGAAAGAGTTTTTGGTATAAAAGGACAATCTTGAACTGACTTATGGCCTTTCTGATCAAGCAGGTGGAATGGATCTTCTCTCCAAGGGGGACCCCAGTCCTTGTGGAAGGGTTGGAAAGACTTCGGCCTACTAGGGCCCCATAAGACTGAAAAATGAGTCCTGGTTTGTTTAGTGTGTGTTTAAACCTTTTTATTGTTTTAATACATTTTCTCTGTAATGCTTTTACCTTAAGAATAAATGTGCTTACTTAGAAGGAGCTGTGAGGTAACTTGGAACTGCTGGCAGTACACAGTTCATAGCCCTTGGAGATAAAGCAAAACACAGGTGCTGACCATTAGGCAGACTGGCTTGCTGGGGATATCACAGTGTAAGGCAGGAAGTTATACAGCCTTGAAACCCCGAGTCAGGAGGGGGGTCCTTGCCCAGAGATAGGTGATAGCTGGAAACCACAGACCTAACTGGACAGTCCTGAAGTGCACGACAGAGGTGGGGGATACAGATGCAGTTACCCTGAAAATGTGACATATATCATCATTTAACTCACCACTGAATTTGGCACAGCGACATCTATGGGACTGGCTGCTTTTAAGCCCACGGGGTGCATTATTTCCCAGGGATATTTTACACAAATAAATTATCATTTTTCAACTATAAAAAAAATAGGACACAGCTAAATAAAATAAGAGAGGAAAAAATCAAGTGTCTATTTTGTTTGTCTAAAATGAAGAAAGCATTTCAGAGCCTAAATTTCATTCTATTTTCTGGCCTCCCAGCCTTTTCTAAACATTTAAATATCTTTAATGAAAGTTCACTCAAAAGATTTCCTGACCATGTGAAAAAGGCATGCAAAATATTTAGAAAAAATGTGACAGTTGTAAACATTTAACCTTACTATTCTATGCATTATTGAACTGCTTAAGAATCTCTTTGTTGAACACCAAACTTTCAAGGCATACCAGTATCACTGTGGTTGATGAAGTCTGAATTCAAAACCTGAAGTTCCATGACCCATGTAAATTCGCAAACATCCACTTACCAATTCTCTTGGACCATATGGCTCACAGAAAGTGACAGCACTGCCATGCATAATTACACCGCATTGCTCTCCGACCTCACAGCTACTACATTCAAACCTGCAGGAAAACCAGAACACATCAACTTGAAAATTATAAATCATACATCTGGGGCTGTAAGAGCCTGCTAAACAGCTATAATAAGAACATTTGATTTTGACACTCAGATAAATGGGACTGTTTAGTTATACCAACGCTGAATCTTTAAAGGACAATCATATATGATAGTTGTCTCAATTTAGGAGGGACAAAACCTAAATTTCAGAAAAATGTTTACTTCCCCATCCCACTATTGTCCACCAAAACCATTTTTTTGGGCATGCCATACATGCTCATAACTTGCCATAATGCTTTCTGTCAAATGCTATCAAAAGCCTGTTTGAAGTCTATAAAGTGGTTGTAACAGGTTTGGTTGTGTTCTATGTACTTCTCCAATACCTGTCTTACCACAAATAACTGATCTATTGTACTTCATCCTGGTCTATATACCACCTGTTCCTCTGCAAGTGTCATGTCTACATATCTCTCATTCTCCTCAGCAATGTCTTGATGAATGCTTCTCCCAGCACACTCAGTAAGCTGATTCCTTTGTAGTTCTTGCATTCACCCTTATCTCCTTTTTCATAGACTGGTATTACTATCTCTTTCCCCGATTTGCTCTGCACATGCTCTTGTTTGTAAATTTTACTGAATAGCTTGTGCATCACCTTTTTCATGTGTTCCTTGCCTGCTTGCAGCATCTCTGTGGTTATGTTGTCACTTCCCAGCACCTTTTTTTTTTTTCAAACTTTCTATCCAGATCTTTATTTCTTCTAAGAATTTTGACATCTGCTGTCACTCATTTGTGCTGGGAAGTTTCTCCAGGACTACTTCAATCTACTATGGTTCTGCACATTGTATAGCTTTTCAAAATATTCTTTCCATTGCCTATTCTTTGTGTGTTCATACTCAGTTATTTGTCTGCGATTGTCTTTCACTGCTGACATCTTCAACTTATATGTCCCATTCAGTTCTCTTATTTTGGGATACAACCCCTGTGTTGCATTTCTCTTCACATAGTTTTCTGATTCTTGAAATTGTTTGCTTATCCAGGTTTTGTCTCTCTTCACTTTCTGTTTTATCTCTTTGGTCAGCCTTTTGTACTCATCTCTTAGACTTACACCCTCCTTTTTTTCTCCTTCCTCTTCCTACACTTGTCACTCAACTGTAGCACTTCAACCTTTATCCACCTTGGTTTCTTTGTTTACGGCTTGTAGTCCAACACTTGTTCAGCCACTCTCGTAATCCCATTTTAGACACTATTCTATGTCTCATCAATGTTCATTTCTTCTTTCACCAGAGATGTGACTTTTCCCACATTGCTTCTCTGTATTCTTCCTGATAGCTGGCTCTTTCAATTGGTCCATGCTGTAGATTTTAGTCATTGGCATTTTTTCAATTGCTCTCTGCCTCAGCTTCATTGCTGCCAGCACTAATTTATGATCAAATGGGCTGCATGACAACACACTCACAAGTACAAAGCCTATCCTGTTATCCTTTTGCCCATTAGGTGGCATAAATGTCCACTTCCTCTGTAGCTTTCCTTGCTGAAATAGCATGTTTGTTATCATCAGATTATTGCATAGGAAGAAATTTAGCAGGCTTTCCCCTCTTTTGTTTCTTCACCTGGTCCAAATCTGCCTTTGCTCCAGACCAGGAATTCTAGTCTGATCCTATTTTTGCATTAAAATCTCCCATCACCAATAACATGTCTTGTCTTGAAACTTCTGGGATTATTTTCTGAATATTGTTATAAAATTAATCAATTTCATCACTACTGAGGTCTGCACATATACTTGTACTAGTGTAACTGTGCTGGATTTGATTCTGAATCTCGCCTTCAACATATGAAGAGATAACAGGTTAAATGCCATAAGAGCCTGGCTTGCCTTCAGCTTTAGAACCAATGCAGCTCTATGCTGGCATCCACCATCTTCTTTTCCCAATGTCAATATCCTATGTTCATCATGGTAGAATTCGCCTTCCCAACTCATTTTGCATAGACTGATGATATCTGACTCATAATGTTCAACTCATGCAATATTACTGCAAGCGCTCTAGCCTGGATCAACTTGTAAGCAGACATAAAGCCATCCCAACAGATGGCCATGAGCATAGTCCATGAGCACCACATGGAATTGTTTATGACACAGTAGTTTTAAGACATTCAAATGGCTGTCTGTTCTGAGTCATGGGCCTGTGAAAATGAGCTATCCAGCTTTGGATAGCTTAACTTAAAAAAAAAAATTTTTTTTAAATGCCTGTTCATCCACATGAGGATAGTTCTGAATCCTGATAAATTGGTGCTTAGTAATTCATGGAGCCGGGCAGTTCTAGCTTTCCATGAAAACTCTCCTGAGATAACTGAAATAAGGTTCTTTATTGTGGCTGGCTTTCTACAGAGCAGGTTAACTTTCTGAAAACACAATGCCCTGCAGATTTATGAGTATTAAGATGTAGTGAGTGATTGATGTTAGATTTTCAGATGATTTTTCTAGATATGGTGAATAATTGATTGGATTTATTATTCTCAGCCTCTTCACATTTGGCCCTGGGTCAATTCATTGTGATTTCTGTCCACTTACACGAGGGTTGAATTTGGGCCACAATTTTATTTTTCTTTACAGTGCAGGGAGAGACTCTATGAGGGAAAGACACAGTATTATCAGGAGAAAGACATAGGATGGGAAGTTAGAGAATATTTCTTTTGTGTCTTTCCAATGATTATTCTGAAAAAAGAATGTAACATGTCTATGGATTTCAGCATATATAAAAGACAGGAATAAGAAAAAATAAATTTCAGGGGAATTTTGAAGGTTTCTGACCAGTTCTCAGCGGTGTCATATCTATAATAATGATATATTAGTGTTAATAAAATACATGGATCAAACTATTTTATTTATTTGTGAGTTTCATTATTCCACTCCATAATAAAAATAAGACAATCAAGAAACTATCAGTATATTGGGGAAATTAATGAAGGCCAGGCTGGGAGTCAGGAATCCTGATATGTTTTCCTTACTCTTCACTAACTGTTGTATGACCTTGGGTAAGTCACTAAAGTCAAAATTTCGCTCAAGGGTCCACTAATGTTGAGTTTCTTGATTTTTTTGGGTGCCCAATATAAAACACATAGGGGCTCGTTATCAGGGGTGCCAGTGCCACTTGAAGTCAGTGAAAGCTATAGGTGCTCAGTACCTCTGAAAATTGGGTTCTAAGTGTTTCAAGGTTAAAATCCCAAAATTAGTGCATCCAGAATTAGCAGACACTTCAGAAAATTTTGGCTTAAATATCTCTTGTAGCTCAATTTCCCACATTTCTAAGACTGGGATAATAATACTAATCTGATTCAGAGGGGTATCTTGAGACTTAATTAATATTAGTCAAGTACTTCAAAATTCTCATAAGAAATTTACTATAAAAGAGAGAAGTAAGATTATTAGCCTCTCAGTTAAAGTCACTTGGATTTTGACTGCATCCAGATTATCAAAGACAAATAAAACTCAGTCACATACTAACAGCTGATCACATACTAAATACATTTATATATACAATTTCGACAAACTGACAGAGATATTGTGACACAAAGTTCTTCTGTAGACAACTTATTTTAAATAACTAAATCATTTCAAGTTCTTTTTAACTTATGCCTATGTAACCTCAGCGAAGTAGATGTATTATTCCATTTTTTGCTCAACTATGTTGCTTATATCATTGTTCTGTTTAATTATAAGCATAATTTTTATTTTCTGCCCCTACATTTTTGTTTTTCATAGCTGAGCTCCTGCATTAACTCTTGCTATTTATGTATGTGCTCTCTGTGAGCAGGGAACATTATCTATAAATATAGTGTAAGGAATACTCATGCAGTGATAAGGGGATAAACTAGATGACCTAACAGGTCTTTTCTCTCTCTAATTTCTAAGATTATATGAATATAAAGTAGTTCAGCTGCTCAGATACTTTTCTTCCATAATCTCATCTATGAAATATTGTGAAGAGCTCTGGATAGCTCCATAGCTGTCCTTCTAATAATCTCATCATTCATCTTCTTTAGGATTATTTTCTCATAAGAAATATGAGTAATCCTGATCCCAAAACTTCTTGTTCTATTTGAAATGTATTGCTCCAGAGTTAATTGCTCAGTAGCTTGACAGAAATATATGGACAGTAAAATAATTGATGTGTATTTCCCTAGATCATCATTATTCTCTTGCATGTATAGAAATAAAAACACTCCATTCTCTGGGCTTCACTTCCTCTGGGTGCAAATAGTAATACTAATTCTTTACACCATTTGTAGTGCAAGAGAGCAGTATAAACTGTCCTAGCTTGATGTGTCTCTTTACATAGTCTTTGTCACTTCCTTGCCTTATGTCTTCATTCAACTTTCTCTTCATTTCTTTTGCTTGTTCTCACTACTGACATATGTTCATCTAGATGTCTTTTCTGCAGAGCTGCCATTGCTCTCTTCTGCTCTCTACAAATGCCATCTCTGTCCACTTTTATTCTTCTTTCATTGTGCTGAAGGGCAAACATCTGTTGTTACCTTGTCACCATTTGTCATCTTGTTTTCTACCAGCTCTATTTTTCCCTCTAGAATACATTAGATTGCTGACATTATATTGCATGATGTCTTCTATGATACTAGGAATGTAATGGGGATAAACATCTCTAACAGCCACATATATCTTTGTGAAGTTTCATTCTTGGATTTAGAGCAATTTGGAAATCATTTTAGGACCTTTGTTTCTTTCACAGAACTTTCATCCACCTCTTTGCCACTGGAAATATCACTATATATCTGAACACTTCATTTCTCATAGGCTATGAATAAGAGATGGAGTCTGTTTCTTAGTGATTGATTTCATATGCTCTGCTTTTTTTCATGTCATCTTCGAAGAGTTTTTTTTGTTTTGGTAAATGATTGTTGTTATGAGTGTTGATGGGCTTTGAGATAAATCACAGTATCAAGCTGGCAAGGAGAGCTGCTGTAGAACCCTGCAAATCCATGGATATCTACGGACCATTTTTGCGGATCATGGATCGGATGCAGATGGTCACGGAGGTAACGGATTCCATGACCTCCATAATTTCTGGGGCAAGGCTGGAGCAGTTGTCAGCCCCAGGCCACCTCCGAACCCAGCCCAGCAACCAGTTCCCTCCTGCTGTTATTTTCTGTTTACAGAGACTCTGACCCAAACCACCCCTACCTTCCCTCCTCATCTGACAGCTTCAGACACATACTTAACCATTCCTTCCTTTCTTCCTTTCTTTAGTCTTGGAGTGCCTACAGAAATTTATCTTACTTGCACTGTCCCTTTCCAACACATGTAGGTGGTTATAAATCAATAGGCAGTAACAGCCAGATCAGTACAGTGCTCCAGTACAAAATAAAGTTATTTCATGGGAGGCTTCTCCAAGTGATGAAGTGATATATTCAGTCTCTACAGGGTCTCATAAAATTAGACACATATAGCCATGAAATGCTCTGTCTGTGCACTTGTACTATACATCCCAGGCTTCAGTTATACATGCCATGAAGGCACTCTGGACAGCTGGGGCAGCATCAATGCATCCAAATTAGAGTTGCTACTTAGGAATTGGGAAGAATAGACAATAGTAAAAATGATAAACCTCTTTTCATCTTTACACAACTAATTATTAGTGGGGATTAGTCTAACTAGCCCCTACTGACCAGCCTCCACAAGAGTACCCTGTGCATCCAAGGCAGCTGCTACCACATTCTGAGCAGAGCAAATCAAGGAAAGAATGGGATTGGAAATACTGCATTTGCAGTTACAGCAATTGTTTGTGATAAAGAGAGGATTTTAGCAGCTGCCAGGGGAAAAATGCGATTTTAGGGTGGTTGGCATAAACTGTTAGTAATCCCTGACTTAACTTCAGCTACACAGTCAAGGAAGAATGAGCTTTCTGAATGAAGTAGGTCTTCATTGAAGGGAGTGTCTCTGGAGAAATCCTCTATGCAGCAAAGTCCAGGATGTCTTACAAGAATTACTCTTTTCCCCTTAAATTTTCTCTAACAATTTATTTTGCTGAAAGATGTCAGGCTTATTATTATTATTTATAGTGGAACCAAAAACCCCTCTGAGGATCAGGGCCCCGTTGTACAGATGTCTAGTATGAGATAGACATAACAATGAAGACGAGAGTTTTTTATACAACTAGCAGATATGGTACCAGTGCAAAGCCCCTAAACACTGCCACACCTATATGTCTCAAGGTTATTCTAGAGGAACCAAATCTAGAGGATAGAAGTTCAGTCGATGGCCTCTCTGTTGAGACTTCTAAGAAGCAAGGATGGGTTTATGGATAGGACCCAGTGAATAAATAAGTTATGGAGGCTTCCCATAGGTAGGCCCTCTGTGAGTTATGAAACATCTGCTGGGGAAATAATGCCTTCTTTCATTTCTTTCCATTTAAGTCTATTTAACACACTGCAGCTAAAATTATCTTCATTGCCTGCTCCTCTGTATCCCATTATAAAGCCCTTGATCTGTCCATTCCCCATGAAAAATGAGATATTTATATTTTGAGATTCTAGATTCTCATTGCATCTTTCCAGAATTCTTAAGGAGAACATACAAAATGTAAAAAAAAAAGAAGAAAAAAGGTAGCATTAGAAAAAATGCATGCAACAGACAAATATCTGTGAAATTCCTATAAACTGCAATCTGGATACATAAAAAGGTGAAACTCTGAAAGATGTAGACAGGAGGAAAACAACACAGAGCAGACTATAATAAAAAAGAAAAATTAAGCCAGATCTTCAACAGGGAAAATATACTTCAGAACCAGCCATAAACACAGATGGAACAAATGCAATCAATGTTCGTCAGATAAAAAGCAGAATTTGAACTGAATGAAAGAAGCTTCACATTTGTCAAGAGTTTCATTGAACAAAACAAGTTAATCCACCAAAATACTTTTGTCTTGAAGGAAACGCCACCTATTAGTTGAGCTGTATTAATTGAATGGGGCAATAAATGGCAAAGATCATTATTATTAACAATCCCATCCAAATAAAGGGCTGGGTATGGGGGGGAGGAAGTCAAACTAATTGCTGGAGCCTTCTTATGGCAGGTATCCAGTGCAGGTACTAGGGAGGGGATACAGCGGGGGTTCTCAAACTTTTTTTGAAAATATTTCAGGCTGTGACAACCCACCACCCCAAGAAGTGACAACCCCCCACATGCCATACCACCCTCCTCATGTCATGCCACCCTTACTTCTGCACTGCTGCTGGGGGTAGCACTGCCTTCAGAGCACTTGGCCGGCAGCCGCTGTTCTTTGGCCACCCAGCTCTGAAGGGCTCTGGCTGCCAGCCATGCACAGGATTGACAGCCACAGCCCTGGCGTGTGCGGGGGCTGACACCTCGTGACCCCCCCCATAATAACCTTATGACCCCTTGAGGGGTCCCGACCCCCAGTTTGAGAACCCCTGGGATACAGTGATCAGATAAATGGTTTGGTAAAGAATGTTAAAGAAGTGGAACAGGGGATGAGGGAGGGGTTGGGGCACCTATGACTGGTATGGCAGGGAGCCAACCCCCCCTTTATAGCCCACCTTCACCCGCATTCAAGGGGGGATGGTAAGATTCCAGCAGTGGGTTGGCTGGGGACCAGGATGGAAAAGAGGGGGTTGACAGAAGCCCCCAGGTAGATAGTGAAATGATCATGGAATTACCAGCACCGTACTCTTTTATCTAATAATTAGTTGCGACCTAATTAAACTACATCCAGTGTCTCCTGTCCTTATTCCAGTATAGCCAGACAATGTTCAAACCTAAAATCTTTCTCCTAGGATTGATACTAGAATATAGGGTATTAGCTGGTACCCGGGAGAATTATAGTTTACTGGGTTGTATTTTTGCCATGATTCCCTTCAGTATCCTAGACCCTGTCTACACTTATCTGTGAGATTCGGCGACAGTTGACGGGAGTTACACAAAGTATGCAAAAAACTTGCATAACTCCCGTCGACTGCTGAGCTTCTCTTCTGCGCTCCATCTTCACTGTTCCTGTTGACGCAGTGCTACGCTACTTGTGTAGCTGGTTTTAGTATGTTGATTTCTGGATCGACTGAGCGGGTCTGCACTGACCACTCGGTTGATCCAGAGAAATCGATCTGACGGCGTCGAATTTGCCACCGTCAGTGTAGCCATAGCCCTAGTGTGGCCCTGATAGGCACTATCTCCCTCTCCTGGTTTCATATAATTACCTTTTACCAGATAGTGGGCTTGTGACATTAAATGACAGACATCCCTTTCACTGGTCATTATTAAGTGGCAGAATTGTGACATTACAATGGCTTGGTGAAGCTATGTTTGTACTTGTAGAGGCTGGGTGATAAGGGACACACAAGACTATTTTATACAGATGAATATATATAGATTTGTTGTATATCAATACAGTAACTTGCCGTCGTCAAGCGTGGCCTTGCAATCTAAGAACCTTTGCATGTTAGTGCCTATGGTGTACTGTAAAATGGGAATTTATAATGGAGTCTTTTGGCTTTAAGAGCCAATGTGCAGCAGCATCTCTGAGATAAACTTGTAAAAGAGAGCTTTATTAATAATTGCTGATTTGTTCCCAATTATAAGTTACATATACAATTGTTATAATTACTTATCTCATTTGAAGTTATAGTGTGAATCATCTCACATCATCAGCCAGAAAAATTAAATTATCCCTCTCACATTCATCTTTGCATAAATTAAACATTTAGCCACCCCCTCAGAAGTTGATCCAATAAAAGATATTACCTCACCCACCCCTAGGACCAACACAGCTACACAGCATATCATAATGTATGCACATTTGGACAAATTCTGGTCTCACTGAAGTTAATAGGAAAAACTCCTGTTGACTTCAGTGGGAAGATTTGATCCTATATGTACAACAATGTTGCATTCAGTTTAAAATTATGTTTTTTATTTTATGCAAAATATAAACTGAATTGTAAATGACTAAGACTACAGTAAGACCACTCAAAGGAAGAATTATTTGGTGGATTGAGGCACTGGACTGTGACTCAGGAAAGCAGGGTTCAGTTTGCAGTTCTGCCACAGATGTCCTTGGCAAGGCACTTAATCTCTCAATGCCTGAGCTCCACATCTGTAAAATGGGGATTGTATAGCATTTCTCCCACCATTTGGGTAAAATCCTGGCTCTGTTGAAGTCAATGGGAATTTGCCATTGATTTCAATGGGGTCAGGATTTCACCTTTTGTCTGTTTAGTTTATTTAGGTTATGATCCTGCAAAGACTACAAACTTATTTGACTTTGCATATTTTGAGTAGTCCCACTGAAGTCAATGGGGGCATCTAGGTGCTACCATAATACAAATATATAATCATAATAATGACCAAAGCATATTCACTTCCTAAGACAAATATAAAAGGAAGGAGAGACCTGAAACTTACCACATACTGGGATTCAATTCTAGCTGATGATAAGAGTCAAAGTCATCTCGTAGGATAATGCTGTCACTATGCATTTCAGCTAAAAAAAAAAAAAAAAGAAATAAAGCACTGTAGAAAGAAATCCAGTGTAATGGTCCGTTTTGCTGACCAACTCTGACAATGTATTGCCTTACCTAGAGCAAAAGTATTGCAGAACCGTAATGTAAAAAGAACAAACCCAGAAAAGCAAACATCAGCTTTAAGCACACAAGTGTTATAATGCAGGATTTTCTGAAGAAAAGTTTCTTACAGTGGTGGTCTGGTCTCAATTCATTCACTCTTGATGTAACATAAACAAACAAATTTAATAGCATTCAAAACAAATGTTTTATGAGACTGCGCTCCAAACTCTCATTTGTTCTGAATCTTGTTTCTAAATACAGAGTTGGAAAAATTCCTGCACTGGCAGAGGAATGGACTAGATGATCTAACAGGTGTTTTACATCTTTAATGTCCATGGACTTGATTCTGGTATCACACAAGTTATTCAACAATGTAACTCCTCCGAGTTCAATGGAGTTACTCTGGCTTACATCAGCGTAAGTGAGGTCAGAATCAGGACCCATGATTCTTAGTATCCTGCAAAGGTACTTAGGAATATACTAATAGTTAATGATGTTAATTTTTTTTACATATTGCTCTATACGCACTGAACACGGGCCTTTTCCCTAGATTTGCTTTATGAACCAATAACAGTATATTTCTGCCCAAATCAAATTCTCTGTGGTTTTCAGCCTGTATGTTTACTTTTTTGTCTTTTGTCATTTTAGAAAAGTCATGCTGACATAAATGGACAGATATCCTTGATACCCTTAGTTGTGCCAAATAGTGTAGCACACCACAAATAGTCTGACTGAAGTGAATGAGACCACAGTGGAATAAGGTACTACTCAGCAGGAGCAAGGGTATCCAAATCTGGCTCAAATTGATAAACACATGATGGAAAAGCCTTTGGTATTTTCCCACATTTTCAAGTTTTGGAAATGATAGGCCTGATCCTGATCTCACACAGTTTTACATCAGTAATACTCCATTTACTTCAGCGGTATTACTCCTGATTAATGTTTGTGTAAATAAGATCATAATCAGACTCAATGGGCATATCCAAAAAGAATTTTTTTAAGCCAGCAATAAAAATAAGTATGATCCCTGGAGAGCATTGAACATTGGACACATAGTTTTATAGTCATGTAGGGTGCTCTTTTTCAAAGTTCTATTTTAGGACTCGACAGGCCACTCTTTCAGTGCATTGTCTATGCACTCCAGTACAGTTATATAAAGCAAAATGAACTGCAAACAATGGACCAGATCCTCAACTATTCAGAGTTACCGACACAGCATGACACCTGTTAGGTCCATCTCTCAACTACTCTATTAAACAGAATACACAAAACTAGCCAGAAAAAAAATCAGTTATGATATTCAGTCAGATCAGGAATTCAACGAGAACACACAACAGTTGTCTCTTTTTTCTGTTAGTTTTCATAGCATATAGAGCCAGATTATGGCCTGGTGTTCCTGTGTGCTGACACAAGAGAGTAATAAGCAGGCTAATGTGGCCCCTTGCTCCCTTGCGCCAATGTGTCATGCCACATGGACTGGAAGGAGTTGGCAGAGTCTTGACTTCCCTTCCCTCGATTTACCCACTGACACAGTTACAGCAGCTGGCCTGTGGGTGTACGCTTCCTCAGATATAGAGCTTTCATAGTTTGCTCCCTCCTTGAAGCAGGTGCACAATCTTCCTACCAGGCTGCTCCAGGGATGGTGCAGCGGTGCAGTCTCTCTTACTACAGGCTAAATCACAAATTGATGATCTAGCCTTCAGTTAGAGAGGAAAGCTCTGAGGCACTGTGTATTCATGCTGCAGAAACTCAGAGCCAATAAGCAAATAGCAATGGAAGAATCATGATAAAAAGCACACCAACCAGAACTAGACTTAATTTGATTCCTTTTAAATGAATCCTCATATTTATTTGAATTTCCCCAAAGTAACAATTTCCACATGACTTTATAGATTTTTTATGTATAAAAAGCTAGTGATTTCAAGTTTATGACAATAACACTTTAATCACATACCTAGATGAGGATGCAATGAAGCTTCTGTTGGAGCTGCAGAAAATAAAGACACATAATATATGAATTTTGACTAAAATAGGAATTAAATACTGTATTAAAACTCTGTACAGTGTAAAATAACTTGTAATAGCATACATGTTATTAAGTCAATTATACAGAAGTTTTCATCTATGAAGAACAGGGTATAAATTAAACAAACTGATAAAAATAAACATCTAGAAAATGATGGCAGAATTATTCTCTACTTAAAAGAAATGTCAGTGCATATACTAAATAGCAATTACAAGTAGTTTCACTTGTAGATAGAGAACATTTTTAAAGTGGGGCCAGGAGATATAACTAGAAATCTGTGATTTCTAGAATTCCATGGTACAAAAAATATATTTAAAAATCTAATGGATGGTTGTGGTCTGTGTGAAATTTAAAAATCTTATGAGATTTTGATCTTTTATTAACACAACGTAATAATAATCTGAAACTAAACCAGAAAGGATTCTGCATTTGTTCCTCCACACCTAGGCATTGTTCTTCCCCCACAGAGACAGACTGGGCAACTGAATCTGAGCAATCTTATCCAGAAAGCATTTAGAAAACTCCTTGCAGAGAGGAAGAGTTTGGCTCTGACTAGATGGGAACAGGCTGAATTAACCAAGTTGTTCACCACATGGAAACATTTTGCTGATCAGGACTTTGCTGACACTACGGTAGAGGAAAATCAATCTTTCTTCATCTACTGAACAGATATGGTATAGGATTAAAAAAACTATGCTATAAATGGTCAGACTCAGAACTAGGCATCTGTTACTGATATTGTAGCCATTTTCTTTCGACATCATCAGATGCAGGTCATCAGTAGATCATAGTGACCTGTGAGGACAGAGCTGGGGAAGAGAATATTTAGAGGCCACTGTATTGCTGGTCTTGGACAAAAGATTACGATAATGTCATATTAGGCCATTGATGTAGCAGTCAATTGACTAAGCACGATTTCTCCCAAATGTCATCTAAATTTAAACAGGTCATTAGCCATTGAGAGCAAACTGGTTACATAGGTCCTGTGCTCCAAGTAGAGAGATACACCCTGAACTGAAAATGAAGATAGGAGGCCTAATTTTCATTCACTCTTCGGCTATGTCTACACTGCAGAGTGAAGGTGTGATCGGAGATACCCATATTAGCTTTAATCTAGTGAGCATGGGTAATAATAACAGTGTAGATGCGGTGGCTCAGGCTTTGGCACGAGCTAGCAAACAGACTAACAAGCCCTCCAGGGACCCTTTGCAGTGTAGACATATCCTAAAGCTCATGTTAACGAGCCTTATTGTAAATGAGAATGCAGCCCAAGATGTCTTGAAAAATGTTGTATTTAAAAAAAAACACCCTGATGCTGTCTTAGACTATGTAAATAATAAATAGGTAGCCTAGGGCTCAATCCTGCAACCCTGAGGCTACATCTACACTTGAAGCTGGGAGTGTGATTCCCAGCTCAAATACCCATACTTGTACAACCTCTCACTGTGTTAGCGTCTAAAAACAGTACAGTAGCATGGGCAGCATTGGCATGGGCTAGTTGACTGGATCCCATTGGTACATACTCAGGGCAGCTAGTCCATGCTGCTAATGCCTTTGTTACCGTAGATATGCTACTGTTCTTAGCACGCAAGCTCAATGAAAGCTATCACAAGTATGTCTACTCGAACTGGGAATCACACCCCAAGTTCCAAATGTAGACATAGCCTTAAACACATAAATAATAAACCCATTGACTTCGGTGTATCTGTTTGTATGGGTAAGGAATTCAGGATTAGGTTCCTAAACTGTTCAATAAAATAAAAGCAAAGGCTTTTCAATTATATACACAACACACTGCAAAACAAATCTAGTTGTAATAATGAACTGCCCATCAAACAAAACTGACAATAATTATGCATATTTATATTAGCACAACTAATCATTCATTTAAAAAACAAAATGTGGAGTTAGACAAACACTAAATGTAGAACAAAAAACTGTTCTGACAATTAAACATTTATGTTGAGGGGGACTACATTTCCCAAATCTCTACAGTATCTAAAAAGCCTAGGCATTTTTGCCTCAGGTATCCCTTCACCTAATTTGTAATTCAAATTCCTCAGCTAAAGATGACAAATTATACAAGGGCTGTGAAGTTACCATTTAATGAGCGATGAACCTAGACTTTCATCTCCACAGGAATAATTTCTTTATTACATTTTATATTTATTGCAATACGGCACTATTTTGACCTTCAGGTATTATAATTAAGATCCCAAAATGTTATAAATTTAGGGCATCACACAAAATTGACTGTAGTAATTTTCTAAGTATTCTCAAATCTACCCTTTTTATCAGTCCAAAGGATTACCTGTTTTAAAGCAACATAAATTATACACAGGCCGATACAGCACAGTTGAAAGGCAAATTAAATCTCCTCCATTTATTTCAGTAAAGTTAACAAACTAGCAAATACTCCAAAACAAAGTAATAATACAAAAACATGAAAAGGTCCTACTTATTTTTTTAAAAATTATCATAAACTATAAAAAAAATGACAAACTGAGAGAAAAAAAGAGCATTTTAATATTTATTTAAAATTTGATTCAGAATTAACAAATCCTCCTCAGACACACACGTGGGTAGCCTGAAATTTAGATGGGATATTTGTGTGGACTGAAAATGCACATAACTTAGATGGGGATGACATTCTCTTTTTAAAAATATCTGTAAAGGAGTTGATTAAATGTTATTTAAATAGTAATTAATATACATAATAAATGGTTATTTAAATATGCATATACAGTGCTTTACAACAGATGAATTGTGCCATGCAAAGAATAGAGTCACTGCCCAACAGTGCTCAGGCATGAGCTGGTACAATATAGAACAATACAAGGAAAAGGAGGAGGCATGCCATACAAAGGTTGGCAATCTTTTCCAAATGTAAGGGGCAGCACAGTAGAAGGCACATAGTAAGGAGTGATTGAAGTAGAGAAAGGAAGTAGTTGTGCTGGAAGCATAAGCAACGTGAAAGGAGTAAAAGGGAGTGTGGGGGCCAATGAAGTCAAATATTTAAGAACGGACAGAATTAAAGAGCTATTTAAATGAACAGTTTGAATTTTATGTGGACAATGAGTGGAAGCCAGCGCAAAGACACAAGCGAGGGGAAGATGTAATTACATCACCAAGAAAGGAAGCAGTGTTTTGAATAGATAGGAGATGAGAGAAATGGGAGAGGGCAGATAGATATTACCTAAATAACTACCCAGGACTGAGTTGCTAACACAACACAAATTAAATATGATCATGCCCCATCAACACTAGTGACACCTGAAAGTGAGTAGGCAAAAGTGACATGTATAGATAGGCTCAGAGCCTGTCTACAGCAACAAATAAACATCATATGGTATCTAATTCAAAACAGGCTAGGCCAACCCTAGC
Organism: Emydura macquarii macquarii; assembly: GCF_026122565.2. NCBI lineage: Eukaryota > Metazoa > Chordata > Testudines > Chelidae > Emydura > Emydura macquarii. The sequence goes on along the minus strand of NW_027132773.1, from coordinate 38,825,384 downwards.
ATAAGAAGTCTCCTGTGATCCTGCTTTTACAAGTAAAATCCTGAGAAAACAAATGGACTTTGTGCTGAGCCCTGAAAGCTAACAAATCTGGGCTCTGTTAGACTGACAGGGCAAATGAGTTACTGGGTCATCAACTCTCCTAAGAAAATGCCTTGCCCAGAATTTCAAATCCAGGGACTGTTAGCTGCAAGCACAACAGTTCTTTGCAAAGGCGCATATAGAGAGATGATCAAGGTATACTGCGTAGAATATGTACAATGCTAATCTCCCTCTCTTTTCCTAACAGCCTGAGGAAGAACAAAATGAAAAATTCATTTTTTCAGACTACAGCCAATACTTTCTATTTACTGATAAACAAATGTTGAAATATTGAGGTTGAACCTTTCCCTCCAGAGTGAGTATGTTGCCTTAGGGTTGCCTTACTCTCATGGACACACAAGGCAAGGAACTCTGTGTCATTTCTGAACTTAAGCCTCCATATAGTTTTAAAAAATACTATTGTGGTCAAGCCTCAGAGCCTATGCTGTTTTTTATTTGTTGTTCAAAATGTGCCTAGAAAAGTCTCCCATTTATGTTTCAATGCATGAAAAAATCAGCCTATCAAGTACATCTCTCATAAATATTGTAGAAAGTGACTGGAAGAAAATAGGAAAATATGAATTTGGGTTGAATCACAGAATAAACTTCCCTACAGAGACACCTTTCAGACTGTGGAATAGTCTCCATAAGGAATCAGTGGAAACCCCATAACTTGTGACAAAGCACTAGGAATTATGCAACAAAGGGACAATTTTGTACTGGTACTGGTAGGGAATAATCTGTTTCCATCTGTAATTTCTATGGGTCTATGACACTTCTCTAGTTAGCTGGAACTACTTTACCACCCCCTAATCCACTGACACTGTCCTTATTCCAGAGTACTAAACTATTAGCTATCTTTACCAAAGCTTTACTACTTCTATACTGACCTACTCCCTCTAGAGCTATGTAATGTAATTCAGCAGGTCTGCTGCTTTGCCAACATCATTTTACTTTTGCAAGTGTTTATTAATGTATTATTTTTTTCTCCACCCTAATCAAGGAAACATGTGAACCGATCTTATCTCTCACTTCCTTTGGCTACTAAAGTGAAGAATTAATTTAAGTCCTCAGTGATAAGAACCTCATTTATCACTAACTTTCTTACCTGTCCCGACATGAACCTATAATCTCCTTCCTTTTCTGTCTTTTTGCCTGTATATTTTTCATTTTCTTATTGATTAGATTATGTGGATTAGTTTTCTTGATATAATTGCATTTGTTTCTTTATTCATATGTTGACATTTACATTCCTTTGAATTTTGTCAGTAAATATGTATATCTTCATTCTTCTTCAAGCATACGAAAGCTTACATTGGTTCACACAGGTCAATCTGTATTCTTAAAATATGTACTACAAATTGAAACACACATACAGTTTATTAAGTGATTATCCTAAATTTCTTCTGCATTCTTTCTGTATGGTATCATACTTCCCCTCATTTGCTGTGTGTATTCTGTTTAATGTCAGAGGGACTTCCCTTAAAACTTTTCTCTCATTCTTCAAACTTTAAAAAGAAACAACTAACGAGTGAAGAAACAGTCTCTTCTCTCTCTTCATTGTACAAACATAAATCCCATTAAATGTATTAGGACTACCAATGCTTATTCAAGGAGAACAGACATAATGATTACTGTTTCTCTGAGATTCTCCATTACTTTCATGTCTTCATTTATATCCTCTGTTCTATTAAATACCAAGTCAAGTAATGTTTCTAGTGAATGCACTTATTAAAAAACAGTCCTGTAGCAAATCCACAAAACTGCCCTCTGGTCTTATTTCATCTGCTTAATGTACTATTGTTTATGCCTAAATACATTTGTCTCATTACTTTTATTATAGCCTTTTAACATGGTAATATTCTGGGATAGAAGGAGGCCATGACGCCCATTTAGATATATCTGCCAATCTGTCCCTCATGTATATCTTATTAATATGTCTATCCTATAAATATATAAATCAATTATTTAAAAAACATATTGACATACTGTATTTACAGTTGTAGTTATAATATTATGGATTGGACTGAAAGAATAAAAGAAAAATTGGCACTGCCTGTTGAAGAAAATGAGAACAAAACTATCTTTATCCCTTGTAGAAACAGTGAGAGATGGCAGAATGGAGTGGGAGGAAGGGGAGAGAGAAATGCAGTAAGTGATCAAGTGTACTAAGCAATTGGTAAGGATATTTAAGTGATTGGGAAAACAGCTGTTGAGCAAATAAAACTGGGAGGAGTCTGGATGAGGCCAGAGAAAGAGAATGAAGTGACCACAAAGAGGAGCCAACAGCCAGCATGCAGGGGTTCAGCTTCATAGCATAGTTGGGTTCCAGAGATAGCAAACTCAATAAGGAAGAAATGGTTGAAGAAACTCGGGGAGAAAGACAGAGAGAAACTTTGAGGAAAATGACCCAAGTGTGTGCTCTTTTGCCTCTTCTCTTGAGAAACTATTCCACAGTCTAATAGATTTCAATCTCAGGAAGTTTTGTTGATATTCAATGTAATTTTTTCCTGTGTTAATATCATCGAATTATTTCTCGCTACATCTTCTGGTCCCACACTAAAAATGTTCTCTCTCTGTCTACAAGTGAAACTACTTGTAATTTTTTCAGAGAAGTTTTCCAAATGACTCCACAATTGCCACATACTGTTAAGAAAAACTGTTCACAAAGCATTTAATTTGGAAGAGCCATGGCTAAGAGAGACATGCTGCTTCACAGTCATAAATACTAAAACAGAAGGGACCACTGTGAACTACTCTGAATAACACAGATGTGATGGGGTGTACAAACCCCTCACTGGAGGGGAAGGGATTATGGAGCTGCTCTGGGCCCAGGCAGCTCCACACCACCACACCTGCAATGCAAGTACAAGCTGTAGGAGCCACTTAAAGGAGGAGCAGAATAGCTCATTTTCAGACAGCAAGTGGAGGTGAGCAGATCTACATCCTAAATTTTTGCCCCGGACTACTGATGCTCCACCCAACTTGCTGAGGGAAAAGGACTCTGGACATTTGCAAGGGTGGAGATTTCTTCTTTAATTTGTTTACAAGTCTGGTAGGAAGTGATCAAGGTAGGCAGTTGCACAGCACTCCAGGTGCAGGACTCAATTGCCTACTTTTGGGCCCTGGATTGGAACCCAGTGGAGAGGGTGGGCCTGGGTTCCCCTACATACCCACTGATGGGTCAGGAGGCAGAAAGCCTATTTCTGATACTAGAATCTGAGGACTAGGAAGATCCCATATCTCAGAGACTCTTGGACTTCGGCCAGGTGAAGCCAGAAGCCTCTTGCTGAGCTGTGGAACTAACATTTGTTGGACTTTTTACATAACCTGGAGCGGGCGTATACAAACTTTGGCCAGTCAAAGAGCTGAGTCACAGAAGCAGACACGCTGCTACAGGGGATGCCAAGACAGAAGAGCACCTGTCATGCCCTCAGCTGACCACCTGGCAATGCCTGGTGGGACCACGCCCCTTCACAACAGCCCATAGAACTTCCCATAAATAATTCTGTTTGAATGACAGCATATCTTTTAGAAAAACATCTAATCTTGATTTAAAATTGCCAGTGATGGAGAATCTACCACAGCCCCGAGTAAATTGTTCTAATGGTTAATTACCTTTACTGTTGTGGAGGTGTCGAGATGTCTGGGAGAATGGCACTCTAAGGACATGTGTGATGCAAGACTGGTGTGCAAGATTTGAGGTGATCCATAAAAAGATTGTCTAAATGTAATGTGGAGAAAGTGTACTGGGACATGATGGAAAACTCAGTGGCTGTGAGGATAAGAGTAGAGACTGGGATAAGGCAGGAAATGTTGGAAGCCATCTCAGAAATGCTGTAAAAGGAACTGGGTATTCATATCAGCAACCATCTGGCGGCAGATGACAGACTTTCAGATTTGAGAGGCAGAGGAACCAACAGAGGTAGTGCAGCTTCAGATCTTTTATTTTGTGCACCTAACATACAATTAACAGACTCTTCTTAACAGCTGACCCCTTAATTGCCGTGAATTCAGACAACTTTGAATAGTACAATAACTGATCCTTTGTAAGACAACATACGCCTTTCAGATTATCGTTAAGTCCCAAACTTCACGTAAGATTGCAGCGATGTAGAGTGAAAGAAATAAAATTCCTTGGTGTCAGTATTCCTGGGAAAGAAGCCTGAGAAACCACATTGACATCAGCCCTCACCATCCCTCTGCAGCTCCTCTCACCCAGGTCTCTGACAGCATGGAAAAATCTCATTGTTTTGGCCATATTCTCCTTGACTCCCTGCTGCTGCCAGTTATATGCTCTTTCTCAACAACTTGTCATTCCCTAGCTTTCATTATGCTTCTCTCTCCTTGCTCCCCAACCTCTCCAGCCATTTCTTTAGCATCACTTTTAGTAGCTCCTCATTCCATCTCCTACTCTTCATGTGGTTCCCTCAGGGCCCCGTCTTTGGCTACGTCTCCATAGCATTCTCACTTTTTCTTTGAGGATCTTACCTGCTCACACAGCTTTGACTGCCATCCTTATGTTGTTGACTCTGCATGTCTACCTTTCAACTCCTGACTGGTCTCTATCCAACAACATAAGGATGGCAGCCCTGTGGGAACCAAAGCTACCTTTCAACTCCTCACAGCAGGTGAGTCCAATCCAGCCAATTAAAGAGGGCTGGGAAACACCAGGGCCTATAAAGGGCTGCTAGTGGGCAGTTGGAGGAGATGGACTTAGACAGGCTGTGCCCTGGGGAGGGAAAGCCACATTGGAGTGGTGCTAGCTCTTGTGGTGGCTCCCGGTAGCAAGGGGCCAGGGTCTCAGGGAACCAATTTTGGGGTGGTTTCTCCAAGGAGAGAGCAGAGCTGACTGAGACAGGGAAACTGCTAGGAGCAGGAGTGCCAGATACCCCTGGGAGAGCTGATCCTGAAGTCTGAGGCTAAGGAATGAGTTAAGACAGTTTTCTGTTTATTGGCTAACCTCTGTTAAAGAAATAAACCTCCTTGCAAAAGCCTGGCTGTGGCAGCAAATGCTTTGGAGTTGGGGGAGAAGCTAGGCCCGGTGACACCATCTAATCTCATATTTCAGCCCATGTCTCTGAGTCTTTACCTAGAAGTTGCACTGTCAGCTCAAACTTAACATAGCCAGAACTGTACTCCAGTGCTACCCGCTTGGAATTCTGTCACCTGTTCACAGCAATACCATCTTCCCAGGCCCATGCAACTCCCCCTCTCTTGCCCTGCGTATGTAGGCCATGGTTAGATCTCAATTCTTCCCCACATTTCCAAAATCCAACCTCTTCTCTCTGTCCACACAGTGAAAACTCTGATCTAGGCTTTCATCATCTCCCATATTGATTACTGTAACCTTTATACAGCACCTAGCATAATGAGTTTCTGGTTCATGACTCGGGCTCCTAGGTGCTACAGTAATAACAATAACAATAATAGTAATAAATCCACTATGGCTTCCCCAACATCCCCAATCATGTTCTTCCAATACATTCAAAACACAGCTGCTAAAACTATTTTCCCAGCTCATCGTTCTGACAATGTCAGCCTCCTCTTTGAATCCCTCTAGTTGCTTTCCATTTTCTTGTCCTAAACTTCAAGGTCCTTCATAACTCTACCACTCAGTTCTGTTTGTTTCATTCTCTTAATCAAATATTCAACTGCATTTTCCTATAAAAAGCTGAACATAAAAACATTCCTAAACTCATCAGAAATATCTGCAGTTCTGTTTGATGCTGAAAAGGGCCTATTTTGTGGGATTTTCCCTTATCTATGAATCTGCATGATGCATCTCTGATTTTGGAATATTTCTCTTGGATTGACCACAAAACCTATTTTTTGGCCAGTGTTCCACTGTCTCATCTAGCATGGAAATGGGATTGTTGGGAGTGTACACATAAAACTCCGAGTCAGTGTCAGTGCAGAAATTCCTTTGTTTTTCCACTATAAATGATGAATACCTGCTTCACCACCAAGTGTTTTAATGAAGTGTGTTCAGTGTAGTATGTACAGTTTGTAGACATACTTTCACAATATAAGATTTATTTTCAGATCATTCATCAAAAGGATTTATATGATAACCTGTAGCAACAATCTGATTTTGAAGAAGTTAGTATACTTCAAACAATCCTGTTTAGCTTTAAAAATGATCAAATGTTGTAGCTGACTAGAAGAAATCTGATGACCTACTTTTGCAAAATGGGAAAGCAGGTTCCCTACAAAGATACCATTGAGATCAATAGCAAATGAAACTTTAGCTGTAGGCCTATTGCATTTTTTTTTTACAGTTAATACAGTCGTAGTTATTCAACTTGTGTTTCCGACAAAAACAGAGGTTAGCCCCATTTGAAAAGTTTCAGAGTATTTTAGAATATGATTTATTTTAATTTTTTATTTTCCTTCTTGTTTAACAGTTGGGACCTATGTATGAAATTCCCCTGATCATTCATTAGAGAGTACAAAGGGAAACTGGATTAAGGATATAAAAAGACCCTAACTCTGGATTTTCCATGATCAATGAAATAGCTTCCTTCCACGATGAATAACACTGATATGAATAAAAATGGAGAAAGCACATTTGGCATTAAAATTTAAAATGCAATTGCTCTCACCTCCGTGTTCACACAATTGCTGTGCTAAGGCATCCTTGAATATAACTTGGCCCCTGTGGGTAGCTGTAGCCCTGGAAACATAAAGAGACAACAATAAACAATGTGGCAAGCTTATTTACATAAATGGATAGTCAAATCAAAGATGCGTTTCTGGTTTTTTTCTCTTCTCGCACTCCTGTTATTTGGAAGAATAACTTGTTTGTTTGTTTTTTTACTTTGCTTTACTTAATTTTATTTACTTTATTTTGCTTTAGCTGAATCAAAATGGTCCGTCTGGCAGTAAAAAGGCACCACAATATGCTATTCACCAGCACAGGGCTCAGCAGAGGACGTTAGATTTTAGGTCACCACCTGGGTACGTCTAAGCATGTTGCAAAATTGATGTGCTTTGCTTGAGAAGGGCTGTTGTAGAAGGTAAGAGGAACAGCAGGAGAGATGTTCACAAAGCAACTCCTGTAAAATCCCTATCAGCTGATCCAAGGAGAAATAGTGATATTAGTTCTGGAGAAAGTGACATTTATTTGCATTACTCTTCAAAATTAATGTGTCTGCCAGAACAAAAAGGAATAGATGTAAAATTCAGTCTTTTAGATGCAGTGGGTTCACAAGGTAAAGCCCACCTAGAGTAGCCACAGTATTGATGTCCATCAGTGAAAAGCTCCTTCCTTAGGACTTTAATTTGCCTTTTGATCATGCAGGTAAGTCCCACTGACACTAACTGGAGTTACATATACATATCAAGTTTGTCATCTTGGTAGATATAATAGAAAATGTGAATATAAATTGCAGATATTAAGGATTTTAGATCAACGTGGCACATCTGAAGCTAAATCATGCTCTCGTTGACTTAAATGGAAAAACTCCAACTGATTTCGGAACTGGGCTCATACTGCATGTCTACACTGCATCCGGATGTAAGCTTCCCAGCCCGGGTCCACTAGCATATGCTAGTGGGGCTCATGCTAGTGTGCTAAATATAGCTGTGTACACATCGGGGCCAGGCTGGACCTCAGGCTCTCCACCTCTTCCCCCAAGTGCTGGCCATGCTTCACCTCTTCCCTCAAGCCCCACCCCTTCACCATCTCTTCCCCTCAATGCCCCACTCAATGCTCCACCTCTTCCCCCCTGCCCTGCCACTGTTGCTCGCTCATGCTTCCCCCATCGCTCGAGACTCACTGGATCGTCTCAAGGAGCCTGCCTGCTGGCTGAGCAGGGGCCAGCACAAGTTAATGCCTCCCCCTACCGCACGGTAACTGGACTTTTGGTTCAGATGCCATTTAGGGTGCCAGGTCCCCTTTTTGTCCGGACTTTCTGGTCAAAAACTTGCCACTTGGCAACCCTAAATGGCACCTGGACAGAGAAGCCAGAAAATGGACTTTCAAGGTAAAACCCAGATGGGTGGCAACCCTAGCTATAATGTATAATTGTATTTGTTCTGAAAAATAATGTATAAAATGTATTTTTTTCCCATAAAAGCAACACATATTGTATTTAGGACAAAGGCATCTCATATTGTTCAACTTAGTCACAATGGCAAATATAACACATTTATGAAGTGAACTGATCAATAGACTTTAAAACACTAAATTTTATTAATCCACTAACTTGTTTTCATCAAGTTTTTAAGAGGATTGGCCACAGTATTCGATCACTAAAAGGGCAAATTCATTAGCAGTCATCAGTATTTGATCATTAGAAAAACAGGGTAGATCCTTCAGTCTCAAAGGTGTTGAGCGCTTTATCTAGACCAGCAGGGGAAAGAAAATCCTTGGCTCCTTTAAGGAGTGGATCCTCCCTTGTCTTCTTATGCACTAGAAGAGAGGGGCTATGTGGCTGATTCTGAGTGGTTGGACAGAAGGGTGCAGCATAAATCTATTGGTTCCCAAACACCAGTGGGAGGATTTATAAGTCCTTTGCCCTGCCCAAGTGCACCATTGTGCCCTGGGAAGAAAAGTCCCCTCACCTCTCCCCTTTGAATTAGAGCAGGACTGCGTTTTTGGGCCTTGCTGTGGACTTCATGCTAGTTGCCTTTTGGGGGCTGGAAATAAGTACTTCCTTCACTATCAAACTGGCCAGGCTGGGCGGGTTTTTCACCTTCCTCTCAGCAGCCCATGTAGCCAATGAGTAGTTTTGGTTATAAAATACATTTTGTCACAAATTGTCAGGTGCCCAGTGCAATAAGGTGTCCGGTTCCCTGATAAACCAGAATTGGAAGCAGGTTAGGAGAAGGCATCATCTAAAGAAGGTGGGGAATAGGGTTAGGGCTTCTAATATCTAGTATAGCAAGGAGAAAACCCACCCTTATATGAATGGCAAGTGGTGGGGTGCCAGCACTGGAACTAGGAATAGGTTAATGGACTAGGGGGCTCAGAACAGCTCTCCATCAGGTGGAACAAATTACAAAAGAGGGATGATTTGCACTGGATGAGTTATTGCTGGGTAGTTCCCAGATGTCTTAATAAAACTGCAGCCTAGTGAAACCACATTCCTGGTGTCTTGTCTGTCTTCCTGCAGTGTCTGGCACAATAAGTGTGAGCTCTACAACGCACTTTAAAAATGCAAATGCAATGAAAAAATAAGTCCTAAATTTTTACAGTGATGTGAAATATGTGATAATTTATAACATTTCTTCATTAGCACATGCTGTCTCTGCTAATGTAACCCGGTGATTGATTTATATATATATATAAAGAACAAATCATTATTTTGGCACATGAAGACAGCTGAGAATACTGAAAACTTTACAGACTCCTTTAAAAAGATGAGCTAAAATACAACAAGCTTTCAAAATCCTTAAAGCACCATCATGTATACAGAACTCGCACATTGTTTGTAAGTGCTCACAGTTCTGAGCTTATGAATATTCATGAAGATTATTTATTATTTCTATTACATTTATACAATTTCCTTCACAGTGATAAATGGGTATATAGGTTAGAATGGTGCCAAATAAAATATTCTCCAAATTGGAGAACATATACTCTGCAATCCCCAGGAGCAATCGGCCAGCCTTCTTGAAAGGAACAGATATGGTGAATTCAGTCAATAGACTAAATGCCAGAAGATTCCAAAGCCAGCTGTTACTAGAAATCTAGAACAAAGAGATGCTTTACATATATAGTTAGCTGTGTGTTATACATATGTTGTGACAAAATCTGGCTCCTCGTGCTCCTATGCACATATAGGAAAATGCCACAATGGAAGTGGGGCAGACATTTTCCATCTTGATTCTGTCCCTCAATCAAACCAACACATGGAGAGACCTCTTCACAGATCCTCTAGAAAGAAAATTGTTATGCTGGGAATTGGGTGAAACCTCTATGAAGCTGGTGGGCATAACAGCTGCCTTCATTCAGGATAAATTTAAAAAGCAATTCAGCTCCTTTAAGGACCAGGTAATTGAAACAATAGGAAATGCTAGCCAAAACACAGGCACATGCAAGGCTGGAGTAGGAATCCAGCCATATAGTTTGAGGGATTTCCCCTGAGGTCTGAATGCAAACGCAGGGGGCAGGGTACTGGAGGTAGAGATGGAGGCGTATGTGTGTGAGTCAGAGAGAAGCAGCTGAACCATCAGAGACACAGACAGAAAAGGCAACAAGGAAGCCTAAGAGATTGCCCAGAAGCACGAGTAGTGTGTCCCTGAGAAAAAGCTAAGTGAGCTTTTGGGTAGCACATTGGCTAAAAAGAAGCTTGAAGCTGTGAGCAAAGAAACTGTCTCCTGTTGTTTGATTCCTCCTGTGTTCAGGGAAACAGGACTTTATCTATATTCTTTGTAAATAAACAGGATTGCATCAAAGAAATACCTGAAATCATTAATTCCTTTCCCTAATGGAAACAACCCACAAGATCCTGAAAATTGGCTAAGTGTACAGTTAAAGAGTAACAGAACCATTGTGGGAAATTCTCAGGAAGAGCCTGCTGCCACGGGAATAATACAGTCCCTTACTTAATAATGGGGCCTTTGCCCTAATCAGATATCAGTGGTCACTCAGCCAAGGTGGCGGAATGCAAGCTCCAGCCATCCCAAGAAAGAATTCCTCCCTAGCAAGGAATCTTTCCAAAGAGACTGAGAAATAAAAGAAACATAGGAGGAAATAGGATCATTGTGGTTTGGTGAGTATGACCTTCAAAAGAAAAACAATTTACATATAAGAAAGGTAACCTTTCTATATTAACCTCACACATCCATTATTCTGGATTTTTCTCTCTTTGCAGGTTTCTAAGATGTCAAAAAAGGGGTTCTTTTAAAGGAGGATAAAGAGAATAAATTGCAGCCAGAGGAAGAAAGAGAGATTTGCATATGGGGAGGAGGGGAGGGATGGAACACCTCTCAAGGGAAATGTCAAAGTCCAGGCACTACTAAACAAGCTACACTGCTCTGAAAATCAGAGACAGAAATTTTATTCAGAATTGTGCATCTTGGACTGAAATTTCACAAGTTGAAATCAAGTATCATACAGAGACCTCCAAATTTTTTATAAACTACTTAAGAAACCTGGGAATACTGAGGGTCTGATTCTCCTTCGAACCATGTGTAGTTAGTGACACCTGTGCAAAAGGAATGCAAAACCCTATTAAGTCATAATGCTAGTATTTTACAGCTACCGCTGTGTTGCCAACTTCTGTGAATATATCATGAGTAACTTCTCTTTTGGTCCTGCGGCAGAGCGTTTCATGAAGACACAAAAAGCTCAAGCTGTCACATGAATTTGGGGAAGCAAATGGAGAGAGAGTGAGCCCTGGTCTACACTTACCAGGCGATTCGGCAGCAGTCGACGGGAGTTACGTAAGCTATGCAGAGTAGCTTGCGTAACTCCTGTCAACTGCTGTGCTTCCGTTCTGCGCGGTGTCTTCACTGAACTGTGCCGATGGGAACCGCGTTCCTGTCAATGCAGCAGTACGCCACTTGAAGGGGTGGTTTTACTGCGTCGACTTCTGGATCGACTGAGCAGGTCTTCACTGACCACTCAGTTGATCCAGATAGGTCGATCTGACAGCGGTGACTTTGCTGCCGTCAGTGTAGACATACAGAGAGAGAGAGAGAGAGAGACACCAAGCCCCCCTCCCCCTTAGGGGAAGATGCAATAAACTGGAACCCCAAAGACAAAGAACACTAGTCCCAGCTCTTCTATTGACTGATGTTAATATTTCTGTGCCTTTCACAAGCCTTATTACAAGCCAACATCTCAAACTGCTACCTTTCGGGGTAAATGCCATTCACCCATTTCTCAGATAAGATAACAGAGTTTGCATAAAGTTATTTCAGGCACAGCTGGGAGTTAGACCCCGGTAGCTAGTATAATAGAGCCATGTCTCATCCACTTTGCCACATGATCTTTCAAAAGGAATGTGGCAAATTAGGCCCTTCTATAAACCACACTATCAGAGTGTAGCTCTGTGTCAACCTTTAGCAGCTACATCACAGATAGGGGTTTATAGCTGCTACCGCTCCTGTGCTAACAACTGAGGTGACAGCCTGGCAAAGACCCTATGAGCCAGGATTTCACCCTGATGCCCAGAGTTCCATCACTATCTTACAAATATTCATGTAGTCTACTGGTTGTTGTGTATTTTGTGTCCTGCCTAGCTTGCCGTAGCTAACATAAATAGTGTAGCCTATAGGACTAGCTTGCTTGCCTACAATATATACCTTTCCTTATAGATTTAAGTGTTGTTTTATTATACTGGAGTCATAGATTCATATTAACGTATTACAGCTGTAAAGCAGCCACATCCTGTATGAAAGCTAAGACAGTTAGCGTACATATGTTTGGGACCTTTGGCCCAGATAAGTAAGGATGAGTTAAAGGATAAGACATATGTGGTTATAACCTTTACCCAAGATAATTCAGGAGGCATCAAGACCGGGAGAGGGGAGGGGGGCGGGGGTTGCCTCAGTTTATGCCCTAAGTAAACTTCACAGGTATGCCACAAAACCCACAAAAAGGGCCAGAAATAACAAAGGTGAGATGAGTGAACTATCTGGAAAGGATATGGATATGTCATTAATATGCATGAACCTGCCAGCCTATAGAATAAGTGTACCCTAATAGTTTTGGGATGAAGAAGCCAAGTTTGAACTTTGGAGGAGGACCCATATTGTTCAGGATATAAAAATGGGCAAACCATGTTACTTGGGGGTAATCACCAGCAACTCCTTCTTTAAGCTTCTTTTTAAATAGTGTTTGTTAGGATATTTTGCTCTTAGTTTATACTTAGTATTATTTGTAGTCTTAGTCTTAGCCTTATAGCTCTTAACTCTCGAGCATTGCCTAGCTCTCCACCCCTCCACTCAAGAGTTGAGGAACCAAACATCTCTCTCAACCAGGTCATCAGGGAAGGGTGTGAATATATTAATCCAAAGCATGCAGTATAAATATATATATCACATGTGTCTTTAGAATAAGACTGTAATCCTACCCATTATCCATTTGATTATTCATTTTCTTGTTACCAGTCATTTGTCTATCATTTTATGTTATCTTAATAAAAGTTTATAAAATTATACAGATTCAGTTATCAGTGTGAGCATTCCTGTCTTGCACCTCGGTGGTCCCTGAAAAAACTCTTCTGGAACCTGATTCCGGGACTAGAATCTCATTATCTTCTGAACAGATCAACTGGCAAGTCTATAACTCCATTCAAATTACTGAACACCCAGAAATCAGGCAACACTAGCCTATTATGGGATAGCTCAGCCAGTTCTGTCTGGTCTTAGAGTAGGAGAATAAACCCAGTCTGTGTGTGTTTACATATCCCTATATGTTCCTCTCTGTTGGTTTCTTTCTGAGTGCAAGTAAGTGACGAGGATGATGAACCTGCACTACCACCAGCAAGAAGCAAAAGTAAAATGTAAGAAAAACCTTTTACTGTTCTGGGTGACTGTGCTGTTCCTGCTCACGGCACAAACTGAAAGTAAAGCAGACAGACTGGAAACTTGTGCATGGCAGTTGGCTCACATGAATACTGGGTAATCCCGCTGTTGGAAGATAAACCTGTTGTAGTATAGGCTGCAAAAAATGTTGTAACGTGTTTAAAATAGTGACGTGGCGGGTCTGGTTAAAACTAGTTAAGCAGAGCACAATTATATAACCTGTTTTTTCTCCCGTTATTTAATTGTGTTCTGTGCCAAAAAAAGTAAAAGTGTTAGCCAAGTCACCTGCTGTAAATAAGCCAATTCCCGCTATGCCCTAAAGTAAATATGTTATGATATATAAAAGCTTAAAATGCGAACAATGCCAAAGACTCTGCCATAAACTCACCCAAAGTGTCTGGCATTCCCCTGCAGCCGCTTCACAGAGCCCTAAGGTCTCCCTCTGCTGTTTAAAGCATAAAACGTAATTAAAAATAAGTGTACCTAACCAGTGCGGGCATGTTTTTATTCCTTACCTGGTATCCAAAACCAACAGGCAGCAGTGCCTGGTATAACACCTGTACACATGGAACTGGATACAGGAGAAGCAATTTCGCTGGTCTCAGACACTGTGTATAAGGAGAAGCTAAAGCATCTTCCGCTTAAGCCGACAAAAATCGTGCTGAAGACATACACTGGGGAAGCTGTACCTATGTAGGGTACTACTGATGTTAAAGTGGAGCTCAATGGACAGACTGCTCAATTGCCACTCTTTGTGGTGGAAGGCAATTACCTTGCTTTAATTGGAAGGCCATGGCTTAAGAAGATCCAGCTGAATTGGGAAGAAGTGCACATGATAGCTATGGGTGAAACAGGTCTGGCAGCTGTATTAAAGAAACATGCTGCTGTTTTTGAACAGGACCTGAGAAGTATGAAAGGAATCACTGTGAAATTGAACATTAAGCCTGACAGCCAACCAAAATGTCTGAAAGCCAGAACTCTGCCATATGCCATCAAGACAAAAGTTGAAGTGGACCTGGAGTGCCTGATCAAAAATGGAGTCCTAGTACCTGTTACCCACAGCCAATGGGCAACACCAATCATTCCAGTATTGAAGAAAGATGGGTCCATTTGGATTTGTGGGGATTTTAAGGTTACTGGTAACCCGGTGTTATGTGCAGAGCAATACCCTCTTCCCCAGATCAATGACCTCTTCACTGGCTTGGCTGGTGGACAAAAGTTCAGCAAGTTTGATCTGCGTCAGGCATATTTACAGATGCACGTCGATGAAAAGTCCCAAGAGCTGTTGACTATCATGACATATAAAGGACTGTACCAATACTGTTGCTTTCCCTTCGGAATAATGTCTGTTCCAGTTTTGTTCTAGAGGGCTATGGACCAGATCCTGAATGGCTTGCCAGGAGTCCAGTGCTATCTTGAGGACATCCTGGTCACTGGCAAGAATGAGGAGAATCACCTTAAGAACCTGGATGCTGCCCTACAAAGACTGGAAGAGGATGGCTTACGAGTCCACAAAGACAAATGTGAATTCTTCAAGCCCTCTGTTAAATGTCTGGGCCATGTCATTGATGCTACTGGCCTTCGTAAGGCTCCTGCAAAAGTCAAGGCTATTGTGGAAGCTCTGCCTCCTAAAAACATGAGCCAACTGCGCTCTTTTTTAGGACTAATGAACTATTATGGAAAATTTATTCCACATTTAGCAACACTACTAAAACCACTACATGAACTCCTTGGCCAAAACAAGGTTTGGAAGTGGACTTAAGCCTGTGATGTTGCATTTAACAAGGCTAAATGTGCATTGCTGAATTCAGAGGTTTTGACACATTTTGACCCATTCTTACCTCTACAGTTGGCCTGCGATGCCTCTCCTTATGGTGTGGGAGTGGTTGTGTCACACATTATGCCCTCTGGAGAGGATAGACTCATTGCTTTTGCATCATGCACCTTAAGCAAGGCCAAAACTAACTATGCCCAAATTGAGCACTGGGAATCATTTTCAGAATTTGGAAATTTCACCAGTATCTGTTTGGATGGAAGTTCACACTTCTCATCAACCATCGACCTCTAACATCAATTTTTGGACCATGCACAGGCCATTGGCTGCTAGTTGTATTCACAGATGGGCATTGTTGCCAACTGTGGTTTTAGAGTAGGAGAATAAACTCAGTCTGTGTGTGTTTACATCTCCCTGTGTTCCTGTCTGCTGGTTTCTCTCTGAGTGCAAGTAACTTCCAAGCAGGGCCCAAGCATAATTTTTTCAGGCCCAGGACAAACTTGTAACATGGACCTCTCCCACACACATACCACAGTCCCTCATCCCATACATACAATCTCATGAGCCATGAAAAAAGTTTGAATTCTGAAATTACTGTTTCATATTCTATATTTCTGAAAAATGCCCATCCTTTGCTATTTTTGTTTAACATAACATCCAGCCTGAGAGTCCTTACAAGTTTGCTGACTATTTTGTAACTTTTTGGTCATTATAAAGATATTATACCCTATCAATGTCTTGATTTTTTTATTCTAATGGACCAGTGTGACTGCAAACATTTTATAATTAGGCCAGTTAACTTTAAAGCTTTATTTTTCTGGCCTTTTTCATTGCAAAATCATGAATTAGCTCCCCAAAGCTATCATCTCAAGAGTCCAAGAAAGTGACCATTCATTGTGTGGGTCACCTAGCAGATTATTATCTCCTTGCAATGCTAAAGCCATGAAGAAAGAAATAAGGTAACATCCAACCATCTCTCCAGTATTTCTTTCCATCTTGTAGCTTCTGTTAATATTTGTTTTTGATTCTCACTGTCCACCTGACAGTGACAGTGACTGCTGTAATTGCTTCCACTGGCAGTAGCAAATTTTATGTTCTATGCTCTTTTCATGTTCAAGAAATTTAGTATATAGTTTACTACTCTCTCCTGCTTCTTGTAAACCTTCTGAATGTGGTGGTGCTAATGGTGATACTACCAAGCATTAGATTGGAGTCACATGATGCATGTTCTGGCAGCTTTTCTTTGCCATCAATTGCCAGTGCCACAGACACAGTCTCTATATTGAAATCATTTTCATCTTGATTTTGTTCATCTGCTTTTCTAATTAGTATATTGCCTGACAGCAGAAAGACCTTGTCTGATTTGAAAAACTGGAGGATAGATTGGTGTCCTTTAACTTCATTTAGTTCCCTTTATCTTACCTTCTTCCATTTCTGGCTGCCTGATTTGTATTTATAGCCACCACCAGACATGGCAGTATGGGGGGCGGGGGAGGGTGACTGTGAGTGAATTAGACACTTACTCACATATATTTTGGTCCTGCAAATCCTACCAGAAGAAGCAGCAGCACTGGCTCCCACTGGCTGTCCCTCCCTCCTGCCTATGCACAAGGAACTCTGGGACTGGTAGTTCTTGATCTTGTTATGATAGACCATGTCACAGAGAGGAGCACAAATCTCTCTGTCTCTCAGTCTCACACTACAAGTCCTAGTTTAACTGCACAAGCGCACACTCTCTATTCTAGAGAAGGGCCTGGGCTGAGCCAGCAGGCCCAGCAACTCACTGTTCAGAGTGTTGCTTGAGACTGCTCTAACACTGCTTCTGATTGGCTCCAGCAATTCTCTCAAGATCTGGACAATAGATACATAGATACAGGGAAATAAATTTCTATAAATATCCTCAGGCATGATCTACAATTTAGCCTCAATTTTTTCCTCATGGTAATGGGGGTTGCAGCCTGGGCCAGGCCCCCCAAGGCCTCCAGGCCCCGTAAAGTGTACCCTTACCTGACCCCCCATTATGTGGGGGCCTGCTTCCAAGTATCCAAACATAACACCCGCAGGATCAAACCACTCCTTGTGCCATATTTACAAAGCTTAACCTCAGAAGTTAGATGTTTTCCCCCCTGATTCATTCTTTTTTTATACAGAAGTCTTTAAGTCAAAGTTTATGATAGAGGCTCATGGCGTCAGTATATATATATTTTTTACTTAAATGTTTTAAGAGATTTTAATACATTTAGGCCTCAATATATTTTGTATTAAATTCAGATTTTATTTTAAACCAGTTTTATTTTTAAAAAACTAACAAAATATCTGATTTAAATTAAAAAATCCAATTGTTTTGATTTTTTTGAAAAAAAAGCATTGACTTTTATCCATCCCAGCCAGGATCAAAGGAGTGGGATGGTGGCTTAGAGCTACCTTTCCCCACTCCTCTCCCTCAGCTACACCAAGCATAAATTCAGCACAGCAGAGGACTAAGCTCCTAAATTTGGGGTTGAGCATTAGTCTGGATTTTTTTAAAAAGTTAATAATGATCTAAATAGCAGCCATTTCTATACTGAGGAATTCCAAAGAATTCAAGAATAATCTAAGGCCTCAACTTACAACCACACACAAGTATCTTTATATGCATGAGTATCCCATCAGTGGTATAAATGTACAGCTTTAAGGCACTATTCATATACACCCAGGTGTTTGCAGGATTTGGGCCTTAAAGGGACATACAAGTATCATTTCAGACTCCTATGTAATGGAACCATCACATACCAACACTACACAACAATTTGGAGCAGGAAACAAAGATGAATACCATATCTAAAGGTGTGTATTTATGAGAGAAATCATGAGTTCCCTGGTTTTTCATGTTTAAAAAACCCCATAATTTCTGACCGATGTTCTAAGTGAAATTGGTTCATTGAGAGCTGCCAAGTTAAAACCTGTGCAGCATGGTAGATAAGAGAGAGAAGGAACACTTACAACTTCATAATTAAGGTTAATGGTATTGCATCGGGGAGGGGAAGGTAATAGATTCTGTGATATTTCTAGCCATTGTCAGGGTAAAAAAGGCATTTGTCATAGAGTTGCTACTCTTAGAGGTAGGAAAATAGCAGCAGTGTTTATTTCCCGATCTGCATTTATGCACTGCTGTAGGACAGAACCTCAAGGCACTGGAATAGCACTGTTAAAAGCTTTTAAACTATTACTTAAATATTATTACACTGTTCTAATCACTTTCTACTTGAAGATAAACTTCAGGCATTTTAAATATTAATTTGTGACTTTGGTCTTTTTTCCCCCACGACTTTGTCTTTTTCATATGATTTATCATGAAAAACCATCAGTGCTAACAACATTCAGCTGAAACTGCAGAAGGAAATTTGGCAAGCAAAATGTAATTATCCCATATGAGAATTTGGCTAGGAAACTGGGATTAACCACTGTTCATAAAGTGTGTCTAAAAGATGAAAATGGATTTGGGTAGGCATTAAAATAGTCAATAAATATTTGATAGCTGAAAACACCAATGACCAAATAGCGACACCAAGAAACAACTTATTCATGGGAGCAGTCCCACTGAAGTCAGTCGGCCAAATTCAGAAAATGATGCATATGACGATGTGACTTGGACTCCTTTCAATTTACTTCAACTTGGGTCCAAGTGAATGTAAAAGTGAATATGAGTAACACCACTTTATGTATCGATTCTGAATTTGTCTGAGTGAGATAAGTCATTCATAATTTGTACCCAAGGATAGAGAGATTTATTTGGTCTGAGTCACAAAAGCATAACCTGGCATAAATAAAATGAAGTTCAGAAGGGGAAAATTTAGGCTGAATATCAAGAAAAACTTGATGGACGTGGTAAAAGCCTCTTTGTTAGAGACATAAAACAAAATCGGACAAAACATTAAATATGGACTGTAGGGACCAATCCTGCAATGCCAGCTCGGTTGACTGAATGATCTTATAGGTCTTTTTCAGTAATAACTTCTGTGTTTCTGATATTCCTATGAAAGCGGCATAGCAGCTTTCTTTTATGTTTCATCTGACACATGCTATCTTCAGCAGCAGTGTGGCCTAGGCCCATGCTGGGACACTGGTTCAGCAATATGGCAGAGGAAGAACACTACTTACTGAATCCTCAACTACATTTTCTGAACCATTATGATTTCTCTTCTGTCCTGTTTTTGTACTGGAGTGTGCAAATGAGATAGGAAGGGGTCCCAATGTTCCCTAGTTAGGCAGGTAATTTCATTTTAATCATTAGCTTTAGAAATAATTACACACAACACTCTTTTACCTAAATTACCACTAAGAAAGAAAAAAATGGAGGCGATGATGACTGTGCAGTATTCAGAGTTAGAGAGTGATATTCACAGACTTCACAACAGTCCTGGGTTTTTGTAGGACTGTCCTGCTTTGACCTACAAAACCCCCTGTCCTAGTTGAAGCAGCTCCTGTCCTGCAGGGCTGGCTGGACTCAGCACCTGCTTTGTTGTGACCTGCTCCCCCTCCTTCTTGCTCCCAGTCCCACCCCACTCCTAGCCCTCTCCCTTTCCCATTTGCTCCTTTCTTTCAGCACTGCCTCTCCGAGGGCCTTTCCTGGCCTCTCCCTGAGCCTGGCATGCACTTAGAATGTTGAAGCTGAACCCAGCCAGTCTAGCAGGACAGAAGCTGCAGGAGACACCTCTGAGAGGTGATTGTGGGGTGAGATTTCTCTGCAACTCCCCACGCCCCTGGAGCAAGACCTATCCACTGGGAATGTTGGGAGCTTTGAATTAATCACTAATAAATCTTCTTATATGTTACTCAAATCATCACAATGCTCATGCTGGACCTACATATCTGCACTAGGGCCTTGATCCTGCAAAATATTGAAAACTTGACCTTTGTGAATAACTGATTTTTCTGTTTGGTGGACAAACTAAAATATATAAAACAAAGACAAAAACAATTGGTTTGGATCAATCTGAATTAATTTTTGTTTTGATTTTTCTGGCAAAACAAAAAAGTTTCAAAAAATTGTTTTGGTTCAAACAAAACCTTTTCTTTGCTCCAAATTGAAGTGTTTCATTTCTTTTTTCAGATTTTATAACCTTTTAAAAAATAATTAAATTGAGTTAAATTCTGAAATGTCTTTCTAAAATGAAAAGTCAAAAAGTTTTGTTTTAGAAACGCTGAAATGAACCATTTTGACATTTCTAATTTTTAAAAACATTGTACTTGATTAAAATAATTTGCCAAGATTGACCCAAATTTACGAATTGTTTGGGTCAAACCATATCTGCATTTTTTAGCAAAAAAATAAAAATAAAAAATTATTTGCATGAAAATTTTCATCCAGCTGTACTGCGAACCCTTAAGTTCTATTGGAATCAAGTCTTAAATGCACACTGATCCATTAAGGGAGATATTTTCAAATCTCTAAACAGAGTAGGGAAGGTAATGAAAATATATTGTTGATAGTTAAACTATACATGTTTCTTATACAAATGCTTAGCTAAACAATCACAGCATGTCAGCAAACAAATAGTAATAAATCTTCCAAGGCTGCTGCTCAGTTGTATTTGGATATGATGCCCTCCAGCCTAGTATCCTAACAATTTACCAAATATGTGTGCTGCTGTTATTATAAACCATGGGCCAATCCCAAACTCACCTAAGTCAATAGAAAGACTCCCATTGACTTCAGTGGGAGTGGGATCAGGCCCCATATGCAAACAAATTAATATTTTAATTTTCTATATATTCAATAGAATAAACCCATAATTATGATCCAATGCCTAGACAAAAGCAAATATCTCTCCTGTGAAAGAGACTTGATTTGTCTAGAGGCCTGTTCCACTATAAATCAAACTCTTACCATAAAAGGTTAAGTTAAAACAGATGTTTTCTATTTAGGGATAGATCTAAAGGTGTTTACCAGTCGCAAAGAAGAAAAACATACTCCTTTTTAACACATAGACATTGCTGTGGAAAACGGATGCTAGTTAAATTGCTTTGATTTTTTTTTAACCACCGTTAAAGCCAGTTGTGGGTAAGTGGGTGTGTGGGTGACACAGAGAGAATGCATTAGACACTCCTTTAGCCAAGATTAGTTTGGCATTAACAAAACATGTGTCACTGTGGTTTCCTCTATTGCAAATACCTACATTGTGCTGGGGATTAAGGAGATATGGGTAGAGAGATTGTTGGGTTTTTTTGTGTGTCTCTCATTAACTGTGCACTTTACAAGATGGCCATAAGTTTACATAACTTACAGGGTATGACCTGAATGGGGCAAGTTTAGGCAGAGTCTTGTCTCGTTCCATGCACCGACATGCAAACATGCATTTTTAAAATACACTCTGAATGGGGCACATTTAAAGTGTGGATTGGTCTGTGCACACTTCTGCACATTGGATTGATTTAAACATTTTAGAATACTTACATGGTCTAGTCCACACTACAAGATATTCAGAAAATAGGGCCAGCTTTCTGTGGACCCCAATCTCATTTCTTCCAAATCTTCAGCAAATTTTGAATGGGGTAGCATAAATTATCTTGCAGAGACGTGCAATAAAATATACTCCTTCAGAATGTTAGGCAGCCATTGTTAAAAATAGTGATATAAATAAACATTTATTGTGCAGGTGCAAAGTGTGATTTTCATTACTGAGTTAAATCAAATCCAATTTTCACCACTATGCTCCAAAGTGCTTCTCTTCCAGGACAACTATTTCCTTGCCCAATTTCAACTTTTAACCCCTGCCATGTTGGAACTAGAGTTGTTAAAAAAAAGTTGTAATTTTGACATATATTTATATGTTTTTGAATGGGGAAAGTATTTATTTTTCCTTATCCTTAAATGGAAAAAGTATTCTTCAAATTATCCATTCAAAGATCACCTCTGAAGAAAGACAAAGCCTATAAATATGTCAGTCCAATAAGTGATGGTTTTAGAAAGTTATGAACAACTGAAAATATAGCCTTAGAAAGGAAATACCTAGGAAACTTTAAATATGGGTTCAGCTATTGCTCCACCAACAATACTAACACAAGTTTATGTTAGTGTATCAAATGCTATCATTAAACCATATAGTTAAGGTTACCCAACTCTTTCCATTACAGCCCTTAATTTTCAGTTGTTTTTAACTCTGACAAATTTTAACCATTTTGATTGAAATTTTCCACATTTTAATCTCTGCCTCAAGTTTAGAAATTGTTTAGAAAGTTTAAACAAATATGGTACAGCCATTCCTAAAAGTAAGGTCAATGAAAAATGTATAGATTTGTCAATTCTAAATAACTTCTGTCCTTTCTGTTCAGTGGCTCTAGTTTTCTGTGGTTTGGTGTAGAAAGTTACAGTGAGATCCCACACATGCTAAAGTGCTGTCCTGAATAGGGATATATTTAAGTGCATGTTTAAGTTCTTTCCCAAATCAAGACCTGAATGAGGCTAGAGTCCTGAAGTAGAAAAAACAATGTGATATGTAATTAGAGACTGCATCATAATGCATACAGAGAAAGGGATAGAATAAAGGTTGCACAGACAACCTTACTTCTGATACTTTGTAATTTATGAGTGCTTAAATTCTCAGTCTTAACTATGTTCTTTTAACGTATGTGGTATTGTTATTTTTTTTGAGGGAATGGAAGCAGAAAGGAGAGGTATGGTAGAACCATCAATATATAGTATAATAGAGGAAGGAAGTGAAAATCAGAGATATTTTAAATTGTTCATATGTACTTATATCCCCTCTCCCCAATATCCCCTATAACACAAAGATGATTTTTCCCTAGTATACAATCATATGTAAATAAACTGATTAGAAACTACTTTCTGCTTTCTGTAAACAGATTATGAGTAAGACAATTTTTGACAGAGCTTGCCCACCAATTACAGGAATTCTAGTATTTTTATGAGTATTTTGCAGTAAGTCTGACTAGAGGAAAGCAAATTCTAATTTTTCTACTCTTTAAATAAAGGGTTATTATAGTGGCATTTGCCAAGCCAGTCAATTCATATAAATAATAGAACAAGCATCCATTGTTTCTCTGCTGAAACAGTGCCAAGAACTAGGTCTACGTTTTCCAGTGGGAAAATCATGATTGTCGGCTCTGTATTCTGTCCTATTACCCTTTGAGTTATATCTGGAACACTGATTGTATATAAGGTTACATACGGTATAGATTTTAGATTTCTAATTTAATAAGTATTTATGAGTATTAAAATTATATTTAATTATAATCTAATGACTCTATTGCACTTCTTTGATATTTAAAAAAGCAAAAACAGATTTACTAAATTGTGAGTCTAGGTACACCACTCCAATAATCTCCCAAAGCCTACATTTAATTAAGATCTAATTCAAATGCTCAGATTATACTTTCATATCACTCAGGAAAAATCTTCAGTATTTCCTGTATCAGAACAATAAGCATATTACTACTTACTAAGCACTTACCTAATGCCTGCCATCTTCAAAGCAATGTGCAAGCATTAACTAAACAGATTAATTTTATTATATAACTATTGTATTTGCTTGTACAGTAAATAAAACATTTCACTTAAAATGGTGTACCAATAATTGATCTTAAATTTGCAAAACAGACAAGATTTCAGATGTCAAATCAGATTAATATATGAAAGAAAGTGTTGGACAATTGTGTCTAATTAGGTTAAATAATATTAATTCCGACAGGAACTGACTTTTACATGATACAGAAGAATCCACCACTTCATTAACTGTGACACTTTGCAGACATACTGTAGTTGTTTGTAACATGAATTTGCTATATAGTTGAGATTATGCCAGTACGTTCTACCATAGTGCTGTCAATTGTAACGGAGAAAGTGTTTGGAGGATTCTCTAAATTTAAGAACTTCTACATAGTTCCAATCAATTATTTCAAACTCATGACAAATATTCTACATAATATCTTTCAAAAATCAGCAAGCACAGACATCACATCTGAGTGCAGAGTTATTTAAATGAAAAGGTTTAATTGGGTTTCAAATAACACTTAAAATCCATGTAAATTAAAGCAAAATCTGAAACACTGCCAAATTCTATGGTTAAGCCATTTTGAGCTCAGTGAAATACTGAATTGGTGGGGCAAAGGTTTTTTAAAGCCATCTTTGCAGTCCACTGCTCCTGAGCCCTCTGTTCTCCAGTCAGCTTCCCAGCTCAAGTTAGAGCAGCCTCATATAACTTGTACTAACTGCCTACAGCTGCCAAAGGACCATGCCAGCAGCTATGGATCAACTGGAAAGCTTGAACCACATCTCTTGCACTAGCTCTACATCACACAGGGAGAAATCCTCCAGTATACAAATTAATCATGCTTTTTACATAAAGTCAATTCAACATTAGCTAGAGAGAGATGCAACTGATGTCTCCATAATATTTAAACCACAAGCATACAAAGAAAAATAAAACCAACAGCTTTTTCCTCAGCCTAAAACCAGAAAATGGTCCATCAAAAATGAAATTCTACCCAGACAGCATCTCAGCCCACCCCTAGATACCAGCTCTCAGCTTTCTAAGACTTCGCTGAACACTAAAATATTATTGAGATTTGTATAAGATTTCTTTGTTCACTTTCCTTCTTTCTAGATAGTTTAGCTGCATTTAAAACTTAATGGGTTCTGTAAAATTTATACAATTCAATAAGAAGAAATTTAGCGAAGAATTTGCTTCTGACAGTTGTTATTGATGAAACTTTACCCTCTGCTTTTCCAAGCAGAAATTACAGTACCTGTTTGCTTCCAGCATATTGAAAACATGGTGGATTTCTTGACAACATGAAGGGTTACTAATCATAGAGAGGTTAGCTATTTCTTGTCCATTTTCAATATTTGAGCCGGGCTTATAAACTGTAGGAAAAATATATAACCCTGAAGAATAGAACTGGTGAGGTGACATATTGCACAAGGAGAATAATTAATTACATTAACCACTGAAAGAATGACAAATTTGTTAAGTAAAGTATTAATATACCATGTGGCAATGTTCCTTTAGAAGTGAGATTTTGCACTGTGGAATTTACAAAGTCCAGAAGATAAAACCTATAGCCATCATCTTGTACAAACTGTGGAGAAGTGACTTTCCATGACTGCTTTGAAGGATAGCTAATGTTCAAACAAGCAATTAAATCCCTGGACAATGCCTACACTTTCACTTATAATGGCAGATAGGAGAAAATCTCCATGGCTGTTTTTGAAATACTGGACGTTTTTTTCCTTCAGGAGGAATACCTGAGTTTGGGAAATAATATTAAGATATTTAATGAAGACAAAACAATTCACAAAACTTTACAATTAGCCTTGAAGACTTGCTCTCAGACATTACTTTGAATTTCATCCATCTGGTGAGAGAACACCCCCCAAACTATTTTTGAAGCTTTCAAACTTTGGTTATATGATAAAATGTTGATTTAAATATTGCTTTGCCTCAGACACATTTTAATATCAATAATGAAGTTCTAAAAGTTTCAGAATGTGTGCACTACTTGCTCCTGAGCACCCTGACTCCAGTTTGGTGGCAGTATATCACATAGCTCTGAGGGGCAGGATCTTAAGGAAACAATGAGCCTGAAAACTTTTAAAATAAGGGACTATGCTTTACAGAACTGTGAAGTAACACTTCAGCAGACTTTTGATCAGGTACTAAAACGCTAATGTCATTACTTGTCTCCTTATATGATATATTACCAACTTGTTTGAAGTGTAATCTTAAATTCGGGGAAAAGTCACATAAAATAAATAACTAATAATAAACACATTTGTCTTGGGATCTCATACTGGTTTTATATATTAATGCCCAAAACACCCTTGGAGGTAATTTGTACCCTCATTTTAAAAGATGGAGAAAATGAGGGGGAGAGACATTGAAGTTTAAATTTTCAGAAGTGACCACTAATTTTAGGTGTGGCAAGTTTAAGGGCCCAACTTGAGACCTTCTAGGGAATGACCTTCACTGTCACTGAGGACTCACTACTAAAAAAAAAGTCAGAGGAAGCTGAAAATATTCAGCATCTCTGAAACTCAGGACCTAGGTGTATCAAATAACTGCACACTTTTAAAAATCTTTACCTCAGTGACTGTTGGCAAATAGTAAGAATATTGTAGAACCGATTTCCAGCCTAGTATTAATTGGGTCTTCCTTTTTGTACCCACAATTTTGTTCACACAGTCAGGCATAAGATGCCTAAATTTATCTAAATTTCACCCACAAATGTTTGCATACGTAGAAAAGGAGGCTGCGTTTTGAAAATGTAGCCCTGTGAGCTCAACAGCACTTCCATGCAGACAGGGGTTTGGATATTAGAATATGTGTACTTGATAATTGAAATGTTAGCAAGGATACAGGATTATTTTAGACTAAAAATGCAATGTCATCCACCAGAAAGAGGCAGACATGATCTCAATTTCACAACATTTGGACAGTACCTTTCCCACAGCAACACTGTGCTGTTCTGCCAATACTGAGTTTGACCCCAAGTTCTTCTATGGGACTTGAGCCCATAATCTGAGTTACCAAATGAGCTACACTGACAGTCTCCTTTGCTTTATTAACTATTCATTGGGACTATTAAAAAAACCTCTCTCCAAACTATTCAGCTCTGTTTTTAAGCATATAACATTATATTAATGAATAGATTCAACAAGCACAGTCTATCCTTGAAAGAAATCGAGTTAGATTAAAGTAATATGAACTACACTGATATATGTACATACAGAATACATAGTTGGTTTCAGCTCATTACTACTAATTCATATTTTATTTGAGCATAGATTTGTTTTAAAATATTTTGGCAGAGTGATCACAGTGCTGGAAAGAATTTTTGTAGAAAAACCTATCGGTAGTGCTATGACATTCTTTATTATAGACCCAATATTGGATTCCTGTTTTCCAGGACAGCAGAAACTCGCAATGTTAGAAAATATGCAATCAGCCTTCCACTCTTCATTTATCTCCTAATGACAGAGTCTAGCTACAAGGAATGCATTGGGAATCTGGGTCCAATAAAGCTTAAAAAAAAAGGTGAAGTTTTCACAAACAGACAAAAAAGAGGACATCCATCAGAGACATATTGTACAGGGACATGCGTACATCTCTTGCTGTATATAATAGCTGCCTGATTTTGTTCATGGAAATCTAAGTGTAATTACATTTCTAACAGTAATGACTTAAGTTATAAAATAAAGTCTAGGTAACTTTTATGATAAAACCTGTTTTTTGTTTAGAACTGAAATTTTGATGGACTTTGCAGGTTGTTACCTATTTACAGGACCGTAGGTATAAGAATTCACGAAGTAAACACCAGAAAAAGTGGGCTGCATTCTGCCTTTGTGAGCTGAAGGAACCCAGGTTCCAGAACCTTGGTGGTAGAAAGTCCACCTGGGGAGGAAGTGCAAGATCAAAAGCTGCTCACAGTCCCTGTGCCATCAAAGGGCTTGCAGTCAGCTGGGCAAGCTCAGGAGTGAGAGGGCATGGGTTGGCCTGAAGATATTCTGACTCAGTGGAGCTCCTGGGAACTCTCTTTGCAAGAGGTACTCTAAACCCATGACTGGATTTTAATTCTGCTGTCTCCAGGCAGCGTCCCCGATAAAGGGACGCAGTATCACCACCTGCTCTCCTTGAGGTGACACCTCCCTTTTGGTGCATCTGTAGTGAATCTGGCTGGATATCTACATATCATCCTTATGGAAGGACTCAAAAGCTGACTCTAGACTTAGGTAAAATTCCTGAAGGTGACCAGAAGAAGGCATCACAAATATTTTCTGGTTTAAATACACCCGCATCCAATGTCCTTCTGTAAAGAAAGTGACATGTTGGCCTGACATATGTTCTGAAGTCTTGAAAAATTACAGAGCACACATGACATCCCACATAGCAAGGCACCTTGCCCACTTACGAATCTATATGGCTGAGAATCACAAATTTTGAACAAGAGCCTTGAAACAAACTGAATGAATGGCAGCCAGCTCTTAAATGGCGCAAGCATATGGCATCTAGATACAATTACCAGTTTAGAAGTAGACAGGAAAAATCTGTCAGTGCCATCTAACTCCAAAACTGCAAAAACAGCAATGACTACACAGAACCACTTGTTTAGGATATGCCAAGAACAAAGCCAGATTTTGCTCAGCAGCAAGTATTAGTCCTGGCATACCGTACAATCAGAGAGTGTGAAAAACACTGTCAACAACAAAAACTAAAGAAACACCTTAATACACAGTTGTTGACTTGTGAACCCTGCAGCTTCAGGGGCC
Organism: Emydura macquarii macquarii; assembly: GCF_026122565.2. Classification (NCBI taxonomy): domain Eukaryota; kingdom Metazoa; phylum Chordata; order Testudines; family Chelidae; genus Emydura; species Emydura macquarii. Next base: position 38,796,783 of record NW_027132773.1, on the reverse strand, counting down.
ACCCACTTTCCAGGGATCCTTCAACAGAAAAATCTTATGATAGGTACTGTTCTGATGTCCCTGTGCTGTGCATGGAGTTCCTCCTCCCTGCTCTTCCCCTCCCCCCCCCCCCTTTTTTTTCTGTGTTTTGTTTTGTTATTCACAGGTCCTTTTGTTATGACCTCAGGTTAACCTTTGCCTTTGAAACTGCAGAGTTGATACATACATTGTATATTAATAATATTCAAAGACAGACAGATAGACAGATAGATAAAAATGAGCTGTGTGAAACTTTGTAATGATTTAGGCTAACACCCCATTGAACTTGATAGGAGAGAACTCATCTTTCAATTAACATAACTGAAAATGTAAGACCTAAGACAAAAAGTGTGAAAAAAGGCTGAGCATAGTTTTGGGTGTGTGTGTGGGGGGGGGGGGGGGGGTGAATGCAAGAGAACATGCAGATACTGAGGTCACAGAGAAAGAGAGAGAGAATGCAGAGACAAAGAAGTAAGTAATCTAGACAGTAGCCTTTGAGCAGTGTGACCCTGGAAAACACTAGAGAGAGAGCTTTTGTGTCTGGTGTTGGCTAATGGAGCTTGGTGGGCTGATAAGCTAAGATCTGCTCCTTTTTTGTTTTTGGTTCCATCTGCATTCAGAGACACAGGACTTTATACATTCCTTATAAATAAAAAAAAACTGCATCAAATGAAATACACAGACTCCATCAATTTCTACTCCCAGCAGGAATGCTCATAGAGCTTCAAAATTTGTCTAGCCTCTTGGGTCAAAATCATAGTTATCTCTTGCTTCTATCTGTTGACTGCAGGATGCTTTTCTTCCCAGTTTTCACTCTAAACTCTTCTCATCCATGCTGTTACCAAGAATTCTCATATCATTTAGTTAAAAGGGAAACTGTTCACTTTTTGTATCGTATTTTGTAAATGTCAGCAATGATCTGAGGAGTTGTTATTCAAGATTGGGAAATGGGTATTTACCGTCCAATCAATATGAACATTAAAACATTTTTTGTTCTGTTGTTGTCTGAAATGGCTATCAAGATTGTTTTTATTACAGAGTAGTTCATCCGTCACATTAAGCACAATAAAACACTCCAAAGTACAGAACAAATTTGTTTTTCAAACAGTGAGGATAATTCTCCCATGCCTAAGTACTGACTCTGTTGATTTTTACTTTAAAGGAGTTGTACACACAACACACACACACATTAATATATTGTATTGCATGTTCTTTTTAAAACACTGCCCATGTTCAGAAAGCTGTTATAGCAGTCACTAATTAAACTGTTATCAGCATAAAGTCCACCTTCACACATTTAAAACTGCCTTCACCAAACAAGGACACTCTGCCAGAGAAGTAGATCTCATCATGGAACCGGCCACCCAGTACCCCAAGAGAATCTGCTTCAATATGGGGAAAAGAAAAAAGCGTCCGACTGCACACCAATAGTTGTCACTTATCACCCCACACTGGAACTCATACAAGGTAACATTAAACAATTATAACCCATACTTGATGGGGACCACATCTTGAAAGAAATCTTTCCCAAACCCCCTCTTCTGTCCTTCAGACAACCCCCCAACCTCACCAAGCTCATCATCAGAAGCAAGCTACCCACAGATCAGGACCCACCAACTCAAAATAGCACCAGTCCCTGCCATAACCTCAGACGCAAAACCTGCTAGAATGATCAATACTTCCCACAACACACCTTTCAAAATACACACGCCCATTACAACATGTGGTGTACCTCCTCCACTACACTAAATGTCCTGATAACAACTATGTGGGTGAAATGAGGCACTATCACTATGCTCTCGAATGAACGCAAACAGAAAAACGATAAAAGATAAAACACCACATCACCCATGGACAAGCACCTTTCACAAAATGATCACTCTACATCTGACCTCTCAGTCCTTGTCCTCAAAGGAAACCTACACAACACCTTCAAAAGATGAGCCTGGGAGCTTAAACGCATAACTTTGTTAGACACTAAAAATTATGGACTTAATGCAGACACTGGATTGATGGTTCACCACAACAATCCTCCTAACCATCCTCTGTCCTATGAATGCAGAGGTGTTAACTGTCCCCTTTCCTTTAATGGTCTCTTTCAACATACTTATTCCTTATGCTAAACAATCTCATCTTGTATTGAGCTGTGACACTTTCACAGATCTGAAGATGAACTCTGTGTAAGCTTGAAAGCTTGTCTCTTTCCCCAAGAGAAGTTGGTTCAATGAAAGATATTACCTCGTATTTCTTGTCTCTAATATGCTAGGACCAAAATGGCTACCACAACACTGCAAATCAGCATAAAGAACAAATCCAATTTAAAAATTTTGGTAATCAGCATAACATGCAAAATCTATTGGTATATTCTTGATGTCAGATATGCTCCCGCAACCTGATGTGTGAATTAGCTTCTTATACATAGCTTCTTATACATAGATTTCTCAAAATCAGCTGCAATGCATGTTTGAATATGTTGAATTATATATTTTCATGATGGATCTAGCTGATGCAGAAATTAACCCAATAGGATTGATTAACTGGAGAATAGCATTCTCTCAAACAGTTCAAAGCTATTGCATGTAACTTCTGTTTCTTCTTAGTCACATAAGAATGAATCAGTAGAATTTCAAAGTGCAAAAAGCCCTAGAAATATGTAAAATTTCACAGTATGTTTATATCTTCATATTTTTATGGATATAAACACCTTTTGGTGCTAGTAATAACAAACATGTCTTCCGCATAACAGCATAACAGCTGAACAGTGAGAACTTGAACAGTATCCCAGTAATATGAGTTCTATTACCACTTCATCATGCACAGTAGTTTCCCATTTTAAAACATAACTCACTTAAACAGATGACACCAAGTTATGAAGAGAAATTACTGTATGAACAGATATTTTAGAAGCAAAAAAAGGTGAACTTTTGAGTTTGAAAGCAATCATTATGCTGCTATCCTCTGATTTTAAAGGATAAAACAGAAATTAGTGGAGTTGAAAACATTACTATAATGAAATAGGAGCATAAAACCCGTTTACATGTTTACATTCAGATGCAGATATATAGGATGCCATGCCTAACATGATATCAATCTGCTTTGTGTGCATGAGAGACAAGTCATTTAGATACAAATATTTTTAAAGTGAACAGTGATTTTATTTGCCCGACTTGAGACACCATGAACCTGATTTTAAGAGGTGCTGAGCAATTGTAACTTCCAAATAAGGCTCAAAGTGTCGAAACATGGGCAGACAAAAATTGTGCACCCTCAAAATTAATGGCCACTTTTAAAAACTTTGGCCATGGTTTATTTCAGTTTGGGAAGAGAGGGATTAAGTTCAGTCATGCAGGGGCATTGTACATTGTGATGTTATTCCTAGAAGTGCTGTACTAGGGGGTGGCAATTCTGGGAATGGTGATATTCAGGATAGTGGCATAAACCTCCTGCTGAAGCATTGTAGATTGCACAAGGAGTTGTGAATGGGGTGAGGTAGAGAAGAGTTCATGGATTCTTCTGTGCTTTTTTCTTTTTCTCTCTGTTTCCTTCATTTCATGGCTTTGGGATTACCACTCCAAAATGGAGATCTATGACAACTCCAGTGTCTCTGATAGCTGGAGAAGGCCTGTTCATTATTCAAGGATGTCAGCAGAGACACCAGGTCCTTGCATCCCATTGTCTGTATGGTAGCAGGGGTATGGAATCATTCACTCGATTTATGGAATGAGGAGACAGGGTTTGGTGTCTCCATGGCTGCTGCTATATGGGGGCGGGAGAGTTCACCCTTTAAGATCAGAGGATTATACTAAAGGTGCTAAGTCCAGCCAATGGGCATCTAGCCCAAACTCTTTTTTGGTTATTTCTGTATTTCTATTTCCTTCCTCTATATAAATCCTGGTCTATACTGACAATGTAGGTCAACGGAATGCAAGGGGAGCAAGGGGTAGGCAGGATCCTCCAGGATCACTACTGGCATTTCAATATCACCAATATTTATTTTTTAGTCAGGGAAGAAAGTGCCCGCCTGCATCTTTTTGAACAGACCTGAGTTTCTAAAGATAAGCACGTCAGGCACCTTTCCAGACCACCCTACACTGACGTTGGTGAAGTGTCTCCTGTGACCCACAAGGGCCTGCAACACCATTGAGGAGTATCCCTTTCGATTTAAGTACTCTGTGTCAAGGTGGTTCGGTGCTAAGATAGGGATGTGCATGCCATCTATGGCCTCCCCCTCAGAGTTAGGGAACCCTATTCCGGAAAAGCCTTCCACTATGTCCTCCACGTTTCCCAAAGTCACTATCCTTCTTAGCAGAAGTCTATTAATGTCACGGCACATGTGTATCACAGCTGCTCCCATGGCAGATTTACCGACTCCGAATTGATTCTCAGTTGACTGGTAGCAGTCTGGCATTGCTAGCTTCCACAGAGCGATGGCCACTCTCTTCTCCACTGTCAGAGCAGGTCTCAAGCGAGTATTCATGCATGGGGACAGCTCTCCGCAAAGTTCCAAGAAAGTGGCCTTTCGCACATGAAAATTCTGCAGCCATTGCTCATCATCCCACACCTTCAAAACTATGCGATCCCACCAGTCACTGCTTGTTTCCCAGGACCAGAAGCAGCGCTCCACCGACTGCAGATTGTGCATGACAGCGTGCAGCAAACAGGAATTGTTTCATTCTATGGCTTGTAGCAAGATGGCCTCAGTAACATCGCAATTTTCAGCACTGCGGCTCCTGTCTTGTCCCTGAAAATACTGTAGAATAAGTTGTGAGGTGTTTGTGATGCTCACAATAATAGTGCAGAGCTGAGTGGGCTCCATTCCTCTCAGACACTGGCATGTGCATAGCACAGATTGAAGGGTTTGAAAAAAATGGTGCGAAAAGGCAATCATCTATTTTTTTGGACTGGGGCAAGAAGGGAGGAGGGGAGCGAGGACGTTGCATCATGGGAGGATGAAAACCTTCCCAAATGCCCCTGCGGGTAGTTGCACTGTGGGATAGTTACCCACGTGCACTGCTTTGATTGCTGACCTAAGCGTGGAAGATGGGGATGCAATCCCCCGATGCAATGAGCGTGGTGTGATCACACTAATTCAAATTCTGCAGCTTGGCAGGTGAAGGTTGATTTAAATTAAGTTGACTTCACTCTGCAGTGTAGACATACCCTCAGATCTCTGATACCATGGCAATGAGCACAGTAGATAGATGGATAGATAGATTATAGTTCCCTTTTTCATCTGACATTCTTGCCTGTGCTGGTGGTGCCATTTCTGAATAGACATCATTCTTTATAGGGGTGCAATTTTATTCTTTTAGTTAATTAATTTTTTCTTATTGTGCAAACTATGGCTTAAAATACAGTAAATATCAAACAATATGCATAGCTTGGCAAAACCAACGAAAAAAATCATACAGAGAATTACAACACAAACATTTATATACAGAATTAATAAAATTAATTATATTAAATTTATGCTGATATATAGTCCTCATATTCTTAATATCTCTGGATGTTCTGATTTCATTAAATGTTGTAATGACACATGCATTCATTTTCTTAATACACTGGAATATTGAAGGTACCGAGTCCATTGTCTCATTATGCATTCTCCTGGCAATGCTGCCCCCATAAATTATCTTTGATGTCTGTTTAATGCAACCTTTTATAACTTTTATAAAATTGATGCCATATCTGCATCTACCCTTGTCTCACTTGCCTCATCCACTAGTTCTGGGGTATATAATCTTTACTTTTTCCCCTTTATCCATTTTTGTCTTTTCTTCCCTATTATCTTTTTCTTCTTTAGACCCTGAATTTTTAAATCTGTTCTCTTTAAATGGTCCCACACCCATCTTTTTAAAAAAATGACAGGATGCATGGTGTCTCCACGTCCATGGGCAGAACCCTGAGGATGCTGGCTGGCAGGGTTTGGAAGAGGGGAGTATAAGCTCTCCAGCAAGTTCCCTCTTCTCCCAGATTTTACCAAATCCCTTCTGAGAACGCTCTGCTGTTTGGAAGGTGGTGCTGACTGAGGATGGGAAGAGCTGCTATGATATTCTCCCCTCCCTGGGCAGTGGATATCTGTCTCTCCTGAAATTAATTTAGGACCTGATCAAACGTCCATTAATAGTTAATGAAAGAATCCTATTGACTTCTGTGGTCCTGGGTCATGCCTTAAACCAATACTAACTTATGCATTATGCCTGTATGTCTGAGAGGATTTGTGCAGGTGCAATAACCTTGTCAGTTACATCATGGCTACCTGACATGGGGGAGGAGGAAGAAGCAGCAGCAAGAGGGGGAAAGGGATTTCCTTCCTTGCTACTGCCTCCCCTGTGTATCCCCAAACTCCTCCTCCACCTATGGGAAGAATTTCCTAGAAATTCCACCAAATTCCCTTCCTAGAGTTTCTAGGACCCCAAACCCTTTCCAGTAGCTGTCCCCATGGGCTGGGTACTTTGGCTGTATAGTTTTGCAATGTAAAAGTGAAAACAAAACAATAATTAGAATTATCAAATTTATAAATTGAAACAGGCAGGTTATTCTCATTTCTTCGGACTCCTGTAATCATATTCTTCTGATTTTCTTTCCTGAAGGCCATGTCATCCTCTCCTGAGAAGGTTAATCAGCCTTGAATGTGAATTTGTCACATCTTAACATAAGGACTCTGAATTCTGATTCTTCTGCCCATCCACTGTCATGCAGTTTATTTTTTTATTTCATTTTTTAAACATCCTGTTTCCACTGCCTCAAATAAGAATTTATTAAATAAGAAAGTTTAAAATAGCGCACACAAAAATGTTTTTTTTCTCTTTTGCAAACCAGACTATTTTGTAGATTTTGATTTGTGTGAAAATATTAACATTCTTCTGTCAATGAAACTCTTGATAGTCATCTATAACAAATTTATGTTATGGTAACGCTTAGAAGTGTCAAATAGACCATAGTTCTGCAGTTAGGCAATAGACAAATGTATAGTAAATGACGTACATGAGTAAAAACCTCAGAGTCTTTCATAATTATCACAAACCTGATATTTTATTTCTAGTAATCCATAGCTATAGCATGAATAAATAAAACTTTTTTATTCAAAATTACCCTATATATATGAATGATATTAAAATTTATAAAGACAAGGTGGGTGAGGTAATATCTTTTATCAAAACAATTTCTGTTAGTGAAAGAAACAAGCTTCTGAGCTACACAGACTCTTCTTCAGGTTTGGGAAAGGTACTCAGTGTGACAACTAAATACAGAATCGAACGGTTAGTTTAGCATAAGTAGTTAGCACATATTCTAAGGGACCATTCAAGGTGAAGTGGCCCATTAACACCCCTGTAGTCACAGGCAAAAAGGGAGGTTAGTGGATTACAGATTGTTGTAATAAACCATAAATCCAGTGTCTTTTTTAAGACCATGATTTTTAGTATCTAGCAAAATTATGAATTTAAGCTCCCAGGTTTGTCTTTTGAAAGTGTTGTTCAGGTTTTTTTTGAGGCTGAGGACTGACGTCAGATATAGACTGGGACAGACATGACAACAACACTGCATATTAGAATTTATACACACTTTGAAAGTGTCCAGTTTAAAGTACACTGTCAGGTCATATTTCATGTAAATGTTAGGCTTTATATAAATAAATTTTTACAAAATGTAGGATATATAGAAATATTTCTATAAAATTAACAAAAGTATAAAAAGATACAATCAAAATAGTTTTTAAAAATCCCCTATATTGTTTTCAACCCGAAGTATTGCAGTATTCTCTAGTTCATGAGGACCTTAAAGTGGTATCGAGTAGAAAAAAGATTGCAGTGAAACAATGGTCAATTTTATTGTCTATATTGAGAGAAATGAAAAAAATATAATGGCAATAAAAATAGAGAAAAATGTATTAATTTTTTTAAAAAATCTTAATTTTAATAATCAAAGGTGCTGTTTGTAATATGAGCAGGGAAATTGTTTTTTAAAATATACATATCCCTAAAGTATCATTTTAAGTATATTCATGTAAATATATTCCTTTTTTATGCTGTGGTAATTAATGATAAGTAATCGTACACAAATAAAAAAAAATGTTATTCACTGAAAAACTGCACGGCATTGCCATATATTATTTTCATATCGAGCATAAGGACATGAAGATAGAGCCTGAGTATAATCAGAAGAGGTACTGTAAAACATATTTGTGACACCTCCTAACCTAACCCACACCTAAGTGAGAGATTGGTGCATCTTATGAATTAAACATAATTTCTGATTTATGTTCAGTTACCCTTATATCAAAAGCTATCGTTGCAGAGCAGTGTCATTGTGGATTCATTTAAAGATATTGATGACACATCTAACACAGAGAATGTAAAATAACAAGTAGGGCATAGCATGGTTTTATAAATCATTCCTGTAGAGTAGTTAGGCAATAAATAACAAATCAATTTTGCACTCTAAATTATACTAAGATACTTAAACTATGTGTGCATCAGATTGTAAATAGCTGTCATTTCTGGTACAACAATGGAAATAGGCAACAGCGGACATAAAGAAATTCTATCAAATCAAATTGTGCAGATCAGACTTCAGAATTGTTTTGGATTCTTCCTCATTCACGCCTTAAAACAAGAAGAGATCTCAAAGAAAAAGTGCAACAATTCTATCTTGATGTTATTCAAATTCTTAGATAGTCAATATTGGACCATTATTCAATGATTGAATTACTGAGCTATCCTTTCAGTTTCATAAAGAACTAATTAAATTGCTGATAGATTTCTATTTCAGAAAGTATCTAAATAATCAGGGTTAGGCTAGCTATTTTTAGACTTTTTACTTTGCTGAATGGGTTAGATTCTGATACCCTTACTCATGCTGAGGAACAGCAGCTTACTACACGAAAGGTCCCATGTCACATGACTAGCACCTCACTCCACAAGGGTTCCAATTGACCGTACTGGTACTATTGCTGGAATAAGGTACTACTTAGTATGATTAACAAGAGCAGAATCTGATCCATAGTGAATATTGCATTTAAATTAACGTTAATCAGCAGGGAACCACACAAGAAATTCACTTATACAAACAACCATTGACGTTAAAGATAGTCAACAGAGTAAAGTCATATAGTTGATCCTCCTGCTAGGATAAATTTGTTCCTTACAGTATAATTTCTAGTACTTTGTGAAGTTTAGTTTCAATGTTGGTTTTCCAAAATTATGATACAGATTAAATGTCTCTCTTTGTCTATGTTTGTGGGACAGTTATAAAGATATCTAATAATACTTAGCAGTTTTAAATTTTCAAATACTTTACAGGCATTAACTCAATATCCTTCACAATCCTATAGGGTAGCTACTGTAAATCAAGAGTGTTATACCCATTTTACAGATAGTGAAATGGAGACGCAAAGGGGGAAAGGCCTAAACTTTTCAAATGGAGATGCGTGTGCTCAGAATCTCGAAAAACAGGTCAAAAGTGTCTTCAGTTGGTCATGCATAAATGAAGGCTTTTAAGATTAGTGGACGCTTGAAACTTTTGGCATAAATAAATTGATAACAGTCACAGAGCAAGTTAGTGAAAGAAATAGTTTCTCTCTATCAGTCAGTCCAGAAACACATACTGCCTCTCAGTATAAATAATTTAAAAAGCATTCTGTTCAATGGGCTTTCTATTTTATTTACACTTGTATGGTAATTTATATCCCCGCAAGGCGTGCTGTAATATATTTGTAATATTTGACCACAATGGGGGAAACTTTCCTCACTGTGTAGTGCACAAGCATGTTCCCCCTCCATGGTTAGCCGGCTGTTCCCTTTTCATCCGTTTGGAGGGGCTAGTAGCCATGGTGACACAATCAGAGACCATTAATTGCACTCAAGAGGAAAGCTGAGTGAATAATTGATTTTTTGGTTTGGTAGGCAAGCCAAAAAAATCTTTAAAACAAACACCCAAAAATACCAATTTGTTTAAAACTGGAACGGGCCCCCCCCCCCCCCCCCGGCCCTTTTTACTCACTGGACTGAAAAGCCAAAAAATGTTTGTTTGGATTGAATGAAACATTTCGAAGTCTGCTTCAAAATAACATTTTCTAAACAAAATGTCATTCATTTTGAAAATGTCATTTTGAATCAATGTTTTGTTTTGAAAATGTAGATTTGAAATGCTAAATTTCCTTCTGAAACAAAATGTCAAAAAACAGTTAATTACTTTTTAAAAAATCCTCAGTTTTTATTCAGCCAAAACTATTCAACAAATTGACTAATAGTTTCAGTTGCCTGGAAACTACATTTTTCAGTGAATTTACAATTTGGTTGAAAAATTTCACTTGATTCTGCTCAGGAAAGTATGACTATAATTGGTTAATTGCCAAGTGCTTGTTCAGCTGGAGTGTCATTGTACTTGGCCAAGAATGTGGTGTAGGTGAAATCTCTCTCTCTTTGTGTGTTTATAAGACAGTTATAACAATATTTAATAATACCTAGCAGTTTGATATTTTCAAATACTTTAAAAGTTGGGTGAAGCCCCCTAATCTGCTGTCTCATGATCCCTAAAAACAGCAACATCAACTGCAATCTTCTCTGAGAATTAGTATGAGATCACCGCATTATTATACTGTGTACACAAAAAAGGAAAAGTTACAGTTGTACATTCACCTGTAACTTTCAATCTGCCTCACTTTTGAATACTTAACTGTACAACGTTAATGATACATTTTTAGATGCTGAAAATTTTGTTATAGTATATATTGAAAGAGTTATGGCCCAAATTTTCAAACTTGGGACATTCTGACATCTCAACATTTGTTTTCATCCCAAATTGGGACAAAAAGTTGAAATTTCAAATTTTATCACAGAATGGAAATTCTGGAAAATTTCAGTTCAGAAATATTTCAAAATCAAAACTCTCTGTTTCAGTATATTGAACTGACCTGAAATGCTTTTTCCAAGTCAGCTCAATATTAATCTGCAGTTTCCCACAGTGATATATTTTCTTATCAGAGTTGCAGTTTGAGAGCCTGATGTCCCTATTCTCCCCCCTATGAGCCAGGATCTGTGTTGGGACTACATCACCCCTAATGCATCTAGAGTAATGTTACTCCCATGATGCATCATGCAGCTCAACCAGAGGAAAAATTGTATTGCATCATGGGAGATGTAGTCTTTCAGGGAGTTCAGCCCATCGGAGAGAATAAAAGCCTGAACTACAACTACCATAAGGCAATGAAATAGGGAAATGCAGTTTAATGTTTCGCTGTGCTCATTTGAAACAAAATATTTCTCATCAGTTTAAAAACCAAAATACTCCAATTCAGGTCAAATTGACCTGAAACAAAATTTCAGAAAAATTAAAATGCTTCCCATTGAAAATTCTGATTCTGGGGAAACTGCATTTTGGATCAGAAAATCATTTCAACTGAACATTCCAAAACAGTTCTGATAGTTAGGCACTTAATGATTGGCCTGATTTTCAGATATGCTAGGGACCCACAGACTTCAGTGAGAGCTGCAGATTCTCAGCACCTCTGAAAATCAGGCCAATCATTAGGTGCATAAATATGGATTTAGAAGCCTAATTTTAAGGACATAAGCTTGAACATTTAGTTTATGTGTCTGCACTATCTGCTTTGTTAATGCGTCCACTGCTGACACTCCTCATGCCCAAGCTTCAGCCTGCAGATCTTCTGCTATTGAGGACTGATCCAAATCCCACTGAAGTCAGTGGGATCTTTCTATTGATTTTCAGAGAGTTAGACTGGACCTTTGGTGCTGGTGCACTTTGGAGTGATGTGGATCAGAAGCACATAAAAGCTTTGATATCTTCCTGAGAAAATGCAAGAAAATCTATTCAGTCACAAAAGGCAGAACACTTACTGAAGGTCAATGGTGATTATTAATTTGCACTATAGTGATAGAATCTTTAAAAAACTGAAAAAAATCCCAAATGAGTTTGGAAGAAGAGCTTTCAATACTTCACTGCCCTTGGGTTCTCTTTAAGACCAAATTCACATAGGTTGTTTCTGTCAGTGGACATAACGTTAAAATCAAAACCAAGGTGAAAGATCACTCATGCCTGATGCTGAAAAACCCCCCAACTTTGTGCCAATTACATTACAGAAAGTATTAAAGGACTGTCCTCCTTATGCAAGAATTACCCTGTAACGTGTGCATTTGGTGAACTCTGAAGAGACTGAAAGTTTGGGGATTTGACACAGGCACATAAACACTTGAGAAGCTAGAGAAGCTGAACAGAACTTTATTGGGACAAAAGTGAAAGTCACTTTCAGTAACTTCTCCTAGTGTATCCTTAATGTTCCTGGGCAGGGATATAATTTTCCATACCCTTATTTACCCTGAAGCCCCTAGCAACTGGGCTTCTCTGACTGTGCAACAGATACCTAATAAAGCTGAAAAGTCCCTGGGCCTTGTTGGAGGACCTAGATGTTTTGCCACTTCACACCATTTTTAAATTTTCCAGATCAATTTTCCTTCCTCCAGCCCTCTTCCTGTTTTCCAAAATAAGCCTATTAATCTACAAGATGGAAAACACAATTAACAGTTCTCTCTAATGGTCCAGATTGGAAATATATATCTCCTAATTTAACTTTCCTTTTGAACAAACCATGCAGTTTCACATTGTTTTAAATATGCTGTTAGGATATCAATATAATTATACTTCACATAAATGAACACCAATACAAAAAATATGGCTTCATTTTCCCACAACCCTGTATCAGCATTAGTGAGATTAAGGATTATACTGTAATTTTTTAATATAAAGATATTGTATATTTGGGTCTAGCTGCTGGGATCTCTGCCCTGTTTCTTATCCCAATAATTTCCAAACTAATTATATATGGAAGGCTATATACTGCCCTTGATCTGTGATTAATTTCACCAGTTGTAAACTCAGATTGAGGGAAATTATATTTGTGTGAATAACCGATTTTTCAGTTTGCTGGAATTTCTGAAAAATAAAAATGCATTTCAAGTAAACCTGAAACAAAACATTTTATTTAGATTTTCAGCATTTTTAAGGGTTTTTAACAAAATTTTTAGATAAAATTGAAGGATATTTCAAAATGAAGTTATTTTAAATCTGAAAAACAAAATGTTTCATTTTGAAAATGTCAAAATGAAATATTTAGACTTTTTCAGATTTTTTTTCCCAAAATGAACATGAATTTATAAAACATGTCAGTGTTGCTGAATCTGAATTTTTCACTGAAATAAAGTTTCGGATGACCAACTTCATCCAGCTCTAGGTTTAATGTCTTCTAAATGTATCAGATAAAAAAATCCAAATGGCAAGCCGTTTATTTTATGTATAATAGATCGGAGATAGTCACTGTCAGGACTTTTCCAAATAAAAACCCAGATTCTGATACTGTTACATAGGTTCAATACGACTGTCATTCCATGGACATCAGGGGAGATCCTCTGAAAGTAACTAGAGCAGAATCTGCTCCAAAGTATACAAACACTAGATACACACACTGGGCCAGAATCTCAGCTTGTGTAAATCTGGTTCAGTTTGTAAAACTGGTCAAAATAAAGCTTTAGCGTATAAAGAAGCTGAATTTAGTGCTGTTGTATTAACTATGAGCATCCAAACCATAAAGTCACCTACCTGTTTTCTAGCTGCTACTCTGGTTATGATATTGAATTATAATAAAATGTTGAAATACAGAGCTAACTATAGCAAATGTTATACTTTTCATACTCTGATATAGTGATTAATAATCAGTCAACTAAAGAATGCTATTCTTAGTTTGATGCTGTTTTGGTAATGTTACTGCTGTTTTAACTTCATTCATATAGATTCTCTGAATGCTTAGCTTCAGAATTTGCAGCAGGTAGTCAACTTTTAGCTAGTGAATCCTCTGTAACATGCTGCCCAGCTGTGGTTAAAAGTATTTTCAGCCTTTTGCAGATGCTCTCTTAGTGAGAGTATATCTGCAGGAATGCACAAGTTTGAAAGGTATTATTACATTGCTATTTATTATGCTAATTTACTTAAGGATCTGTCAGAATTTCATTGTAAATCTTATTTTCAAGAGACTCATAAATCAACCGTGAAATGTATTCTGGGGGAAAACTTCTTACATGGAAAAGAAGTCCTAATAACATTATTATATTGCCAATTCAAAACAAAAAAGTGACAAAGCTCATTAAAATTATATTAATATTTCAAATAAAATAAGAAGAAAATTTAAAGGAATTAGCAAAATACTATTCATTAGAGCACTGCAAAACTTTCAAGGCCAGGCAAAACTTGAATTTCACTCATCTTAGGGTTTTGTTACTAAACCTGAAACCCTAATGAAGATCAACAAAACTTCACAAATTTGGTCTAAACTTTGGGTTTCATACAGTTTTGAAAACCAAATCCACTCCCTCTATTAGCTGTCTCCTCGGACACTCCCCCTTACTTTTGAAGTCTGGGGTGACTCAGTTGCCTTCAATCCCTCAAACAAATGACAATGAAGAGGGCTCATTAGGTCCTTCCAAAGATCTTCTGGGGTGCTGAGTGGCAATTCACTCTCTCAGATATCTTTTAGGGTCTGTTTGATAGGGACTGTGGTGCCTAAATCCACAAAATCCTGCAGTAATAGTAATAGGAAACCCCTTGTTCTCACTTCTCCTTTCCTGCTCATTGGACTGTGGCTCAAAACATCCCAGAACCCTTTGACTGCAGTTGCAAGATGTTTACTCAACTATTAGTCAGACCCCAGATTCATAGGCAAGGAAATCCCAAAATTACCCTAGCAAATGCTCATAAAAATTTTTGTGGTGTCCCAAAAGGCAAAGAGAGTGGGGCTTGTTTGGAGTTTTGGATTCATTCAAGCTTAACAATAGCAAGCAAGCAACCTCTTGCAATGCTTAAAGTCTGAACATCATCACAAAACACTAAAAGAGAAACCTCTAAAAGCTTAATAATGAAAAAAGGCCAACTGCAACCTGTAACTACTGAAACCAATGGGTTTCATACAGTTCTATTTATTTTCTGTATAAGTCTAACAAGCTAATATGCAAACTCCTAGACTCTTATGGGCTGAAGGTCATGCCATACGTCACCGCAAAGTAAGTTTTCCAATAAATCCTTATATTTGACCAATGGCCTCAGTATCTGTTAATGATCTCATTAAAGGTAGGATACTAACAAATAAATGTACAATTTGTTCAGTAGATATGCTAGGGCTGTATTCACTTTCAAGGATAAAATCAGAAAATTTTAGAAAATTACATTCTAAATGTAATTTATTTACAGTGAATACAAATCAGTTTCTTGGGCAGGTAGCTGAGCTTGGGCACTGTATTAAAACAGGTGTGTAAAAGGAGAAAGAAGTCATTTGTATGCATTTGCTACCACAACTGGACCTGAGGAATCAGATTTGAAAACCAGGAATACACGTCTAAATTGTATTAAACAGGAAATACACAGAGACAAACACCAGACAATACAGATGTCAATTTCTCCATGCTAAACATTAAGACTCAACTGTCTGTGTGGGTGTGGAATGCTGGAGCAGAGGGGAGGGAGCAGAGGGAATCTTCCTTCCCCTTTGTGTCCCTGCACAGGAGCTGATTAGAGTTTGTGCACTCAAAGAGCACTATGGGGATGAAGAAAGCACAGAACCAATGTTCAGGAGAACTGGCCCAGTATGTGTGTAAAGGAAGTGAATGTTGCACCTTTGGAAAGTTTGGTACAATGGCTGAGTTCCTGAAGCTCCAAGAGGAGTCCAGCTGGGACTGTGAAATTCCTCACCATTCCCAATGTGTGGCTCTTCCTTGAGAGTCGCAATTGAACCCCTTAACAAAATGAGAAAAAGGGCTACCACAGAAACCATTCTAACTGGATTATTCAGGGAACATACAATGGAGTAACAAGTTAGGAAAAATTGCTCCACTGCAAAGAAAAATATGCTTGCAAGAACATACAATTGTATCCTGAAAACATTCTCTGAAGTCCTTGTGTGGGCCAGAAATGTGAAAGTTAGCTGCATCTTTTCTTCAGAATCAAGATCAAATGTCAACTTTGTCTTCAGAAAAACTTCTCTTTTTAACATAAAACAAAAGTGACACACAAATCCCTTGGGACTCATGGGCTTCTTTCAAAAGGGACACATTTTTACTGTGTTAAAAAATTGGGCCTTAATCAAGAGATGCCTTATGCACATGTGCAGGGGAGGGAAGGGAATTAGGTGCCCTTTTCCTCCTTTATACATGCGCTCTTTAATTATTGGTCTGTGCACAGGCAAGAGAGCAACTGCTGCAGGTTCAGCATTGTTACTTTTATTGCAGGGGAAGTGGGGGTGGGAGGAGCCATGGATCTACCCTCCCCTGTGCCAGCTGTTGTAGCTGAGCTAACAGTGAGAGGAAAGTAATCGGTATCAGTTTTAAGCCTGGAGCAGTTTATTTCTCCCCTGGAGCAAGTGGGAAGCAGGACTGAATTCTGAGCGAGACTATGTCTACACTACAGCTTATGTTGGCATTTTTATGTCAACCAGGGGTGTGAATAAACCGCCACCCTGGGCAACATAAGTTACACTGAGATAAGCACTGGTGTGGACAGCGCTATGTCAGTGGCAGAGCTTCTCCCACCGACATAGTTACCACCGTGGGGACCGGAGTAGGTAAGGCGACAGGAGAGCTCTCTCCCATTGGCTTAGAGTAGCTACATTAGAGAGCTTACAGCAGTGTAGCCTTGGCTGAGACTTAGAGTTCAGTGCCTGGTTTGTTCCTGCAACAACTCTGGTCTCATAGACTATCCCTTCCTAAGTCCAATTATTCAAATGAACTGCAAATGGGAGGAAGTTGCATTTCTCAACAATTTATGTATTAACAATTAGTGTAAAGAACCAGTCAGGATCAGGTTCAGAAAGTACTTCAAACTCTGATTATTCTTTTACCCTTCTTTACTGAGATCAAATCAAACAAAAGAAAATTAAAGACTGCTACTGAAGTCCATGTAGTGACAATCTTCTTCGTCAAAAGGTATGTGTAGCAAGTGGGCGTGGTCTCCCTCCAAGACTGACAGAGGGGAATCCCTTTCCACTCCATGGTGGGTGGAGCCAGACAAGCCACGCCCACCCCACCAGAAGCAGAAGAGTGGGACAGGAAGTACAAAAGGCAGGCTCTACAACTCAGTTGTGTGAGAGCTGGAGAAGGAAGCAGATGTTTCTGGCCTGCTGCTGAACCCTGTGCCCAAGACAGAGCCCTCTGCATCAAGAACCCAGAGGAAGTATGAGGACAGGTGTGAGTACCTGGAGGAGCTACTGAGACCTGCACCCTGCTGGCCCTGCACGCTGGGGAGACAGAGGAATCCTAGGAGACTGAGGTACTACCCAAAGGGGAGTAAGAAGTAGCTCTGGGACACCAGACAGTAGTCTGGTTGTGTTACCAGAATTCAGGTCAGTGTGTTTCGGTGAGACCCTCACTGACCCAGTGTTGGAACCATCTGTCACTGTTAGGGCCCTGGGCTGGGACCCAGTGGAGTAGAATGGGCTCCTACCCACCTTAGGTCAAGAGGCCTGCATTTGTCTGCTATCTGCCTGAGCCTGAGGCCAGGTGAACGACTGCATACCGTTCTGCCCTGACCAGAGGGCCAGAGCCCACGAGACTGCATACTGAGCTGCCTTACCCAAAGGCCTGGAGCCCTGGGATTGCTTATTGCTCTGCCCTGCCCAGAGGGCCATCTCAAGACCGCTAATTCCCCATTGAGCCCTAACTTTATAAATACGTGGTAGTGAAGGGGCATGGCCTCCCTCTGAGACTGATGGGGAGGGATGGCCACAGACCCCTACAGTATGTCGACACTAGAAATGCTACAGTGGTACAGCTGCAGCTGCTGTAGTAGCGCTGTAGTGTAGACACTTACGACAGTGACGGAAAGGGTTCTTCCATCACTGTAGTAAATCCACCTTTCCAAGTAGCCAGTCAACCTAATTTCATAGGTCATCGTCAGACGCAGCACTACTGTGGGATGCAATGATATTTTCACAATATTAAGTTACATTGATAGTTTACTGGTTTGAAACGTTTTTTTGTTTTAAAGTCACTTAAAATTGCTTTGATTTGTTAAAAATAAAATAGATGACACTTTACAAGTGGATAGTAATAATGTGACCTAATAGGCTATACTATTTCAAACACAATAAAAGGTCTGGCTAAAAATATCTGTGATCTTTTGAGCAATGCCAGCCCATGAAGCCTAAGGACACTAGCTCCAAAGCAGGCCACTCCACCCAAAGGAAAGGTCACCCTGCCATGGGAGGCAGGAAATCCCCAAATGCTCCAGCTCTACAGCCTTCATGGCACAACTTCCTTGGCAAGGGTGGTGAGGTAGGATAAAACAACCATTCATCTCTCTATCAGGGCTAACCAGTACATGGAAATTACAATGACCTTAGAGACTCGCCACCCCTCCTCACCCCAAAAAAGGGCAGTGGACTCAGTCTGGGCCCAGCCTTTAAAAGAGCAGGTTAAAACAGCAACAACAATGATACAGTACATGGATTAGTCTGGGATCCTTCCACTGCCCATAGTGGGTTGCTGCATTGCTGTGTGCGCCTAGGAAGATAGAGAGGGTTGGAATCCCCTTATCACCAGACTCCAATAGGGAAGAGGTTCTTCTGATAGATAGTCACCTGCAAGTACGGGCACAGTTCTCCCCTCACCCCAAATGGTGCTGAGTATTGCAACTCCTATTGACTTAGGACCAGATTGTGATGGCTTTTGAGCAGCCATGCGGTGTGTGGCAGGGAGGAGGTGTATGTGGAGGAAGGGTTGCAAAAGGAGCTCTTCTATTTGCATTGTCACAGAAAGGCCTTCCGCCATAGCAGTTCATTTGCTTTAGAAAACACTGCTTGCTTCTGCTCCAACTCAGGAACCCACTCATCTGAGTAGGGGTGGGGAGGAAAAGTCATGGTGCTCCAAGAAAAACAATCTGCTCTATCCTAAGGAATGGAGCAGAGAACATATCCCCATGCTCCCTGAACAGCCCCCTGAGACAGATAGTGCCTCACCAAGGTACAATCTCTCCTTGGGTAGTGTGGCTTTGCACTGCCTCCCATACAGGTCTGTGGTGTAAATGCAACAATCTAGGGCTTAAATGGCAGTTGAAGGTGCTTGGCACCTCTCAGGATTGGGCCCTAAAAGAGTTGCAATGGCTGCCCTTAAAAACATGCCAGTTCAATCTTAGGCTGGAGGCTGAACTTCTGAGGAGAAGCTATTTGTCTTTTTATATATCTGTATAGTATGTGACCCTAAGAATACCCCAGTTCCAGCTGGAACACTGTTGTCATGATATATAACCCAAAAGATGGCACGTAATATATCATTGGAAAATTAATAACTCACTGATCATTAATATTCTTGCATGATTTATATACAGTATACCCACAAGACTTTAGATATGTGCTTGAGATATGTTCTTCAAATGTATTTGGCAAGAAGTGCCCAAACCATGCTTGCTCCAGACAAAGGAATGAGGTTTCACCTACTGGAATGTGCCTCCAATGTAAATTAAGCAAGGTGTGACCAAAGACAAAGAAAAACATGCAAGGTAGACAACAAAGCTATCAGGAGAGCAAGTGGGGAGAGATCACTACTTAAAAATGCTTACGGCAAGCCTTCCTGCCTCTTCACATAGGTCAATGAACTTTGGGAAGATATGAGGAAGAGGAAAAAATCCATTTTAGCATCCAGCGCTTGAAGGACTAAAGGGGCCAGAGCTCCTGAAACCAGAGAACTCTGGATTCTTCAACCCAGGGGATTGAAATCTCTGGGAATTGAGTGCAGGTGAACAACCTGCTTAGACAAAGACTGTAATTTGCTGAAATTAAGTTTTAGTCTTAGAAGCATATTTTTACCTTTGTTTCTTTTTAACACTTTCTATCTTTATTCCATATACTTCGTATCATTTACACTTGTGTTACTTTTACCATAAACCAATTCAGTGCTTTGATTAAAATAGAGTGTTTGTTAAACCTGTTTAAGGTAATAAGCCGCTGGTACTGTCTCTTTAAGGGAGCAGCAAACTTAATAACATCTGTAAGCGTTCAGTGAGAGGACTGGATACTACAGGGCAGATCATTTGGGGAAGATTCGGGAAGGGGAGAGGTTTGGGGTCACCCTGAATAAAAGGACACAAGAACAAACATAGTGGGTCAGATCAATGATTCATCTATCCCAGTACACTGTCTCTGCCAGTGGCCAGTGCCAGATGCTTCAGAAGGAATGAATGGAATAGGGTAATTTAGAGTGATCCATCTCCAGTCCCAGCTTCTGGCAGTTGGAAGCTGGATCCCCCTGGATCATGGGGTTGCATCCCTGACCATCTTGGCTAGTAGTCACTAATGGACCTATCCTCCATGAACTTATCTAATACTTAATTGAACACCGTTATACTTTTGGCCTTCACAACACCTCCTGGCAATGAGTTCTACAGGTTGATTGTACACTGTGTGAAGAAGTACTTCCTTATGTTTGTTTTATACCTGTCACCTGTTAATTTCAGCCAGTGACCCCTAGTTCCTGTGTTATGTGAAGGTTAAATGACACTTTCTCATTTATTTTCTCCACACCAGTCATGATCTTATAGACTTCTATCATATCCCCCCTTAGTCGTCTCTTTTCTAAAATGAACAGTTCCAGTCTGTTTAATCTCTCCTCAAATGGAAGCTTTTCCATATCCTTCTCTGAACCTTTTCCAACTCTAATATAGCTGTTTGGCGAGAAGGCAACTAGAACTGCATACAGTATTCAGGGTGTGAGCATACCATGGATTTATATTACATTTATTTTACAGCGCAAATATTTGTAGTAAAAATAATTAGGGCTGTCAATTAATTGCTGCTAACGCATGCGATTAACTCAAAACAAATTAACACTCATTTAATAAATATAACGTGTTAATCGCACACTAAAGCACTGTGCTCTTCTGGGCATGGCTGTGTACCTCTGAGGGAGGGGTGCCCTCCCTTCTGCTGCTCTGTACCACTGCTGCTGCCTAGGGAGCTGTCCCCTGGCCAAGCTGCTCTGGACCAGGAGCCTGCCTCCTGTCTGCTATGCAGTACAGGGGCAGGGAGGGGGGCTGATGTCAGGGTGTACCCATGTACCCAGTCGCCGCTGAGCTGGGGTCGGGTAACGGGGGGAACCTGTCCACTAGCAGCACTCACTCCGCTGCTGGATGAAAAAGTGTTCAGGCTCGTGAGTGCTCTGCTTAAAGAGACATTGTTCCCCAAAACAAACACACACACGCACTCTTCCCCCAACACCAAAAATATTTAAATAAATGGTATTCTATTATTGTTTAACAGTGCAATTAAAACTGCGATTAATCATGACTATTTTTTATCCTGCAATTAACCACAATTAATTTTTTTCATTGTTTGACAGCCCTAATTTATATAGTCACATCATGATATTTTCTGTACCTTTCCTAATGGCTTCTAATATTCTGTTAACTTTTTTGTCTTCTGCTGTACCCGGAGCAGATGTTTTCAGAGAACTATCCACAATCAAAAAGTGGTAACAGCTAATTTAGATCCCATCATTTTATCTGTATAGTTGGGATAATTTTTTTCAATGTGCATTACTTTGCATTTACCAATATTGAATTTCATCTGCCATTTTGTCACCCAGTCACCTAGTTTGGTGAGATCCCTTTGTAACAGTCAACTTTGGACTTAACTATCTTGAGTAATATTCTTATTGTCTGCAAATTTTTCCATCTCACTGTTTATCCCTTTTTCCAGATCATTTATGAATATGTTGAATAGCACAAGTCCCAGTGCAGATCTTTGGGGAACCCCGCTATTTACGTCTCTTCATTGTGAAAACTGACCATATATTTCTACCCTTTGTTTCCCTCTCTTTTAACCAGTTACTAAGCCATGAGAGGAACTTCCTTCTTATTTCAGGACTGTATACTTTTTTTTAAGATCCTTTGGTAAGGGACCTTGTCAAAGACTTTCTGAAAGTCCAAATACATTACATCTACCATTGGATCACCCTTGTCCACATGCTTGTTGACTCCCTCAGAGAATTCTAATTGATAGGTGAGGCATTATTTCCCTTTACACAAGCCTTGTTGACTGTTCCTCAACATATCGTATTTATCTATGCGTCAGATAGTTCTGTTCTTCATTATAGTTTCAACCAATTTTCCTGGTACTGAAGTTAGGCTTACTGGCCTGTAATTTCCAGGATCACTTCTGGAGCCTTTTACAGAAATAGGAATTGCATTAGTTCTCCTCAGTCATCTGGTACAGAGGCTGATTTAAGTGATAGGTAACATACCACAGTTAGTAGTTCTGCAGTTTCATATTTGAGTTCCTTTAGAACTCTTGGGTGAATGCCATCTGATCCTGGTGACTAATTACTGTTTCATTTATCAATTTGTTCAAAAACCTCCTCTACTGACACCTTATCTGGACAGTTCCTCAGATTTGTCACCTAAAAAGAATGGATTGGGTGTTGGGTTCTCCCCATATCCTCTGCAGTGAAGACCTATGCAAAGAATTCATTTAGCTTCTCTGCAATGGCCTTGTGATCGATGAGAGCTCCTTTAGCACCTTGATTGTCCAGGAGTCCTGCTGACTGTTTGACAGGCTTCCTGCTTCTGATGTACTTAAAAAAATTGGTTATTAGTTTTTATGTCCTTAGCAAGCTGCTCTTCAAATTCGTTTTTTGGCCTGCCTTACTATACTTTTACACTTGACTTGCCAGAATTTATGCTCCTTTCTATTTTCCTCAATAGGATTTGACTTCCAATTTCTAACGGATGCCTTTTTTGCCTCCATCCACCTCTTTTACTCTGCTGTTTAGCCACTGTGACAATTTTTTTATTTAGTTTGAGAGTCTGTTATGATGTTTTAAAATGGTCTCCATGCAGTTTGCAGGCATTTCACTCTCGTGACTGTTCCTTTTAATTTCCATTTAGCTCGCTTCCTCATTTTTGTGTAGTTCCCCTTTTTGAAATTAAATGCTACAGTGGTGGGTTTCTTTAGCCTTTCCCCCTCACCTCCAAGAACATTAAATTTAATTACATTATGGTCTCTATTACTTAGTGCTTCAGCTATATTCACCTCTTGGATCAGATCCTCTGTTCCACGTGTGATTAAATCAAGAATTGCTTCTCATTTGTTTGAGGACCAGCTGCTCCAAGAAGCAGTCATTTAATGTTTCTAGAAATGTTATCACTGCATCATTTTCTGAGGTGACATCTATCCAGTCAGTATGGGGATAATTGAATTTCCCCCTTATTGCTGAGTTTTCTGCCTTTATAGCCTCTCTAATCTCACTAAGCATTTCACAATCACTACCATTATCCTGATCAGTTGGTCGGTAGTATATTCCTACTATTATACTCTTATTGTTCAACTATGGAATTTCTATCCATGCCAGTGGATATATGCGTGGTGGAAGCCAGCTGTAGCCTGCATGCCGGCTGTTGGTGTCAGGGCTAAGAGCCACAGAAGCATAGCATTTAAGACACCCAGAGTTGCAGGACGGGCGGTAACACAGCCCCTTACTGGTCTGAGTTGAACTCCAAAGGGTCACACAGTGACTAGCACATTTTGGGTGGTATCACCATATACATAATAAACAACAATAATGTGCTGACCCAAACTTCTGCACATTGAAGTGCAGGGGCTACAGTTAGACAGGAACAGTAGTCACGAAGGATCTATGTTGCAGCTCTGCTCCCCTCCTATGAATCTGAGGCTAGGGGAATTTATGTGCCATTGAAACACCATGTTCCATTTGGACTATTTACATCTTAATATTATTTTATTCCTCCCTCTCCCACACCCTTTTTTTTTTTTTGCTTTAGTAGAGAGTTACAGTAAATTTATCACATTTCCAAAACACTAATGCTAGCTGATAATATTTACAGAGGATGAACTTCACATTTTATTACATTATCTGAAGAAAATAGTACTGGATCAAATAGACAATACTGAAAAATACCATGAGATTTAGATAGTCTAGCCTTTTGACTTTTTGAGATTTAAAATACACTTTCATGGCTATTGTGTGTTAAACTTTCATGTCTTCAGAGGGAATTATTTTGCTATTTACTTTTTCCCAGACTGAGATCTTACTCATTTTGGGGAAATCACCTACTTCTCACGCCATGGAGGCATCTTTTAAGCCGTTTTTTAAAAGGCTCCATCATATTTATGACAGATAAACACCTTCTAGTTCATCAGCTCAACAACTGTTAATAAGGAACTTTAGTTTTTTAATTAATAAGGACAGTGTAAGACGTTATTTTAAGTATCCATTAAATAATGTTAAATCAATCCTTATTTACAGAGAATTTCAATGAATGCATACATGATAGTCACATTAGTAGTAAATGAATTCATTATGATCACTGCTATTACGGAGAATCACAAATGAATTCTTAATGATGAGAAACTTTGTGTTACCAAGAAGAGGAATTGACAAGAAAGCCACTTAAATATACACCTTCTTATTCTACTACATTGCTAACTATTAATATATTAAAAAACTTAAAGGAAAGCGTGAGTATTTTAAAAATAAGCCCTTCACAATATATATATATATATATGTAATGGTTAGGAACAACTGGAAGGTTGTTGGTTTTTTTACTACTTTAAAGGGTTCATTTTCCCCTTTATAAATGGAAGTTCATTATAACAGGGATTAGAATAATTAAAAAGCTATTACTGTGGGGTTCGGGGATTTTTTTGTTTGTTTTTTTAGCAAACAACCAAAAGAATGGAGAGTTATAGGTGTCCTTGTCTCACTTTTACAACCTCTTTGTGTTTGACTTGTAGGTTTTAATGTGCATCATAACACCTCTCATCCTGCAGTAAGATACTCTCTGGGGATCACTTGCAGAAAATAGGACATTGAGTCCATAATTAAAGTAATCTCTTTCCAGGCAGATGCTTCAGTTGGCTCTGTTATCACATATTACAAAAGGCATCTTGAGGCCTATAAAATGTGCAGCAAATGGCTTTGGAGATGAGAAACAGCAATTTTTCATCTAATTTTGATCCATAGACATGTAAGTACTATATTGCCACTTTTTGGTATGGAGCCAAATAACTATTGTGGTTGCTGAAATGAGCCTGGCAGTAACCAAAATTAAAGAGTACTCCATCTTTTATCCTCAGTCAGGAAAGCCTTTTTGTAACCATCTTTGCACTTAGCAAATAAGCATGCCATCTCAAATATGAGAGTTAATGCCTACATGTGGATTTAGAAGAAAGGCTTTATATGCAGCTTAACTCGTCATTCATATCGCTATATATTTGTTTAAATTAAAGCCATAGTTCAAATTATGGTCCTTCTAACATCTTCACTGCTCTGCAAAATAGTCTGCAACATTAATTGGAAACATTTCTCCAGTTTATCTTTTGTATAATGTTTTAGGACACTTAGGATGTTGCTCTTTGAAATCTATAAGTAGGTTCTGCTAAGTAATTTGTTCATATCACTTATAATCCTTTCCATAAACACTAATGCTGATAAGTGCTGGGTGAGCTTTATGAAGCACATTTTTCTTCCAGATTAAGACTCCCGGGTTACATGTAGCCAAAATTTGACCTCAAATTAGTAGAACATTGAAAAGGAAGATTGACTGTCTTCTATTACTCATGTCTTGTTTTAAACTCTCCTCTGCCTATATGGGAAATAACATAGATTAATGGTGAACTGCTTGTTTTCAAAAGATTATAAATGTATTTTCACACAAAAAAAATATTAAATAATGTGTTTCTTATAACCTGGTTCAAATGAATAATGCTGAGTTAAGGAGGATATTTATAAGAATATACATAATATGCTAGATTGGTGCATCACTAAGGAGTACAGGAACCAAGTCAGCCAACAGAAATAGAGAAAAAAATTGTTTGAAAAAATTCTTACGTTGTTACAGTATCTGTAAAATACTTGTTTCAGAAATTGCCATTAGGACATCAGCACTTACCAGCAGTAGTCACAAAGGGGTGTTTCAGATACTGCATTTATTTTTCTTATAAATATTGTAATTTATTATTTGTATTACTGTAGCATGTTGTAGCCTAGTCATGGACCAAAATCCCATTGTGCTAGGTGCTGTGCAAACACAGAACAACAGATGGATCGTGTACCAAAGAGCTTACAATCTAAGTAAGGAATACTAAGTAATAAGGAAATATTGTGGTGCCTCAGATACAAGTATATGGTCACTGTTTGGTAAATGACTTTTTTTATAGTGACTACTGTAGACAAGACTGGAACCATTTCCTAGGAACTTATCCAAAGCCTAGTTACCTTTCTATTGATTTCAGTGGGCTTTGAATCAGGACCATAGCATTTGTGGGGATGTACCTGCCACAACCTGGCTAAAAGAAATACATGAAAAGAGGCATTCTAAATGGTCTCAGAAGAATTTAACAATCTTGGTGGCTGAAAAATGTTCAAGTGAATGACGAATATCAATAATAGTTCTCATCCTGAGACAAGTCTTGAAGACTTTGCTCAGTTTCTATACAGACCTTTCTCAGTCAAAACTCCCACTGAAGTAACTAGAAGGCTTGGTCAAAATAAGGACTGAGTAAAGGAATTGATGGCTTGTGTATACGGAAACTAGAAACAAAAAACTAAATTAGTTGTAATTCACACCATTAGCTATTTCAGTGGAAGTCTGTGTGTGGACACACTTTGTTTTGGAATAATAGTGCCATATTTAGATATAATGTAAGTCATATATTGAAATAGCTCATTGACCTGCTTAAGTTATATGGAAATAGAGCACTCTTATTCCAAAACAAAGTGTCCACATACAGACTTGCTCCAAAATAACTAAAGATGTGGTTTACAAACAATTTGGTTAGTTGAGTTCCAGTTCCAGTTTCGATGTGGACAAGCCTTGAGTAAAGACTCTAGGATTCAGCACTCTGTTAGAAGTATTAACAATTTTGGTAACATATTAATAGTATCAGAGTGTAGATTATGTCCTATATAAGAGGTATCATATATGAGTTAACATTTCAATTTTTATTGGTTGGATTTATAATAATAGATTTTACATTTAAAAATAAACTTGAGATGGGAGGAACAGACCACAGTGCTTCATACAGTTTAAAAACAATTATGAAGCATGTGATGGGATATATTTCCCATAGTGTTCTTCACATTCCCTCAGTGAGCTACTGTAGGGTCATCCAAGGGAGGGTCAAAGCCAATTTTTCAGGTGAGGAGGATAGGAAACCAGGCAGAGGTTCAATGATTGAAGAGCCAAGGCAGCTGGTGCTAATTTAAGTTTCGCCACCAACTTCAATGGGGCCTGTATTTCATTCCTTGACTTCTGGGGGAGATAAACTTCAAAGAAATGCCCTTTTACAGAGACTCATGTGAAACCATCAATTTTCTTGTTTTTGTTAGACTAGCATTACCTGCTTCCCACAAAGTCCCCAGCATTCATACACATAAGAAGTCCTGCTGAATACTACATTTGAAATTAATCTCTGCTGTAGTTCATCCAAAGAAGAAGAGAGAGGGAAATATCATTCACTGTTACTGGTGTAAGTCAAGAGTAGGAACAGAGTATCCTAATGTGTTTTTTACTGACTATTTAAATAATCAGACCACAATTTAAAAATATTTTAAAAATTGGTGTCTGTGTCTTCGATGGGACTATTGCATATTTAAGTGCTTTTCTGGATTGAAGCCCTGTAGCATCTTGCAGGGTAGAGCATCTAATGATATTAATTCTATAAAAATAAAGTACTTAGCAAAATTCTCTTGCAAGAAGCCCAGTGCCTCCCGCAGATGCATACACACAATGCTCTTATCTGAAACTCATCCATGCATTAAACATTTGCTATACTCTCTACTCAAGAGACTGCATTAAACTTATTTGACTCACTCAACTATCTATAGGTGCATCCCAAAGCTAAGACCTTATTAAAGAGTTCTGTGCAAACATTCTGTCTGACTGTGGAATTCTTTTTGTAGGACAGGGGCCTAACTTCCTAGTGCAGCTGGGATGTCTGTTTGTGTGTGTGTGTCATGGGCAGGGACTAGACCATGGTTTTATATATTATTCATCTCTATGATTTCAGTGTGACTCAATCAATGGTCAAACCTCACTGCTTAGAAATACCAAGCATTTCCATAACAGTTCAAGCAATTTCCACTTCATGTCTAGCTCAGTGAGCATAATTCTTCAGGGGGCTCATCTTCAAACCCAGTTATCAATAAAAAAAATATTCCACCCAAGTAATGGGTACATTGCTCAATAGGGAATAAATTAAAATCTAATTTCAGCTTCTAAAATTCCCAAATGAACATTTGTGAGAAGGGAAGTATTCTCATACCAAGTGATTTATTACATAGACACAACTAAGAGAAAATGTTCAGCTTCCAAATCATATGTAGAAATATTCCAACCTTTTAACAAAACAGCTAAAAGGCAATACTAACCAACAGCCTCCTGCTACAGTACAATACAAGTAAGTGACATATGAAAGTTGGAGCTGTACAAAGGAGAGAGGATGGGAACAGAATAATGTTAACATTGTCATAACATTTTGGCAATTTCTATTTTTGGCATTGAAAGAAGGAATTTACCCTTTCTGACCTGTAGAGACAGATGAAATCTATGCCCATCTCTTTAGCTGAGTGCAAACAACCTTTCTGCAGAACTGATGTGTCCTTTTCTTTTAAATATTTTTTCACATGCTCATTCTTCCTCATTTTGGGCTAATGTGAGCATGTTGGGTCATGTCAAGTACTTGGCTGACTCTGCATCCCCTGAAACAAGACAGCACCATGTGCTTTATGCTATGAAATGGCCTTTTTTTTTTGGTGAGACCCCTCAAGAAGAGTTAAACTACTAGACAATCCTCCTCTCCTTAGAGAGAGCTCTTAAATAAATAGCTTTCTTCCTCCTCAGGAGAAAAGGCAAAATTAGCTGTAAGATGTCATGCACCTCTTCCCTTTATTTGCAGTCCTTTCTTGTAGAGAAAGGTATCCAAACAAAGCCAAAGTTTTGATTCTCAAAATTCAAACAGATAAACCCCTTCCCCATGCTCTGTCAGCACCAGAACTGCTATCACCTTACAGGACTATACACATATTAGATTTTCATAGTCTATAGGCTTGATCCACCACTCCATCCTAACTCCACTCCACTCTGCCCTAACTTTCATCACTGGCAGAAGGGTTCCTTATGCTAGTGGATGATTAGGTATACCGTGGAGCTTTGCCACACTCCGTCACATAAAAATGGCCATATTGGGTCAGACCAATGATCCACCTAGCCCAGTATCCTGGGTATAGGATATAAATCCATAAGTCTCCAAGGAAGGTGGGACGAACATATAGGGACTTAGGGTCCAGTGGAAATCCCAGAGAACCCCAGCCTGGAAAGGGGCCAGAGAGGAGAAGGGAGGACATCTGAGGAGCTCCCACTGAGGCCCAACCGATCATTTGCTGGCAGTGTGGGTGACCAGGACACAAAAAGGGGTACTGCCTGCAAATGGTGTGTGGCTGGGTGGAGTTTTGCAGTTGGACTAATGTTGAAGGGAGGGGGAAAGGGCAGAAACTGTCTACCATTCCAGTGAGGGTGGGGAGGAAACTCCAGATGGGTCTGGTGGACACGGCCTCAGCCTGCTTTCTGGTCCCGAAGGGCCTGGTGAAGCCTCACTGGATAATTCCCAGAGAAAATCTGGACCTTGAATGTGTCCACGGTGATAGGAAACAGTGCCCTATGGCCCAGGTACCCCTAGAGGCCTGGGGCAGGTTTCAGTAGAAATAGGTTGCGGTAATGGAGGGTCTGCCTTACCTAGTAGTGTTGGGCATGGATTGGAACCCCTCCCCAAGAGGAAAAAGAGGCAGTGAAAGGAAACCCATGGGAGGAGAACCATGAGGTTCCCCAAAGGAGGGGGTAGAAACCCCTGGGGTGAGAGGCCCTGATAAAGAAAGAAACCCTAGACAGCATGACCAGAGTCAGGAAGAAAAGATGTGCCCCCAGGAGCCCATGGGTAAGGGGGGAAGCAGGAAGGAAAGTCGTACAGGGGGGATGCCTGGCCCAAACCTCTTAGCAGAGGTGAAGGGGCCCACAGAGCTTCCCTTCTCCCCCCAAATGCAACCCCTAACAGGAGAAAGCCAGGCCCTGCTTGATGGGTATGAGAACCCCAAAGCCCTGGGTCCCTGCGAGGGGGTAGGGACCAACCCTGAGCCCCGGCCAGAAGGGATGGGGTAAAGGGGGGGGCACTCGGGGTTGTGACTGGTGTGAAGACCTGTGGGTGGCGGCGGTGCTATGGGGGCACCCGCCCCCCCACAAGAAGGACCCTGAAGGTCACGTGAAGGAAGGAGAACTCCCCCATAAGGACTCCTCCGGTAGAGGGAGGAAGGGACGGGGAAGGAAGAACCTGACAGTTTGATAAGGGGAGGACATATGTGACAGAGTACTTGGCAGCAACCCTTTAGCCAGCCCCCTGTCACGCCAGCCTCAATTAAATGAGGTAAATTGGAGCTGGCTAGAGACACCTGTACCTGATTTGTGAAGGAGAAGCTGGGGGAGAAGCCAGGGAGTGAAAGGCGAGCAGAGGCTCTGCCTGCAGAAGCTGAGAAGTCCCTGAGGCTGCTAGCAGTATAGTGTAAGAAGGTGGTGGGACTGCATGCTGTAAATAAACTACACTGGTGACTGCTAAACCAGAGGGTCTTGGAGTCATTTGTGACGAGGAGGGTGGCCGAACTGGAGGGACTGCGGTGGATAATCCTTACAGTGTCTTTTAAAGATTTCCATGCAGCTTGCCGGGTTTTCACTTTTGGCATTGTACTTTTTAATTTCTGTTTCACTAACTTTCTCATTTTTGTGCAGTTGCCCTTTCTGAAATTAAATGCCACTCTGGCGGGCTGTTTTGGTGTCATCTCCCCCCCAACAAACAGGGATATTCAATTTTATGATGTTATAGTCACTATTAACAAGCAGTTCAGCTATAGTCACCTCTTGGACCAGATCCTATGTTCCACATAGGGCTAAATCAAGAATTGCCTCTCCTTTTGTGGGTTCCAGGACTAGCTGCTGCAAGAAGCAGTCATTTAAGATGTCAAAAACTTTATCTCTGCATCTCGTCCTGAGGTGACATGTACCCAGTCAATATGGGGATAGTTGAAATCCTCCATTATTATTGAGTTTTTTATTTGTATAGCCTCTCTCATCTCCCTTAGCATTTCACAGTTACTATTACCATCCTGCTCAGGTGGTCGGTAGTATATCCCTACTGCTATATTTTTATTGTTCAAGCACGGAATTACTATCCATAGGGATTCTATGGCACAGTTTGATTCAGTTAAGATTTTTATTTCATTTGACTCTATGTTTTCTCTCACATATAATGCCACTCCTCCACCTGTACAACCTATTCTGTCCTTCCGATATATTTTGTAGCCTGGTATTACTATGTCCCATTGATTATCCTCATTCCACCAATTATCTGTGAAGCCTATTATATCAATATCCTCATTTAATATGATTCACTCAAGTTCACCCATCTTAGTATTCAGACATCTAGCATTTGCACTAAAAATTGACACTTTTTAATTGTCTGCCATTATGTGATGTAATTGAATTGAATGAGACTCTTTTTCATTGGACTGTTTCTCATCAGATCCTACCCATATTTTATCCTCTTCCATCCTCTCCTCCTCACTAGGATATAGAAAATCTCCATTAATAGATCATCTTCTAAGGGATGTCACTGTCCGAACAAAGTACTCCTCCACGCTTTTCAGCGTTCTCTCAGCCCTTAGTTTAAAAACTGCTCTATGACCTTTTTAATTTTATGTGCCAGCAATCAGATTCCATTTTGATTTAGGTGGAGCCCATCCTTCCTGTATAGGCTCAAACTTTCCCAAAAGGTTCCCCACTTCCTAATAAATCTAAACCCCTCCTCTCTATACCATTGTCTCATCCACACATTGAGACCCTGCAGTTCTGCCTGTTTAACTGGCCCAGTACATGGAACTGGAAGCATTTCAGAGAATGCTGTCATGGAGGTCCTGGACTTCAATCTCTTACCTAGCAGTCTAAATTTGTCCTCCAGGACCTTTCTCTTATCCTTCCCCATATCATTGGTACCTACCTGTACCATGACCACTGGCTCTTCCCCAGCACTACACGTAAGTCTTTCTAGATGTCTCAAGAGATCCGCAACCTCCGCACCCAGCAGGCAAGTCAACATGAGGTTCTCCCAGCCATTACAAACCCAGCTACATGTGTTTCTAATGATCAAGTCCCCATTACTATTACCTTTCTTTTCCTAATAGCTGGAGTTCCCTCCCCTGGAGAGGTATCATCAGTGCGAGTGTGTACCATGACATCATCTGGAAGGAGGGTCCCAAGTATGGGATCATTTCCCTCTGCTCCAGTTTGATGTTCTCCTTCCCTGAGAGTTTCATCCTCCTCCTCCTCTCATCCCTGTCTCATTCACACCCCACTCTCTGACGTGCCTCTTCCCTCCTCATATGCAAGATGTCCACTAGCAGAGTTCCCTTAGACTGTGGGAATTCTCTGCTGGTCATTTACACTGCCTGAAAACAGCTGGAAAATAAGCATCATAGTGGACCAGAGATGCTAGATCAATTTCTGTAGACTCAATAAGGTCTAAGCTGTTTGGGGATCATATTCAACAGAGCCATAATGACACTATGTACGGTAGTTACCAGTTGCTGTTCACTGAAAAATGCATAAACACTGAAGACAAAGGAAATAATCTGGGCACCACATCAAAATGAGACCTGTTTAAAGCCAAGTTCCTAATCAACTATTTGCCTGTGCTTTTTCAAAAATGCTTCACATAATGTTGATTGGCAGCATCACAAAGCTTGTTTCAAAGAAGAGTCTAGGGAAGAGGTAATGCTTTGTATCAGCCTCATCAAGTTCTATTAAACTGAAACACCAGAAGGAGCAAACACTCATGATTTTTTTCTTAAAAGCATACTTTCAAGAATATTGAAAATTAAAACAGCTGGAATATTGGGTTAATATTTGATTCAGTGTTAGGATCTTGCACATGGTTGTTAATTGCAAACAATAGCAGAAAGAAAGGTATTCTGGGCTCATTCAAGTCTGGTGGTTCACCAAATGTTTTAATGTAATTCTGCAGTTATCGTGCTGGATTTCATCAGTGAGGATGAACAACAGTAGGCAAGGATTGTGTTAACTGGACAGTGTACCACACAAAGTTTGCATCCACTTTATTTACTGAAAGACCACCAGACTCTTCCTTGAAAAAATACATACTGCAGTAGCTCATTCTGGATATAAAGAACCAGAATTCTATTTGCTACATGATTTAATGTATTGTTGATCAGAAAGCAGCTACTGTTGCATACAACCAGCACAACCGTGGGAAGAGCACTTCTGTACATGGACAATAGTGAAACACATCTTTTGATTCTGAAACCTTGTATAATTTCTAACAAGAAAGTGAGTGCCGAAAAAGTAGTGTTAATCCAAGTAATAACACACAGTTGAAAAATAAACTAGAGAAAATATGGGAAAACTCCAAACTCTGAGTGGCCTTTTCTCATCTCATACAAATTAAGGCTGGTGAGAATTTCCTGAATTGCTAGCACCTTGTTTTTCAAGAAGGCAGTGCGGCCGTCCACTGTATAGGGCAATGCAATAGGACTCAAGAAACCTGAGTTCTGTTTCCAGTTCTGCTAATATCCTGCTGTTTGATCATAAGAATTATCTTGCTTGGTTGTTTGACTAATGGCAATCATGGAGAAAATCGTGGAGTTGTTGTTAGTTTGCATAGTCTAAATCCCTCAGATTCAACAAGATAGTACACCATATACAACCCTGGTGCATCTTTTGTTACACTGCACATAGGCCAGCAGATATTGTGAGAACAACATAATGATTGAGTAGAACTGGGTTAATTCTACAAAAAAATATTTATTGGAATAAAAAATAATGGGAATTCTCTCATTTTTTTCCTGCAAATATTCAGACATGATTTATTACTATGTAAGAGTGTTCACAGAAAGCAAATATCTTGTGAACAATCATAAAAGTATTAATTTTGAGGTTTCCACAAAAGGCATTCATGTGGCTATTCTGAAATCTGATTTGCTACTTTTATGTATAAAGTTTCATCCAATTAGAGAGCAAAAAACAATACCATGTGACAATTTATAATTAATATTTCACATGTTTATATAGAAAAGCCAGAGCTTAAAAAAGGGGGGAGGGCATTTCTTTTGCTGCACCAAAGGTTGATTTGATTGAGAGGATACAATATTGACAGGTCCTCAATAATCATGTATATAACTGAAGCTAAAATTCTATCATTTGTAGTGTAGATAACATTGTGGTTTTTATAAATACCTATATAGAGAGACAGCTTTTTGGAATTTCAGTTATCAATTGGTCATTCTATATTTCAAGAACATAAAAACAAATGGGACCATGGAGGGGGAATACCAGTGCAGTTGCCCTGAACTGTGAGAGGTGCCAGTCTCTTCTATTTGCTGCCTGTCGCACACAACAGTTTAGCCTCCTGAGGACTGAAATGCTTTTATCAAACCCAAGTTAATGGGCTTAATATAGGAGTAGCAGGGTGAAATTCCATGCTCATATGTGCTCTGAATCTAAAGGTTCTAACCCTGCTGATGCTCTATGTACATGTCAAAATAATTCTACACAACTGTATTTCTGTGTCTTCTGTTTGTTTGTTTTTTAAAATTAGAAAATAATAACCCACAAAAATAAATTAAAATAGTGGTAAGGTTGCAAAGACAAGCACAAAAGTTAGAAAATGCCAGAATTAAGATTGTCTGTGACTTAAGGTTATGCATCTGCATTCTGATTCAGTCCATAATTACATGATCACACATCACAACAACACCTGAGGCAGGAGAACAGCCTCTTTTCACACCCAGCTGTGATCCACCCCCAAAGCACCATCCATTCTGTGCACTGAATGAGGCAAGGGTCCTATGAAAAAAATAGTATGGGATTAAGTAATTAAAGACTCTATCAAAATACATATGCACATACCCAGGGGGCTGAATCTAGATTCCATGGGCAATCTTTTGAGGGTTTGACTTTGCTACTTTAATTTTCTTTTAACATTATTTTGTTGTGTGTGTAATAAATACAATCACATAGTTAACTTTGAAAGTATTCTCCTGTATTTCTTTCAGTTGATTATTTTTAACAAACTAAAAAGGCAGTAAACAGACTATCTTAAATGACAGTTTAGCTAAGTGGTTTACCAGGAGAATGTGGTTTGCTCAGACGGTATGTCACTTTTCCACCATGGTTAAAGGACTAATATAGCAGAGTGCGTAATCTTCTTGGATGTTTATTCAATATTTCCATAATTCTCATCATGGGGTTTCTATAAATGTTTTAAATAGGTAACCAGGCTTTTAAATCACAGCCTTTATTTTACGTAGGTTCATGTATTAACATAATTGCCAACTCCCAGAAACATGCAGTTTCATTCATGAGGCAAGAAAATACTTAAAATTTCCCAGAAGGGAATTGTATTATTAGGGGATGATAGGAACATGACCACATTAAAAAAGCATATTTGATTTCCTGTAACTTCACTTTAAATGAGGGGTGCCAAACATCTTCTCTAGAGAGAGCCAAATTACATTTTTCATTTATGGCCTTTGGATTGGATCTATTACAAAATTAGGGCCATATTTTACCCTCTTTCAGCCATATGGTTGTCTGCACTACTATTCAGTCTCAACTTTTGTTCAGAGGCAATGCTTCTATATGCTGCCTCAGGCAGTTTATACCACAGGCTGGAATATATGGTGCTAATCTATCCCTTAGTAAGTTGCTGTTACATTCAGCTTCACTTAGGGAAAAAAAAGAGGCAAGGAATTTGTAGGACCACAGCTTTTTCTGCCCTTTTTTGGTCATTTGCACATGCAAGTACCCAGTATGTACACACATTTCCATTAACTGTGAAAATTAGGTGACAATATTATTAAAAAATAAGGGCATTTTAGTATTTCATTAGACTTAATTTACAGGGCCTCAAGATATATGGGGCAGTTCAAATCTCTTAGATCTGTTGTTATATGCTACCTACAGATTCAGGAAGACAACACTGCATAAGCTAACAAATTCAGTTCATATTTGAAAGGATTTTTTTATGATCACAAGGTCTAAAAATGTTTGTTTTTTTTTTAAATAACTGCTTACATTCTGCAATCAGAATCTGTCATGGATGCTTGAAAAATACTTAAATAGACAGTAACAGCCCATAGGATAGGTGGTTAATACACTGGTTTAATCTCCAGGTTAATGTATAAATTACATTCAATATTTTTATAGCAGCAATCAAAATGATATTTTCTTCAGTGACTAATTAAAAAACAGAAAAGTATGACACATATATGCTTCCAAACACAAAGAATATTTTTCTATAACAGACTGAATATTGCTCTATAATATTGTATTTAGAGACTTCTGCAGTAAATTACTCCAGTGATTGCTTTTGCAATTGAGGTCACCATTATCACTTTCAGAAACTGGTAAGTGAAGCTATCCATAAAAACACCAGTTTTAACAATCTAAGCTATAATGTTATGTATCACCTTGCTAAGGATCAAGCCAATGACAAGCAGAGGCTTAACTTGGTTAGCGTGAGCTCAAAGAACAAATTGTAACAGCAATATTTATTGAAAAATATTGTTATGCAAATTTCCATACAGGCAGTGAAATGACTTATTGGCCAAATAAAAGGCCTGATTTTGAAAGGTAATCAGCATTTACAACTCCCGAGGGTTGGGAGTTACAGGTGCTTAGCACCTCTTCGGATCAGTCCCCAAATTTTGCCAACAAAACTAGTCTACTCTTAACACTAAGCATTTTTTAAGTTACATTGCCAGAGTTTATCTTTAAATATCTCTGGTGAGAAAATGGAGAAAGATTCAGATGTAGCATATTATGTTGCTATCAGAAGCTTTCTACAGGTTGGAAATATCTGTACTTTTCATTTTCACAAATGATGTATTTGTAAAAAGGTGACATTATGTATTTATTGTTGATTGGTTATATGAGATAGTTAGACAACAAGAATAAACAATAGCTCGATCTACGCATAGTTCATTATCCAATCTTGCACGGAGACAGAATAGACCTTGTAAAATTGATGATGTCATCACTATGGCCCAGATTCTGATACCTTTACTCATGCTTTACTTTCTTTACACTTTGTTCCATGGTTGGTCCCATTGAAGTCGGTGGATATTATATATCATGAGTAAAGTTATCAGAATCTAGCCCTATATGTCTTGCAGTATCAGGTTGTGTATTCACATGATCCTATACATAATATCAATAATCAGACTACATCAAATTATAAAGAGAAGTAGGCTGAGAAAAGAAAGAAAAGAAAAGAAGAAACTTAACCCTGCATTAGTTTGGTGGCTTCTGTAAAGTTCTCAGGGCAGAAGTATCAACCTTACAAAAACTCCATCCCCATAAGTGGCACTAATTAGCAACTTTGTTATCAGTCTCAGCAGAGGTCAATGACTGAATGGGAATGGAGGCTGACTTGAGACAGACATACTGGCAACAGCGCGGAGAGGCGTGCATTGCTGCTGTCTGTGCTGTTCCTGTTCTGCTCATAAACAGTCTCCTGCATACTCATTCTGGCACCTTTCATAAGTATGAAATTCACACTAAATTTTACATTAGATTAGCTGTTAAAGGTGGTGGCATATGTTGTTTAAATGTTAATTTTGCAAGATGTCTGTTAAGGAACGGATACATCCTACCAAGCAGAGCCATGGCAAAGAGCAATGAAATCAGCCTGTAGTTACCAAACAGGGCAAGATCCTCTGCCCTTGTACATGGATATTATGATGCTGGTGCTTTGCCCACATTTTTAAAAACTGTTGATGCAGGCAATTGTTCACCGGTTCTAAGACAGCTTTAATGAGCTCAGGTGGAATACTATCAGGTCCAGCAACAGGTCCATTCCACAACTTTTAGATGGCCTTGCATATTCCTCAAGTGACAGAGGATCATTGTTCGTTCCTGGGTCTGCAGCCATGTGGTTCATGTAGCTTTGGACGGTTGTCAGCAGATGTGTAGTTCAGCAAGCTTT
This sequence comes from Emydura macquarii macquarii, assembly GCF_026122565.2. Lineage (NCBI taxonomy): Eukaryota > Metazoa > Chordata > Testudines > Chelidae > Emydura > Emydura macquarii. Next base: position 38,758,658 of record NW_027132773.1, on the reverse strand, counting down.
CATAATGTGCTTTCTATTAGTCCAGGACCTCATCAGTTAATGAGCAAGGAGAGATGTCTGGTTTTGTGTTGGGGATGTTAGAAGCCTGTTTATGGTTACCAGACAGCTGCATGATGGCTCAGGCAGGATGAAATTGTTGTACTTTAGGTTTTGTCAGCTGGGGAGTTGATGTAGATCTCATGGTCATGTTTTGCCATGGCCTGGAATATGCCTTTCGGCTGTTTATGTTCTTGGACAACTCCCTGTTTGTGCGCTTCTGCCTTTTTCGATAATAGAGCAAGACCTCTTCAGAAAGACAAGGTTTCTTGAGTTACCACCTGAAGCATATTGTTTCAGTGGTCGTATGGTGTGCAATCCTCACACCAGTACCAGTTTTGTGTGTGTTGGTTCACAGTTTTTGCCACATTTCTACACAACCTCAGGTATGTAGCAGAGAGGTCTTCTTGTCCTGGGACTATTCTGCTGAGGTATCAACTGGATATTAGGACTTGCTGCTCACAGCTTGGAATTCAAGGTTGATCAAGAAGTGTTCACCAACCAAGATTATGCCAACAATACTACCTTGCTTGTGAAGAAGTCGAGAATTTCAGCCACGCCCTCCAAGATCTCCAAGATACTGCCCACACTATGGGATTGAACATCTCATGGCAGAAGATTAAGAGAAAATCAGAGCTGGGCCACCAGAACTAAAGCAGAGCTCAAATGGTCACGGCAAAGCGGTCTTTCTTTGACAAACAGATCTTACCACCTCTTGCATGAAGTCCATGTCTGACTTATGGATGCAAAAATGTCTTCAGGCTGAGACAAAGTTCAGATTCTATCAAACCTATGTACTATCTGTATCACTATACTGGTCAGAAACTAGGTCCCTCTTACAAGCAGACTTGGAGTGGTTAGAAGCATTCCATATGTGTGGTCAACACCAAATCCCAAGCAGAAAGTGGTTTGATTTTGTGAGAAATATAATAATCTTGCAGAGACCCAGCATTCTGTCAATCACTCATTATATCCAACAAGTGGCATTGCAAGCTCTTCGGCCATGTCACAAGGATAGACAAAAATGCAGCAATACACCATGCTCTCAAGCTCTCCATCAATGGGTAAATGAGTGTATGCACTGACTCTATCTGTCGCTGACCACAGAGCTTCTCCAAAGATTTGTGGATTCACAGGGTAGAGCCAAATCTGGGAACTTCACTACATGATGAAGGTCATTGTGGTCACTCTAACTGGTGCAATGGCGTTCAGTAGACTACGGATGTCTGATGATGATTCAGTAACATAAATTGCTCATATTTTCCTTGGATAGGTACCTTCACTAGCGTAAACATTAATTGTTTATACAAACATACAATGAAAGGTAGGATTTCCAATAGTGCTCATTGATGGCCTAACTATGCTTCCATTGAAGTCAATGGGAAAAGTCCCATTGGTTTCAGTGGGAACAGAGTTATGCCAGCACTGAGGCCTTTTGAAAACCCACCCTAAATTTGTTTAAATGTAAATCTGCAGTTATAGTAACTTTTTGCTTTTCACAGACCTGTCCTTCAGCTCTCCTTGAAAGTGAAAATTAGACAAAATGCTGATTCAGGAATAAAGGAATTCATTGCAATATGCTAGCAAAAACATACTTTGGAACGTCACCACTGCTATAAATGACCTGAAAATCCTAGACATGGGTAGGGCCAACAATTATTTCATGAGAAATCCTTTAAAAGAAGAGAAACAAATATCTGAGAAGGAAAGGAAGTAAAATAGAGGTAAAGAGAAGAAAAATGTCTTCTTATCCTGCTCTGGATTTCTTTGTATAATGATTCTTCCTCCCAGCTAACTAAAAGTATAGACACTGGCATGGACTAGAGCTGGATCAACAGTTTCTATACTTTGAGTTAGCTGGGACGAGGTATCATTATACAAAAGGAAACTTCAAAAGAAAAGGTTGTTTTGAATGGGAAAATTGAACTTTCCATTCCTGTCCAAATGCAGTGAGGAGAGGAGGTGGAAAATTCACACATTTTGCCCAGAAAGAACACGTAGTCCACTAATCCTCAGAAATAGGCTTCAGGCTATTTCCCCCTTTCCGTAGACCTAGCTCAAGTAGAGCTGGGTCAGATTTTTTGACCAAAACATTTTTTTGGTCAAAAATATGCAGATTCAGTAACAATTAAACATTTTGATAATTTCTGTCTATTTTGCCAAATTATTTCAGTTGGAGGAAAGAAAACCCCAAAATTCAAAATAAAAATGTTTCATTCTGAAAGTTTCAAAAAGAAATATTTCAATTTTTCAATTCAAAATAGTTTTTTGTTTAGAAGTTGCCTTTAATTTAACATTAATTTAAAAAAATGCTGGAAATTGAAATGAAATGTTTTGTTTCTGATCAAATGCAATGTTTTGCTTTACCAATTTTTTTTAAACTTTTTGTTTCACTGAAAATTTTGAAATTGGGTTCAACCTAAATATTTTTTATTTTTATTTGTGGTATTGCCAGTAAACCGAAAAATTCATTACTTGCACAGCTAGTTCCAAATTAGAAACGGTGTAAATCTGCCTGAATGTGGCCATCTGAGTTTATTAGAGTTTATACTCTTTTCTGCAGCAGGGTAAATATTGGCATCTATTTATTTTGTCAAGTATGTCATAAAATTTAATATAAAATTTTGCTATGGATTCGAAGGAGTGATGAACAATAGTGGGTACCTTCAACCCCATGTAAATGGGAAAAGGAGTCAGAAGTAAAGTAGAAAATGTTTATCTAATTCTTTCAATCCTTAAAGTATAAGGGCCTGACTCTGCCAGATGTTGGTCAACTCCAAGACGCTGAGTGCTCTTAATTCAAGTTGAATTCAACACTTTGCTGGATGGAGCCCATAAAATGTATATGTGCAGGTTTATAGTGCAGAGAGTTTAGACAGTTTAACTATTTGCAGACAGCAGTCGCATTCACTAAACATATTGTTAGTCTGATAGAAAAGGAAAGCAAATCACAGCATAGTACATTCATGTACAAAAATATTCATGGTAGATTTATGTGATTATGCTTCAAAATGTTTATACTGAACCAGTATTTATTGTTTTTATTTAGCCATTCAATAATAAAAGAACCATTCTGATTTTGGTAATTATTCCACATACTTACATGAAATTCACACAGCCTGTTCCTGCAGGTGGAGCAATCCAAACGAAACTGAGATTTGTTGTTGGCAGATGACTCACGTGAGATGCAACCACACTGCACATAAACTGATTTCCAAACTGGTGATCAGACATAATTCCTAAGAGAAAGACAGAAAGGTATGATAAAAAGCAATGACTTTTTAATGACTCCATTGCAATGTTTTAATAGTGTTATGTAATGTATCTACATCTACAACATTTTTCTTTCACAAATGGCAATATGGAAATCAATCCAAAAAGGCCATGGTGTAATCAAAGTTAACTCCTCTGGTGTAAAAGGAGTTGCCCTATGCTTGCACCAAAATTGTATGTGGTCCAAACAATTTGCCATAATTTTTCATGAGGCAATAGCACTATCTGAATTTGGTTTGGTTTGGTTTGGTTTTTTACCAAAAAAGGAGGAGGCCAGATCTTCAGCTGGTGTAAATCAATGTCGCTCCATTAACTTCACTGATTTGCACAGGTTAAGGATCTGGCCCATAGCCTTTAATAGAATGCAAAACCAAAACCAATGAATTTAACACTTTTTATAAGAGTTCTATCGCTATAAATTCATTTGCATTTTGTTGCAACAGCTTTTTATGTATTTTTGAATGTGGATGTCTTATATAAACAACTGTTTGGAATTCACTGTAATTCATCATTAGATAAAAGAACTGTACAATAAAACAAAGCAACAACAGTAACAGGCAGAAGGCTTTTTTCCCCTCGGATCCCTTTTGTTGTTGCCTACAAATTAGTGCACAGTTCTATTATTTTTTTAACACCTTTGGGCTTGCTATCTGAAGTCACTGGAATTGTGCCCTGAAACGGACGGCATTCTTATTCAATTGAATTAGTACATCTTTAATCTTTTCTACATGGTACATTAAACAGTAAATGTTTAAACTGTCCTTTTTAATGTAGTTATCAAAAGTAAATACTTTGTTCCTCATTACTTACTTCAAATATTGACCCTTAAACTCAGAAAACAGTCACATTGACTAAACATATTGTGAATCTGATTAAAAAGGAAAACAAATGGCAGCAGTACATTCATGTATAAAAATATTCATGTTAGATGTTATATGATTATACTTCAAAAAGTTGTTTGAAGTTTTGTTGTTGAAATTCATTGCATTTATTTATTTCAGTTCTGATAAGAACAAATATTGCTGGCTCTAGGCTCCCTTGACAAATGTTTTGAAGTACAGTTCTTATGAAATGCAACTCTAACAATTATGCTTACCCTCTCACACAGCCAGCCAACAATGACCAAGCATAAAAATAAACAAAAATCTCTCCTTGCCATTCCCCTTACAATTCTAGACCTTCCTCAAAAGAGAGCAGATGACCTTTGCCACATTCTCTACCGATGCCAGCTATGTGGGACCAAAGATGGAGTGAGTTTTAAAGCTGGAGATCTTAGTGAAGAATACCCAGCAGCACCATTTCTATTAAGCCAAAAAAGCTCCAACTTGGCTAACTTCAGTGACTGCAACTATTGTTCGGAGAGAAAAGTGGTCTCTCAAGTAAATCATTTAGGGTTTTGAAGATCAAAACCAACACCTTAAAATTCACTCAGGAGGCAATGGAAAGCCAATGCTGATCATGGACATTGGCTCAGGGTGAGATACACAGTTTACCAAGTGGGCTGACAAATTTTGCACCAGCTTCTATTTCTAGATAAATTCAAGGTCTAAACCTGTGAATAGTGCATTACAGTAATCTAATCTAGAGGTGAAACAAGGGCATAGATGATCATAGTGAAACGTATTATCTGTAACAAATAATCACAACCTTCTACCCAGAAACTGACAGGAAAAAAAAACTTTTTACTGCAACATTTAAAAGCTGCAGGGAATCAACCAGGCTCACAGATTGTAAACTTGAGTATTAAACACTCAATGCACAACCTCAATCACAGAGGCATACATTATCCTTGAAATATCATAGATTCATAGATTTTAAGGCCAGAAGACAGCATTATAATCATCCAGTCTGACTTCCTACATAACTGGCATAGAATTTCACCTAGTAAATCTTACATCAGCCTTATAACTTCTAGTTGAACTAGAGCAGATAACCAATACTGACTTCAGATGATGGAAAATCCACCTATATAAATTGTTCCATTGGTTAATTACCTTCATAGTTAAAAATGCCTTATTTCCAATCTGAACTGCTATAGCTTCATCCCCTAGCCACTGGATTCTAGCCTTTGCCTGCTAGGTTAAAGAACCCTCTCACTAGAGCTGGATTAAATTTTTGAATCAAAGCTTTTATTTGACAAAAATAAAGCTTCAATTACATCGAAACTTTTGCAAATTTGTCTCATTTTCACTGAATTATTTCAGTTAAAAAACAACAACAAACCCCCTTCAAATAAAAATTCTAACAAAACCCAAAATATTTCATTTAGGTATTTTCAAAACAAACCATTTTTATTTTTCAATGTGAAAAAATTCTTTATTTTAAAAATTTTGTTTAAATTTTATTTTTTTTTAATCTAAAAAAAATTAAATATATAAATTTAAATGAGTTTTCATTTTTGGCTTGAAAAAATATTTAAAATGTTTTTTTACTTTTCAATTCACTGAAAATATTGAAAATTCTGGTGTTGGGTTGACTTGAAAAGATTTTTATTTTTATTTTTTGGAATTGCCAATGAACCAAAAAAATCTGTTATTCAGCCAGCTCTACCCTCCACTATCTGAAATCTTTTCCCCATAAGTAGGTACTTATAGACCATCATCAGGTCACCTCTTAGATAAACTAAATAAATGAGCTCCTTTAGTCTTTCACTGAACCAAAGATTTTCCAGACCTCAGATTATAGCTTCCTGCCTACCCTTACTCTTTGGTGAGCTGTTAATTCTTATACATTTGTGACTAAACTTCATTAAAAGCAGATGGCCCATGTGTGGAGTTTTTCCTTTCTTTTCTGAATAGGTATTTAATATGTGATGCTGCAATCTGCAGCTAGAGTCATCCAAATTTTAATTAAAACAATATCTGAGCCACATAAAAGTCATGTTTTTCATTGGCATTAGGCTTAACTCAACTCCAACTTCAGCCTCTGGACCCAGTTTGAATCTGTACCTGCAGAGTGCTACAGATACACTGAGAGGGCAACATCTACTAAGGTGACCATGTTGTGCACATGCAACTATTTGCTTCCTGCCCTGGGGTGGGAGTCAATGTCTCTGACTCATTCCCAGACTCTCTGGGTCAACTCCTGTTCTCACTGAAGTCCAGACTTCAGTGGTGCAGGATTAGGCACTTAGAGTTGATGTTAGTGATTCCCGTAATAATGAAGATAGGGTGGGAAAAGGACTTCAGAACTGGAGAAATTATTTTAAAAATTCATGAAAATAAAGGGACAGTGAATATTTCCTACTTGCTTTCAATGTTCTTGTGTTCCTCTGCTATGAAAAGCAACAGCATTTCACCTCCTGCTGGGAAACCCTCTTCCCAAACAGAATGCTGGCTCAGTGGGTGAAAATAAACAAGCACAAATAAAAAGGAGGCTTTCACTGCAAACAATAAATTAGACACAAAAATAACTAATTATACAACAATTCTCAAAACAACATCAAACGGCTGTATGCATCCCACAAACAACTTCTGACACAAAACTCTCCTTATTTTAAGGCATTTGGTTCAGATCCAAAGCATGGTGTATTCATCATGTTCTTGGCATGCCTATTGGCCAGCTAGCATGTATCTGAGATGCACAAATCCGCCCACCCAAAATAAATTGTCAAAAGAGGTAAAAGCCATCAGATAATATCAGAAGATCTGTCTGTCTGTCTGTCCAAATCTGTTTGCAGTGTTGTAGCCGAGTTGATCCCAGGATATGAGAGACACAAGATATGAGAGAGACTCTAGATTTATCTGAGTATTGTTTGCCTTCAAAATATAATAGGCCAAATTCCAGTAGTGCTTAGCACCTGCAACTGCCATTGACATCAATAGGAGCTGCAGGTGCTCAACCTCTCTAAGGATTTTACCCAACAGCTGTTTTTCTTGTATACATTTCCCTTGTTTTAAAAAATAATTATTTATTTTGTGTCAACTGTATGCTTGGCTCTGTATAATGCATACAAATAGTCACTGCACCAAAGAGCTGGTATCCTAAAAGGCAGACACATAAAAGAGGGATGCAGTACTAGGAAATCCAGAGGAGGAGATAACTTCTCAGGTTGAAGGGTTAATTTCAAAAGTCATATGAAAAGAAGATCCTTTGACTCTTTGTATCAGGGATCTTCTCTTCTTTGTAATCCAAACCTTTAGGAGGTTTTAAGCAGCTAATATATTGTGCCTGGCTTTTATGTATATGCATGGTGCGGGGAGGAAGGGGCGCAAGATGCAAAGTCTCTTCTCCCTACTTAGATGAAAGAGTCAAGCACAACTGCAGTCCCTGTGCTCCTCTCCTTACACCCCAGGGGTGTGCAGTATTACAGCAGGCCAAAATATGAATTTTTCAATATACAAGAAATTTCAGGTTTTTGACATTTGGGTTTTATCCACATTGAAACAAAACCAAATTTGCCAAAATTTCTCAGTGAAATCAAAATTTTGGTTTTGGGAATGCTAAAACATGGTATTTCTGAAACAAAATGTGAAAGTGATATTCTAGTCAGTCTCACTGAGCCGCTGCCAGGGCTCCCAGGGTCTGCGGCTCCAGAATGTCCCAGGGCTGGGAACCCCAGGACTTCCAAACTCCTGGACAAGTTAGCTCCATGACCTTCTCTCCTGAGCAGGCAAGCCTATGAGCTAGCTGACCTGGGAGTCTGGAAGCTGTGGGGTCCCTGGTCCCAAGGCAGTCAGTAGGAAGAGCTGCCCTAGAACTGCATACCTTGTAAACCTGTCCCAGCCAGGACTTCTAGGCTCCAGCATCATGAAAAGGTGAATAGGAATCCAGCAGGGAGTCCTGGGGCTGGCGTGGTCCATGCCACAGAGTGGGTAGCCTAGAGCCCTAGTTACAAGTCAGGGTTCTGCAGGCAGGCTCTGTGCCACAAGACTGGGAGGTTAACAGCAGTGGCGTAACAAGGCCCCAGAGGGCCCTGGTACAAGAATAAGTTAGGGGTCCTCTACGCCCCGTCTCCTCATCCTCCACCTCCCAGAGCTGGGAACCTGCATACAATTTGCCTCTGAAACCTCTCACCTGGAGCTGCTCAGCTCAACTACAATGGCACCTAGACATCCCCTCCCTGGCTTCCTATACTCTGTGCCTCCAGCCAGTGCCTGGCCCCACTTCCTGGCCCCCAGCATCCATCACACACTCCAGTCCACCTTCTTCCCACCCCATCGCTTTCTGGATGAGCTCCTCACTGTTGAAGCCGCAGTGCAAGTCGAGGCTGGTGGTGGTGGCCAGGACATCCACAGGGCCCAAAGCACTGGCAGCACTGGCAGTGGGCAGGAACAGCCCCAAACATTTATTGCCTGAGCTGCATCCATGATCTTACCCATGCTGGGGCCAGGGAGAGGCTGGGGAGGGGATGGGAACACTTCCCAGGCAGCCCAGCTCGGGACTGCTAATCTGCCTCTAGGGACAGCAGCCTCTGCTGGTTGGGCCCTCATGACCTTGTGGGCCCTGGTGTGACTGCACCACTTTCACCTTTGTGGCTACCCTGGGAGCTGTCAAGCTCCCTGCTGCAAAGCTGGGAGTCTAGCCATCCCCAGAAACCTAGCAGTAAACAGAAATCCAGGGGCTGCAAGGTTCCCAGATGTGGAGCTGTTGACCCTAGAAGTCCGTATTTTGCCAAAACTTTTAACTCCAGCAATTCACCATTTTCTGATATAACTTTGTGAACATTTCTGACCAGCTCTATATAGCTTTCTAACAGCAGCAGAAAAGGGAAGACATGAAGTGAGGGCATGGATCCCTATCCATTGAGTGGCCCATATGAAGAAGGATGCTGCACTCCATAAAGGGGTACAGCCCTTGTGTACTGGGGAGTTTGGGGAGTATCTAAACAGCACAAATGAACCCACAGAAATGCACTCTCATGCACTTCTACCATAATTTGCAAAGTCATAGGAAAGTCTTTGTATTAGTCATGAGTCAGATGTGTCAACTACGCAATGTTGATGAACTGGAAAGGAATTTCTAAAAGCTATTTTTTTTCTTTTGCACACCTTGATTCATAGCATACTCTCCACACATTTTGAAAGTATAAATCAAAATCTTAATAGCATAGTAGGACTTCTTGGTTTTTATTTAAACCAAATATGACAATAAATGAAAAAGTTAATATTAGATAAGAACATAAAATGAAAGACTCTAGGTGTTCTTGTTACTTCTGAGCGGGGAACCCTTGGGCATCAGTTACATATGCTCCTTCTCAATGACATATTTGGGAGTGACAGCCAAAGGCACAAAAATGAAAGATTCTACGAAATATCAAAAAATGATGCTATACATGTCTTGCTTTTCAAAATCTCTCCTAGCTCTTTTGGAAATTAATTATTGAAAATTAGAAATTGTAGATTTAAATGTACACACAAGTGCATAGACACAGTATTTATTGTAAAATGTAGTTTTCATTGAATAGGATCTCTGTTTATCTATGATGGAAGAAGTGTGTTTTATTTCCAGTTTCTGGGGATTACTGCATTTGAAGAATATTTCAGCCTATTACCTTGGATCATTATCAACCATTTTTCATGATTCAGAAACCTTTGCTTTATAATTCTGTAAAGCAGTAGAAGGAAATTAAATCCTTCTTGAGTAATTTCTTTGTTACATAAATATGCATTTTTAAAATAATGTAAGAATCCAGTGTTAATAAGGTTCTCACTAAAAGGACTGATGTGCATAAGGAAACATCAAGATTTTGCTGCCTTTTTTTAAAAACCATTGAAACGAACATCCAAATATACAGTAATGGCCTCCTTCTGAAATCCTTGCTCATGTAAATACTTTCATTAAAATCAATTTAACTACTCACGTAAGTGCTACTCAATGTGAATAAAGGTTACAGGATCTGGCCCTACCTGAACTGCACCCTCATACCTAACATATATTGCTGCTGATTGATTTTTTTCTGGATGATTACATGCTGCTTCATGGGAAAAACACACATCTAGTTTGACAGAATGTAACAGACTTCCAAAGTACTTGCTGGCTCTTGCAATCAGTTAACGGTCATCATGACTTGATAAATTATTAAATCTTATGAAGAAAGGATACACTAGCAATTCTGGCAGATGCAGTCTTCTATCCACCAATATATGATCTTTACCTTGAAACCTTGGGATTATTTTATTGTCATTATTACTCCTCCATTATTAAATAATAAAGGCTTTCAGTGCACATGGTAATGTTAGCTTATGCACAATATTTTCCACATGAACTTTATGAAAGAGATAAATAAGTAGACAACAGTCTGTCTGACTCTGTATGCAAAACCTTTAACTATTCCATTATCCAGGAACAAATCAGGACCTAGACACAGTCTACATAGGTGGACCATTACATTCATGTGAATCAGGTTGCAGGACTTTTAATATCTATTTTATATGATGTTACTGGATATAAAATACATATAAACATTCTCTTAATGTATATAAAAATGGTAATTTATGAGTTCAACTCTGGATCCATTACATAATTTGGGTTTCAGAGCTGAACTAGAGTGGGCCAGATTGTGCATACACCTACAAATGTAGTGTTTATGACTGTGGACACTGACTACAGTAGTAAGCAATTTGCTTGGAATAGTTTTCAAGAATGAGCCCACATTATACAAATTTGACAAATTTATTCTAAAACCTTGAAAATGTTGCTTAATTTCTTTTTTAATGTCCTACTTCTAAAGAGTCATTCATCAAAACTGTCTCAGCAGCCTATTTTTAGAATCTGTGTGGGGGTACACTTTCATTTCACAGATTTATGAATAAACTTAACAAAAGTTTCACATTAGAAATTCCAGTGCACTGGGTGGTGAATATACCCTCTAATCTGCATAATTCCCCAAGACACTGAATGAGATCCT